>NW_026061724.1:2890000-4335000 GCF_023897955.1 Schistocerca gregaria
GCATTCTGTAATATGTGGACTATCTGAGTGTAGGTGAAACGCAGAAATTGCATCGGGATTGAATACAACAGTCACCATGCGCACTTTCTTCCATGCGAGTAATGTCTCAAACAGTCTATACTTTGATCGTTTCCTCGAAGACCAGTAGTAGTTTCCGATGCACATCTGGAGGCATTCTGTAATCTGTGGACCTTCAAAGGGTTGATGAAAAACAGAAATTGCATCGTGATTGAATACAACAGTCACCATGCGCATTTTCCTCCATGGGAGTAATGCCTCAAACAGTCTACGCTTGGTCGTTCCCAGGAAGACCAGTAGTAGTTTCCGATGCACATCTGGATTCAATCTGTAATCTGTGGACTATCAGAGTGTTGATGAAACACAGAAATTGCATCGTGATTGAATACAACAGTCACCATGGCACTTTCCTCCATGCGAGAAATCTCTCAAACAGTCTACGCTTTGATCGTTCCCAGGAAGACCAGTAGTAGTTTCGATTCACATCTGGAGGCATTCGGTAAACTGTGATTCTTCAAAGTGTTGATGACACACAGAAATTACGTCGTAATTGAATACAACAGTCACCATGGGCACTTTCCTCCATGAGAGTAATGTCTCAAACAGTCTACGCCTTTATCGTTCCCTGGAAGACCAGTAGTAGTTTCCGATGCACGTCTGGAGGCATTCTGTAATCTGTGGACTATCAGAGTGTTGATGAAACACAGAAATTGCATCGGGATTGAATACAACAGTCATCATGCGGACTTTCCTCCATGGGAGTAACGTCTCAAACAGCCTACGCTTTGATCGTTGCCTGGAAGACCAGTAGTAGTTTCCGATACACATCTGGTGGCATTCTGTAATCTGTGGACTATCAGAGTGTTGTTGAAACACAGACATTGCATCGGGATTGAATATAACAGTCACCATCCGCACTTTACTCCATGGGAGTAATGTCTCAAACCGTCTACGCTTTGATCGTTCGCTGGAAGACCTGTAGTAGTTTCGATTCACATATGGAGGCATTCTGTAATCTGTGGACATTCAAAGTGTTGATGAAACACAGAAATTGCATCGGGATTGAATACAACAGTCACCATGCGCACTTTCCTCCTTGGGAGTAATGTCTCGAAGAGTCTACGCTTTGATCGTTCGCTGGAAGGCCAGTAGTAGATTCCGATGCACATCTGGAGGCATTCTGTAATCTGTGGACTATCAGAGTGTTGTTGAAACACTTTAATTGCATCGGGATTGAATACAACAGTCACCATGTGCACTTTCTTCCATGGGAGTAATGTCTCAAACAGTTTACGCTTTGATCGTTCCCTGGAAGACCAGTAGTAGGTTCCGATGCACATCAGGAGGCATTCTGTAATCTGTGGACCTTCAAAGTATTGATGAAACGCAGAAATTGCATCGGGATTGAATACAACAGGCACCATGCGTACATTTCTATATTGGAGTAATGTCTCAAACTGTCATCGCCTTGATCGCTCCCTCAAGACCAGTAGTGGTTTCCGATGCACATCTGGAGGCATTCTGTAATCTGTGGACTATCCGAGTGCTAATGAAACACAGAAATTGCATCGGGATTGAATACAAGAGTCATCATGCGGACTTTCCTTCATGGGAGTAACGTCTCAAACAGTCTACGCTTTGATCGTTCCGTGGGAGACCAGTAGTAGTTTCCGATGCACATCTGGAGGCATTCTGTAACCAGTGGACTATCAGAGTGTTGATGAAACACAGATATTGCATCGGGATTGAATACAACAGTCACCATGCGCACTTTCCTCCTTGGGAGTAATGTCTCAAAGAGTCTACGCTTTGATCGTTCGCTGGAAGGCCAGTAGTAGATTCCGATGCACATCTGGAGGCATTCTGTAATCTGTGGACCATCAGAGTGTTGTTGAAACACAGAAATTGCATCGGGATTGAATACAACAGTCACCATCCGCACTTTACTCCATGGGAGTAATGTCTTAAACAGTCTACGCTCTGATCGTTCCCTGGAAGACCAGTAGTAGTTTCGATTCACATATGGAGGCATTCTGTAATCTGTGGACCTTCAAAGTGTTGATGAAACACAGAAATTGCATCGGGATTGAATACAACAGTCACCATGCGCACTTTCCTCCCTGGGAGTAATGTCTCAAAGAGTCTACGCTTTGATCGTTCGCTAAAAGGCCAGTAGTAGATTCCGATGCACATCTGGAGGCATTCTGTTATCTGTTTACTATCAGAGTGTTGTTGAAACACAGAAATTGCATCGGGATTGAATACATCAGTCACCATGCTCACTTTCATCCATGGGAGTAATGTCTCAAAAAGTCTACGCTTTAATCGTTCCCTGGAAGACCAGTAGTAGTTTCCGAAGCACGTCTGGAGGCATTCTGTAATTTGTGGACAATCAGAGTGTTGATGAAACACAGAAATTGCATCGGGATTGAATACAACAGTCACCACCGCACTTTCCTACGTAGGAGTAATGTCTCAAACAGTCTACGCTTTGATCGCTCCCTGGAAGACCAGTAGCAGTTTCATATGCACAACTGGAAGCATTCTGTAATATGTGGACTATCAGAGTATTGATGAAACACCGAAATTGCATCGGAATTGAATTCAACAGTCATAATGCGCACTTTCCTCCATGGGAGTAATGTCTTAAACAGTCTACGATTTGATCGTTCCCTGGAAGACCATTAGTAGTTTCGATTCACATATGGAGGCATTCTGTAATCTGTGGACCTTCAAAGTGTTGATGAAACACAGAAATTGCATCGGGATTGAATACAACAGTCACCATGCGCACTTTCCTCCTTGGGAGTAATGTCTCAAAGAGTCTACGCTTTGATCGTTCGCTGGAAGGCCAGTAGTAGATTCCGATGCACATCTGGAGGCATTCTGTAATCTGTGGACTAACTGAGTGTTAAAGGAACCCAGGAATTGCATCGGGATTGAATACAAAAATCACCATGCGCACTTTCTTCCACGGGAGTAATGTCTCAAACAGTCTATGCTTTGATCGTTTCCTCGAAGACCAGTAGTAGTTTCCGATGCACATCTGGAAGCATTCTGTAATCTGTGGACTATCAGAGTGTTTTTGAGACACTGAAATTTCATCGGGATCGAATACAACATTCACCATGCGTACATTTCTGGATTGGATTAATGTCTCAAACTGTCATCGCTTTGATCGTTCCCTCAAGACCAGTAGTAGTTTCCGATGCACATCTGGAGGCATTCTTTAATCTGTTGACTATCCGAGTGCTAATGAAACACAGAAATTGCAGCGGGATTGAATACAACAGTCACCATGACCACTTTCCGCCATGGGAGTAATGTCTCAAACAGTCTACGGTTTGATCGTTCCCTGGAATACCAGTAGTAGTTTCCGATGCACATCTGGAGGCATTCTGTAATGTGTTTACTATCAGAGTGTTGTTGAAACACAAAAATTGCATCGGGATTGAATACAAAAGTCACCATGCGGACTTTCCTCCATGGGAGTAATGTCTCAAACTGTCATCGCTTTGATCGTGCCCTCAAGACCAGTAGTAGTTTCCGATGCACATCTGGAGGCATTCTTTAATCTGTGGACTATCCGAGTGCTAATGAAACACAGAAATTGCAGCGGGATTGAATACAACAGTAACCATGACCACTTACAGCCATGGGAGTAATGTCTCAAACTGTCTACGCTTTGACCGTTCCTTGGAAGACCAGTAGTAGTTTCGATTCACATCCGGAGGCATTCTGTAAGCTGTGGACTATCAGACTAGTGTTGAAACACAGAAATGGCATCGGGATTGAATACAACAGTTACCATGCGCACTTTCCTACATGGGAGTAATATCTCAAACAGTCTACGCTTTTATCGTTCCCTGGAAAACCAGTAGTAGTTTCCGATGCACATCGCGAGACATTCTGTAATCTGTGGACCTTCAAAGTGTTGATGAAACACAGAAATTGCATCGGGATTGAATACAACAGTGACCATGCGCACTTTCCTCCATGGGAGTTACGTCTCAAACTGTCATCGATTTGATCGTTCCCTGAAGACCAATAGTAGTTTCCAGTGCACATCTGGAGGCATTCTGTAATTTCTGGTCCATCCGGGTGTTGAAGAAACACATAAAATGCATCGGGTTTGAATACAACAGTCACCATGCGCACATTCCGCCATTGGAGTAATGTCTCAAACAGTCTACTCCTTTATCGTTCCCTGGAAGGCAAGTAGTAGTTTCCGATGCACATCTGGAGGCATTCTGTAATATGTGGACTATCTGAGTGTTGGTGAAACGCAGAAATTGCATCGGGATTGAATACAACAGTCACCATGCGCACTTTCTTCCATGCGAGTAATGTCTCAAACAGTCTATAATTTGATCGTTTCCTCGAAAACCAGTAGTAGTTTCCGATGCACATCTGGAGGCATTCTGTAATCTGTGGACCTTCAAAGGGTTGATGAAAAACAGAAATTACATCGTGATTGAATACAACAGTCACCATGCGCATTTTCCTCCATGGGAGTAATGCCTCAAGCAGTCTACGCTTGGTCGTTCCCAGGAAGACCAGTAGTAGTTTCCGATGCACATCTGGATTCAATCTGTAATCTGTGGACTATCAGAGTGTTGATGAAACACAGAAATTGCATCGTGACTGAATACAACAGTCACCATGGCACTTTCTTCCATGAGAGTAATGTCTCAAACAGTCTACGCCTTTATCGTTCCCTGGAAGACCAGTAGTAGTTTCCGATGCACGTCTGGAGGCATTCTGTAATCTGTGGACTATCAGAGTGTTGATGAAACACAGAAATTGCATCGGGATTGAATACAACAGTCATCATGCGGATTTTCCTCCATGGGAGTAACGTCTCAAACAGTCTACGCTTTGATCGTTGCCTGGAAGACCAGTAGTAGTTTCCGATGCACATATTGTGGCATTCTGTAATCTGTGGACTATCAGAGTGTTGTTGAAACACAGAAATTGCATCGGGATTGAATATATCAGTCACCATATACACTTTACTCCATGGGAGTAATGTCTCAAACCGTCTACGCTTTGATCGTTCGCTGGAAGACCTGTAGTAGTTTCGATTCACATAAGGAGGCATTCTGTAATCTGTGGACATTCAAAGTGTTGATGAAACACAGAAATTGCTTCCGGATTGAATACAACAGTCACCATGCGCACTTTCCTCCTTGGGAGTAATGTCTCGAAGAGTCTACGCTTTGATCGTTCGCTGGAAGGCCAGTAGTAGATTCCGATGCACATCTGGAGGCATTCTGTAATCTGTGGACTATCAGAGTGTTGTTGAAACACTTTAATTGCATCGGGATTGAATAAATCAGTCACCATGTGCACTTTCTTCCATGGGAGTAATGTCTCAAACAGTTTACGCTTTGATCGTTCTCTGGAAGACCAGTAGTAGTTTCCGATACACATCAGGAGGCATTCTGTAATCTGTGGACCTTCAAAGTATTGATGAAACGCAGAAATTGCATCGGGATTGAATACAACAGGCACCATGCGTACATTTCTAAATTGGAGTAATGTCTCAAACTGTCATCGCATTGATCGCTCCCTCAAGACCAGTAGTGGTTTCCGATGCACATCTGGAGGCATTCTGTAATCTGTGGACTATCCGAGTGCTAATGAAACACAGAAATTGCATCGGGATTGAATACAACATCACCATGACCACTTTCCTACATGGGAGTAATGTCTCAAACAGTCTAAGCTTTGATCGTTCCCTGGAAGACCAGTAGTTGTTTCGATTCACATATGGAGGCATTCTGTAATCTGTGGACCTTCAAAGTGTTGATGAAACACAGATATTGCATCGGGATTGAATACAACAGTCACCATGCGCACTTTCCTCCTTGGGAGTAATGTCTCAAAGAGTTTACGCTTTGATCGTTCGCTGGAAGGCCAGTAGTAGATTCCGATGCACATCTGGAGGCATTCTGTAATCTGTGGACTATCAGAGTGTTGTTGAAACACAGAAATTGCATCGGGATTGAATACAACAGTCACCATCCGCACTTTACTCCATGGGAGTAATGTCTTAAACAGTCTACGCTTTGATCGTTCCCTGGAAGACCAGTAGTTGTTTCGATTCACATATGGAGGCATTCTGTAATCTGTGGACCTTCAAAGTGTTGATGAAACACAGAAATTGCATCGGGATTGAATACAACAGTCACCATGCGCACTTTCCTCCTTGGCAGTAATGTCTCAAAGAGTCTACGCTTTGATCGTTCGCTGGAAGGCCAGTAGTAGATTCCGATGCACATCTGGAGGCATTCTGTAATCTGTTCACTATCAGAGTGTTGTTGAAACACAGAAATTGCAACGGGATTGAATACAACAGTCACCATGCGCACTTTCCTCCATGGGAGTAATGTCTCAAAGAGTCTACGCTTTGATCTTTCCCTGGAAGCCTAGTAGATGATTCCGATGCACATCTGGAGGCAGACTGCAATCTGTGGACCTTCAGAGTGTTCATGAAACACAGAAATTGCATCGGGATGAAATACAACAGTCACCATGCGCACTTTCCTACGTGGGAGTTATGTCTCAAACAGTCTACGCTTTGATCGTTCCCTGGAAGACCAGTAGTAGTTTCCGATGCACATCTGGAGACATTCTGTAATCTGTGGACTATCAGAGTGTCGTTGAAACACTTTAATTGCATCGGGATTGAATACAACAGACACCATGAGCACTTTCCTCGATGGGAGCAATGTCTCAAACAGTCTACGCTTTGATCGTTCCCTGGAAGACCAGTTGTAGATTCCGATGCACATCTGGAGGCATTCTGTAATCTGTGGATCTTCAAAGTATTGATGAAACGCAGAAATTGCATCTGGATTGAATACAACAGGCACCATGCGTACATTTCTACATTGGAGTAATGTCTCAAACTGTCATCGCATTGATCGCTCCCTCAAGACCAGTAGTGGTTTCCGATGCACATCTGGAGGCATTCTGTAATTTGTGGACTATCCAAATGCTAATGAAACACAGAAATTGCATCGGGATTGAATACAACATCACCATGACCACTTTCCTCCATGGGAGTAATGTCTCAAATGGTCTAAGCTTTGATCGTTCCTTGGAAGACCAGTAGTAGTTTCCGATGCACATCTGGAGGCATTCTGTAATCTGTTCACTATCAGAGTGTTGTTGAAACACAGAAATTGCATCGGGATTGAATACAACAGTCATCATGCGGACTTTCCTCCATGGGAGTAACGTCTCAAACAGTCTACGCTTTGATCATTCCCTGGAAGACCAGTAGTAGTTTCCGATGCACATCTGGTGGCATTCTGTAATCTGTGGACTATCAGAGTGTTGTTGAAACACAGAAATTGCATTGGGATTGAATATAACAGTCACCATCCGCACTTTACTCCATGAGAGTAATGTCTTAAACAGTCTACGCTTTGATCGTTCCCTGGAAGACCATTAGTAGTTTCGATTCACATATGGAGGCATTCTGTAATCTGTGGACCTTCAAAGTGTTGATGAAACACAGAAATTGCATCGGGATCGAATACAACAGTCACCATGCGCACTTTCCTCCTTGGGAGTAATGTCTCAAAGAGTCTACGCTTTGATCGTTCACTGGAAGGCCAGTAGTAGATTCCGATGCACATCTGGAGGCATTCTGTAATCTGTGGACTAACTGAGTGTTAAAGGAACACAGCAATTGCATCGGGATTGAATACAACAGTCACCATGCGCACTTTCTTCCACGGGAGTAATGTCTCAACCAGTCTATGCTTTGGTCGTTTCCTCGAAGGCCAGTAGTAGTTTCCGATGCACATCTGGAAGCATTCTGTAATCTGTGGACTATCAGAGTGTTTTTGAGACACTGAAATTTCATCGGGATTGAATACAACAGGCACCATGCGTACATTTCTGCATTGGATTAATGTCTCAAACTGTCATCGCTTTGATCGTTCCCTCAAGACCAGTAGTAGTTTCCGATGCACATCTGGAGGCATTCTTTAATCTGTGGACTATCCGAGTGCTAATGAAACACCGAAATTGCAGCGGGATTGAATACAACAGTCACCATGAACACTTTCCGCCATGGGAGTAATGTCTCAAACAGTCTACGGTTTGATCGTTCCCTGGAATACCAGTAGTAGTTTCCGATGCACATCTGGAGGCATTCTGTAATGTGTTTACTATCAGAGTGTTGTTGAAACACAAAAATTGCATCGGGATTGAATACAAAAGTCACCATGCGGACTTTCCTCCATGGGAGTAATGTCTCAAACTGTCATTGCTTTGATCGTGCCCTCAAGACCAGTAGTAGTTTCCGATGCACATCTGGAGGCATTTTTTAATCTGTGGACTATCCGAGTGCTAATGAAACACAGAAATTGCAGCGGGATTGAATACAACAGTAACCATGACCACTTTCAGCCATGGGAGTAATGTCTCAAACAGTCTACGCTTTTATCGTTCCCTGGAAAACCAGTAGTAGTTTCCGATGCACATCTGGTGGCATTCTGTAATCTGTGGACTATCAGAGTGTTGATGAAACACAGAAGTAGCATCGGGATTGAATACAACAGTCAACATGAGCACTTTCCTCCTTAGGAGTAACGTCTCAAACAGACTACGCTTTGATCGTTCTCTGGAAGACCAGTAGTAGTTTTGGATGCACATCTGGTGGCATTCTGTAATCTGTGGACTATCAGAGTGTTGATGAAACACAGATATAGCATCGCGATTTAATACAACAGTCACCAAGCATACTTTCCTCCATGGGTGTAATGACTCAAACAGTCTACGCTTTGATCGTTCCCAGGAAGACCAGTAGTTGTTTCCGATGCACATCAGGAGGCATTCTGTAAGCTGTGGACTTTCAGAGTAGTGTTGAAACAAAGGAATTGCATCGGGATTGAATACAACAGTCACCATCCGCACTTTCCTCCATGGGAGTAATGTCTGAAACGTTCCACGCTTTGATCGTTCCCTGGAAGACCTGTAGTAGTTTCCGATGCACATCAGGAGGCATTCTGTAATCTGTGGACCTTCAAAGTATTGATGAAACGCAGAAATTGCATCGGGATTGAATACAACAGGCACCATGCGTACATTTCTAAATTGGAGTAATGTCTCAAACTGTCATCGCATTGATCGCTCCCTCAAGACCAGTAGAGGTTTCCGATGCACATCTGGAGGCATTCTGTAATCTGTGGACTATCCGAGTGGTAATGAAACACAGAAATTGCATCGGGATTGAATACAACATCACCATGACCACTTTCCTCCATGGGAGTAATGTCTCAAACAGTCTAAGCTTTGATCGTTCCTTGGAAGACCAGTAGTAGTTTCCGATGCACATCTGGAGGCATTCTGTAATCTGTTCACTATCAGAGGGTTGTTGAAACACAGAAATTGCATCGGGATTGAATACAACAGTCATCATGCGGACTTTCCTGCATGGGAGTAACATCTCAAACAGTCTACGCTTTGATCGTTCCGTGGGAGACCAGTAGTAGTTTCCGATGCACATCTGGAGGCATTCTGTAATCTGTAGACTATCAGAGTGTTGATGAAACACAGATATTGCATCGGGATTGAATACAACAGTCACCATGCGCACTTTCCTCCTTGGGAGTAATGTCTCAAAGAGTCTACGCTTTGATCATTCGCTGGTAGGCCAGTAGTAGATTCCGATGCACATCTGGAGGCATTCTGTAATCTGTGGACTATCAGAGTGTTGTTGAAACACAGAAATTGCATCGGGATTGAATACAATAGTCACCATCCGCACTTTACTCCATGGGAGTAATGTCTTAAACAGTCTACGCTTTGATCGTTCCCTGGAAGACCAGTAGTAGTTTCGATTCACATATGGAGGCATTCTGTAATCTGTGGACCTTCAAAGTGTTGATGAAACACAGAAATTGCATCGGGATTGAATACAACAGTCACCATGCGCACTTTCCTCCTTGGGAGTAATGTCTCAAAGTGTCTACGCTTTGATCGTTCGCTGGAAGGCCAGTAGTAGATTCCGATGCACATCTGGAGGCATTCTGTAATCTGTTCACTATCAGAGTGTTGTTGAAACACAGAAATTGCATCGGGATTGAATACAACAGTCACCATGCGCACTTTCCTCTATGGGAGTAATGTCTCAAAGAGTCTACGCTTTGATCTTTCCCTGGAAGACCAGTAGATGATTCCGATGCACATCTGGAGGCAGACTTTAATCTGTGGACCTTCAGAGTGTTCATGAAACACAGAAATTGCATCGGGATTAAATACAACAGTCACCATGCGCACTTTCCTCCGTGGGAGTAATGTCTCAAAAGTCTACGCTTTGATCGTTCCCTGGAAGACCAGTAGTAGTTTCCGATGCAAATCTGGAGGCATTCTGTTATCTGTTTACTATCAGAGTGTTGTTGAAACACAGAAATTGCCTCGGGATTGAATACAACAGTCACCATTCGTACTTTTCTCCATAGGAGTAAAGTTTCAAACAGTCTACGCTTTGATCGTTCCCTGGAAGACCAGTAGTAGTTTCCGATCCATATCTGGAGGCATTATGTAATCTGTAGACTATCAGAGTGTTGTTGAAACACTGAAATTGCATCGGGATTGAATACAACAGTCACCATGCTCACTTTCATCCATGGGAGTAATGTCTCAAAAAGTCTACGCTTTGATCGTTCCCTGGAAGACCAGTAGTAGTTTCCGATGCACGTCTGGAGGCATTCTGTAATTTGTGGACTATCAGAGTGTTGATGAAACACAGAAATTGCATCGGGATTGAATACAACAGTCACCATCGCACTTTCCTACGTAGGAGTAATGTCTCAAACAGTCTACGCTTTGATCGCTCCCTGGAAGACCAGTAGCAGTTTCATATGCACAACTGGAAGCATTCTGTAATATGTGGACTATCAGAGTATTGATGAAACACCGAAATTGCATCGGAATTGAATTCAACAGTCATAATGCGCACTTTCCTCCATGGGAGTAATGTCTGAAACAGTTTACGCTTTGATCTCTCCCTGGAAGACCAGTAGTAGAATCCGATGCACATCTGGTTGCATTCTGTAATCTGTGGACTATCAGAGTGTTGATGAACTCAGAAATTGCTCCGGGATTGAATACAACAGTCACCATGAGCACTTTCCTCCATGGGAGTAATGTCTCAAACAGTCTACGCTTTGATCGTTCCCTGGAAGACCAGTAGTAGTTTCCGATCCATATCTGGAGGCATTATGTAATCTGTGGACTATCAGAGTGTCGTTGAAACACTTTAATTGCATCGGGATTGAATACAACAGACACCATGCGTACATTTCTACATTGGAGTAATGTCTCAAACTGTCATCGCATTGATCACTCCCTCAAGACCAGTAGTGGTTTCCGATGCACATTTGGAGGCATTCTGTAATCTGTGGACTATCCGAGTGCTAATGAAACACAGAAATTGCATCGGGATTAAATACAACATCACCATGACCACTTTCCTCCATGGGAGTAATGTCTCAAACGGTCTAAGCTTTGATCGTTCCTTGGAAGACCAGTAGTAGTTTCCGATGCACATCTTTAGGCATTCTGTAATCTGTTCACTATCAGAGTGTTGTTGAAACACAGAAATTGCATCGGGATTGAATACAACAGTCATCATGCGGACTTTCCTCCATGGGAGTAACGTCTCAAACAGTCTACGCTTTGATCGTTCCCTGGAAGACCAGTAGTAGTTTCCGATGCACATCTGGTGGCATTCTGTAATCTGTGGACTATCAGAGTGTTGTTGAAACACAGAAATTGCATTGGGATTGAATATAACAGTCACCATCCGCACTTTACTCCATGGGAGTAATGTCTTAAACAGTCTACGCTTTGATCGTTCCCTGGAAGACCATTAGTAGTTTCGATTCACATATGGAGGCATTCTGTAATCTGTGGACCTTCAAAGTGTTGATGAAACACAGAAATTGCATCGGGATTGAATACAACAGTCACCATGCGCAATTTCCTCCTTGGGAGTAATGTCTCAAAGAGTCTACGCTTCGATCGTTCGCTGGAAGGCCAGTAGTAGATTCCGATGCACATCTGGAGGCATTCTGTAATCTGTGGACTAACTGAGTGTTAAAGGAACACAGCAATTGCATCGGGATTGAATACAACAGTCACCATGCGCACTTTCTTCCACGGGAGTAATGTCTCAAACAGTCTATGCTTTGATCGTTCCCTCGAAGACCAGTAGTAGTTTACGATGCACATCTGGAAGCATTCTGTAATCTGTGGACTATCAGAGTGTTTTTGAAACACTGAAATTTCATCGGGATTGAATACAACAGGCACCATGCGTACATTTCTGCATTGGATTAATCTCTCAAACTGTCATCGCTTTGATCGTTCCCTCAAGACCAGTAGTAGTTCCCGATGCACATCTGGAGGCATTCTTTAATCTGTGGACTATCCGAGTGCTAATGAAACACAGAAATTGCAGCGGGATTGAATACAACAGTCACCATGACCACTTTCCGCCATGGGAGTAATGTCTCAAACAGTCTACGGTTTGATCGTTCCCTGGAATACCAGTAGTAGTTTCCAATGCACATCTGGAGGCATTCTGTAATGTGTTTACTATCAGAGTGTTGTTGAAACACAAAAATTGCATCGGGATTGAATACAAAAGTCACCATGCGGACTTTCCTCCATGGGAGTAATGTCTCAAACTGTCATCGCTTTGATCGTGCCCTCAAGACCAGTAGTAGTTTCCGATGCACATCTGGAGGCATTCTTTAATCTGTTGACTATCCGAGTTCTAATGAAACACAGAAATTGCAGCGGGATTGAATACAACAGTCACCAAGACCACTTTCAGCCACGGGAGTAATGTCTCAAACAGTCTACGCTTTGATCGTTCCTTGGAAGACCAGTAGTAGTTTCGATTCACATCCGGAGGCATTCTGTAAGCTGTGGACTATCAGAGTAGTGTTGAAACACAGGAATTGCATCGGGATTGAATACAACAGTTACCATGCGCACTTTCCTACATGGGAGTAATATCTCAAACAGTCTACGATTTTATCGTTCCCTGGAAAACCAGTAGTAGTTTCCGATGCACATCGCGAGACATTCTGTAATCTGTGGACCTTCAAAGTGTTGATGAAACACAGAAATTGCATCGGGATTGAATACAACAGTGACCATGCGCACTTTCCTCCATGGGAGTTACGTCTCAAACTGTCATCGATTTGATCGTTCCCTGAAGACCAATAGTAGTTTCCAATGCACATCTGGAGGCATTCTGTAATTTCTGGTCCATTCGGGTGTTGATGAAACACAGAAATTGCATCGGCATTGAATACAACAGTCATCATGCGAACTTTCCTCCATGGGAGTAATGTCTCAAACAGTCTACGCCTTGATCGTTCCCTGGAAGAAAAGTAGTAGTTTCCGATGCAAATCTGGTGGCATTCTGTAATCTGTGGACTATCAGAGTGTTGATGAAACACAGAAGTAGCATCGGGATTGAATACAACAGTCAACATGAGCACTTTCCTCCTTGGGAGTAATGTCTCAAACAGACTACGCCTTGATCGTTCTCTGGAAGACCAGTAGTAGTTTTGGATGCACATCTGGTGGCATTCTGTAATCTGTGGACTATCAGAGTGTTGATGAAACACAGAAATAGCATCGCGATTTAATACAACAGTCACCAAGCGCACTTTCCTCCATGGGAGTAATGACTCAAACAGTCTACGCTTTGATCGTTCCCAGGAAGACCAGTAGTTGTTTCCGATGCACATCTGGTAGCATTCTGTAAGCTGTGGACTTTCAGAGTAGTGTTGAAACAAAGGAATTGCATCGGGATTGAATACAACAGTCACCATCCGCACTTTCCTCCATGGGAGTAATGTCTGAAACGTTCCACGCTTTGATCGTTCCCTGGAAGACCTGTAGTAGTTTCCGATGCACATCAGGAGGCATTCTGTAATCTGTGGACCTTCAAAGTATTGATGAAACGCAGAAATTGCATCGGGATTGAATACAACAGGCACCATGCGTACATTTCTAAATTGGAGTAATGTCTCAAACTGTCATCGCATTGATCGCTCCCTCAAGACCAGTAGTGGTTTCCGATGCTCATCTGGAGGCATTCTGTAATCTGTGGACTATCCGAGTGGTAATGAAACACAGAAATTGCATCGGGATTGAATACAACATCACCATGACCACTTTCCTCCATGGGAGTAATGTCTCAAACAGTCTAAGCTTTGATCGTTCCTTGGAAGACCAGTAGTAGTTTCCGATGCACATCTGGAGGCATTCTGTAATCTGTTCACTATCAGAGGGTTGTTGAAACACAGAAATTGCATCGGGATTGAATACAACAGTCATCATGCGGACTTTCCTCCTTGGGAGTAATGTCTCAAAGTGTCTACGTTTTGATCGTTCGCTGGAAGGCCAGTAGTAGATTCCGATGCACATCTGGAGGCATTCTGTAATCTGTTCACTATCAGAGTGTTGTTGAAACACAGAAATTGCATCGGGATTGAATACAACAGTCACCATGCGCACTTTCCTCCATGGGAGTAATGTCTCAAAGAGTCTACGCTTTGATCTTTCCCTGGAAGACCAGTAGATGATTCCGATGCACATCTGGAGGCAGACTGTAATCTTTGGACCTTCAGAGTGTTCATGAAACACAGAAATTGCATCGGGATTAAATACAACAGTCACCATGCGCACTTTCCTCCGTGGGAGTAATGTCTCAAAAGTCTACGCTTTGATCGTTCCCTGGAAGACCAGTAGTAGTTTCCGATGCAAATCTGGAGGCATTCTGTTATCTGTTTACTATCAGAGTGTTGTTGAAACACAGAAATTGCTTCGGGATTGAATACAACAGTCACCATTCGTACTTTTCTCCATAGGAGTAAAGTTTCAAACAGTCTACGCTTTGGTCGTTCCCTGGAAGACCAGTAGTAGTTTCCGATCCATATCTGGAGGCATTATGTAATCTGTAGAATATCAGAGTGTTGTTGAAACACTGAAATTGCATCGGGATTGAATACAACAGTCACCATGCTCACTTTCATCCATGGGAGTAATGTCTCAAAAAGTCTACGCTTTGATCGTTCCCTGGAAGACCAGTAGTAGTTTCCGATGCACGTCTGGAGGCATTCTGTAATTTGTGGACTATCAGAGTGTTGATGAAACACAGAAATTGCATCGGGATTGAATACAACAGTCACCATCGCACTTTCCTACGTAGGAGTAATGTCTCAAACAGTCTACGCTTTGATCGCTCCCTGGAAGACCAGTAGCAGTTTCATATGCACAACTGGAAGCATTCTGTAATATGTGGACTATCAGAGTATTGATGAAACACCGAAATTGCATCGGAATTGAATTCAACAGTCATAATGCGCACTTTCCTCCATGGGAGTAATGTCTGAAACAGTTTACGCTTTGATCTCTCCCTGGAAGACCAGTAGTAGAATCCGATGCACATCTGGTTGCATTCTGTAATCTGTGGACTATCAGAGTGTTGATGAACTCAGAAATTGCTCCGGGATTGAATACAACAGTCACCATGAGCACTTTCCTCCATGGGAGTAATGTCTCAAACAGTCTACGCTTTGATCGTTCCCTGGAATACCAGTAGTAGTTTCCGATCCATATCTGGAGGCATTATGTAATCTGTGGACTATCAGAGTGTCGTTGAAACACTTTAATTGCATCGGGATTGAATACAACAGACACCATGAGCACTTTCCTCGATGGGAGTAATGTCTCAAACAGTCTACGCTTTGATCGTTCCCTGGAAGACCAGTTGTAGATTCCGATGCACATCTGGAGGCATTCTGTAATCTGTGGACCTTCAAAGTATTGACGAAACGCAGAAATTGCATCTGGATTGAATACAACAGGCACCATGCGTACATTTCTACATTGGAGTAATGTCTCAAACTGTCATCGCATTGATCACTCCCTCAAGACCAGTAGTGGTTTCCGATGCACATTTGGAGGCATTCTGTAATCTGTGGACTATCCGAGTGCCAATGAAACACAGAAATAGCATCGGGATTGAATACAACATCACCATGACCACTTTCCTCCATGGGAGTAATGTCTCAAACGGTCTAAGCTTTTATCGTTCCTTGGAAGACCAGTAGTAGTTTCCGATGCACATCTGGAGGCATTCTGTAATCTGTTCACTATCAGAGTGTTGTTGAAACACAGAAATTGCATCGATATTGAATACAACAGTCATCATGCGGACTTTCCTCCATGGGAGTAACGTCTCAAACAGTCTACGGTTTGATCGTTCCCTGGAAGACCAGTAGTAGTTTCCGATGCACATCTGGTGGCATTCTGTAATCTGTGGACTATCCGAGTGTTGTTGAAACACAGAAATTGCATTGGGATTGAATATAACAGTCACCATCCGCACTTTACTCCATGGGAGTAATGTCTTAAACAGTCTACGCTTTGATCGTTCCCTGGAAGACCATTAGTAGTTTCGATTCACATATGGAGGCATTCTGTAATCTGTGGACCTTCAAAGTGTTGATGAAACACAGAAATTGCATCGGGATTGAATACAACAGACACCATGCGCAATTTCCTCCTTGGGAGTAATGTCTCAAAGAGGCTACGCTTTGATCGTTCGCTGGAAGGCCAGTAGTAGATTCCGATGCACATCTGGAGGCATTCTGTAATCTGTGGACTAACTGAGTGTTAAAGGAACACAGCAATTGCATCGGGATTGAATACAACAGTCACCATGCGCACTTTCTTCCACGGGAGTAATGTCTCAAACAGTCTATGCTTTGATCGTTCCCTCGAAGACCAGTAGTAGTTTTCGATGCACATCTGGAAGCATTCTGTAATCTGTGGACTATCAGAGTGTTTTTGAAACACTGAAATTTCATCGGGATTGAATACAACAGGCACCATGCGTACATTTCTGCATTGAATTAATCTCTCAAACTGTCATCGCTTTGATCGTTCCCTCAAGACCAGTAGTAGTTTCCGATGCACATCTGGAGGCATTCTTTAATCTGTGGACTATCCGAGTGCTAATGAAACACAGAAATTGCAGCGGGATTGAATACAACAGTCACCAAGACCACTTTCAGCCACGGGAGTAATGTCTCAAACAGTCTACGCTTTGATCGTTCCTTGGAAGACCAGTAGTAGTTTCGATTCACATCCGGAGGCATTCTGTAAGCTGTGGACTATCAGAGTAGTGTTGAAACACAGAAATTGCATCGGGATTGAATACAACAATTACCATGCGCACTTTCCTACATGGGAGTAATATCTCAAACAGTCTACGCTTTTATCGTTCCCTGGAAAACCAGTAGTAGTTTCCGATGCACATCGCGAGACATTCTGTAATCTGTGGAGCTTCAAAGTGTTGATGAAACACAGGAATTGCATCGGGATTGAATACAACAGTCACCATGCGCACTTTCCTCCATGGGAGTTACGTCTCAAACTGTCATCGATTTGATCGTTCCCTGAAGACCAATAGTAGTTTCCAATGCACATCTGGAGGCAATCTGTAATTTCTGGTCCATCCGGGTGTTGATGAAACACAGAAATTGCATCGGCATTGAATACAACAGTCACCATGCGAACTTTCCTCCATGGGAGTAATGTCTCAAACAGTCTACGCCTTGATCGTTCCCTGGAAGAAAAGTAGTAGTTTCCGATGCACATCTGGTGGCATTCTGTAATCTGTGGACTATCAGAGTGTTGATGAAACACAGAAGTAGCATCGGGATTGAATACAACAGTCAACATGAGCACTTTCGTCCTTGGGAGTAATGTCTCAAACAGACTACGCTTTGATCGTTCTCTGGAAGACCAGTAGTAGTTTTGGATGCACATCTGGTGGCATTCTGTAATCTGTGGACTATCAGAGTGTTGATGAAACACAGAAATTGCATCGTGATTGAATACAACAGTCACCATCCGCACTTTCCTCCATGGGAGTAATGTCTGAAACAGCCCACGCTTTGATCGTTCCCTGGAAGACCAGTAGTAGTTTCCGATGCACATCTGGAGGCATTCTGTAATCTGTGGACTATCAGAGTGTTGATGAAACACAGAAATTGCATCGGGATTGAATACAACAGGCACCATGCGTACATTTCTCCATTGGAGTAATGTCTCAAACTGTCATCGCTTTGATCGTTCCCTTTAAGACCAGTAGTAGATTCCGATGCACATCTGGAGGCATTCTTTAATCTGTGGACTATCCGAGAGCTAATGAAACAAAGAAATTGCAGCGTAATTGAATACAACAGTCACCATGACCACTTTCCGCCATGGGAGTAATGTCTCAAACAGTCGACGCTTTGATCGTTCCCTGGAATACCAGCAGTAGTTTCCAATGCACATCTGGAGGCATTCTGTGATCTGTTTACTATCAGAGTGTTGATGACACAGAAATTTCATCGGGATTGAATACAACAGTCACCATGCGGACTTTCCTCCATGGGAGTAATGTCTCAAACAGTCTACGCTTTGATTGTTCCCTGGAAGACCAGTAGTAGTTTCCGATGCACATCTGGAGGAATTCTGTAATCTGTGGACTATCAGAGTGTTGATGAAACACAGAAATTGCATCCGGATTGAATACAACAGTCACCATGCGCACATTCCGCCGTTGGAGTAATGTCTCAAACAGTCTACGCTTTGATCGTTCCCTGGAACACCAGTAGTAGTTTCCGATGCACATCTGGAGGTATACTGTAATCTGTGGTCTATCCGGGTGTTGATAAAAGATAGAAATTGCATCGGGATTGAATACAACAGTCACCATGCCCACTTTCCTCCATGCGAGAAATGTCTCAAACAGTCTACGCTTTGATCGTTAGTAGGAAGACCAGTAGTAGTTTCGATTCACATCTGGAGGCATTCGGTAAACTGTGGTTCTTCAAAGTGTTGATGACACACAGAAATTGCGTCGTAATTGAATACAACAGTCACCATGGGCACTTTCCTCCATGGGAGTAATGTCTCAAACAGTCTACTCCTTTATCGTTCCCTGGAAGACAAGTAGTAGTTTCCGATGCACATCTGGAGGCATTCTGTAATATGTGGACTATCTGAGTGTTGATGAAACGCAGAAATTGCATCGGAATTGAATACAACAGTCACCATGCGCACTTTCTTCCATGCGAGTAATGTCTCAAACAGTCTATCCTTTGATCGTTTCCTCGAAGACCAGTAGTAGTTTCCGATGCACATCTGGAGGCATTCTGTAATCTGTGGACCTTCAAATGGTTGATGAAAAACAGAAATTGCATCGTGATTGAATACAACAGTCACCATGCGCATTTTCCTCCATGGGAGTAATTCCTCAAACAGTCTACACTTTGATCGTTCCCAGGAAGACCAGTAGTAGTTTCCGATGCACATCTATATTCAATCTGTAATCTGTGGACTATCAGAGTGTTGATGAAACACAGAAATTGCATCGTGATTGAATACAACAGCCACCATGGAACTTTCCTCCATGAGAGTAATGTCTCAAACAGTTTACGCCTTTATCGTTCCCTGAAAGACCAGTAGTAGTTTCCGATGCACATCTGGAGGCATTCTGGAATCTCTGGACTATCAGGGTGTTGATGAAACACAGAAATTGCATCGGGATTGAATACAACAGTCACCATGCGCACTTTCCTCCACGGGAGTAATGTCTCAAACAGTCTATGCTTTGATCGTTCCCTGGAAGACCAGTAGTTCTTTCCGATGCACATCTGGTATTATTCTGTAATCTGTGCACAATTAGAGTGTTGATGAAACACAGAAATTGCATCGGGATTGAATACAACAGTCACCATGCGCACTTTCCTCCACTGGAGTAATATCTCAACAGTCTACGCTTTGATCGTTCCCTGTAAGACCAGTAGTAGTTTCCGATGCACATCTGGTGGCATTCTGTAAGCTGTGGACTATTAGAGTGTTGATGAAACACAGAAATTGCATCGGGATTGAATACAACAGTCACCATTCGCATTTTCCTAAATGGGAGTAATGTCTCAAAAAGTCTACGCTTTGATCGTTCCCTGGAAGACCAGTGGTAGTTTCCGATGCACATCTGGAGGCATTCTGTAATCTGTGGACCTTCAAAGTGTTGATGAAACACAGAAATTGCATCGGGATTGAATACAACAGGCACCATGCGTACATTTCTCCATTGGAGTAATGTCTCAAACTGTCATCGCTTTGATCGTTCCCTTTAAGACCAGTAGAAGTTTCCGATGCACATCTGGAGGCATTCTTTAATCTGTGGACTATCCGAGTGCTAATGAAACAAAGAAATTGCAGCGTAATTGAATGCAACAGTCACCATGACCACTTTCCGCCATTTGAGTAATGTCTCAAACAGTCTACGCTTTGATCGTTCCCTGGAATACCAGCAGTAGTTTCCGATGCACATCTGGAGGCATTCTGTAATCTGTTTACTATCAGAGTGTTGATGACACAGAAATAGCATCGGGATTGAATACAACAGTCACCATGCGGACTTTCCTCCATGGGAGTAATGTCTCAAACAGTCTACGCTTTGATTGTTCCCTGGAAGACCAGTAGTAGTTTCCGATGCACATCTGGAGGAATTCTGTAATCTGTGGACTATCAGAGTGTTGATGAAACACAGAAATTGCATCGGGATTGAATACAACAGTCACCATGCGCACATTCCGCCATTGGAGTAATGTCTCAAACAGTCTACGCTTTGATCGTTCCCTGGAACACCAGTAGTAGTTTCCGATGCACATCTGGAGGTATACTGTAATCTGTGGTCTATCTGGGTGTTGATAAAAGATAGAAATTGCATCGGGATTGAATACAACAGTCACCATGCGCACTTCCCTCCATGCGAGAAATGTCTCAAACAGTCTACGCTTTGATCGTTCCCAGGAAGACCAGTAGTAGTTTCGATTCACATCTGGAGGCATTCGGTAAACTGTGGTTCTTCAAAGTGTTGATGACACACAGAAATTGCGTCGTAATTGAATACAAGTCACCATGGGCACTTTCCTCCATGGGAGTAATGTCTCAAACAGTCTACTCCTTTATCGTTCCCTGGAAGACAAGTAGTAGTTTCCGATGCACATCTGGAGGCATTCTGTATTATGTGGACTATCTGAGTGTTGATGAAACGCAGAAATTGCATCGGGATTGAATACAACAGTCACCATGCGCACTTTCTTCCATGCGAGTAATGTCTCAAACAGTCTATCCTTTGATCGTTTCCTCGAAGACCAGTAGTAGTTTCCGATGCACATCTGGAGGCATTCTGTAATCTGTGGACCTTCAAAGGGTTGATGAAAAACAGAAATTGCATCGTGATTGAATACAACAGTCACCATGCGCATTTTCCTCCATGGGAGTAATGCCTCAAACAGTCTACGCTTTGTTCGTTCCCAGGAAGACCAGTAGTAGTTTCCGATGCACATCTGGATTCAATCTGTAATCTGTGGACTATCAGAGTGTTGATGAAACACAGAATATGCATCGTGATTGAATACAACAGTCACCATAGCACTTTCCTCCATGAGAGTAATGTCTCAAACAGTTTACGCCTTTATCGTTCCCTGGAAGACCAGTAGTAGTTTCCGATGCACATCTGGAGGCATTCTGTAATCTGTGGACTATCAGGGTGTTGATGAAACACAGAAATTGCATCGGGAATGAATACAACAGTCACCATGCGCACTTTCCTCCACGGGAGTAATGTCTCAAACAGTCTACGCTTTGATCGTTCCCTGGAAGACCAGTAGTTCTTTCCGATGCACATCAGGTATCATTCTGTAATCTGTGCACTATTAGAGTGTTGATGAAACACAGAAATTGCATCGGGATTGAATACAACAGTCACCATGCGCACTTTCCTCCACTGGAGTAATGTCTCAACAGTCTACGCTTTTATCGTTCCCTGTAAGACCAGTAGTAGTTTCCGATGCACATCTGGTGGCATTCTGTAAGCTGTGGACTATCAGAGTGTTGATGAAACACAGAAATTGCATCGCGATTGAATACAACAGTCACGATTCGCATTTTCCTCCATGGGAGTAATGTCTCAAAAAGTCTACGCTTTGATCGTTTCCTGGAAGACCAGTGGTAGTTTCCGATGCACATCTGGAGGCATTCTGTAATCTGTGGACTATCAGAGTGTTGTTGAAACACAGAAATTGCATCGGGATTGCATATAACAGTCACCATCCGCACTTTACTCCATGGGAGTAATGTCTTAAACAGTCTACGCTTTGATCGTTCCCTGGAAGACCAGTAGTAGTTTCGATTCACATATGGAGGCATTCTGTAATCTGTGGACCTTCAAAGTGTTGATGAAACACAGAAATTGCATCGGGATTGAATACAACAGTCACCATGCGCACTTTCCTCTTTGGGAGTAATGTCTCAAAGAGTCTACGCTTTTATCGTTCCCTGGAAGACCAGTAGATGATTCCGATGCACATCTGGAGGCATACTGTAATCTGTGGACCTTTAAAGTGTTGATGAAACACAGAAATTGCATCGGGATTGAATACAACAGTCACCATGCGCACTTTATTCCTTGGGAGTAATGTCTCGAAGAGTCTACGCTTTGATCGTTCGCTGGAAGGCCAGTAGTAGATTCCGATGCACATCTGGAGGCATTCTGTAAACTGTGGACTATCAGAGTGTTGTTGAAACACAGAAATTGCATCGGGATTGAATACAACAGTCACCATGTGCACTTTCTTCCATGGGAGTAATGTCTCAAACAGTTTACGCTTTGATCGTTCCCTGGAATACCAGTAGTAGTTTCCGATGCACATCAGGAGGCATTCTGTAATCTGTGGACTATCAGAGTGTTGATGAACACAGAAGTTGCATCGGGATTGAATACAACAGTTACCATGTGCACTTTCCCCAATGGGAGTAATGTCTCAAAGAGTCTACGCTTTTATCGTTCCCTGGAAGACCAGTAGATTATTCCGATGCACATCTGGAGGCATACTGTAATCTGTGGACCTTTAAAGTGTCGATGAAACACAGAAATTGCATCGGGATTGAATACAACAGTCACCATGCGCACTTTCATCCATGGGAGTAATGTCTCAAAAAGTCTACGCTTTGATCGTTCCCTGGAAGACCAGTAGTAGAATCCGATGCACATCTGGTTGCATTCTGTAATCTGTGGACTATCAGAGTGTTGATGATCTCAGAAATTGCTCCGGGATTTAATACAACAGTCACCATGCGGACTTTCCTCCATGGGAGTAATGTCTCAAACAGTCTACGCTTTGATCGTTCCCTGGAAGACCAGTAGTAGTTTCCGATGCACATCTGGAGGCATTCTGTAATCTGTGGACTATCAGAGTGTCGTTGAAACACTTTAATTGCATCGGGATTGAGTACAACAGACACCATGCGCACTTTCCTCCATGGGAGTAACGTCTCAAACAGTCTACGCTTGATCGTTCCCTGGAGGACCAGTTGTAGATTCCGATGCACATCTGGAGGCATTCTGTAATCTGTGGACCTTCAAAGTATTGATGAAAAGCAGAAATTGCATCGGGATTGAATACAACAGGCACCATGCGTAGATTTCTACATTGGAGTAATGTCTCAAACTGTCATCGCATTGATCGCTCCCTCAACACCAGTAGTGGTTTCCGATGCACATCTGGAGGCATTCTGTAATCTGTGGACTATCCGAGTGCCAATGAAACACAGAAATTGCATCGGGATTGAATACAACATCACCATGACTACTTTTCTCCATGGGAGTAAAGTCTCAAACGGTCTAAGCTTTGATCGTTCCTTGGAAGACCAGTAGTAGTTTCCGATGCACATCTGGAGGTATACTGTAATCTGTGGTCTATCCGGGTGTTGATAAAGGACAGAAATTGCATCGGGATTGAATACAACAGTCACCATGCGCACTTTCCTCCATGCGAGAAATGTCTCAAACAGTCTACGCTTTGATCGTTCCCTGGAAGACCAGTAGTAGTTTCGGATGCACATCTGGAGGCATTCTGTAATCTGTGGACTAACTGAGTGTTGATGAAACACAGAAATTGCATCGGGATTGAATACAACAGTCACCATGCGCACTTTCTTCCATGCGAGTAATGTCTCAAACAGTCTATGCTTTGATCGTTTCCTCGAAGACCAGTAGTAGTTTCCGATACACATCTGGAGGCATTGTGTAATCAGTGGACCTTCAAAGGTTAATGAAACACAGAAATTGCATCGTGATTGAATACAACAGTCACCATGGCACTTTCCTCCATGAGTGTAATGTCTCAAACAGTCTACGCCTTTATCGTTCCCTGGAAGACCAGTAGTAGTTTCCGATGCACATCTGGAGGCATTCTGTAATCTGTGGACTATCAGAGTGTTGATGAAACACAGAAATTGCATCGGGATTGAATACAACAGTCACCATGCGCACTTTCCTCCACGGGAGTAATGTCTGAAACAGTCTACGCTTTGATCGTTCCCTGGAAGACCAGTAGTTCTTTCCGATGCACATCTGGTATCATTCTGTAATCTGTGCACTATCAGAGTGTTGATGAAACACAGAAATTGCATCGGGATTGAGTACAACAGTCACCATGCGCACTTTCCTCCACTGGAGTAATGTCTCAACAGTCTACGCTTTGATCGGTCCCTGTAAGACCAGTAGTAGTTTCCGATGCACATCTGGTGGCATTCTGTAAGCTGTGGACTATCAGAGTTTTGCTGAAACACAGAAATTGCATCGGGATTGAATACAACAGTCACCATTCGCACTTACCTCAATGGGAGTAATGTCTCAAACAGTCTACGATTTGATCGTCCCCTGGAAGACCAGTTGCAGATTCCGATGCACATCTGGAGGCATTCTGTAATCTGCGGACTATCCGAGTGCTAATGAAACACAGAAATTGCAGCGTAATTGAATGCAACAGTCACCATGACCACTTTCCGCCATTTGAGTAATGTCTCAAACAGTCTACGCTTTGATCGTTCCCTGGAATACCAGCAGTAGTTTCCGATGCACATCTGGAGGCATTCTGTAATCTGTTTACTATCAGAGTGTTGATGACACAGAAATAGCATCGGGATTGAATACAACAGTCACCATGCGGACTTTCCTCCATGGGAGTAATGTCTCAAACAGTCTACGCTTTGATTGTTCCCTGGAAGACCAGTAGTAGTTTCCGATGCACATCTGGAGGAATTCTGTAATCTGTGGACTATCAGAGTGTTGATGAAACACAGAAATTGCATCGGGATTGAATACAACAGTCACCATGCGCACATTCCGCCATTGGAGTAATGTCTCAAACAGTCTACGCTTTGATCGTTCCCTGGAACACCAGTAGTAGTTTCCGATGCACATCTGGAGGTATACTGTAATCTGTGGTCTATCCAGGTGTTGATAAAAGATAGAAATTGCATCGGGATTGAATACAACAGTCACCATGCGCACTTCCCTCCATGCGAGAAATGTCTCAAACAGTCTACGCTTTGATCGTTCCCAGGAAGACCAGTAGTAGTTTCGATTCACATCTGGAGGCATTCGGTAAACTGTGGTTCTTCAAAGTGTTGATGACACACAGAAATGGTGTCGTAATTGAATACAAGTCACCATGGGCACTTTCCTCCATGGGAGTAATGTCTCAAACAGTCTACTCCTTTATCGTTCCCTGGAAGACAAGCAGTAGTTTCCGATGCACATCTGGAGGCATTCTGTATTATGTGGACTATCTGAGTGTTGATGAAACGCAGAAATTGCATCGGGATTGAATACAACAGTCACCATGCGCACTTTCTTCCATGCGAGTAATGTCTCAAACAGTCTATCCTTTGATCGTTTCCTCGAAGACCAGTAGTAGTTTCCGATGCACATCTGGAGGCATTCTGTAATCTGTGGACCTTCAAAGGGTTGATGAAAAACAGAAATTGCATCGTGATTGAATACAACAGTCACCATGCGCATTTTCCTCCATGGGAGTAATGCCTCAAACAGTCTACGCTTTGTTCGTTCCCAGGAAGACCAGTAGTAGTTTCCGATGCACATCTGGATTCAATCTGTAATCTGTGGACTATCAGAGTGTTGATGAAACACAGAATATGCATCGTGATTGAATACAACAGTCACCATAGCACTTTCCTCCATGAGAGTAATGTCTCAAACAGTTTACGCCTTTATCGTTCCCTGGAAGACCAGTAGTAGTTTCCGATGCACATCTGGAGGCATTCTGTAATCTGTGGACTATCAGGGTGTTGATGAAACACAGAAATTGCATCGGGAATGAATACAACAGTCACCATGCGCACTTTCCTCCACGGGAGTAATGTCTCAAACAGTCTACGCTTTGATCGTTCCCTGGAAGACCAGTAGTTCTTTCCGATGCACATCAGGTATCATTCTGTAATCTGTGCACTATTAGAGTGTTGATGAAACACAGAAATTGCATCGGGATTGAATACAACAGTCACCATGCGCACTTTCCTCCACTGAAGTAATGTCTCAACAGTCTACGCTTTTATCGTTCCCTGTAAGACCAGTAGTAGTTTCCGATGCACATCTGGTGGCATTCTGTAAGCTGTGGACTATCAGAGTGTTGATGAAACATAGAAATTGCATCGCGATTGAATACAACAGTCACCATTCGCATTTTCCTCCATGGGAGTAATGTCTCAAAAAGTCTACGCTTTGATCGTTTCCTGGAAGACCAGTGGTAGTTTCCGATGCACATCTGGAGGCATTCTGTAATCTGTGGACTATCAGAGTGTTGTTGAAACACAGTAATTGCATCGGTATTGCATATAACAGTCACCATCCGCACTTTACTCCATGGGAGTAATGTCTTAAACAGTCTACGCTTTGATCGTTCCCTGGAAGACCAGTAGTAGTTTCGATTCACATATGGAGGCATTCTGTAATCTGTGGACCTTCAAAGTGTTGATGAAACACAGAAATTGCATCGGGATTGAATACAACAGTCACCATGCGCACTTTCCTCCTTGGGAGTAATGTCTCAAAGAGTCTACGCTTTTATCGTTCCCTGGAAGACCAGTAGATGATTCCGATGCACATCTGGAGGCATACTGTAATCTGTGGACCTTTAAAGTGTTGATGAAACACAGAAATTGCATCGGGATTGAATACAACAGTCACCATGCGCACTTTATTCCTTGGGAGTAATGTCTCGAAGAGTCTACGCTTTGATCGTTCGCTGGAAGGCCAGTAGTAGATTCCGATGCACATCTGGAGGCATTCTGTAAACTGTGGACTATCAGAGTGTTGTTGAAACACAGAAATTGCATCGGGATTGAATACAACAGTCACCATGTGCACTTTCTTCCATGGGAGTAATGTCTCAAACAGTTTACGCTTTGATCGTTCCCTGGAATACCAGTAGTAGTTTCCGATGCACATCAGGAGGCATTCTGTAATCTGTGGACTATCAGAGTGTTGATGAACACAGAAGTTGCATCGGGATTGAATACAACAGTTACCATGTGCACTTTCCCCAATGGGAGTAATGTCTCAAAGAGTCTACGCTTTTATCGTTCCCTGGAAGACCAGTAGATGATTCCGATGCACATCTGGAGGCATACTGTAATCTGTGGACCTTTAAAGTGTCGATGAAACACAGAAATTGCATCGGGATTGAATACAACAGTCACCATGCGCACTTTCATCCATGGGAGTAATGTCTCAAAAAGTCTACGCTTTGATCGTTCCCTGGAAGACCAGTAGTAGTTTCCGATGAACGTCAGGATTCATTCTGTAATTTGTGGACTATCAGAGTGTTGATGAAACACAGAAATTGCATCGGGATTGAATACAACAGTCACCACCGCACTTTCCTACGTAGGAGTAATGTCTCAAACAGTCTACGCTTTGATCGCTCCCTGGAAGACCAGTAGCAGTTTCATATGCACAACTGGAAGCATTCTGTAATCTGTGGACTATCAGAGTATTGATGAAACACCGAAAGTGCATCGTAATTGAATTCAACAGTCATAATGCGCACTTTCCTCCATGGGAGTAATGTCTGAAACAGTTTACGATTTGATCTCTCCCTGGAAGACCAGTAGTAGAATCCGATGCACATCTGGTTGCATTCTGTAATCTGTGGACTATCAGAGTGTTGATGAAACACAGAAATTGCATCGGGATTGAATACAACAGTCACCATGGCACTTTCCTCCATGAGTGTAATGTCTCAAACAGTCTACGCCTTTATCGTTCCCTGGAAGACCAGTAGTAGTTTCCGATGAACGTCAGGATTCATTCTGTAATTTGTGGACTATCAGAGTGTTGATGAAACACAGAAATTGCATCGGGATTGAATACAACAGTCACCATGCGCACTTTCCTCCACGGGAGTAGTGTCTGAAACAGTCTACGCTTTGATCGTTCCCTGGAAGACCAGTAGTTCTTTCCGATGCACATCTGGTATCATTCTGTAATCTGTGCACTATCAGAGTGTTGATGAAACACAGAAATTGCATCGGGATTGAGTACAACAGTCACCATGCGCACTTTCCTCCACTGGAGTAATGTCTCAACAGTCTACGCTTTGATCGGTCCCTGTAAGACCAGTAGTAGTTTCCGATGCACATCTGGTGGCATTCTGTAAGCTGTGGACTATCAGAGTGTTGCTGAAACACAGAAATTGCATCGGGATTGAATACAACAGTCACCATTCGCACTTTCCTCAATGGGAGTAATGTCTCAAACAGTCTACGATTTGATCGTCCCCTGGAAGACCAGTTGCAGATTCCGATGCACATCTGGAGGCATTCTGTAATCTGCGGACTATCCGAGTGCTAATGAAACACAGAAATTACATCGGGATTGAATACAACAGGCACCATGCGTACATTTCTACATTGGAGTAATGTCTCAATCTGTCATCGCATTGATCTCTCCCTCAAGACCAGTAGTGGTTTCTGATGCACATCTGGAGGCATTCTGTAATCTGTGGACTATCCGAGTGCTAATGAAACACAGAAATTGCTTCGGGATTGAATACAACATCACCATGACCACTTTCCTCCATGGGAGTAATGTCTCAAACAGTCTAAGCTTTGATCGTTCCTTCTATCAGAGTGTTGTTGAAACACACAAATTGCATCGGGAATGAATACAACAGTCATCATGAGGACTTTCCTTCATGGAAGTAACGTCTCAAACAGTCTACGCTTTGATCGTTCCCTGGAAGACCAGTAGTAGTTTCCGATGCACATCTGATGGCATTCTGTAATCTGTGGACTATCAGAGTGTTGTTGAAACACAGAAATTGCATCGGGATTGAATATAACAGTCACCATCCGCACTTTACTCCACAGGAGTAATGTCTTAAACAGTCTACGCTTTGATCGTTCCCTGGAAGACCAGTAGTAGTATCGATTCACATATGGAGGCATTCTGTAATCTGTGGACCTTCAAAGTGTTGTTGAAACACAGAAATTGCATCGGGATTGAATACAACAGTCACCATGCGCACTTTCCTCCTTGGGAGTAATGTCTCGTAGAGTCTACGCTTTGATCGTTCGCTGGAAGGCCAGTAGTAGATTCCGATGCACATCTGGGGGCATTCTGTAATCTGTGGATTATCAGAGTGTGGTTGAAACACAGAAATTGCATCGGGATTGAATACAACAGTCACCATGTGCACTTTCTTCCATGGGAGTAATGTCTCAAACAGTTTACGATTTGATCGTTCCCTGGAAGACCAGTAGTAGTTTCCGATGCACATCTGGAGGCATTCTGTAACCTGTGGACTATCAGAGTGTTGATGAAACCCATATATTGCATCGGGATTGAATACAACAGTCACCATGCGCACTTTCCTACATAGGAGTAATGTCTCAAACAGTCTACGCTTTGATCGTTCCCTGGAAGACCAGTTGTAGTTTCCGATGCACATCTGGAGGCATTCTGTAGTCTGTTGACTATCAGAGTGTTGTTGAAACACAGAAATTGCCTCGGGATTGAATACAACAGTCACCATGCTCGCTTTCATCCATAGGAGTAATGTCTCAAAAAGTCTACGATTTGATCGTTCCCTGGAAGACCAGTTGTAGTTTCCGATGCACATCTGGAGGCATTCTGTAGTCTGTTGACTATCAGAGTGTTGATGAAACACAGAAATTGCATCGGGATTGAATACAACAGGCACCATGCGTACATTTCTCCATTGGAGTAATGTCTCAAACTGTCATCGCTTTGATCGTTGCCTTTAAGACCAGTGATAGTTTCCGATGCACATCTGGAGGCAAAGAAATTGCAGCGTAATTGAATACAACAGTCACCATGACCACTTTCCGCCATGGGAGTAATGTCTCAAACAGTCTACGCTTTGATCGTTCCCTGGAATACCAGCAGTAGTTTCCGATGCACATCTGGAGGCATTCTGTAATCTGTTTACTATCAGAGTGTTGATGACACAGAAATTGCATCGGGATTGAATACAACAGTCACCATGCGGACTTTCCTCCATGGGAGTAATGTCTCAAACAGTCTACGCTTTGATTGTTCCCTGGAAGAAAAGTAGTAGTTTTCGATGCACATCTGGAGGAATTCTGTAATCTGTGGACTATCAGAGTGTTGATGAAACACAGAAATTGCATCGGGATTGAATACAACAGTCACCATGCGCACATTCCGCCATTGGAGTAATGTCTCAAACAGTCTACGCTTTGATCGTTCCCTGGAACACCAGTAGTAGTTTCCGATGCACATCTGGAGGTATACTGTAATCTTTGGTCTATCCGGGTGTTGATAAAAGATAGAAATTGCATCGGGATTGAATACAACAGTCACCATGCGCACTTTCCTCCACTGGAGTAATGTCTCAACAGTCTACGCTTTGATCGGTCCCTGTAAGACCAGTAGTAGTTTCCGATGCACATCTGGTGGCATTCTGTAAGCTGTGGACTATCAGAGTGTTGCTGAAACACAGAAATTGCATCGGGATTGAATACAACAGTCACCATTCGCACTTTCCTCAATGGGAGTAATGTCTCAAACAGTCTACGATTTGATCGTCCCCTGGAAGACCAGTTGCAGATTCCGATGCACATCTGGAGGCATTCTGTAATCTGCGGACTATCCGAGTGCTAATGAAACACAGAAATTACATCGGGATTGAATACAACAGGCACCATGCGTACATTTCTACATTGGAGTAATGTCTCAATCTGTCATCGCATTGATCTCTCCCTCAAGACCAGTAGTGGTTTCTGATGCACATCTGGAGGCATTCTGTAATCTGTGGACTATCCGAGTGCTAATGAAACACAGAAATTGCTTCGGGATTGAATACAACATCACCATGACCACTTTCCTCCATGGGAGTAATGTCTCAAACAGTCTAAGCTTTGATCGTTCCTTCTATCAGAGTGTTGTTGAAACACACAAATTGCATCGGGAATGAATACAACAGTCATCATGAGGACTTTCCTTCATGGAAGTAACGTCTCAAACAGTCTACGCTTTGATCGTTCCCTGGAAGACCAGTAGTAGTTTCCGATGCACATCTGATGGCATTCTGTAATCTGTGGACTATCAGAGTGTTGTTGAAACACAGAAATTGCATCGGGATTGAATATAACAGTCACCATCCGCACTTTACTCCACAGGAGTAATGTCTTAAACAGTCTACGCTTTGATCGTTCCCTGGAAGACCAGTAGTAGTATCGATTCACATATGGAGGCATTCTGTAATCTGTGGACCTTCAAAGTGTTGTTGAAACACAGAAATTGCATCGGGATTGAATACAACAGTCACCATGCGCACTTTCCTCCTTGGGAGTAATGTCTCGTAGAGTCTACGCTTTGATCGTTCGCTGGAAGGCCAGTAGTAGATTCCGATGCACATCTGGGGGCATTCTGTAATCTGTGGATTATCAGAGTGTGGTTGAAACACAGAAATTGCATCGGGATTGAATACAACAGTCACCATGTGCACTTTCTTCCATGGGAGTAATGTCTCAAACAGTTTACGATTTGATCGTTCCCTGGAAGACCAGTAGTAGTTTCCGATGCACATCTGGAGGCATTCTGTAACCTGTGGACTATCAGAGTGTTGATGAAACCCATATATTGCATCGGGATTGAATACAACAGTCACCATGCGCACTTTCCTACATAGGAGTAATGTCTCAAACAGTCTACGCTTTGATCGTTCCCTGGAAGACCAGTTGTAGTTTCCGATGCACATCTGGAGGCATTCTGTAGTCTGTTGACTATCAGAGTGTTGTTGAAACACAGAAATTGCCTCGGGATTGAATACAACAGTCACCATGCTCGCTTTCATCCATAGGAGTAATGTCTCAAAAAGTCTACGATTTGATCGTTCCCTGGAAGACCAGTTGTAGTTTCCGATGCACATCTGGAGGCATTCTGTAGTCTGTTGACTATCAGAGTGTTGATGAAACACAGAAATTGCATCGGGATTGAATACAACAGGCACCATGCGTACATTTCTCCATTGGAGTAATGTCTCAAACTGTCATCGCTTTGATCGTTGCCTTTAAGACCAGTGATAGTTTCCGATGCACATCTGGAGGCAAAGAAATTGCAGCGTAATTGAATACAACAGTCACCATGACCACTTTCCGCCATGGGAGTAATGTCTCAAACAGTCTACGCTTTGATCGTTCCCTGGAATACCAGCAGTAGTTTCCGATGCACATCTGGAGGCATTCTGTAATCTGTTTACTATCAGAGTGTTGATGACACAGAAATTGCATCGGGATTGAATACAACAGTCACCATGCGGACTTTCCTCCATGGGAGTAATGTCTCAAACAGTCTACGCTTTGATTGTTCCCTGGAAGAAAAGTAGTAGTTTTCGATGCACATCTGGAGGAATTCTGTAATCTGTGGACTATCAGAGTGTTGATGAAACACAGAAATTGCATCGGGATTGAATACAACAGTCACCATGCGCACATTCCGCCATTGGAGTAATGTCTCAAACAGTCTACGCTTTGATCGTTCCCTGGAACACCAGTAGTAGTTTCCGATGCACATCTGGAGGTATACTGTAATCTTTGGTCTATCCGGGTGTTGATAAAAGATAGAAATTGCATCGGGATTGAATACAACAGTCACCATGCGCACTTCCCTCCATGCGAGAAATGTCTCAAACAGTCTACGCTTTGATCGTTCCCAGGAAGACCAGTAGTAGTTTCGATTCACATCTGGAGGCATTCGATAAACTGTGGTTCTTCAAAGTGTTGAAGACACACAGAAATTGCGTCGTAATTGAATACAAGTCACCATGGGCACTTTCCTCCATGGGAGTAATGTCTCAAACAGTCTACTCCTTTATCGTTCCCTGGAAGACAAGTAGTAGTTTCCGATGCACATCTGGAGGCATTCTGTAATATGTGGACTATCTGAGTGTTGATGGAACGCAGAAATTGCATCGGGATTGAATACAACAGTCACCATGCGCACTTTCTTCCATGCGAGTAATGTCTCAAACAGTCTATCCTTTGATCGTTTCCTCGAAGACCAGTAGTACTTTCCGATGCACATCTGGAGGCATTCTGTAATCTGTGGACCTTCAAAGGGTTGATGAAAAACAGAAATTGCATCGTGATTGAATACAACAGTCACCATGCGCATTTTCCTCCATGGGAGTAATGCCTCAAACAGTCTACGCTTTGTTCGTTCCCAGGAAGACCAGTAGTAGTTTCCGATGCACATCTGGATTCAATCTGTAATCTGTGGACTATCAGAGTGTTGATGAAACACAGAATATGCATCGTGATTGAATACAACAGTCACCATGTGCACTTTCTTCCATGGGAGTAATGTCTCAAACAGTTTACGATTTGATCGTTCCCTGGAAGACCAGTAGTAGTTTCCGATGCACATCTGGAGGCATTCTGTAACCTGTGGACTATCAGAGTGTTGATGAAACCCATATATTGCATCGGGATTGAATACAACAGTCACCATGCGCACTTTCCTACATAGGAGTAATGTCTCAAACAGTCTACGCTTTGATCGTTCCCTGGAAGACCAGTTGTAGTTTCCGATGCACATCTGGAGGCATTCTGTAGTCTGTTGACTATCAGAGTGTTGTTGAAACACAGAAATTGTCTCGGGATTGAATACAACAGTCACCATGCTCGCTTTCATCCATAGGAGTAATGTCTCAAAAAGTCTACGATTTGATCGTTCCCTGGAAGACCAGTAGTAGTTTCCGATGCACATCTGGAGGCATTCTGTAATTTGTGGACTATCAGAGTGTCGTTGAAACACTTTAATTGCATCGGGATTGAATACAACAGACACCATGCGCACTTTCCTCAATGGGAGTAATGTCTCAAACAGTCTACGATTTGATCGTTCCCTGGAAGACCAGTTGCAGATTCCGATGCACATCTGGAGGCATTCTGTAATCTGCGGACTATCCGAGTGCTAATGAAACACAGAAATTGCATCGGGATTGAATACAACAGTCACCATGCGCACTTTCCTCCATGGGAGTAATGTCTCAAACAGTCTACGCTTTGATCGTTCCCTGGAAGAGCAGTAGTTCTTTCCGATGCACATCTGGTATCATTCTGTAATCTGTGCACTACTAGAGTGTTGATGAATCACAGAAATTCCATCGGGATTGAATACAACAGTCACCATGCGCACTTTCCTCCACTGGAGTAATATCTCAACAGTCTACGCTTTGATCGTTCCCTGTAAGACCAGTAGTAGTTTCCGATCCACATCTGGTGGCATTCTGTAAGCTGTGGACTATTAGAGTGTTGATGAAACACAGAAATTGCATCGGGATTGAATACAACAGTCACCACTCGCATTTTCCTAAATGGGAGTAATGTCTCAAAAAGTCTACGCTTTGATCGTTCCCTGGAAGACCAGTGGTAGTTTCCGATGCACATCTGGAGGCATTCTGTAATCTGTGGACCTTCAAAGTGTTGATGAAACACAGAAATTGCATCGGGATTGAATACAACAGGCACCATGCGTACATTTCTCCATTGGAGTAATGTCTCAAACTGTCATCGCTTTGATCGTTCCCTTTAAGACCAGTGATAGTTTCCGATGCACATCTGGAGGCATTCTTTAATCTGTGGACTATCCGAGTGCTAATGAAACAAAGAAATTGCAGCGTAATTGAATACAACAGTCACCATGACCACTTTCCGCCATGGGAGTAATGTCTCAAACAGTCTACGCTTTGATCGTTCCCTGGAATACCAGCAGTAGTTTCCGATGCACATCTGGAGGCATTCTGTAATCTGTTTACTATCAGAGTGTTGATGACACAGAAATTGCATCGGGATTGAATACAACAGTCACCATGCGGACTTTCCTCCATGGGAGTAATGTCTCAAACAGTCTACGCTTTGATTGTTCCCTGGAAGACCAGTAGTAGTTTCCGATGCACATCTGGAGGAATTCTGTAATCTGTGGACTATCAGAGTGTTGATGAAACACAGAAATTGCATCGGGATTGAATACAACAGTCACCATGCGCACATTCCGCCATTGGAGTAATGTCTCAAACAGTCTACGCTTTGATCGTTCCCTGGAACACCAGTAGTAGTTTCCGATGCACATCTGGAGGTATACTGTAATCTTTGGTCTATCCGGGTGTTGATAAAAGATAGAAATTGCATCGGGATTGAATACAACAGTCACCATGCGCACTTCCCTCCATGCGAGAAATGTCTCAAACAGTCTACGCTTTGATCGTTCCCAGGAAGACCAGTAGTAGTTTCGATTCACATCTGGAGGCATTCGATAAACTGTGGTTCTTCAAAGTGTTGAAGACACACAGAAATTGCGTCGTAATTGAATACAAGTCACCATGGGCACTTTCCTCCATGGGAGTAATGTCTCAAACAGTCTACTCCTTTATCGTTCCCTGGAAGACAAGTAGTAGTTTCCGATGCACATCTGGAGGCATTCTGTAATATGTGGACTATCTGAGTGTTGATGGAACGCAGAAATTGCATCGGGATTGAATACAACAGTCACCATGCGCACTTTCTTCCATGCGAGTAATGTCTCAAACAGTCTATCCTTTGATCGTTTCCTCGAAGACCAGTAGTAGTTTCCGATGCACATCTGGAGGCATTCTGTAATCTGTGGACCTTCAAAGGGTTGATGAAAAACAGAAATTGCATCGTGATTGAATACAACAGTCACCATGCGCATTTTCCTCCATGGGAGTAATGCCTCAAACAGTCTACGCTTTGTTCGTTCCCAGGAAGACCAGTAGTAGTTTCCGATGCACATCTGGATTCAATCTGTAATCTGTGGACTATCAGAGTGTTGATGAAACACAGAATATGCATCGTGATTGAATACAACAGTCACCATAGCACTTTCCTCCATGAGAGTAATGTCTCAAACAGTTTACGCCTTTATCGTTCCCTGGAAGACCAGTAGTAGTTTCCGATGCACATCTGGAGGCATTCTGTAATCTGTGGACTATCAGGGTGTTGATGAAACACAGAAATTGCATCGGGATTGAATACAACAGTCACCATGCGCACTTTCCTCCACGGGAGTAATGTCTCAAACAGTCTACGCTTTGATTGTTCCCTGGAAGACCAGTAGTTCTTTCCGATGCACATCAGGTATCATCTGTAATCTGTGCACTATTAGAGTGTTGATGAAACACAGAAATTGCATCGGGATTGAATACAACAGTCACCATGCGCACTTTCCTCCACTGGAGTAATGTCTCAACAGTCTACGCTTTTATCGTTCCCTGTAAGACCAGTAGTAGTTTCCGATGCACATCTGGTGGCATTCTGTAATCTGTGGACTATCAGAGTGTTATTGAAACACAGAAATTGCATCGGGATTGCATATAACAGTCACCATCCGCACTTTACTCCATGGGAGTAATGTCTTAAACAGTCTACGCTTTGATCGTTCCCTGGAAGACCAGTAGTAGTTTCGATTCACATATGGAGGCATTCTGTAATCTGTGGACCTTCAAAGTGTTGATGAAACACAGAAATTGCATCGGGATTGAATACAACAGTCACCATGCGCACTTTCCTCCTTGGGAGTAATGTCTCAAAAAGTCTACGCTTTTATCGTTCCCTGGAAGACCAGTAGATGATTCCGATGCACATCTGGAGGCATACTGTAATCTGTGGACCTTTAAAGTGTTGATGAAACACAGAAAGTGCATCGGGATTGAATACAACAGTCACCATGCGCACTTTATTCCTTGGGAGTAATGTCTCGAAGAGTCTACGATTTGATCGTTCGCTGGAAGGCCAGTAGTAGATTCCGATGCACATCTGGAGGCATTCTGTAAACTGTGGACTATCAGAGTGTTGTTGAAACACAGAAATTGCATCGGGATTGAATACAACAGTCACCATGTGCACTTTCTTCCATGGGAGTAATGTCTCAAACAGTTTACGCTTTGATCGTTCCCTGGAATACCAGTAGTAGTTTCCGATGCACATCAGGAGGCATTCTGTAATCTGTGGACTATCAGAGTGTTGATGAACACAGAAGTTGCATCGGGATTGAATACAACAGTTACCATGCGCACTTTCCCCAATGGGAGTAATGCCTCAAACAGTCTACGCTTTGATCGCTCCCTGGAAGACCAGTAGTAGTTTCCGATGCACATCTGGAGGCATTCTGTATTCTGTGGACTATCAGAGTGTTGATGAAACACAGAAATTGCATCGGGATTGAATACAACAGTCACCATGCGCACTTTCCTCCTTGGGAGTAATGTCTCGTAGAGTCTACGCTTTGATCGTTCGCTGGAAGGCCAGTAGTAGATTCCGATGCACATCTGGGGGCATTCTGTAATCTGTGGATTATCAGAGTGTGGTTGAAACACAGAAATTGCATCGGGATTGAATACAACAGTCACCATGTGCACTTTTTTCCATGGGAGTAATGTCTCAAACAGTTTACGATTTGATCGTTCCCTGGAAGACCAGTAGTAGTTTCCGATGCACATCTGGAGGCATTCTGTAACCTGTGGACTATCAGAGTGTTGATGAAACACATATATTGCATCGGGATTGAATACAACAGGCACCATGCGCACTTTCCTACATAGGAGTAATGTCTCAAACAGTCTACGCTTTGATCGTTCCCTGGAAGACCAGTTGTAGTTTATGATGCACATCTGGAGACATTCTGTAGTCTGTTGACTATCAGAGTGTTGTTGAAACACAGAAATTGCCTCGGGATTGAATAAAACAGACACCATGCTCGCTTTCATCCATAGGAGTAATGTCTCAAAAAGTCTACGATTTGATCGTTCCCTGGAAGACCAGTAGTAGTTTCCGATGCACATCTGGAGGCATTCTGTATTCTGTGGACTATCAGAGTGTTGATGACACAGAAATTGCATCGGGATTGAATACAACAGTCACCATGCGGACTTTCCTCCATGGGAGTAATGTCTCAAACAGTCTACGCTTTGATTGTTCCCTGGAAGACCAGTAGTAGTTTCCGATGCACATCTGGAGGAATTCTGTAATCTGTCGACTATCAGAGTGTTGATGAAACACAGAAATTGCATCGGGATTGAATACAACAGTCACCATGCGCACATTCCGCCATTGGAGTAATGTCTCAAACAGTCTACGCTTTGATCGTTCCCTGGAACACCAGTAGTAGTTTCCGATGCACATCTGGAGGTATACTGTAATCTTTGGTCTATCCGGGTGTTGATAAAAGATAGAAATTGCATCGGGATTGAATACAACAGTCACCATGCGCACTTCCCTCCATGCGAGAAATGTCCCAAACAGTCTACGCTTTGATCGTTCCCAGGAAGACCAGTAGTAGTTTCGATTCACATCTGGAGGCATTCGATAAACTGTGGTTCTTCAAAGTGTTGAAGACACACAGAAATTGCGTCGTAATTGAATACAAGTCACCATGGGCACTTTCCTCCATGGGAGTAATGTCTCAAACAGTCTACTCCTTTATCGTTCCCTGGAAGACAAGTAGTAGTTTCCGATGCACATCTGGAGGCATTCTGTAATATGTGGACTATCTGAGTGTTGATGGAACGCAGAAATTGCATCGGGATTGAATACAACAGTCACCATGCGCACTTTCTTCCATGCGAGTGATGTCTCAAACAGTCTATCCTTTGATCGTTTCCTCGAAGACCAGTAGTAGTTTCCGATGCACATCTGGAGGCATTCTGTAATCTGTGGACCTTCAAAGGGTTGATGAAAAACAGAAATTGCATCGTGATTGAATACAACAGTCACCATGCGCATTTTCCTCCATGGGAGTAATGCCTCAAACAGTCTACGCTTTGTTCGTTCCCAGGAAGACCAGTAGTAGTTTCCGATGCACATCTGGATTCAATCTGTAATCTGTGGACTATCAGAGTGTTGATGAAACACAGAATATGCATCGTGATTGAATACAACAGTCACCATAGCACTTTCCTCCATGAGAGTAATGTCTCAAACAGTTTACGCCTTTATCGTTCCCTGGAAGACCAGTAGTAGTTTCCGATGCACATCTGGAGGCATTCTGTAATCTGTGGACTATCAGGGTGTTGATGAAACACAGAAATTGCATCGGGATTGAATACAACAGTCACCATGCGCACTTTCCTCCACGGGAGTAATGTCTCAAACAGTCTACGCTTTGATTGTTCCCTGGAAGACCAGTAGTTCTTCCCGATGCACATCAGGTATCATCTGTAATCTGTGCACTATTAGAGTGTTGATGAAACACAGAAATTGCATCGGGATTGAATACAACAGTCACCATGCGCACTTTCCTCCACTGGAGTAATGTCTCAACAGTCTACGCTTTTATCGTTCCCTGTAAGACCAGTAGTAGTTTCCGATGCACATCTGGTGGCATTCTGTAATCTGTGGACTATCAGAGTGTTATTGAAACACAGAAATTGCATCGGGATTGCATATAACAGTCACCATCCGCACTTTACTCCATGGGAGTAATGTCTTAAACAGTCTACGCTTTGATCGTTCCCTGGAAGACCAGTAGTAGTTTCGATTCACATATGGAGGCATTCTGTAATCTGTGGACCTTCAAAGTGTTGATGAAACACAGAAATTGCATCGGGATTGAATACAACAGTCACCATGCGCACTTTCCTCCTTGGGAGTAATGTCTCAAAAAGTCTACGCTTTTATCGTTCCCTGGAAGACCAGTAGATGATTCCGATGCACATCTGGAGGCATACTGTAATCTGTGGACCTTTAAAGTGTTGATGAAACACAGAAAGTGCATCGGGATTGAATACAACAGTCACCATGCGCACTTTATTCCTTGGGAGTAATGTCTCGAAGAGTCTACGATTTGATCGTTCGCTGGAAGGCCAGTAGTAGATTCCGATGCACATCTGGAGGCATTCTGTAAACTGTGGACTATCAGAGTGTTGTTGAAACACAGAAATTGCATCGGGATTGAATACAACAGTCACCATGTGCACTTTCTTCCATGGGAGTAATGTCTCAAACAGTTTACGCTTTGATCGTTCCCTGGAATACCAGTAGTAGTTTCCGATGCACATCAGGAGGCATTCTGTAATCTGTGGACTATCAGAGTGTTGATGAACACAGAAGTTGCATCGGGATTGAATACAACAGTTACCATGCGCACTTTCCCCAATGGGAGTAATGCCTCAAACAGTCTACGCTTTGATCGCTCCCTGGAAGACCAGTAGTAGTTTCCGATGCACATCTGGAGGCATTCTGTATTCTGTGGACTATCAGAGTGTTGATGAAACACAGAAATTGCATCGGGATTGAATACAACAGTCACCATGCGCACTTTCCTCCTTGGGAGTAATGTCTCGTAGAGTCTACGCTTTGATCGTTCGCTGGAAGGCCAGTAGTAGATTCCGATGCACATCTGGGGGCATTCTGTAATCTGTGGATTATCAGAGTGTGGTTGAAACACAGAAATTGCATCGGGATTGAATACAACAGTCACCATGTGCACTTTTTTCCATGGGAGTAATGTCTCAAACAGTTTACGATTTGATCGTTCCCTGGAAGACCAGTAGTAGTTTCCGATGCACATCTGGAGGCATTCTGTAACCTGTGGACTATCAGAGTGTTGATGAAACACATATATTGCATCGGGATTGAATACAACAGGCACCATGCGCACTTTCCTACATAGGAGTAATGTCTCAAACAGTCTACGCTTTGATCGTTCCCTGGAAGACCAGTTGTAGTTTATGATGCACATCTGGAGACATTCTGTAGTCTGTTGACTATCAGAGTGTTGTTGAAACACAGAAATTGCCTCGGGATTGAATAAAACAGACACCATGCTCGCTTTCATCCATAGGAGTAATGTCTCAAAAAGTCTACGATTTGATCGTTCCCTGGAAGACCAGTAGTAGTTTCCGATGCACATCTGGAGGCATTCTGTAATCTGTGGACTATCAGAGTGTCGTTGAAACACTTTAATTGCATCGGGATTGAATACAACAGACACCATGCGCACTTTCCTCAATGGGAGTAATGTCTCAAACAGTCTACGATTTGATCGTTCCCTGGAAGACCAGTTGCAGATTCCGATGCACATCTGGAGGCATTCTGTAATCTGCGGACTATCCGAGTGCTAATGAAACACAGAAATTGCATCGGGATTGAATAAAACAGTCACCATGCGCACTTTCCTCCATGGGAGTAATGTCTCAAACAGTCTACGCTTTGATCGTTCCCTGGAAGACCAGTAGTTCTTTCCGATGCACAACTGGTATCATTCTGTAATCTGTGCACTATTAGAGTGTTGATGAAACACAGAAATTGCATCGGGATTGAATACAACAGTCACCATGCGCACTTTCCTCCACTGGAGTAATATCTCAACAGTCTACGCTTTGATCGTTCCCTGTAAGACCAGTAGTAGTTTCCGATCCACATCTGGTGGCATTCTGTAAGCTGTGGACTATTAGAGTGTTGATGAAACACAGAAATTGCATCGGGATTGAATACAACAGTCACCATTCGCATTTTCCTAAATGGGAGTAATGTCTCAAAAAGTCTACGCTTTGATCGTTCCCTGGAAGACCAGTGGTAGTTTCCGATGCACATCTGGAGGCATTCTGTAATCTGTGGACCTTCAAAGTGTTGATGAAACACAGAAATTGCATCGGGATTGAATACAACAGGCACCATGCGTACATTTCTCCATTGGAGTAATGTCTCAAACTGTCATCGCTTTGATCGTTCCCTTTAAGACCAGTAGTAGTTTCCGATGCACATCTGGAGGCATTCTTTAATCTGTGGACTATCCGAGTGCTAATGAAACAAAGAAATTGCAGCGTAATTGAATACAACAGTCACCGTGACCACTTTCCGCCATGGGAGTAATGTCTCAAACAGTCTACGCTTTGATCGTTCCCTGGAATACCAGCAGTAGTTTCCGATGCACATCTGGAGGCATTCTGTAATCTGTTTACTATCAGAGTGTTGATGACACAGAAATTGCATCGGGATTGAATACAACAGTCACCATGCGGACTTTCCTCCATGGGAGTAATGTCTCAAACAGTCTACGCTTTGATTGTTCCCTGGAAGACCAGTAGTAGTTTCCGATGCACATCTGGAGGAATTCTGTAATCTGTGGACTATCAGAGTGTTGATGAAACACAGAAATTGCATCGGGATTGAATACAACAGTCACCATGCACACATTCCGCCATTGGAGTAATGTCTCAAACAGTCTACGCTTTGATCGTTCCCTGGAACACCAGTAGTAGTTTCCGATGCACATCTGGAGGTATACTGTAATCTTTGGTCTATCCGGGTGTTGATAAAAGATAGAAATTGCATCGGGATTGAATACAACAGTCACCATGAGCACTTCCCTCCATGCGAGAAATGTCCCAAACAGTCTACGCTTTGATCGTTCCCAGGAAGACCAGTAGTAGTTTCGATTCACATCTGGAGGCATTCGATAAACTGTGGTTCTTCAAAGTGTTGATGACACACAGAAATTGCGTCGTAATTGAATACAAGTCACCATGGGAACTTTCCTCCATGGGAGTAATGTCTCAAACAGTCTACTCCTTTATCGTTCCCTGGAAGACAAGTAGTAGTTTCCGATGCACATCTGGAGGCATTCTGTAATATGTGGACTATCTGAGTGTTGATGAAACGCAGAAATTGCATCGGGATTGAATACAACAGTCACCATGCGCACTTTCTTCCATGCGAGTAATGTCTCAAACAGTCTATCATTTGATCGTTTCCTCGAAGACCAGTAGTAGTTTCCGATGCACATCTGGAGGCATTCTGTAATCTGTGGACCTTCAAAGGGTTGATGAAAAACAGAAATTGCATCGTGATTGAATACAACAGTCACCATGCGCATTTTCCTCCATGGGAGTAATGCCTCAAACAGTCTACGCTTTGATCGTTCCCAGGAAGACCAGTAGTAGTTTCCGATGCACATCTGGATTCAATCTGTAATCTGTGGACTATCAGAGTGTTGATGAAACACAGAATATGCATCGGGATTGAATACAACAGGCACCATGCGCACTTTCCTACATAGGAGTAATGTCTCAAACAGTCTACGCTTTGATCGTTCCCTGGAAGACCAGTTGTAGTTTATGATGCACATCTGGAGACATTCTGTAGTCTGTTGACTATCAGAGTGTTGTTGAAACACAGAAATTGCCTCGGGATTGAATAAAACAGACACCATGCTCGCTTTCATCCATAGGAGTAATGTCTCAAAAAGTCTACGATTTGATCGTTCCCTGGAAGACCAGTAGTAGTTTCCGATGCACATCTGGAGGCATTCTGTATTCTGTGGACTATCAGAGTGTTGATGACACAGAAATTGCATCGGGATTGAATACAACAGTCACCATGCGGACTTTCCTCCATGGGAGTAATGTCTCAAACAGTCTACGCTTTGATTGTTCCCTGGAAGACCAGTAGTAGTTTCCGATGCACATCTGGAGGAATTCTGTAATCTGTCGACTATCAGAGTGTTGATGAAACACAGAAATTGCATCGGGATTGAATACAACAGTCACCATGCGCACATTCCGCCATTGGAGTAATGTCTCAAACAGTCTACGCTTTGATCGTTCCCTGGAACACCAGTAGTAGTTTCCGATGCACATCTGGAGGTATACTGTAATCTTTGGTCTATCCGGGTGTTGATAAAAGATAGAAATTGCATCGGGATTGAATACAACAGTCACCATGCGCACTTCCCTCCATGCGAGAAATGTCCCAAACAGTCTACGCTTTGATCGTTCCCAGGAAGACCAGTAGTAGTTTCGATTCACATCTGGAGGCATTCGATAAACTGTGGTTCTTCAAAGTGTTGAAGACACACAGAAATTGCGTCGTAATTGAATACAAGTCACCATGGGCACTTTCCTCCATGGGAGTAATGTCTCAAACAGTCTACTCCTTTATCGTTCCCTGGAAGACAAGTAGTAGTTTCCGATGCACATCTGGAGGCATTCTGTAATATGTGGACTATCTGAGTGTTGATGGAACGCAGAAATTGCATCGGGATTGAATACAACAGTCACCATGCGCACTTTCTTCCATGCGAGTGATGTCTCAAACAGTCTATCCTTTGATCGTTTCCTCGAAGACCAGTAGTAGTTTCCGATGCACATCTGGAGGCATTCTGTAATCTGTGGACCTTCAAAGGGTTGATGAAAAACAGAAATTGCATCGTGATTGAATACAACAGTCACCATGCGCATTTTCCTCCATGGGAGTAATGCCTCAAACAGTCTACGCTTTGTTCGTTCCCAGGAAGACCAGTAGTAGTTTCCGATGCACATCTGGATTCAATCTGTAATCTGTGGACTATCAGAGTGTTGATGAAACACAGAATATGCATCGTGATTGAATACAACAGTCACCATAGCACTTTCCTCCATGAGAGTAATGTCTCAAACAGTTTACGCCTTTATCGTTCCCTGGAAGACCAGTAGTAGTTTCCGATGCACATCTGGAGGCATTCTGTAATCTGTGGACTATCAGGGTGTTGATGAAACACAGAAATTGCATCGGGATTGAATACAACAGTCACCATGCGCACTTTCCTCCACGGGAGTAATGTCTCAAACAGTCTACGCTTTGATTGTTCCCTGGAAGACCAGTAGTTCTTTCCGATGCACATCAGGTATCATCTGTAATCTGTGCACTATTAGAGTGTTGATGAAACACAGAAATTGCATCGGGATTGAATACAACAGTCACCATGCGCACTTTCCTCCACTGGAGTAATGTCTCAACAGTCTACGCTTTTATCGTTCCCTGTAAGACCAGTAGTAGTTTCCGATGCACATCTGGTGGCATTCTGTAATCTGTGGACTATCAGAGTGTTATTGAAACACAGAAATTGCATCGGGATTGCATATAACAGTCACCATCCGCACTTTACTCCATGGGAGTAATGTCTTAAACAGTCTACGCTTTGATCGTTCCCTGGAAGACCAGTAGTAGTTTCGATTCACATATGGAGGCATTCTGTAATCTGTGGACCTTCAAAGTGTTGATGAAACACAGAAATTGCATCGGGATTGAATACAACAGTCACCATGCGCACTTTCCTCCTTGGGAGTAATGTCTCAAAAAGTCTACGCTTTTATCGTTCCCTGGAAGACCAGTAGATGATTCCGATGCACATCTGGAGGCATACTGTAATCTGTGGACCTTTAAAGTGTTGATGAAACACAGAAAGTGCATCGGGATTGAATACAACAGTCACCATGCGCACTTTATTCCTTGGGAGTAATGTCTCGAAGAGTCTACGATTTGATCGTTCGCTGGAAGGCCAGTAGTAGATTCCGATGCACATCTGGAGGCATTCTGTAAACTGTGGACTATCAGAGTGTTGTTGAAACACAGAAATTGCATCGGGATTGAATACAACAGTCACCATGTGCACTTTCTTCCATGGGAGTAATGTCTCAAACAGTTTACGCTTTGATCGTTCCCTGGAATACCAGTAGTAGTTTCCGATGCACATCAGGAGGCATTCTGTAATCTGTGGACTATCAGAGTGTTGATGAACACAGAAGTTGCATCGGGATTGAATACAACAGTTACCATGCGCACTTTCCCCAATGGGAGTAATGCCTCAAACAGTCTACGCTTTGATCGCTCCCTGGAAGACCAGTAGTAGTTTCCGATGCACATCTGGAGGCATTCTGTATTCTGTGGACTATCAGAGTGTTGATGAAACACAGAAATTGCATCGGGATTGAATACAACAGTCACCATGCGCACTTTCCTCCTTGGGAGTAATGTCTCGTAGAGTCTACGCTTTGATCGTTCGCTGGAAGGCCAGTAGTAGATTCCGATGCACATCTGGGGGCATTCTGTAATCTGTGGATTATCAGAGTGTGGTTGAAACACAGAAATTGCATCGGGATTGAATACAACAGTCACCATGTGCACTTTTTTCCATGGGAGTAATGTCTCAAACAGTTTACGATTTGATCGTTCCCTGGAAGACCAGTAGTAGTTTCCGATGCACATCTGGAGGCATTCTGTAACCTGTGGACTATCAGAGTGTTGATGAAACACATATATTGCATCGGGATTGAATACAACAGGCACCATGCGCACTTTCCTACATAGGAGTAATGTCTCAAACAGTCTACGCTTTGATCGTTCCCTGGAAGACCAGTTGTAGTTTATGATGCACATCTGGAGACATTCTGTAGTCTGTTGACTATCAGAGTGTTGTTGAAACACAGAAATTGCCTCGGGATTGAATAAAACAGACACCATGCTCGCTTTCATCCATAGGAGTAATGTCTCAAAAAGTCTACGATTTGATCGTTCCCTGGAAGACCAGTAGTAGTTTCCGATGCACATCTGGAGGCATTCTGTAATCTGTGGACTATCAGAGTGTCGTTGAAACACTTTAATTGCATCGGGATTGAATACAACAGACACCATGCGCACTTTCCTCAATGGGAGTAATGTCTCAAACAGTCTACGATTTGATCGTTCCCTGGAAGACCAGTTGCAGATTCCGATGCACATCTGGAGGCATTCTGTAATCTGCGGACTATCCGAGTGCTAATGAAACACAGAAATTGCATCGGGATTGAATAAAACAGTCACCATGCGCACTTTCCTCCATGGGAGTAATGTCTCAAACAGTCTACGCTTTGATCGTTCCCTGGAAGACCAGTAGTTCTTTCCGATGCACAACTGGTATCATTCTGTAATCTGTGCACTATTAGAGTGTTGATGAAACACAGAAATTGCATCGGGATTGAATACAACAGTCACCATGCGCACTTTCCTCCACTGGAGTAATATCTCAACAGTCTACGCTTTGATCGTTCCCTGTAAGACCAGTAGTAGTTTCCGATCCACATCTGGTGGCATTCTGTAAGCTGTGGACTATTAGAGTGTTGATGAAACACAGAAATTGCATCGGGATTGAATACAACAGTCACCATTCGCATTTTCCTAAATGGGAGTAATGTCTCAAAAAGTCTACGCTTTGATCGTTCCCTGGAAGACCAGTGGTAGTTTCCGATGCACATCTGGAGGCATTCTGTAATCTGTGGACCTTCAAAGTGTTGATGAAACACAGAAATTGCATCGGGATTGAATACAACAGGCACCATGCGTACATTTCTCCATTGGAGTAATGTCTCAAACTGTCATCGCTTTGATCGTTCCCTTTAAGACCAGTAGTAGTTTCCGATGCACATCTGGAGGCATTCTTTAATCTGTGGACTATCCGAGTGCTAATGAAACAAAGAAATTGCAGCGTAATTGAATACAACAGTCACCGTGACCACTTTCCGCCATGGGAGTAATGTCTCAAACAGTCTACGCTTTGATCGTTCCCTGGAATACCAGCAGTAGTTTCCGATGCACATCTGGAGGCATTCTGTAATCTGTTTACTATCAGAGTGTTGATGACACAGAAATTGCATCGGGATTGAATACAACAGTCACCATGCGGACTTTCCTCCATGGGAGTAATGTCTCAAACAGTCTACGCTTTGATTGTTCCCTGGAAGACCAGTAGTAGTTTCCGATGCACATCTGGAGGAATTCTGTAATCTGTGGACTATCAGAGTGTTGATGAAACACAGAAATTGCATCGGGATTGAATACAACAGTCACCATGCACACATTCCGCTATTGGAGTAATGTCTCAAACAGTCTACGCTTTGATCGTTCCCTGGAACACCAGTAGTAGTTTCCGATGCACATCTGGAGGTATACTGTAATCTTTGGTCTATCCGGGTGTTGATAAAAGATAGAAATTGCATCGGGATTGAATACAACAGTCACCATGAGCACTTCCCTCCATGCGAGAAATGTCCCAAACAGTCTACGCTTTGATCGTTCCCAGGAAGACCAGTAGTAGTTTCGATTCACATCTGGAGGCATTCGATAAACTGTGGTTCTTCAAAGTGTTGATGACACACAGAAATTGCGTCGTAATTGAATACAAGTCACCATGGGAACTTTCCTCCATGGGAGTAATGTCTCAAACAGTCTACTCCTTTATCGTTCCCTGGAAGACAAGTAGTAGTTTCCGATGCACATCTGGAGGCATTCTGTAATATGTGGACTATCTGAGTGTTGATGAAACGCAGAAATTGCATCGGGATTGAATACAACAGTCACCATGCGCACTTTCTTCCATGCGAGTAATGTCTCAAACAGTCTATCCTTTGATCGTTTCCTCGAAGACCAGTAGTAGTTTCCGATGCACATCTGGAGGCATTCTGTAATCTGTGGACCTTCAAAGGGTTGATGAAAAACAGAAATTGCATCGTGATTGAATACAACAGTCACCATGCGCATTTTCCTCCATGGGAGTAATGCCTCAAACAGTCTACGCTTTGATCGTTCCCAGGAAGACCAGTAGTAGTTTCCGATGCACATCTGGATTCAATCTGTAATCTGTGGACTATCAGAGTGTTGATGAAACACAGAATATGCATCGTGATTGAATACAACAGTCACCATAGCACTTTCCTCCATGAGAGTAATGTCTCAAACAGTTTACGCCTTTATCGTTCCCTGGAAGACCAGTAGTAGTTTCCGATGCACATCTGGAAGCATTCTGTAATCTGTGGACTTTCAGGGTGTTGATGAAACACAGAAATTGCATCGGGATTGAATACAACAGTAACCATGCGCACTTTCCTCCACGGGAGTAATGTCTCAAACAGTCTACGCTTTGATTGTTCCCTGGAAGACCAGTAGTTCTTTCCGATGCACATCAGGTATCATCTGTAATCTGTGCACTATTAGAGTGTTGATGTAACACAGAAATTGCATCGGGATTGAATACAACAGTCACCATTCGCATTTTCCTCCATGGGAGTAATGTCTCAAACAGTCTACGCTTTGATCGTTTCCTGGAAGACCAGTGGTAGTTTCCGATGCACATCTGGAGGCATTCTGTAATCTGTGGACTATCAGAGTATTGTTGAAACACAGAAATTGCATCGGGATTGCATATAACAGTCATCATCCGCACTTTACTCCATGGGAGTAATGTCTTAAACAGTCTACGCTTTGATCGTTCCCTCGAAGACCAGTAGTAGTTTCGATTCACATATGGAGGCATTCTGTAATCTGTGGACCTTCAAAGTGTTGATGAAACACAGAAATTGCATCGGGATTGAATACAACAGTCACCATGCGCACTTTCCTCCTTGGGAGTAATGTCTCAAAGAGTCTACGCTTTTATCGTTCCCTGGAAGACCAGTAGATGATTCCGATGCACATTTGGAGGCATACTGTAATCTGTGGACCTTTAAAGTGTTGATGAAACACAGAAATTGCATCGGGATTGAATACAACAGTCACCATGCGCACTTTATTCCTTGGGAGTAATGTCTCGAAGAGTCTACGCTTTGATCGTTCGCTGGAAGGCCAGTAGTAGATTCCGATGCACATCTGGAGGCATTCTGTAAACTGTGGACTATCAGAGTGTTGTTGAAACGCAGAAATTGCATCGGGATTGAATACAACAGTCACCATGTGCACTTTCTTCCATGGGAGTAATGTCTCAAACAGTTTACGCTTTGATCGTTCCCTGGAATACCAGTAGTAGTTTCCGATGCACATCTGGAGGCATTCTGTAATCTGTGGACTATCAGAGTGTTGATGAACACAGAAGTTGCATCGGGATTGAATACAACAGTTACCATGCGCACTTTCCCCAATGGGAGTAATGCCTCAAACAGTCTACGCTTTGATCGCTCCCTGGAAGACCAGTAGTAGTTTCCGATGCACATCTGGAGGCATTCTGTAATCTGTGGACTATCAGAGTGTTGATGAAACACAGAAATTGCATCGGGATTGAATACAACAGTCACCATGCGCATTTTCCTCCGTGGGAGTAATGTCTCAACAGTCTACGCTTTGATCGTTCCCTGGAAGACCAGTAGTAGTTTCCGATGCACATCTGGAGGCATTCTGTTATCTGTTTACTATCAGAGTGTTGTTGAAACACAGAAATAGCCTCGGGATTGAATACAACAGTCACCATTCGGACTTTTCTCCATGGGAGCAAAGTTTCAAACAGTCTACGCTTTGATCGTTCCCTGGAAGACCAGTAGTAGTTTCCGATGCACATCTGGAGGCATTCTGTAATCTGTTGACTATCAGAGTGTTGTTGAAACACTGAAATTGCATCGGGATTGAATACAACAGTCACCATGCGCACTTTCATCCATGGGAGTAATGTCTCAAAAAGTCTACGCTTTGATCGTTCCCTGGAAGACCAGTAGTAGTTTCCGATGAACGTCAGGATTCATTCTGTAATTTGTGGACTATCAGAGTGTTGATGAAACACAGAAATTGCATCGGGATTGAATACAACAGTCACCACCGCACTTTCCTACGTAGGAGTAGTGTCTCAAACAGTCTACGCTTTGATCGCTCCCTGGAAGACCAGTAGCAGTTTCATATGCACAACTGGAAGCATTCTGTAATCTGTGGACTATCAGAGTATTGATGAAACACCGAAATTGCATCGTAATTGAATTCAACAGTCATAATGCGCACTTTCCTCCATGGGAGTAATGTCTGAAACAGTTTACGCTTTGATCTCTCCCTGGAAGACCAGTAGTAGAATCCGATGCACATCTGGTTGCATTCTGTAATCTGTGGACTATCAGAGTGTTGATGATCTCAGAAATTGCTCCGGGATTTAATACAACAGTCACCATGCGGACTTTCCTCCATGGGAGTAATGTCTCAAACAGTCTACGCTTTGATCGTTCCCTGGAAGACCAGTAGTAGTTTCCGATGCACATATGGAGGCATTCTGTAATCTGTGGACTATCAGAGTGTCGTTGAAACACTTTAATTGCATCGGGAGTGAATACAACAGACACCATGCGCACTTTCTTCCATGGGAGTAACGTCTCAAACAGTCTACGCTTGATCGTTCCCTGGAGGACCAGTTGTAGATTCCGATGCACATCTGGAGGCATTCTGTAATCTGTGGCCCTTCAAAGTATTGATGAAACGCAGAAATTGCATCGGGATTGAATACAACAGGCACCATGCGTACATTTCTACATTGGAGTAATGTCTCAAACTGTCATCGCATTGATCGCTCCCTCAACACCAGTAGTGGTTTCCGATGCACATCTGGAGGCATTCTGTAATCTGTGGACTATCCGAGTGCTAATGAAACACAGAAATTGCATCGGGATTGAATACAACATCACCATGACCACTTTTCTCCAAGGGAGTAAAGTCTGAAACGGTCTAAGCTTTGATCGTTCCTTGGAAGACCAGTAGTAGTTTCCGATGCACATCTGGAGGTATACTGTAATCTGTGGTCTATCCGGGTGTTGATAAAAGTCAGAAATTGCATCGGGATTGAATACAACAGTCACCATGCGCACTTTCCTTCATGCGAGAAATGTCTCAAACAGTCTACGCTTTGATCGTTCCCTGGAAGACCAGTAGTAGTTTCGGATGCACATCTGGAGGCATTCTGTAATCTGTGGACTAACTGAGTGTTGATGAAACACAGAAATTGCATCGGGATTGAATACAACAGTCACCATGCGCACTTTCTTCCATGCGAGTAATGTCTCAAACAGTCTATGCTTTGATCGTTTCCTCGAAGACCAGTAGTAGTTTCCGATGCGCATCTGGAGGCATTCTGTAATCAGTGGACCTTCAAAGGGTTAATGAAACACAGAAATTGCATCGTGATTGAATTCAACAGTCACCATGGCACTTTCCTCCATGAGTGTAATGTCTCAAACAGTCTACGCCTTTATCGTTCCCTGGAAGACCAGTAGTAGTTTCCGATGCACATCTGGAGGCATTCTGTAATCTGTGGACTATCAGAGTGTTGATGAAACACAGAAATTGCATCGGGATTGAATACAACAGTCACCATGCGCACTTTCCTCCACGGGAGTAATGTCTCAAACAGTCTACGCTTTGATCGTTCCCTGGAAGACCAGTAGTTCTTTCCGATGCACATCTGGTATCATTCTGTAATCTGTGCACTATCAGAGTGTTGATGAAACACAGAAATTGCATCGGGATTGAATACAACAGTCACCATGCGCACTTTCCTCCACTGGAGTAATGTCTCAACAGTCTACGCTTTGATCGGTCCCTGTAAGACCAGTAGTAGTTTCCGTTGCACATCTGGTGGCATTCTGTAAGCTGTGGACAATCAGAGTGTTGCTGAAACACAGAAATTGCATCGGGATTGAATACAACAGTCACCATTCGCATTTTCCTCCATGGGAGTAATGTCTCAAACAGTCTACTCTTTGATCGTTCGCTGGAAGGCCAGTAGTAGATTCCGATGCACATCTGGAGGCATTCTGTAATCTGTGGACTATGAGACTGTTGATGAACACAGAAGTTGCATCGGGATTGAATACAACAATTACCATGCGCACTTTCCACAATGGGAGTAATGCCTCATACAGTCTACGCTTTGATCACTCCCTGGAAGACCAGTAGTAGTTTCCAATGCACATCTGGAGGCATTCTGTAATCTGTGGACTATCAGAGTGTCGTTGAAACACTTTAATTGCATCGGGATTGAATACAACAGTCACCATGCGAACTTTCCTCCATGGGAGTAATGTGTGAAACAGTCTACGCTTTGATCGTTCCCTGGAAGACCAGTAGTAGTTTCCGATGCACATCTGGAGGTATTCTGTTATCTGTTTACTATCAGAGTGTTGTTGAAACACAGAAATTGCCTCGGGATTGAATACAACAGTCACCATTCGGACTTTTCTCCATGGGAGTAAAGTTTCAAACAGTCTACGCTTTGAACGTTCCCTGGAAGACCAGTAGTAGTTTCGATTCACATATGGAGGCATTCTGTAATCTGTGGACCTTCAAAGTGTTGATGAAACACAGATATTGCATGGGGATTGAATACAACAGTCACCATGCGCACTTTCCTCCATGGGAGTAATGTCTCAAACAGTCTACGCTTTGATCGTTCCCTAGAAGACCAGTAGATGATTCCGATGCACATCTGGAGGCATACTGTAATCTGTGGACCTTCAAAGTGTTGATGAAACACAGAAATTGCATCGGCATTGAATACAACAGTCACCATGCGCACTTTCCTCCTTGGGAGTAATGTCTCGAAGAGTCTACGCTTTGATCGTTCGCTGGAAGGCCAGTAGTAGTTTCCGATGCACATCTGGAGGCATTCTGTAATCTGTGGACTATCAGGGTCTTGCTGAAACACAGAAATTGCATCGGGATTGAATACAACAGTCACCATGCGCACTTTCCTCCACGGGAGTAATGTCTCAAACAGTCTACGCATTGATTGTTCCCTGGAAGACCAGTAGTTCTTTCCGATGCACATCAGGTATCATTCTGTAATCTGTGCACTATTAGAGTGTTGATGAAACACAGAAATTGCATCGGGATTGAATACAACAGTCACCATGCGCACTTTCCTCCACTGGAGTAATGTCTCAACAGTCTACGCTTTTATCGTTCCCTGTAAGACCAGTAGTAGTTTCCGATGCACATCTGGTGGCATTCTGTAAGCTGTGGACTATCAGAGTGTTGATGAAACACAGAAATTGCATCGGGATTGAATACAACAGTCACCATTCGCATTTTCCTCCATGGGAGTAATGTCTCAAAAAGTCTACGCTTTGATCGTTTCCTGGAAGACCAGTGGTAGTTTCCGATGCAAATCTAAAGGCATTCTGTAATCTGTGGACTATCAGAGTGTTGTTGAAACACAGAAATTGCATCGGGATTGCATATAACAGTCACCATCCGCACTTTACTCCATGGGAGTAATGTCTTAAACAGTCTACGCTTTGATCGTTCCCTGGAAGACCAGTAGTAGTTTCGATTCACATATGGAGGCATTCTGTAATCTGTGGACCTTCAAAGTGTTGATGAAACACAGAAATTGCATCGGGATTGAATACAACAGTCACCATGCGCACTTTCCTCCTTGGGAGTAATGTCTCAAAGAGTCTACGCCTTTATCGTTCCCTGGAAGACCAGTAGATGATTCCGATGCACATCTGGAGGCATACTGTAATCTGTGGACCTTTAAAGTGTTGATGAAACACAGAAATTGCATCGGGATTGAATACAACAGTCACCATGCGCACTTTATTCCTTGGGAGTAATGTCTCGAAGAGTCTACGCTTTGATCGTTCGCTGGAAGGCCAGTAGTAGTTTCCGATGCACATCTGGAGGCATTCTGTAATCTGTGGACTATCAGTGTGTTGATGAAACACAGATATTGCATCGGGATTGAATACAACAGTCACCATGCGCATTTTCCTCCGTGGGAGTAATGTCTCAACAGTCTACGCTTTGATCGTTCCCTGGAAGACCAGTAGTAGTTTCCGATGCACATCTGGAGGTATTCTGTTATCTGTTTACTATCAGAGTGTTGTTGAAACACAGAAATAGCCTCGGGATTGAATACAACAGTCACCATTCGCACTTTTCTCCATGGGAGCAAAGTTTCAAACAGTCTACGCTTTGATCGTTCCCTGGAAGACCAGTAGTAGTTTCCGATGCACATCTGGAGGCATTCTGTAATCTGTGGACTATCAGAGTGTTGTTGAAACACTGAAATTGCATCGGGATTGAATACAACAGTCACCATGCGCACTTTCATCCATGGGAGTAATGTCTCAAAAAGTCTACGCTTTGATCGTTCCCTGGAAGACCAGTAGTAGTTTCCGATGAACGTCAGGATTCATTCTGTAATTTGTGGACTATCAGAGTGTTGATGAAACACAGAAATTGCATCGGGATTGAATACAACAGTCACCACCGCACTTTCCTACGTAGGAGTAATGTCTCAAACAGTCTACGCTTTGATCGCTCCCTGGAAGACCAGTAGCAGTTTCATATGCACAACTGGAAGCATTCTGTAATCTGTGGACTATCAGAGTATTGATGAAACACCGAAATTGCATCGTAATTGAATTCAACAGTCATAATGCGCACTTTCCTCCATGGGAGTAATGTCTGAAACAGTTTACGCTTTGATCTCTCCCTGGAAGACCAGTAGTAGAATCCGAAGCACATCTGGTTGCATTCTGTAATCTGTGGACTATCGGAGTGTTGATGATCTCAGAAATTGCTCCGGGATTTAATACAACAGTCACCATGCGGACTTTCTTCCATGGGAGTAATGTCTCAAACAGTCTACGCTTTGATCGTTCCCTGGAAGACCAGTAGTAGTTTCCGATGCACATCTGGAGGCATTCTGTAATCTGTGGACTATCAGAGTGTCGTTGAAACACTTTAATTGCATCGGGATTGAATACAACAGACACCATGCGCACTTTCCTCCATGGGAGTAACGTCTCAAACAGTCTATGCTTTGATCGCTCCCTCAACACCAGTAGTGGTTTCCGATGCACATCTCGAGGCATTCTGTAATCTGTGGACTATCCGAGTGCTAATGAAACACAGAAATTGCATCGGGATTGAATACAACATCACCATGACCACTTTTCTCCATGGGAGTAGTCTCAAACGGTGTAAGCTTTGATCGTTCCTTGGAAGACCAGTAGTAGTTTCCGATGCACATCTGGAGGTATACTGTAATCTGTGGTCTATCCGGGTGTTGATAAAAGACAGAAATTGCATCGGGTTTGAATACAACAGTCACCATGCGCACTTTCCTCCATGCGAGAAATGTCTCAAACAGTCTACGCTTTGATCGTTCCCTGGAAGACCAGTAGTAGTTTCGGATGCACATCTGGAGGCATTCTGTAATCTGTGGACTAATTGAGTGTTGATGAAACACAGAAATTGCATCGGGATTGAATACAACAGTCACCATGCGCACTTTCTTCCAATGCGAGTAATGTCTCAAACAGTCTATGCTTTGATCGTTTCCTCGAAGACCAGTAGTAGTTTCCGATGCACATCTGGAGGCATTCTGTAATCAGTGGACCTTCAAAGGGTTAATGAAACACAGAAATTGCATCGTGATTGAATACAACAGTCACCATGGCACTTTCCTCCATGAGTGTAATGTCTCAAACAGTCTACGCCTTTATCGTTCCCTGGAAGACCAGTAGTAGTTTCCGATGCACATCTGGAGGCATTCTGTAATCTGTGGACTATCAGAGTGTTGATGAAACACAGAAATTGCATCGGGATTGAATACAACAGTCACCATGCGCACTTTCCACCACGGGAGTAATGTCTCAAACAGTCTACGCTTTGATCGTTCCCTGGAAGACCAGTAGTTCTTTCCGATGCACATCTGGTATCATTCTGTAATCTGTGGACTATCAGATTGTTGATGAAACACAGAAATTGCATCGGGATTGAATACAACAGTCACCATGCGCACTTTCCTCCACTGGAGTAATGTCTCAACAGTCTACGCTTTGATCGGTCCCTGTAAGACCAGTAGTAGTTTCCGATGCACATCTGGTGGCATTCTGTAAGCTGTGGACTATCAGAGTGTTCCTGAAACACAGAAATTGCATCGGGATTGAATACAACAGTCACCATTCGCATTTTCCTCCATGGGAGTAATGTCTCAAACAGTCTACGCTTTGATCGTTCCCTGGAAGACCAGTAGTAGTTTCCGATGCACATCTGGAGCATTCTGTAATCTGTGGACTATCAGAGTGTTGTTGAAACACAGAAATTGCATCGGGATTGAATATAACAGTCACCATCCGCACTTTACTCCATGGGAGTAATGTCTTAAACAGTCTACGCTTTGATCGTTCCCTGGAAGACCAGTAGTAGTTTCGATTCACATATGGAGGCATTCTGTAATCTGTGGACCTTCAAAGTGTTGATGAAACACAGAAATTGCATCGGGATTGAATACAACAGTCACCATACGCACCTTCCTCCTTGGGAGTAATGTCTCAAAGAGTCTACGCTTTGATCGTTCGCTAGAAGGCCAGTAGTAGATTCCGATGCACATCTGGAGGCATTCTGTAATCTGTGGACTATCAGAGTGTTGTTGAAACACAGAAATTGCATCGGGATTGAATACAAAAGTCACCATGAGCACTTTCCTCCATGGGAGTAATGTCTCAAACAGTCTACGCTTTTTTCGTTCCCTAGAAGACCAGTAGATGATTCCGATGCACATCTGCAGGCATACTGTAATCTGTGGACCTTCAAAGTGTTGATGAAACACAGAAATTGCATCGGGATTGAATACAACTGTCACCATGCGCACTTTCCTCCTTGGGAGTAATGTCTCGAAGAGTCTACGCTTTGATCGTTCGCTGGAAGGCCAGTAGTAGATTCCGATGCACATCTGGAGGCATTCTGTAATCTGTGGACTATGAGACTGTTGATGAACACAGAAGTTGCATCGGGATTGAATACAACAATTACCATGCGCACTTTCCCCAATGGGAGTAATGCCTCATACAGTCTACGCTTTGATCACTCCCTGGAAGACCAGTAGTAGTTTCCAATGCACATCTGGAGGCATTCTGTAATCTGTGGACTATCAGAGTGTCGTTGAAACACTTTAATTGCATCGGGATTGAATACAACAGTCACCATGCGAACTTTCCTCCATGGGAGTAATGTGTGAAACAGTCTACGCTTTGATCGTTCCCTGGAAGACCAGTAGTAGTTTCCGATGCTCATCTGGAGGCATTCTGTTATCTGTTTACTATCAGAGTGTTGTTGAAACACAGAAATTGCCTCGGGATTGAATACAACATTCACCATTCGGACTTTTCTCCATGGGAGTAAAGTTTCAAACAGTCTACGCTTTGAACGTTCCCTGGAAGACCAGTAGTAGTTTCGATTCACATATGGAGGCATTCTGTAATCTGTGGACCTTCAAAGTGTTGATGAAACACAGAAATTGCATGGGGATTGAATACAACAGTCACCATGCGCACTTTCCTCCATGGGAGTAATGTCTCAAACAGTCTACGCATTGATCGTTCCCTAGAAGACCAGTAGATGATTCCGATGCACATCTGGAGGCATACTGTAATCTGTGGACCTTCAAAGTGTTGATGAAACACAGAAATTGCATCGGGATTGAATACAACAGTCACCATGCGCACTTTCCTCCTTGGGAGTAATGTCTCGAAGAGTCTACGCTTTGATCGTTCGCTGGAAGGCCAGTAGTAGATTCCGATGCACATCTGGGGGCATTCTGTAATCTGTGGATTATCAGAGTGTGGTTGAAACACAGAAATTGCATCGGGATTGAATATAACAGTCACCATCCGCACTTTACTCCACGGGAGTAATGTCTTAAACAGTCTACGCTTTGATCGTTCCCTGGAAGTCCAGTAGTAGTATCGATTCACATATGGAGGCATTCTGTAACCTGTGGACTATCAGAGTGTTGATGAAACACATATATTGCATCGGGATTGAATACAACAGTCACCATGCGCACTTTCCTACATAGGAGTAATGTCTAAAACAGTCTACGCTTTGATCGTTCCCTGGAAGACCAGTTAAAGTTTCCGATGCACATCTGGAGGCATTCTGTAGTCTGTTGACTATCAGAGTGTTGTTGAAACACAGAAATTGCCTCGGGATTGAATACAACAGTCACCATGCTCGCTTTCATCCATAGGAGTAATGTCTCAAAAAGTCTAGGCTTAGATCGTTCCCTGGAAGACCAGTAGTAGTTTCCGATGCACATCTGGAGGCATTCTGTAATCTGTGGACTATCAGAGTGTCGTTGAAACACTTTAATTGCATCGGGATTGAATACAAAAGACACCATGCGCACTTTCCTCAATGGGAGTAATGTCTCAAACAGTCTACGATTTGATCGTTCCCTGGAAGACCAGTTGCAGATTCCGATGCACATCTGGAGGCATTCTGTAATCTGCGGACTATCCGAGTGCTAATGAAACACAGAAATTGCATCGGGATTGAATACAACAGGCACCATGCGTACATTTCTACATTGGAGTAATGTCTCAAACTGTCATCGCATTGATCGCTCCCTCAAGACCAGTAGTGGTTTCCGATGCACATCTGGAGGCATTCTGTAATCTGTGGACTATCCGAGTGCTAATGAAACACAGAAATTGCATTGGGATTGAATACAACATCACCATGACCACTTTCCTCCATGGGAGTAATGTCTCAAACAGTCTACGCTTTGATCGTTCCCTGGAATACCAGTAGTAGTTTCCGATGGACATCTGGTGGCAATCTGTAATCTGTGGACTATCAGAGTGTTGTTGAAACACAGAAATTGCATCGGGATTGAATATAACAGTCACCATCCGCACTTTACTCCACGGGAGTAATGTCTTAAACAGTCTACGCTTTGATCGTTCCCTGGAAGTCCAGTAGTAGTATCGATTCACATATGGAGGCATTCTGTAATCTGTGGACCTTCAAAGTGTTGTTGAAACACAGAAATTGCATCGGGATTGAATACAACAGTCACCATGCGCACTTTCCTCCTTGGGAGTAATGTCTCAAAGAGTCTACGCTTTGATCGTTCGCTGGAAAACCAGTAGTAGATTCCGATGCACATCTGGAGGCATTCTGTAATCTGTGGACTATCAGAATGTTGTTGAAACACAGAAATTGCATTGGGACTGAATACAACAGTCACCATGCGCACTTTCCTCCATGGGAGTAATGTCTCAAACAGTCTACGCTTTGATCGTTCCCTGGAAGACCAGTAGTAGTATCGATTCACTTATGGAGGCATTCTGTAATCTGTGGACCTTCAAAATGTTGTTGAAACACAGAAATTGCATCGGGATTGAATACAACAGTCACCATGCGCACTTTCGTCCTTGGGAGTAATGTCTCAAAGAGTCTACGCTTTGATCGTTCGCTGGAAAACCAGTAGTAGATTCCAATGCACATCTGGAGGCATTCTGTAATCTGTTCACTATCAGAGTGTTGTTGAAACACACAAATTGCATCGGGAATGAATACAACAGTCATCATGAGGACTTTCCTCCATGGAAGTAACGTCTCAAACTGTCTACGGTTTGATCGTTCCGTGGAAGACCAGTAGATGATTCCGATGCACATCTGGAGGCATACTGTAATCTGTGGACCTTCAAAGTGTTGATGAAACACAGAAATTGCATCGGGATTGAATACAACAGTCACCATGCGCACTTTCCTCCTTGGGAGTAATGTCTCGAAGAGTCTACGCTTTGATCGTTCGCTGGAAGGCCAGTAGTAGATTCCGATGCACATCTGGAGGCATTCTGTAATCTGTGGACTATGAGACTGTTGATGAACACAGAAGTTGCATCGGGATTGAATACAACAATTATCATGCGCACTTTCCCCAATGGGAGTAATGCCTCATACAGTCTACGCTTTGATCACTCCCTGGAAGACCAGTAGTAGTTTCCAATGCACATCTGGAGGCATTCTGTAATCTGTGGACTATCAGAGTGTCGTTGAAACACTTTAATTGCATCGGGATTGAATACAACAGTCACCATGCGAACTTTCCTCCATGGGAGTAATGTGTGAAACAGTCTACGCTTTGACCGTTCCCTGGAAGACCAGTAGTAGTTTCCGATGCACATCTGGAGGCATTCTGTTATCTGTTTACTATCAGAGTGTTGTTGAAACACAGAAATTGCCTCGGGATTGAATACAACAGTCACCATTCGGACTTTTCTCCATGGGAGTAAAGTTTCAAACAGTCTACGCTTTGAACGTTCCCTGGAAGACCAGTAGTAGTTTCGATTCACATATGGAGGCATTCTGTAATCTGTGGACCTTCAAAGTGTTGATGAAACACAGAAATTGCATGGGGATTGAATACAACAGTCACCATGCGCACTTTCCTCCATGGGAGTAATGTCTCAAACAGTCTACGCATTGATCCTTCCCTAGAAGACCAGTAGATGATTCCGATGCACATCTGGAGGCATACTGTAATCTGTGGACCTTCAAAGTGTTGATGAAACACAGAAATTGCATCGGGGTTGAATACAACAGTCACCATGCGCACTTTCCTCCTTGGGAGTAATGTCTCGAAGAGTCTACGCTTTGATCGTTCGCTGGAAGGCCAGTAGTAGATTCCGATGCACATCTGGAGGCATTCTGTAATCTGTGGACTATGAGACTGTTGAAGAACACAGAAGTTGCATCGGGATTGAATACAACAATTATCATGCGCACTTTCCCCAATGGGAGTAATGTCTCATACAGTCTACGCTTTGATCACTCCCTGGAAGACCAGTAGTAGTTTCCAATGCACATCTGGAGGCATTCTGTAATCTGTGGACTATCAGAGTGTCGTTGAAACACTTTAATTGCATCGGGATTGAATACAACAGTCACCATGCGAACTTTCCTCCATGGGAGTAATGTGTGAAACAGTCTACGCTTTGACCGTTCCCTGGAAGACCAGTAGTAGTTTCCGATGCACATCTGGAGGCATTCTGTTATCTGTTTACTATCAGAGTGTTGTTGAAACACAGAAATTGCCTCGGGATTGAATACAACAGTCACCATGCGCACTTTCCTCCATGGGAGTAATGTCTCAAACAGTCTACGCATTGATCCTTCCGTAGAAGACCTGTAGATGATTCCGATGCACATCTGGAGGCATACTGTAATCTGTGGACCTTCAAAGTGTTGATGAAACACAGAAATTGCATCGGGGTTGAATACAACAGTCACCATGCGCACTTTCCTCCTTGGGAGTAATGTCTCGAAGAGTCTACGCTTTGATCGTTCGCTGGAAGGCCAGTAGTAGATTCCGATGCACATCTGGGGGCATTCTGTAATCTGAGGATTATCAGAGTGTGGTTGAAACACAGAAATTGCATCGGGATTGAATTCAACAGTCACCATGTGCACTTTCTTCCATGGGAGTAATGTCTCAAACAGTTTACGATTTGATCGTTCCCTGGAAGACCAGTAGTAGTTTCCGATGCACATCTGGAGGCATTCTGTAACCTGTGGACTATCAGAGTGTTGATGAAACACATATATTGCATCGGGATTGAATACAACAGTCACCATGCGCATTTTCCTACATAGGAGTAATGTCTCAAACAGTCTACGCTTTGATCGTTCCCTGGAAGACCAGTTGTAGTTTCCGATGCACATCTGGAGGCATTCTGTTGTCTGTTGACTATCAGAGTGTTGTTGAAACACAGAAATTGCCTCGGGATTGAATACAAAAGTCACCATGCTCGCTTTCATCCATAGGAGTAATGTCTCAAAAAGTCTACGCTTTGATCGTTCCCTGGAAGACCAGTAGTAGTTTCCGATGCACATCTGGAGGCATTCTGTAATCTGTGGACTATCAGAGTGTCGTTGAAACACTTTAATTGCATCGGGATTGAATACAACAGACACCATGCGCACTTTCCTCAATGGGAGTAATGTCTCAAACAGTCTACGATTTGATCGTTCCCTGGAAGACCAGTTGCAAATTCCGATGCACATCTGGAGGCATTCTGTAATCTGCGGACTATCCGAGTGCTAATGAAACACAGAAATAACATCGGGATTGAATACAACAGGCACCATGCGTACATTTCTACATTGGAGTAATGTCTCAAACTGTCATTGCATTGATCGCTCTCTCAAGACCAGTAGTGGTTTCCGATGCACATCTGGAGGCATTCTGTAATCTGTGGACTATCCGAGTGCTAATGAAACACAGAAATTGCTTCGGGATTGAATACAACATCACCATGTCCACTTTCCTCCATGGGAGTAATGTCTCAAACAGTCTAAGCTTTGATCGTTCCTTGGAAGACCAGTAGTAGTTTCCGATGCACATCTGGAGGCATTCTGTAATCTGTTCACTATCAGAGTGTTGTTGAAACACACAAATTGCATCGGGAATGAATACAACAGTCATCATGAGGACTTTCCTCCATGGAAGTAACGTCTCAAACAGTCTACGCTTTGATCGTTCCCTGGAAGACCAGTATTAGTTTCCGATGCACATCTGGTGGCATTCTGTAATCTGTGGACTATCAGAGTGTTGTTGAAACACAGAAATTGCATCGGGATTGAATATAACAGTCACCATCCGCACTTTACTCCACAGGGTAATGTCTTAAACAGTCTACGCTTTGATCGTTCCCTGGAAGACCAGTTGTAGTATCGATTCACATATGGAGGCATTCTGTAATCTGTGGACCTTCAAAGTGTTGTTGAAACACAGAAATTGCATCGGGATTGAATACAACAGTCACCATGCGCACTTTCCTCCTTGGGAGTAATGTCTCAAAGAGTCTACGCTTTGATCGTTCGCTGGAAAACCAGTAGTAGATTCCGATGCACATCTGGAGGCATTCTGTATTCTGTGGACTATCAGAGTGTTGTTGAAACACAGAAATTGCATCGGGATTGAATACAACAGTCACCATGCGCACTTTCCTCCATGGGAGTAATGTCTCAAAAAGTCTACGCTTTGATCGTTCCCTGGAAGACCAGTACTAGTATCGATTCACTTATGGAGAAATTCTGTAATCTGTGGACCTTCAAAGTGTTGTTGAAACACAGAAATTGCATCGGGATTGAATACAACAGTCACCATGCGCACTTTCGTCCTTGGGAGTAATGTCTCAAAGAGTCTACGCTTTGATCGTTCGCTGGAAAACCAGTAGTAGATTCCAATGCACATCTGGAGGCATTCTGTAATCTGTTCACTATCAGAGTGTTGTTGAAACACACAAATTGCATCGGGAATGAATACAACAGTCATCATGAGGACTTTCCTCCATGGAAGTAACGTCTCAAACTGTCTACGGTTTTATCGTTCCCTGGAAGACCAGTAGATGATTCCGATGCACATCTGGAGGCATACTGTAATCTGTGGACCTTCAAAGTGTTGATGAAACACAGAAATTGGATCGGGATTGAATACAACAGTCACCATGCGCACTTTCCTCCTTGGGAGTAATGTCTCGAAGAGTCTACGCTTTGATCGTTCGCTGGAAGGCCAGTAGTAGATTCCGATGCACATCTGGAGGCATTCTGTAATCTGTGGACTATGAGACTGTTGATGAACACCGAAGTTGCATCGGGATTGAATACAACAATTATCATGCGCACTTTCCCCAATGGGAGTAATGCCTCATACAGTCTACGCCTTGATCACTCCCTGGGAGACCAGTAGTAGTTTCCAATGCACATCTGGAGGCATTCTGTAATCTGTGGACTATCAGAGTGTCGTTGAAACACTTTAATTGCATCGGGATTGAATACAACAGTCACCATGCGAACTTTCCTCCATGGGAGTAATGTGTGAAACAGTCTACGCTTTGACCGTTCCCTGGAAGACCAGTAGTAGTTTCCGATGCACATCTGGAGGCATTCTGTTATCTGTTTACTATCAGAGTGTTGTTGAAACACAGAAATTGCCTCGGGATTGAATACAACAGTCACCATTCGGACTTTTCTCCATGGGAGTAAAGTTTCAAACAGTCTACGCTTTGAACGTTCCCTGGAAGACCAGTAGTAGTTTCGATTCACATATGGAGGCATTCTGTAATCTGTGGACCTTCAAAGTGTTGATGAAACACAGAAATTGCATGGGGATTGAATACAACAGTCACCATGCGCACTTTCCTCCATGGGAGTAATGTCTCAAACAGTCTACGCATTGATCCTTCCCTAGAAGACCAGTAGATGATTCCGATGCACATCTGGAGGCATACTGTAATCTGTGGACCTTCAAAGTGTTGATGAAACACAGAAATTGCATCGGGGTTGAATACAACAGTCACCATGCGCACTTTCCTCCTTGGGAGTAATGTCTCGAAGAGTCTACGCTTTGATAGCTCGCTGGAAGACCAGTTGTAGTTTCCGATGCAAATCTGGAGGCATTCTGTTGTCTGTTGACTATCAGAGTGTTGTTGAAAGACAGAAATTGCCTCGGGATTGAATACAAATGTCACCATGCTCGCTTTCATCCATAGGAGTAATGTCTCAAAAAGTCTACGCTTTGATCGTTCCCTGGAAGACCAGTAGTAGTTTCCGATGCACATCTGGAGGCATTCTGTAATCTGTGGACTATCAGAGTGTCGTTGAAACACTTTAATTGCATCGGGATTGAATACAACAGACACCATGCGCACGTTCCTCAATGGGAGTAATGTCTCAAACAGTCTACGATTTGATCGTTCCCTGGAAGACCAGTTGCAGATTCCGATGCACATCTGGAGGCATTCTGTAATCTGCGGACTATCCGAGTGCTAATGAAACACAGAAATAACATCGGGATTGAATACAACAGGCACCATGCGTACATTTCTACATTGGAGTAATGTCTCAAACTGTCATCGCATTGATCGCTCTCTCAAGACCAGTAGTGGTTTCCGATGCACATCTGGAGGCATTCTGTAATCTGTGGACTATCCGAGTGCTAATGAAACACAGAAATTGTTTCGGGATTGAATACAACATCACCATGACCACTTTCCTCCATGGGAGTAATGTCTCAAACAGTCTAAGCTTTGATCGTTCCTTGGAAGACCAGTAGTAGTTTCCGATGCACATCTGGAGGCATTCTGTAATCTGTTCACTATCAGAGTGTTGTTGAAACACACAAATTGCATCGGGAATGAATACAACAGTCATCATGAGGACTTTCCTCCATGGAAGTAACGTCTCAAACAGTCTACGCTTTGATCGTTCCCTGGAAGACCAGTATTAGTTTCCGATGCACATCTGGTGGCATTCTGTAAACTGTGGACTATCAGAGTGTTGATGAAACACAGAAATTGCATCGGGATTGAATATAACAGTCACCATCCGCACTTTACTCCACAGGGGTAATGTCTTAAACAGTCTACGCTTTGATCGTTCCCTGGAAGACCAGTAGTAGTATCGATTCACATATGGAGGCATTCTGTAATCTGTGGACCTTCAAAGTGTTGTTGAAACACAGAAATTGCATCGGGATTGAATACAACAGTCACCATGCGCACTTTCGTCCTTGGGAGTAATGTCTCAAAGAGTCTACGCTTTGATCGTTCGCTGGAAAACCAGTAGTAGACTCCGATGCACATCTGGAGGCATTCTGTATTCTGTGGACTATCAGAGTGTTGTTGAAACACAGAAATTGCATCGGGATTGAATACAACAGACACCATGCGCACTTTCCTCCATGGGAGTAATGTCTCAAACAGTCTACGGTTTGATCGTTCCCTGGAAGACCAGTAGATGATTCCGATGCACATCTGGAGGCATACTGTAATCTGTGGACCTTCAAAGTGTTGATGAAACACAGAAATTGCATCGGGATTGAATACAACAGTCACCATGCGCACTTTCCTCCATGGGAGTAATGTGTGAAACAGTCTACGCTTTGATCGTGCCCTGGAAGACCTGTAGCAGTTTCCGATGCACATCTGGAGGCATTCTGTAACCTGTAAACTAACTGAGTGTTGATGGAACACAGAAATTGCATCGGGATTGAATACAACAGTCACCATGGCACTTTCCTCCATGAGAGTAATGTCTCAAACAGTCTACGCCTTTATCGTTCCCTGGATGACCAGTAGTAGTTTCCGATGCACATCTGGAGGCATTCTGTAATCTGTGGACTATCAGAGTGTTGATGAAACACAGAAATTGCATCAGGATTGAATACAACAGTCACCATGCGCACTTTCCTCCACGGGAGTAATGTCTCAAACAGTCTACGCTTTGATCGTTCCCTGGAAGACCAGTAGTTCTTTCCGATGCACATCTGGTATCATTCTGTAATCTGTGCACTATCGGAGTGTTGATGAAACACAGAAATTGCATCGGGATTGAATACAACAGTCACCATTCGCATTTTCCTCCATGGGAGTAATGTCTCAAACAGTCTACGCTTTGATCGCTCCCTGGATGACCAGTAGTAGTTTCCGATGCACATCTGGAAGCATTCTGTAATCTGTGGACTATCAGAGTGTTGATGAAACACAGAAATTGCATCGGGATTGAATACAACAGTCACCATGCGCACTTTCCTCCGTGGGAGTAATGTCTCAACAGTCTACGCTTTGATCGTTCCCTGGAAGACCAGTAGTAGTTTCCGATGCACATCTGGAGGCACACTTTTATCTGTTTACTATCAGAGTGTTGTTGAAACACAGAAATTGCCTCGGGATTGAATACAACAGTCACCATTCGGACTTTTCTCCATTGGAGTAAAGTTTCAAACAGTCTACGCTTTGATCGTTCCCTGGAAGACCAGTAGTAGTTTCCGATGCACATCTGGAGGCATTCTGTAATCTGTGGACTATCAGAGTGTTGTTGAAACACTGAAATTTCATCGGGATTGAATACAACATTCACCATGCTCACTTTCATCCATAGGAGTAATGTCTCAAAATGTCTACGCTTTGATCGTTGCCTGGAGGACCAGTAGTAGCTTCCGATGCACGTCTGCAGGCATTCTGTAATTTGTGGACTATCAGAGTATTGATGAAACACAGAAATTGCATCGGGATTGAATACAACAGTCACCACCGCACTTTCCTACGTAGGAGTAATGTCTCAAACAGTCTACGCTTTGATCGCTCCCTGGAAGACCAGTAGCAGTTTCATATACACAACTGGAGGCATTCTGTAATCTGTGGACTATCAGAGTGTTGTTGAAACACAGAAATTGCATCGGGATTGAATATAACAGTCACCATCCGCACTTTACTCCATGGGAGTAATGTCTTAAACATTCTACGCTTTGATCGTTCCCTGGAAGACCAGTAGTAGTTTCGATTCACATATGGAGGCATTCTGTAATCTGTGGACCTTCAAAGTATTGATGAAACGCAGAAATTGAATCGGGATTGAATACAACAGGCAACATGCGTACATTTCTACATTGGAGTAATGTCTCAAACTGTCATCGCATTGATCGCTCCCTCAAGACCAGTAGTGGTTTCCGATGCACATATGGAGGCATTCTGTAATCTGTGGACTATCCGAGTGCTAATGAAGCACAGAAATTGCATTGGGATTGAATACAACATCACCATGACCACTTTCCTCCATGGGAGTAATGTCTCAAACAGTCTACGCTTTGATCGTTCCCTGGAATACCAGTAGTAGTTTCCGATGGACATCTGGTGGCAATCTGTAATCTGTGGACTATCAGAGTGTTGTTGAAACACAGAAATTGCATCGGGATTGAATATAACAGTCACCATCCGCACTTTACTCCACGGGAGTAATGTCTTAAACAGTCTACGCTTTGATCGTTCCCTGGAAGACCAGTAGTAGTATCGATTCTCATATGGAGGCATTCTGTAATCTGTGGACCTTCAAAGTGTTGTTGAAACACAGAAATTGCATCGGGATTGAATACAACAGTCACCATGCGCACTTTCCTCCTTGGGAGTAATGTCTCAAACAGTCTACGCTTTGATCGTTCCATGGAAGACCAGTAGTAGTTTCCGATGCACATCTGGAGGCATTCTGTAATCTGTGGACTATCAGAGTGTTGTTGAAACACAGAAATTGCATCGGGATTGAATGCAACAGTCACCATGTGCACTTTCTTCCATGGGAGTAATGTCTCAAACAGTTTACGTTTTGATCGTTCCCTGGAAGACCAGTAGTAGTTTCCGATGCACATCTGGAGGCATTCTGTAACCTGTGGACTATCAGAGTGTTGATGAAAAACAGAAATTGCATCGGGATTGAATACAACAGTCACCATGCGCACTTTCCTCCTTGGGAGTAATGTCTCAAACAGTCTACGCTTTGATCGTTCCCTGGAAGAGCAGTAGTAGTTTCCGATGCACATCTGGAAGCATTCTGTAGTCTGTGGACTATCATAGTGTTGATGATACACAGAAATTGCATCGTGATTGAATTCAACAGTCACCATGCGCACCTTCCTCCATGGGAGTAATGTCTCAAACAGTTTACGCTTTGATCGTTCCCTGGAATACCAGTAGTAGTTTCCGATGCATATCAGGAGGCATTCTGTAATCTGTGGACTATGAGAGTGTTGATGAACACAGAAGTTGCATCGGGATTGAATACAACTGTTACCATGCGCACTTTCCCCAATGGGAGTAATGCCTCATACAGTCTACGCTTTGATCGCTCCCTGGAAGACCAGTAGTAGTTTCCGATGCACATCTGGAAGCATTCTGCATTCTGTGGACTATCAGAGTGTTGATGAAACACAGAAATTGCATCGGGATTGAATACAACAGTCACCATGCGCACTTTCCTCCGTGGGAGTAATGTCTCAACAGTCTACGCTTTGATCGTTCCCTGGAAGACCAGTAGTAGTTTCCGATGCACATCTGGAGGCACACTTTTATCTGTTTACTATCAGAGTGTTGTTGAAACACAGAAATTGCCTCGGGATTGAATACAACAGTCACCATTCGGACTTTTCTCCATTGGAGTAAAGTTTCAACAGTCTACGCTTTGATCGTTCCCTGGAAGACCAGTAGATGATTCCGATGCACATCTGGAGGCATACTGTAATCTGTGGACCTTCAAAGTGTTGATGAAACACAGAAATTGCATCGGGATTGAATACAACAGTCACCTTGCGCACTTTCCTCCATGGGAGTAATGTGTGAAACAGTCTACGCTTTGATCGTTCCCTGGAAGACCTGTAGCAGTTTCCGATGCACATCTGGAGGCATTCTGTAACCTGTAAACTAACTGAGTGTTGATGGAACACAGAAATTGCATCGGGATTGAATACAACAGTCACCATGGCACTTTCCTCCATGAGAGTATTGTCTCAAACAGTCTACGCCTTTATCGTTCCCTGGATGACCAGTAGTAGTTTCCGATGCACATCTGGAGGCATTCTGTAATCTGTGGACTATCAGAGTGTTGATGAAACACAGAAATTGCATCGGGATTAAATACAACAGTCACCATGCGCACTTTCCTCCACGGGAGTAATTTCTCAAACAGTCTACGCTTTGATCGGTCCCTGGAAGACCAGTAGTTCTTTCCGATGCACATCTGGTATCATTCTGTAATCTGTGCACTATCGGAGTGTTGATGAAACACAGAAATTGCATCGGGATTGAATGCAACAGTCACCATGCGCACTTTCCTCCACTGGAGTAATGTCTCAACAGTCTACGCTTTGATCGTTCCCTGTAAGACCAGTAGTAGTTTCCGATGCACATCTGGTGTCATTCTGTAATCTGTGGACTATCAGAGTGTTGCTGAAACACAGAAATTGCATCAGGATTGAATACAACAGTCACCATTCGCATTTTCCTCCATGGGAGTAATGTCTCAAACAGTCTACGCTTTGATCGTTCCCTGGAAGACCAGTAGTAGTTTCCGATGCACATCTGGAGGCATTCTGTAATCTGTGGACTATCAGAGTGTTGTTGAAACACAGAAATTGCATCGGGATTGAATACAACAGTCACCATGTGCACTTTCTTCCATGGGAGTAATGTCTCAAACAGTTTACGTTTTGATCGTTCCCTGGAAGACCAGTAGTAGTTTCCGATGCACATCTGGAGGCATTCTGTAACCTGTGGACTATCAGAGTGTTGATGAAAAACAGAAATTGCATCGGGATTGAATACAACAGTCACCATGCGCACTTTCCTCCTTGGGAGTAATGTCTCAAACAGTCTACGCTTTGATCGTTCCCTGGAAGAGCAGTAGTAGTTTCCGATGCACATCTGGAAGCATTCTGTAGTCTGTGGACTATCATAGTGTTGATGATACACAGAAATGGCATCGTGATTGAATTCAACAGTCACCATGCGCACCTTCCTCCATGGGAGTAATGTCTCAAACAGTTTACGCTTTGATCGTTCCCTGGAATACTAGTAGTAGTTTCCGATGCATATCAGGAGGCATTCTGTAATCTGTGGACTATAAGAGTGTTGATGAACACAGAAGTTGCATCGGGATTGAATACAACTGTTACCATGCGCACTTTCCCCAATGGGAGTAATGCCTCATACAGTCTACGCTTTGATCGCTCCCTGGAAGACCAGTAGTAGTTTCCGATGCACATCTGGAAGCATTCTGCAATCTGTGGACTATCAGAGTGTTGATGAAACACAGAAATTGCATCGGGATTGAATACAACAGTCACCAAGCGCACTTTCCTCCGTGGGAGTAATGTCTCAACAGTCTACGCTTTGATCGTTCCCTGGAAGACCAGTAGTAGTTTCCGATGCACATCTGGAGGCACACTTTTATCTGTTTACTATCAGAGTGTTGTTGAAACACAGAAATTGCCTCGGGATTGAATACAATAGTCACCATTCGGACTTTTCTCCAATGGAGTAAAGTTTCAACAGTCTACGCTTTGATCGTTCCCTGGAAGACCTGTAGCAGTTTCCGATGCACATCTGGAGGCATTCTGTAACCTGTAAACTAACTGAGTGTTGATGGAACACAGAAATTGCATCGGGATTGAATACAACAGTCACCATGGCACTTTCCTCCATGAGAGTATTGTCTCAAACAGTCTACGCCTTTATCGTTCCCTGGATGACCAGTAGTAGTTTCCGATGCACATCTGGAGGCATTCTGTAATCTGTGGACTATCAGAGTGTTGATGAAACACAGATATTGCATCGGGATTAAATACAACAGTCACCATGCGCACTTTCCTCCACGGGAGTAATGTCTCAAACAGTCTACGCTTTGATCGTTCCCTGGAAGACCAGTAGTTCTTTCCGATGCACATCTGGTATCATTCTGTAATCTGTGCACCATCGGAGTGTTGATGAAACACAGAAATTGCATCGGGATTGAATACAACAGTCACCATGCGCACTTTCCTCCACTGGAGTAATGTCTCAACAGTCTACGCTTTGATCGTTCCCTGTAAGACCAGTAGTAGTTTCCGATGAACATCTGGTGTCATTCTGTAATCTGTGGACTATCAGAGTGTTGCTGAAACACAGAAATTGCATCGGGATTGAATACAACAGTCACCATTCGCATTTTCCTCCATGGGAGTAATGTCTCAAACAGTCTACGCTTTGATCGTTCCCTGGAAGACCAGTAGTAGTTTCCGATGCACATCTGGGGGCATTCTGAAATCTGTGGACTATCAGAGTGTTGTTGAAACACAGAAATTGCATCGGGATTGAATACAACAGTCACCATGTGCACTTTCTTCCATGGGAGTAATGTCTCAAACAGTTTACGTTTTGATCGTTCCCTGGAAGACCTGTAGTAGTTTCCGATGCACATCTGGAGGCATTCTGTAACCTGTGGACTATCAGAGTGTTGATGAAAAACAGAAATTGCATCGGGATTGAATACAACAGCCACCATGCGCACCTTCCTCCATGGGAGTAATGTCTCAAACAGTTTACGCTTTGATCGTTCCCTGGAATACCAGTAGTAGTTTCCGATGCATATCAGGAGGCATTCTGTAATCTGTGGACTATGAGAGTGTTGATGAACACAGAAGTTGCATCGGGATTGAATACAACTGTTACCATGCGCACTTTCCCCAATGGGAGTAATGCCTCATACAGTCTACGCTTTGATCGCTCCCTGGAAGACCAGTAGTAGTTTCCGATGCACATCTGGAAGCATTCTGCATTCTGTGGACTATCAGAGTGTTGATGAAACACAGAAATTGCATCGGGATTGAATACAACAGTCACCATGCGCACTTTCCTCCGTGGGAGTAATGTCTCAACAGTCTACGCTTTGATCGTTCCCTGGAAGACCAGTAGTAGTTTCCGATGCACATCTGGAGGCACACTTTTATCTGTTTACTATCAGAGTGTTGTTGAAACACAGAAATTGCCTCGGGATTGAATACAACAGTCACCATTCGGACTTTTCTCCATTGGAGTAAAGTTTCAACAGTCTACGCTTTGATCGTTCCCTGGAAGACCAGTAGATGATTCCGATGCACATCTGGAGGCATACTGTAATCTGTGGACCTTCAAAGTGTTGATGAAACACAGAAATTGCATCGGGATTGAATACAACAGTCACCTTGCGCACTTTCCTCCATGGGAGTAATGTGTGAAACAGTCTACGCTTTGATCGTTCCCTGGAAGACCTGTAGCAGTTTCCGATGCACATCTGGAGGCATTCTGTAACCTGTAAACTAACTGAGTGTTGATGGAACACAGAAATTGCATCGGGATTGAATACAACAGTCACCATGGCACTTTCCTCCATGAGAGTATTGTCTCAAACAGTCTACGCCTTTATCGTTCCCTGGATGACCAGTAGTAGTTTCCGATGCACATCTGGAGGCATTCTGTAATCTGTGGACTATCAGAGTGTTGATGAAACACAGAAATTGCATCGGGATTAAATACAACAGTCACCATGCGCACTTTCCTCCACGGGAGTAATTTCTCAAACAGTCTACGCTTTGATCGGTCCCTGGAAGACCAGTAGTTCTTTCCGATGCACATCTGGTATCATTCTGTAATCTGTGCACTATCGGAGTGTTGATGAAACACAGAAATTGCATCGGGATTGAATGCAACAGTCACCATGCGCACTTTCCTCCACTGGAGTAATGTCTCAACAGTCTACGCTTTGATCGTTCCCTGTAAGACCAGTAGTAGTTTCCGATGCACATCTGGTGTCATTCTGTAATCTGTGGACTATCAGAGTGTTGCTGAAACACAGAAATTGCATCAGGATTGAATACAACAGTCACCATTCGCATTTTCCTCCATGGGAGTAATGTCTCAAACAGTCTACGCTTTGATCGTTCCCTGGAAGACCAGTAGTAGTTTCCGATGCACATCTGGAGGCATTCTGTAATCTGTGGACTATCAGAGTGTTGTTGAAACACAGAAATTGCATCGGGATTGAATACAACAGTCACCATGTGCACTTTCTTCCATGGGAGTAATGTCTCAAACAGTTTACGTTTTGATCGTTCCCTGGAAGACCAGTAGTAGTTTCCGATGCACATCTGGAGGCATTCTGTAACCTGTGGACTATCAGAGTGTTGATGAAAAACAGAAATTGCATCGGGATTGAATACAACAGTCACCATGCGCACTTTCCTCCTTGGGAGTAATGTCTCAAACAGTCTACGCTTTGATCGTTCCCTGGAAGAGCAGTAGTAGTTTCCGATGCACATCTGGAAGCATTCTGTAGTCTGTGGACTATCATAGTGTTGATGATACACAGAAATGGCATCGTGATTGAATTCAACAGTCACCATGCGCACCTTCCTCCATGGGAGTAATGTCTCAAACAGTTTACGCTTTGATCGTTCCCTGGAATACTAGTAGTAGTTTCCGATGCATATCAGGAGGCATTCTGTAATCTGTGGACTATAAGAGTGTTGATGAACACAGAAGTTGCATCGGGATTGAATACAACTGTTACCATGCGCACTTTCCCCAATGGGAGTAATGCCTCATACAGTCTACGCTTTGATCGCTCCCTGGAAGACCAGTAGTAGTTTCCGATGCACATCTGGAAGCATTCTGCAATCTGTGGACTATCAGAGTGTTGATGAAACACAGAAATTGCATCGGGATTGAATACAACAGTCACCAAGCGCACTTTCCTCCGTGGGAGTAATGTCTCAACAGTCTACGCTTTGATCGTTCCCTGGAAGACCAGTAGTAGTTTCCGATGCACATCTGGAGGCACACTTTTATCTGTTTACTATCAGAGTGTTGTTGAAACACAGAAATTGCCTCGGGATTGAATACAATAGTCACCATTCGGACTTTTCTCCAATGGAGTAAAGTTTCAACAGTCTACGCTTTGATCGTTCCCTGGAAGACCTGTAGCAGTTTCCGATGCACATCTGGAGGCATTCTGTAACCTGTAAACTAACTGAGTGTTGATGGAACACAGAAATTGCATCGGGATTGAATACAACAGTCACCATGGCACTTTCCTCCATGAGAGTATTGTCTCAAACAGTCTACGCCTTTATCGTTCCCTGGATGACCAGTAGTAGTTTCCGATGCACATCTGGAGGCATTCTGTAATCTGTGGACTATCAGAGTGTTGATGAAACACAGATATTGCATCGGGATTAAATACAACAGTCACCATGCGCACTTTCCTCCACGGGAGTAATGTCTCAAACAGTCTACGCTTTGATCGTTCCCTGGAAGACCAGTAGTTCTTTCCGATGCACATCTGGTATCATTCTGTAATCTGTGCACCATCGGAGTGTTGATGAAACACAGAAATTGCATCGGGATTGAATACAACAGTCACCATGCGCACTTTCCTCCACTGGAGTAATGTCTCAACAGTCTACGCTTTGATCGTTCCCTGTAAGACCAGTAGTAGTTTCCGATGAACATCTGGTGTCATTCTGTAATCTGTGGACTATCAGAGTGTTGCTGAAACACAGAAATTGCATCGGGATTGAATACAACAGTCACCATTCGCATTTTCCTCCATGGGAGTAATGTCTCAAACAGTCTACGCTTTGATCGTTCCCTGGAAGACCAGTAGTAGTTTCCGATGCACATCTGGGGGCATTCTGAAATCTGTGGACTATCAGAGTGTTGTTGAAACACAGAAATTGCATCGGGATTGAATACAACAGTCACCATGTGCACTTTCTTCCATGGGAGTAATGTCTCAAACAGTTTACGTTTTGATCGTTCCCTGGAAGACCTGTAGTAGTTTCCGATGCACATCTGGAGGCATTCTGTAACCTGTGGACTATCAGAGTGTTGATGAAAAACAGAAATTGCATCGGGATTGAATACAACAGCCACCATGCGCACTTTCCTCCTTGGGAGTAATGTCTCAAACAGTCTACGCTTTGATCGTTCCCTGGAAGACCAGTAGTAGTTTCCGATGCACATCTGGAAGCATTCTGTAGTCTGTGGACTATCATAGTGTTGATGATACACAGAAATTGCATCGTGATTGAATTCAACAGTCACCATGCGCACCTTCCTCCATGGGAGTAATGTCTCAAACAGTTTACGTTTTGATCGTTCCCTGGAATACTAGTAGTAGTTTCCGATGCACATCTGGAGGCATTCTGTAATCTGTGGACTATCAGAGTGTTGTTGAAACACCGAAATTGCATCGGGATTGAATACAACATTCACCATGCTCACTTTCATTCATAGGAGTAATGTCTCAAAAAGTCTACGCTTTGATCGTTGCCTGGAGGACCAGTAGTAGTTTCCGATGCACGTCTGGAGGCATTCTGTAATTTGTGGACCATCAGAGTACTGATGATACACAGAAATTGCATCGGGATTGAATACAACAGTCACCACCGCACTTTCCTATGTAGGAGTAATGTCTCAAACAGTCTACGCTTTGATCGCTCCCTGTAAGACCAGTAGCAGTTTCATATGCACAACTGGAGGCATTCTGTAATCTGTGGACTATCAGAGTGTCGTTGAAACACTTTAATTGCATCGGGATTGAATACAACAGACACCATGCGCACATTCCTCCATGGGAGTAATGTCTCAAACAGTCTACGCTTTGATCGTTCCTTGGAAGACCAGTAGTAGTTTCCGATGCACAACTGGAGGCATTCTGTAATCTGTGGACTATCAGAGTGTTGTTGAAACACAGAAATTGCATGGGGATTGAATATAACAGTCATCATGCGGTCTTTCCTCCATGGGAGTAATGTCTCAAACAGTCTACGCTTTGATCGTTCCCTGGAATACCAGTAGTAGTTTCCGATGCACATCTGCTGGCATTCTGTAATCTGTGGACTATCAGAGTGTTGTTGAAACACAGAAATTGCATCGGGATTGAATATAACAGTCACCATCCGCACTTTACTCCATGGGAGTAATGTCTTAAACAGTCTACGCTTTGATCGTTCCCTGGAAGACCAGTAGTAGTTTCGATTCACATATGGAGGCATTCTGTAATCTGTGGACCTTCAAAGTATTGATGAAACGCAGAAATTGCATCGGGATTGAATACAACAGGCACCATGCGTACATTTCTACATTTTAGTAATGTCTCAAACTGTCATCGCATTGATCGCTCCCTCAAGACCAGTAGTGGTTTCCGATGCACATCTGGAGGCATTCTGTAATCTGTGGACTATCCGAGTGCTAATGAAACACAGAAATTGCATCGGGATTGAATACAACGTCACCATGACCACTTTCCTCCATGGGAGTAATGTCTCAAACAGTCTAAGCTTTGATCGTTTCTTGGAAGTCCAGTAGTAGTTTCCGATGCACAACTGGAGGCATTCTGTAATCTGTTCACTATCAGAGTGTTGTTGAAACACAGAAATTGCATCGGGAATGAATACAACAGTAATCATGCGGTCTTTCCTCCATGGGAGTAACGTCTCAAACAGTCTACGCTTTGATCGTTCCCTGGAATACCAGTAGTAGTTTCCGATGCACATGTGGTGGCATTCTGTAATCTGTGGACTATCAGAGTGTTGTTGAAACACAGAAATTGCATCGGGATTGAATATAACAGACACCATCCGCACTTTACTCCATGGGAGTAATGTCTTAAACAGTCTACGCTTTGATCGTTCCCTGGAAGACCAGTAGTAGTTTCGATTCACATATGGAGGCTTTCTGTAAGCTGTGGACTATCAGAGTAGTGTTGAAACACAGAAATTGCATCGGGTTTGAATACAACAGTTAGCATGCGCACTTCCCTACATGGGAGTAATATCTCAATCAGTCTACGCTTTTATCGTTCCCTGGAAAAACAGTAGTAGTTTCCGATGCACATCTGGAGGCATTCTGTAATCTGTGGACTATCAGAGTGTTGTTGAAACACAGAAATTGCATCGGGATTGAATACAACAGTCACCATGCGCACTTTCCTCCATGGGAGTAATGTCTCAAACAGTCTACGCTTTGATCGTTCCCTGGAAGACCAGTAGATGATTCCGATGCACATCTGGAGGCATTCTGTAACCTGTGGAATAACTGAGTGTTGATGGAACACAGAAATTGCATCGGGATTGAATACAACAGTCACCATGCGCACTTTCTTCCACGGGGGTAATGTCTCAAACAGTCTATTCTTTGATCGTTTCCTCGAAGACCAGTAGTAGTTTCCGATGCACATCTGGAAGCATTCTGTAATCTGTGGACTATCAGAGTGTTGTTGAAACACTGAAATTTCATCGGAATTGAATACAACAGTCACCATGCGCACTTTCCTCCATGGGAGTAATGTCTCCAACAGTCTACGCTTTGATCGTTCCCTGGAAGACCAGTAGTAGTTTCCGATGCACATCTGGAGGCATTCTGTAATCTGTGGACCTTCAAAGTGTTGATGAATCACAGAAATTGCATCGGGATTGAATACAACAGGCACCATGCGTACATTTCTGCATTGGATTAATGTCTCAAACTGTCATCGCTTTGATCGTTCCCTCAAGACCAGTAGTAGTTTCCGATGCACATCTGGAGGCATTCTTTAATCTGTGGACTATCCGAGTGCTAATGAAACACAGAAATTGCAGCGGGACTGAATACAACAGTCACCATGACCACTTTCAGCCATGGGAGTAATGTCTCAATCAGTCTACGCTTTGATCGTTCCTTGGAAGACCAGTAGTAGTTTCGATTCACATCCCTAGGCATTCTGTAAGCTGTGGACTATCAGAGTAGTGTTGAAACACAGAAATTGCATCGGGTTTGAATACAACAGTTAGCATGCGCACTTCCCTACATGGGAGTAATATCTCAATCAGTCTACGCTTTTATCGTTCCCTGGAAAACCAGTAGTAGTTTCCGATGCACATCGCGAGACATTCTGTAATCTGTGGTTCTTCAAAGTGTTAATGACACACAGAAATTGCGTCGTAATTGAATACAACAGTCACTATGGGCACTTTCCTCCATGGGAGTAATGTCTCAAAAAGTCTACTCCTTTATCGTTCCCTGGAAGACCAGTAGTAGTTTCCGATGCACATCTGGAGGCATTCTGTAATCTGTGGACTGTCAGAGTGTTTTTGAAACACTGAAATTGCATCGGGATTGAATACAACAGTCACCATACGCACTTTCCTCCATGGGAGTAATGTCTCAAACAGTCTACGCCTTGATCGTTCCCTGGAAGACCAGTAGTAGTTTCCGAAGCACATCTGGAGGCATTCTGTAAATCTTTGGACCTTCAAAGTGTTGATGAAACACAGAAATTGCATCGGGATTGAATACAACAGGCACAATGCGTACATTTCTCCATTGGAGTAATGTCTCAAACAGTCTACGCTTTGATCGTTCCCTGGAAGACCAGTAGTTCTTTCCGATGCACATCTGGTATCATTCTGTAATCTGTGCACTATCAGAGTGTTGATGAAACACAGAAATTGCATCGGGATTGAATACAACAGTCACCATTCGCATTTTCCTCCATGCGAGTAATGTCTCAAACAGTCTACGCTTTGATCGTTCCCTGGAAGACCAGTAGTAGTTTCCGATGCACATCTGGAGGCATTCTGTAATCTGTGGACTAACTGAGTGTTGATGAAACACAGAAATTGCATCGGCATTGAATACAGCAGTCACCATGCGCACTTTCTTCCATGCGAGTAATGTCTCAAACAGTCTACGCTTTGATCGTTTCCTCGAAGTCCAGTAGTAGTTTCCGATGCACATCTGGAGGCATTCTGTAATGTGTGGACGTTCAAAGGGTTGATGAAACACAGAAATTGCATCGTGATTGAATACAACAGTCACCATGCGCATTTTCCTCCATGGGAGTAATGCCTCAAACAGTCTACGATTTGATCGTTCCCAGGAAGACCAGTAGTAGTTTCCGATGCACATCTGGATTCAATCTGTAATCTGTGGACTATCATAGTGTTGATGAAACACAGAAATTGCATCGGGCCTGAATACAACAGTCACCATGCCCACTTTCCCCGACGGGAGTAATGTCTGAAACAGTCTATGATTTGATCGTTCAATCGAAGTCCAGTAGTAGTTTCCGATGCACATCTGGAGGCATTCTGTAATCTGTGCACTGTCAGAGTGTTGATGAAACACAGAAATTGCTTCGTGATTGAATACAACAGTCACCATGGCACTTTCCTCCATGAGAGTAATGTCTCAAAGAGTCTACGCCTTTATCGTTCCCTGGAAGACCAGTAGTACTTAACGATGCACATCTGGTATCATTCTGTAATCTGTGCACTATCAGAGTGTTGATGAAACACAGAAATTGCATCGGGACTGAATACAACAGTCACCATGCGCACTTTCCTCCACTAGAGTAATGTCTCAAACAGACTACGCCTTGATCGTTCCCTATAAGACCAGTAGTAGTTTCCGATGCACATCTGGAGGCATTCTGTAATCTTTGGACCTTCAAAGTGTTGATGAAACACAGAAATTGCACCGGGATTGAATACAACAGTCACCATGCGCACTTTCCTCCACTGGAGTAATGTCTCAACGGTCTACGCTTTGATCGTACCCTGTAAGACCAGTAGTAGTTTCCGATGCACATCTGGTATCATTCTGTAAGCTGTGGACTATCAGAGTGTTGATGAAACACAGAAATTGCATCGGGATTGAATACAACAGTCACCATTCGCATTTTTCTCCATGGGAGTAATGTCTCAAAGTCTACGCTTTGACCGTTCCCTGGAAGACCAGTAGTAGTTTCCGATGCACATCTGGAGGCATTCTGTAATCTGTGGACAAACTGAGTGTTGATGAAACACAGAAATTGCATCGGGATTGAATACAACAGTCACCATGCGCACTTTCTTCCACGGGAGTAATGTCTCAAACAGTCTATGTTTTGATCGTTTCCTCGAAGACCAGTAGTAGTTTCCGATGCACATCTGGAGGCATTCTGTAATTTGTGGACCTTCAAAGGGTTGATGAAACACAGAAATTGCATCGTGATTGAATACAACAGTCACCATGCGCATTTTCCTCCATGGCAGTAATGCCTCAAACAGTGTACGCTTTGATCGTTCCCAGGAAGACCAGTGGTACTTTCCGATGCACATCTGGATTCAATCTTTAATCTGTGGACTATCAGAGTGTTGATGAAACACAGAAATTGCATCGGGATTGAATACAACAGTCACCATGCGCACTTTCCCCGACGGGAGTAATGTCTGAAACAGTCTACGCTTTGATCGTTCCCTGGAAGACCTGTAGTAGGTTCCGATGCACATCTGGAGGCATTCTGTAAACTGTGGACCTTCAAAGTGTTGATGAAACACAGAAATTGCATCGTGATTGAATACAACAGTAACCATGAGTACTTTCCTCCATGGGAGTAATGTCTCAAACAGTCTACGCTTTGATCGTTCCTTGGAAGACCAGTAGTAGTTTCGATTCACATCTGGAGGCATTCGGTAAACTGCGGTTCTTCAAAGTTTGATGACACACAGAAATTGCGTCGTAATTGAATACAACAGTCACCATGGGAACTTTCCTCCATGGGAGTAATGTCTCAAACAGTCTACTCCTTTATCGTTCCCTGGAAGACCAGTAGTAGTTTCCGATGCACATCTGGAGGCATTCTGTAATCTGTGGACTATCAGAGTGTTTTTGAAACACTGAAATTGCATCGGGATTGAATACAAAAGTCACCATGCGCACTTTCCTCCATGGGAGAAATGTCTCAAACAGACTACGCCTTGATCGTTCCCTATAAGACCAGTAGTAGTTTCCGATGCACATCTGGAGGCATTCTGTAATCTTTGGACCTTCAAAGTGTTGATGAAACACAGAAATTGCACCGGGATTGAATACAACAGTCACCATGCGCACTTTCCTCCACTGGAGTAATGTCTCAACAGTCTACGCTTTGATGGTACCCTGTAAGACCAGTAGTAGTTTCCGATGCACATCTGGTATCATTCTGTAAGCTGTGGACTATCAGAGTGTTCATGAAACACAGAAATTGCATCGGGATTGAATACAACAGTCACCATTCGCATTTTTCTCCATGGGAGTAATGTCTCAAACAGTCTACGCATTGACCGTTCCCTGAAAGACCAGTAGTAGTTTCCGATGCACATCTGGAGGCATTCTGTAATCTGTGGACTAACTGAGTGTTGCTGAAACACAGAAATTGCATCGGGATTGAATACAACAGTCACCAGCGCACTTTCTTCCACGGGAGTAATGTCTCAAACAGTCTATGCATTGATCGTTTCCTCGAAGACCATTAGTAGTTTCCGATGCACATCTGGAGGCATTCTGTAATCTGCGGACCTTCAAAGAGTTGATGAAACACAGAAATTGCATCGTGATTGAATACAACCGTCACCATGCGCATTTTCCTCCATGGGAGTAATGCCTCAAACCGTCTATGCTTTGATCGTTCCCAGGAAGACCAGTAGTAGTCTCCGATGCACCTCTGGATTCAATCTGTAATCTGTGGACTATCAGAGTGTTGATGAAACACAGAAATTGCATCGGGATTGAAAACAACAGTCACCATGCGCACTTTCCCCGACGGGAGTAATGTCTGAAACAGTCTATGATTTGATCGTCCCCTCGAAGTCCAGTAGTAGTTTCCGATGCACATCTGGAGGCATTCTGTAATCTGTGGACTATCAGAGTGTTTTTGAAACACTGAAATTGCATCGGGATTCAATACAACAGTCACCATGTGCACTTTCCCCGACGGGAGTAATGTCTGAAACAGTCTATGATTTGGTCGTTCCCTCGAAGTCCAGTAGTAGTTTCCGATGCATATCTGGAAGCATTCTGTAATCTGTGGACCTTCAAAGTGTTGATGAAACACAGAAATGGCATCGTGATTGAATACAACAGTCACCATGCGCACTTCCCTCCAAGGGAGTAATGTCTCAAACAGTCTATTATTTGATCGTTCCCTGGAAGACCCGTAGTAGTTTCCGATGCACATCTGGAGGAAATCTGTAACCTGTGGACTATCAGAGTGTTGGTGAAACACAGAAATTGCATCGGGATTGAATACAACAGTCACCATGCGCAGTTTCCTCCATGGGAGTAATGTGTGAAACAGTCTACGCTTTGATCGTTCCCTGAAATACCTGTAGCAGTTTCCGATGCACATCTGGAGGCATTCTGTAATCTGTGGACCTTCAAAGGGTTGATGAAACACAGAAGTCGCATCGTGATTGAATACAACTGTCACCATGCGCATTTTCCTCCATGGGAGTAATGCCTCAAACAGTCTACGCTTTGATCGTTCCCGGGAAGACCAGTAGTAGTTTCCGATGCACATCTGGATTCAATCTGTAGTCTGTGGACTATCAGAGTGTTAATGAAACACAGAAATTGCATCGGTATTGAACACAACAGTCACCATGCGCACTTCCCCCGACGGGAGTAATGTCTGAAACAGTCTATGATTTGATCGTTCCCTCGAAGTCCAGAAGTAGTTTCCGATGCACATCTGGAGGCATTCTGTAATCTGTGGACCTTCAAAGTGTTGATGAAACACAGAAATTTCATCGGGATTGAATACAACAGTCACCATGAGCACTTTCCTCCATGGGAGTAATGCCTCAAACAGTCTACGCTTTGATCGTTCCCGGGAAGACCAGTAGTAGTTTCCGATGCACATCTGGATTCAATCTGTAATCTGTGGACTATCAGAGTGTTAATGAAACACAGAAATTGCATCGGGATTGAATACAACAGTCACCATGCGCACTTCCCCCGACGGGAGTAATGTCTGAAACAGTCTATGATTTGATCGTTCCCTCGAAGTCCAGTAGTAGTTCGCGAAGCACATCTGGAGGCATTCTGTAATCTGTGGACCTTCAGAGTGTTGGTGAAACGCAGAAATTGCATCGGGATTGAATACAACAGGCAAAATGCGGTCTTTTCTCCATACACGTAATGACTCAAACTATCTACGCTTTGATTGACTTCTGGGAGACCAGTAGGAGTTTTTGAAGCACATCTGTAGGTATTCTGTGATCTTTGGACCTTCAGAGTGCTGATGAAACACAGAAATTCCATCGGGATAGAATATAACAGGCACCATGCGGAATTGTCTCAATGGGAGTAATCTTTCAAAATGACTACGCTATGATCGTTACCTGGAAGACAAGTAGTAGTTTCCCAAGCACATCTGGAGGCATTCTGTATTCTGTGGACCTTCGGAGTGTTCATTAAACACAGATATTTCATCTGGATTGAATAGAACAGGCACCATGCGGACTTTTCTCCATTAGAGTAATGTCTCAAACTGTCTACGCTCTGATCGTTTCCTGGAAGATTAGTAGTAATTTCCGAAGCACATCTGGAGGCACTCTGTAATGTGTGGACCTTCAGAGTGTTGATAAAACACAGGAATTGCATCGGGATTGAATACAACAGGCACCATGCAGACTTTTCTCCATGGGAGTAATGTCTCAAACTGTGAACGATTTGAGCGATTCCTGGAAGACCAGTAGTAGGTTCCGTAGCACATCTGGAGGCATTCGGTAATCTGTGGACCTTCAGAGTGTTGATGAAACACATAAATTGCAACGGGATAGAATACTACAGTCACGATGCGACCTTTTCCCAATGATAGTAATGTCTCAAACTGTCTACGCTTTGTTCGTTTCCTGGAAGACCAGTAGTTGTTTGCGAAGCACATCTGTAGGCAATCTGTAATCTGTTCACTTTCAGAGTGTTGATGAAAAAAAAGATATTTCATCGGGATTGACCACAACAGGCTCCATGCGACTTTTCTCCATAGGCATAATGACTCAAACGGTCTACGCTTTGATCGACTTCTGGGAGACCAGTAGGAGTTTTTGAACCACATCTGTAGGCATTCTGTAATATTTGGACCTTCAGAGTGTTGGTGAAACACAAAAATTGCAAAGGGATCGAATACAACAGGAACCATGCGGACTTTTCTCAATGGGAGTAATGTCTCAAACTGTGTACGATTTGATCGATTCCTGGAAGACCAGTAGTTGTTTGCGAAGCACATCTGTAGGCAATCTGTAATCTGTTCATTTTCAGAGTGTTGATGAAACAAAGATACTGCATCGGGATTGACCACAACAGGATCCATGCGGACTTTTCTCCATAGGCATAATGACTCAAACGGTCTACGCTTTGATCGACTTCTGGGAGACCAGTAGGAGTTTTTGAACCACATCTGTAGGCATTCTGTAATCTTTCGACCTTCAGAGTTTTGATGAAACACAGAGAGTACATCGGGATTGAATACAACAGGCACCATGAGTACTTTTTTCCATGAGAGTAATGTCTCAAACGGTCTACGCTTTGATCGTTCCCTGTAAGACCAGTGGTAGTTTCCGAAGCGCATCTGGAGGCGTTCTGTATTCTGTGGACATTCAGAGTGTTGATGAAACACAGATATGGGATTGCGATTGAATACAACAGGCACCAATGCGTACTTTTCTCCATAGGAGTAATGTCTCAAAGTGTCTAGGCTTTGATCGTTACCTGGAAGACCAGTAGAAGTTTTCGAAGCACATCTGGTGGCATTCTGTAACCCTTGGACCTTCAGAGTGTTGATGATACAAAGAAAATGCATCGGGATTGAATACAACAGACACCATGCGGACTTTTCTCAATGATAGTAATGTCTCAAACTGTCTACGCTCTGATCGTTCCCTGGGAGATCAGTTGAAGTTTCCCAAGCACATCAGGAGGCATTCTGCAATCTTTCGACCTTCAGAGTGTTCATAAACACAGAAATTGCATCGGAAATGAATAACAGGCACCATGCGCACTTTTCTCAATGAGAGTAATGTCTCCAACGGTCTACGCTTAGATCGACTTCTGGGAGACCAGTAGGAGTTTTTGAAGCACATCTGTAGGCATTCTGTAATCTTAGGACATTCTTAGTGTTGATGAAACACAAAAATTGCTTCGGGATTGAATACAACAGGCACCATGCGGACTTTACTCCATGAGAGTAATGTCTCAACGTATTTACGCTTTGATCGTTCCCTGAAAGACCAGTAGTAGTATCCGAAGACATCTGGAGGCATTCTGTATTCTGTGGAACTTCACAGTGTTGATGAAACACAGAAATAAGATCGGGATTGAATACAACAGGCACCATGCGGACTTTTCTCCATGGGAGTAATGTCTCAAACTGTCTACGCTTTGATGATAGTAATGTCTTCATGATAGTAATGTCTCAAACCGTCTACGTTTTGATCGTTCCCCCGAAGACCATTAGTAGTTTCCGAAGCAAATCAGGAGGCATTCTGTAATCTGTGGACCTTCAGAATGATTATTAAATACAGAAATTGCATCGGGATTTAATAAAACAAACACCATGCGGACTTTTTTGCTTGAGAGTAATTTCTCAAACTTTCTACGCTTTGATCGTTCCCTAACAGACCAGTAGTAATTTCCGAAGCACATCTGGAGGCATTATGTAATCTGTGGAACTTCAAAGTGTTGATGAATTACAGAAATGGGATCATTATTGTATACAACAGGTACCATGCGTACTTTTCTCCATAAGAGTAATGTCTCATACTGTGTACGACTTGATCGATCCTGGAAGACCAGTAGTAGTTTAAAAGGCACATCTGGAGGCATTCTGCATTCTGTGAGCCTTTAGAGTGACGGTGAAAGGCAGAAATTGCATCGGGATTGAATACAACAGGAACCATGCGGACTTTTCTCAATGCGAGTTATGTCTCAAACTGTGTACGATTTGATCGATTCCTGGAAGACCAGTAGTAGTTTCCGAACCACATCTCGAAGCATTCTGAATCTGTGCATCTTCAGAGTGTCTTTGGACATTCAGAGTGTTGATGAAACAGAAATTGCATCGGGATTGAATAGAACAGGCACGATGCGAACTTTTCTCCATATGAGTAATGTCTGAAACTGTGTACGATTTGATCTTTTCCTGGAAGACCAGTAGTAGTCTAAAAGGCACATCTGGAGGCATGATGTAATCTGTGGGCCTTCAGAGTGTTGGTGAAATGCAGAAATTGCATCGGGATTGAAAACAACAGGAACCATGCGGAATTTTCTCCATGGGAGTAATATCTCACACTGCGTATGATTTGATCGATTCCTGGAAGACCAGTAGTAGCTTGCGAAGAAAATCTGGAGGCATTCTGTAATCCGTGCACCTTCAGAGTGTTGATGAAACACAGGAATTGCATCGGGATTCAATACAACATGCTCCATGCGGACTCTTCTCCATAGGCGTAATGTATCAAAATGTCTACGCTTTGATGTAATTCTGGGAGACCAGTAGTAGTTTTTGAAACACATCTGGAGGCTTTCTGTAATCTTTGGACCTTCAAAGTGTTGATGAAACACAGTAATTTCATCGGGATTGAATAAAACAAGCACCATACAGACTTTTCTCCATGGTAGTAATGTCTCAAACTGTCTACTATTTGGCCGTTCCCTGGAAGACCAGTAGTAGTTTCCGAAGCAGATCTGGAGGCATTCTGTAATCTGTTGACCTTCAGAGTGTTGATGAAACACAGAGATAGCATCGGGATTGAATACAAGAGGCACCATGTGGACTTTTCTCCATGATAGTAATTTCTCAAATTGTCTACGAATTGATCGTTCCCTCGAAGACCATTAGTAGTTTCCGAAGCACATCAGGAAGCATTCTGTAATCTGTGGACCATCAGAGTGTTCATCAACACAGAAATTGCATCGGGATTAAATAGAACAGTCACCTTGCGGACTTTTTTCAATGAGGGTAATGTCTAAAACTGTCTTCGCTTTGATCGTTAACTGGAAGACCAGTTAAAGATTCCGAAGCACATCTGGAGTCATTCTGTAATCTGTTGACCTTCAGAGTGTTGATGAAACACAGAAATTGCATCTGGATTGAATACAACAATCACCATGCGGTCATTCCTATATGGGAGTAATGTCACAAACAGTTTTCGCTTTGATCGTTCCCTGGAAGACCAGTAGTAGTTTCCAAGTCACATCTGGAGGCATTCTGTAATCCGTACACCTTCAGATTGTTGATGAAACACAGAAATTCCAACGGGATTGAATACAACAGGCACCAAGCGGAGTTTTCTCCATTGGAGTAATGTCTCAAACTGTCTACGCTTTGATCGTTCCCTGGAAGACCAGTAGTAGTTTTCGAAGCACATTAGGAGGCATTCAGTAATCTGTAAATCATCTGAGTGTTCATAAACACAGAAATTGCATCGGAATTGAGTAGAACAGGCACCATGCGGAATTTTCTCATTGAGATTAATGTCTCAAACTGTCTACGCTTTGATCGTTAACTGGAAGACCAGTAACAGTTTCCGAAGCACATCTGGAGGCATTCTGTAATCTGTTTACGTTCAGAGTGTTGATGGAACACAGAAATTGCACCGGGATTTAATACAACATGCACCATGCGGACCTTTCTCCGTGGGAGTATTGTCTCGAACTGTCTACGTTTTGATCGATTCCTGGTAGACCAGTAGTAGATTCTGAATCACATCTGGAGGCAATCTGTAATCTATGGACCTTCAGAGTGTTGATGAAACACAGGAATTGCATCGGGATTAAATAGAACAGCCACGATGAGTGCCTTACTCCATGCTAGAAATGTCTCAAACTGTCTATGAATTTTGATCGATTCCTCGAAGGCCAGTAGTAGCTTCCGAAGCACATCTGGAGGCATTCCGTAATCTGAGGACCTTCAGAGTGTTGATGAAACACAGAATTTGCTCGGGATTTAATACAACATGCACCATGCAGTCTTTTCTCCATGGGAGTAGTGTCTCAACCAGACTAAGCTTTGATCGTTCCCTGGAAGACCAGTAGTAGTTTATAAGGCACATCTGGAGGCATTATGTAATCTGCCTTTTGAGTGTTGATGATACACAGAAATTGCATCGGGATTGAATAAAACAGGCACCATGCGGACTTTTCTCAATGGGAGTAATGTCTAAAATTGTCTACGCTTTGATCGTTTCCTGGGAGACCAGTAGTAATATCCGATGCACATCTGGAGGCATTCTGTAATCTGTGGGCCTTCAGAGTGTTGATGAAACACAGAAATTGCATCGGGATTGAATACAACAGGCACCATGCGGACCTTTCTCCTTTGGAGTAATGCCTTAAACTGACTACGCTTTGATCGTTCCCAGGACGACCAGTAGTAGTTTTAGAAGCACATCTGGAGGCATTCTGTAATCTTTGGACCTTCAGAGTGTTGATGAAACACAGAATTTGCATCGGGATTGAATACAACAGGCACCATATGGACTTTTCTCCATGGGAGTAGTCTCAAACTGTCTACGCTTTGATCGTTCCCTGGAAGACCAGTAGTAGTTTCCGAAGCACATCTGGAGGCATTCTATAATCTGTGGACCATCAGAGTGTTGATGAAACACAGTGGTTGCTTCGGGATTGAATACAACAGGCACAATGCGGACTTTTTTCCATGGGAGTATTGTCTCAAATGTCCACGCTTTGATCGTTCCCTGGAAGACTAGTAGTAGTTTCCGAATCACATCTGGAGGCATTCTATAATCTGTGGACCATCAGAGTGTTGATGAAACACAGTGGTTGCTTCGGGATTGAATACAACAGGCACAATGCGGACTTTTTTCCATGGGAGTATTGTCTCAAATGTCCACGCTTTGATCGTTCCCTGGAAGACTAGTAGTAGTTTCCGAATCACATCTGTAGGCATTCTATAATCTGTGGACCATCAGAGTGTTGATGAAACACAGTGGTTGCTTCGGGATTGAATACAACAGGCACAATGCGGACTTTTTTCCATGGGAGTATTGTCTCAAATGTCCACGCTTTGATCGTTCCCTGGAAGACTAGTAGTAGTTTCCGAATCACATCTGGAGGCATTCTATAATCTGTGGACCGTGAGAGTGTTGATGAAACACAGAAATTGGAACGGGATTGTATACAACAGGTACCATGTGAACTTTTCTCCATGAGAGTATTGTTTCAAACTGTGAACGATTTGATCGATTCCTGGGAGACCAGTAGTAGTTTAAAAGGCACATCTGGAGGCAATCTGTAATCTTTGGGATTTCAGAGTGTTGGTGAAAAGCAGAAATTTCATCGGGATTGAATACAACAGGAACCATGCAGACTTTTCTCCATGGGAGTAATGTCTCAAACTGTGTACGATTTGATCGATTCCTGGATGACCAGTAGTAGTTTCCGAACCACATCTGGAAGCATTCTGAATCTGTGCACCTTCACAATGTTGATGAAACACAGAAATTGCATCGGGATTGAATACAACAGGCTCCATGCAGCCTTTCCTCCATAAGCGTAATGTCTCAAACTATCTACGCATTTATCGACTTCTGGGAGATCAGTAGGAGTTTTTGAAGCACATCTGGAGGCACTCTGTAATCTTTGGTCTTTCAGAGTGTTGATGAAACACAGAAATCGCATCACGATTGAATACAACGGGCACCAAGCGGTCTTTTCTCCATGGTAGTAATGACTCAAAGAGTCTACGCTTTGACCGCTTCCTGGATGACCAGTACTAGTTCACGAAGCACATCTGGAGGCATTCTGTAATCTTTGGACTCTCAGAGTGTTCATGAAATACAGAAATTGCTTCGGGATTGAATAGAACAGGCACCATGCAGACTTTTCTCCATGGCAGTACGCTTTGGTCGATTCCTGGAAGATCAGTAGTAGTTTCAGAAACACATCTGGAGGCATTCTGTAATCTGTGGACCTTCAGAGTGTTGATGAAACACCGAAAATGCATCGGGAAGAATACAACTGGCACCGTGCGCACTTTTCTCCGTAGAAGTAATGTCTAAAACTGTCTACGCTTTGATTGATTTATGGAAGACAATGAGTAGTTTCCAAGATACATCTGGAGTCATTCGGTAATCTGTGGACTTTCAGACTGTTGATGATACACAGAAATTGCATCGGGATTGAATACAACAGGCATCATGCGGACTTCTCTCCATGGGAGTAATGTCTCAAACTGTCTACGCTTTGATCGTTCCCTGGAAGACCAGTAGTAGTTTCGATTCACATCTGGAGGCATTCGGTAAACTGTGGTTCTTCAAAGTTTGATGACACACAGAAATTCCGTTGTAATTGAATACAACAGTCACCATGGGAACTTTCCTCCATGGGAGTAATGTCTCAAACAGTCTACTCCTTTATCGTTCCCTGGAAAACCAGTAGTAGTTTCCGATGCACATCTGGAGGCATTCTGTAATCTGTGGACTATCAGAGTGTTTTTGAAACACTGAAATTGCATCGGGATTGAATACAACAGTCACCATGCGCACTTTCCTCCATGGGAGTAATGTCTCAAACAGTCTACGCCTTGATCGTTCCCTGGAAGACCAGTAGTAGTTTCCGAAGCACATCTGGAGGCATTCTGTAAATATTTGGACCTTCAAAGTGTTGATGAAACACAGAAATTGCATCGGGATTGAATACAACAGGCACAATGCGTACATTTCTCCATTGGAGTAATTTCTCAAACAGTCTACGCTTTGATCGTTCCCTGGAAGACCAGTAGTTCTTTCCCATGCACATCTGGTATCATTCTGTAATCTGTGCACTATCAGAGTGTTGATGAAACACAGAAATTGCATCGGGATTGAATACAACAGTCACCATTCGCATTTTCCTCCATGGGAGTAATGTCTCAAACAGTCTACGCTTTGATCGTTCCCTGGAAGACCAGTAGTAGTTTCCGATGCACATCTGGAGGCATTCTGTAATCTGTGGACTAACTGAGTGTTGATGAAACACAGAAATTGCATCGGGATTGAATACAACAGTCACCATGCGCACTTTCTTCCATGCGAGTAATGTCTCAAACAGTCTACGCTTTGATCGTTTCCTCGAAGACCAGTAGTAGTTTCCGATGCACATCTGGGGCATTCTGTAATCTGTGGACTATCAGAGTGTTGATGAAACACAGAAATTGCATCGTGATTGAATACAACAGTCACCATGGCACTTTCCTCCATGAGAGTAATGTCTCAAAGAGTCTATGCCTTTATCGTTTCCTGGAAGACCAGTAGTACTTTCCGATGCACATCTGGTATCATTCTGTAATCTGTGCACTATGAGAGTGTTTATGAAACACAGAAATTGCATCGTGATTGAATACAACAGTCACCATGCGCACTTTCCTCCACTAGAGTAATGTCTCAACAGTCTACGCTTTGATCGTTCCCTGTAAGACCAGTAGTAGTTTCCGATGCACATCTGGTGGCATTCTGTAAGCTGTGGACTATCAGAGTGTTGATGAAACACATAAATTGCATCGGGATTGAATACAACATTCACCATTCGCATTTTCCTCCGTGGGAGTAATGTCTCAAACAGTCTACGCTTTGATCGTTCCCTGGAAGACCAGTAGTAGTTTCCGATGCACATCTGGAGGCATTCTGTAATCTGTGGACTAACTGAGTGTTGATGAAACACAGAAATTGCATCGGGATTGAATACAACAGTCACCATGCGCACTTTCTTCCACGGGAGTAATGTCTCAAACAGTCTGTGCTTTGATCGTTTCCTCGAAGACCAGTAGTAGTTTCCGATGCACATCTGGAGGCATTCTGTAATTTGTGGACCTTCAAAGGGTTGACGAAACACAGAAATTGCATCGTGATTGAATACAACAGTCACCATGAGTACTTTCCTCCATGGGAGTAATGTCTCAAACAGTCTACGCTTTGATCGTTCCCTGGAAGACCAGTAGTAGTTTCGATTCACATCTGGAGGCATTCGGTAAACTGTGGTTCTTCAAAGTTTGATGACACACGGAAATTGCGTCGTAATTGAATACAACAGTCACCATGGGAACTTTCCTCCATGGGAGTAATGTCTCAAACATTCTACTACTTTATCGTTCCCTGGAAGACCAGTAGTAGTTTCCGATGCACATCTGGAGGCATTCTGTAATCTGTGGACTATCAGAGTGTTTTTGAAACACTGAAATTGCATCGGGATTGAATACAACAGTCACCATGCGCACTTTCCTCCATGGGAGTAATGTCTCAAACAGACTACGCCTTGATCGTTCCCTATAAGAACAGTAGTAGTTTCCGATGCACATTTGGAGGCATTCTGTAATCTTTGGACCTTCAAAGTGTTGATGAAACACAGAAATTGCACCGGGATTGAATACAACAGTCACCATGCGCACTTTCCTCCACTGGAGTAATGTCTCAACAGTCTACGCTTTGATCGTACCCTGTAAGACCAGTAGTAGTTTCCGATGCACATCTGGTATCATTCTGTAAGCTGTGGACTATCAGAGTGTTCATGAAACACAGAAATTGCATCGGGATTGAATACAACAGTCACCATTCGCATTTTTCTCCATGGGAGTAATGTCTCAAACAGTCTACGCTTTGACCGTTCCCTGGAAGACCAGTAGTAGTTTCCGATGCACATCTGGAGGCATTCTGTAATCTGTGGACTAACTGAGTGTTGATGAAACACAGAAATTGCATCGGGATTGAATACAACAGTCACCAGCGCACTTTCTTCCACGGGAGTAATGTCTCAAACAGTCTATGCTTTGATCGTTTCCTCGAAGACAGGACTAGTTTCCGATGCACATCTGGAGGCATTCTGTAATCTGTGGACCTTCAAAGGGTTGATGAAACACAGAAGTCGCATCGTGATTGAATACAACTGTCACCATGCGCATTTTCCTCCATGGGAGTAATGCCTCAAACAGTCTACGCTTTGATCGTTCCCGGGAAGACCAGTAGTAGTTTCCGATGCACATCTGGATTCAATCTGTAATCTGTGGACTATCAGAGTGTTAATGAAACACAGAAATTGCATCGGGATTGAATACAACAGTCACCATGCGCACTTCCCCCGACGGGAATAATGTCTGAAAGAGTCTATGATTTGATCGTTCCCTCGAAGTCCCGTAGTAGTTACCGATGCACATCTGGAGGCATTCTGTAATCTGTGGACCTTCAAAGTGTTGTTGAAACACAGAAATTTCATCGGGATTGAATACAACAGTCACCATGAGCACTTTCCTCCATGGGAGTAATGTCTCAAACAGTCTACGCTTTGATTGTTCCCTGGAAGACCAGTAGTAGTTTTCGATGCACATCTGGAGGAATTCTGTAATCTGTGGACTATCAGAGTGTTGATGAAACACAGAAATTGCATCGGGATTGAATACAACAGTCACCATGCGCACATTCCGCCATTGGAGTAATGTCTCAAACAGTCTACGCTTTGATCGTTCGCTGGAAGACCAGTAGTAGTTTCCGAGGCACATCTGGAGGCATTCTGTGATCTGTGGACCTTCAGAGTGTTGGTGAAACGCAGAAATTGCAAAGGGATTGAATAAAATAGGTACCATGCAGACTTTTCTCCATGGGAGTAATGTCTAAAACTGTGAACGATTTGATCGATTCCTGGAAGACCAGTAGTAGTTCGCGAAGCACATCTGGAGGCATTCTGTAATCTGTGGACCTTCAGAGTGTTGGTGAAACGCAGAAATTGCATCGGGATTGAATACAACAGGCAAAATGCGGTCTTTTCTCCATACACGTAATGACTCAAACTATCTACGCTTTGATTGACTTCTGGGAGACCAGTAGTAGTTTTTGAAGCACATCTGTAGGTATTCTGTGATCTTTGGACCTTCAGAGTGCTGATGAAACACAGAAATTCCATCGGGATAGAATATAACAGGCACCATGCGGAATTGTCTCAATGGGAGTAATCTCTCAAAATGACTACGCTATGATCGTTACCTGGAAGACAAGTAGTAGTTTCCGAAGCTCATCTGGAGGCATTCTGTATTCTGTGGACCTTCGGAGTGTTCATTAAACACAGAAATTGCATCTGGATTGAATAGAACAGTCACCATGCGGACGTTTCTCCATTAGAGTAATGTCTCAAACTGTCTACGCTCTGATCGTTTCCTGGAAGATTAGTAGTAATTTCCGAAGCACATCTGGAGGCACTCTGTAATGTGTGGACCTTCAGAGTGTTGATAAAACACAGGAATTGCATCGGGATTGAATACAACAGGCACCATGCAGACTTTTCTCCATGGGAGTAATGTCTCAAACTGTGAACGATTTGAGCGATTCCTGGAAGACCAGTAGTAGGTTCCGTAGCACATCTGGAGGCATTCGGTAATCTGTGGACCTTCAGAGTGTTGATGAAACACATAAATTGCAACGGGATAGAATACTACAGTCACGATGCGACCTTTTCCCAATGATAATAATGTCTCAAACTGTCTACGCTTTGTTCGTTTCCTGGAAGACCAGTAGTTGTTTGCGAAGCACATCTGTAGGCAATCTGTAATCTGTTCACTTTCAGAGTGTTGATGAAACAAAGATATTTCATCGGGATTGACCACAACAGGATCCATGCGACTTTTCTCCATAGGCATAATGACTCAAACGGTCTACGCTTTGATCGACTTCTGGGAGACCAGTAGGAGTTTTTGAACCACATCAGTAGGCATTCTGTAATATTTGAGCCTTCAGAGTGTTGGTGAAACGCAAAAAATTGCAAAGGGATCGAATACAACAGGAACCATGCGGACTTTTCTCAATGGGTGTAATGTCTCAAACTGTGTACGATTTGATCGATTCCTGGAAGACCAGTAGTTGTTTGCGAAGCACATCTGTAGGCAATCTGTAATCTGTTCACTTTCAGAGTGTCGATGAAACAAAGATACTGCATCGGGATTGACCACAACAGGATCCATGCGGACTTTTCTCCATAGGCATAATGACTCAAACTGTCTACGCTTTGATCGACTTCTGGGAGACCAGTAGGAGTTTTTGAACCACATCTGTAGGCATTCTGTAATCTTTCGACCTTCAGAGTTTTGATGAAACACAGAGAGTACATCGGGATTGAATACAACAGGCACCATGAGTACTTTTTTCCATGAGAGTAATGTCTCAAACTGTCTACGCTTTGATCGTTCCCTGTAAGACCAGTGGTAGTTTCCGAAGCGCATCTGGAGGCGTTCTGTATTCTGTGGACATTCAGAGTGTTGATGAAACACAGATATGGGATAGCGATTGAATACAACAGGCACCAATGCGCACTTTTCTCCATAGGAGTAATGTCTCAAAGTGTCTAGGCTTTGATCGTTACCTGGAAGACCAGTAGAAGTTTTCGAAGCACATCTGGTGGCATTCTGTAACCTGTGGACCTTCAGAGTGTTGATGATACAGAGAAAATGCATCGGGATTGAATACAACAGGCACCATGCGCACTTTTCTCAATGAGAGTAATGTCTCCAACGGTCTACGCTTTGATCGACTTCTGGGAGACCAGTAGGAGTTTTTGAAGCACATCTGTAGGCATTCTGTAATCTTAGGACATTCTTAGTGTTGATGAAACACAAAAATTGCTTCGGGATTGAATACAACAGGCACCATGCGGACTTTACTCCATGAGAGTAATGTCTCAACGTATTTACGCTTTGATCGTTCCCTGAAAGACCAGTAGTAGTATCCGAAGCACATCTGGAGGCATTCTGTATTCTGTGGAACTTCACAGTGTTGATGAAACACAGAAATAAGATCGGGATTGAATACAACAGGCACCATGCGGACTTTTCTCCATGGGAGTAATGTCTCAAACTGTCTACGCTTTGATCGTTTCCTGGAAGACCAGTAGGAATATCCGAAGCACATCTAGAGGCATTCTATAACCTGTGGGCCATCAGAGTATAGATGAAACACAAGAATTGCATCGGGATTAAATACAACACATACCATGATGATCTTTCTCGTTGGGAGATATGTCTCAAACTGTCTACGAATTTTGATCGATTCCTCGAAGACCAGTAGTATTTTTCAATCACATCTGGAGGCATTCTGTGATCTGTGGACCTTCAGAGTGTTGATGATACACAGAAATTGCATCGGGATTGTTTACATCAGGCACCATGCGGACTTCTCTCCATGGGAGTAATGTCTCAAACTGTCTTCGCTTTTGATCATTCCCTGGAAAACCAGTAGTAGTTTCCCAAGCACATCTGGAGGCATTCTGTATTCTGTGGACCTTCACAGTGTTGATGAAACACAGAAATAGGATTGGGATTGAATACAACAGGCACCATGCGTACATGTCTCCATAGGAGTAATGTCTCAAAGTGGCTACGTTTTGATCGTTACCTGGAAGACCAGTAGTAGTTTTCGAAGCACATCTGGAGGCATTCTGTATTCTGGGGACCTTCAGAGTGTTGATGATACACAGAAATTGCATCGGGATTGAGTACAAGAGGTACCATGCGGACTTTTCTCCATGATAGTAATTTCTCCTACGGTCTACGTTTTGATCGTTCCCCCGAAGACCATTAGTAGTTTCCGAAGCAAATCAGGAGGCATTCTGTAATCTGTGGACCTTCAGTGTGTTCATAAACACAGAAATTGCATCGGAAATGAATAGAACAGGCACCATGCGCACTTTTCTCAATGAGAGTAATGTCTCCAACGGTCTACGCTTTGATCGACTTCTTGGAGACCAGTAGGAGTTTATGAAGCACATCTGTAGGCATTCTGTAATCTTAGGACATTCTGAGTGTTGATAAAACACAGAAATTGCTTCGGGATTGAATACAACAGGCACCATGCGGATTTTTCTCAATGAGAGTAATGTCTAAGACTGTCTACGCTTTGATCGTTAACTGGAAGACCAGTAGTAGTTTCCGTAGCACATCTGGATGCATTGTGTATTCTGAGGACCTTCACAGTGTTCATGAAACACAGAAATTTGATCGGGATTGAATACAACAGGCACCATGCGTACTTTTCTCAATAGGAGTAATGTCTCAAAGTGTCTACGATTTGATCGTTACCTGGAAGACCAGTAGTAGTTTCCGAAGCACGTCTGGAGGCTTTCTGTAATCTGTGGAACTTCAGATTGTTGATGAAACACAGAAATTCCATCGGGATTGAATACAACAGGCACCATGCTTACTTTTCTCCATAGGAGTAATGTCTCAAACTGTCTACGCTTTGATCGTTTCCTGGAAGACCAGTCGTAATATCCGAAGCACATCTAGAGGCATTCTATAACCTGTGGACCTTCAGAGTATAGATGAAACACAGGAATTGCATCGGGATTAAATACAACAGATACCATGATGATCTTTCTCCTTGGGAGATATGTCTCAAACTGTCTACGAATTTTGATCGATTCCTCGAAGACCAGTAGTAGTATTCAATCACATCTGGAGGCATTCTGTGATCTGTGGACCTTCAGAGTGTTGATGATACACAGAAATTGCATCGGGATTGAATACAACAGGCACCATGCGGACTATTCTCCACGTGTGTAATGTTTCAAACTGTCTACGCTTTGCTCGTTCCCTGGAAGATCAGTAGTACTTTCCTAAGCACATCAGGAGCCATTCTGTAATCTGTCGACCTTCAGAGTGCTCATAAACACAGAAATTGCTTTAGAAACGATTAGAACAGGCACCATGCGAACTTTTCTCAATGAGAGTAATGTCTCAAACGGTCTACGCATTGATCGACTTCTTTGAGACCAGTAGGAGTTTTTGAAGCACATCTGTAAGCATTCTGTAGTCTTTGGACATTCAGAGTGTTGATGAAACACAGAAAGTGCATCAGGATTGAATACAACAGGCAACATGCGGACTTTTCTCCATGAGAGTAATGTCTCAACGTATCTACGCTTTGATCGATCCCTGGAAGACGAGTAGTAATTTCCGAAGCACATCTGGAGGCATTCTGTATTCTGTGGACATTCGGAGTGTTGATGAAACACGGAAATTGCATCGGGATTGAATACATCAGGCACCATGCGGATTTCTCTCCATGGGAGTAATGTCTCAAACTGTCTTCGTTTTGATCATTCCTTGGAAAACCAGTAGTAGTTTCCCAAGCACATCTGGAGGCATTCTGTATTCTGTGGACCTTCACAGTGTTGATGAAACACAGAAATAGGATTGGGATTGAATACAACAGGCACCATTCGTACATGTCTCCATAGGAGTAAAGTCTCAAAGTGGCTACGTTTTGATCGTTCCCTGAAAGACCAGTAGTAGTATCCGAAGCACATCTGGAGGCATTCTGTATTCTGTGGAACTTCACAGTGTTGATGAAACACAGAAATAAGATCGGGATTGAATACAACAGGCACCATGCGGACTTTTCTCCATGGGAGTAATGTCTCAAACTGTCTACGCTTTGATCGTTTCCTGGAAGACGCATTCTGTAATCTGAGGAACTTCAGAGTGTTGATTACATAAGGGAATCGCGTCGGGATTGAATACAACGGGCACCATGCGGACTTTACTACATGGGAGTAATGTCTCAAACTGTCTACGCTTTGATCGTTCCCTGGAAGACCTGTAGTAATTTTCGAAGGACCTCTGGAGGCATTTTGTAATCTGTGGATCTTCAGAGTGTTGATGAAACACAGAAATTGCATTGGGATTGAATACAACAGGCACCATGCAAACTTTTCTCCATGGGAGAAATGTCTCAAACTGTCTACGAATTTGAATCGATTCCTCGAAGACCAGTAGTAGTGTCCGAAGCACATCCTGACTCATTCTGTAATCTATGGACATTGAGAGTGTTGATGAAATATAGAAATTGCATCGGGATTGAATACAACATGCACCATGCGGTCTTTTCTCCATGGGAGTAATGTCTCAAACAGAATACGCTTTGATCGTTCCCTGAAAGACAAGTAGTAGTTTATAAGGCACATCTGGAGGCATTCTGTAATCTGCCTTCAGAGTGTTGACGAAACCCAGAAATAGCATCGGGATTGAATACAAAAGGCACCATGCGGGCTTATCTCCATGGGAGTAATGTCTCCAAATGTCTACGCTTTGATCGTTCCCTGGAAGACCAGTGGTAGTTTCCGAAGCACATCTGGTGGCATTCTGTATTCCGTGGACCTTCACAGTGTTGGTGAAACACACAAATTAAATAGGTATTGAATACAACAGGCACCATGTGGACTTTCCTCCATGGGAGTAATGTCTCAAACTCTCTACGCTTTGATCGTTCCCTGGAAGACAAGTAGTAGTTTTCAAGGCACATCTGGAGGCATTCTGTAATCTGTGGACCTTCAGAGTGTTGATGAAACACAGATATTGCATCGGGATTGAATACAACAGGAACCATGCTGACTTCTCTCCATGGGAGTTGTCTCAAACTGTCTACGCTTTGATCTTCCCTAGAAGAACAGTAGCAGCTTCCGAAGCACATCTGGAACCATTATGTAATCTGTGGAACTTTAGAGTGTTGATGAAACACAGATGTTGCATCTGGATTGAATACAACAGGCACAATGCGTACTATTCTCCATGGGAAAATGTCTCAAACTGTCTACGAAATTTGATCGATTCCTCGAAGAACAGTAGTAGTTTCCGAAGCACATCCTGAGTCATTCTGTGATTTTTGGACCTTGAGAGTGTTGATAAAACACAAAAATTCCATGGGGATTCAATACAACAGGCAACATGCGGACTTTTCTCAATGGGAGTAATGTCTAAAAGTGTGCTCGATTTGATCCATTCCTTCAAGATAAGTAGCAGTTTCCGAAGCACATCTGGAGGCATTCTGTAATCGGTAGACCTTCCGAGTGTTGATGAAACATAGAAATTGCATCGGGATGAATACTACAGGCACCTTGCGGACTTTTCTCCATGGGAGTAATGTCTCAAACTCTCTACGCTTTGATCTTTCCTGGAAGGCCACAAGTAGTTTGCGAAGCACATCTGGATGCATTCTGTAATCTGTAGACCTTCAGAGTGTTGTTGAAACACAGAATTGCATCGCGATTGAATAGAAAAGGCACCATGCGAACATTTATACATGGGAGTAATGTCTAATACTGTCTACCCCCTGATCGTTCCCTGGAAGACCAGTAGGAGTTTCTGAAGCACATCTGAAGGCATTCCGTAATCTGTAGACCTTCAGAGTGTTGATGAAACACAGAAATTGCATCGGGATTAAATACAACATGCACCTTGGAGCATTCTGTAATCTTTGGAACTTCAGAGTGTAGATGATACACAATAAGCTCATCGGGATGGATTACAACAGGCACCAAGCGTACTTTTCTCCATGAGAGTAATGTCTCAAACTGTCTACCCTTTGATCGTTCCCTGGAAGACCAGTAGTAGTTTCCGAAGCACATCTGTAGGCATTCTGTATTTTGTGGAAATTCACAGTGTTGATGAAACACAGAAATTCAATCGGGATTGAACACAACAGGCACCATGAGGACTTTTCTCCATGATATTAATGTCTCAAACTGTCTACGCTTTGATCGTTCCCCTGGGAGACCAGTAGTAGTTTCCGAAACAAATCTGGAGGCATTCTGTAATCTGTGGACCTTCAGAGTGTTCATGAAACACAGAAATTGCATCGGGATTGACTAGAAGAGGCACCTTGCGGACTTTACTACATGGGAGTAATGTCTCAAACTGTATACGCTTTGATCGTTCAATGGAAGACCAGTAGTAGATTGCGAAGCACATCTGGAGGCATTCTGTAATCTGTATACATTCAGAGTGTTGATGGAACACAGAAATTGCATCTGTGGACCTTCAGAATGTTCATCAAACACAGAAATTGCATCGGGATTGACTAGAAGAGGCACCATGCGGACTTTACTACATGGGAGTAATGTCTCAAACTGTATACGCTTTGATCGTTCCCTGGGAGACCAGTAGTAGTTTCCGAAACACATCTGGAGGCGTTCTGTAATCTGTGGACCTTCAGAGTGTACATGAAACACAGAAATTGCATCGCGATTGACTAGAAGAGGCACCATGCGGTCTTTACTACTTGGGAGTTATGTCTCAATCTGTATACGCTTTGATCGTTCCCTGGAAGAGCAGTAGTAGTTTGCGAAGCACATCTGGAGGCATTCTGTAATCTGTTTACATTCAGAGTGTTGACGGAACACAGAGATTGCATCGGGATTGAATACAACAAGCATCAAATGGACATTTCTCCATGGGAGTAATGTCTCCAACTGTCTACGCTTTGATCGTTCATTGGAAGACCAGTAGTAATTTCCGCAGCACATCTGGAGGTATTCTGTAACCTGTGGACCTTCAGAGTATTAATGAAACGCAGAAATTGCATCGAGATTGAATACAACAGGCTCCATGCGTACTTTTCTCCATGATAGTTATGTCTCAAACTGTGTACGATTTGATCGATTCCTGGAAGACCAGTAGTACAGTCCGAACCACATCTGGAGACTTTCTGTAATCTATGCACCTTCAAAGTGTTGATGAAACACAGAAATTGCATCGGGATTGAATACAACAGGCACCATGCGGACTTATCTCCATAGGCGTAATGTCTCAAACTGTCTACGACTTGATCAGCTCCTGGGAGACCAGTAGTAGTTTTCGAAGCACATCTAGAGGCATTCTGTAATCTTTGGAACTTCAGAGTGTAGATGAAACACATAAAGCTCATCGGGATGGATTACAACAGGCACCATGCGGACTTTTCTCCATGAGAGTAATGTCTCAAGCTGTCTACGCTTTGATCGTTCCCTGGAAGACCAGTAGTAGTTTCCGAAGCACATCTGTAGGCATTCTGTGTTTTGTCGAACTTCACAGTGTTGATGAAACACAGAAATTGAATCGGGATTGAATACAACAGGCACCATGAGGACTTTTCTCCATGATATTAAAGTCTCAAACAGTCTACGCTTTGATCACTCCCTGGGAGACCAGTAGTAGTTTCCGAAGCACATCTGGAGGCATTCTGAAATCTGTGGACCTTCAGAGTGTTCATGACACAGAAATTGCATCGGGATTGACTAGAAGAGGCACCATGCGGACTTTAGTACATGGGAGTAATGTCTCAAACTGTATACGCTTTGATCGTTCCCTGGGAGACCAGTAGTAGTTTCCGAAACACATCTGGAGGCGTTCTGTAATCTGTGGACCTTCAGAGTGTACATGAAACACAGAAATTGCATCGCGATTGACTAGAAGAGGCACCATGGGGTCTTTACTACTTGGGAGTTATGTCTCAAACTGTATACGCTTTGATCGTTCCCTGGAAGAGCAGTAGTAGTTTGCGAAGCACATCTGGAGGCATTCTGTAATCTGTTTACATTCAGAGTGTTGATGGAACACAGAAATTGCATCGGGATTGAATACAACAAGCACCATGCGGACTTATCTACATGGGAGTAACGTCTAAAACTGTCTACGCTTTGATCGTTCATTGGAAGACCAGTAGTTATTTCCGAAGCACATCTGGAGACTTTCTGTAATTTGTGGACCTTCAGAGTGTTGATGAAACGCAGAAATGGCATCGAGATTGAATACAACAGGCTCCATGCGTACTTTTCTCCACGATAGTAATGTCTCAAACTGTCTACGCTTTGATCAACTTCTGGGAGACCAGTAGTAGTTTTTGAAGCACATCTGGATGCATTCTGTAATCTGTGGACCTTCAGAGTCTTCATGAAACACAGAAATTCTATCGGGATTGACTAGAAGAAGCACCCTGCGGACTTTTCTCATTGGGAGTAATGTCTCAAAGTGTGCTCGATTTGATCCATTCCTTTAAGATAAGTAGCAGTTTCCGAAGCACATCTGGAGGCATTCTGTAATCTGTGGACCTTCCGAGTGTTGATGAAACATAGAAATAGCATCGGGATTAATACTACAGGCACCTTGCTTTTTTCTATGTGAGTAATGTATCAACTGTCTACGGTTTGATCGTTCCCTGGAAGACCAATAGTACTTTTCGAATCACATCTGGGGGCATTCTGTAATCTGTGGACCTTGAGTGTTGATGAAACACAGAGACTGCTTCGGCATTTATTACAACAGGCATCATGCGGACTTTTCTCCATGCGAGTAATGTCTCAAATTCTCTACGCTTTGATCGTTCCTTTGAAGACAAGTAGTAGTTTCCAAATCACATATGGAGGCATTCTGTAATATGTGGACCTTGAGGGTGTTGCTGAAATACAGAAATTACATCGGGATTGAATACAACATGCACCATGCGGACTTTTCTCCATTGGAGTAATGTCTCAAACTCTCTACGCTTTGATCTTTCCCTGGAAGGCCACAAGTAGTTTGCGAAGCACATCTGGATGCATTCTGTAATCTGTAGACCTTCAGAGTGTTGTTGAAACACAGAATTGCATCGGGATTGAATACAAAAGGCACCATGCGAACATTTATACACGGGAGTAATGTCTCAGACTGTCTACCCATTGATTGTTCCCTGGAAGACCAGTAGGAGTTTCTGAAGCACATCTGAAGGCATACCGTAATCTGTAGACCTTCAGAGTGTTGATGAAACACAGAAATTGCATCGGGATTAAATACAACATGCACCTTGGAGCATTCTGTAATCTTTGGAACTTCAGAGTGTAAATGAAACACATAAAGCTCATCGGGATGGATTACAACAGGCACCATGCGGACTTTTCTCCATGAGAGTAATGTCTCAAACTGTCTACCCTTTGATCGTTCCCTGGACGACCAGTAGTAGTTTCCGAAGCACATCTGTAGGCATCTGTAGGCATTCTGTATTTTGTGGAACTTCACAGTGTAGATGAAACACAGAAATTCAATCGGGATGAATACAACAGGCACCATGAGGACTTTTCTCCATGATATTAATGTCTCAAACTGTCTACGCTTTGATCGTTCCCTGGGAGACCATTAGTAGTTTCCGAAACACATCTGGAGGCATTCTGTAATCTGTGGACCTTCCGAGTGTTGATGAAACACAGAAATTGCATCGGGATTGATTACAACAGGCTCCATGCGGACTTTTCTCCATAGGCGTAATGTCTCAAACTGTCTACGCTTTGATCAACTTCTGGGAGACCAGTAGTAGTTTTTGAAGCACATCTGGATGCATTCTGTAATCTGTGGACCTTCAGAGTGTTCATGAAACACAGAAATTGCATCGGGATTGACTAGAAGAGGCACCATGCGGCCTTTACTACATGGGAGTAATGTCTCAAACTTTATACGCTTTGATCGTTCCCTGGGAGACCAGTAGTAGTTTCCGAAGCACATCTGGAGGCGTTCTGTAATCTGTGGACCTTCAGAGTGTACATGAAACACAGAAATTGCATCGCGATTGACTAGAAGAGGCGCCATGCGGTCTTTACTACTTGGGAGTTATGTCTCAAACTGTATACGCTTTGATCGTTCCCTGGAAGAGCAGTAGTAGTTTGCGAAGCACATCTGGAGGCATTCTGTAATCTGTTTACATTCAGAGTGTTGATGGAACACAGAAATTGCATCGGGATTGAATACAACAAGCATCAAATGGACATTTCCCCATGGGAGTAATGTCTCCAACTGTCTACGCTTTGATCGTTCATTGGAAGACCAGTAGTAATTTCCGAGGCACATCTGGTGGTATTCTGTAACCTGTGGACCTTCAGAGTATTAATGAAACGCAGAAATTGCATCGAGATTGAATACAACAGGCTCCATGAGTACTTTTCTCCATGATAGTTACGTCTCAAACTGTGTACGATTTGATCGATTCCTGGAAGACCAGTAGTACAGTCCGAACCACATCTGGAGACTTTCTGTAATCTATGCATCTTCCGAGTGTTGATGAAACACAGAAATTCCATCGGGATTGAATACAACAGGCTCCATGCGGACTTATCTCCATAGGCGTAATGTCTCAAACTGTCTACGCCTTGATCAGCTCCTGGGAGACCAGTAGTAGTTTTCGAAGCACATCTGGAGGCATTCTGTAATCTTTGGAACTTCAGAGTGTAGATGAAACACATAAAGCTCATCGGGATGGATTACAACAGGCACCATGCGGACTTTTCTCCATGAGAGTAATGTCTCAAACTGTCTACGCTTTGATCGTTCCCTGGAAGACCAGTAGTAGTTTCCGAAGCACATCTGTAGGCATTCTGTGTTTTGTCGAACTTCACAGTGTTGATGAAACACAGAAATTGAATCGGGATTGAATACAACAGGCACCATGAGGACTTTTCTCCATGATATTAAAGTCTCAAACTGTCTACGCTTTGATCACTCCCTGGGAGACCAGTAGTAGTTTCCGAAGCACAATTGGAGGCATTCTGAAATCTGTGGACCTTCAGAGTGTTCATGACACAGAAATTGCATCGGGATTGACTAGAAGAGGCACCATGCGGACTTTACTACATGGGAGTAATGTCTCAAACTTTATACGCTTTGATCGTTCCCTGGAAGACCAGTAGTAGTTTGCGAAGCACATCTGGAGGCATTCTGTAATCTGTATACATTCAGAGTGTTGATGGAACACAGAAATTGCATCGGGATTGAATACAACAAGCACCATGCGGACTTATCTACATGGGAGTAATGTCTCCAACTGTCTCCGCTTTGATCGTTCATTGGAAGACCAGTAGTAATTTCCGAAGCACATCTGGAGACTTTCTGTAATCTGTGGACCTTCAGAGTGTTGATGAAACGCAGAAATTGCATCGAGATTGAATACAACAGGCTCCATGCGTACTTTTCTCCATGATAGTAATGTCTCAAACTGTGTACGATTTGATCGATTCTTGGAAGACCAGTAGTACATTCCGAACCACATCTGGAGACATTCTGTAAACTATGCACCTTCAGAGAGTTGATGAAACACAGAAATTCCATCGGGATTGATTACAACCGGCTTCATGTGGACTTTTCTCCATAGGCGTAATGTCTCAAACTGTCTACGCTTTGATCAACTTCTGTTAGACCAGTAGTAGTTTTTGAAGCACATCTGGATGCATTCTGTAATCTGTGGACCTTCAGAGTGTTCATGAAACACAGAAATTGCATCGGGATTGACTAGAAGAGGCACCATGCGGACTTTTCTCCATGGGAGTAATGTCTCAAAGTGTGCTCGATTTGATCCATTCCTTCAAGATAAGTAGCAGTTTCCGAAGCACATCTGGATGCATTCTGTAATCTGTGGACCTTCCGAGTGTTGATGAAACATAGAAATTGCATCGGGATGAATACTACGGGCACCTTGCTTTTTTCTATGTGAGTAATGTATCAACTGTCTACGGTTTGATCGTTCCCTGGAAGACCAATAGTAGTTTTCGAATCACATCTGGAGGCATTCTGTAATCTGTGGACCTTGAGTGTTGATGAAACACAGAGATTGCTTCGGCATTTATTACAACAGGCATCATGCGGACTTTTCTCCATGCGAGTAATGTCTCAAATTCTCTACGCTTTGATCGTTCCTTGAAGACAAGTAGTAGTTTCCAAGGCACATATGGAGGCATTCTGTAATATGTGGACCTTCAGGGTGTTGCTGAAACACAGAAATTACATCGGGATTGAATACAACATGCACCATGCGGACTTTTCTCCATGATATTAATGTCTCAAACTGTCTACGCTTTGATCAACTTCTGGGAGACCAGTAGTAGTTTTTGAAGCACATCTGGATGCATTCTGTAATCTGCGGACCTTCAGAGTGTTCATGAAACACAGAAATTTCATCGGGATTGACTAGAATAGGCACCATGCGGACTTTACTACATGGGAGTAATGTCTCAAACTGTCTACGCTTTGATCGTTTCCTGGAAGACCAGTCGTAATATCCGAAACACATCTAGAGGCATTCTATAACCTGTGGACCTTCAGAGTATAGATGAAACACAGGAATTGCATCGGGATTATATACAACAGATACCATGATGAACTTTCTCCTTGGGAGATATGTCTCAAACTGTCTACGAATTTTGATCGATTCCTCGAAGACCAGTAGTAGTTTTCAATCACATCTGGAGGCATTCTGTGATCTGTGGACCTTCAGAGTGTTGATGATACACAGAAATAGCATCGGGATTGAATACAACAGGCACCATGCGGACTATTCTCCAAGGGTGTAATGTCTCAAACTGTCTACGCTTTGCTCGTTCCCTGGAAGATCAGCAGTACTTTCCTAAGCACATCAGGAGGCATTCTGTAATCTGTCGACCTTCAGAGTGCTCATAAACACAGAAATTGCTTTAGAAACGAATAGAACAGGCACCATGCAAACTTTTCTCAATGAGAGTAATGTCTCAAACGGTCTACGCATTGATCGACTTCTGGGAGACCAGTAGGATTTTTTGAAGCACATCTGTAAGCATTCTGTAGTCTTTGGACATTCAGAGTGTTGATGAAACACAGAAAGTGGATCAGGATTGAATACAACAGGCAACATGTGGACTTTTCTCCATGAGAGTAATGTCTCAACGTATCTACGCTTTGATCGATCCCTGGAAGACCAGTAGTAATTTCCGAAGCACATCTGGAGGCATTCTGTAATCTGTGGACTTTCAGAGTGTTGATGAAACACGGAAATTGCATCGGGATTGAATACATCAGGCACCATGCGGACTTCTCTCCATGGGAGTAATGTCTCAAACTGTCTTCGCTTTGATCATTCCTTGGAAAACCAGTAGTAGTTTCCCAAGCACATCTGGATGCATTCTGTATTCTGTGGACCTTCACAGTGTTGATGAAACACAGAAATAGGATTGGGATTGAATACAACAGGCACCATGCGTACATGTCTCCATAGGAGTAATGTCTCAAAGTGGCTACGTTTTGATCGTTACCTGGAAGACCAGTAGTAGTTTTCGAAGCACATCTGGAGGCATTCTGTATTCTGTGGACCTTCAGAGTGTTGATGATACACAGAAATTGCATCGGGATTGATTACAAGAGGTACCATGCGCACTTTTCTTCATGATAGTAATGTCTCAAACCGTCTACGTTTTGATCGTTCCCCCGAAGACCATTAGTAGTTTCCGAAGCAAATCAGGAGGCATTCTGTAATCTGTGGACCTTCAGAGTGTTCATAAACACAGAAATTGCTTCGGGATTGAATAGAACAGGCACCATGCGGACTTTTCTCTATGAGAGTAATGTCTAAAATTGTCTTCGCTTTGATCGTTAACTGGAAGGCCAGTAACAGTTTCCGTAGCATATCTGGAGGGATTTTGTAATCTGTTGACCTTCAGAGTGTAGATGAAACACAGAAATTGCATCAGGATTGAATACAACAGTCACCATGCGGTCTTTCCTATATGGGAGTAATGCCACAAACAGTCTACGCTTTGATCGTTCCCTAGAAGCCCAGTAGTAGTCTCCAAGTCACATCTGGAGGCATTCTGTAATTTGTGTACCTTCAGAGTGTTGATGAAACACGGAAATTGCATCGGGATTGAATACAACAGGCACCATGCGGAGTTTCCTCCAATGGAGTAACGTCTCAAACTGCCTACGCTTTGATCGTACCCTGGAAGACCAGCAGTAGTTTTCGAAGCACATCTGGAGGCATTATGTAATATGTGGACTTTCAGAGTGTTCATAAACACAGAAATTGCATCGGAATTGAGTAGAACAGGCACCATGCCGACTTTTCTCATTGAGAGTAATGTCTCAAACTGTCTACGATTTTATAGTTAACTGGAAGACCAGTAACAGTTTCCGAAGCACACCTGGAGGCATTCTGTAATCTGTTTACGTTCAGAGTTTTGATGGAACACAGAAATTGCATCGGGATTGAATACAACAGGCACCATGCGGATTTTTCTCCATGTTAGTAATGTCTCAAACTGTCTACGATTTGATCGTTGCCTTGAAGACCAGTAGTAGTTTCTGAAGCACATCTGTAGGCATTCCGTAATCTGAGGACCTTCAGAGTGTTGATGAAACTCAGAAATTGCATCGGGATTGAATACAACATGCACCATGCGACCTTATCTCCATGGGAATATTGTCTCAAACAGACTACGCTTTGATCGTTCCCTGGAAGACCAGTAGTAGTTTATAAGGCACATCTGGAGGCATTCTGTAATCTTTCTGCCTTCAGAGTGTTGATGAAACACAGAAAATGCGTCGGGATTGAATGAAACAATCACCATGCGGGCTTTTCTCCATGGGAGTAATGTCTCAAACCGTCTACGTTTTGATCGTTCCCCCGAAGACCATTAGTAGTTTCCGAAGCAAATCTGGAGGCATTCTGTAATCTGTGGACCTTCAGAGTGTTCATAAACACAGAAATTGCATCGGAATTGAGTAGAACAGGCACCATGCGGAATTTTCTCATTGAGATTAATGTCTCAAACTGACTACGCTTTGATCGTTAACTGGAAGACCAGTAACAGTTTCCGAAGCACATCTGGAGGCATTCTGTAATCTCTTTACGTTCAGAGTGTTGATGGAACACAGAAATTGCATCGGGATTTAATACAACATGCACCATGCGGTCCTTTCTCCATGGGAGTAATGTCTCGAACTGTCTACGTTATGATCGATTCCTGGTAGACCAGTAGTAGATTCAGAATCACATCTGGAGGCAATCTGTAATCTATGGACCTTCAGAGTGTTGATGAAACACAGGAATTGCATCGGGATTAAATAGAACAGCCACCATGAGTGCCTTACTCCATGGAAGAAATGTCTCAAACTGTCTATGAGATTTGATCGATTCCTCGAAGACCAGTAGTAGCTACCGAAGCACATCTGGAGGCATTCCGTAATCTGAGGACCTTCAAAGTGTTGATGAAACACAGAATTTGCTCGGGATTGAATACAACATGCACCATGCAGTCTTTTCTCCATGGGAGTAGTGTCTCAACCAGACTAAGCTTTGATCGTTCCCTGGAAGACCAGTAGTAGTTTATAAGGCACATCTGGAGGCATTATGTAATCTGCCTTCTGAGTGTTGATGATACACAGAAATTGCATCGGGATTGAATAAAACAGGCACCATGCAAACTTTTCTCAATGGGAGTAATGTCTAAAATTATCTACGCTTTGATCGTTTCCTGGGAGACCAGTAGTAATATCCGATGCACATCTGGAGGCATTCTGTAATCTGTGGGCCTTCAGAGTGTTGATGAAACACAGGAATTGCATCGGGATTCAATACAACAGGCACCGAGCGGACTTTTCTCCATGGGAGTAATGTCTGAAACTGTCTACGCTTTTATCATTCCCTGGAAGGACAGTAGTAGTTTCCGAAGCACTTCTGGAGGCATTCTGTAATCTGTGGACCTTCACAGTTTTGATGAAACACAGAAATTTGATCGGGATTGAATACAACAGGAACCATGCGTACTTTTCTCCATGAGAGTAATGTCTCAAACTGTATACGATTTGATCGATTCCTGGAAGCAAAGTAGTAGTTTAAAAGGCACATCTTAAGGCATTCTGTAACCTTTGGGCCTTCAGAGTGATGGTGAAACGCAGAAATTTCATCGAGATTTAATACAACAAGAACCATGCGGACTTTTCTCCATGGGAGTAATGTCACAAACTGTGTACGATTGATCGATTCCTGGAAGACCAGTAGTAGTTTCCGAACCACATCTGGAAGCATTCTGAATCTGTGCACCATCAGAGTGTTGATGAAACACAGAAATTGCATCGGGATTGAATACAACAGGCACCATGCGGACCTTTCTCCATGGGAGTAATGCCTTAAACTGACTACGCTTTGATCGTTCCCAGGACGACCAGTAGTAGTTTTTGAAGCACATCTGGAGGCATTCTGTAATCTTTGGACCTTCAGAGTGTTGATGAAACGCAGAAATTGCATCCGGATTGAATACAACAGCCACCATGCGGACTTTTCTCCATGGGAGTAGTCTCAAACTGTCTACGCTTTGATCGTTCCCTGGAAGACCAGTAGTAGTTTCCGAATCACATCTGGAGGCATTCTATAATCTGTGGACCATCAGAGTGTTGATGAAACACAGAGGTTGCTTCGGGATTGAATACAACAGGCACAATGCGGACTTTTCTCCATGGGAGTAATGTCTCAAACTGTCTACGCTTTCATCGTTCCCTGGAAGACCAGTAGTAGTTAATAAGGCACATCTGGAGGAATTCTGTAATCTGCCTTCAGAGTGTTGATGAAACAAAGAAATTGCATCGGGATTGAATAAAACAGGCACCATGCGGACTTTTCTCCGTGGGAGTAATGTCTAAAATTTCCTACGCTTTGATCGTTTCCTGGGAGACCAGTAGTAATATCCGAAGCACATCTGGAGGCATTCTATAATCTGTGGGCCTTCAGAGTGTTGATGAAACACAGACATTGCATCGGGATTCAATACAACAGGCACCGAGCGGACTTTTCTCCATGGGAGTAATGTCAGAAACTGTCTACGTTTTGATCATTCCCTGGAAGGACAGTAGTAGTTTCCGAAGCACTTCTGGAGGCATTCTGTAATCTGTGGACCTTCTCAGTTTTGATGGAACACAGAAATTTGTTCGGGATTGAATACAACAGAAACCATGAGTACTTTTCTCCATGAGAGTAATGTCTCAAACTGTATACGATTTGATCGATTCATGGAAGCAAAGTTGTAGTTTAAAAGGCATATCTGGAGGCATTCTGTAATCTGTGGGCCTTCAGAGTGATGGTGAAACGCAGAAATTGCATCGGGATTGAATACAACAGGAACCATGCGGACTTTCCTCCATGGGAGTAATGTCTCAAACTGTGTACGACATGATCGATTCCTGGAAGACCCGTAGTAGTTTCCGAACCACATCTCGAAGCATTCTGAATCTGTGCACCATCAGAGTGTTGATAAAACACAGAAACTGCATCGGGATTAAATACAACAGGCACCATGCGGACCTTTCTCCATGAGAGTAATGCCTTAAACTGACTACGCTTTGATCGTTCCCAGGACGACCAGTGGTAGTTTCTGAAGCACATCTGGAGGCATTCTGTAATCTTTGGACCTTCAGAGTGTTGATGAAACACAGAATTTGCATCGGGATTGAATACAACAGGCACCATATGGACTTTTCTCCATGGGAGTAGTCTGAAACTGTCTACGCTTTCATCGTTCCCTGGAAGACCAGTAGTAGTTTCCGAAGCACATCTGGAGGCATTCTGTAATCTGTGGAACTTTTAAGAGTTGATGAAACACAGAAATTGCATCTGGATTGAATACAAAAGGTACCATGCGGACTTTTCTCAATGGGAAAAGGTCTCAAACTGTCTACGAAATTAGATTGATTCCTCGAAGACCAGTAGTTGTTTCCTAGGCACATCCAGAGTCATTCTGTAACCTGTGGACCTTGAGAGTGTTGATAAAACACAGAAATTGCATGGGGATTGAATATAACGGGCAACATGCGGACTTTTCTCCATGGGATCAATGTCTCAAACTGTCTACGCTTTCAGCGTAACTTGGAAGTACGGTAGTAGTTTCCGAGGCACATCTGGAAGCATTCTATAATCTGTGGACCTTCAGAGTGTTGATGAAACACAGAAATTGCCTCGGGATTGAATACAACTGGCACCTTGCAGACTTTTTTCCATGGGAGTATTGTCTCAAATGTCCACGCTTTGATCATTCCCTGGAAGACTAGTAGTAGTTTCCGAATCACATCTGGAGGCATTATGTAATCTGTGGACCTCCACAGTGTTGATGAAACACAGAAATTGCGGCGGGATTGAATAGAACAGGCTCCATGCAGAATTTTATCCATGGGAGTAATGTCTACAACTGTCTACGTTTTGATCCTTCCCTAGCAGACCAGTAGTAATTTCCGAAGCACATCTGGAGGCATTCTGTAATCTGTGGACAATCAGAGTGTTGATGAAACACAGAAATTGGAACAGGATTGTATACAACAGGTACCATGTGAACTTTTCTCCATGAGAGTATTGTTTCAAACTGTGTACGATTTGATCGATTCCTGGGAGACCAGTAGTAGTTTAAAAGGCACATCTGGAGGCAATCTGTAATCTTTGGGCCTTCAGAGTGTTGGTGAAAAGCAGAAATTTCATCGGGATTGAATACAACAGGAACCATTCGGACTTTTCTCCATGGGAGTAATGTCTCAAACTGTGTACGATTTGATCGATTCCTGGATGACCAGTAGTAGTTTCCGAACCACATCTATAAGCATTCTGAATCTGTGCACCTTCACAATGTTGATGAAACACAGAAATTGCATCGGGATTGAATACAACAGGCTCCATGCAGACTTTTCTCCATAAGCGTAATGTCTCAAACTATCTACGCATTTATCGACTTCTGGGAGATCAGTAGGAGTTTTTGAAGCACATCTGGAGGCACTCTGTAATCTTTGGTCTTTCAGAGTGTTGATGAAACACAGAAATCGCATCACAATTGAATACAACGGGCACCAAGCGGTCTTTTCTCCATGGGAGTAATGTCTCAAACTATGTACAATTTGATCGATTCCTGGTACACCAGTAATAGTTTCCGAACCACATCTGGAGGCATTCTGAATCTGTGCACCTTCAGAGTGTTGATGAAACACAGAGATTGCATCGGGATTGAATACAACAGGCACCATGCGGACTTCTCTCCATGGCAGTACGCTTTGCTCGATTCCTGGAAGATCAGTAGTAGTTTCAGAAACACATCTGGAGGCATTCTGTAATCTGTGGACCTTCAGAGTGTTGATGAAACACCGAAAAAGCATCGGTAAGAATACAACTAGCACCGTGCGCACTTTTCTCCATAGAAGTAATGTCTAAAACTGTCTACGCTTTGATCGATTCCTGGAAGACAATGAGTAGTTTCCAAGATACATCTGGAGTCATTCGGTAATCTGTGGACTTTCAGACTGTTGATGATACACAGAAATTGCAACGGGATTGAATACAACAGGCATCATGCGGACCTTTGTCCATGGGAGTAATGTCTCAAACTGACTACGTTTTGATCGTTCCCAGGAAGACCAGTAGTAGTATCCGAAGCACATCTGGAGGCAATCTGTAATCTGTGGACCTTCAGAGTGTTGATGGAACACAGAAATTGCATCGGGATTGAATACAACAGGCACCATGCGGACTTCTCTCCATGGGAGTAATGTCTCAAACTGTCTACGCTTTGATCATACCCTGGAAGGACAGTAGTAGTTTTTTACGAAGCACATCTGGAGGCATTCTGTAATCTGTGGACCTCCAGAGTGTTGATGAAACACAGAATTTGCATTGGGATTAAATAGAACAGGCACCATGCAGACTTTTCTCCATGGGAATAATGTCTCAAACTGTGTACAATTCGATCGGTTCCTGGTAGACCAGTAGTAGTTTCCGAACCACATCTGGAGGCATTCTGTAATCTGTGCACCTTCAGAGTGTTGATGAAACACAGAGATTGCAATCGGGATTGCATACAACAGGCACCGTGCGGACTTCTCTCCATGGGAGTACGCTTTGGTCGATTCCTGGAAGACCAGTATTAGTTACAGAAACACATCTGGAGCCATTCTGTAATCTGTGGACCTTCAGAGTGTTGATGAAACACCGAAAATGCATCGGGAAGAATACAACTGTCACCGTGCAGACTTTTCTCCATGGGAGTAATGTCTGAAACTGTCTACGCTTTGACCGTTCCCTGGAAAACCAGTAGTAGTTTATAAGGCACATCAGGAGGTATTCTGTATTCTGCCCTCAGAGTGTTGACGAAACACAGAAATTGCATCGGGATTGAATAAAACAGGCACCATGCGGACTTTTCTCCATGGGAGTAATGTCTCAAACTGTCTACGCTTTGATTGTTTCCTGGAAGACCAGTAGTAATATCCGAAGCACATCTGGAGGCATTTTGTAATCTGTGGACCTTCAGAGTGTAGATGAATCACAGGAATTGCATCGGAATAAAATAAAACAAATACCATGATGATCTTTCTCCATGGGTGAGATGTCTCAAACTGTCTACGAATTTTGATCGATTCCTCGAAGTCCAGTAAGAGTTTTTAAGCACGACTGGAGGCATTCTGTGATCTGTGGACCTTCAGAGTGTTGATGAAACACAGAAATTGCATCGGGATTGAATACAACAGGCACCATGCATACTTTTCTCTACGGGAGTAATGTCTCAAACTGTCTACAGTTTCATCGATCCCTGGAAGGGCAGTAGTTGTTACCGAAGCACATCTGGAGGCATTCCGTATTCTGTTTACGTTCAGGGTGTTGATGGAACACAGAAATTGCATCGGGATTCGATACAACAGGCACCATGCGGACTTTTCTCCATGGGAGTAATGTCTCAAACTGTCTACGCTCTCATCATTCCCTGGAACGACAGTAGTAGTTTCCGAAGCAAATCTGGAGGCATTCTGTGATCTGTGGACCTCCAGGGTGTTGATGAACCACAGAAATTGCATCGGGATTGAATACAACAGGCTCCATGCACACTTTTCTCCATGGGAGTAATGTCTCAAACTGTGTACGATTTGATCGATTCGTGGAAGACCAGTAGTAGTTTCCGAACCACATCTGGAAGCATTCTGAATCTGAGCACCTTCAGAGTGTTGATGAAACACAGAAATTGCATCGGGATTGAATACAACAGCCTCCATGCAGACTTTTCTCCATAGGCGTAATGTCTCAAACTGTCTACGCTTTGATCGACTTCTTGGAGATCAGTAGGAGTTTTTGAAGCACATCTGGATTCATTCTGTAATCTTTGGTCTTTCAGAGTGTTGATGAAACACAGAAATTTCATCAGGATTGAATACAACAGGCACCTAGCGGTCTTTTGTCCATGGTAGTAATGACTCAAACAGTCTACGCTTTGATCGCTTCCTGGAAGACCAGTAGCAGTTCACGAAGCACATCTGGAGGCATTCTGTAATCTTTGGACTCGCAGAGTGTTCATGAAACACAGAAATTGCATCGGGATTGAATAGTACAGGCACCATGAAGACTTTTCTCCATGGGAGTAATGTCTCAAACTGTGTACAATTTAATCGATTCCTCGAAGACCAGTACTTGTTTCCGAAGCACATCCAGAGTTATTCTGTAATCTGTGGACCTTGAGAGTGTTGATGAAACACAGAAAATGCATTGGGGTTGAATACAACAGGCACCATGCAAACTTTTCTCCATGGGAGAAATGTCTCAAACTGTCTACGAATTTTGATCGATTCCTCGAAGGCCAGTAGTAGTGTCCGAAGCACAACCTGACTCATTCTGTAATCTATGGACATTGAGAGTGTTGATGAAATATATAAATTGCATCGGGATTGAATACATAATGCACCATGCGGTCTTTTCTCCATGGGAGTAATGTCTCAAACAGAATACGCTTTGATCGTTCCCTGGAAGACAAGTAGTAGTTTTCAAGGCACATCTGGATGCATTCTGTAATCTGTAGACCTTCAGAGTGTTGTTGAAACACAGAATTGCATCGCGATTGAATACAAAATGCACCATGCGAACATTTATACATGGGAGTAATGTCTCATACTGTCTACCCATTGATCGTCCCTGGAAGACCAGTAGGAGTTTCTGAAGCACATCTGAAGGCATTCCGTAATCTGTAGACCTTCAGAGTGTTGATGAAACACAGAAATTGCATCGGGATTAAATACAACATGCACCTTGGAGCATTCTGTAATCTTTGGAACTTCAGAGTGTAGATGATACACATAAAGCTCATCGGGATGGATTACAACAGGCACCATGCGGATTTTTCTCCATGAGAGTAATGTCTCAAACTGTCTACCCTTTGATCGTTCCCTGGAAGACCAGTAGTAGTTTCCGAAGCACATCTGTAGGCATTCTGTATTTTGTGGAACTTCACAGTGTTGATGAAACACAGAAATTCAATCGGGATTGAATACAACAGGCACCATGAGGACTTTTCTCCATGATATTAATGTCTCAAACTGTCTACGCTTTGATCGTTCCCTGGAAGACCAGTAGTAGTTTCCGTAGCACATCTGTAGGCATTCTGTTCTTTGTGGAAATTCACAGTGTTGATGAAACACAGAAATTGAATCGGGATTGAATACAACAGGCACCATGAGGACTTTTCTCCATGATATTAATGTCTCAAACTGTCTACGCTTTGATCGTTCCCTGGGAGACCAGTAGTAGTTTCCGAAACAAATCTGGAGGCATTCTGTAATCTGTGGACCTTCAGAGTGTTCATGAAACACAGAAATTGCATCGGGATTGACTAGAAGAGGCACCATGCGGACTTTACTAAATGGGAGTAATGTCTCAAACTGTATACGCTTTGATCGTTCAATGGAAGACAAGTAGTAGATTGCGAAGCACATCTGGAGGCATTCTGTAATCTGTATACATTCAGAGTGTTGATGGAACGCAGAAATTGCATCGAGATTGAATACAACAGGCTCCATGCGTACTTTTCTCCATGATAGTAATGGCTCAAACTGTGTACGATTTGATCGATTCCGGGAAGACCAGTAGTACATTCCAACCACATCTGGAGACTTTCTGCAATCCATGCACCTTCCGAGTGTTGATGAAACACAGAAATTGCATCGGGATTGATTACTACATGCTCCATGCGGACTTTTCTCCATAGGCGTAATGTCTCAAACTGTCTACGCTTTGATCAACTTCTAGGAGACCAGTAGTAGTTTTTGAAGCACATCTGGATGCATTCTGTAATCTGAGGACCTTCAGAATGTTCATGAAACACAGAAATTGCATCGGGATTGACTAGAAGAGGCACCATGCGGACTTTACTACATGGGAGTAATGTCTCAAACTGTATACGCTTTGATCGTTCCCTGGGAGACCAGTAGTAGTTTCCGAAACACATCTGGCGGCGTTCTGTAATCTGTGGACCTTCAGAGTGCACATGAAACACAGAAATTGCATCGCGATTGACTAGAAGAGGCACCATGCGGTCTTTACTACTTGGGAGTTATGTCTCAAACTGTATACGTTTTGATCGTTCCCTGGAGGAGCAGTAGTAGTTTGCGAAGCACATCTGGAGGCATTCTGTAATCTGTTTACATTCAGAGTGTCGATGGAACACAGAAATTGCATCGGGATTGAATACAAGAAGCATCAAATGGACATTTCTCCATGGGAGTAATGTCTCCAACTGTCTACGCTTTGATCGTTCATTGGAAGACCAGTAGTAATTTCCGCAGCACATCTGGAGGTATTCTGTAAACTGTGGACCTTCAGAGTATTAATGAAACGCAGAAATTGCATCGAGATTGAATACAACAGGCTCCATGTGTACTTTTCTCCATGATAGTTATGTCTCAAAGTGTGTACGATTTGATCGATTCCTGGAAGACCAGTAGTACAGTCCGAACCACATCTGGAGACTTTCTGTAATCTATGCACCTTCAGAGTGTTGATGAAACACAGAAATGGCATCGGGATTGAATACAACAGGCTCCATGCGGACTTTTCTCCATGAGAGTAATGTCTCAAACTGTCTACGCTTTGATCGTTCCCTGGAAGACCAGTAGTAGTTTCCGAAGCACATCTGTAGGCATTCTGTGTTTTGTCGAACTTCACAGTGTTGATGAAACACAGAAATTGAATCGGGATTGAATACAACAGGCACCATGAGGACTTTTCTCCATGATATTAAAGTCTCTAACTGTCTACGCTTTGATCACTCCCTGGGAGACCAGTAGTAGTTTCCGAAGCACATCTGGAGGCATTCTGAAATCTGTGGACCTTCAGAGTGTTCATGACACAGAAATTGCATCGGGATTGACTAGAAGAGGCACCATGCGGACTTTACTACGTGGGAGTAATGTCTCAAACTGTATACGCTTTGATCGTTCCCTGGAGGAGCTGTAGTAGTTTGCGAAGCACATCTGGAGGCATTCTGTAATCTGTATACATTCAGAGTGTTGATGGAACACAGAAATTGCATCGGGATTGAATACAACAGGCACCATGCGGACTTATCTACATGGGAGTAATGTCTCCAACTGTCTACGCTTTGATCGTTCATTGGAAGACCAGTAGTAATTTCCGAAGCACATCTGGAGACTTTCTGTAATCTGTGGACATTTAGAGTGTTGATTAAACGCAGAAATTGCATCGAGATTGAATACAACAGGCTCCATGCGTACTTTTCTCCATGATAGTAATGTCTCAAACTGTGTACGATTTGATCGATTCCTGGAAGACCAGTAGTACATTCCGAACCACATCTGGAGACATTCTGTAATCTATGCACCTTCAGAGTGTTGATGAAACACAGAAATTGCATCGGGATTGATTACAACAGGCTCCATGCGGACCTTTCTCCATAGGCGTAATGTCTCAAACTGTCTACGCTTTGATCAACTTCTGAGAGACCAGTAGTAGTTTTTGAAGCACATCTGGATGCATTCTGTAATCTGTGGACCTTCAGAGTGTTCATGAATCACAGAAATTCTATCGGGATTGACTAGAAGAGGCACCCTGCGGACTTTTCTCCATGGGAGTAATGTCTCAAAGTGTGCTCGATTTGATCCATTCCTTTAAGATAAGTAGCAGTTTCCGAAGCACATCTGGAGGCATTCTGTAATCTGTGGACCTTCCGAGTGTTGATGAAACATAGAAATTGCATCGGGATGAATACTACAGGCACCTTGCTTTTTTCTATGTGAGTAAAGTATCAACTGTCTACGGTTTGATCGTTCCCTGGAAGACCAATAGTAGTTTTCGAATCACATCTGGAGGCATTCTGTAATCTGTGGACCTTGAGTGTTGATGAAACACAGAGACTGCTTCGGCATTTATTACAACAGGCATCATGCGGACTTTTCTCCATGCGAGTAATGTCTAAAATTCTCTACGCTTTGATCGTTCCTTGAAGACAAGTAGTAGTTTCCAAGGCACATATGGAGGCATTCTGTAATATGTGGACCTTCAGGGTGTTGCTGAAACACAGAAATTACATCGGGATTGAATACAACATGCACCATGGGGACTTTTCTCCATGGGAGTAATGTCTCAAACTCTCTACGCTTTGATCTTTCCCTGGAAGGCCACAAGTAGTTTGCGAAGCACATCTGGAAGCATTCTGTAATCTGTAGACCTTCAGAGTGTTGTTGAAACACAGAATTGCATCAGGATTGAATACAAAAGGCACCATGCGAACATTTATACACGGGAGTAATGTCTCATACTGTCTACCCATTGATCGTTCCCTGGAAGACCAATAGGAGTTTCTGAAGCACATCTGAAGGCATTCCGTAATCTGTAGACCTTCAGAGTGTTGATGAAACACAGAAATTGCATCGGGATTAAATACAACATGCACCTTGGAGCATTCTGTAATCTTTGGAACTTCAGAGTGTAAATGAAACACATAAAGCTCATCGGGATGGATTACAACAGGCACCATGCGGACTTTTTTCCATGAGAGTAATGTCTCAAACTGTCTACCCTTTGATCAACTTCTGGGAGACCAGTAGTAGTTTTTGAAGCACATCTCGATGCATTCTGTAATCTGTGGACCTTCAGAGTGTTCATGAAATACAGAAATTGCATCGGGATTGACTAGAAGAGGCACCATGCGGCCTTTACTACATGGGAGTAATGTCTCAAATTTTATACGCTTTGATCGTTCCCTAGGAGACCAGTAGTAGTTTCCGAAGCACATCTGGAGGCATTCTGTAATCTGTTTACATTCAGAGTGTTGATGGAACACAGAAATTGCATCGAGATTGAATACAACAGGCTCCATGCGTACTTTTCTCCATGATAGTTATGTCTCAAACTGTGTACGATTTGATCGATTCCTGGAAGACCAGTAGTACAGTCCGAACCACATCTGGAGACTTTCTGTAATCTATGCACCTTCAGAGTGTTGATGAAACACAGAGATTGCATCGGGATTGAATAAAACAGGCACCATGTGGACTTTTCCCCATGGGAGTAATGTCTCAAACTCTCTACGCTTTGATCGTTCCCTGGAAGACAAGTAGTAGTTTTCAAGGCACATCTGGAGGCATTCTGTAATCTGTGGACCTTCAGAATGTTGATGAAACACAGAAATTGCATCGGGATTGAATACAACAGGCAGCATGCGGACTTTTCTCCACGGGATAATGTCTCAAACTGTCTACGAAATTTGATCGATTCCTCGAAGACCAGTAGTAGTTTCCGAAGCACGTCCTGAGTCATTCTGCAATTTGTGGATCTTGAGAGTGTTGATAAAACACAAAAATTGCATGGGGATTCAATACAACAGGCAACATGCGGACTTTTCTCCATGGGAGTAATGACTCAAAGTGTGCTCGATTTGATCCATTCCTCCAAGATAAGTAGCAGTTTCCGAAGCACATCTGGAGGCATTCTGTAATCTGTGGACCTTCCGAGTGTTGATGAAACATAGAAATTGCATCGGGATGAATACTACAGGCACCTTGCTGACTTTTTTCTATGTGAGTAATGTCTCAACTGTGTACGGTTTGATCGTTCCCTGGAAGGCCAATAGTAGTTTTCGAATCACATCTGGAGGCATTCTGTTATCTGTGGACCTTGAGTGTTGATGAAACACAGATTGCTTCGGCATTTATTACAACAGGCATCATGTGGACTTTTCTCCATGCTTATATGTCTCAAATTCTCTACGCTTTGATCGTTCCTTTGAAGACAAGTAGTAGTTTCCAAGGCACATATGGAGGCATTCTGTAATATGTGGACCTTCAGGGTGTTGATGAAACACAGAAATTACATCGGGATTGAATACAACATGCACCATGCGGAGTTTTCTCACAGGGAGTAATGTCTCAAACTCTCTACGCTTTGATCTTTCCCTGGAAGGCCACAAGTAGTTTGCGAAGCACATCTGGATGCATTCTGTAATCTGTAGACCTTCAGAGTGTTGTTGAAACACAGAATTGCATCGGGATTGAATGCAAAAGGCACCATGCGAACATTTATCCATGGGAGTAATGTGTCATACTGTCTACGCATTGATCGTTCCCTGGAAGACCGGTACGAGTTTCTGAAGCACATCTGAAGGCATTCCGTAATCTGTAGACCTTCAGAGTGTTGATGAAACACAGAAATTGCATAGGGATTAAATACAACATGCACCTTGGAGCATTCTGTAATCTTTGGAACTTCAGAGTGTAGATGATACACATAAAGCTCATCGGGATGGATTACAACAGGCACGATGCGGATTTTTCTCCATGAGAGTAATGTCTCAAACTGTCTACCCTTTGATCGTTCCCTGGAAGACCAGTAGTAGTTTCCGAAGCACATCTGTAGGCATTCTGTATTTTGTGGAACTTCACAGTGTTGATGAAACACAGAAATTCAATCGGGATTGAATACAACAGGCACCATGAGGACTTTTCTCCATGATATTAATGTCTCAAACTGTCTACGCTTTGATCGTTCCCTGGAAGACCAGTAGTAGTTTCCGTAGCACATCTGTAGGCATTTTGTTCTTTGTGGAAATTCACAGTGTTGATGAAACACAGAAATTGAATCGGGATTGAATACAACAGGCACCATGAGGACTTTTCTCCATGATATTAATGTCTCAAACTGTCTACGCTTTGATCGTTCCCTGGGAGACCAGTAGTAGTTTCCGAAACAAGTCTGGAGGCATTCTGTAATCTGTGGACCTTCAGAGTGTTCATGAAACACAGAAATTGCATCGGGATTGACTAGAAGAGGCACCATGCGGACTTTACTACATGGGAGTAATGTCTCAAACTGTATACGCTTTGATCGTTCAATGGAAGACAAGTAGTAGATTGCGAAGCACATCTGGAGGCATTCTGTAATCTGTATACATTCAGAGTGTTGATGGAACACAGAAATTGCATCGGGATTGAATAAAACAAGCACCATGCGGACTTTTCTCCATGGGAGTAATGTCTCCAACTGTCTACGCTTTGATCGTTCATTGGAAGACCAGTAGTAATTTACGAAGCACATCTCGAGGTATTGTGTAATCTGTGGACCTTCAGAGTGTTGATGAAACGCAGAAATTGCATCGAGATTGAATACAACAGGCTCCATGCGTACTTTTCTCCATGATAGTAATGGCTCAAACTGTGTACGATTTGATCGATTCCGGGAAGATCAGTAGTACATTCCAACCACATCTGGAGACTTTCTGTAATCCATGCACCTTCCGAGTGTTGATGAAACACAGAAATTGCATCGGGATTGATTACTACATGCTCCATGCGGACTTTTCTCCATAGGCGTAATGTCTCAAACTGTCTACGCTTTGATCAACTTCTAGGAGACCAGTAGTAGTTTTTGAAGCACATCTGGATGCATTCTGTAATCTGTGGACCTTCAGAATGTTCATGAAACACAGAAATTGCATCGGGATTGACTAGAAGAGGCACCATGCGGACTTTACTACATGGGAGTAATGTCTCAAACTGTATACGCTTTGATCGTTCCCTGGGAGACCAGTAGTAGTTTCCGAAACACATCTGGAGGCGTTCTGTAATCTGTGGACCTTCAGAGTGCACATGAAACACAGAAATTGCATCGCGATTGACTAGAAGAGGCACCATGCGGCCTTTACTACATGGGAGTAATGTCTCAAATTTTATACGCTTTGATCGTTCCCTAGGAGACCAGTAGTAGTTTCCGAAGCACATCTGGAGGCATTCTGTAATCTGTTTACATTCAGAGTGTTGATGGAACACAGAAATTGCATCGAGATTGAATACAACAGGCTCCATGCGTACTTTTCTCCATGATAGTTATGTCTCAAACTGTGTACGATTTGATCGATTCCTGGAAGACCAGTAGTACAGTCCGAACCACATCTGGAGACTTTCTGTAATCTATGCACCTTCAGAGTGTTGATGAAACACAGAGATTGCATCGGGATTGAATAAAACAGGCACCATGTGGACTTTTCCCCATGGGAGTAATGTCTCAAACTCTCTACGCTTTGATCGTTCCCTGGAAGACAAGTAGTAGTTTTCAAGGCACATCTGGAGGCATTCTGTAATCTGTGGACCTTCAGAATGTTGATGAAACACAGAAATTGCATCGGGATTGAATACAACAGGCAGCATGCGGACTTTTCTCCACGGGATAATGTCTCAAACTGTCTACGAAATTTGATCGATTCCTCGAAGACCAGTAGTAGTTTCCGAAGCACGTCCTGAGTCATTCTGCAATTTGTGGATCTTGAGAGTGTTGATAAAACACAAAAATTGCATGGGGATTCAATACAACAGGCAACATGCGGACTTTTCTCCATGGGAGTAATGACTCAAAGTGTGCTCGATTTGATCCATTCCTCCAAGATAAGTAGCAGTTTCCGAAGCACATCTGGAGGCATTCTGTAATCTGTGGACCTTCCGAGTGTTGATGAAACATAGAAATTGCATCGGGATGAATACTACAGGCACCTTGCTGACTTTTTTCTATGTGAGTAATGTCTCAACTGTGTACGGTTTGATCGTTCCCTGGAAGACCAATAGTAGTTTTCGAATCACATCTGGAGGCATTCTGTTATCTGTGGACCTTGAGTGTTGATGAAACACAGATTGCTTCGGCATTTATTACAACAGGCATCATGTGGACTTTTCTCCATGCTTATATGTCTCAAATTCTCTACGCTTTGATCGTTCCTTTGAAGACAAGTAGTAGTTTCCAAGGCACATATGGAGGCATTCTGTAATATGTGGACCTTCAGGGTGTTGATGAAACACAGAAATTACATCGGGATTGAATACAACATGCACCATGCGGAGTTTTCTCACAGGGAGTAATGTCTCAAACTCTCTACGCTTTGATCTTTCCCTGGAAGGCCACAAGTAGTTTGCGAAGCACATCTGGATGCATTCTGTAATCTGTAGACCTTCAGAGTGTTGTTGAAACACAGAATTGCATCGGGATTGAATGCAAAAGGCACCATGCGAACATTTATCCATGGGAGTAATGTGTCATACTGTCTACGCATTGATCGTTCCCTGGAAGACCGGTACGAGTTTCTGAAGCACATCTGAAGGCATTCCGTAATCTGTAGACCTTCAGAGTGTTGATGAAACACAGAAATTGCATAGGGATTAAATACAACATGCACCTTGGAGCATTCTGTAATCTTTGGAACTTCAGAGTGTAGATGATACACATAAAGCTCATCGGGATGGATTACAACAGGCACGATGCGGATTTTTCTCCATGAGAGTAATGTCTCAAACTGTCTACCCTTTGATCGTTCCCTGGAAGACCAGTAGTAGTTTCCGAAGCACATCTGTAGGCATTCTGTATTTTGTGGAACTTCACAGTGTTGATGAAACACAGAAATTCAATCGGGATTGAATACAACAGGCACCATGAGGACTTTTCTCCATGATATTAATGTCTCAAACTGTCTACGCTTTGATCGTTCCCTGGAAGACCAGTAGTAGTTTCCGTAGCACATCTGTAGGCATTTTGTTCTTTGTGGAAATTCACAGTGTTGATGAAACACAGAAATTGAATCGGGATTGAATACAACAGGCACCATGAGGACTTTTCTCCATGATATTAATGTCTCAAACTGTCTACGCTTTGATCGTTCCCTGGGAGACCAGTAGTAGTTTCCGAAACAAGTCTGGAGGCATTCTGTAATCTGTGGACCTTCAGAGTGTTCATGAAACACAGAAATTGCATCGGGATTGACTAGAAGAGGCACCATGCGGACTTTACTACATGGGAGTAATGTCTCAAACTGTATACGCTTTGATCGTTCAATGGAAGACAAGTAGTAGATTGCGAAGCACATCTGGAGGCATTCTGTAATCTGTATACATTCAGAGTGTTGATGGAACACAGAAATTGCATCGGGATTGAATAAAACAAGCACCATGCGGACTTTTCTCCATGGGAGTAATGTCTCCAACTGTCTACGCTTTGATCGTTCATTGGAAGACCAGTAGTAATTTACGAAGCACATCTCGAGGTATTGTGTAATCTGTGGACCTTCAGAGTGTTGATGAAACGCAGAAATTGCATCGAGATTGAATACAACAGGCTCCATGCGTACTTTTCTCCATGATAGTAATGGCTCAAACTGTGTACGATTTGATCGATTCCGGGAAGATCAGTAGTACATTCCAACCACATCTGGAGACTTTCTGTAATCCATGCACCTTCCGAGTGTTGATGAAACACAGAAATTGCATCGGGATTGATTACTACATGCTCCATGCGGACTTTTCTCCATAGGCGTAATGTCTCAAACTGTCTACGCTTTGATCAACTTCTAGGAGACCAGTAGTAGTTTTTGAAGCACATCTGGATGCATTCTGTAATCTGTGGACCTTCAGAATGTTCATGAAACACAGAAATTGCATCGGGATTGACTAGAAGAGGCACCATGCGGACTTTACTACATGGGAGTAATGTCTCAAACTGTATACGCTTTGATCGTTCCCTGGGAGACCAGTAGTAGTTTCCGAAACACATCTGGAGGCGTTCTGTAATCTGTGGACCTTCAGAGTGCACATGAAACACAGAAATTGCATCGCGATTGACTAGAAGAGGCACTATGCGGTCTTTACTACTTGGGAGTTATGTCTCAAACTGTCTACGCTTTGATCGTTCCCTGGAAGACCAGTAGTAGTTTCCGAAGCACATCTGTAGGCATTCTGTGTTTTGTCGAACTTCACAGTGTTGATGAAACACAGAAATTGAATCGGGATTGAATACAACAGGCACCATGAGGACTTTTCTCCATGATATTAAAGTCTCAAACTGTCTACGCTTTGATCACTCCCTGGGAGATCAGTAGTAGTTTCCGAAGCACATCTGGAGGCATTCTGAAATCTGTGGACCTTCAGAGTGTTCATGACACAGAAATTGCATCGGGATTGTCTAGAAGAGGCACCATGCGGACTTTACTACGTGGGAGTAATGTCTCAAACTGTATACGCTTTGATCGTTCCCTGGAGGAGCAGTAGTAGTTTGCGAAGCACATCTGGAGGCATTCTGTAATCTGTATACATTCAGAGTGTTGATGGAACACAGAAATTGCATCGGGATTGAATACAACAGGCACCATGCGGACTTATCTACATGGGAGTAATGTCTCCAACTGTCTACGCTTTGATCGTTCATTAGAAGACCAGTAGTAATTTCCGAAGCACATCTGGAGACTTTCTGTAACCTGTGGACATTTAGAGTGTTGATTAAACGCAGAAATTGCATCGAGATTGAATACAACAGGCTCCATGCGTACTTTTCTCCATGATAGTAATGTCTCAAACTGTGTACGATTTGATCGATTCCTGGAAGACCAGTAGTACATTCCGAACCACATCTGGAGACATTCTGTAATCTATGCACTTTCAGAGTGTTGATGAAACACAGAAATTGCATCGGGATTGATTACAACAGGCTCCATGCGGACCTTTCTCCATAGGCGTAACGTCTCAAACTGTCTACGCTTTGATCAACTTCTGGGAGACCAGTAGTAGTTTTTGAAGCACATCTGGATGCATTCTGTAATCTGTGGACCTTCAGAGTGTTCATGAATCACAGAAATTCTATCGGGATTGACTAGAAGAGGCACCCTGCGGACTTTTCTCCATGGGAGTAATGTCTCAAAGTGTGCTCGATTTGATCCATTCCTTTAAGATAAGTAGCAGTTTCCGAAGCACATCTGGAGGCATTCTGTAATCTGTGGACCTTACGAGTGTTGATGAAACATAGAAATTGCATCGGGATGAATACTACAGGCACCTTGCTTTTTTCTATGTGAGTAATGTATCAACTGTCTACGGTTTGATCGTTCCCTGGAAGACCAATAGTAGTTTTCGAATAACATCAGGAGGCATTCTGTAATCTGTGGACCTTGAGTGTTGATGAAACACAGAGACTGCTTCGGCATTTATTACAACAGGCATCATGCGGACTTTTCTCCATGCGAGTAATGTCTAAAATTCTCTACGCTTTGATCGTTCCTTGAAGACAAGTAGTAGTTCCCAAGGAACATATGGAGGCATTCTGTAATATGTGGACCTTCAGGGTGTTGCTGAAACACAGAAATTACATCGGGATTGAATACAACATGCACCATGGGGACTTTTCTCCATGGGAGTAATGTCTCAACCTCTCTACGCTTTGATCTTTCCCTGGAAGGCCACAAGTAGTTTGCGAAGCACATCTGGATGCATTCTGTAATCTGTAGACCTTCAGAGTGTTGTTGAAACACAGAGTTGCATCGGGATTGAATACAAAAGGCACCATGCGAACATTTATACACGGGAGTAATGTCTCATACTGTCTTCCCATTGATCGTTCCCTGGAAGACCAGTAGGAGTTTCTGAAGCCCATCTGAATGCATTCTGTAATCTGTTTACATTCAGAGTGTTGATGGAACACAGAAATTGCATCGGGATTGAATACAACAAGCATCAAATGGACATTTCTCCATGGGAGTAATGTCTCCAACTGTCTACGCTTTGATCGTTCATTGGAAGACCAGTAGTAATTTCCGAAGCACATCTGGAGGTATTCTGTAACCTGTGGACCTTCAGAGTATTAATAAAACGCAGAAATTGCATCGAGATTGAATACAACAGGCTCCATGCGTACTTTTCTCCATGATAGTTATGTCTCAAACTGTGTACGATTTGATCGATTCCTGGAAGACCAGTAGTACAGTCCGAACCACATCTGGAGACTTTCTGTAATCTATGCACCTTCAGAGTGTTGATGAAACACAGAGATGGCATCGGGATTGAATAAAACAGGCACCATGTGGACTTTTCCCCATGGGAGTAATGTCTCAAACTCTCTACGCTTTGATCGTTCCCTGGAAGACAAGTAGTAGTTTTCAAGGCACATCTGGAGGCATTCTGTAATCTGTGGACCTTCAGAATGTTAAAGAAACACAGAAATTGCATCGGGATTGAATACAACAGGCACCATGCGGACTTTTCTCCACGGGATAATGTCTCAAACTGTCTACGAAATTTGATCGATTCCTTGAAGACCAGTAGTAGTTTCCGAAGCACGTCCTGAGTCATTCTGTAATTTGTGGATCTTGAGAGTGTTGATAAAACACAAAAATTGCATGGGGATTCAATACAACAGGCAACATGCGGACTTTTCTCCATGGGAGTAATGACTCAAAGTGTGCTCGATTTGATCCATTCCTCCAAGATAAGTAGCAGTTTCCGAAGCACATCTGGAGGCATTCTGTAATCTGTGGACCTTCCGAGTGTTGATGAAACATAGAAATTGCATCGGGATGAATACAACAGGCACCTTGCTGACTTTTTTCTATGTGAGTAATGTCTCAACTGTGTACGGTTTGATCGTTCCCTGGAAGACCAATAGTAGTTTTCGAATCACATCTGGAGGCATTCTGTAATCTGTGGACATTGAGTGTTGATGAAACACAGATTGCTTCGGCATTTATTACAACGGGCATCATGTGGACTTTTCTCCATGCTAGTAATGTCTCAAATTCTCTACGCTTTGATCGTTCCTTTGAAGACAAGTAGTAGTTTCCAAGGCACATATGGAGGCATTCTGTAATATGTGGACCTTCAGGGTGTTGATGAAACACAGAAATTACATCGGGATTGAATACAACATGCACCATGCGGACTTTTCTCACAGGGAGTAATGTCCTAAACTCTCTACGCTTTGATCTTTCCCTGGAAGGCCACAAGTAGTTTGCGAAGCACATCTGGATGCATTCTGTAATCTGTAGACCTTCAGAGTGTTGTTGAAACACAGAATTGCATCGGGATTGAATGCAAAAGGCACCATGCGAACATTTATCCATGGGAGTAATGTCTCATACTGTCTACGCATTGATCGTTCCCTGGAAGACCAGTACGAGTTTCTGAAGCACATCTGAAGGCATTCCGTAATCTGTAGACCTTCAGAGTGTTGATGAAACACAGAAATTGCATAGGGATTAAATACAACATGCACCTTTGAGCATTCTGTAATCTTTGGAACTTCAGAGTGTAGATGAAACACATAAAGTTCATCGGGATGGATTACAACAGGCTCCATGCGGACCTTTCTCCATAGGCGTAATGTCTCAAACTGTCTACGCTTTGATCAACTTCTGGGAGACCAGTAGTAGTTTTTGAAGCACACCTGGATGCATTCTGTAATCTGTGGACCTTCAGAGTGTTCATGAATCACAGAAATTCTATCGGGATTGACTAGAAGAGGCACCCTGCGGACTTTTCTCCATGGGAGTAATGTCTCAAAGTGTGCTCGATTTGATCCATTCCTTTAAGATAAGTAGCAGTTTCCGAAGCACATCTGGAGGCATTCTGTAATCTGTGGACCTTCCGAGTGTTGATGAAACATAGAAATTGCATCGGGATGAATACTACAGGCACCTTGCTTTTTTCTATGTGAGTAATGTATCAACTGTCTACGGTTTGATCGTTCCCTGGAAGACCAATAGTAGTTTTCGAATCACATCTGGAGGCATTCTGTAATCTGTGGACCTTGAGTGTTGATGAAACACAGAGACTGCTTCGGCATTTATTACAACAGGCATCATGCCGACTTTTCTCCATGCGAGTAATGTCTAAAATTCTCTACGCTTTGATCGTTCCTTGAAGACAAGTAGTAGTTTCCAAGGAACATATGGAGGCATTCTGTAATATGTGGACCTTCAGGGTGTTGCTGAAACACAGAAATTACATCGGGATTCAATACAACATGCACCATGGGGACTTTTCTCCATGGGAGTAATGTCTCAAACTCTCTACGCTTTGATCTTTCCCTGGAAGGCCACAAGTAGTTTGCGAAGCACATCTGGATGCATTCTGTAATCTGTAGACCTTCAGAGAGTTGTTGAAACACAGAATTGCATCGGGATTGAATACGAAAGGCACCATGCGAACATTTATACACGGGAGTAATGTCTCATACTGTCTACCCATTGATCGTTCCCTGGAAGACCAGTAGGAGTTTCTGAAGCACATCTGAAGGCATTCTGTAATCTGTTTACATTCAGAGTGTTGATGGAACACAGAAATTGCATCGGGATTGAATACAACAAGCATCAAATGGACATTTCTCCATGGGAGTAATGTCTCCAACTGTCTACGCTTTGATCGTTCATTGGAAGACCAGTAGTAATTTCCGAAGCACATCTGGAGGTATTCTGTAACCTGTGGACCTTCAGAGTATTAATAAAACGCAGAAATTGCATCGAGATTGAATACAACAGGCTCCATGCGTACTTTTCTCCATGATAGTTATGTCTCAAACTGTGTACGATTTGATCGATTCCTGGAAGACAAGTAGTACAGTCCGAACCACATCTGGAGACTTTCTGTAATCTATGCACCTTCAGAGTGTTGATGAAACACAGAGATGGCATCGGGATTGAATAAAACAGGCACCATGTGGACTTTTCCCCATGGGAGTAATGTCTCAAACTCTCTACGCTTTGATCGTTCCCTGGAAGACAAGTAGTAGTTTTCAAGGCACATCTGGAGGCATTCTGTAATCTGTGGACCTTCAGAATGTTAAAGAAACACAGAAATTGCATCGGGATTGAATACAACAGGCACCATGCGGACTTTTCTCCACGGGATAATGTCTCAAACTGTCTACGAAATTTGATCGATTCCTCGAAGACCAGTAGTAGTTTCCGAAGCACGTCCTGAGTCATTCTGTAATTTGTGGATCTTGAGAGTGTTGATAAAACACAAAAATTGCATGGGGATTCAATACAACAGGCAACATGCGGACTTTTCTCCATGGGAGTAATGACTCAAAGTGTGCTCGATTTGATCCATTCCTCCAAGATAAGTAGCAGTTTCCGAAGCACATCTGGAGGCATTCTGTAATCTGTGGACCTTCCGAGTGTTGATGAAACATAGAAATTGCATCGGGATGAATACAACAGGCACCTTGCTGACTTTTTTCTATGTGAGTAATGTCTCAACTGTGTACGGTTTGATCGTTCCCTGGAAGACCAATAGTAGTTTTCGAATCACATCTGGAGGCATTCTGTAATCTGTGGACATTGAGTGTTGATGAAACACAGATTGCTTCGGCATTTATTACAACGGGCATCATGTGGACTTTTCTCCATGCTAGTAATGTCTCAAATTCTCTACGCTTTGATCGTTCCTTTGAAGACAAGTAGTAGTTTCCAAGGCACATATGGAGGCATTCTGTAATATGTGGACCTTCAGGGTGTTGATGAAACACAGAAATTACATCGGGATTGAATACAACATGCACCATGCGGACTTTTCTCACAGGGAGTAATGTCTCAAACTCTCTACGCTTTGATCTTTCCCTGGAAGGCCACAAGTAGTTTGCGAAGCACATCTGGATGCATTCTGTAATCTGTAGACCTTCAGAGTGTTGTTGAAACACAGAATTGCATCGGGATTGAATGCAAAAGGCACCATGCGAACATTTATCCATGGGAGTAATGTCTCATACTGTCTACGCATTGATCGTTCCCTGGAAGACCAGTACGAGTTTCTGAAGCACATCTGAAGGCATTCCGTAATCTGTAGACCTTCAGAGTGTTGATGAAACACAGAAATTGCATAGGGATTAAATACAACATGCACCTTTGAGCATTCTGTAATCTTTGGAACTTCAGAGTGTAGATGAAACACATAAAGTTCATCGGGATGGATTACAACAGGCTTCATGCGGACCTTTCTCCATAGGCGTAATGTCTCAAACTGTCTACGCTTTGATCAACTTCTGGGAGACCAGTAGTAGTTTTTGAAGCACACCTGGATGCATTCTGTAATCTGTGGACCTTCAGAGTGTTCATGAATCACAGAAATTCTATCGGGATTGACTAGAAGAGGCACCCTGCGGACTTTTCTCCATGGGAGTAATGTCTCAAAGTGTGCTCGATTTGATCCATTCCTTTAAGATAAGTAGCAGTTTCCGAAGCACATCTGGAGGCATTCTGTAATCTGTGGACCTTCCGAGTGTTGATGAAACATAGAAATTGCATCGGGATGAATACTACAGGCACCTTGCTTTTTTCTATGTGAGTAATGTATCAACTGTCTACGGTTTGATCGTTCCCTGGAAGACCAATAGTAGTTTTCGAATCACATCTGGAGGCATTCTGTAATCTGTGGACCTTGAGTGTTGATGAAACACAGAGACTGCTTCGGCATTTATTACAACAGGCATCATGCCGACTTTTCTCCATGCGAGTAATGTCTAAAATTCTCTACGCTTTGATCGTTCCTTGAAGACAAGTAGTAGTTTCCAAGGAACATATGGAGGCATTCTGTAATATGTGGACCTTCAGGGTGTTGCTGAAACACAGAAATTACATCGGGATTCAATACAACATGCACCATGGGGACTTTTCTCCATGGGAGTAATGTCTCAAACTCTCTACGCTTTGATCTTTCCCTGGAAGGCCACAAGTAGTTTGCGAAGCACATCTGGATGCATTCTGTAATCTGTAGACCTTCAGAGAGTTGTTGAAACACAGAATTGCATCGGGATTGAATACGAAAGGCACCATGCGAACATTTATACACGGGAGTAATGTCTCATACTGTCTACCCATTGATCGTTCCCTGGAAGACCAGTAGGAGTTTCTGAAGCACATCTGAAGGCATTCTGTAATCTGTTTACATTCAGAGTGTTGATGGAACACAGAAATTGCATCGGGATTGAATACAACAAGCATCAAATGGACATTTCTCCATGGGAGTAATGTCTCCAACTGTCTACGCTTTGATCGTTCATTGGAAGACCAGTAGTAATTTCCGAAGCACATCTGGAGGTATTCTGTAACCTGTGGACCTTCAGAGTATTAATAAAACGCAGAAATTGCATCGAGATTGAATACAACAGGCTCCATGCGTACTTTTCTCCATGATAGTTATGTCTCAAACTGTGTACGATTTGATCGATTCCTGGAAGACCAGTAGTACAGTCCGAACCACATCTGGAGACTTTCTGTAATCTATGCACCTTCAGAGTGTTGATGAAACACAGAGATGGCATCGGGATTGAATAAAACAGGCACCATGTGGAGTTTTCCCCATGGGAGTAATGTCTCAAACTCTCCACGCTTTGATCGTTCCCTGGAAGACAAGTAGTAGTTTTCAAGGCACATCTGGAGGCATTCTGTAATATGTGGACCTTCAGAATGTTAAAGAAACACAGAAATTGCATCGGGATTGAATACAACAGGCACCTTGCTGACTTTTTTCTATGTGAGTAATGTCTCAACTGTGTACGGTTTGATCGTTCCCTGGAAGACCAATAGTAGTTTTCGAATCACATCTGGAGGCATTCTGTAATCTGTGGACCTTGAGTGTTGATGAAACACAGATTGCTTCGGCATTTATTACAACGGGCATCATGTGGACTTTTCTCCATGCTAGTAATGTCTCAAATTCTCTACGCTTTGATCGTTCCTTTGAAGACAAGTAGTAGTTTCCAAGGCACATATGGAGGCATTCTGTAATATGTGGACCTTCAGGGTGTTGATGAAACACAGAAATTACATCGGGATTGAATACAACATGCACCATGCGGACTTTTCTCACAGGGAGTAATGTATCAAACTCTCTACGCTTTGATCTTTCCCTGGATGGCCACAAGTAGTTTGCGAAGCACATCTGGATGCGTTCTGTAATCTGTAGACCTTCAGAGTGTTGTTGAAACACAGAATTGCATCGGGATTGAATGCAAAAGGCACCATGCGAACATTTATCCATGGGAGTAATGTCTCATACTGTCTACGCATTGATCGTTCCCTGGAAGACCAGTACGAGTTTCTGAAGCACATCTGAAGGCATTCCGTAATCTGTAGACCTTCAGAGTGTTGATGAAACACAGAAATTGCATAGGGATTAAATACAACATGCACCTTGGAGCATTCTGTAATCTTTGGAACTTCAGAGTGTAGATGAAACACATAAAGCTCATCGGGATGGATTACAACAGGCACCATGCGGACTTGTCTCCATGAGAGTAATGTCTCAAACAGTCTACCATTTGATCGTTCCCTAGAAGACCAGTAGTAGTTGCGAAGCACATCTGGAGGCATTCTGTATTCTGTGGACCTTCACAGTGTTGATGAAACACAGAAATAGGATTGGGATTGAATACAACAGGCACCATGCGTACATGTCTCCATAGGAGTAATGTCTCAAAGTGGCTACGTTTTGATCGTTACCTGGAAGACCAGTAGTAGTTTTCGAAGCACATCTGGAGGCATTCTGTATTCTGTGGACCTGCAGAGTGTTGATGATACACAGAAATTGCATCGGGATTGATTACAAGAGGTACCATGCGCACTTTTCTTCATGATAGTAATGTCTTAAACCGTCTACGTTTTGATCGTTCCCCCGAAGACCATTAGTAGATTCCGAAGTAAATCAGGAGGCATTCTGTAATCTGTGGACCTTCAGAGTGTTCATAAACACAGAAATTGCTTCGGGATTGAATAGAACAGGCACCATGCGGACTTTTCTCTATGAGAGTAATGTCTAAAATAGTCTTCGCTTTGATCGTTAACTGGAAGGCCAGTAACAGTTTCCGTAGCATATCTGGAGGGATTTTGTAATCTGTTGACCTTCAGAGTGTAGATGAAACACAGAAATTGCATCAGGATTGAATACAACAGTCACCATGCGGTCTTTCCTATATGGGAGTAATGCCACAAACAGTCTACGCTTTGATCGTTCCCTAGAAGCCCAGTAGTAGTCTCCAAGTCACATCTGGAGGCATTCTGTAATCTGTGTACCTTCAGAGTGTTGATGAAACACGAAAATTGCATCGGGATTGAATACAACAGGCACCATGCGGAGTTTCCTCCATTGGAGTAACGTCTCAAACTGCCTACGCTTTGATCGTACCCTGGAAGACCAGCAGTAGTTTTCGAAGCACATCTGGAGGCATTATGTAATATGTGGACTTCCAGAGTGTTCATAAACACAGAAATTGCATCGGAATTGAGTAGAACAGGCACCATGCCGACTTTTCTCATTGAGAGTAATGTCTCAAACTGTCTACGCTTTGATAGTTAATTGGAAGACCAGTAACAGTTTCCGAAGCACACCTGGAGGCATTCTGTAATCTGTTTACGTTCAGAGTTTTGATGGAACACAGAAATTGCATCGGGATTGAATACAACAGGCACCATGCAGATTTTTCTCCATGTTAGTAATGTCTCAAACTGTCTACGATTTGATCGTTGCCTTGAAGACCAGTAGTAGTTTCTGAAGCACATCTGTAGGCATTCCGTAATCTGAGGACATTCAGAGTGTTGATGAAACTCAGAAATTGCATCGGGATTGAATACAACATGCACCATGCGACCTTATCTCCATGGGAATATTGTCTCAAACAGACTACGCTTTGATCGTTCCCTGGAAGACCAGTAGTAGTTTATAAGGCACATCTGGAGGCATTCTGTAATCTTTCTGCCTTCAGAGTGTTGATGAAACACAGAAAATGCATCGGGATTGAATAAAACAATCACCATGCAGGCTTTTCTCCATGGGAGTAATGTCTCAAACTGTCTACGTTTTGATCGTTTCCTGGAAGACCAGTAGCAATATCCGAAGCACATCTGGAGGCGTTCTGTAATCTATGAACCTGCAGGGTTTAGATGAAACTCAGGAATTGAATCGGGATTAAATACAACAGATACCATGATGATCTTTGTCCATGGGAGAGATGTCTCAAACAGTCTACGAATTTTGATCGATTCCTCGAAGACCAGTAGTAGTTTACCAGCATATCTGGAGGCATTCTGTAGTCTGTGGACTTCAGAGTGTTGATGAAACACAGAAATTGCATCGGGATTGAATGAAACAGGCACCATGCGGATTTTTCTCCTTGGGAGTAATGTCTCAAACTGTATACAGTTTCATCGTACCCTGGAAGGGCAGTAGTTGTTTCCGAAGCACATCTGGAGGCATTCTGTAATCTGTGGACCTTCAGAATGATAATTAAATACAGAAATTGCATCGGGATTTAATAAAACAAACACCATGCGGACTTTTTAGCTTGAGAGTAATGTCTCAAACTTTCTACGCTTTGATCGTTCCCTAACAGACCAGTAGTAATTTCCGAAGCACATCTGGAGGCATTATGTAATCTGTGGAACTTCACAGTGTTGATGAATTACAGAAATGGGATCATTATTGTATACAACAGGTACCATGCGTACTTTTCTCCATGAGAGTAATGTCTCATACTGTGTACGACTTGATCGATCCTGGAAGACCAGTAGTAGTTTAAAAGGCACATCTGGAGGCATTCTGCATTCTGTGAGCCTTTAGAGTGACGGTGAAAGGCAGAAATTGCATCGGGATTGAATACAACAGGAACCATGCGGACTTTTCTCAATGCGAGTTATGTCTCAAACTGTGTACGATTTGATCGATTCCTGGAAGACCAGTAGTAGTTTCCGAACCACATCTCGAAGCATTCTGAATCTGTGCATCTTCAGAGTGTTGATGAAACACAGAAATTGTATCGGGATTGAATAGAACAGGCACGATGCGAACTTTTCTCCATATGAGTAATGTCTGAAACTGTGTACGATTTGATCTTTTCCTGGAAGACCAGAAGTAGTCTAAAAGGCACATCTGGAGGCATGATGTAATCTGTGGGCCTTCAGAGTGTTGGTGAAATGCAGAAATTGCATCGGGATTGAATACAACAGGAACCATGCGGAATTTTCTCCATGGGAGTAATATCTCACACTGCGTATGATTTGATCGATTCCTGGAAGACCAGTAGTAGCTTGCGAAGAAAATCTGGAGTCATTCTGTAATCCGTGGACCTTCAGAGTGTTGATGAAACACAGGAATTGCATCGGGATTCAATACAACATGCTCCATGCGGACTCTTCTCCATAGGCGTAATGTATCAAAATGTCTACGTTTTGATGTAATTCTGGGAGACCAGTAGTAGTTTTTGAAGCACATCTGGAGGCTTTCTGTAATCTTTGGACCTTCAAAGTGTTGATGAAACACAGTCATTTCATCGGGATTGAATAAAACAAGCACCATGCAGACTTTTCTCCATGGTAGTAATGTCTCAAACTGTCTACTATTTGGCCGTTCCCTGGAAGACCAGTAGTAGTTTCCGAAGCAGATCTGGAGGCATTCTGTAATCTTTTGACCTTCAGAGTGTTGATGAAACACAGAGATAGCATCGGGATTGAATACAAGAGGCACCATGTGGACTTTTCTCCATGATAGTAATTTCTCAAATTGTCTACGAATTGATCGTTCCCTCGAAGACCATTAGTAGCTTCCGAAGCACATCAGGAAGCATTCTGTAATCTGTGGACCATCAGAGTGTTCATAAACACAGAAATTGCATCGGGATTAAATAGAACAGTCACCTTGCGGACTTTTCTCAATGAGGGTAATGTCTAAAACTGTCTTCGCTTTGATCGTTAACTGGAAGACCAGTTAAAGATTCCGAAGCACATCTGGAGTCATTCTGTAATCTGTTGACCTTCAGAGTGTTGATGAAACACACAAATTGCATCAGGATTGAATACAACAATCACCATGCGGTCATTCCTATATGGGAGTAATGTCACAAACAGTCTTCGCTTTGATCGCTCCCTGGAAGACCAGTAGTAGTTTCCAAGTCACATTTGGAGGCATTCTGTAATCCGTGCACCTTCAGATTGTTGATGAAACACAGAAATTCCAACGGGATTGAATACAACAGGCACCAAGCGGAGTTTTCTCCATTGGAGTAATGTCTCAAACTGTCTACGCTTTGATCGTTCCCTGGAAGACCAGTAGTAGTTTTCGAAGCACATTAGGAGGCATTCTGTAATCTGTAAACCATCAGAGTATTCATAAACACAGAAATTGCATCGGAATTGAGTAGAACAGGCACCATGCCGAATTTTCTCATTGAGATTAATGTCTCAAACTGTCTACGCTTTGATCGTTAACTGGAAGACCAGTAACAGTTTCCGAAGCACATCTGGAGGCATTCTGTAATCTCTTTACGTTCAGAGTGTTGATGGAACACAGAAATTGCATCGGGATTTAATACAACATGCACCATGCGGTCCTTTCTCCATGGGAGTAATGTCTCGAACTGTCTACGTTTTGATCGATTCCTGGTAGACCAGTAGTAGATTCAGAATCACATCTGGAGGCAATCTGTAATCTATGGACCTTCAGAGTGTTGATGAAACACAGGAATTGCATCGGGATTAAATAGAACAGCCACCATGAGTGCCTTACTCCATGCTAGAAATGTCTCAAACTGTCTATGAATTTTGATCGATTCCTCGAAGACCAGTAGTAGCTTCCGAAGCACATCTGGAGGCATTCCGTAATCTGAGGACCTTCAGAGTGTTGATGAAACACAGAATTTGCTCGGGATTTAATACAACATGCACCATGCAGTCTTTTCTCCATGGGAGTAGTGTCTCAACCAGACTAAGCTTTGATCGTTCCCTGGAAGACCAGTAGTAGTTTATAAGGCACATCTGGAGGCATTATGTAATCTGCCTTCTGAGTGTTGATGATACACAGAAATTGCATCGGGATTGAATAAAACAGGCACCATGCGGACTTTTCTCAATGGGAGTAATGTCTAAAATTGTCTACGCTTTGATCGTTTCCTGGGAGACCAGTAGTAATATCCGATGCACATCTGGAGGCATTCTGTAATCTGTGGGCCTTCAGAGTGTTGATGAAACACAGGAATTGCATCGGGATTCAATACAACAGGCACCGAGCGGACTTTTCTCCATGGGAGTAATGTCTGAAACTGTCTACGCTTTGATCATTCCCTGGAAGGACAGTAGTAGTTTCCGAAGCACTTCTGGAGGCATTCCGTAATCTGTGGACCTTCACAGTTTTGATGAAACACAGAAATTTGATCGGGATTGAATACAACAGGAACCATGCATACTTATCTCCATGAGAGTAATGTCTCAAACTGTATATGATTTGATCGATTCCTGGAAGCAAAGTAGTAGTTTAAAAGGCACATCTTAAGGCATTCTGTAATCTTTGGGCCTTCAGAGTGATGGTGAAACGCAGAAATTGCATCGGGATTTAATACAACAAGAACCATGCGGACTTTTCTCCATGGGAGTAATGTCACAAACTGTGTACGATTGATCGAGTCCTGGAAGACCAGTAGTAGTTTCCGAACCACATCTGAGAGCATTCTGAATATGTGCACCATCAGAGTGTTGATGAAACACAGAAATTGCATCGGGATTGAATACAACAGGCACCATGCGGACCTTTCTCCATGGGAGTAATGCCTTAAACTGACTACGCTTTGATCGTTCCCAGGACGACCAGTAGTAGTTTTTGACGCACATCTGGAGGCATTCTGTAATCTTTGGACCTTCAGAGTGTTGATGAAACGCAGTAATTGCATCCGGATTGAATACAACAGCCACCATGCGGAGTTTTCTCCATGGGAGTAGTCTCAAACTGTCTACGCTTTGATCGTTCCCTGGAAGACCAGTAGTAGTTTCCGAATCACATCTGGAGGCATTCTGTAATCTGTGGAACTTTTAAGAGTTGATGAAACACAGAAATTGCATCGGGATTGAATAAAACAGGCACCATGCGGACTTTTCTCCGTGGGAGTAATGTCTAAAATTTCCTACGCTTTGATCGTTTCCTGGGAGACCAGTAGTAATATCCGAAGCACATCTGGAGGCATTCTGTAATCTGTGGACCTTCACAGTTTTGATGAAACACAGAAATTTGATCGGGATTGAATACAACAGAAACCATGTGTACTTTTCTCCACGAGAGTAATGTCTCAAACTGTATACGATTTGATCGATTCCTGGAAGCAAAGTAGTAGTTTAAAAGGCACATCTGGAGGCCTTCTGTAATCTGTGGGCCTTCAGAGTGATGGTGAAACGCAGAAATTGCATCGGGATTGAATACAACAGGAACTATGCGGACTTTCCTCCATGGGATTAATGTCTCAAACTGTGTACGACATGATCGATTCCTGGAAGACCCGTAGTAGTTTCCGATCCACATCTCGAAGCATTCTGAATCTGTGCACCATCAGAGTGTTGATAAAACACAGAAACTGCATCGGGATTGAATACAACAGGCACCATGCGGACCTTTCTCCATGAGAGTAATGCCTTAAACTGACTACGCTTTGATCGTTCCCAGGACGACCAGTGGTAGTTTCTGAAGCACATCTGGAGGCATTCTGCTGTAATCTTTGGACCTTCAGAGTGTTGATGAAACACAGAATTTGCATCGGGATTGAATACAACAGGCACCATTTGGACTTTTCCCCATGGGAGTAGTCTCAAACTGTCTACGCTTTCATCGTTCCCTGGAAGACCAGTAGTAGTTTCCGAAGCACATCTGGAGGCATTCTGTAATCTGTGGAACTTTTAAGAGTTGATGAAACACAGAAATTGCACCTGGATTGAATACAAAAGGTACCATGCGGACTTTTCTCAATGGGAAAAGGTCTCAAACTGTCTACGAAATTAGATTGATTCCTCGAAGACCAGTAGTTGTTTCCTAGGCACATCCAGAGTCATTCTGTAACCTGTGGACCTTGAGAGTGTTGATAAAACACAGAAATTGCATGGGGATTGAATATAACGGGCAACATGCGGACTTTTCTCCATGGGATCAATGTCTCAAACTTTCTACGCTTTCAGCGTAACTTGGAAGTACGGTAGTAGTTTCCGAGGCACATCTGGAAGCATTCTATAATCTGTGGACCTTCAGAGTGTTGATGAAACACAGAAATTGCCTCGGGATTGAATACAACTGGCACCTTGCAGACTTTTTTCCATGGGAGTATTGTCTCAAATGTCCACGCTTTGATCGTTCCCTGGAAGACTAGTAGTAGTTTCCGAATCACATCTGGAGGCATTATGTAATCTGTGGACCTCCAGAGTGTTGATGAAACACAGAAATTGCGGCGGGATTGAATAGAACAGGCTCCATGCAGACTTTTATCCATGGGAGTAATGTCTACAACTGTCTACGTTTTGATCCTTCCCTAGCAGACCAGTAGTAATTTCCGAAGCACATCTGGAGGCATTCTGTAATCTGTGGACAATCAGAGTGTTGATGAAACACAGAAATTGGAACAGGATTGTATACAACAGGTACCATGTGAACTTTTCTCCATGAGAGTATTGTTTCAAACTGTGTACGATTTGATCGATTCCTGGGAGACCAGTAGTAGTTTAAAAGGCACATCTGGAGGCAATCTGTAATCATTGGGCCTTCAGAGTGTTGGTGAAAAGCAGAAATTGCATCGGGATTGAATACAACAGGAACCATGCGGACTTTTCTCCATGGGAGTAATGTCTCAAACTGTGTACGATTTGATCGCTTCCTGGATGACCAGTAGTAGTTTCCGAACCACATCTATAAGCATTCTGAAACTGTGCACCTTCACAATGTTGATGAAACGCAGAAATTGCATCGGGATTGAATACAACAGGCTCCATGCAGACTTTTCTCCATAAGCGTAATGTCTCAAACTATCTACGCATTTATTGACTTCTGGGAGATCAGTAGGAGTTTTTGAAGCACATCTGGAGGCACTCTGTAATCTTTGGCATTTCAGAGTGTTGATGAAACACAGAAATCGCATCAAGATTGAATACAACGGGCACCAAGCTGTCTTTTCTCCATGGTAGTAATGACTCAAACAATCTACGCTTTGACCGCTTCCTGGATGACCAGTACTAGTTCACGAAGCACATCTGGAGGCATTCTGTAATCTTTGGACTCTCAGAGTGTTCATGAAACACAGAAATTGCTTCGGGATTGAATAGAACATTCACCATGCAGACTTTTCTCCATGGGAGTAATGTCTCAAACTATGTACAATTTGATCGATTCCTGGTAGACCAGTAGTAGTTTCCGAACCACATCTGGAGGCATTCTGAATCTGTGCACCTTCAGAGTGTTGATGAAACACAGAGATTGCATCGGGATTGAATACAACAGGCACCATGCGGACTTCTCTCCATGGCATTACGCTTTGGTCGATTCCTGGAAGATCAGTAGTAGTTTCAGAAACACACCTGGAGGCATTCTGTAATCTGTGGACCTTCAGAGTGTTGATGAAACACCGAAAAAGCATCGGTAAGAATACAACTAGCACCGTGCGCACTTTTCTCCATAGAAGTAATGTCTAAAACTGTCTACGCTTTGATCGATTCCTGGAAGACAATGAGTAGTTTCCAAGATACATCTGGAGTCATTCGGTAATCTGTGGACTTTCAGACTGTTGATGATACACAGAAATTGCAACGGGATTGAATACAACAGGCACCATGCGGACCTTTGTCCATGGGAGTAATGTCTCAAACTGACTACGTTTTGATCGTTCCCAGGAAGACCAGTAATAGTATCCGAAGCACATCTGGAGGCAATCTGTAATCTGTGGACCTTCAGAGTGTTGATGGAACACAGAAATTGCATCGGGATTGAATACAACAGGCACCATGCGGACTTCTCTCCATGGGAGTAATGTCTCAAACTGTCTACGCTTTGATCATACCCTGGAAGGACAGTAGTAGTTTTTTACGAAGCACATCTGGAGGCATTCTGTAATCTGTGGACCTCCAGAGTGTTGATGAAACACAGAAATTGCGTCGGGATTGAATACAACAGGCTCCATGCAGACTTTTATCCATGGGAGTATTGTCTCAAACTGTCTATGTATTGATCCTTCCCTAGCAGACCAGTAGTAATTTCCGAAGCACAACTGGAGGCATTCCGTAATCTGTGGACCATCACAGTGTTGATGAAACACAGAAATTGGATCAGGATTGTATACAACAGGTACGATGCGTTCCTTTCTCCATGAGAGTAATATTTCAAACTGTGTACGATTTGATCGATTCCTGGAAGACCAGTAGTAGTTTAAAAGGCACATCTGGAGGCATTCGGCAATCTTTGGTCTTTCAGAGTGTTGATGAAACACAGAAATTGCATCACGATTGAATACAACAGGCACCAAGCGGTCTTGTCTCCATGGTAGTAATGACTCAAACAGTCTACGCTTTGATCGCTTCCTGGTAGACCAGTAGTAGTTCACGAGCACATCTGGAGGCATTCTGTAATCTTTGGACTCTCAGAGTGTTCAAGAAACACAGAAATTGCATTGGGATTAAATAGAACAGGCACCATGCAGACTTTTCTCCATGGGAATAATGTCTCAAACTGTGTACAATTCGATCGATTCCTGGTAGACCAGTAGTAGTTTCCGAACCACATCTGGAGGCATTCTGTAATCTGTGCACCTTCAGAGTGTTGATGAAACACAGAGATTGCAATCGGGATTGCATACAACAGGCACCGTGCGGACTTCTCTCCATGGGAGTACGCTTTGGTCGATTCCTGGAAGACCAGTAGTAGTTACAGAAACACATCTGGAGCCATTCTGTAATCTGTGGACCTTCAGAGTGTTGATGAAACACCGAATATGCATCGGGAAGAATACAACTGTCACCGTGCAGACCTAATGTCTCAAACTGTCTACGCTTTGACCGTTCCCTGGAAAACCAGTAGTAGTTTATAAGGCACATCAGGAGGTATTCTGTATTCTGCCCTCAGAGTGTTGACGAAACACAGAAATTGCATCGGGATTGAATAAAACAGGCACCATGCGGACTTTTCTCCATGAGAGTAATGTCTCAAACTGTCTACGCTTTGATCGTTTCCTGGAAGACCAGTAGTAATATCCGAAGCACATCTGGAGGCATTTTGTAATCTGTGGACCTTCAGAGTGTAGATGAAACACAGGAATTGCATCGGAATTAAATAAAACAGACACCATGATGATCTTTCTCCATGGGTGAGATGTCTCAAACTGTCTACGAATTTTGATCGATTCCTCGAGGTCCAGTAAGAGTTTTTAAGCACGACTGGAGGCATTCTGTGATCTGTGGACCTACAGAGTGTTGATGAAACACAGAAATTGCATCGGGATTGAATACAACAGGCACCATGCATACTTTTCTCTACGGGAGTAATTTCTCAAACTTTCTAAAGTTTCATCGATCCCTGGAAGGGCAGTAATTGTTACCGAAGCACATCTGGAGGCATTCCGTATTCTGTTTACGTTCAGGGTGTTGATGGAACACAGAAATTGCATCGGGATTTAATACAACATGCACCATGCGGTCCTTTCTCCATGGGAGTTATGTCTCAAACTGTCTACGCTTTGATCGTTTCCTGGAAGACCAGTAGTAATATCCGAAGCACATCTGGAGGCATTTTGTAATCTGTGGACCTTCAGAGTGTAGATGAAACACAGGAATTGCATCGGAATTAAATAAAACAGATACCATGATGATCTTTCTCCATGGGTGAGATGTCTCAAACTGTCTACGAATTTTGATCGATTCCTCGAGGTCCAGTAAGAGTTTTTAAGCACGACTGGAGGCATTCTGTGATCTGTGGACCCTCAGAGTGTTGATGAAACACAGAAATTGCATCGGGATTGAATACAACAGGCACCATGCATACTTTTCTCAACGGGAGTAATTTCTCAAACTGTCTACAGTTTCATCGATCCCTGGAAGGCAAGTAGTTGTTACCGAAGCACATCTGGAGGCATTCCGTATTCTGTTTACGTTCAGGGTGTTGATGGAACACAGAAATTGCATCGGGATTTAATACAACATGCACCATGCGGTCCATTCTCCATGGGAGTAATGTCTCGAACTGTCTACGTTTTGATCGATTCCTGGTAGACCAGTAGTAGATTCAGAATCACATTTTTACGCAATCTGTAATCTATGGACCTTCAGAGTGTTGTTGAAACACAGGAATTGCATCGGGATTAAATAGAACAGCCACCATGAGTGCCTTACTCCATGCTAGAAATGTCTCAAACTGTCTATGAATTTTGATCGATTCCTCGAAGACCAGTAGTAGCTTCCGAAGCACATCTGGAGGCATTCCGTAATCTGAGGACCTTCAGAGTGTTGATGAAACACAGAATTTGCTCGGGATTTAATACAACATGCACCATGCAGTCTTTTCTCCATGGGAGTAGTGTCTCAACCAGACTAAGCTTTGATCGTTCCCTGGAAGACCAGTAGTAGTTTATAAGGCACATCTGGAGGCATTATGTAATCTGCCTTCTGAGTGTTGATGATACACAGAAATTGCATCGGGATTGAATAAAACAGGCACCATGCGGACTTTTCTCAATGGGAGTAATGTCTAAAATTGTCTACGCTTTGATCGTTTCCTGGGAGACCAGTAGTAATATCCGATGCACATCTGGAGGCATTCTGTAATCTGTGGGCCTTCAGAGTGTTGATGAAACACAGGAATTGCATCGGGATTCAATACAACAGGCACCGAGCGGACTTTTCTCCATGGGAGTAATGTCTGAAACTGTCTACGCTTTGATCATTCCCTGGAAGGACAGTAGTAGTTTCCGAAGCACTTCTGGAGGCATTCTGTAATCTGTGGACCTTCACAGTTTTGATGAAACACAGAAATTTGATCGGGATTGAATACAACAGGAACCATGCGTACTTTTCTCCATGAGAGTAATGTCTCAAACTGTATACGATTTGATCGATTCCTGGAAGCAAAGTAGTAGTTTAAAAGGCACATCTTAAGGCATTCTGTAATCTTTGGGCCTTCAGAGTGATGGTGAAACGCAGAAATTGCATCGGGATTTATTACAACAAGAACCATGCGGACTTTTCTCCATGGGAGTAATGTCACAAACTGTGTACGATTGATCGATTCCTGGAAGACCAGTAGTAGTTTCCGAACCACATCTGGAAGCATTCTGAATATGTGCACCATCAGAGTGTTGATGAAACACAGAAATTGCATCGGGATTGAATACAACAGGCACCATGCGGACCTTTCTCCATGGGAGTAATGCCTTAAACTGACTACGCTTTGATCGTTCCCAGGACGACCAGTAGTAGTTTTTGAAGCACATCTGGAGGCATTCTGTAATCTTTGGACCTTCAGAGTGTTGATGAAACGCAGAAATTGCATCCGGATTGAATACAACAGCCACCATGCGGACTTTTCTCCATGGGAGTATTCTCAAACTGTCTACGCTTTGATCGTTCCCTGGAAGACCAGTAGTAGTTTCCGAATCACATCTGGAGGCATTCTATAATCTGTGGACCATCAGAGTGTTGATGAAACACAGAGGTTGCTTCGGGATTGAATACAACAGGCACAATGCGGACTTTTCTCCATGGGAGTAATGTCTCAAACTGTCTACGCTTTCATCGTTCCCTGGAAGACCAGTAGTAGTTAATAAGGCACATCTGGAGGCATTCTGTAATCTGCCTTCAGAGTGTTGATGAAACACAGAAATTGCATCGGGATTGAATAAATCAGGCACCATGCGGACTTTTCTCCGTGGGAGTAATGTCTAAAATTTCCTACGCTTTGATCGTTTCCTGGGAGACCAGTAGTAATATCCGAAGCACATCTGGAGGCATTCTGTAATCTGTGGGCCTTCAGAGTGTTGATGAAACACAGACATTGCATCGGGATTCAATACAACAGGCACCGAGCGGACTTTTCTCCATGGGAGTAATGTCTGAAACTGTCTACGTTTTGATCATTCCCTGGAAGGACAGTAGTAGTTTCCGAAGCACTTCTGGAGGCATTCTGTAATCTGTGGACCTTCACAGTTTTGATGAAACACAGAAATTTGATCGGGATTGAATACAACAGGAACCATGCGTACTTTTCTCCATGAGAGTAATGTCTCAAACTGTATACGATTTGATCGATTCCTGGAAGCAAAGTAGTAGTTTAAAAGGCACATCTTAAGGCATTCTGTAATCTTTGGGCCTTCAGAGTGATGGTGAAACGCAGAAATTGCATCGGGATTTATTACAACAAGAACCATGCGGACTTTTCTCCATGGGAGTAATGTCACAAACTGTGTACGATTGATCGATTCCTGGAAGACCAGTAGTAGTTTCCGAACCACATCTGGAAGCATTCTGAATATGTGCACCATCAGAGTGTTGATGAAACACAGAAATTGCATCGGGATTGAATACAACAGGCACCATGCGGACCTTTCTCCATGGGAGTAACGCCTTAAACTGACTACGCTTTGATCGTTCCCAGGACGACCAGTAGTAGTTTTTGAAGCACATCTGGAGGCATTCTGTAATCTTTGGACCTTCAGAGTGTTGATGAAACGCAGAAATTGCATCCGGATTGAATACAACAGCCACCATGCGGACTTTTCTCCATGGGAGTATTCTCAAACTGTCTACGCTTTGATCGTTCCCTGGAAGACCAGTAGTAGTTTCCGAATCACATCTGGAGGCATTCTATAATCTGTGGACCATCAGAGTGTTGATGAAACACAGAGGTTGCTTCGGGATTGAATACAACAGGCACAATGCGGACTTTTCTCCATGGGAGTAATGTCTCAAACTGTCTACGCTTTCATCGTTCCCTGGAAGACCAGTAGTAGTTAATAAGGCACATCTGGAGGCATTCTGTAATCTGCCTTCAGAGTGTTGATGAAACACAGAAATTGCATCGGGATTGAATAAATCAGGCACCATGCGGACTTTTCTCCGTGGGAGTAATGTCTAAAATTTCCTACGCTTTGATCGTTTCCTGGGAGACCAGTAGTAATATCCGAAGCACATCTGGAGGCATTCTGTAATCTGTGGGCCTTCAGAGTGTTGATGAAACACAGACATTGCATCGGGATTCAATACAACAGGCACCGAGCGGACTTTTCTCCATGGGAGTAATGTCTGAAACTGTCTACGTTTTGATCATTCCCTGGAAGGACAGTAGTAGTTTCCGAAGCACTTCTGTAGGCATTCTGTAATCTGTGGACCTTCACAGTTTTGATGAAACACAGAAATTTGATCGGGATTGAATACAACAGAAACCATGTGTACTTTTCTCCATGAGAGTAATGTCTCAAACTGTATACGATTTCATCGATTCCTGGAAGCAAAGTAGTAGTTTAAAAGGCACATCTGGAGGCATTCTGTAATCTGTGGGCCTTCAGAGTGATGGTGAAACGCAGAAATTGCATCGGGATTGAATACAACAGGAACCATGCTGACTTTCCTCCATGGGAGTAATGTCTCAAACTGTGTACGACATGATCGATTCCTGGTAGACCCGTAGTAGTTTCCGAACCACATCTCGAAGCATTCTGAATCTGTGCACCGTCAGAGTGTTGATAAAACACAGAAACTGCATCGGGATTGAATACAACAGGCACCATGCGGACCTTTCTCCATGAGAGTAATGCCTTAAACTGACTACGCTTTGATCGTTCCCAGGACGACCAGTGGTAGTTTCTGAAGCACATCTGGAGGCATTCTGCTGTAATCTTTGGACCTTCAGAGTGTTGATGAAACACAGAATTTGCATCGGGATTGAATACAACAGGCACCATTTGGACTTTTCTCCATGGGAGTAGTCTCAAACTGTCTACGCTTTCATCGTTCCCTGGAAGACCAGTAGTAGTTTCCGAAGCACATCTGGAGGCATTCTGTAATCTGTGGAACTTTTAAGAGTTGATGAAACACAGAAATTGCATCTGGATTGAATACAAAAGGTACCATGCGGACTTTTCTCAATGGGAAAAGGTCTCAAACTGTCTACGAAATTAGATTGATTCCTCGAAGACCAGTAGTTGTTTCCTAGGCACATCCAGAGTCATTCTGTAACCTGTGGACCTTGAGAGTGTTGATAAAACACAGAAATTGCATGGGGATTGAATATAACGGGCAACATGCGGACTTTTCTCCATGGGATCAATGTCTCAAACTGTCTACGCTTTCAGCGTAACTTGGAAGTACGGTAGTAGTTTCCGAGGCACATCTGGAAGCATTCTATAATCTGTGGACCTTCAGAGTGTTGATGAAACACAGAAATTGCCTCGGGATTGAATACAACTGGCACCTTGCAGACTTTTTTCCATGGGAGTATTGTCTCAAATGTCCACGCTTTCATCGTTCCCTGGAAGACTAGTAGTAGTTTCCGAATCACATCTGGAGGCATTATGTAATCTGTGGACCTCCAGAGTGTTGATGAAACACAGAAATTGCGGCGGGATTGAATAGAACAGGCTCCATGCAGACTTTTATCCATGGGAGTAATGTCTACAACCGTCTACGTTTTGATCCTTCCCTAGCACACCAGTAGTAACTTCCGAAGCACATCTGGAGGCATTCTGTAATCTGTGGACAATCAGAGTGTTGATGAAACACAGAAATTGGAACAGGATTGTATACAACAGGTACCATGTGAACTTTTCTCCATGAGAGTATTGTTTCAAACTGTGTACGATTTGATCGATTCCTGGGAGACCAGTAGTAGTTTAAAAGGCACATCTGGAGGCAATCTGTAATCTTTGGGCCTTCAGAGTGTTGGTGAAAAGCAGAAATTTCATCGGGATTGAATACAACAGGAACCATGCGGACTTTTCTCCATGGGAGTAATGTCTCAAACTGTGTACGATTTGATCGATTCCTGGATGACCAGTAGTAGTTTCCGAACCACATCTATAAGCATTCTGAATCTGTGCACCTTCACAATGTTGATGAAACACAGAAATTGCATCGGGATTGAATACAACAGGCTCTATGCAGACTTTTCTCCATAAGCGTAATGTCTCAAACTATCTACGCATTTATTGACTTCTGGGAGATCAGTAGGAGTTTTTGAAGCACATCTGGAGGCACTCTGTAATCTTTGGCATTTCAGAGTGTTGATGAAACACAGAAATCGCATCACGATTGAATACAACGGGCACCAAGCGGTCTTTTCTCCATGGTAGTAATGACTCAAACAATCTACGCTTTGACCGCTTCCTGGATGACCAGTACTAGTTCACGAAGCACATCTGGAGGCATTCTGTAATCTTTGGACTCTCAGAGTGTTCATGAAACACAGAAATTGCTTCGGGATTGAATAGAACAGGCACCATGCAGACTTTTCTCCATGGGAGTAATGTCTCAAACTATGCACAATTTGATCGATCCCTGGTAGACCAGTAGTAGTTTCCGAACCACATCTGGAGGAATTCTGAATCTGTGCACCTTCAGAGTGTTGATGAAACACAGAGATTGCATCGGGATTGAATACAACAGGCACCATGCGGACTTCTCTCCATGGCAGTACGCTTTGGTCGATTCCTGGAAGATCAGTAGTAGTTTCAGAAACATATCTGGAGGTATTCTGTAATCTGTGGACCTTCAGAGTGTTGATGAAACACCGAGAAAGCATCGGTAAGAATACAACTAGCACCGTGCGTACTTTTCTCCATAGAAGTAATGTCTAAATCTGTCTACGCTTTGATCGATTCCTGGAAGACAATGAGTAGTTTCCAAGATACATCTGGAGTCATTCGGTAATCTGAGGACTTTCAGACTGTTGATGATACACAGAAATTGCAACGGGATTGAATACAACAGGCACCATGCGGACCTTTGTCCATGGGAGTAATGTCTCAAACTGTCTACGCTTTGATCATACCCTGGAAGGACAGTAGTAGTTTTTTACGAAGCACATCTGGAGGCATTCTGTAATCTGTGGACCTCCAGAGTGTTGATGAAACACAGAAATTGCGTCGGGATTGAATACAACAGGCTCCATGCAGTCTTTTATCCATCGGAGTATTGTCTCAAACTTTCTACGTATTGATCCTTCCCTAGCAGACCAGTAGTAATTTCCGAAGCACAACTGGAGGCATTCTGTAATCTGTGGACCATCACAGTGTTGATGAAACACAGAAATTGGATCACGATTGTATACAACAGGTACGATGCGTTCCTTTCTCCATGAGAGTAATGTTTCAAACTGTGTACGATTTGATCGATTCCTGGAAGACCAGTAGTAGTTTAAAAGGCACATCTGGAGGCATTCGGCAATCTTTGGTCTTTCAGAGTATTGATGAAACACAGAAATTGCATCACGATTGAATACAACAGGCACCAAGCGGTATTGTCTCCATGGTAGTAATGACTCAAACAGTCTACGCTTTGATCGCTTCCTGGTAGACCAGTAGTAGTTCACGAGCACATCTGGAGGCATTCTGTAATCTTTGGACTCTCAGAGTGTTCAAGAAACACAGAAATTGCATTGGGATTAAATAGAACAGGCACCATGCAGACTTTTCTCCATGGGAATAATGTCTCAAACTGTGTTCAATTCGATCGATTCCTGGTAGACCAGTAGTAGTTTCCGAACCACATCTGCAGGCATTCTGTAATCTGTGCACCTTCAGAGTGTTGATGAAACACAGAGATTGCAATCGGGATTGCATACAACAGGCACCGTGCGGACTTCTCTCCATGGGAGTACGCTTTGGTCGATTCCTGGAAGACCAGTAGTAGTTACAGAAACACATCTGGAGCCATTCTGTAATCTGTGGACCTTCAGAGTGTTGATGAAACACCGAAAATGCATCGGTATGAATACAACTGTCACCGTGCAGACTTTTCTCCATGGGAGTAATGTCTCAAACTGTCTACGCTTTGACCGTTCCCTGGAAAACCAGTAGTAGTTTATAAGGCACATCAGGAGGTATTCTGTATTCTGCCCTCAGAGTGTTGACGAAACACAGAAATTGCATCGGGATTGAATAAAACAGGCACCATGCGGACTTTTCTCCATGGGAGTAATGTCTCAAACTGTCTACGCTTTGATCGTTTCCTGGAAGACCAGTAGTAATATCCGAAGCACATCTGGAGGCATTTTGTAATCTGTGGACGTTCAGAGTGTTGACGAAACACAGAAATTGCATCGGGATTGAATAAAACAGGCACCATGCGGACTTTTCTCCATGGGAGTAATGTCTCAAACTGTCTACGCTTTGATCGTTTCCTGGAAGACCAGTAGTAATATCCGAAGCACATCTGGAGGCATTCTGTGATCTGTGGACCTTCAGAGTGTTGATGAAACACAGAAATTGCATCGGGATTGAATACAACAGGCACCATGCATACTTTTCTCTACGGGAGTAATGTCTCAAACTGTCTACAGTTTCATCGATCCCTGGAAGGGCAGTAGTTGTTACCGAAGCGCATCTGGAGGCATTCCGTATTCTGTTTACGTTCAGGGTGTTGATGGAACACAGAAATTGCATCGGGATTCGATACAACAGGCACCATGCGGATTTTTCTCCATGGGAGTAATGTCTCAAACTGTCTACGCTCTCATCATTCCCTGGAACGACAGTAGTAGTTTCCGAAGCAAATCTGGAGGCATTCTGTAATCTGTGGACCTCCAGAGTGTTGATGAACCACAGAAATTGCATCGGGATTGAATACAACAGGCTCCATGCACACTTTTCTCCATGGGAGTAATGTCTCAAACTGTGTACGATTTGATCGATTCGTGGAAGACCAGTAGTAGTTTCCGAACCACATCTGGAAGCATTCTGAATCTGAGCACCTTCAGAGTGTTGATGAAACACAGAAATTGCATCGGGATTGAATACAACAAGCTCCATGCAGACTTTTGTCCATAGGCGTAATGTCTCAAACTGTCTACGCTTTGATCGACTTCTTGGAGATCAGTAGGAGTTTTTGAAGCACATCTGGATTCATTCTGTAATCTTTGGTCTTTCAGAGTGTTGATGAAACACAGAAATTGCATCAGGATTGAATACAACAGGCACCTAGCGGTCTTTTGTCCATGGTAGTAATGACTCAAACAGTCTACGCTTTGATCGCTTCCTGGAAGACCAGTAGCAGTTCACGAAGCACATCTGGACTCATTCTGTAATCTTTGGACTCTCAGAGTGTTCATGCAACACAGAAATTACATCGGGATTGAATAGAACAGGCACCATGAAGACTTTTCTCCATGGGAGTAATGTCTCAAACTGTGTACAATTTAATCGATTCCTCGAAGACCAGTAGTTGTTTCCGAAGCACATCCAGAGTCATTCTGTAATCTGTGGACCTTGAGAGTGTTGATGAAACACAGAAATTGCATGGGGATTGAATATAACAGGCAACATGTTGACTTTTCCCATGGGAGTAATGTCTCAAATGTCTACCATTTGATCGTTCCTTTTAAGACAAGTAGTAGTTCCCAAGGCACATCTGGAGGCATTCTGTAATCTGCCTTCAGAGTGTTGACGAAACACAGAAATTGCATCGGGATTGAATACAAAAGGCACAATGCGGACTTGTCTCCATGAGTGTAATGTCTCAAAGTGTGTTCGATTTGATCCATTCCTTCAAGATAAGTAGTAGTTTCCGAACCACATCAGGAGTCATTCTGTAATCTGTGGACATTCAGAGTGCTGATGAAACACAGAGATTCATCGGGATTGTATAAAACAGGCACCATGTGGACTTTTCCCCATGGGAGTAATGTCTCAAACTCTCTACGCTTTGATCGTTCCCTGGAAGACAAGTAGTAGTTTTCAAGGCACATCTGGAGGCATTCTGTAATCTGTGGACCTTCAGAGTGTTGATGAAACACAGAAATTGCATCGGGATTGAATACAACATGCACCATGCGGACTTTTCTCCATGGGAGTAATGTCTCAAACTCTCTACGCTTTGATCTTTCCCTGGAAGGCCACAAGTAGTTTGCGAAGCACATCTGGATGCATTCTGTAATCTGTAGACCTTCAGAGTGTTGTTGAAACACAGAATTGCATCGCGATTGAATACAAAATGCACCATGCGAACATTTATACATAGGAGTAATGTCTCATACTGTCCCTGGAAGACCAGTAGGAGTTTCTGAAGCACATCTGAAGGCATTCCGTAATCTGTAGACCTTCAGAGTGTTGATGAAACACAGAAATTGCATCGGGATTAAATACAACATGCACCTTGGAGCATTCTGTAATCTTTGGAACTTCAGAGTGTAGATGATACACATAAAGCTCATCGGGATGGATTACAACAGGCACCATGCGGATTTTTCTCCATGAGAGTAATGTCTCAAACTGTCTACCCTTTGATCGTTCCCTGGAAGACCAGTAGTAGTTTCCGAAGCACATCTGTAGGCATTCTGTATTTTGTGGAACTTCACAGTGTTGATGAAACACAGAAATTCAATCGGGATTGAATACAACAGGCACCATGAGGACTTTTCTCCATGATATTAATGTCTCAAACTGTCTACGCTTTGATCGTTCCCTGGAAGACCAGTAGTAGTTTCCGTAGCACATCTGTAGGCATTTTGTTCTTTGTGGAAATTCACAGTGTTGATGAAACACAGAAATTGAATCGGGATTGAATACAACAGGCACCATGAGGACTTTTCTCCATGATATTAATGTCTCAAACTGTCTACGCTTTGATCGTTCCCTGGGAGACCAGTAGTAGTTTCCGAAACAAATCTGGAGGCATTCTGTAATCTGTGGACCTTCAGAGTGTTCATGAAACACAGAAATTGCATCGGGATTGACTAGAAGAGGCACCATGCGGACTTTACTACATGGGAGTAATGTCTCAAACTGTATACGATTTGATCGTTCAATGGAAGACAAGTAGTAGATTGCGAAGCACATCTGGAGGCATTCTGTAATCTGTATACATTCAGAGTGCTGATGGAACACAGAAATTGCATCGGGATTGAATAAAACAAGCACCATGCGGACTTTTCTCCATGGGAGTAATGTCTGAAATTGTCTACGCTTTGATCGTTCATTGGAAGACCAGTAGTAATTTACGAAGCACATCTCGAGGTATTCTGTAATCTGTGGACCTTCAGAGTGTTGATGAAACGCAGAAATTGCATCGAGATTGAATACAACAGGCTCCATGCGTACTTTTCTCCATGATAGTAATGGCTCAAACTGTGTACGATTTGATCGATTCCGGGAAGACCAGTAGTACATTCCAACCACATCTGGAGACTTTCTGTAATCCATGCACCTTCCGAGTGTTGATGAAACACAGAAATTGCATCGGGATTGATTACTACAGGCTCCATGCGGACTTTTCTCCGTAGGCGTAATGTCTCAAACTGTCTACGCTTTGATCAACTTCTAGGAGACCAGTAGCAGTTTTTGAAGCACATCTGGATACATTCTGTAATCTGTGGACCTTCAGAATGTTCATGAAACACAGAAATTGCATCGGGATTGACTAGACGAGGCACCATGCGGACTTAACTACATGGGAGTAATGTCTCAAACTGTATACGCTTTGATCGTTCCCTGGAGGAGCAGTAGTAGTTTGCGAAGCACATCTCGAGGCATTCTGTAATCTGTTTACATTCAGAGTGTTGATGGAACATAGAAATTGCATCGGGATTGAATACAACAAGCATCAAATGGACATTTCTCCATGGGAGTAATGTCTCCAACTGTCTACGCTTTGATCGTTCATTGGAAGACCAGTAGTAATTTCCGCAGCACATCTGGAGGTATTCTGTAACCTGTGGACCTTCAGAGTATTAATGAAACGCAGAAATTGCATCGAGATTGAATAAAACAGGCACCATGCGGACTTTTCTCCATGGGAGTAATGTCTCAAACTGTCTACGCTTTGATCGTTTCCTGGAAGACCAGTAGTAATATCCGAAGCACATCTGGAGGCATTCTGTGATCTGTGGACCTTCAGAGTGTTGATGAAACACAGAAATTGCATCGGGATTGAATACAACAGGCACCATGCATACTTTTCTCTACGGGAGTAATGTCTCAAACTGTCTACAGTTTCATCGATCCCTGGAAGGGCAGTAGTTGTTACCGAAGCACATCTGGAGGCATTCCGTATTCTGTTTACGTTCAGGGTGTTGATGGAACACAGAAATTGCATCGGGATTCGATACAACAGGCACCATGCGGACTTTTCTCCATGGGAGTAATGTCTCAAACTGTCTACGCTCTCATCATTCCCTGGAACGACAGTAGTAGTTTCCGAAGCAAATCTGGAGGCATTCTGTAATCTGTGGACCTCCAGAGTGTTGATGAACCACAGAAATTGCATCGGGATTGAATACAACAGGCTCCATGCACACTTTTCTCCATGGGAGTAATGTCTCAAACTGTGTACGATTTGATCGATTCGTGGAAGACCAGTAGTAGTTTCCGAACCACATCTGGAAGCATTCTGAATCTGAGCACCTTCAGAGTGTTGATGAAACACAGAAATTGCATCGGGATTGAATACAACAAGCTCCATGCAGACTTTTGTCGATAGGCGTAATGTCTCAAACTGTCTACGCTTTGATCGACTTCTTGGAGATCAGTAGGAGTTTTTGAAGCACATCTGGATTCATTCTGTAATCTTTGGTCTTTCAGAGTGTTGATGAAACACAGAAATTGCATCAGGATTGAATACAACAGGCACCTAGCGGTCTTTTGTCCATGGTACTAATGACTCAAACAGTCTACGCTTTGATCGCTTCCTGGAAGACCAGTAGCAGTTCACGAAGCACATCTGGAGGCATTCTGTAATCTTTGGACTCTCAGAGTGTTCATGCAACACAGAAATTGCATCGGGATTGAATAGAACAGGCACCATGAAGACTTTTGTCCATGGGAGTAATGTCTCAAACTGTGTACAATTTAATCGATTCCTCGAAGACCAGTAGTTGTTTCCGAAGCACATCCAGAGTCATTCTGTAATCTGTGGACCTTGAGAGTGTTGATGAAACACAGAAATTGCATGGGGATTGAATATAACAGGCAACATGTTGACTTTTCCCATGGGAGTAATGTCTCAAATGTCTACCATTTGATCGTTCCTTTTAAGACAAGTAGTAGTTCCCAAGGCACATCTGGAGGCATTCTGTAATCTGCCTTCAGAGTGTTGACGAAACACAGAAATTGCATCGGGATTGAATACAAAAGGCACAATACGGACTTGTCTCCATGAGTGTAATGTCTCAAAGTGTGTACGATTTGATCCATTCCTTCAAGATAAGTAGTAGTTTCCGAACCACATCAGGAGTCATTCTGTAATCTGTGGACATTCAGAGTGCTGATGAAACGCAGAAATAGCATCGATATTGAATACAACAGGATCCATGCGTACTTTTCTACATTAAAGTTATGTCTCAAACTGTGTACGATTTGATCGATTCCTGGAAGACCAGTAGTACATTCCGAACCACATCTGGAGACGTTCTGTAATCTATGCACCTTCAGAGTGTTGATGAAACACAGAGATTGCATCGGGATTGTATAAAACAGGCACCATGTGGACTTTTCCCCATGGGAGTAATGTCTCAAACTCTCTACGCTTTGATCGTTCCCTGGAAGACAAGTAGTAGTTTTCAAGGCACATCTCGAGGCATTCTGTAATCTGTGGACCTTCAGAGTGTTGATGAAACACAGAAATTGCATCGGGATTAAATACAACATGCACCTTGGAGCATTCTGTAATCTTTGGAACTTCAGAGTGTAGATGATACACATAAAGCTCATCGGGATGGATTACAACAGGCACCATGCGGATTTTTCTCCATGAGAGTAATGTCTCAAACTGTCTACCCTTTGATCGTTCCCTGGAAGACCAGTAGTAGTTTCCGAAGCACATCTGTAGGCATTCTGTATTTTGTGGAACTTCACAGTGTTGATGAAACACAGAAATTCAATCGGGATTGAATACAACAGGCACCATGAGGACTTTTCTCCATGATATTAATGTCTCAAACTGTCTACGCTTTGATCGTTCCCTGGAAGACCAGTAGTAGTTTCCGTAGCACATCTGTAGGCATTCTGTTCTTTGTGGAAATTCACAGTGTTGATGAAACACAGAAATTGAATCAGGATTGAATACAACAGGCACCATGAGGACTTTTCTCCATGATATTAATGTCTCAAACTGTCTACGCTTTGATCGTTCCCTGGGAGACCAGTAGTAGTTTCCGAAACAAATCTGGAGGCATTCTGTAATCTGTGGACCTTCAGAGTGTTCATGAAACACAGAAATTGCATCGGGATTGAGTAGAAGAGGCACCATGCGGACTTTACTACATGGGAGTAATGTCTCAAACTGTATACGCTTTGATCGTTCAATGGAAGACAAGTAGTAGATTGCGAAGCACATCTGGAGGCATTCTGTAATCTGTATACATTCAGAGTGTTGATGGAACACAGAAATTGCATCGGGATTGAATAAAACAAGCACCATGCGGACTTTTCTCCATGGGAGTAATGTCTGAAATTGTCTACGCTTTGATCGTTCATTGGAAGACCAGTAGTAATTTACGAAGCACATCTCGAGGTATTCTGTAATCTGTGGACCTTCAGAGTGTTGATGAAACGCAGAAATTGCATCGAGATTGAATACAACAGGCTCCATGCGTACTTTTCTCCATGATAGTAATGGCTCAAACTGTGTACGATTTGATCGATTCCGGGAAGACCAGTAGTACATTCCAACCACATCTGGAGACTTTCTGTAATCCATGCACCTTCCGAGTGTTGATGAAACACAGAAATTGCATCGGGATTGATTACTACAGGCTCCATGCGGACTTTTCTCCGTAGGCGTAATGTCTCAAACTGTCTACGCTTTGATCAACTTCTAGGAGACCAGTAGTAGTTTTTGAAGCACATCTGGATACATTCTGTAATCTGTGGACCTTCAGAATGTTCATGAAACACAGAAATTGCATCGGGATTGAATAGACGAGGCACCATGCGGACTTAACTACATGGGAGTAATGTCTCAAATTTTATACGCTTCGATCGTTCCCTGGGAGACCAGTAGTAGTTTCCGAAGCACATCTCGAGGCATTCTGTAATCTGTTTACATTCAGAGTGTTGATGGACCACAGAAATTGCATAGGGATTGAATACAACAAGCATCAAATGGACATTTCTCCATGGGAGTAATGTCTCCAACTGTCTACGCTTTGATCGTTCATTGGAAGACCAGTAGTAATTTCCGAAGCACATCTGGAGGTATTCTGTAACCTGTGGACCTTCAGAGTATTAATGAAACGCAGAAATTGCATCGAGATTAAATACAATAGGCTCCATGCGTACTTTTCTCCATGATAGTTATGTCTCAAACTGTGTACGATTTGATCGATTCCTGGAAGACCAGTAGTACAGTCCGAACCACATCTGGAGAATTTCAGTAATCAATGCACCTTCAGAGTGTTGATGAAACAGAGAGATTGCATCGGGATTGAATAAAACAGGCACCATGTGGACTTTTCCCCATGGGAGTAATGTCTCAAACTGTCTACGCTTTGATCGTTCCCTGGGAGACCAGTAGTAGTTTCCGAAACACATCTGGAGGCGTTCTGTAATCTGTGGACCTTCAGAGTGCACATGAAACACAGAAATTGCATCGCGATTGACTAGAAGAGGCACCATGCGGTCTTTACTACTTGGGAGTTATGTCTCAAACTGTATACGTTTTGATCGTTCCCTGGAGGAGCAGTAGTAGTTTGCGAAGCACATCTGGAGGCATTCTGTAATCTGTTTACATTCAGAGTGTTGATGGAACATAGAAATTGCATCGGGATTGAATACAACAAGCATCAAATGGACATTTCTCCATGGGAGTAATGTCTCCAACTGTCTACGCTTTGATCGTTCATTGGAAGACCAGTAGTAATTTCCGCAGCACATCTGGAGGTATTCTGTAACCTGTGGACCTTCAGAGTATTAATGAAACGCAAAAATTGCATCTAGATTGAATAAAACAGGCACCATGCGGACTTTTCTCCATGGGAGTAATGTCTCAAACTGTCTACGCTTTGATCGTTTCCTGGAAGACCAGTAGTAATATCCGAAGCACATCTGGAGGCATTCTGTGATCTGTGGACCTTCAGAGTGTTGATGAAACACAGAAATTGCATCGGGATTGAATACAACAGGCACCATGCATACTTTTCTCTACGGGAGTAATGTCTCAAACTGTCTACAGTTTCATCGATCCCTGGAAGGGCAGTAGTTGTTACCGAAGCACATCTGGAGGCATTCCGTATTCTGTTTACGTTCAGGGTGTTGATGGAACACAGAAATTGCATCGGGATTCGATACAACAGGCACCATGCGGACTTTTCTCCATGGGAGTAATGTCTCAAACTGTCTACGCTCTCATCATTCCCTGGAACGACAGTAGTAGTTTCCGAAGCAAATCTGGAGGCATTCTGTAATCTGTGGACCTCCAGAGTGTTGATGAACCACAGAAATTGCATCGGGATTGAATACAACAGGCTCCATGCACACTTTTCTCCATGGGAGTAATGTCTCAAACTGTGTACGATTTGATCGATTCGTGGAAGACCAGTAGTAGTTTCCGAACCACATCAGGAAGCATTCTGAATCTGAGCACCTTCAGAGTGTTGATGAAACACAGAAATTGCATCGGGATTGAATACAACAAGCTCCATGCAGACTTTTGTCGATAGGCGTAATGTCTCAAACTGTCTACGCTTTGATCGACTTCTTGGAGATCAGTAGGAGTTTTTGAAGCACATCTGGATTCATTCTGTAATCTTTGGTCTTTCAGAGTGTTGATGAAACACAGAAATTGCATCAGGATTGAATACAACAGGCACCTAGCGGTCTTTTGTCCATGGTACTAATGACTCAAACAGTCTACGCTTTGATCGCTTCCTGGAAGACCAGTAGCAGTTCACGAAGCACATCTGGAGGCATTCTGTAATCTTTGGACTCTCAGAGTGTTCATGCAACACAGAAATTGCATCGGGATTGAATAGAACAGGCACCATGAAGACTTTTGTCCATGGGAGTAATGTCTCAAACTGTGTACAATTTAATCGATTCCTCGAAGACCAGTAGTTGTTTCCGAAGCACATCCAGAGTCATTCTGTAATCTGTGGACCTTGAGAGTGTTGATGAAACACAGAAATTGCATGGGGATTGAATATAACAGGCAACATGTTGACTTTTCCCATGGGAGTAATGTCTCAAATGTCTACCATTTGATCGTTCCTTTTAAGACAAGTAGTAGTTCCCAAGGCACATCTGGAGGCATTCTGTAATCTGCCTTCAGAGTGTTGACGAAACACAGAAATTGCATCGGGATTGAATACAAAAGGCACAATACGGACTTGTCTCCATGAGTGTAATGTCTCAAAGTGTGTACGATTTGATCCATTCCTTCAAGATAAGTAGTAGTTTCCGAACCACATCAGGAGTCATTCTGTAATCTGTGGACATTCAGAGTGCTGATGAAACGCAGAAATAGCATCGATATTGAATACAACAGGATCCATGCGTACTTTTCTACATTAAAGTTATGTCTCAAACTGTGTACGATTTGATCGATTCCTGGAAGACCAGTAGTACATTCCGAACCACATCTGGAGACGTTCTGTAATCTATGCACCTTCAGAGTGTTGATGAAACACAGAGATTGCATCGGGATTGTATAAAACAGGCACCATGTGGACTTTTCCCCATGGGAGTAATGTCTCAAACTCTCTACGCTTTGATCGTTCCCTGGAAGACAAGTAGTAGTTTTCAAGGCACATCTCGAGGCATTCTGTAATCTGTGGACCTTCAGAGTGTTGATGAAACACAGAAATTGCATCGGGATTAAATACAACATGCACCTTGGAGCATTCTGTAATCTTTGGAACTTCAGAGTGTAGATGATACACATAAAGCTCATCGGGATGGATTACAACAGGCACCATGCGGATTTTTCTCCATGAGAGTAATGTCTCAAACTGTCTACCCTTTGATCGTTCCCTGGAAGACCAGTAGTAGTTTCCGAAGCACATCTGTAGGCATTCTGTATTTTGTGGAACTTCACAGTGTTGATGAAACACAGAAATTCAATCGGGATTGAATACAACAGGCACCATGAGGACTTTTCTCCATGATATTAATGTCTCAAACTGTCTACGCTTTGATCGTTCCCTGGAAGACCAGTAGTAGTTTCCGTAGCACATCTGTAGGCATTTTGTTCTTTGTGGAAATTCACAGTGTTGATGAAACACAGAAATTGAATCGGGATTGAATACAACAGGCACCATGAGGACTTTTCTCCATGATATTAATGTCTCAAACTGTCTACGCTTTGATCGTTCCCTGGGAGACCAGTAGTAGTTTCCGAAACAAATCTGGAGGCATTCTGTAATCTGTGGACCTTCAGAGTGTTCATGAAACACAGAAATTGCATCGGGATTGAGTAGAAGAGGCACCATGCGGACTTTACTACATGGGAGTAATGTCTCAAACTGTATACGCTTTGATCGTTCAATGGAAGACAAGTAGTAGATTGCGAAGCACATCTGGAGGCATTCTGTAATCTGTATACATTCAGAGTGTTGATGGAACACAGAAATTGCATCGGGATTGAATAAAACAAGCACCATGCGGACTTTTCTCCATGGGAGTAATGTCTGAAATTGTCTACGCTTTGATCGTTCATTGGAAGACCAGTAGTAATTTACGAAGCACATCTCGAGGTATTCTGTAATCTGTGGACCTTCAGAGTGTTGATGAAACGCAGAAATTGCATCGAGATTGAATACAACAGGCTCCATGCGTACTTTTCTCCATGATAGTAATGGCTCAAACTGTGTACGATTTGATCGATTCCGGGAAGACCAGTAGTACAATCCAACCACATCTGGAGACTTTCTGTAATCCATGCACCTTCCGAGTGTTGATGAAACACAGAAATTGCATCGGGATTGATTACTACAGGCTCCATGCGGACTTTTCTCCGTAGGCGTAATGTCTCAAACTGTCTACGCTTTGATCAACTTCTAGGAGACCAGTAGTAGTTTTTGAAGCACATCTGCATACATTCTGTAATCTGTGGACCTTCAGAATGTTCATGAAACACAGAAATTGCATCGGGATTGACTAGACGAGGCACCATGCGGACTTAACTACATGGGAGTAATGTCTCAAACTGTATACGCTTTGATCGTTCCCTGGAGGAGCAGTAGTAGTTTGCGAAGCACATCTCGAGGCATTCTGTAATCTGTTTACATTCAGAGTGTTGATGGAACATAGAAATTGCATCGGGATTGAATACAACAAGCATCAAATGGACATTTCTCCATGGGAGTAATGTCTCCAACTGTCTACGCTTTGATCGTTCATTGGAAGACCAGTAGTAATTTCCGCAGCACATCTGGAGGTATTCTGTAACCTGTGGACCTTCAGAGTATTAATGAAACGCAGAAATTGCATCGAGATTGAATAAAACAGGCACCATGCGGACTTTTCTCCATGGGAGTAATGTCTCAAACTGTCTACGCTTTGATCGTTTCCTGGAAGACCAGTAGTAATATCCGAAGCACATCTGGAGGCATTCTGTGATCTGTGGACCTTCAGAGTGTTGATGAAACACAGAAATTGCATCGGGATTGAATACAACAGGCACCATGCATACTTTTCTCTACGGGAGTAATGTCTCAAACTGTCTACAGTTTCATCGATCCCTGGAAGGGCAGTAGTTGTTACCGAAGCACATCTGGAGGCATTCCGTATTCTGTTTACGTTCAGGGTGTTGATGGAACACAGAAATTGCATCGGGATTCGATACAACAGGCACCATGCGGACTTTTCTCCATGGGAGTAATGTCTCAAACTGTCTACGCTCTCATCATTCCCTGGAACGACAGTAGTAGTTTCCGAAGCAAATCTGGAGGCATTCTGTAATCTGTGGACCTCCAGAGTGTTGATGAACCACAGAAATTGCATCGGGATTGAATACAACAGGCTCCATGCACACTTTTCTCCATGGGAGTAATGTCTCAAACTGTGTACGATTTGATCGATTCGTGGAAGACCAGTAGTAGTTTCCGAACCACATCTGGAAGCATTCTGAATCTGAGCACCTTCAGAGTGTTGATGAAACACAGAAATTGCATCGGGATTGAATACAACAAGCTCCATGCAGACTTTTGTCGATAGGCGTAATGTCTCAAACTGTCTACGCTTTGATCGACTTCTTGGAGATCAGTAGGAGTTTTTGAAGCACATCTGGATTCATTCTGTAATCTTTGGTCTTTCAGAGTGTTGATGAAACACAGAAATTGCATCAGGATTGAATACAACAGGCACCTAGCGGTCTTTTGTCCATGGTACTAATGACTCAAACAGTCTACGCTTTGATCGCTTCCTGGAAGACCAGTAGCAGTTCACGAAGCACATCTGGAGGCATTCTGTAATCTTTGGACTCTCAGAGTGTTCATGCAACACAGAAATTGCATCGGGATTGAATAGAACAGGCACCATGAAGACTTTTGTCCATGGGAGTAATGTCTCAAACTGTGTACAATTTAATCGATTCCTCGAAGACCAGTAGTTGTTTCCGAAGCACATCCAGAGTCATTCTGTAATCTGTGGACCTTGAGAGTGTTGATGAAACACAGAAATTGCATGGGGATTGAATATAACAGGCAACATGTTGACTTTTCCCATGGGAGTAATGTCTCAAATGTCTACCATTTGATCGTTCCTTTTAAGACAAGTAGTAGTTCCCAAGGCACATCTGGAGGCATTCTGTAATCTGCCTTCAGAGTGTTGACGAAACACAGAAATTGCATCGGGATTGAATACAAAAGGCACAATACGGACTTGTCTCCATGAGTGTAATGTCTCAAAGTGTGTACGATTTGATCCATTCCTTCAAGATAAGTAGTAGTTTCCGAACCACATCAGGAGTCATTCTGTAATCTGTGGACATTCAGAGTGCTGATGAAACGCAGAAATAGCATCGATATTGAATACAACAGGATCCATGCGTACTTTTCTACATTAAAGTTATGTCTCAAACTGTGTACGATTTGATCGATTCCTGGAAGACCAGTAGTACATTCCGAACCACATCTGGAGACGTTCTGTAATCTATGCACCTTCAGAGTGTTGAAGAAACACAGAGATTGCATCGGGATTGTATAAAACAGGCACCATGTGGACTTTTCCCCATGGGAGTAATGTCTCAAACTCTCTACGCTTTGATCGTTCCCTGGAAGACAAGTAGTAGTTTTCAAGGCACATCTCGAGGCATTCTGTAATCTGTGGACCTTCAGAGTGTTGATGAAACACAGAAATTGCATCGGGATTAAATACAACATGCACCTTGGAGCATTCTGTAATCTTTGGAACTTCAGAGTGTAGATGATACACATAAAGCTCATCGGGATGGATTACAACAGGCACCATGCGGATTTTTCTCCATGAGAGTAATGTCTCAAACTGTCTACCCTTTGATCGTTCCCTGGAAGACCAGTAGTAGTTTCCGAAGCACATCTGTAGGCATTCTGTATTTTGTGGAACTTCACAGTGTTGATGAAACACAGAAATTCAATCGGGATTGAATACAACAGGCACCATGAGGACTTTTCTCCATGATATTAATGTCTCAAACTGTCTACGCTTTGATCGTTCCCTGGAAGACCAGTAGTAGTTTCCGTAGCACATCTGTAGGCATTTTGTTCTTTGTGGAAATTCACAGTGTTGATGAAACACAGAAATTGAATCGGGATTGAATACAACAGGCACCATGAGGACTTTTCTCCATGATATTAATGTCTCAAATTGTCTACGCTTTGATCGTTCCCTGGGAGACCAGTAGTAGTTTCCGAAACAAATCTGGAGGCATTCTGTAATCTGTGGACCTTCAGAGTGTTCATGAAACACAGAAATTGCATCGGGATTGAGTAGAAGAGGCACCATGCGGACTTTACTACATGGGAGTAATGTCTCAAACTGTATACGCTTTGATCGTTCAATGGAAGACAAGTAGTAGATTGCGAAGCACATCTGGAGGCATTCTGTAATCTGTATACATTCAGAGTGTTGATGGAACACAGAAATTGCATCGGGATTGAATAAAACAAGCACCATGCGGACTTTTCTCCATGGGAGTAATGTCTGAAATTGTCTACGCTTTGATCGTTCATTGGAAGACCAGTAGTAATTTACGAAGCACATCTCGAGGTATTCTGTAATCTGTGGACCTTCAGAGTGTTGATGAAACGCAGAAATTGCATCGAGATTGAATACAACAGGCTCCATGCGTACTTTTCTCCATGATAGTAATGGCTCAAACTGTGTACGATTTGATCGATTCCGGGAAGACCAGTAGTACATTCCAACCACATCTGGAGACTTTCTGTAATCCATGCACCTTCCGAGTGTTGATGAAACACAGAAATTGCATCGGGATTGATTACTACAGGCTCCATGCGGACTTTTCTCCGTAGGCGTAATGTCTCAAACTGTCTACGCTTTGATCAACTTCTAGGAGACCAGTAGTAGTTTTTGAAGCACATCTGGATACATTCTGTAATCTGTGGACCTTCAGAATGTTCATGAAACACAGAAATTGCATCGGGATTGAATAGACGAGGCACCATGCGGACTTAACTACATGGGAGTAATGTCTCAAATTTTATACGCTTCGATCGTTCCCTGGGAGACCAGTAGTAGTTTCCGAAGCACATCTGGAGGCATTCTGTAATCTGTTTACATTCAGAGTGTTGATGGACCACAGAAATTGCATAGGGATTGAATACAACAAGCATCAAATGGACATTTCTCCATGGGAGTAATGTCTCCAACTGTCTACGCTTTGATCGTTCATTGGAAGACCAGTAGTAATTTCCGAAGCACATCTGGAGGTATTCTGTAACCTGTGGACCTTCAGAGTATTAATGAAACGCAGAAATTGCATCGAGATTGAATACAATAGGCTCCATGCGTACTTTTCTCCATGATAGTTATGTCTCAAACTGTGTACGATTTGATCGATTCCTGGAAGACCAGTAGTACAGTCCGAACCACATCTGGAGAATTTCAGTAATCAATGCACCTTCAGAGTGTTGATGAAACAGAGAGATTGCATCGGGATTGAATAAAACAGGCACCATGTGGACTTTTCCCCATGGGAGTAATGTCTCAAACTGTCTACGCTTTGATCGTTCCCTGGGAGACCAGTAGTAGTTTCCGAAACACATCTGGAGGCGTTCTGTAATCTGTGGACCTTCAGAGTGCACATGAAACACAGAAATTGCATCGCGATTGACTAGAAGAGGCACCATGCGGTCTTTACTACTTGGGAGTTATGTCTCAAACTGTATACGTTTTGATCGTTCCCTGGAGGAGCAGTAGTAGTTTGCGAAGCACATCTCGAGGCATTCTGTAATCTGTTTACATTCAGAGTGTTGATGGAACATAGAAATTGCATCGGGATTGAATACAACAAGCATCAAATGGACATTTCTCCATGGGAGTAATGTCTCCAACTGTCTACGCTTTGATCGTTCATTGGAAGACCAGTAGTAATTTCCGCAGCACATCTGGAGGTATTCTGTAACCTGTGGACCTTCAGAGTATTAATGAAACGCAGAAATTGCATCGAGATTGAATAAAACAGGCACCATGCGGACTTTTCTCCATGGGAGTAATGTCTCAAACTGTCTACGCTTTGATCGTTTCCTGGAAGACCAGTAGTAATATCCGAAGCACATCTGGAGGCATTCTGTGATCTGTGGACCTTCAGAGTGTTGATGAAACACAGAAATTGCATCGGGATTGAATACAACAGGCACCATGCATACTTTTCTCTACGGGAGTAATGTCTCAAACTGTCTACAGTTTCATCGATCCCTGGAAGGGCAGTAGTTGTTACCGAAGCACATCTGGAGGCATTCCGTATTCTGTTTACGTTCAGGGTGTTGATGGAACACAGAAATTGCATCGGGATTCGATACAACAGGCACCATGCGGACTTTTCTCCATGGGAGTAATGTCTCAAACTGTCTACGCTCTCATCATTCCCTGGAACGACAGTAGTAGTTTCCGAAGCAAATCTGGAGGCATTCTGTAATCTGTGGACCTCCAGAGTGTTGATGAACCACAGAAATTGCATCGGGATTGAATACAACAGGCTCCATGCACACTTTTCTCCATGGGAGTAATGTCTCAAACTGTGTACGATTTGATCGATTCGTGGAAGACCAGTAGTAGTTTCCGAACCACATCAGGAAGCATTCTGAATCTGAGCACCTTCAGAGTGTTGATGAAACACAGAAATTGCATCGGGATTGAATACAACAAGCTCCATGCAGACTTTTGTCGATAGGCGTAATGTCTCAAACTGTCTACGCTTTGATCGACTTCTTGGAGATCAGTAGGAGTTTTTGAAGCACATCTGGATTCATTCTGTAATCTTTGGTCTTTCAGAGTGTTGATGAAACACAGAAATTGCATCAGGATTGAATACAACAGGCACCTAGCGGTCTTTTGTCCATGGTACTAATGACTCAAACAGTCTACGCTTTGATCGCTTCCTGGAAGACCAGTAGCAGTTCACGAAGCACATCTGGAGGCATTCTGTAATCTTTGGACTCTCAGAGTGTTCATGCAACACAGAAATTGCATCGGGATTGAATAGAACAGGCACCATGAAGACTTTTGTCCATGGGAGTAATGTCTCAAACTGTGTACAATTTAATCGATTCCTCGAAGACCAGTAGTTGTTTCCGAAGCACATCCAGAGTCATTCTGTAATCTGTGGACCTTGAGAGTGTTGATGAAACACAGAAATTGCATGGGGATTGAATATAACAGGCAACATGTTGACTTTTCCCATGGGAGTAATGTCTCAAATGTCTACCATTTGATCGTTCCTTTTAAGACAAGTAGTAGTTCCCAAGGCACATCTGGAGGCATTCTGTAATCTGCCTTCAGAGTGTTGACGAAACACAGAAATTGCATCGGGATTGAATACAAAAGGCACAATACGGACTTGTCTCCATGAGTGTAATGTCTCAAAGTGTGTACGATTTGATCCATTCCTTCAAGATAAGTAGTAGTTTCCGAACCACATCAGGAGTCATTCTGTAATCTGTGGACATTCAGAGTGCTGATGAAACGCAGAAATAGCATCGATATTGAATACAACAGGATCCATGCGTACTTTTCTACATGATAGTTATGTCTCAAACTGTGTACGATTTGATCGATTCCTGGAAGACCAGTAGTACATTCCGAACCACATCTGGAGACGTTCTGTAATCTATGCACCTTCAGAGTGTTGATGAAACACAGAGATTGCATCGGGATTGTATAAAACAGGCACCATGTGGACTTTTCCCCATGGGAGTAATGTCTCAAACTCTCTACGCTTTGATCGTTCCCTGGAAGACAAGTAGTAGTTTTCAAGGCACATCTGGAGGCATTCTGTAATCTGTGGACCTTCAGAGTGTTGATGAAACACAGAAATTGCATCGGGATTAAATACAACATGCACCTTGGAGCATTCTGTAATCTTTGGAACTTCAGAGTGTAGATGATACACATAAAGCTCATCGGGATGGATTACAACAGGCACCATGAGGATTTTTCTCCATGAGAGTAATGTCTCAAACTGTCTACCCTTTGATCGTTCCCTGGAAGACCAGTAGTAGTTTCCGAAGCACATCTGTAGGCATTCTGTATTTTGTGGAACTTCACAGTGTTGATGAAACACAGAAATTCAATCGGGATTGAATACAACAGGCACCATGAGGACTTTTCTCCATGATATTAATGTCTCAAACTGTCTACGCTTTGATCGTTCCCTGGAAGACCAGTAGTAGTTTCCGTAGCACATCTGTAGGCATTTTGTTCTTTGTGGAAATTCACAGTGTTGATGAAACACAGAAATTGAATCGGGATTGAATACAACAGGCACCATGAGGACTTTTCTCCATGATATTAATGTCTCAAACTGTCTACGCTTTGATCGTTCCCTGGGAGACCAGTAGTAGTTTCCGAAACAAATCTGGAGGCATTCTGTAATCTGTGGACCTTCAGAGTGTTCATGAAACACAGAAATTGCATCGGGATTGAGTAGAAGAGGCACCATGCGGACTTTACTACATGGGAGTAATGTCTCAAACTGTATACGCTTTGATCGTTCAATGGAAGACAAGTAGTAGATTGCGAAGCACATCTGGAGGCATTCTGTAATCTGTATACATTCAGAGTGTTGATGGAACACAGAAATTGCATCGGGATTGAATAAAACAAGCACCATGCGGACTTTTCTCCATGGGAGTAATGTCTCCAACTGTCTACGCTTTGATCGTTCATTGGAAGACCAGTAGTAATTTACGAAGCATATCTCGAGGTATTCTGTAATCTGTGGACCTTCAGAGTGTTGATGAAACGCAGAAATTGCATCGAGATTGAATACAACAGGCTCCATGCGTACTTTTCTCCATGATAGTAATGGCTCAAACTGTGTACGATTTGATCGATTCCGGGAAGACCAGTAGTACATTCCAACCACATCTGGAGACTTTCTGTAATCCATGCACCTTCCGAGTGTTGATGAAACACAGAAATTGCATCGGGATTGATTACTACAGGCTCCATGCAGACTTTTCTCCGTAGGCGTAATGTCTCAAACTGTCTACGCTTTGATCAACTTCTAGGAGACCAGTAGTAGTTTTTGAAGCACATCTGGATGCATTCTGTAATCTGTGGACCTTCAGAATGTTCATGAAACACAGAAATTGCATCGGGATTGACTAGACGAGGCACCATGCGGACTTTACTACATGGGAGTAATGTCTCAAACTGTATACGCTTTGATCGTTCCCTGGGAGACCAGTAGTAGTTTCCGAAACACATCTGGAGGCGTTCTGTAATCTGTGGACCTTCAGAGTGCACATGAAACACAGAAATTGCATCGCGATTGACTAGAAGAGGCACCATGCGGTCTTTACTACTTGGGAGTTATGTCTCAAACTGTATACGTTTTGATCGTTCCCTGGAGGAGCAGTAGTAGTTTGCGAAGCACATCTGGAGGCATTCTGTAATCTGTTTACATTCAGAGTGTTGATGGAACACAGAAATTGCATCGGGATTGAATACAACAAGCATCAAATGGACATTTCTCCATGGGAGTAATGTCTCCAACTGTCTACGCTTTGATCGTTCATTGGAAGACCAGTAGTAATTTCCGCAGCACATCTGGAGGTATTCTGTAACCTGTGGACCTTCAGAGTATTAATGAAACGCAGAAATTGCATCGAGATTGAATACAACAGGCTCCATGCGTACTTTTCTCCATGATAGTTATGTCTCAAAGTGTGTACGATTTGATCGATTCCTGGAAGACCAGTAGTACAGTCCGAACCACATCTGGAGACTTTCTGTAATCTATGCACCTTCAAAGTGTTGATGAAACACAGAAATTGCATCAGGATTGAATACAACAGGCTCCATGCGGACTTTTCTCCATGAGAGTAATGTCTCAAACTGTCTACGCTTTGATCGTTCCCTGGAAGGCCAGTAGTAGTTTCCGAAGCACATCTGTAGGCATTCTGTGTTTTGTCGAACTTCACAGTGTTGATGAAACACAGAAATTGAATCGGGATTGAATACAACATTCACCATGAGGACTTTTCTCCATGATATTAATGTCTCAAACTGTCTACGCTTAGATCACTCCCTGGGAGACCAGTAGTAATTTCCGAAGCACATCTGGAGGCATTCTGAAATCTGTGGACCTTCAGAGTGTTCATGACACAGAAATTGCATCGGGATTGACTAGAAGAGGCACCATGCGGACTTTACTACGTGGGAGTAATGTCTCAAACTGTATACGCTTTGGTCGTTCCCTGGAGGAGCAGTAGTAGTTTGCGAAGCACATCTGGACGCATTCTGTAATCTGTATACGTTCAGAGTGTTGATGGAACACAGGAATTGCATCGGGATTGAATACAACAAGCACCATGCGGACTTACTACATGGGAGTAATGTCTCCAACTGTCTACGCTTTGATCGTTCATTGGAAGACCAGTAGTAATTTCCGAAGCACATCTGGAGACTTTCTGTAATCTGTGGACACTCAGAGTGTTGATGAAACGCAGAAATTGTATCGAGATAGAACACAACAGGCTCCATGCGTACTTTTCTCCATGATAGTAATGTCTCAAACTGTGTACGATTTGATAGATTCCTGGAAGACCAGTAGTACATTCCGAACCACATCTGGAGACATTCTGTAATCTATGCACCTTCAGAGTGTTGATGAAACACAGAAATTGCATCGGGATTGATTACAACAGGCTCCATGCGGACCTTTCTCCATAGGCGTAATGTCTCAAACTGTCTACGCTTTGATCAACTTCTGGGAGACCAGTAGTAGTTTTTGAAGCACATCTGGATGCATTCTGTAATCTGTGGACCTTCAGAGTGTTCATGAATCACAGAAATTCTATCGGGATTGACTAGAAGAGGCACCCTGCGGACTTTTCTCCATGGGAGTAATGTCTCAAAGTGTGCTCGATTTGATCCATTCCTTTAAGATAAGTAGCAGTTTCCGAAGCACATCTGGAGGCATTCTGTAATCTGTGGACCTTCCGAGTGTTGATGAAACATAGAAATTGCATCGGGATGAATACTACAGGCACCTTGCTTTTTTCTGTGTGAGTAATGTATCAACTGTCTACGGTTTGATCGTTCCCTGGAAGACCAATAGTAGTTTTCGAATCACATCTGGAGGCATTCTGTAATCTGTGGACCTTGAGTGTTGATGAAACACAGAGACTGCTTCGGCATTTATTACAACAGGCATCATGCGGACTTTTCTCCATGCGAGTAATGTCTAAAATTCTCTACGCTTTGATCGTTCCTTTGAAGACAAGTAGTAGTTTCCAAGGCACATATGGAGGCATTCTGTAATATGTGGACCTTCAGGGTGTTGCTGAAACACAGAAATTACATCGGGATTAAATACAACATGCACCATGCGGACTTTTCTCCATGGGAGTAATGTCTCAAAATCTCTACGCTTTGATCTTTCCCTGGAAGGCCACTAGTAGTTTGCGAAGCACATCTGGATGCATTCTGTAATCTGTAGACCTTCAGAGTGTTGTTGAAACACAGAATTGCATCGGGATTGAATACAAAAGGCACCATGCGAACAATTATACACGGGAGTAATGTCTCATACTGTCTACCCATTGATCGTTCCCTGGAAGACCAGTAGGAGTTTCTGAAGCACATCTGAAGGCATTCCGTAATCTGTAGACCTTCAGAGTGTTGATGAAACACAGAAATTGCATCGGGATTAAATACAACATGCACCTTGGAGCATTCTGTAATCTTTGGAACTTCAGAGTGTAAATGAAACACATAAAGCTCATCGGGATGGATTACAACAGGCACCATGCGGACTTTTCTCCATGAGAGTAATGTCTCAAACTGTCTACCCTTTGATCGTTCCCTGGAAGACCAGTAGTACTTTCCGAAGCACATCTGTAGGCATTCTGTATTTTGTGGAACTTCACAGTGTAGATGAAACACAGAAATTCAATCGGGATGAATACAACAGGCACCATGAGGACTTTTCTCCATGATATTAATGTCTCAAACTGTCTACGCTTTGATCGTTCCCTGGAAGACCGCTAGTAGTTTCCGTAGCACATCTGTAGGCATTCTGTTCTTTGTGGAAATTCACAGTGTTGATGAAACACAGAAATTGAATCGGGATTGAATACAACAGGCACCATGAGGACTTTTCTCCATGATATTAATGTCTCAAACTGTCTACGCTTTGATCGTTCCCTGGGAGACCAGTAGTAGTTTCCGAAACACATCTGGAGGCATCCTGTAATCTGTGGACCTTCAGAGTGTTCATGAAACACAGAAATTGCATCGGGATTGACTAGAAGAGGCACCATGCGGCCTTTACTACATGGGAGTAATGTCTCAAATTTTATACGCTTTGATCGTTCCCTAGGAGACCAGTTGTAGTTTCCGAAGCACATCAGGAGGCATTCTGTAATCTGTTTACATTCAGAGTGTTGATGGAACACAGAAATTGCATCGGGATTGAATACAACAAGCATCAAATGGACATTTCTCCATGGGAGTAATGTCTCCAACTGTCTACGCTTTGATCGTTCATTGGAAGACCAGTAGTAATTTCCGAAGCACATCTGGAGGTATTCTGTAACCTGTGGACCTTCAGAGTATTAATGAAACGCAGAAATTGCATCGAGATTGAATACAACAGGCTCCATGCGTACTTCTCTCCATGATAGTTATGTCTCAAACTGTGTACGATTTGATCGATTCCTGGAAGACCAGTAGTACAGTCCGAACCACATCTGGAGACTTTCTGTAATCTATGCACCTTCAGAGTGTTGATGAAACACAGAGATTGCATCGGGATTGAATAAAACAGGCACCATGTGGACTTTTCCCCATGGGAGTAATGTCTCAAACTCTCTACGCTTTGATCGTTCCCTGGAAGACAAGTAGTAGTTTTCAAGGCACATCTGGAGGCATTCTGTAATCTGTGGACCTTCAGAATGTTGATGAAACACAGAAATTGCATCGGGATTGAATACAACAGGCACCATGCGGACTTTTCTCCACGGGATAATGTCTCAAACTGTCTACGAAATTTGATCGATTCCTCGAAGACCAGTAGTAGTTTCCGAAGCACGTCCTGAGTCATTCTGTAATTTGTGGATCTTGAGAGTGTTGATAAAACAGAAAAATTGCATGGGGATTCAATACAACAGGCAACATGCGGACTTTTCTCCATGGGAGTAATGACTCAAAGTGTGCTCGATTTGATCCATTCCTCCAAGATAAGTAGCAGTTTTCGAATCACATCTGGAGGCATTCTGTAATCTGTGGACCTTGAGTGTTGATGAAACACAGATTGCTTCGGCATTTATTACAACAGGCATCATGTGGACTTTTCCCCATGCTAGTAATGTCTCAAATTCTCTACGCTTTGATCGTTCCTTTGAAGACAAGTAGTAGTTTCCAAGGCACATATGGAGGCATTCTGTAATATGTGGACCTTCAGGGTGTTGATGAAACACAGAAATTACATCGGGATTGAATACAACATGCACCATGCGGACTTTTCTCACAGGGAGTAATGTCTCAAACTCTCTACGCTTTGATCTTTCCCTGGAAGGCCACAAGTAGTTTGCGAAGCACATCTGGATGCATTCTGTAATCTGTAGACCTTCAGAGTGTTGTTGAAACACAGAATTGCATCGGGATTGAATGCAAAAGGCACCATGCGAACATTTATCCATGGGAGTAATGTCTCATACTGTCTACGCATTGATCGTTCCCTGGAAGACCAGTACGAGTTTCTGAAGCACATCTGAAGGCATTCCGTAATCTGTAGACCTTCAGAGTGTTGATGAAACACAGAAATTGCATAGGGATTAAATACAACATGCACCTTGGAGCATTCTGTAATCTTTGGAACTTCAGAGTGTAGATGAAACACATAAAGCTCATCGGGATGGATTACAACAGGCACCATGCGGACTTGTCTCCATGAGAGTAATGTCTCAAACAGTCTACCATTTGATCGTTCCCTAGAAGACCAGTAGTAGTTTGCGAAGCACATCTGGAGGCATTCTGTAATCTGTATACATTCAGAGTGTTGATGGAACACAGAAATTGCATCGGGATTGAATACAACAAGCACCATGCGGACTTATCTCCATGGGAGTAATGTCTCCAACTGTCTACGCTTTGATCGTTCATTGGAAGACCAGTAGTAATTTCCGAAGCACATCTGGAGGTATTCTGTAATCTGTGGACCTTCAGAGTGTTAATGATACGCAGAAATTGCATCGAGATAGAACACAACAGGCTCCATGCGTACTTTTCTCCATGATAGTTATGTCTCAAACGGTGTACAATTTGATCGATTCCTGGAAGACCAGTAGAAGATTCCGAACCACATCTGGAGACTTTCTGTAATCTATGCACCTTCCGAGTGTTGATGAAACACAGAAATTGCATCGGGATTGATTACAACAGGCTCCATGCGGACTTATCTCCATAGGCGTAATGTCTCAAACTGTCTACGCCTTGATCAGCTCCTGGGAGACCAGTAGTAGTTTTCGAAGAACATCTGTAGGCATTCTGTAATCTTTGGAACATCAGAGTGTACATGAAACACATAAAGCTCATCGGGATGGATTACCACAGGCACCATGCGGACTTTTCTCCATGAGAGTAATGTCTCAAACTGTCTACGCTTTGATTGTTCCCTGGAAGACCAGTAGTAGTTTCCGAAGCACATCTGTAGGCTTTCTGTGTTTTGTCGAACTTCACAGTGTTGATGAAACACAGAAATTGAATCGGGATTGAATACAACAGGCACCATGAGGACTTTTCTCCATGATATTAAAGTCTCAAACGGTCTACGCTTTGATCACTCCCTGGGAGACCAGTAGTAGTTTCCGAAGCACATCTGGAGGCATTCTGAAATCTGTGGACCTTCAGAGTGTTCATGACACAGAAATTGCATCGGGATTGACTAGAAGAGGCACCATGCGGACTTTACTACGTGGGAGTAATGTCTCAAACTGTATACGCTTTGATCGTTCCCTGGAAGACCAGTAGTAGTTTGCGAAGCACATCTGGAGGCATTCTGTAATCCGTATACATTCAGAGTGTTGATGGAACACAGAAATTGCATCGGGATTGAATACAACAAGCACCATGCGGACTTATCTACATGGGAGTAATGTCTCCAACTGTCTACGCTTTGATCGTTCATTGGAAGACCAGTAGTAATTTCCGAAGCACATCTGGAGACTTTCTGTAATCTATGGTCATTCACAGTGTTGATGAAACGCAGAAAATGCATCGAGATTGAATACAAGAGGCTCCATGCGTACTTTTTCCATGATAGTAATGTCTCAAACTGTGTACGATTTGATCGATTCCTGGGAAACCAGTAGTAGTTTTTCAAGCACATCTGGATGCATTCTGTAATCTGTGGACCTTCAGAGTGTTCATGAATCACAGAAATTCTATCGGGATTGACTAGAAGAGGCACCCTGCGGACTTTTCTCCATGGGAGTAATGTCTCAAAGTGTGCTCGATTTGATCCATTCCTTTAAGATAAGTAGCAGTTTCTGAAGCACATCTGGAGGCATTCTGTAATCTGTGGACCTTCTGAGTGTTGATGAAACATAGAAATTGCATCGGGATGAATACTACAGGCACCTTGCTTTTTTCTATGTGAGTAATGTATCAACTGTCTACGGTTTGATCGTTCCCTGGAAGACAAATAGTAGTTTTCGAATCACATCTGGAGGCATTCTGTAATCTGTGGACCTTGAGTGTTGATGAAACACAGAGACTGCTTCGGCATTTATTACAACAGGCATCATGCGGACTTTTCTCCATGCGAGTAATGTCTAAAATTCTCTACGCTTTGATCGTTCCTTTGAAGACAAGTAGTAGTTTCCAAGGCACATATGGAGGCATTCTGTAATATGTGGACCTTCCGGGTGTTGCTGAAACACAGAAATTACATCGGGATTGAATACAACATGCACCATGCGGACTTTTCTCCATGGGAGTAATGTCTCAAACTCTCTACGCTTTGATCTTTCCCTGGAAGGCCACAAGTAGTTTGCGAAGCACATCTGGATGCATTCTGTAATCAGTAGACCTTCAGAGTGTTGTTGAAACACAGAATTGCATCGGGATTGAATACAAAAGGCACCATGCGAACATTTATACACGGGAGTAATGTCTCATACTGTCTACTCATTGATCGTTCCATGGAAGACCAGTAGGAGTTTCTGAAGCACATCTGAAGGCATTCCGTAATCTGTAGACCTTCAGAGTGTTGATGAAACACAGAAATTGCATCGGGATTAAATACAACATGCACCTTGGAGCATTCTGTAATCTTTGGAACTTCAGAGTGTAAATGAAACACATAAAGCTCATCGGGATGGATTACAACAGGCACCATGCGGACTTTTCTCCATGAGAGTAATGTCTCAAACTGTCTACCCTTTGATCGTTCCCTGGAAGACCAGTAGTACTTTCCGAAGCACAACTGTAGGCATTCTGTATTTTGTGGAACTTCACAGTGTAGATGAAACACAGAAATTCAATCGGGATGAATACAACAGGCACCATGAGGACTTTTCTCCATGATATTAATGTCTCAAACTGTCTACGCTTTGATCGTTCCCTGGAAGACCGGTAGTAGTTTCCGTAGCACATCTGTAGGCATTCTGTTCTTTGTGGAAATTCACAGTGTTGATGAAACACAGAAATTGAATCGGGATTGAATACAACAGGCACCATGAGGACTTTTCTCCATGATATTAATGTCTCAAACAGTCTACCCTTTGATCGTTCCCTAGAAGACCAGTAGTAGTTTGCGAAGAACATCTGGAGGCATTCTGTAATCTGTATACATTCAGAGTGTTGATGGAACACAGAAATTGCATCGGGATTGAATACAACAAGCACCATGCGGACTTATCTCCATGGGAGTAATGTCTCCAACTGTCTACGCTTTGATCGTTCATTGGAAAACCAGTAGTAATTTCCGAAGCACATCTGGAGGTATTCTGTAATCTGTGGACCTTCAGAGTGTTAATGAAACCCAGAAATTGCATCGAGATAGAACACAACAGGCTCCATGCGTACTTTTCTCCATGATAGTTATGTCTCAAACTGTGTACGATTTGATCGATTCCTGGAAGACCAGTAGAACATTCCGAACCACATCTGGAGACTTTCTGTAATCTATGCACCTTCCGAGTGTTGATGAAACACAGAAATTGCATCGGGACTGATTACAACAGGCTCCATGCGGACTTATCTACATAGGCGTAATGTCTCAAACTGTCTACGCTTTGATCAACTTCTGGGAGACCAGTAGTAGTTTTTGAAGCACATCTGGATGCATTATGTAATCTGTGGACCTTCAGAGTGTTCATGAAATACAGAAATTGCATCGGGATTGACTAGAAGAGGCACCATGCGGCCTTTACTACATGGGAGTAATGTCTCAAATTTTATACGCTTCGATCGTTCCCTGGGAGACCAGTAGTAGTTTCCGAAGCACATCTGGAGGCATTCTGTAATCTGTTTACATTCAGAGTGTTGATGGACCACAGAAATTGCATAGGGATTGAATACAACAAGCATCAAATGGACATTTCTCCATGGGAGTAATGTCTCCAACTGTCTACGCTTTGATCGTTCATTGGAAGACCAGTAGTAATTTCCGAAGCACATCTGGAGGTATTCTGTAACCTGTGGACCTTCAGAGTATTAATGAAACGCAGAAATTGCATCGAGATTGAATACAATAGGCTCCATGCGTACTTTTCTCCATGATAGTTATGTCTCAAACTGTGTACGATTTGATCGATTCCTGGAAGACCAGTAGTACAGTCCGAACCACATCTGGAGAATTTCAGTAATCAATGCACCTTCAGAGTGTTGATGAAACAGAGAGATTGCATCGGGATTGAATAAAACAGGCACCATGTGGACTTTTCCCCATGGGAGTAATGTCTCAAACTGTCTACGCTTTGATCGTTCCCTGGAAGACAAGTAGTAGTTTTCAAGGCACATCTGGAGGCATTCTGTAATCTGTGGACCTTCAGAATGTTGATGAAACACAGAAATTGCATCGGGATTGAATACAACAGGCACCATGCGGACTTTTCTCCACGGGATAATGTCTCAAACTGTCTACGAAATTTGATCGACTCCTCGAAGGCCAGTAGTAGTTTCCGAAGCACGTCCTGAGTCATTCTGTAATTTGTGGATCTTGAGAGTGTTGATAAAACACAAAAATTGCATGGGGATTCAATACGACAGGCAACATGCGGACTTTTCTCCATGGGAGTAATGACTCAAAGTGTGCTCGATTTGATCCATTCCTCCAAGATAAGTAGCAGTTTCCGAAGCACATCTGGAGGCATTCTGTAATCTGTGGACCTTCAGAGTGTTAATGAAACGCAGAAATTGCATCGAGATAGAACACAACAGGCTCCATGCGTACTTTTCTCCATGATAGTTATGTCTCAAACTGTGTACGATTTGATCGATTCCTGGAAGACCAGTAGAGCATTCCGAACCACATCTGGAGACTTTCTGTAATCTATGCACCTTCCGAGTGTTGATGAAACACAGAAATTGCATCGGGATTGATTACAACAGGCTCCATGCGGACTTATCTCCATTGGCGTAATGTCTCAAACTGTCTACGCTTTGATCAACTTCTGGGAGACCAGTAGTAGTTCTTGAAGCACATCTGGATGCATTCTGTAATCTGTGGACCTTCAGAGTGTTCATGAACCACAGAAATTGCATCGGGATTTACTAGAAGAGGCGCCATGCGGACTTTACTACATGGGAGTAATGTCTCAAACTGTATACGCTTTGATCGTTCCCTGGAAGACCAGTAGTAGTTTGCGAAGCACATCTGGAGGCATTCTGTAATCTGTTTACCTTCAGAGTGTTGATGGAACACAGAAATAGCATCGGGATTGTATACAACAAGCACCATGCGGACTTTTCTCCTTGGGAGTAATGTCTCAAAGTATGTACGATTTGATCGTTGCCTGGAAGACCAGTAGTAGTTTGAGAACCACATCTGGAGGCATTCTGTAAACTGTACACCTTTAGAGTTTTGATGAACCACATAAATTGCATCGGGATTGAATGCAACACGCTCCATGCGAACTTTTATGCATAGGCGTAATGTCTCAATCGGTGTACGCTTTGATCGACTTCTGGGACACCAGTAGTAGTTTTCGAAGCAGATCTGGAGGCAATCTGCAATCTTTAGACCTTCAGAGTGTTGATGAAACACAGTAATTTCATCGGGATTCAATACAACAGGCACCATGTGGACTTTTCGCCATTGGAGTAATGTCTCAAACTGTCTGCCCTTTGATCATTCCCTGGAAGACCAGTAGTAGTTTCCGAACCACATCGGGAGGCATTCTGTATTCTGCGGACCTTCAGAGTGTTGATGAAACACAGAAATTACATCGTTTTTGAATACAAGAGGCATAACGCCGACTTTTCACCATAGGAGAATTTCTCAAACTGTCTACACTTTGATCGTTACCTGGAAGACCAGTAGTAGATTCCGAAGCACATGTGGATGCTTTCTGTAATCTCTGAACCTTCAGAGTGTTGATGAAACACAGAAATTGCATGGGGATTCAATACAACAGCCACTATGCGGAATTTTCTCAATGATAGTAATACCTTAAAGTGTCTACGCTTTGATTGATTACAGGAAGGCCAGTAGTAGATTCCGAAGTACATCTGGAGGCATTCTGTAAACTGTTGACCTTCAGAGTGTAGATGGAACACAGGAATTGCATCGGGATTAAATAAAACTGCCCCCATGAGGACCTTTCTCCATGGGAGGGATGTCTCAAACTGTCTACGAAATTTGATCGATTCCTCGAAGGCGAGTAGTAGTTTCAAAGCACATCTTTAGGCATTCTGTGATCTGTGAACCTTCAGAGTGATGATGAAACACGGAAATTGCATCGGGATTGAATAAAAAAAAGGCACCATGGGGATTTCTCTCCATTAGAGTAATGTCTCAAACTTTCTACGCTTTGATCGTTTCCTGGAATACCAGGAGTAATTTCCGAAGCACATCTGGAGGCATTCTGTAATCTGTGGACTATGAGAGTGTTGATGAACACAGAAATTGGATCGGGATTGAATACAACAGGCACCATGGGTACTTTTCACCATAGGAGTAATGTCTCATAGTGGCTACGATTTGATCGTTCCCTGGAAGGGCAGTAGTTGTTTCCGTAGTACATCTGGAGGCATTCTGTAATCTGTGGACCTTGAGAGTGTTAAGGAAACACTGAAATTGCATCGGGATTGAATAAAACAAGAACCATGCGGACTTTTTTGCATGAGAGTAATGTCTCAAACTTTCTACGCTTGGATCGTTCCCTGGAAGAATAGTTGTAGTTTCCGAAGCACATCTGGATACATTCCGTAATCTGTGGACCTTCAGAGTGTTGATGAAACACAGAAATTGCATCGGGATTGAATACAACATGCACCATGCGGACTTTACAAAAGGGAGTAATGTCTCCAACTGTCCACGCTTTGATCGTTCCCTGGAAGACCAGTAGTAATTTCCGAAGCATATCTGGAGGCATTCTGTAATCTGTGGACCTTCAGAGTGTTGGTGAAACACAGAAATTGCGAAGGGATTGAATACAACAGGAAAAAGGCGGACTTTTCTCCATGGGACTAATATCTCAAACTGTGTACGATTTGATAGATTCCTGGAAGACCAGTAGTTGTTTGCGAAGCACATCTGGAGGCAATCTGCAATCTGTGCACTTTCAGAGTGTTGATGAAACAAAGATATTGCATCGGGATTGAATACAACAGGCTCCATTCGGACTTTTCTTCATGAGAGTAATGTCTCAAACTGTCTACGATTTGATCGTTCCCTGTAAGACCAGTGGTAGTTTCCGAAGGGCATCTGGAGGCATTCTGTATTCTGTGGACATTCACAGTGTTGATGAAACAAAGAAATTGCATCGGGGTTGAATACAACAGGCACCATGCGGACTTTTCTCCATGGGAGTAATGTCTCAAACTGTCTGTACATTCATAGTTCTCTGGAAGGGCAGTAGTAATTTCCGAAGCACATCTGGAGGCATTCTGTAATCTGTGGACCTTCAGAGTTTTGATGAAACACAGAAATTGCATCAGGATTGAATACAACAGGCACCATGCGGTCTTTTCGCCACGGGAGTAATGTCACAAACAGTCTACGCTTCGAACGTTCCCTGGAAGACCAGTAGTAGTTTCAAAGTCACATCTGGAGGCATTCTGTAATCTGTTTACATTCAGAGTCTTGGTGGAACACAGAAATTGCATCGGGATCGAACAAAACAGGCAACAAGCGGACTTTTCTCCAGGGGAGTAATGTCTCAAACTGTCTACGTTTGATCGTTAAATGGAAGACCAGTAGTAATTGCCAAAGCACATCTGGAGGCATTCTGTGATCTGTGGACCTTCAGAGTGTTGATGAAACACAGGAATTGCATCGGAATTGAATACAACAGGCACCATGAGGACCTTTCCCATTGGAGAAATGTCTCAAACTGTCTACGAATTTTGATCGATTCCTCGAAGACCAGTAGTAGTTTCCAAGCACATCTGGAGGAATTATGTGATCTGTGGTCCTTCAGAGTGTTGATGAAACACTGAAATTGCATCGGGATTGAATACAACAGGAACCATGCGGTCTTTTCTCCATGGGAGTAATGTCTCAAACTGTGTACGATTTGATCGATTCCTGGAAGACCAGTAGTAGTTTGCGAAGCACATCTGGAGGCATTCTGTAATCTGTGCACATTCAGAGCTTTGATGAAACACAGAAATTGTTTCGGGATTGAAAACAACAGGTTCCATGCGGACTTTTCTCCATAGGCGTAATGACACAACCTGTCTACGCTTTGATCGACTTCTTGGAGACTAGTAGGAGTTTTTGAAGCACATCTGTAGGTATTCTGTGATCTTTGGACCTTCAGAGTGTTGATGAAACGCAGAAATAGCAAAGGGACTGAATACAACAGAAACCATGCGGCCTTTTCTCCATGGGAGTAATGTCTCAAACTGACTACGATATGATCGACACCTGGAAGACAAGTAGTAGTTTCCAAAGCTCATCTGGAGGCATTCTGTATTCTGTGGACATTCACAGTGTTGATGAAACAAAGAAATTGCATCGGGATTGAATACAACTGGCACCATGCTGACTTTTTTCAATGGGAGTAATGTCTCAAACTGTCAACGCTTTGATCGTTCCCTGGAAGATCAGTAGTAGTTACCGAAGCACATCAGGAGGCATTCAGTACTCTGTCGACCTTCATAGTGTTGATGAAACAAAGAAATTGCATCGGGATTGAATACTACAGGCACCATGCGGACTTTTCTCCATGGGAGTAATGTCTCAAACTGTCTACGTTTTGATCGATTCCTGGAAGACCAGTAGTAGATTCCGAAGCACATCTGGAGGCATTCCGTAATCTGAGGCGCTCAGAGTGTTGATGAAACACAAAAATTGCATCTGGATTGAATACAACATGCACCATGCGGCCTTTTCTCCATGGGAGTAATGTCTCAAACAGACTACGCTTAGATCGTTTCCTGGAAGACCAGTAGTACTATCCGAAGCACATCTGGAGGCATTCTGTAATCGGTGGACCTTCAGAATGTAGATGAAACACAGGAATTGCATCGGGATTAAATACAGCAGATACCATGATGATCTTTCTCCATGGGAGAGATGTCTCAAGCTGTCTACGAATTTTGATCGATTCCTCGAAGACCAGTAGTAGCTTTAAAGCACAACTGGAGGCATTCTGTAATCTGTGGACCTTCAGAGTGTTGATGAAACACAGGAATTGCGTCAGGATTGAATACAACAGTCACCATGCTGTCTTCTCTATATGGGAGTAATATCACAAACAGTCTACGCTTTGATCGTTCCCTGGAAGACCAGTAGTAGTTTCCAAGTCACATCTGGAGGCATTCTGTAATCTGTTTACCTTCAGTGCCTTGATGAATCACAGAAATTGCATCGGGATTGAGTACAACAGGCACCATGCGGACTTTTCTCCATGGGTGTAATGTCTGAAACTGTCTACGTTTTGAACGTTCCCTGGAAGACCAGTAGTAGTTTCCGAGGCACATCTGGAGGCATTCTGCAATCTGTGAACCTTCAGAGTGTTCATGAAACACAGAAATTGCATCGGGATTGAATAGAAAGGCACTATGCTAACTTTTCTCCATGGGAGTAATGTCTCAAACTGTCTATAATTTCATAGTTCCCTGGAAGGGCAGTAGTAGTCTCCGAAGCACATCTGGAGGCATTCTGTAATCTGTGGACCTTCAGTGTTTTGATGAAACACAGAAATTGCAACGGGATTAAAAACAACAGTCTCCATGCGTACTTTTCCCAATGATAGTAATGATTAAAACTGTATACGCTTTGGTCGTTTCCTGGAAGACCAGTAGTATTTAAGAAGCACATCAGGAGGTATCCAGTAATCTGTGGACCTTCAGAGTGTTCATAAAACACAGAAATTGCATCGGGATTGAATAGAACAGGCACCATGCGGACTTTTCTCCATGGGAGTAATGTCTCAAACTGTCTACGTTTGATCGTTAAATGGAAGACCAGTAGTAATTGCCAAAGCATATCTGGAGGCATTCTGTAATCTGTGGACCTTCAGAGTGTTGATGAAACACAGGAATAGCATCGGGATTAAATACAACAGGCTCCATGAGGACCTTTCATCATGGGAAAAATGCCTCAAACCGTCTACTAATGTTGATCAATTCCTCGAAGACCAGTAGTAGTTTCCAAGCACATCTTCAGGAATTCTGTGATCTGTGGACCTTCAGAGTGTTGATGAAACACAGATATTGCATCGGGATTGAATACAACATTCACCATGCGGACTTTTCTCCATGGGAGTAATGTCTCAAACTGTCTACACTTTCATAGTTCCCTGGAAGGGCAGTAGTTGTTTCCGAAGCACATCTGGAGGCATTCTGTAATCATTGGACCTTCAGAGTGTTAATGAAACACAGAAATTACATCGGGATTGATTACACAAGCACCATGCGGACTTTATTGCATGAGAGAAATGTCGCAAACTTTCTACGCTTTGATCGTTCCCTAGAAGACCAGTAGTAGTTTATAAGGCACATCTGGAGGCATTATGTAATCTGTGGGCCTTCAGAGTGTTGATGAAACACAAAAATTGCATCGGGATTGAATAAAACAGGCACCATGCGGTCTTTTCTATATGGGAGTAATGTCTCAAACTGACTACGATATGATCGATACCTGGAAGACAAGTAGTAGTTTCCAAAGCTCATCTGGAGGCATTCTGTATTCTGTGGACATTCACAGTGTTGATGAAACAAAGAAATTGCATCGGGATTGAATACAACTGGCACCATGCTGACTTTTTTCAGTGGGAGTAATGTCTCAAACTGTCTACGTTTTGATCGAATCCTGGAAGACCAGTAGTAGATTCCGAAGCACATCTGGAGGCATTCCGTAATCTGAGGCCCTCAGAGTGTTGATGAAACACAAAAATTGCATCTGGATTGAATACAACATGCACCATGCGGCCTTTTCTCCATGGGAGTAATGTCTCAAACAGACTACGCTTAGATCGTTTCCTGGAAGACCAGTAGTACTATCCGAAGCACATCTGGAGGCATTCTGTAATCGGTGGACCTTCAGAGTGTAGATGAAACACAGGAATTGCATCGGGATTGAATAGAAAGGCACCATGCTAACTTTTCTCCATGGGAGTAATGTCTCAAACTGTCTACAATTTCATAGTTCCCTGGAAGGGCAGTAGTAGTCTCCGAAGCACATCTGGAGGCATTCTGTAATCTGTGGACCTTCAGAGTTTTGATGAAACACAGTAATTGCATCAGGATTGAATACAACAGGCACCATGAGGACCTTTCCTCATGGGAGAAATGTCTCAAACTGTCTACGAATGTCGATCGATTCCTCGAAGACCAGTAGTAGTTTCCAAGAACATCTGGAGGAATTCTGTGATCTGTGGACCTTCAGAGTGTTGATGAAACACTGAAATTGCATCGGGATTGAATACAACAGGCTGCATGCGGACTTTTCTCCATGGGAGTAATGACTCAAAAAGTCTACGTATTGATCGATTCCTGGAAGACCAGTAGTAGTTTCCAAGTCACATCTAGAGGCATTCTGTAATCTGTTTACGTTCAGTGCCTTGATGAATCACAGAAATTGCATCGGGATTGAATACAACAGGCACCATGCGGACTTTTCCCCATGGGAGTAATGTCTCAAACTGTCTACGTTTTGAGCGTTCCATGGAAGACCAGTAGTAGTTTCCGAAGCACATCTGGAGGCGTTCTGTACTCTGTGTACATTCACAGTGATGATGAAACACAGAAATGGGATCGGTATTGAATTCAACAGGCACCATGCGTCCTTTTCTCCATAGGAATAATGTCTCAAACTGTCTACGCTTTGATCGTAACTTGGAAGGCCAGTAGTAATTGCCAAACCACATCAGGAGGTATTCAGTAATCTGTGGAACTTCAGAGTGTTTATGAAACACAGAAATTGCATCGGGATTGAATAGAACAGGCACCATGCGGACTTTTCTCCATGGGAGTAATGTCTCAAACTGTCTACACTTTCATACTTCCCTGGAAGGGCAGTAGTAGTTTCCGAAGCACATCTGGAGGCATTCTGTAATCTGTGGACCTTCAGAGTTTTGATGAAACACAGAAATTGCATCAGGATTGAATACAACAGGCACCATGCGGTCTTTTCGCCATGGGAGTAATGTCACAAACAGTCTACGCATCGAACGTTCCCTGGAAGACCAGTAGTAGTTTCAAAGTCACATCTGGAGGCATTCTGTAATCTGTTTACATTTAGAGTCTTGATGGAACACAGAAATTGCATCGGGATCGAACAAAACAGGCACCATGCGGACTTTTCTCCATGGGAGTAATGTCTCAAACTGTCTACGTTTGATCGTTAAATGGAAGACCAGTAGTAATTGCCAAACCACATCTGGAGGCATTCTGTAATCTGTGGACCTTCAGAGTGTTGATGAAACACAGGAATTGCATCGGGATTGAATACAACAGGCACCATGAGGACCATTCCCCATGGGAGAAATGTCTCAAACTGTCTACGAATTTTGATCGATTCCTCGAAGACCAGTAGTAGTTTCCAAGCACATCTGGAGGAATTCTGTGATCTGTGGACCTTCAGAATGTTGATGAAACACAGAAATTGCGTCAGAATTGAATACAACAGTCACCATGCGGTCTTTTCTATATGAGAGTAATATCACAAACAGTCTACGGTTTGATCGTTACCTGGAAGACCAGTAGTAGTTTCCAAGTCACATCTGGAGGCATTCTGCAATCTGTGAACCTTCAGAGTGTTCATGAAACACAGATATTGCATCGGGATTGAATAGAAAGGCACCATGCGGTCATTTCGCCATGGGAGTAATATCACAAACAGTCTACGCATCGAACGTTCCCTGGAAGACCAGTAGTAGTTTAAAAGTCACATCTGGAGGCATTCTGTAATCTGTTTACATTCAGAGTCTTGATGGAACACAGAAATTGCATCGGGATCGAACAAAACAGGCATCATGCGGACTTTTCTCCATGGGAGCAATGTCTCAAACTGTCTACGGGATGATCGTAACCTGGAAGACCAGTAGTAGTTTCCGAAGCACATCTGGAGGCATTCTGTAATCTGTGGAGCTTCAGAGTGTTGATGAAACACAGAAATTGCAACGGGATTAAAAACAACAGTCTCCATGCGTACTTTTCCCAATGATAGTAATGATTAAAACTGTATACGCTTTGGTCGTTTCGTGGATGACCAGTAGAATTTAAGAAGCACATCAGGAGGTATTCAGTAATCTGTGGACCTTTAGAGTGTTCATATAACACAGAAATTGCATCGGGATTGAATAGAACAGGCACCATGCGGACTTTTCTCCATGGGAGTAATGTCTCAAACTGTCTACACTTTCATAGTTCCCTTGAAGGGCAGTAGTAGTCTCCGAAGCAAATCTGGAGGCATTCTGTAATCTGTGGACCTTCAGAGTTTTGATGGAACACAGAAATTGCAACAGGATTGAATACATCAGGCACCATGCGGTCTTTTCGCCATGTGAGTAATGTCTCAAACTGTCTACACTTTCATAGTTCCCTGGAAGGGCAGTAGTAGTTTCCGAAGCACATCTGGAGGCATTCTGTAATCTGTGGACCTTCAGAGTTTTGATGAAACACAGAAATTGCATCAGGATTGAATACAACAGGCACCATGCGGTCATTTCGCCATGGGAGTAATATCACAAACAGTCTACGCATCGAACGTTCCCTGGAAGACCTGTAGTAGTTTCAAAGTCACATCTGGAGGCATTCTGTAATCTGTTTACATTCAGAGTCTTGATGGAACACAGAAATTGCATCGGGATCGTACAAAACAGGCACCATGCGGACTTTTCTCCATGGGAATAATGTCTCAAACTGTCTACGTTTGTTCGTTAAATGGAAGACCAATAGTAATTGCCAAAGCACATCTGGAGGCATTCTGTAATCTGTGGACCTTCAGAGTGTTGATGAAACACAGGAATTGCATCGGGATTGAATATAACAGGCACCATGAGGACCTTTCCCCATGGGAGAAATGGCTAAAACTGTCTACGAATTTTAATCGATTCCTCGAAGACCAGTAGTAGTTTCCAAGCACATCTGGAGGAATTCTGTGATCTGTGGACCTTCTGAGTGTTGATGAAACACAGAAATTTTATCGGGATTGAATAGAACAGGCACCATGCAGACTTTTCTCTATGGGAGTAATGTCTCAAACTGTCTACACTTTCATACTTTCCTAGAAGGGCAGTAGTTGTTTCCGAAGCACATCTGGAGGCATTCTGTAATCATTGGACCTTCAGAGTGTTAATGAAACACAGAAATTACATCGGGATTGAGTTAAACAAACACCACGCGGTCTTTATTGCATGAGAGAAATGTCCCAAACTTTCTACGCTTTGATCGTTCCCTAGAAGACCAGTAGTAGTTTATAAGGCACATCTGGTGGCATTCTGTAATCTGTAGGCCTTCAGAGTATTGATGAAACACAAAAATAGCATCGGGATTGAATAAAACAGGCTCCATGCGGACTTTTCTCCATGAGAGTAATGTCTCAAACTGTCTACGATTTGATCGTTTCCTGGACGACCAGTAGTAATTTCCGAAGCACATTCGAAGTCATTCTGTACTCTGTGGACCTTCAGAGTGTTGATGAAACACAGGAATTGCATCGGGATTGAATTCAACAGTCATAATGCGCACTTTCCTCCATGGGAGTAATGTCTCAAACAGTGTACGAATTTTGATCGATTCCTCGAAGACCAGTAGTAGTTTCCAAGCACATCTGGAGGCACCCTGTGATCTGTGGACCGTCATGGTGTTGATGAAACACAGAAATTGCACCGGGATTGAATACAATAGGCACCATGCAGACTTTTCGCCATGGGAGTAATGTCTCAAACTGTGAACGATTTGATCGATTAATGGAAGACCAGTAGGAGTTTGCGAAGCACATTTCGAGGCTTTCTGTAATCTGTGGACCTTCAGAGTGTTGGTGAAACGCCGAAATTGCAAAGGGATTGAATACAACATTAACCATGCGGTCTTTTCTCCATGGGTATAATGTCTCAAACTGTCTACGCTTTGATCGACTTCTTGGAGACCAGTAGGAGTTTTTGAAGCACATCGGTAGGTATTCTGTGATCTTAGGACCTTCAGAGTGTTGATGAAACACAGAAATTGCATCGGGATTGAATACAACAGGCACCATGCGGACTTTTCTCCATTGGAGTAATGTCTCAAACTGTCTACGCTTTGATCGTTCTCTGGAAGACCAGTAGTAGTTTATAAGGCACATCTGGAGGCATTCCGTAATCTGTGGGCCTTCACAGTGTTGATGAAACACAGAAATTGCATCGGGACGGAATAAAACAGGCACCATGCAGCCTTTTTTCCATGGGAGTAATGTCTCAAACTGTGAACGGTTTGATCGATTCCTGGAAGACCAGTAGTAGTTTCCGAAGCACACCTGGAGGCATTCTGTATTCTGTTGACCTTCAGAGTGTTGATGAAACACGGAAATTGCATCGGGATTGAATACATCAGGCACCATGCGGAGTACTTTCCATGGGAGTAATGTCTCAAATTGTCTACGCTTTGATCGTTCCCTGGAAGACCTGTAGTAGTTTCCGTAGGACATCTGGAGGCATTCTGTATTCTGCGGACCTTCAGAGTGTTGATGAAACACATAAATTGCAACGGGATAGAATACAACAGTCACGATGCGGACTTTTCTCAATGATAGTAATGTCTCAAACTGTATACGTTTTGGTCGTTTCCTGGAAGACCAGTAGTAATTTCAAAGTCACATCTGGAGGCATTTTGTAATCTATTTACATTTAGAGTGTTGATGGAACACAGAAATTGAATCGGGCTCGAATACAACAGGCACATGCGGACTTTTTTCCATGGGAGTAATGTCTCTAACTGTGAACGATTTGATCGATTCCTGGAAGACCAGTAGCAGTTTGCAATGCTCGTCTGGAGGAATTCTGTAATCTGTGGATCTTCAGAGGGTTGGTGAAACGCAGAATTTGCAAAGGGATTGAATATAACAGGAACCATGCGGACTTTTCTCAATGGGAGTAATGTCTCAAACTGTGTACGATTGGATCGATTCCTGGAAGACCACTAGTAGTTTGCGAAGCACATCTGGAGGCATTCTGTAATTTGTGCACTTTCAGAGTGTTGATGAAACACAGAAATTGCATCCGGATTGAATACAACAGGCTCCATGCGGACTTTTCTCCATAGGCGTAATGACTCAAACTGTCTACGCTTTGATCGACTTCTGGGAGACCAGTAGCAGTTTTTGAAGCACATCTGTAGGCATTCTGTGATCTTTGGACATTCAGAGTGTTGATGAAACACAGAAATTGCATTGGGATTGAATATAACAGGCACCATGCAAACTTTTCTCCATGGGAGAAATGTCTCAAACTGTCTATGAAATTTGATCGATTCCTCGAAGACCAGTAGTAGTTTCTTAAGCACATCTGGAAGCATTCTGTATTCTGTGGACCTTGACAGTGATGATGAAACACAGAAATTGGATCGGCTTTGAATACAACAGGCACCATGCGTACTTTTCTCCATAGGAGTAATGTCTCATAGTGGCTACGATTTGATCGTTCCCTGGAAGGGCAGTAGTTATTACCGACGCACATCAGGAGGCATTCAGTAATCTATGGACCTTCAGAGTGTTGGTGAAACACAGAAATTGCAAAGGGATTGAATACAACAGGAAAAATACGGACCTTTCTCCATGAGAGTAATGTCTCGAACTGCCTACGCTTTGATCGTTCCCTGTAAGACCAGTGGTAGTTTTCGAATGGCATCTGGAGGCATTCTGTATTCTGTGGACATTCACAGTGTTGATAAAACACATAAATGGGATCGGGATTGAATTGAACAAGCACCATGCGTTCTTTTCTCCATAGGAGTAATGTCTCAAAGTGTCTACGGTTTGATCGTTACCTGGAAGACCAGTAGAAGTATTCGAAGCACATCAGGAGGCATTTTGTAACCTGTGGACCTTCAAAGTGTTGATGATACACAGAAATTGCATCGGGATTGAATACAACATGCACCATGCGGACTTTTTTCAATAATAGTAATGTCTCAAACTGTCTACGCTTTGATCATTCCCTGGAAATCAGTTGTAGTTTCCGAACCACATCATGAGGCATTCAGTAATCTGTCGACTTTCAGAGTGTTGATGAAACAAAGAAATTGCATCGGGATTGAGTACAACAGGCACCATGCGGACTTTTCTCCATGGGAGTAATGTCTCAAACTGTCTACGTTTTGATCGAATCCTGGAAGACCAGTAGTAGATTCCGAAGCACATCTGGAGGCATTCTGTAATCTGTGGACCTTCAGAGTGTTGATGTAACACAGAAATTACATCGGGATTGAATACAACAAGCACCATGCGGACTTTCCTCCATGAGAGTAATGTCTCAGACTATCTACGCTTTAATCGTTTCCTGGAAGACCAGTAGTAGTTTCGGAAGTACTTCTGGAGGCATTCGGTAATCTGTAGGTATTCAGAGTCTTGATAAAATATAGAAATTGCATCGGGATTAAATACAAGAGGCACGAAGCTGACCTTTCTCGATAGGGGAAATGTCTCTGTCTGTCTACGAATTTTGATCGATTCCTCGAAGACCAGTAGTAGTTTCCGAAAAACATCTGGAGGCATTCCGTAATCTGAGGACTTTCAGAGTGTTGATGAAACACATAAATGGCATCAGGATTGAATACAACAGTCACCATGCGGTCTTTTCTATATGGGAGCAATATCACAAACAGTCTACGCTTTGATCGTTCCCTGGAAGACCAGCAGTAGTTTCCAAGTCACATCAGGAGGAATTCTGTAATCTGTGGACCTTCAGAATGTTAATTAAATACAGAAATTGCATCGGGATTGAATAAAACAAACACCATGCGGACTTTTTTTGCATGAGATTAATGTCTCAAACTTTCTACACTTTGATCGTTCCCTGGAAGACCAGTAGAAGTTTCCGAAGCACATCTTGAGGCATTCCGTAATCTGTGGACCTTCAGAGTGTTGATGAAACACAGAAATGGCATCAGGATTGAATACAATAGTCACCATGCGGTCTTTTCTATATGGGAGCAATATCACAAACAGTCTACGTTTTGATCGTTCCCTGGAAGACCAGTAGTAGTTTCCAAGTCACATCTGGAGGCAATCTGTAATATGTTTACCTTCAGTGCGTTGATGAAACACAGAAATTGCATTGGGATTGAATACAACAGTCACCATGCGGTCTTTTCTATATGGGAGCAATATCACAAACAGTCTACGCTTTGATCGTTCCCTGGAATACCAGAGTAGTTTCCGAAGCACATCTGGAGGCATTCAGTATTCTGTGGACCTTCACAGTGTTGACGAAACACAGAAATTGCATCGGGATGGACTACAACAGGCACCATGCAGACTTTTCTCCATGGTAGTAATGTCTCAAACTGTCTACTATTTGGTCGCTCCCTGGAAGACCAGCAGTAGTTACCGAAGCAAATCTGGAGGCATTCTGTAATCTGTTGCCCTTCAGAGTGTTGATGAAACACAGAAATTGCATCGGGTTGAATACAAGAGGCACCATGCGGACTTTTCTCAATAATAGTAATGTCTCAAACTGTCTACGCTTTGATCGTCCAGTCGAAGACCATTAGTAGTTTCCGAACCACATCAGGAGGCATTCTGTAATCTGTGGACCTTCAGAGTCTTCATAAACACAGAAATTGCATCGGGATTGAATAGAAGAGGCACCATGCGGACTTTTGTCAATGAGAGTAATGTCTAAAACTGTCTACGCTTTGATCGTTAACTGGAAGACCAGTAACAGTTTCCGAAGCACATCTGGAGGCGTTCTGTAATCTGTTGACCTTCAGAGTGTTGATGAAACAGGGAAATTGCATCGGGATTGAATACATCAGGCACCATGCGGACTTCTCTCCATGGGAGTAATGTCTCAAACTGTCTACATTTTGATCGTTCCCTGGAAGACCAGTAGTAGTTTCCGTAGCACATCTGGATGCATTCTGTATCCTGAGGACCTTCACAGTGTTGATGAAACACAGAAATTGGATCTTGATTGAATACAATAGGCACCATGCGTACTTTTCTCCATAGGAGTAATGTCTCAAAGTGTCTACGATTTGATCGTTACCTGGAAGATCAGTAGTAGTTTACGAAGCACTTCTGGAGGCTTTCTGTAGTCTGTGGTCCTTCAGAATTTTGATGAAACACAGATATTCCATCGGGATTGAATACAACAGGCACCATGCGGAATTTTCTCCATTGGAGTAATGTCTCACACTGTCCACGCTTTGATCGTTCCCTTGAAGACCAGTGGTAATTTTCGAAGCACGCATGGAGGCTTTCTGTAATCTGTGGACCTTCAGAGTGTTGATGATACACAGAAAATGCATCGGGATTGAATACAACAGGCACCATGCGGACTTTTCTCCATGATAGTAATGTCCCAAACTGTCTACGCTTTGATCGTTAACTGGAAGACCAGTAACAGTTTCCGAAGCACATCTGGAGGCATTCTGTAATCTGTTTACGTTCAGAGTGTTGATGGAACACAGAAATTGCATCGGGATTGAATACAACAGGCACCATGCGGACTTTTCTTCATGTTAGTAATGTCTTAAACTGTCTACGTTTTGATCGTTCCCTTGAAGACCAGTAGTAGTTTCTGAAGCACATCTGGAGGCATTCTGTAATCTGTGGGTCTTCAGAGTGTTGATCAAATACAGAAATTGCATCGGGATTCAATACAACAATCACCATGCGGACATTTCTCCACGGGAGTAATGTCTCAAACTGTCTAGGTTTTGATCGTTCCCTGGGAGATCAGTAGTAGTTTCCGAAGCACATCTGGAGGCATTCCGTAATCTGAGGACCTTCAGAGTGTTGATGAAACACAGAAATGGCATCAGGATTGAATACAACAGTCACCATGCGGACTTTACTCCATGCGAGTAATGTCCCCAACTGTCTACGTTTTGATCCTTCCCTAGCAGACCAGTTGTAACTACTGAAGCACATCTGGAGGCATTCTGTAATCTGTGGACTTTCACAGTGTTGATGACACTTAGAAATTGATCGGGATTGAATACAACAGGTACCATGCGTACTTTTCTCCATGAGAGTAATGTCTCAAACAGACTACTCTTAGATCCTTTCCTGGAAGACCAGTAGTAATATCCGAAGCACATCTGGAGGCATTTTGTAATCTGTGGACCTTCAGAGGGTAGATGAAACACAGGAATTGCATCGGGATTAAATACAACTGATACCATGATGATCTTTCTCCATGGGAGAGATGTGTCAAACTGTGTGAGAATTTTGATCGATTCCTCGAAGACCAGTAGTAGTTTTCAAGCACATCTGGAGGCATTTGTGATTTGTGGACCTTCAGAGTGTTGATGAAACACAGAAATTGCATCGGGATTGAATACAACAGGCACCAAGCCGGCTTTTCTCTATGGGAGTAATATCACAAACAGTCTACGCTTTGATCGTTCCCTGGAAGACCAGTAGTAGTTTCCAAGTCACTTCTGGAGGAATTCTGTAATCTGTGGACCTTCAGAATGTTAATTAAATACAGAAATTGCATCGGGATTGAATAAAACAACCACCATGCGGACTTTTTTGCATGAGATTAATGTCTCAAACTTTCTACGCTTTGATCGCTCCCTGGAAGACCACTAGACGTTTCCGAAGCACATCTGGAGGCATTCCGTAATCTGTGGAGCTTCAGAGTGTTGATGAAACACAGAAATGACATCAGGATTGAATACAACAGTCACCATGCGGTCTTTTCTATATGGGAGCAATATCACAAACAGTCTACGCTTTGATCATTCCCTGGAAGACCAGTAGTAGTTTCCAAGTGACATCTGGAGGCATTCTGTAATCTGTGGACCTTCAGAGTGTTGATGAAATAGGGAAATTGCATCGGGATTGAATACATCAGGCACCATGCGGACTTCTCTCCATGGGAGTAATGTCTCAAAGTGTCTACGATTTGATCGTTACCTGGAAGATCAGTAGTAGTTTCCGAAGCACGACTGGAGGCTTTCTGTAATCTGTGGACATTCAGATTGTTGACGAAACACAGAAATTCCATCCGGGATTGAATACAACAGGCACCATGCGGAGTTTTCTCCATTGGAGTAATGTCTCAAACTGTCTACGCTTTGATCGTTCCCTGGAAGACCAGTGGTAGTTTTCGAAGCACGTCTGGAGCCTTTCTGTAATCTGTGGACCTTCAGAGTGTTGATGATACACAGAAATTGCATCGGGATTGAATACAACAGGCACCATGCGGACTTTTCTCCATGAGGGTAATGTCTCAAACTGTCTACGCTTTGATCGTTCCCTGTAAGACCAGAGGTAGTTTCCGAAGGGCACCTGGAGGCATTCTGTATTCTGTGGAAATTCACAGTGTTGATGAAACACAGAAATGGGATCGGCATTGAATTCAACAGGCACCATGCGTCCTTTTCTCCATAGGAGTAATGTCTCAAAGTGTCTACGGTTTGATCGTTACCTGGAAGACCAGTAGAAGTATTCGAAGCACATCAGGAGGCATTTTGTAACCTGTGGAACTTCAAAGTGTTGATGATACACAGAAATTCCATCCGGGATTGAATACAACAGGCACCATGCGGAGTTTTCTCCATAGGAGTAATGTCTTAAACTGTCTACGTTTTGATCGTTCCCTTGAAGACCAGTAGTAGTTTCTGAAGCACATCTGGAGGCATTCCGTAATCTGTGGACCTTCAGAGTGTTGATGAAACACAGAAATTGCATCGGGCTTCAATACAACAGGCACCAAGGGGTCTTTTCTCCATGGTAGTAATGACTCAAACAGTCTACGCTTTGATCGCTTCCTGTAGGACCAGTAATAGTTCACTAAGCACATCTGGAGGCATTCTCTAATCTGTGGAAATTCAGAGTGTTCATGAAACACAAAAATTGCATCGGGATTGAATAAAACTGGCACTATGCGGACTTTTTGTCATGGGAGTAAAGTGTTCAACTATCTACGATTTGATTGTTTCCGAGAAGACCAGTAGTAGTTTCCGAAGCACATCTGGAGGCCTTATGTAATCTGTGGACCTTCACAGTGTTCATGAAACACAGAAATTGGATCTGGATTGATTACAACAGGTACCATGCGTACTTTTCTCCATGAGAGTAATGTCTCAAACTGTGTACGATTTGATCGATTCCTGGAAGACCAGTAGTAGTTTAAAAGGCACATCTGGAGGCATTCTGCAATCTGTGGGCCTTCAGAGTGTTGGTGAAACGCAGATATTGCATCGGGAATGAAAACAACAGGAACCATGCGCAATTTTCTCCATGGGAGTAATGTCTCACGCTGTTTACGATTTGATCGATTCCTGGAAGACCAGTAGTAGTTTGCGAAGCACATCTCAATGCATTCTGTATTCTGAGGACCTTCACAGTGTTGATGAATCACAGAAATTGGATCTTGATTGAATACAACAGGCACCATGCGTACTTTTCTACATAGGTGTAATGTCTCAAAGTGTCTACGATTTGATCGTTACCTGGAAGATCAGTAGTAGTTTCCCAAGCACGTCTGGAGGCTTTCTGTAATCTGTGGACCTTCAGATTGTTGATGAAACACAGAAATTCCATCGGGATTGAATACAACAGGCACCATGCGGAGTTTTCTCCATTGGAGTAATGTCTCAAACTGTCTACGTTTGATCGTTCCCTGGAAGACCAGTGGTAGTTTACGAAGCACATCTGGAGGCATTCTGTATTCTGAGGATTTTCAGAGTGTTGATGATACACAGAAATTGCTTCGGGATTGAATACAACAGGCACCATGCGGTCTTTTCTCCATGTGAGTAATGTACCCAACTGTCTACGTTTTGATCCTTCCCTAGCAGACCAGTAGTAATTACTGAAGCACATCTAGAGGCATTCTGTAATCTGTGGACTTTCACAGTGTTGATGAAACATAGAAATTGGATCGGGATTGAATAAAACAGGTACCATGCGGACTTTTCTCCATGGGAGTAATGTCTCAAACTGTGTACGATTTGATCGATTCCTGGAAGACCAGTAGTAGTTTCCGAACCACATCTGGAAGCATTCTGAATCTGTTGACATTCAGAGTGCTGATGGAACACAGAAATTGTATCGGGATTGAATACAACAGGCACCATGCGGACTTTTCTCCATGGGAGTAATTTCTCAAACTGTCTACGCTTTGATCGTTCCCTGGAATACCAGAGTAGTTTCTGATGCACATCTGGAGGCAATCTCTAATCTGTGGAAATTCAGAGTGTTGATGAAACACAGAAATTGAATCGTGATTGAAAACAACGGGCACCATGCAAACTTTTCGTCATGGGAGTGATGTGTTCAAGTATCTACGTTTTGATTTTTCCCTGAAAGACCAGTAGTAGTTTCCGAAGCGCATATGGAAGCATTCTGCAATCTGTGGACATTCAGAGTGTTGATGAAACACACAGACTGCATCGGGATTGAATTGAACAGGCACCATGTGGACTTTTCTCCATGGGAGAAATTTCTCAAATTGTCTACGCTTTGATAGTTCCCTGGAAGACAAGTAGTAGTTTCTGAAGCACAACTTAAGGCATTCTGTGATCTGTCGACCTTCAAAGTGTTGATGAAACACAGAAATTGCATCTGGTTTGAATACAACAACCACCATGCCGACTTGTCTCCATGGGAGTAATGTCTCAAACTATCTACACTTTGATCGATTCCTGGAAGATCAGTAGTAGCTTCCGAAGCACATTTGGAGGCATTCTGTAACCTGTGGACCTTCAGAGTATTGATGAAACACAGAAATTGCTTTGGAATTGAATACAAAAGGCATCATGCGGACTTATCTCCATGGGAGTAATGTCACAATCTGTCTACGTTTTGATCGTTCCCTGGAAGACAAGTTGTAGTTTCCGAAGCATTTCTGGAGCCTTTCCCTAATCTGTGGGCATTCAGAGTGTTGATGAAACACAGAAATTGCATCGGGATTGAATACAACAGGCATCATGCGGACTTTTCTCCACGGGAGTAATGTCTCAAACTGTGTACACTTTAATCGATTCCTGGAAGACCAGTAGTAGTTTCCGACGCACATACGGAGGCATTCTGTAATCTGTGGACCTTCAGAGTTTTGATGAAACACAGAAATTGCATCGGGATTGAATACGACAGGCACCATGCGGACTCTTCTCCATAGGAGTAATGTCTCAAGCTGACTACGCTTTGATCGTTACCTGGAAGACAAGTAGTAGTTTCCGAAGCTCATCTGGAGGCATTCTGTAATCTGTGGACATTCAGAGTGTCGATGAAACACAGACAGTGCATCGGGTTTGAATACAACAGTCACCATGTAGACTTTTCTCTATGGGAGTGATGTCTCAAATTGTCTACGTTTTGATAGTTCCCTGGAAGACCAGTAGTAGTTTCCGAAGCACATCTGGAGGCTTTCTATAATCTGTGGACCTTCGTGTAGATGAAACACGGAAATTGCATCTGGATTGAATCCATCAGGCACCATGCAGTATTTTCTCCATGGGAGTAATGTCTCAAACTGTCTACGCTTTGATCGTTCCCTGGAAGACCTGTAGTAGTTTCAGAAGCACATCTGGAGGCTTACTGTAATCTGTGGACCTTCAGAGTGTTGATGGAACACAGAAATTGCATCGGGATTGAATACAACAGGCACCATGCGGACTTTTCTCAATGGGAGTAATGTCTCAAATTGTATACGCTTTGATCGTTCTCTGGAAGACCAGTAGTTGATTCCGAAGCACGTCTGGAGGCATTCTGTTATCTGTGGACCTTCAGAGTGTTGATGAAACACAGGAATTGCTTCGGGATTAAATAGAACAGCCACCATGAGGACCTTACTCCATGGGAGAAATGTCTCAAACTGTCTACGAATTTTGATCGATTCCTCGAAGACCAGTAGTAGTTTCCGAAGCTCATCTGGTAGCATTCCGTAATCTGTGGACCTTCAGAGTGTTGATGAAATACAGAAATTGCATCGGGATTGAATACAACATGCACCATGCGGTCTTTTCTCCATGGGAGTAATATCTCAAATAGACTACGCTTTGTTCGCTCCCTGGAAGACCAGTAGTAGTTTATAAGGCACATCTGGAGACATTCTGTAATCTGTCTGAATTCAGAGTGTTGATGAAACACAGAAATTGCATAGGGATTGAATAAAACAGGCACCATGAGGACTTTTCTCAATGGGAGTAATGTCTCAAACTGTCTACGCTATGATCGTTTCCTGGAAGACCAGTAGTAATATCCGAAGCACATCTGGAGGCATTCTGTAATCTGTGGACCTTCCGAGTGTAGATGAAACACTGGAATTGCATCAGGATTGAATACAACAGTCACCATGCGGTCTTTTCTATATGGGAGTAATATCACAAACAGTCTACTCTTTGATCGTTCCCTGGAAGACCAGTAGTAGTTTCCAAGTCGCATCTGGAGGCATTCTGTAATCTGTTTACCTTCAGTGCGTTGATGAAACACAGAAATTGCATCGGGATTGAATACAACAGGCACCATGCGGACTTTTCTCCATGGTAGTAATGTCTCAAACTGTATACGTTTTGATCGTTCTCTGGAAGACCAGTAGTAGTTTTCGAAGCACATCTGGAGGCATTCTGAAATCTGTTTACATTCAGGGTGTTGATGGAAAGCAGAAATTGCATCGGGATTGAATACAACAGGCACCATGCGGACTTTTCTCCATGTGAGTAATGTCCCCAACTGTCTACGTTTTGTTCCTTCCCTAGCAGACCAGTAGTAATTACTGAAGCACATCTGGAGGCATTCTGTAATCTGTGGACTTTCACAGTGTTGATGAAACACAGCAATTGGGTCGGGATTGAATACAACAGGTACCATGCGTACTTTTCTCCATGAGAGTAATGTCTCAAACTGTGTACGATTTGATCGATTCCTGGAAGATCAGTAGTAGTTTAAATGGCACATCTGGAGGCATTCTGTAATCTGTGGGCTTTCAGAGTGATGGTGAAACATAGAAATTGCATCGGGAATGAGTACAACAGGAACCATGCGGAATTTTTTTCCATGGGAGTAATGTCTCAAACTGTGTACGATTTGATCGATTCCTGGAAGACCAGTAGTAGTTTCCGAACCATATCTGGAAGCATTCTGAATCTGTGCACCTTCAGAGTGTTGATGAAACACAGAAATTGCATCGGCATTCTATACAACAGGCACCAAGCGGTCTTTTCTCGATGGTAGTAATGACTCAAACTGTCTACGCTTTGATCGTTCCCTGGAAGACCATTAGTAGTTTACGAAGCACATCTTGAGGCTTTCTGTCATCTGTGGACCTTCAGAGTGTTGATGGAACACAGAAATTGCATCGGGAAAGAATACAACAGGCACCATGCGGACTTTTCTCCATGGTAGTAATGTCTCAAACTGTATACGCTTTGATCGTTCTCTGGAAGACCAGTAGTAGTTTTCGAAGCACATCTGGAGGCATTCTGTAATCTGTTTACATTTAGGGTGTTGATGGAACGCTGAAATTGCATCGGGATTGAAAACAACAGCACCATGCGGACTTTTCACCATGTGAGTAATGTCCCCAACTGTCTACGTTTTGATCCTTCAATAGCAGACCAGTAGTAATTACTGAAGCCCATCAGGAGGCATTGTGTAATCTGTGGACTTTCACAGTGTTTATGAAACACAGAAATTGGATCGGGATTGAATACAACAGGTACCATGCGGACTTTTCTCCATGGGAGTAATGTCTCAAACTGTCTACGCTTTGATCGTTCCCTGGAAGACCTGTAGTAGTTTCAGAAGCACATGGGGAGGCTTACTGTAATCTGTGGACCTTCAGAGTTTTGATGGAACACAGAAATTGCGTCGGGATTGAATACAACAGTCAACATGCGGACTTATGTGCATGAGTGTAGTGTCTCAAACTGTCTACGCTTTGATCTTTCCCTGGAAGACCATTAGTAGTTTCCGAAGCACATCTTGAGGCTTTCTGTCATCTGTGGACCTTCAGAGTGTTGATGGAACGCAGAAATTGCATCGGGAATGAATACAACAGGCACCATGCGGACTTTTCTCCATGGGAGTAATGTCTCAACTTGTACACGCTTTGATCGTTCTCTGGAAGACCAGTAGTAGTTTTCGAAGCACATCTGGAGGCATCCTGAAATCTGTTTACATTCAGGGTGTTGATGGAAAGCAGAAATTGCATCGGGATTGAATACAACAGCACCATGCGGACTTTTCACCATGTCAGTAATGTCCCCAAATGTCTACGTTTTGTTCCTTCCCTAGCAGACCAGTAGTAATTACTGAAGCACATCTGGAGGCATTCTGATATCTGTGGACTTTCACAGTGTTGATGAAACACAGCAGTTGGGTCGGGATTGAATACAACAGGTACTATGCGTACTTTTCTCCATGAGAGTAATGTCTCAAACTGTGTACGATTTGATCGATTCGTGGAAGATCAGTAGTAGTTTAAATGGCACATCTGGAGGCATTCTGTAATCTGTGGGCCTTCAGAGTGATGGTGAAACTTAGAAATTGCATCGGGAATGAGTACAACAGGAACCATGCGGACTTTTCTCCATGCGAGTAATGTCTCATACTGTGTACGATTTGATCGATTCCTGGAAGACCAGTAGTAGTTTCCGAACCATATCTGGAAGCATTCTGAATCTGTGCACCTTCAGAGTGTTGATGAAACACAGAAATAGCATCGGCATTCAATACAACAGGCACCAAGCGGTCTTTTCTCCATGGTAGCAATGACTCAAATTGTCTACGCTTTGATCGTTCCCTGGAAGACCATTAGTAGTTTCCGAAGCACATCTTGAGGCTTTCTGACATCTGTGGATCTTCAGAGTGTTGATGGAACACAGAAATTGCATCGGGATAGAATACAACAGGCACCATGCGGACTTTTCTCCGTGGGAGTAATGTCTCAAACTGTATACGCTTTGATCGTTCTCTGGAAGACGAGTAGTAGTTTTCGAAGCACATCTGGAGGCATCTGTAATCTGTTTACATTTAGGACGTTGATGGAACGCTGAAATTGCATCGGGATTGAATACAACAGCACCATGCGGAGTTTTCACCATGTGAGTAATGTCCCCAACTGTCTACGTTTTGATCCTTCAATAGCAGACCAGTAGTAATTACTGAAGCCCATCAGGAGGCATTCTGTAATCTGTGGACTTTCACAGTGTTGATGAAACACAGAAATTGGATCGGTATTGAATAGAACAGGTACCATGCGGGCTTTTCTCCATGGGAGTAATGTCTCAAACTGTCTACGCTTTGATCGTTCCCTGGAAGACCTGTAGTAGTTTCAGAAAAGCATCTGGAGGCTTACTGTAATCTGTGGACCTTCAGAGTTTTGATGGAACACAGAAATTGCGTCGGGATTGAATACAACAGGCAACATGCGGACTTTTGTGCATGAGTGTAGTGTCTCAAACTATCTACGCTTTGATCGTTCCCTGGAAGACCATTAGTAGTTTCCGAAGCACATCTTGAGGCTTTCTGTCATCTGTGGACCTTCAGAGTGTTGATGGAACAATGAAATTGCATCGGGATTGAATACAACATGCACCATGCGGTCTTTTCTCCATGGGAATAATGTCTCAAATAGACTACGCTTTGATCGTTCCCTGGAAGACCAGTAGTAGTTTATAAGGCACATCTGGAGACATTCTGTAATCTGTCTGAATTCAGAGTGTTGATGAAACACAGAAATTGCATAGGGATTGAATAAAACAGGCACCATGCGAACTTTTCTCAATGGGAGTAATGTCTCAAACTGTCTACGCTATGATCGTTTCCTGGAAGACCAGTAGTAATATAAGAAGCACATCTGGAGGCATTCTGTAATCTGTGGACCTTCCGAGTGTAGATGAAACACAGGAAATGCATCAGGATTGAATACAACAGTCACCATGCGGTCTTTTCTACATGGCAGTAATATCACAAACACTCTACGCTTTGATCGTTCCCTGGAAGACCAGTAGTAGTTTCCAAGTCGAATCTGGTGGCATTCTGTAATTTGTTTACCTTCAGTGCGTTGATGAAACACAGAAATTGCATCGGGATTGAATACAACAGGCACCATGCAGACTTTTCTCCATGGGAGTAATGTCTCAAACTGTCTACAGTTTCATCGTACCCTGGAAGGGCTGTAGTTGTTTCCGAAGAACATCTGGAGTGATTCTGTAATCTGTATACCTTCAGAATGTTAATTAAATACAGAAATTGCATCGGGATTGAATAAAACAAACACCATGCCAACTTTGTTGCATGAGAGTAATGTCTCAAACTTTCTACGCTTTGATCGTTCCCTGGAAGACCAGTAGAATATTCCGAAGCACATCTGGATGCATTCCGTAATCTGTGGACCTTCAGAGTGTTGATGAAACACAGAAATTGCATCAGGATTGAATACAACAGTCACCATGCGGTCTTTTCTATATGGGAGTAATATCACAAACAGTCTACGCTTTGATTGTTCCCTGGAAGACCAGTAGTAGTTTCCAAGTCGCATCTGGAGGCATTCTGTAATCTGTTTACCTTCAGTGCGTTGATGAAACACAGAAATTGCATCGGGATTGAATACAACAGGCACCATGCGGACTTTTCTCCATGTGAGTAATGTCCCCAACTGTCTACGTTTTGTTCCTTCCCTAGCAGACCAGTAGTAATTACTGAAGCACATCTGGAGGCATTCTGTAATCTGTGGACTTTCACAGTGTTGATGAAACACAGCAATTGGGTTGGGATTGAATACAGCAGGTACCATGCGTACTTTTCTCCATGAGAGTAATGTCTCAAACTGTGTACGATTTGATCGATTCCTGGAAGATCAGTAGTAGTTTAAATGGCACATCTGGAGGCATTCTGTAATGTGTGGGCCTTCAGAGTGATGGTGAAACATAGAAATTAAATCGGGAATGAGTACAACAGGAACCATGCGGACTTTTCTCCATGGGAGTAATGTCTCAAACTGTGTACGATTTGATCGATTCCTGGAAGACCAGTAGTAGTTTCCGAACCATATCTGGAAGCATTCTGAATCTGTGCACCTTCAGAGTGTTGATGAAACACAGAAATTGCATCGGAATTCAATACAACAGGCACCACGTGGTCTTTTCTCCATGGTAGTAATGACTCAAATAGTCTACGGTTTGATCGCTTCCTGTAGGACCAGTAATAGTTCACGAAGCACATCTGGAGGCATTCTGTAATCTTTGGACTCTCAGAGTGTTCATGAAACACTCAAATTGCATCAGGATTGTACAGAACAGGCACCATGCGAACATTTCTCCATGGGAGTAATGTCTCAAAATGTCTACGCTTTGATCGTTCCCTGGAATACCAGAGTAGTTTCCGAAGCACATCTGGAGGCATTCTGTATTCTGTGGATCTTCACAGTGTTGATGAAACACAGAAATTGCATCGGGATTCAATACAACAATCTGCATGCGGACTCTAATCCATGGGAGTAATGTCTCAACGTGTATACGCTTTGATCGTTCCCTGGAAGACCAGTAGTAGTTTGGGAAGTCTATCTGGAGACATTCTGTAATCTGCGGACATTCAGAGTGCTGATGGAACACAGAAATTGTATCGGGATTGAATACAACAGGCACCATGCGGACTTTTCTCCATGGGAGTAATGTCTCAAACTGTCTACGCTTTGATTGCTCCCCGGAAGACCAGTAGTGGTTTCCGATGCACATCTCTAGGCATTCTGTAATCTGTGGACCTTCGGTGTGTTCATGAAACACAGAAATTGCTTCGGAATTGAATAGAACAGGCACCATGCGAACTTTTCTCTATGGGAGTAATGTCTCAAACTGTCTACGCTTTGATCGTTCCCTGGAATACCAGAGTAGCTTCTGATGCACATCTGGAGGCATTCTCTAATCTGTGGAAATTCAGAGTGTTGATGAAACACAGAAATTGCATCGGGATTGAATACAACGGGCACCATGCGGACTTTTCGTCATGGGAGTGATGTGTTCAACTATCTACGTTTTGATTGTTCCCTGGAAGACCAGTAGTAGTTTCCGAAGCACATCTGGAGGCATTTGCAATCTGTGGGCATTCAGAGTGTTGATGAAACCCAGAAATTGCATCGGGATTGAATACATCAGGCACCATGCGGACTTTTCTTCACGGGAGTAATGTCTCAAACCGTGTACAATTTAATCAGTTCCTGGAAGACCAGTAGTAGTTTCCGACGCACATCTGGAGGCATTCTGTAATCTGTGGACCTACAGAGTGTTGATGAAACACAGAGATTGCATCAGGATTAAATACAACAGGCACCATGCGGACTTTTCTCCATGGGAGTAATGTCTCAAACTGTGTACACATTAATCGATTCCTGGAAGACCAGTAGTAGTTTCCGACGCACATACGGAGGCATTCTGTAATCTGTGGACCTTCAGAGTGTTGATGAAACACAGAAATTGCATCGGGATTGAATACGACAGGCACCATGCGGTCTCTTCTCCATAGGAGTAATGTCTCAAGCTGACTACGCTTTGATCGTTACCTGGAAGACAAGTAGTAGTTTCCGAAGCACATCTGGAGGCATCCTGTAATCTGTGGACATTCAGAGTGTCGATGAAACACAGTCACTGCATCGGGTTTGAATACAACAGTCACCATGTAGACTTTTCTCTATGGGAGTGATGTCTCAAACTGTCTACGCTTTGATCGTTCCCTGGGAGACCTGTAGTAGTTTCAGAAGCACTTCTGGAAGCTTACTGTAATCTGTGGACCTTCAGAGTGTTGATGGAACACAGAAATTGCATCGGGATTGAATACAACAGGCACCATGCGGACTTTTGTGCATGAATGTAGTGTCTCAAACTGTATACGCTTTGATCGATCCCTGGAAGACCAGTAGTAGTTTGCGAAGCACATGTGGAGGCATTCTGTAATCCGTGGACCTTCAGAGGGTTCATGAAACACAGAAATTGCCTCGGGTTTAAATAGAACAGGCACAATGCGAACTTTTCTCCATGGCGGTTATGTCTCAAACTGTCTATGACTTGATCGTTCCCAGGAATACCAGGAGTAGTTTCCGATGCACATCTGAAGGCATTCTGTATTCTGTAGACCTTCTGAGTGTTGATGAAACACAGAAATTACATCGGGATTGAATTAAACAGGCAGCATGCGGTCTTTTCTATATGGGGGTAATGTCTCAAACAGTCTACCCTTTGATCGTTCCCTGGAAGACCAGTGGTAGTTACCAAGGCACATCTGGTGGCATTCTGTAATCTGTGGGGCTTCAGAGTGTTATGAAACACAGATATTGCATCGGGATTGAATACAACAGGCACCACGCGGACTTTTCTGCATGGGAGTAATGTCTCAAAGAGTCTACGCTTTGATCGATTCCTGGAACACCAGTAGTAGTTTCCGAAGCACATTTGGAGGCATTCTGTAATCTGTGGACCTTCAGAGTGTTGATGAAACACAGAAAGTGCATTGGGATTGAATACAACAGGCACCATGCGGACTTTTCACCATGAGAGTAATGTCTCAAACTGTCTTCGCTTTGGTCGTTCCCTGGAAAATCAGTAGTAGTTTCCGAAGCACATCTGGTGGCATTCTGTAATCTGTGGACGTTCACAGGGTTGATGAAACACAGAAATTGCATCGGGATTGAATACAACTGACACCATGCGGACTTTTTTTCATGGGGGTAACGTCTCAAACTGCCTACGACTTGATCGTTCCCTGGAATACCAGAAGCAGTTTCCGATGCACATCTGGAGGCATTCTGTATTCTGTATACCTTCAGAGTGTTGATGAAACACAGAAATTACATCGGGATTGAATTAAACAGGCACTATGCGGTCTTTTCTATATGGGGGTAATGTCTCAAACAGTCTACCCTTTGAACGTTCCCTGGAAGACCAGTGGTAGTTACCAAGGCACATCTGGTGGCATTCTGTAATCTGTGGGGCTTCAGAATGTTATGAAACGCAGAAATTGCATCGGGATTGAATACAACAGGCACCATGCGGTCCTTTCTCCTTGGCAGAAATGTCTTAAACTGTCTACGAATTTTTTTCGATCCCTCGAAGACCAGTATTAGTTTCAAAGCATATCCGGAGGCATTCTGTAACCTGTCGACATTCGGAGTGTTGATGAAACACAGAAACAGCATCGGGATTGAATACAACAGGCACCATGCGGACTCTTTCCCATGGGAGTAATGTCTCAAACTTACTTCGCTTTGGTCGTTTCCTGGAAAATCAGTAGTAGATTCCGAAGCACATCTGGAGGAATTCTGTAATCTGTGGACGTTCACAGGGTTGATTAAACACAGAAATTGCAACGGGATTTAATACAACTGGCACCATGCATACTTTTTTTCATGAGAGTAATGTGTTAAACTGCCTACGCTTTGATCGTTCCCTGGAAGACCAGTAGTAGATTCCGAAGCACATCTAGAGGCATTCTGAAATCTGTGGACCTTCAGACTGTTCATGTAACATAGAAATTGCATCGGGATTGAATTGAACAGGCACCATGCGGACTTTTCTACACGGGAGAAATTTCTCAAACTGTCTTCACTTGGATCATGCCCTGGAACACCAGAAGAAGTTTCCGAAGCACATCTGGAGACATTCCGTAAACAGTGCACCTTCAGAGTGTTGATGAAACACATAAATTGCATCGGGATTGAATACAACAACCACCATGCGGAATTTTCTCGACGGGAACTATGTCTCAAACTGTCTACGCCTTGATCGTTCCATGGAATACCAGAAGTAGTTTCAGATGCACATATGGAGGCATTCTGTATTCTGTGGACCTTTAGAGTGTTGATGAAGCACAGAAATTGCATCGGGATTGTATACAACAGTCACCATGCGGACTTTTCTTCATAGGCAAAATGTCTCACACTGTCTACGCTTCGATCGATTCCTGGGAGACAAGTAGTAGTTTTTGAAGCATATCTGGAGGCATTCTGTATTCTGTGGACATTCACAGTGTTGATGAAGCACAGAAATTCATCGGGACTGTATACAACAGTCACCATGCGGACTTCTCTCCATGATAGTAATGTCTCAAACTGTCTACGCCTTGATCGTTCCATGGAATACCAGAAGTAGTTTCAGATGCACATCTGGAGGCATTCTGTATTCTGTGGACCTTCAGAGTGTTGATGAAACACAGAAATTACATCGAGATTGAATACAACAGGCATCATTGCGGTCCTTTCTCCTTTGGCAGAAATGTCTTAAACTGTCTACGAATTTTGATCGATCCCTCGAAGACCTGTAGTAGTTTCAAAGCATATCCGGAGGCATTCTGTAATCTGTCGACATTCGGAGTGTTGATGAAACACAGAAACTGCATCGGGATTAAATACAACAGGCACCATGCGGACTTTTCTCCACTTGAGCTATGTCTCAAACTTTCTACGCTTTGATCGTTCCCTGGTTGACCAGTAGTAGTTTCCGAAGCACTTCTGGAGACATTCCGTAAACAGTGGACCTTCAAAGTGTTGATGAAACACATAAATTGCATCGGGATTGAATACAACAACCACCATGCGGAATTATCTCCATGGGAGCGATGTCTGAAACTGTCTACGCTTTGATCGAATCCTGGAAGACCAGTAGTAGTTTCCAAATCACTTCTGGAGCAATTCTGTAATCTGTGGACCTTCAGAGAGTTCATGAAACACAGAAATTGCCTCGGGTTTGAATAGAACAGGCACAATGCGAACTTTTCTCCATGGGAGTAATGTCTCAAACTGTCTACGCCTTGATCGTTCCCTGGAATACCAGAAGTAGTTTCCGATGCACATCTGGAGGCATTCTGTATTCTGTGGACTTTCAGAGTGTTGATGAAACACAGAAATTACATCGGGATTGAATTAAACAGGCACTATGCGGTCTTTTCTATATGGGGGTAATGTCTCAAACAGTCTACCCTTTGATCGTTCCCTGGAAGACCAGTGGTAGTTTCCGAAGCACATCTGGAAACATTCTGTAATGTGTGGAACTTAAGAGTGTTGATGGAACACAGAAATTGCATCGGGATTGAATACAACAGGTAATATGTGGTCTTTATTCCATGGGAGTATTGTCTCAAACAGTCTACGCTTTGATCGTACCCTGGAAGACCAGTAGTAGTTTCCAAGGCACATCTGGAGGAATTCTGTAATATGTGGACCTTTAGAGTGTTGATGAAACACAGTGATTGTGTCGGGATTGAATACAACAGGCACCATGCGGACCTTTCTCCTTTGGCAGAAATGTCTTAAACTGTCTACGGATTTTGATCGATCGCTCGAAGGCCTGTAGTAGTTTCAAAGCATATCCAGGGGCATTCTGTAATCTGTCGACATTCGGAGTGTTGATGAAACACAGAAACTGCATCGTGATTGAATACAACAGGCACCATGCGGACTTTTCTCCACTAGTGTAATGTCTCAAACTGTCTACGCTTTGATCGTTCCCTGGATGACCAGTAGTAGTTTCAGAAGCACTTCTGGAGACATTCCGTAAACAGTGGACCTTCAAAGTGTTGATGAAACACATAAATTGCATCGGGATTGAATACAACAACCACCATGCGGAATTTTCTCCATGGGAGCGACGTCTCAAACTGTCTACGCTTTGATCGATTCCTGGAAGACCAGTAGTAGTTTCCAAATCACATCTGGAGCCATTCTGTAAGCTGTGGACCTTCAAAGCGCTCATGAAACACAGATATTGCCTCGGGTTTGAATAGAACATTCACAATGCGATCTTTTCTATATGGGGGTGATGTCTCAACAGTCTACCCTTTGATCGTTCCCTGGAAGACCAGTGGTAGTTACCAAGGCACATCTGGTGGCATTCTGTAATCTGTGGGGCTTCAGAGTGTTAATGAAACACAGAAACTGCATCGGGATGGAATACAACAGGCACCATGCGGACTTTTCCCCATGGGAGTAATATCTCAAACTGACTACACTTTGATCGTTACCTGGTGGACAAGTAGTAGTTTGCGAAGCACATGTGGAGGCGTTCTGTAATCTGTGGACCTTCAGAGTGTTGATGAAACACAGAAAGTGCATTGGGATTGAATACAACAGGCACCATACGGACTTTTCACCATGAGAGTAATGCCTCAAACTGTCTTCGCTTTTGTCGTTCCCTGGAAAATCAGTAGTAGTTTCCGAAGCACATCTGGAGGCATTCTGTAATCCGTGGACGTTCACAGGGTTGACGAAACACAGAAATTGAATCGGGATTGAATACAACTGGCACCATGCGGACTTTTTTTCATGGGAGTAATGTGTTAAACTGCCTACGCTTTGGTCGTTCCCTGGAAGACCAGTAGTAGTTTCCGAAAGCACATCTGGAGGAATTCTGAAATCTGTGGACCTTCAGAGTGTTCATGAAACACAGAAATTGCATTGGGATTGAATTGAACAGGCACCACTCGAACTTTTCTCCATGGGAGAAGTTTCTCAAACTGTCTTCACTTTGATCGTGCCCTGGAAGACCAGTAGTAGTTTCCGATGCACATCTGGAAACATTCTGTAATCTGTGGACCTACAGAGTGTTGATGGAACACATAAATTGCATCGGGATTGAATACAACAGGCAATATGTGGTCTTTATTCCATGGGAGTATTTTCTCAAACAGTCTACGCATTGATCGTTTCCTGGAAGACCAGTAGTAGTTTCATAGGCACATCTGGAGGAATTCTGTAATCTGTGGTCCTTCAGAGTGTTGATGAAACACAGAGATTGCTTCGGGATTGAAAACAAAAGGCACCATGCGGACTTATCACCATGGGAGTAATGCCTCCCAGTGTCTACGCTGCGATCGATTCCTGGAAGGCAAGTAGTAGCTTTGAAGCACATCTGGAGGCACTCTATAATCTGTGGATGTTCAGAGTGTTGATGAATCACACAAACTGAGTCGGGACTAAATACAACAGGCACCATACGGACTTTTCACCATGGGAGAAATGTCTCCAACTGCCTACGATTTTTGATCGATTCCTCGAAGACCAGTAGTGGTTTATAAGCACATCTGGAGGCATTCTGAAATCTGTGGAACTTCTGTGTGTTGACGAAACACAGAAATTGCAACGGGATTGAATACAACAGGCACCATGCGGACTTTTCTGCATGTGGGTAATGTCTCAAACTGAGTACTCTTTAATCGATTCTTGGAAGACAAGTAGTAGTTTCAGAAGCACATCTGGAGGCTTTCTGTAATCTGTGGACCTTCAGAGTGTTGATGAAACACTGAAATTGAATCGGGATTGATTACAACAGGCACCATTCGGACTTTTCTAAATGGGAGAAAAGTCTCAAACTATCTACGAATTTTGATCAGTTCCTCGAAGACCAGTTGTAGTTTAAATGCACATCTGGAGGCATTCTGTAATCTGTGGACCTTCCATGTGTTGATGAAACACAGAAATTGCATTGGGATTGAATACAACAGGCACCATGCGGACTTTTCTAAATGGGAGTAATGTCTCAAACTGTCTACACTTCGATCGTTCAGTGGAAGACCAGTAGTAGTTTCCGAAGCACATCTTGGGGCATTCTGTAATCTGTGGTCCTTCAGAGTGTTGAAGAAACACAGAAATTGCATCGGGATTGAGTACAACAGGCACCATGCGGACTTTTCTCCGTGGGAGTAATGTCTCAAACTGTATACGCTTTGATCGTTCCCTGGAACACCAGTAGTAGTTTCGGAAGCACATCTGGAGACATTCCGTAAACAGTGGACTTTCAGAGTGTTGATGAAACACAGAAATTGCATCAGGATTGAATACAACAACCACCATGCGGAATTCTCTCCATGGGAGCGATGACTCAAACTGTCTGCGCTTTGATCGATTCCTGGAAGGCCAGTAGAAGTTTATGAAGCACATCTGGAGCCATTCTGTAATCTGTGGACCTTCAGAGTTTTGATGAAACAACGAAATTGCATCGGGATTGAATACAACAGTCAGCATGCGGACTTTTCTCCATGGGCATAATGTCTCACACTAACTACGCTTCGAACGATTCCTGGGAGACAAGTAGTAGTTTTTGAAGAACATCTGGAGGCACTCTGTAATCTGTGGACGTTCAGAGTGTGATGAAACACACAAATTGCATCTGGACTAAATACAACAGGCACCATGCGGACTTTTCACCATGGGAGAAATGTCTCAAACTGCCTACGAATTTTGATCGATTCCTCGAAGACCAGTAGTGGTTACCAAGCACATCTGGAGGAATCCTGAAATCTGTGGACCTTCTGTGTGTTGACGAAACACAGAAATTGCAACGTGATTGAATACAACATGCACCATGCGGACTTTTCTGCGTGGGGGTAATGTCTCAAACTGTGTACGCTTTAATCGATTCCTGGAAGACCAGTAGTAGTTTCCGAAGTACATCTGCAGGCATTCGGTATTCTGTAGACCATCAAGTGTTTATGAAACACAGAAATTGCATCGGGATTAAGTACAACAGGCACCGTGCGGACTTTTCTCCATGGGAGTAATGTCTCAAACTGTCTAAGCTTTGATCGTTCCCTGGAAGACAAGTAGTACATTAAGAAGCACATCTGGAGGAATTCTGTATCTGTGGACCTTCGGAGTGTTGATCAAACACAGAATTACATCTGGATTGAATACAACAGGCACCATGCGGACTTTTCTCAATGCGACTAAAGTCTCAAACTGTCTACGATTTGATCGTTCGCTGGAAGACCAGTAGTAGTTTATGAAGTACATCTGGAGGCATTCTGTAATCTGTGGACCTTCAGAATTTTGTGATACACAGAAATTGCATCGGAACTAAATACAACAGGTAACATGCGGACCTTTCACCATGGGGGAAATGTCTCAAAGTGTCTACGAAATTTGATCGATTCCTCCAAGACCAGTAGTAGTTTCCAAACATATCTGGAGGCATTCTGTAATCTGTGGACCTTCAGAGTGTTGGTGAAACACAGATATAGCATCGTGATTGAATACAACAGGCACAATGCGGACTTTTCTCCATGGGAGTAATGTCTCAAACTGTCTACGCTTTGATCCTTCCCTGGAAGACCAGTAGTAGTTTCAGAAGCACATCTGGAGGCATTCTATAATCTGTAGAAATTCAGAGTGTCGATGAAACACAGATATTGCATCGTGATTCAATACAACAAACACAATGCGGACTTTTCACCATAGGAATAATGTCTCAAACTTTAAACGCTTTGATGGTTCCCTGGAAGACCAGTAGCAGTTTCCGAAGCACATCTGGAATCATTCCGTAATCTGTGGAGCTTCAGAGCGTTGATGAAACACAGAAATTGCATCTTGATTGAATAGAACAGGCTCCATGCTTACTTTTCTCAATGGGAGAAATGTCTCTAAGTGTCTAATAATTATGAACGATTGCTCGAACTCCATTAGTAGTTTTCAAGCACATCTGGAGCCATTCTGTAATCTGTGGACCTTCAGAGAGTGATGGAACACAGAAATTGCATCGGGATTGAATACAACAGGCACCACGAGGACTTTTCTCCATGGGAGTAATGTCTCAAACTGTGTACGCTTTAATCGACTCCAGGAAGACCAGTAGTAGTTCCGACGCACATCTGGAGGCATTCTGTATTCGGTGGAGCTTCAGAGTGTTGACAAAACGCAGAAATTGAAACTTGATTGAATACAACTGGCACCATGCGGACTTTTTTCCATGAGAGTAATGTCTCAGACTATCTACGCATTAATTGTTCCCTGGAAGACCAGTAGTAGTTTCCGAAGTAATTCTGGAGGCATTCGGTAACCTGTAGACCTTCAGAGTCTTGATGAAATATAGAAATTGCATCGGGATTAAATACAAGAGGCACGATGCTGACATTTTTTCCATAGGAGAAATGTCTCTGTCTACGAAGTTTGATCGATTCCTCGAAGACCAGTAGTAGTTTCCAAGCACATCTGGAGGCATTTTGTAAACTGTGGTCCTTCAGAATGTTGAAGAAACACACAAATTGCATCGGGATTGAATACAACAGGCACCATGTGGACTTTCTCCATGGCAGTGTTGTCTGAAACTGTCTACATTTTGATCGTTCCCTGGAAGACAAGTAGTAGATTAAGAAGCACATCTGGAGGCATTCCTTAATCTGTGCAGCTTCAGAGTGATGATGGAACACAAAAATTGCATCGGGATGGAATAGAACAGGCACCATGCGGACTATTCTCCATGGGAGTAATGTCTCCAAATATCTACGCTTTAATCATTCCCTGGAAGACCAGTAGTAGTTTCCGAAGCACATCTGGAGGCATTCCGTAATCTTTGGAGCTTCAGAGTGTTGATGAAACACAGATTGTGTCGGGATTGAATACAACAGGCACCATACGAACTTTTCTCCATGGGAGAAATATCTCAAACTGTCTAATAATTTTGAGCGATTCCTCGAAGACCATTAGTAGTTTCCAAGCCCATCTGGAGGCATTCTGTAATCATTGGACCTTCAGTGTGTTGATGAAACACAGAAATTGGATCGGGATTATATACAACAGGCACCACTCGGTTTTTTCTCCATGGGTGTTAAGTCTCTAACTGTCTACGCTTTGATCGTTCCCTGGAAGAGCAGTAGTACTTTCCGAAGCACATCTAGAGGCTTTCCGTAATCTGTGAACCTTCAGAGTGTTGATGAAACATTGAAATTGAATTGGGATTGATTACAACAGGCACCATGCGGACTTTTCTCCATATCAGTGTTGTCTCAAACTGTCTACATTTTGATCGTTCCCTGGAAGACAAGTAGTAGATTAAGAAGCACATCTGGAGGCATTCTGTTATCTGTGGACATTCAGAGTGTTGATGGAACACAGAAATTACATCGGTATTGAATACAACAGGCACCATGCGGACTTTTCTCCATGGGAGTAATGTCTCAAACTGTCTACGCTTTAATCAATCCCGGGAAGACCAGTAGTAGTTTCCGAAGCACATCTGGAGGCATTCCGTAATCTGTGGAACTTCAGAGTGTTGATAAAACACAGAAATTGCATCGGGATTCAATACAACAGGCACCATGCGGACTTTTCTCCATGGGAGTAGTGCCACCCAGTGTCTACGCTTTGATCGTTTCCTGGAAGACCAGTAGTAGTTTCCGAAGCACATCTGGAGGCATTCTGTAATCAGTGTTCCTTCAGCGTGTTGATGAAACACAGAAAATGCATCGGGATTGAATATAACAGGCACCATGCGGACTTTTCTCCATGGGAATAATGTCTCAAACAGTCTAAGCTTTGATCCTTCCCTGAAAGACAAGTAGTAGTTTCCGAAACTAATCAGAATTCATTCTCTAATCTGTGTAAATTCAGAGTGTTGATGAAACAGAGAAATTGCATCGGGATTGAATACAACAGGTACCATGCGGTCTTTTCTCCAAGGGAGAAATGTCTCAAACAGTTTACCTTTGATCGTTCCCTGGAAGACCAGTAGTAGTTACCAAGGCACATGTGGTGGCATTCTGTAATCTGTGGGGCTCCAGAGTGTTATCGAAACACAGAAATTGCATCGGGATTGAATATAACAGGCACCATGCGGACTTTTCTCCATGGGAGTAATGCCTCCAAATGCCTACGCTCTAATCATATCCTGGAAGACCAGTAGTAGTTTCCGAAGCACATTTGGAGACATTCCGTAGTCTTTGGAGCTTCAGAGTGTTGATGAAACACAGAAATTGCGTCGGGATTGGATACAACCGGCACCATGAGGACTATTCTCTATAAGATTAATATCTCAAACTGTAAACGTTTTAATCGTTCCCTGGAAGACCAGTAGTAGTTTGCGAAGCACATCAGGAGGCATTCTGTAATCTGTGGTCCTTCAGAATGTTGCAGAAAGACAGAAATTGCATCGCGATTGAATACAACACGTACCATGTGGACTTTCTCCATGGCAGTGTTGTCTCAAACTGTTTACATTTTGATCGTTCCCTGGAAGACAAGTAGTAGATTAAGAAGCACACCTGGAGGCATTCCGTAATCTGTGGAGCTTCAGAGTGTTAATGAAACAAAGAAATTGCATCGGGATTGATAACAACAGGCAGCATGGGGAGTTTTCTCCATTGGAGTAATGTCACAAACTGTCTACGCTTCGATCATTCAGTGGAAGACCAGTAGTAGTTAACGAAGCACATCTGGGGGCATTCTGTAATCTGTGGTCCTTCAGAGTGTTGATGTAACACAGAAATAACATCGGGATTGAAAACAACAGGCACCATGCGGACTTTCCTCCTTGAGAGTAATGTCTCAGACTATCTACGCTTTAATCGTTCCCTGGAAGACCAGTAGTAGTTTCGGAAGTACATCTGGAGGCATTCGTTAATCTGTAGACCTTCAGAGTCTTGATGAAATATAGAAATTGCATCGGGATTAAATACAAGAGGCACGAAGCTGACCTTTCTCGATAGGAGAAATGTCTCTAATTGTCTACGAATTTTGATCGATTAATCGAAGACCGGTAGTAGTTTCCAAGCACATCTGGAGGCATTTTGTAATCATTGGACCTTCAAAATGTTGATGAAACACAGAAATTGCATCGGGATTGGATACAACAGGCACCATGCGGACTTTTCTCCACGGGAGTAATGTCTCAAACTGTATACGCTTCGATCGTTCCCTGGAAGACCAGTAGTAGTTTCCGAAGCACATCTGGAGACATTCCGTAATCAGTGGACCTTCAGAGTATTGATGAAACACAGAAATTGCATCGGGATGGGATACAACCGGCACCATGAGCACTTTTCTCCATGGGATTAATGTCTCAAACTGTAAACGTTTTGATCGTTCCATGGAATACCAGTAGTAGTTTGCGAAGCACATCTGGAGCCATTCTGTTATCTGTGGACATTCAGAGTGTTGATGGAACACAGAAATTACATCGGGATTGAATACAACAGGCACCATGCGGACTTTTCTCCATGGGAGTAATGCCTCCCAGTGTCTACGCTTTGATCGTTCCCTGGAAGACCAGTAGTAGTTTCCGAAGCACATATGGAGGCATTCCGTAATCTGTGGACCTTCAGAGTGTTGATGCAACACTGAAATTGAATCGGGATTGAATACAACAGGCACAATGCGGACTTCTCTCCATGGGAGAAATGTCCCAAACTATCTACGAATTTTGATCAGTTCCTCGAAGACCAGTTGTAGTTTCCAAGCACATCTGGGGGCACTCTGTAATCTGTGGACCTTCCGTGTGTTGATGAAACACAGAAATTGCATCGGGATTTTCATACAAGAGGCACAATGCGGAGTTTTCTCCATGGGAGTAATGCCACAAACTGTCTACATTTTAATCATTCCATGGAAGGCCAGTAGTAGTTTCCGAAGCACATCTGGAGGTATTCCGTAATCTGTGGATCTTCAGAGTGTTGATGAAACACTGAAATTGCATCGGGATTGGATACAACTGGCACCATGCGGACTTTTCTCCATGGGAGTAGTGTCTCAAACTGTCTACGCTTTGATCGTTCCCTGGATGACAAGTAGTAGATTAAGAAGCACATCTGGAGGCATTCTGTAATCGTTGGAACTTCAGAGTGTTGACTAAACACAGAAATGGCAACGGGATTGGATACAACAGACAACATACGGACTTTTCTCCATGGGAGTTATGTCTCAAACTGTCTACGCTTTGATCCTTCCCTGGAAGACCTGTAGTAGTTTCCGAAGCACATCTGGAGGCATTCTGTAAACATTGGACCTTCAGACTGTTGATGAAACACTGAAATTGCATCGGGATTGGATACCACTGGAACCAAGAGGACTTTTCTCCATGGGAGTAATGTCTCAAACTGTCTACACTTTAATCATTCCATGGAAGGCCAGTAGTAGTTTCCGATGCACATCTGGAGGCATTCTGTAATCAGTGTTCCTTCAGCGTGTTGATGAAACAGAGAAAATGCATCAGGATTGAATATAACAGGCACCATGCGGACTTTTCTCCATGGGAATAATGTCTCAAACTGTCTACGCGTTGATCCTTCCCTGGAAGACCAGTAGTAGTTTCCGAAGCACATCTGGAGGCATTCTGTAATCTGTGGACCATCAGAGTATTGAGAAACACAGAAATTGCATCGGGATTAAATACAACAGGCACTTTGCTGACTTTTCTCCGTGGGATTAATGTCTCAAATTGTCTACGCTTTTATCGTTCCCTGAAAGACAAGTAGTAGTTTCCGAAGCTAATAAGGATTCATTCTCTAATCTGTGTAAATTCAGAGTGTTGATGAAACAGAGAAATTGCATCGGGATTGAATACAACAGGTACCATGCGGTCTTTTCTCCAAGGGAGTAATGTCTCAAACAGTTTACCTTTGATCGTTCCCTGGAAGACCAGTAGTAGTTACCAAGGCACATCTGGTGGCATTCTGTAATCTGTGGTTCTCCAGAGTGTTAATGAAACACAGAAATTGCATCGGGATATAATACAACAGGCACCATGCGGACCTTTCTCCATGGGAGTAATGTCTCAAACTGTCTACGCTTTGATCTACTGCTGGAACACCAGTAGTAGTTTCCGAAGCACATTTGGAGGCATTCTGTAATCCGTGGACCTTCAGAGTGTTGATGAAACACAGAAATTGCATCGGGATTAAATACAACAGGCACCATGCAGACCTTTCTCCTTAGGAGAAATGTCTTAAACAGTCTACGAATTTTGATCGATCCCTCTAAGACCTGTAGTAGTTTCAAAGCATATCCGGAGGCATTCTGTAATCTGTGGACATTCGGAGTGTTGATGAAACACAGAAAGTGAATCGGAATTGAATACAACAGGCACCATGCGGACTTTTCCCCATAGGAGTAATGTCTCAAACTGTCTACGCTTCGATCGTTCATTGGAAGTCCAGTAACAGTTTCCGAAGCACATCTGGAATTATTCTGTAATCTGTGGTCCTTCAGAATGTTGAAGAAACACAGAAATTGCAACGGGATTGAATACAACAGGCACCGTGCGGACTTTCTCCATGGGAGTAATGTCTCAATCTGTCTTCATTTTGATCGTTCCCTGGAAGACAAGTAGTAGATTAAGAAGCACATCTGGAGGCATTCTGTAATCTGTGGACCTCCAGAGTGTTGATGAAACGCAGAAATTGCATCGGGATTGACTACAACAGGCACCATGCAGTTTTTTCTCAATGCGAGTAATGTCACAAACTGTCTACACTTTGGCCGATTCCTGGGAGACCTGTAGAAGTAACCGAAGCTCATCTGGAGGCATTCTGTAATCTGTGGTCCTTCAGAATGTTGAAGAAACACAGAAATTGCATCGGGATTGAGTACAACACGCCCCATGCGGACTTTCTCCATGGGAGTAATGTCTCAAACTGTCTACAGTTTGATCGTTTCCTGGAAGACAAGTAGTAGATTAAGAAGCACATCTGGAGGCATTCCGTAATCCATGGAGCTTCAGAGTGTTGATGAAACACAGACATTGCATCGGGATTGAATACAACAGGCACGATGCTTACTTTTCTCCATGGGAGAAATGTCTCTAAGTGCCTACGAATTTTGATCGATTCCTCGAAGACCAGTAGTAGTTTCCAAGCACATCTAAAGGCACTCTGTAATCTGTGGGCCTTCCGAGTGTTGATGAAACACAGAAATTTCATCGGGATAGAATACAGTAGGCACCATGCGGACTTTTCTCCATGTGAGTAATGTGTCAAACTATCTACGCTTCAATCGTTCAGTGGAAGTCCAGTAACAGTTTCCGAAGCACATCTGGAGGCATTCCGTAATCTGTGGCCCTTCAGAATGTAAAGAAGAATCACAGAAATTGCATCGGGATTGAATACAACAGGCACCATGCGGACTTTTCTCCATGGGAGTAATGTCTCAAACTGTAAACGTTTTGATCGTTCCCTGGAACACCAGTAGTAGTTTGCGAAGCACATCTGGAGCCATTGTGTTATCTGTATACATTCAGAGTGTTGATGGAACACAGAAATTAAATCGGGATTGAATACAACAGGCACCATGCGGACTTTTCTCCATGGGAGTAATGTCTCAAACTGTCTACGCTTTAATCATTCCCTGGAAGGCCAGTAGTAGTTTCCGAAGCACATCTGGAGGCATTCCGTAATCTGTGGAGCTTCAGAGTGTTGATGAAACACAGAAATTGCATCGGGATTGAATACAACAGGCACCATGCGGACTTTTCTCCATGGGAGTAATGCCTCCCAGTGTCTACGCTTTGATCGTTCCCTGGAAGACCAGTAGTAGTTTCCGAAGCACATATGGAGGCATTCCGTAATCTGTGGACCTTCAGAGTGTTGATGCAACACTGAAATTGAATCGGGATTGAATACAACAGGCACAATGCGGACTTCTCTCCATGGGAGAAATGTCCCAAACTATCTACGAATTTTGATCAGTTCCTCGAAGACCAGTTGTAGTTTCCAAGCACATCTGGGGGCACTCTGTAATCTGTGGACCTTCCGTGTGTTGATGAAACACAGAAATTGCATCGGGATTTTCATACAAGAGGCACCATGCGGAGTTTTCTCCATGGGAGTAATGTCACAAACTGTCTACATTTTAATCATTCCATGGAAGGCCGGTAGTAGTTTCCGAAGCACATCTGGAGGTATTCCGTAATCTGTGGATCTTCAGAGTGTTGATGAAATACTGAAATTGCATCGGGATTGGATACAACTGGCACCATGCGGACTTTTCTCCATGGGAGTAGTGTCTCAAACTGTCTACGCTTTGATCGTTCCCTGGATGACAAGTAGTAGATTAAGAAGCACATCTGGAGGCATTCTGTAATCGTTGGAACTTCAGAGTGTTTACGAAACACAGAAATGGCAACGGGATTGGATACAACAGACAACATACGGACTTTTCTCCATGGGAGTTATGTCTCAAACTGTCTACGCTTTGATCCTTCCCTGGAAGACCTGTAGTAGTTTCCGAAGCACATCTGGAGGCATTCTGTAAACATTGGACCTTCAGACTGTTGATGAAACACTGAAATTGCATCGGGATTGGATACCACTGGAACCATGAGGACTTTTCTCCATGGGAGTAATGTCTTAAACTGTCTACACTTTAATCATTCCATGGAAGGCCAGTAGTAGTTTCCGATGCACATCTGGAGGCATTCTGTAATCTGTGGACCATCAGAGTATTGAGAAACACAGAAATTGCATCGGGATTAAATACAACAGGCACTTTGCTGACTTTTCTCCGTGGGATTAATGTCTCAAATTGTCTACGCTTTTATCGTTCCCTGAAAGACAAGTAGTAGCTTCCGAAGCTAATAAGGATTCATTCTCTAATCTGTGTAAATTCAGAGTGTTGATGAAACAGAGAAATTGCATCGGGATTGAATACAACAGGTACCATGCGGTCTTTTCTCCAAGGGAGTAATGTCTCAAACAGTTTACCTTTGATCGTTCCCTGGAAGACCAGTAGTAGTCACCAAGGCACATCTGGTGGCATTCTGTAATCTGTGGTTCTCCAGAGTGTTAATGAAACACAGAAATTGCATCGGGATATAATACAACAGGCACCATGCGGACCTTTCTCCATGGGAGTAATGTCTCAAACTGTCTACGCTTTGATCTACTGCTGGAACACCAGTAGTAGTTTCCGAAGCACATCTGGAGGCATTCTGTAATCCGTGGACCTTCAGAGTGTTGATGAAACACAGAAATTGCATCGGGATTAAATACAACAGGCACCATGCAGACCTTTCTCCTTAGGAGAAATGTCTTAAACAGTCTACGAATTTTGATCGATCCCTCTAAGACCTGTAGTAGTTTCAAAGCATATCCGGAGGCATTCTGTAATCTGTGGACATTCGGAGTGTTGATGAAACACAGAAAGTGAATCGGAATTGAATACAACAGGTACCATGCGGACTTTTCCCCATAGGAGTAATGTCTCAAACTGTCTACGCTTCGATCGTTCATTGGAAGTCCAGTAACAGTTTCCGAAGCACATCTGGATTCATTCTGTAATCTGTGGTCCTTCAGAATGTTGAAGAAACACAGAAATTGCAACGGGATTGAATACAACAGGCACCGTGCGGACTTTCTCCATGGGAGTAATGTCTCAATCTGTCTTCATTTTGATCGTTCCCTGGAAGACAAGTAGTAGATTAAGAAGCACATCTGGAGACATTCCGTAATCAGTGGATCTACAGAGTATTGATGAAACACAGAAATTGTATCGGGATGGGATACAACCGCACCATGAGCACTTTTCTCCATGGGATTAATGTCTCAAACTGTCTACAGTTTGATCGTTTCCTGGAAGACAAGTAGTAGATTAAGAAGCACATCTGGAGGCATTCCGTAATCCATGGAGCTTCAGAGTGTTGATGAAACACAGACATTGCATCGGGATTGAATACAACAGGCACGATGCTTACTTTTCTCCATGGGAGAAATGTCTCTAAGTGCCTACGAATTTTGATCGATTCCTCGAAGACCAGTAGTAGTTTCCAAGCACATCTAAAGGCACTCTGTAATCTGTGGACCTTCCGTGTGTTGATGAAACACAGAAATTGCATCGGGATTTTCATACAAGAGGCACCATGCGGAGTGTTCTCCATGGGAGTAATGTCACAAACTGTCTACATTTTAATCATTCCATGGAAGGCCAGTAGTAGTTTCCGAAGCACATCTGGAGGTATTCCGTAATCTGTGGATCTTCAGAGTGTTAATGAAACACTGAAAGTGCATCGGGATTGGATACAACTGGCACCATGCGGACTTTTCTCCATGGGAGTAGTGTCTCAAACTCTCTACGCTTTGATCGTTCCCTGGATGACAAGTAGTAGATTAAGAAGCACATCTGGAGGCATTCTGTAATCGTTGGAACTTCAGAGTGTTGACGAAACACAGAAATGGCAACGGGATTGGATACAACAGACAACATACGGACTTTTCTCCATGGGAGTTATGTCTCAAACTGTCTACGATTTGATCCTTCCCTGGAAGACCTGTAGTAGTTTCCGAAGCACATCTGGAGGCATTCTGTAATCAGTGTTCCTTCAGCGTGTTGTTGAAACACAGAAAATGCATCGGGATTGAATATAACAGGCACCATGCGGACTTTTCTCCATGGGAATAATGTCTCAAACTGTCTACGCTTTGATCCTTCCCTGGAAGACCAGTAGTAGTTTCCGAAGCACATCTGGAGGCATTCTGTAATCTGTGGACAATCAGAGTATTGAGAAACACAGAAATTGCATCGGGATTAAATACAACAGGCACTTTGCTGACTTTTCTCCGTGGGAATAATGTCTCAAATTTTCTACGCTTTTATCGTTCCCTGAAAGACAAGTAGTAGTTTCCGAAGCTATTCAGGATTCATTCTCTAATCTGTGTAAATTCAGAGTGTTGCTGAAACAGAGAAATTGCATCGGGATTGAATACAACAGGTACCATGCGGTCTTTTCTCCAAGGGAGTAATGTCTCAAACAGTTTACCTTTGATCGTTCCCTGGAAGACCAGTAGTGGTTACCAAGGCACATCTGGTGGCATTCTGTAATCTGTGGGGCTCCAGAGTGTTAATGAAACACAGAAATTGCATCGGGATATAATACAACAGGCACCATAGGGACTTTTCACCATGGGAGTAATTTCTCATACTGTGTACGCTTTAATCCGTTCCAGGAAGACCAGGAGTAGTTTCCAACGCCTATCTGGAACCATTCTGTAATCGGTGGACCTTCAGAGTCTTGATGAAACACAGAAATTGCATCGGGATTAAATACAACAGGCACGATGCTTACTTTTCTCCATGGGAGAAATGTCTCTAAGTGCCTACGTATTTTGATCGATTCCTCGAAGACCAGTAGTAGTTTCCAAGCACATCTAAAGGCACTCTGTAATCTGTGGGCCTTCCGAGTGTTGATGAAACACAGAAATTGCATCGGGATAGAATACAATAGGCACCATGCGAACTTTTCTCCATGTGAGTAATGTCTCAAACTAACTACGATTCAATCGTTCAGTGGAAGTCCAGTAACAGTTTCCGAAGCACATCTGGAGGCATTCCGTAATCTGTGGACCTTCAGAATGTTGAAGAATCACAGAAATTGCATCGGGATTGAATACAACAGGCACCATGCGGACTTTCTCCATGGGAGTAATGTCTCAAACTGTCTACATTTTCATCGTTCCCTGGAAGACAAGTAGTAGATTAAGAAGCACATCTGGAGGCATTCGGTAATCTGTGGAGCTTCAGAGTGTTGATTTAATACAAAAATTGAATCGGGATTGCATACAACAGGCACCATGAGGACTTTTCTCCATGGGAGATATGTCTCAAACTGTCTACGCTTTCATCATTCCCTGGTAGACCTGTAGTAGTTTCCGAAGCGATCTAGACGCTTTATGTAATCGGTGGATCTTCAGAGTGTTAACGAAACACAGAAATGCATCGGGATTGAATACAACAGGCACCATGCGGACTTTTCTCCATGGGAGTAATGACTCAAACTGTCTACGCTTTGATCGTTCTCTGGGAGACCAGTAGTAGTTTCCGAAGCACATCTTGAGGCATTCTGTGATCTGTGGACCTTCAGAGTGTTTATGAAACACAGAAATTGCATCGGGATTGAATACAACAGGCACCATGCAGTTTTTTCTCAATGGTAGTAATGTCTCAAACTGTCTACACTTTGACAGATTCCTGGGAGACCTGTAGAAGTAACCGAATCTCATCTGGAGAAATTCTGTAATCTGTGGGCCTTCAGAGTGTTGATGAAACACAGAAATTGCATCGGGCTTGAATTCAACAGGCACCATGCCGTTTTTTCTCAATGGGAGTAATGTCTCAAACTGTCTACACTTTACCGATTCCTGGGAGACCTGTAGAAGTAACCGAAGCTCATCTGGAGTCATTCTGTAATCTGTGGGCATTCAGAGTGTTGATGAAACACAGAAATTACATTGGGCTTGAATACAACAGGCAATATGCGGACTTTTCTCCATCTGAGTAATGTCTCAAATTGTCTACGCTATAATCTTCCATGGAAGACCAGTAGTAGTTTCAGAAGTACATCTGGAGGCATTCGGTAATCTGTAGTACTTCCGCGTGTTGATGAAACACAGAAATTGCATCGGGATTGAATACAACAGGCACCATTATGTTTTTTCTCCATGGGAGTAATTTTTCAAACTGTCTCCGATGTGATTGTTCCCTAGAAGACCAGTAGTTCCCGAAGCACATCTATAGGAATTCTGAAATCTGCGGACCTTCAGAGTGTTGATAAAATACGGAAACTGCATCGGGATTGAATACAACAGGCACCATGCGGACTTTCCTCCATGGCGGTAATGACTCAAACTGTAAACGGTTTGATCGTTCCATGGAAGACCAGTAGCAGTTGCCGAATCACATCCAGAGGCATTCTGAAATCTGTGGTCCTTCAGAGTGTAGATGAAACACAGAAATTGCATCGGGCTTGAATACAACAGGCACCATGCCGTTTTTTCTCAATGGGAGTAATGTCTCAAACTGTCTACACTTTACCGATTCCTGGGAGACCTGTAGAAGTAACCGAAGCTCATCTGGAGGCATTCTGTAATCTGTGGGCATTCAGAGTGTTGATGAAACACAGAATTTGCATTGGGCTTGAATACAACAGGCAATATGCGGACTTTTCTCCATCTGAGTAATGTCTCAAATTGTCTACGCTTTAATCTTCCATGGAAGACCAGTAGTAGTTTCCGAAGTACATCTGGATGCATTCGGTAATCTTTAGACCTTCCGAGTGTTGATGAAACACAGAAATTGCATTGGGATTGAATACAACAGGCACCATGCGGACTATTCTCCGTGGGAATAATGTCTCAAACTGTCTTCATTTTGATCGTTCCCTGGAAGACCAGTAGTGGATTAAGGACCACATCTGGAGGCATTCCGTAATCTGTGGAGCTTCAGATTGTTGATGGAACACTAAAATTGAATCGGCATTGAATACAACATCCACGATGCGGACTTTTCTCCATGGGAGTAATGTCTCAAACTGTATACGCTTAATCATTCCCTGGAAGACCAGTAGTAGTTTCCGAAGCACATCTGGAGGCATTCTGTAATCTGTGGACCATCAGAGTATTGAGAAACACAGAAATTGCATCGGGATTAAATACAACAGGCACTTTGCTGACTTTTCTCCGTGGGATTAATGTCTCAAATTGTCTACGCTTTTATCGTTCCCTGAAAGACAAGTAGTAGTTTCCGAAGCTAATAAGGATTCATTCTCTAATCTGTGTAAATTCAGAGTGTTGATGAAACAGAGAAATTGCATCGGGATTGAATACAACAGGTACCATGCGGTCTTTTCTCCAAGGGAGTAATGTCTCAAACAGTTTACCTTTGATCGTTCCCTGGAAGACCAGTAGTAGTTACCAAGGCACATCTGGTGGCATTCTGTAATCTGTGGTTCTCCAGAGTGTTAATGAAACACAGAAATTGCATCGGGATATAATACAACAGGCACCATGCGGACCTTTCTCCATGGGAGTAATGTCTCAAACTGTCTACGCTTTGATCTACTGCTGGAACACCAGTAGTAGTTTCCGAAGCACATCTGGAGGCATTCTGTAATCCGTGGACCTTCAGAGTGTTGATGAAACACAGAAATTGCATCGGGATTAAATACAACAGGCACCATGCAGACCTTTCTCCTTAGGAGAAATGTCTTAAACAGTCTACGAATTTTGATCGATCCCTCTAAGACCTGTAGTAGTTTCAAAGCATATCCGGAGGCATTCTGTAATCTGTGGACATTCGGAGTGTTGATGAAACACAGAAAGTGAATCGGAATTGAATACAACAGGCACCATGCGGACTTTTCCCCATAGGAGTAATGTCTCAAACTGTCTACGCTTCGATCGTTCATTGGAAGTCCAGTAACAGTTTCCGAAGCACATCTGGAATTATTCTGTAATCTGTGGTCCTTCAGAATGTTGAAGAAACACAGAAATTGCAACGGGATTGAATACAACAGGCACCGTGCGGACTTTCTCCATGGGAGTAATGTCTCAATCTGTCTTCATTTTGATCGGTCCCTGGAAGACAAGTAGTAGATTAAGAAGCACATCTGGAGGCATTCTGTAATCTGTGGACCTCCAGAGTGTTGATGAAACGCAGAAATTGCATCGGGATTGACTACAACAGGCACCATGCAGTTTTTTCTCAATGGGAGTAATGTCACAAACTGTCTACACTTTGGCCGATTCCTGGGAGACCTGTAGAAGTAACCGAAGCTCATCTGGAGGCATTCTGTAATCTGTGGTCCTTCAGAATGTTGAAGAAACACAGAAATTGCATCGGGATTGAGTACAACACGCCCCATGCGGACTTTCTCCATGGGAGTAATGTCTCAAACTGTCTACAGTTTGATCGTTTCCTGGAAGACAAGTAGTAGATTAAGAAGCACATCTGGAGGCATTCCGTAATCCATGGAGCTTCAGAGTGTTGATGAAACACAGACATTGCATCGGGATTGAATACAACAGGCACGATGCTTACTTTTCTCCATGGGAGAAATGTCTCTAAGTGCCTACGAATTTTGATCGATTCCTCGAAGACCAGTAGTAGTTTCCAAGCACATCTAAAGGCACTCTGTAATCTGTGGGCCTTCCGAGTGTTGATGAAACACAGAAATTTCATCGGGATAGAATACAGTAGGCACCATGCGGACTTTTCTCCATGTGAGTAATGTGTCAAACTATCTACGCTTCAATCGTTCAGTGGAAGTCCAGTAACAGTTTCCGAAGCACATCTGGAGGCATTCCGTAATCTGTGGCCCTTCAGAATGTAAAGAAGAATCACAGAAATTGCATCGGGATTGAATACAACAGGCACCATGCGGACTTTTCTCCATGGGAGTAATGTCTCAAACTGTAAACGTTTTGATCGTTCCCTGGAACACCAGTAGTAGTTTGCGAAGCACATCTGGAGCCATTGTGTTATCTGTATACATTCAGAGTGTTGATGGAACACAGAAATTAAATCGGGATTGAATACAACAGGCACCATGCGGACTTTTCTCCATGGGAGTAATGTCTCAAACTGTCTACGCTTTAATCATTCCCTGGAAGGCCAGTAGTAGTTTCCGAAGCACATCTGGAGGCATTCCGTAATCTGTGGAGCTTCAGAGTGTTGATGAAACACAGAAATTGCATCGGGATTGAATACAACAGGCACCATGCGGACTTTTCTCCATGGGAGTAATGCCTCCCAGTGTCTACGCTTTGATCGTTCCCTGGAAGACCAGTAGTAGTTTCCGAAGCACATATGGAGGCATTCCGTAATCTGTGGACCTTCAGAGTGTTGATGCAACACTGAAATTGAATCGGGATTGAATACAACAGGCACAATGCGGACTTCTCTCCATGGGAGAAATGTCCCAAACTATCTACGAATTTTGATCAGTTCCTCGAAGACCAGTTGTAGTTTCCAAGCACATCTGGGGGCACTCTGTAATCTGTGGACCTTCCGTGTGTTGATGAAACACAGAAATTGCATCGGGATTTTCATACAAGAGGCACCATGCGGAGTTTTCTCCATGGGAGTAATGTCACAAACTGTCTACATTTTAATCATTCCATGGAAGGCCGGTAGTAGTTTCCGAAGCACATCTGGAGGTATTCCGTAATCTGTGGATCTTCAGAGTGTTGATGAAATACTGAAATTGCATCGGGATTGGATACAACTGGCACCATGCGGACTTTTCTCCATGGGAGTAGTGTCTCAAACTGTCTACGCTTTGATCGTTCCCTGGATGACAAGTAGTAGATTAAGAAGCACATCTGGAGGCATTCTGTAATCGTTGGAACTTCAGAGTGTTTACGAAACACAGAAATGGCAACGGGATTGGATACAACAGACAACATACGGACTTTTCTCCATGGGAGTTATGTCTCAAACTGTCTACGCTTTGATCCTTCCCTGGAAGACCTGTAGTAGTTTCCGAAGCACATCTGGAGGCATTCTGTAAACATTGGACCTTCAGACTGTTGATGAAACACTGAAATTGCATCGGGATTGGATACCACTGGAACCATGAGGACTTTTCTCCATGGGAGTAATGTCTTAAACTGTCTACACTTTAATCATTCCATGGAAGGCCAGTAGTAGTTTCCGATGCACATCTGGAGGCATTCTGTAATCTGTGGACCATCAGAGTATTGAGAAACACAGAAATTGCATCGGGATTAAATACAACAGGCACTTTGCTGACTTTTCTCCGTGGGATTAATGTCTCAAATTGTCTACGCTTTTATCGTTCCCTGAAAGACAAGTAGTAGCTTCCGAAGCTAATAAGGATTCATTCTCTAATCTGTGTAAATTCAGAGTGTTGATGAAACAGAGAAATTGCATCGGGATTGAATACAACAGGTACCATGCGGTCTTTTCTCCAAGGGAGTAATGTCTCAAACAGTTTACATTTGATCGTTCCCTGGAAGACCAGTAGTAGTTACCAAGGCACATCTGGTGGCATTCTGTAATCTGTGGTTCTCCAGAGTGTTAATGAAACACAGAAATTGCATCGGGATATAATACAACAGGCACCATGCGGACCTTTCTCCATGGGAGTAATGTCTCAAACTGTCTACGCTTTGATCTACTGCTGGAACACCAGTAGTAGTTTCCGAAGCACATCTGGAGGCATTCTGTAATCCGTGGACCTTCAGAGTGTTGATGAAACACAGAAATTGCATCGGGATTAAATACAACAGGCACCATGCAGACCTTTCTCCTTAGGAGAAATGTCTTAAACAGTCTACGAATTTTGATCGATCCCTCTAAGACCTGTAGTAGTTTCAAAGCATATCCGGAGGCATTCTGTAATCTGTGGACATTCGGAGTGTTGATGAAACACAGAAAGTGAATCGGAATTGAATACAACAGGTACCATGCGGACTTTTCCCCATAGGAGTAATGTCTCAAACTGTCTACGCTTCGATCGTTCATTGGAAGTCCAGTAACAGTTTCCGAAGCACATCTGGATTCATTCTGTAATCTGTGGTCCTTCAGAATGTTGAAGAAACACAGAAATTGCAACGGGATTGAATACAACAGGCACCGTGCGGACTTTCTCCATGGGAGTAATGTCTCAATCTGTCTTCATTTTGATCGTTCCCTGGAAGACAAGTAGTAGATTAAGAAGCACATCTGGAGACATTCCGTAATCAGTGGATCTACAGAGTATTGATGAAACACAGAAATTGTATCGGGATGGGATACAACCGCACCATGAGCACTTTTCTCCATGGGATTAATGTCTCAAACTGTCTACAGTTTGATCGTTTCCTGGAAGACAAGTAGTAGATTAAGAAGCACATCTGGAGGCATTCCGTAATCCATGGAGCTTCAGAGTGTTGATGAAACACAGACATTGCATCGGGATTGAATACAACAGGCACGATGCTTACTTTTCTCCATGGGAGAAATGTCTCTAAGTGCCTACGAATTTTGATCGATTCCTCGAAGACCAGTAGTAGTTTCCAAGCACATCTAAAGGCACTCTGTAATCTGTGGACCTTCCGTGTGTTGATGAAACACAGAAATTGCATCGGGATTTTCATACAAGAGGCACCATGCGGAGTGTTCTCCATGGGAGTAATGTCACAAACTGTCTACATTTTAATCATTCCATGGAAGGCCAGTAGTAGTTTCCGAAGCACATCTGGAGGTATTCCGTAATCTGTGGATCTTCAGAGTGTTAATGAAACACTGAAAGTGCATCGGGATTGGATACAACTGGCACCATGCGGACTTTTCTCCATGGGAGTAGTGTCTCAAACTCTCTACGCTTTGATCGTTCCCTGGATGACAAGTAGTAGATTAAGAAGCACATCTGGAGGCATTCTGTAATCGTTGGAACTTCAGAGTGTTGACGAAACACAGAAATGGCAACGGGATTGGATACAACAGACAACATACGGACTTTTCTCCATGGGAGTTATGTCTCAAACTGTCTACGATTTGATCCTTCCCTGGAAGACCTGTAGTAGTTTCCGAAGCACATCTGGAGGCATTCTGTAATCAGTGTTCCTTCAGCGTGTTGTTGAAACACAGAAAATGCATCGGGATTGAATATAACAGGCACCATGCGGACTTTTCTCCATGGGAATAATGTCTCAAACTGTCTACGCTTTGATCCTTCCCTGGAAGACCAGTAGTAGTTTCCGAAGCACATCTGGAGGCATTCTGTAATCTGTGGTCCATCAGAGTATTGAGAAACACAGAAATTGCATCGGGATTAAATACAACAGGCACTTTGCTGACTTTTCTCCGTGGGAATAATGTCTCAAATTTTCTACGCTTTTATCGTTCCCTGAAAGACAAGTAGTAGTTTCCGAAACTATTCAGGATTCATTCTCTAATCTGTGTAAATTCAGAGTGTTGCTGAAACAGAGAAATTGCATCGGGATTGAATACAACAGGTACCATGCGGTCTTTTCTCCAAGGGAGTAATGTCTCAAACAGTTTACCTTTGATCGTTCCCTGGAAGACCAGTAGTGGTTACCAAGGCACATCTGGTGGCATTCTGTAATCTGTGGGGCTCCAGAGTGTTAATGAAACACAGAAATTGCATCGGGATATAATACAACAGGCACCATAGGGACTTTTCACCATGGGAGTAATTTCTCATACTGTGTACGCTTTAATCCGTTCCAGGAAGACCAGGAGTAGTTTCCAACGCCTATCTGGAACCATTCTGTAATCGGTGGACCTTCAGAGTCTTGATGAAACACAGAAATTGCATCGGGATTAAATACAACAGGCACGATGCTTACTTTTCTCCATGGGAGAAATGTCTCTAAGTGCCTACGTATTTTGATCGATTCCTCGAAGACCAGTAGTAGTTTCCAAGCACATCTAAAGGCACTCTGTAATCTGTGGGCCTTCCGAGTGTTGATGAAACACAGAAATTGCATCGGGATAGAATACAATAGGCACCATGCGAACTTTTCTCCATGTGAGTAATGTCTCAAACTAACTACGATTCAATCGTTCAGTGGAAGTCCAGTAACAGTTTCCGAAGCACATCTGGAGGCATTCCGTAATCTGTGGACCTTCAGAATGTTGAAGAATCACAGAAATTGCATCGGGATTGAATACAACAGGCACCATGCGGACTCTCTCCATGGGAGTAATGTCTCAAACTGTCTACATTTTCATCGTTCCCTGGAAGACAAGTAGTAGATTAAGAAGCACATCTGGAGGCATTCGGTAATCTGTGGAGCTTCAGAGTGTTGATTTAATACAAAAATTGAATCGGGATTGCATACAACAGGCACCATGAGGACTTTTCTCCATGGGAGATATGTCTCAAACTGTCTACGCTTTCATCATTCCCTGGTAGACCTGTAGTAGTTTCCGAAGCGATCTAGACGCTTTATGTAATCGGTGGATCTTCAGAGTGTTAACGAAACACAGAAATGCATCGGGATTGAATACAACAGGCACCATGCGGACTTTTCTCCATGGGAGTAATGACTCAAACTGTCTACGCTTTGATCGTTCTCTGGGAGACCAGTAGTAGTTTCCGAAGCACATCTTGAGGCATTCTGTGATCTGTGGACCTTCAGAGTGTTTATGAAACACAGAAATTGCATCGGGATTGAATACAACAGGCACCATGCAGTTTTTTCTCAATGGGAGTAATGTCTCAAACTGTCTACACTTTGACAGATTCCTGGGAGACCTGTAGAAGTAACCGAATCTCATCTGGAGAAATTCTGTAATCTGTGGGCCTTCAGAGTGTTGATGAAACACAGAAATTGCATCGGGCTTGAATTCAACAGGCACCATGCCGTTTTTTCTCAATGGGAGTAATGTCTCAAACTGTCTACACTTTACCGATTCCTGGGAGACCTGTAGAAGTAACCGAAGCTCATCTGGAGTCATTCTGTAATCTGTGGGCATTCAGAGTGTTGATGAAACACAGAAATTACATTGGGCTTGAATACAACAGGCAATATGCGGACTTTTCTCCATCTGAGTAATGTCTCAAATTGTCTACGCTATAATCTTCCATGGAAGACCAGTAGTAGTTTCAGAAGTACATCTGGAGGCATTCGGTAATCTGTAGTACTTCCGCGTGTTGATGAAACACAGAAATTGCATCGGGATTGAATACAACAGGCACCATTATGTTTTTTCTCCATGGGAGTAATTTTTCAAACTGTCTCCGATGTGATTGTTCCCTAGAAGACCAGTAGTTCCCGAAGCACATCTATAGGAATTCTGAAATCTGCGGACCTTCAGAGTGTTGATAAAATACGGAAACTGCATCGGGATTGAATACAACAGGCACCATGCGGACTTTCCTCCATGGCGGTAATGACTCAAACTGTAAACGGTTTGATCGTTCCATGGAAGACCAGTAGCAGTTGCCGAATCACATCCAGAGGCATTCTGAAATCTGTGGTCCTTCAGAGTGTAGATGAAACACAGAAATTGCATCGGGCTTGAATACAACAGGCACCATGCCGTTTTTTCTCAATGGGAGTAATGTCTCAAACTGTCTACACTTTACCGATTCCTGGGAGACCTGTAGAAGTAACCGAAGCTCATCTGGAGGCATTCTGTAATCTGTGGGCATTCAGAGTGTTGATGAAACACAGAATTTGCATTGGGCTTGAATACAACAGGCAATATGCGGACTTTTCTCCATCTGAGTAATGTCTCAAATTGTCTACGCTTTAATCTTCCATGGAAGACCAGTAGTAGTTTCCGAAGTACATCTGGATGCATTCGGTAATCTTTAGACCTTCCGAGTGTTGATGAAACACAGAAATTGCATTGGGATTGAATACAACAGGCACCATGCGGACTATTCTCCGTGGGAATAATGTCTCAAACTGTCTTCATTTTGATCGTTCCCTGGAAGACCAGTAGTGGATTAAGGACCACATCTGGAGGCATTCCGTAATCTGTGGAGCTTCAGATTGTTGATGGAACACTAAAATTGAATCGGCATTGAATACAACATCCACGATGCGGACTTTTCTCCATGGGAGTAATGTCTCAAACTGTATACGCTTAATCATTCCCTGGAAGACCAGTAGTAGTTTCCGAAGCACATCTGGAGGCATTCCGTAAACTGTGGAGCTTCAGAGTGTTGTTGAAACACAGAAATTGTTACAGGATTGAATACAACAGGCACCATGCGGACTTTTCTCCACGGGAGAAATGTCTCAAACTGTGTACGCTTTAATCGATTCCAGGAACACCATTAGTAATTTCCGACGCACATGTGGAGGCATTCTGTAATCGGTGGACCTTCAGAGTGTTGACGAAACACAGAAATTGCAAAGGGATTTAATACACCAAGCACCATGCGGACTTTTCTCAATGGCGGTAATGTCTCAAACTGTCTACGATTTAATCATTCCCTGGAAGACCAGTAGTAGTTTCCGAAGCACATCTGGAGGCTTTCTGTAATCGGTATATCTTCAGAGTGTTCACGAAACACAGAAATTGCATCGGGATTGAATACAACAGGCACCATGCAGTTTTTCCTAAATGGGAGTAATGTCTCAAACTGTCTACACTTTGACCGATTCCTGGGAGACCTGTAGAAGTAACCGAAGCTCATCTGGAGGCATTCTGTAATCTGTGGACCTTCAGAATGTTAAAGAAACACAGAAATTGCATCGGGAAGAATACAACAGGCCCCATGTGGACTTTCTCCATGGGAGTAATGTCTCAAACTGTCTACATTTTGATCGTTCCCTGGAAGACAAGTAGTAGATTAAGAAGCACATCTGGAGGCATTCCGTAATTCATGGAGCTTCAGAGTGTTGAAGAAACACAGAAATTGCATTTTGATAGAATACAATAGGCACCATGCGGACTTTTCTCCATATGAGTAACGTCTCAAACTGTCTACGCTTCAATCGTTCAGTGGAAGTCCAGTAAGAGTTTCCGAAGCACGTCTGGAGGCATTCCGTAATCTCTGGACCTTCAGAATGTTGAAGAAACACAGAAATTGCATCGGGATTGAATACAACAGGCACCATGCGGACTTTCTCCATGGGAGTAATGTCTCAAACTTTCTACATTTTCATCGTTCCCTGGAAGACAAGTAGTAGATTAAGAGCACCTCTGGAGGCATTCGGTAATCTGTGGAGCTTCAGAGTGTTGATGGAACACAAAAATTGAATCGGGATTGCATACAACAGGCACCATGAGGACTTCTCTCCATGGGAGTTATGTCTAAAACTGTCTACGCTTTATTCATTCCCTGGAAGACCTGTAGTAGTTTCCGAAGCACATCTGGAGGCATTCTGTAATCTGTGGACCTTCAGAGTGTTTATGAAACACAGGAACTGCATGGGGATTGAATACAACAGGCACCATGCAGTTTTTTCTCAATGGGAGTATTGTCTCAAACAGTCTACACTTTGACCGATTCCTGGGATACCTGTAGAAGTAACCGAAGCTCATCTGGAGAAATTCTTTAATCTGTGGGCCTTCAGAGTGTTGATGAAACACAGAAATTGCATCGGGCTTGAATACAACAGGCACCATGCAGTTTTTTCTCAATGGGAGTAATGTCTCAAACTGTCTACACTTTGACCGATTCCTGGGAGACCTGTAGAAGTAATCGAAGCTCATCTGGTGGCATTCTGTAATCTGTGGGCCTTCAGAGTGTTGATGTAACACAGAAATTGCATCGGGATTGAATACAACAGGCACCATGCAGTTTTTTCTCAATGGGAGTAATGTCTCTAACTGTCTACACTTTGACCGATTCCTGGGAGACCTGTAGAAGTAACCGAAGCTCACCTGGAGGCATTCTGTAATCTGTGGGCCTTCAGAGTGTTGATGTAACACAGAAATTGCATCGGGATTGAATACAACAGGCACCATGCAGTTTTTTCTCAATGGGAGTAATGTCTCAAACTGTCTACACTTTGACCGATTCCTGGGAGACCTGTAGAAGTAACCGAAGCTCATCTGGAGGCATTCTGTAATCTGTGGGCCTTCAGAGTGTTGATGTAACACAGAAATTGCATCGGGATTGAATACAACAGGCACCATGCAGTTTTTTCTCAATGGGAGTAATGTCTCAAACTGTCTACACTTTGACCGATTCCTGGGAGACCTGTAGAAGTAACAGAAGCTCATCTGGAGGCATTCTGTAATCTGTGGGCCTTCAGAGTATTGATGTAACACAAAAATTGCATCGGGATTGAATACAACAGGCACCATGCAGTTTTTTCTCAATGGGAGTGATGTCTCAAACTGTCTACACTTTGACCGATTCCTGGGAGAGCTGTAGAAGTAACCGAAGCTCATCTGGAGGCATTCTGTAATCTGTGCGCATTCAGTGTGTTGATGAAACACAGAAATTGCATTGGGCTTGAATACAACAGGCAATATGCGGACTTTTCTCCATCTGAGTAATGTCTCAAATTGTCTACGCTTTAATCTTCCATGGAAGACCAGTAGTAGTTTCAGAAGTACATCTGGAGGCATTCGGTAATCTGTAGTCCTTCCGCGTGTTGATGAAACACAGAAATTGCATCGGGATTAAATACAACAGGCACCATTATGTTTTTTCTCCATGGGAGTAATTTTTCAAACTGTCTCCGATGTGATTGTTCCCTAGAGGACCAGTAGTTCCCGAAGCACATCTGGAGGAATTCTGTAATCTGCGGACCTTCAGAGTGTTGATAAAATACGGAAACTGCATCGGGATTGAATACAACAGGCACCATGCGGACTTTCCTCCATGGCGGTAATGTCTCAAACTGTAAACGGTTTGATCGTTCCATGGAAGACCAGTAGCAGTTGCCGAATCACATCCAGAGGCATTCTGAAATCTGTGGTCCTTCAGAGTGTAGATGAAACACAGAAATAGCATCGGATTTGAATACAACAGACACCATGCGGACTTTTTTCAATGAGAGTAATGTCTCAAATTGTCTACGCTTTAATCTTCCATGGAAGACCAGTAGTAGTTTCCGAAGTACATCTGGATGCATTCGGTAATCTGTAGACCTTCCGAGTGTTGATGAAACACAGAAATTGCATTGGGATTGAATACAACAGGCACCATGCGGACTATTCTCCGTGGGAATAATGTCTCAAACTGTCTTCATTTTGATCGTTCCCTGGAAGACCAGTAGTAGATTAAGAAGCACATCTGGAGGCATTCCGTAATCTGTGGAGCTTCAGATTGTTGATGGAACACTAAAATTGAATCGGCATTGAATACAACATTCACCATGCGGATTTTCTCCATGGGAGTAATGTCTCAAACTATATACGCTTAATCATTTCCTGGAAGACCAGTAGCAGTTTCCGAAGCACATCTGGAGGCATTCCGTAATCTGTGGAGCTTCAGAGTGTTGTTGAAACACAGAAATTGTTACAGGATTGAATACAACAGGCACCATGCGGACTTTTCTCCACGGGAGTAATGTCTCAAACTATGTACGCTTTAATCGATTCCAGGAAGACCATTAGTAATTTCCGACGCACATGTGGAGGCATTCTGTAATCGGTGGACCTTCAGAGTGTTGACGAAACACAGAAATTGCAAAGGGATTTAATACACCAAGCACCATGCGGACTTTTCTCAATGGCGGTAATGTCTCAAACTGTCTACGCTTTAATCGATCCAGGAAGACCATTAGTAATTTCCGACGCACATGTGGAGGCATTCTGTAATCGGTGGACCTTCAGTGTTGACGAAACACAGAAATTGCATCGGGATTGAATACAACAGGCACCATGCAGTTTTTCCTAAATGGGAGTAATGTCTCAAACTGTCTACACTTTGACCGATTCCTGGGAGACCTGTAGAAGTTACCAAAGCTCATCTGGAGGCATTCTGTAATCTGTGGACCTTCAGAATGTTAAAGAAACACAGAAATTGCATCGGGAAAAATACAACAGGCCCCATGCGAACTTTCTCCACGGGAGTAATGTCTCAAACTGTCTACATTTTGATCGTTCCCTGGAAGACAAGTAGGAGATTAAGAAGCACATCTGGAGGCATTCCGTAATCCATGGAGCTTCAGAGTGTTGAAGAAACACAGAAATTTCACCGGGATTGAATACAACAGGCACCATGAGGACTTTTCACCATGGGAGCAATGTCTCATACTGTGTACGCTTTAATCGGTTCCAGGAAGACCAGGAGTAGTTTCCGACGCCTATCTGGAGGCATTCTGTAATCGGTGGACCTTCAGAGTCTTGATGACACACGGAAATTGCATCGGGAATAAATACAACAGGCACGATGCTTAATTTTCTCCATGTGACAAATGTCTCTAACTGCCTACGAATTTTGATAGATTCCTCGAAGACCAGTAGTAGTTTCCAAGCACATCTGGAGGCACTCTGTAATCTGTGGGCCTTCAGAGTGTTGATGAAACACAGAAATTGCATTTTGATAGAATACAATAGGCACCATGCGGACTTTTCTCCATATGAGTAATGTCTCAAACTGTCTACGCTTCAATCGTTCAGTGGAAGTCCAGTAAGAGTTTCCGAAGCACGTCTGGAGGCATTCCGTAATCTCTGGACCTTTAGAATGTTGAAGAAACACAGAAATTGCATCGGGATTGAATACAACAGGCACCATGCGGACTTTCTCCATGGGAGTAATGTCTCAAACTTTCTACATTTTCATCGTTCCCTGGAAGACTAGTAGTAGATTAAGAGCACCTCTGGAGGCATTCGGTAATCTGTGGAGCTTCAGAGTGTTGATGGAACACAAAAATTGAATCGGGATTGCATACAACAGGCACCACGAGGACTTTTCTCCATGGGAGTTATGTCTGAAACTGTCTACGCTTTAATCATTCCCTGGAAGACCTGTAGTAGTTTCCGAAGCACATCTGGAGGCATTCTGTAATCTGTGGACCTTCAGAGTGTTTATGAAACACAGGAACTGCATGGGGATTGAATACAAGAGGCACCATGCAGTTTTTTCTCAATGGGAGTAATGTCTCAAACTGTCTACACTTTGACCGATTCCTGGGAGACCTGTAGAAGTAACCGATGCTCATCTGGAGAAATTCTTTAATCTGTGGGCCTTCAGAGTGTTGATGAAACACAGAAATTGCATCGGGCTTGAATACAACAGGCACCATGCAGTTTTTTCTCAATGGTAGTAATGTCTCAAACTGTCTACACTTTGACCGATTCCTGGGAGACCTGTAGAAGTAACCGAAGCTCATCTGGAGGCATTCTGTAATCTGTGGACCTTCAGAATGTTAAAGAAACACAGAAATTGCATCGGGAAAAATACAACAGGCCCCATGCGGACTTTCTCCATGGGAGTAATGTCTCAAACTGTCTAAATTTTGATCGTTCCCTGGAAGACAAGTAGTAGATTAAGAAGCACATCTGGAGGCATTCTGTAATCGGTGGACATTCAGAGTCTTGATGACACACAGAAATTGCATCGGGATTAAATACAACAGGCACGATGCTTAATTTTCTCCATGTGACAAATGTCTCTAACTGCCGACGAATAATGATAGATTCCTCGAAGACCAGTAGTAGTTTCCAAGCACATCTGGAGGCACTCTGTAATCTGTGGGCCTTCAGAGTGTTGATGAAACACAGAAATTGCATTTTGATAGAATACAATAGGCACCATGCGGACTTTTCTCCATATGAGTAATGTCTCAAACTGTCTACGCTTCAATCGTTCAGTGGAAGTCCAGTAAGAGTTTCCGAAGCACGTCTGGAGGCATTCCGTAATCTCTGGACCTTCAGAATGTTGAAGAAACACAGAAATTGCATCGGGATTGAATACAACAGGCACCATGCGGACTTTCTCCATGGGAGTAATGTCTCAAACTTTCTACATTTTCATCGTTCCCTGGAAGACAAGTAGTAGATTAAGAGCACCTCTGGAGGCATTCGGTAATCTGTGGAGCTTCAGAGTGTTGATGGAACACAAAAATTGAATCGGGATTGCATACAACAGGCACCATGAGGACTTTTCTCCATGGGAGTTATGTCTGAAACTGTCTACGCTTTAATCATTCCCTGGAAGACCTGTAGTAGTTTCCGAAGCACATCTGGAGGCATTCTGTAATCTGTGGACCTTCAGAGTGTTTATGAAACACAGGAACTGCATGGGGATTGAATACAACAGGCACCATGCAGTTTTTTCTCAATGGGAGTAATGTCTCAAACTGTCTACACTTTGACCGATTCCTGGGAGACCTGTAGAAGTAACCGAAGCTCATCTGGAGAAATTCTTTAATCTGTGGGCCATCAGAGTGTTGACGAAACACAGAATTTGCATCGGGCTTGAATACAACAGGCACCATGCAGTTTTTTCTCAATGGGAGTAATGTCTCAAACTGTCTACACTTTTGACCGATTCCTGGGAGACCTGTAGAAGTAACCGAAGCTCATCTGGAGAAATTCTTTAATCTGTGGGCCTTCAGAGTGTTGATGAAACACAGAAATTGCATCGGGCTTGAATACAACAGGCACCATGCAGTTTTTTCTCAATGGGAGTAATGTCTCAAACTGTCTACACTTTGACCGATTCCTGGGAGACCTGTAGAAGTAACCGAAGCTGATCTGGAGGCATTCTGTAATCTGTGGGCCTTCAGAGTGTTGATGTAACACAGAAATTGCATCGGGATTGAATATAACAGGCAACATGCAGTTTTTTCTCAATGGGAGTAATGTCTCAAACTGTCTACACTTTGGCCGATTCCTGGGAGACCTGTAGAAGTAACCGAAGCTCATCTGGAGAAATTCTTTAATCTGTGGGCCTTCAGAGTGTTGATGAAACACATAAATTGCATCGGGCTTGAATACAACAGGCACCATGCAGTTTTTTCTCAATGGGAGTAATGTCTCAAACTGTCTACACTTTGACCGATTCCTGGGAGACCTGTAGAAGTAACCGAAGCTCATCTGGAGGCATTCTGTAATCTGTGGGCCTTCAGAGTGTTGATGTAACACAGAAATTGCATCGGAATTGAATACAACAGACACCATGCGGACTTTTCTCAATGAGAGTAATGTCTCAAATTGTCTACGCTTTAATCTTCCATGGAAGACCAGTAGTAGTTTCCGAAGTACATCTGGATGCATTCGGTAATCTGTAGACCTTCCGAGTGTTGATGAAACACAGAAATTGCATTGGGATTGAATACAACAGGCACCATGCGGACTATTCTCCGTGGGAATAATGTCTCAAACTGTCTTCATTTTGATCGTTCCCTGGAAGACCAGTAGTAGATTAAGAAGCAGATCTGGAGGCATTCCGTAATCTGTGGAGCTTCAGATTGTTGATGGAACACTAAAATTGAATCGGCATTGAATACAACATTCACCATGCGGGCTTTTCTCCATGGGAGTAATGTCTCAAACTGTATACGCTTAATCATTCCCTGGAAGACCAGTAGTAGTTTCCGAAGCACATCTGGAGGCATTCCGTAATCTGTGGAGCTTCAGGGTGTTGTTGAAACACAGAAATTGTTACAGGATTGAATACAACAGGCACCATGCGGACTTTCCTCCACGGGAGTAATGTCTCAAACTGTGTACGCTTTAATCGATTCCAGGAAGACCATTAGTAATTTCCGACGCACATGTGGAGGCATTCTGTAATCGGTGGACCTTCAGAGTGTTGACGAAACACAGAAATTGCAAAGGGATTTAATACACCAAGCACCATGCGGACTTTTCTCAATGGCGGTAATGTCTCAAACTGTCTACGCTTTAATCATTCCCTGGAAGACCAGTAGTAGTTTCCGAAGGACATCTGGAGGCTTTCTGTAATCGGTATATCTTCAGAGTGTTCACGAAACACAGAAATTGCATCGGGATTGAATACAACAGGCACCATGCAGTTTTTCCTAAATGGGAGTAATGTCTCAAACTGTCTACACTTTGACCGATTCCTGGGAGACCTGTAGAAGTAATAGAAGCTCATCTGGAGGCATTCTTTAATCTGTGGACCTTCAGAATGTTAAAGAAACACAGAAATTCCATCAGGAAGAATACAACAGGCCCCATGTGGACTTTCTCCATGGGAGTAATGTCTCAAACTGTCTACATTTTGATCGTTCCCTGGAAGACAAGTAGCAGATTAAGAAGCACATCTGGAGGCATTCCGTAATCCATGGAGCTTCAGGGTGTTGAAGAAACACAGAAATTGCATCGGGATTAAATACAACAGGCACCATGAGGACTTTTCACCATGGGAGTAATGTCTCATACTGTGTACGCTTTAATCGGTTCCAGGAAGACCAGGAGTAGTTTCCGACGCCTATCTGGAGGCATTCTGTAATCGGTGGACCTTCAGAGTCTTGATGACACACAGAAATTGCATCGGGATTAAATACAACAGGCACAATGCTTAATTTTCTCCATGTGACAAATGTCTCTAACTGCCTACGAATTTTGATAGATTAATCGAAGACCAGTAGTAGTTTCCAAGCACATCTGGAGGCACTCTGTAATCTGTGGGCCTTCAGAGTGTTGATGAAACACAGAAATTGCATTTTGATAGAATACAATAGGCACCATGCGGACTTTTCTCCATATGAGTAATGTCTCAAGCTGTCTACGCTTCAATCGTTCAGTGGAAGTCCAGTAAGAGATTCCGAAGCACGTCTGGAGGCATTCCGTAATCTCTGGACCTTCAGAATGTGGAAGAAACACAGAAATTGCATCGGGATTGAATACAACAGGCACCATGCGGACTTTCTCCATGGGAGTAATGTCTCAAACTTTCGACATTTTCATCGTTCCCTGGAAGACAAGTAGTAGATTAAGAGCACCTCTGGAGGCATTCGGTAATCTGTGGAGCTTCAGAGTGTTGATGGAACACAAAAATTGAATCGGGATTGCATACAACAGGCACCACGAGGACTTTTCTCCATGGGAGTTATGTCTGAAACTGTCTACGCTTTAATCATTCCCTGGAAGACCTGTAGTAGTTTCCGAAGCACATCTGGAGGCATTCTGTAATCTGTGGACCTTCAGAGTGTTTATAAAACACAGGAACTGCATGGGGATTGAATACAAGAGGCACCATGCAGTTTTTTCTCAATGGGAGTAATGTCTCAAACTGTCTACACTTTGACCGATTCCTGGAAGACCTGTAGAAGTAACCGAGGCTCATCTGGAGAAATTCTTTAATCTGTGGGCCTTCAGAGTGTTGATGAAACACAGATATTGCATCGGGCTTGAATACAACAGGCACCATGCAGTTTTTTCTCAATGGTAGTAATGTCTCAAACTGTCTACACTTTGACCGATTCCTGGGAGACCTGTAGAAGTAACCGAAGCTCATCTGGAGGCATTCTGTAATCTGTGGGCCTTCAGAGTGTTGATGAAACACAGAAATTGCATCGGGATTGAATACAACAGGCGCCATGCAGTTTTTTCTCAATGGGAGTAATGTCTCAATCTGTCTACACTTTGACCGATTCCTGGGAGACCTGTGGAAGTAACCGAAGCTCATCTGGAGAAATTCTTTAATCTGTGGGCCTTCAGAGTGTTGATGAAACACAGAGATTGCATCGGGCTTGAATACAACAGGCACCATGCAGTTTTTTCTCAATGGGAGTAATGTCTCAAACTGTCTACACTTTGACCGATTCCTGGGAGACCTGTAGAAGTAACCGAAGCTCATCTGGAGGCATTCTGTAATCTGTGGGCCTTCAGAGTGTTGATGTAACACAGAAATTGCATCGGGATTGAATATAACAGGCACCATGCAGTTTTTTCTCAATGGGAGTAATGTCTCAAACTGTCTACACTTTGACCGATTCCTGGGAGACCTGTAGAAGTAACCGAAGCTCATCTGGAGAAATTCTTTAATCTGTGGGCCTTCAGAGTGTTGATGAAACACAGAAATTGCATCGGGCTTGAATACAACAGGCACCATGCAGTTTTTTCTCAATGGGAGTAATGTCTCAAACTGTCTACACTTTGACCGATTCCTGGGAGACCTGTAGAAGAAACAGAAGCTCATCTGGAGGCATTCTGTAATCTGTGGGCCTTCAGAGTGTTGATGTAACACAGAAATTGCATCGGAATTGAATACAACAGGCACCATGCGGACTTTTCTCCACGGGAGTAATGTCTCAAACTGTGTACGCTTTAATCGATTCCAGGAAGACCATTAGTAATTTCCGACGCACATGTGGAGGCATTCTGTAATCGGTGGACCTTCAGTGTTGACGAAACACAGAAATTGCAAAGGGATTTAATACACCAAGCACCATGCGGACTTTTCTCAATGGCGGTAATGTCTCAAACTGTCTACGATTTAATCATTCCCTGGAAGACCAGTAGTAGTTTCCGATGGACATCTGGAGGCTTTCTGTAATCGGTACATCTTCGGAGTGTTCACGAAACACAGAAATTGCATCGGGATTGAATACAACAGGCACCATGCAGTTTTTCCTAAATGGGAGTAATGTCTCAAACTGTCTACACTTTGACCGATTCCTGGGAGACCTGTAGAAGTAACCGAAGCTCATCTGGAGGCATTCTGTAATCTGTGGACCTTCAGAATGTTAAAGAAACACAGAAATTGCATCGGGAAAAATACAACAGGCCCCATGCGGACTTTCTCCATGGGAGTAATGTCTCAAACTGTCTACATTTTGATCGTTCCCTGGAAGACAAGTAGTAGATTAAGAAGCACATCTGGAGGCATTCTGTAATCGGTGGACATTCAGAGTCTTGATGACACACAGAAATTGCATCGGGATTAAATACAACAGGCACGATGCTTAATTTTCTCCATGTGACAAATGTCTCTAACTGCCGACGAATAATGATAGATTCCTCGAAGACCAGTAGTAGTTTCCAAGCACATCTGGAGGCACTCTGTAATCTGTGGGCCTTCAGAGTGTTGATGAAACACAGAAATTGCATTTTGATAGAATACAATAGGCACCATGCGGACTTTTCTCCATATGAGTAACGTCTCAAACTGTCTACGCTTCAATCGTTCAGTGGAAGTCCAGTAAGAGTTTCCGAAGCACGTCTGGAGGCATTCCGTAATCTCTGGACCTTCAGAATGTGGAAGAAACACAGAAATTGCATCGGGATTGAATACAACAGGCACCATGCGGACTTTCTCCATGGGAGTAATGTCTCAAACTTTCTACATTTTCATCGTTCCCTGGAAGACAAGTAGTAGATTAAGAGCACCTCTGGAGGCATTCGGTAATCTGTGGAGCTTCAGAGTGTTGATGGAACACAAAAATTGAATCGGGATTGCATACAACAGGCACCACGAGGACTTTTCTCCATGGGAGTTATGTCTGAAACTGTCTACGCTTTAATCATTCCCTGGAAGACCTGTAGTAGTTTCCGAAGCACATCTGGAGGCATTCTGTAATCTGTGGACCTTCAGAGTGTTTATGAAACACAGGAACTGCATGGGGATTGAATACAAGAGGCACCATGCAGTTTTTTCTCAATGGGAGTAATGTCTCAAACTGTCTACACTTTGACCGATTCCTGGGAGACCTGTAGAAGTAACCGAAGCTCATCTGGAGAAATTCTTTAATCTGTGGGCCATCAGAGTGTTGACGAAACACAGAATTTGCATCGGGCTTGAATACAACAGGCACCATGCAGTTTTTTCTCAATGGGAGTAATGTCTCAAACTGTCTACACTTTTGACCGATTCCTGGGAGACCTGTAGAAGTAACCGAAGCTCATCTGGAGAAATTCTTTAATCTGTGGGCCTTCAGAGTGTTGATGAAACACAGAAATTGCATCGGGCTTGAATACAACAGGCACCATGCAGTTTTTTCTCAATGGGAGTAATGTCTCAAACTGTCTACACTTTGACCGATTCCTGGGAGACCTGTAGAAGTAACCGAAGCTGATCTGGAGGCATTCTGTAATCTGTGGGCCTTCAGAGTGTTGATGTAACACAGAAATTGCATCGGGATTGAATATAACAGGCAACATGCAGTTTTTTCTCAATGGGAGTAATGTCTCAAACTGTCTACACTTTGGCCGATTCCTGGGAGACATGTAGAAGTAACCGAAGCTCATCTGGAGAAATTCTTTAATCTCTGGGCCTTCAGAGTGTTGATGAAACAAATAAATTGCATCGGGCTTGAATACAACAGGCACCATGCAGTTTTTTCTCAATGGGAGTAATGTCTCAAACTGTCTACACTTTGACCGATTCCTGGGAGACCTGTAGAAGTAACCGAAGCTCATCTGGAGGCATTCTGTAATCTGTGGGCCTTCAGAGTGTTGATGTAACACAGAAATTGCATCGGAATTGAATACAACAGACACCATGCGGACTTTTCTCAATGAGAGTAATGTCTCAAATTGTCTACGCTTTAATCTTCCATGGAAGACCAGTAGTAGTTTCCGAAGTACATCTGGATGCATTCGGTAATCTGTAGACCTTCCGAGTGTTGATGAAACACAGAAATTGCATTGGGATTGAATACAACAGGCACCATGCGGACTATTCTCCGTGGGAATAATGTCTCAAACTGTCTTCATTTTGATCGTTCCCTGGAAGACCAGTAGTAGATTAAGAAGCAGATCTGGAGGCATTCCGTAATCTGTGGAGCTTCAGATTGTTGATGGAACACTAAAATTGAATCGGCATTGAATACAACATTCACCATGCGGGCTTTTCTCCATGGGAGTAATGTCTCAAACTGTATACGCTTAATCATTCCCTGGAAGACCAGTAGTAGTTTCCGAAGCACATCTGGAGGCATTCCGTAATCTGTGGAGCTTCAGAGTGTTGTTGAAACACAGAAATTGTTACAGGATTGAATACAACAGGCACCATGCGGACTTTTCTCCACGGGAGTAATGTCTCAAACTGTGTACGCTTTAATCGATTCCAGGAAGACCATTAGTAATTTCCGACGCACATGTGGAGGCATTCTGTAATCGGTGGGCCTTCAGAGTGTTGACGAAACACAGAAATTGCAAAGGGATTTAATACACCAAGCACCATGCGGACTTTTCTCAATGGCGGTAATGTCTCAAACTGTCTACGCTTTAATCATTCCCTGGAAGACCAGTAGTAGTTTCCGAAGGACATCTGGAGGCTTTCTGTAATCGGTATATCTTCAGAGTGTTCACGAAACACAGAAATTGCATCGGGATTGAATACAACAGGCACCATGCAGTTTTTCCTAAATGGGAGTAATGTCTCAAACTGTCTACACTTTGACCGATTCCTGGGAGACCTGTAGAAGTAATAGAAGCTCATCTGGAGGCATTCTTTAATCTGTGGACCTTCAGAATGTTAAAGAAACACAGAAATTGCATCAGGAAGAATACAACAGGCCCCATGTGGACTTTCTCCATGGGAGTAATGTCTCAAACTGTCTACATTTTGATCGTTCCCTGGAAGACAAGTAGCAGATTAAGAAGCACATCTGGAGGCATTCCGTAATCCATGGAGCTTCAGGGTGTTGAAGAAACACAGAAATTGCATGGGGATTAAATACAACAGGCACCATGAGGACTTTTCACCATGGGAGTAATGTCTCATACTGTGTACGCTTTAATCGGTTCCAGGAAGACCAGGAGTAGTTTCCGACGCCTATCTGGAGGCATTCTGTAATCGGTGGACCTCAGAGTCTTGATGACACACAGAAATTGCATCGGGATTAAATACAACAGGCACGATGCTTAATTTTCTCCATGTGACAAATGTCTCTAACTGCCTACGAATTTTGATAGATTAATCGAAGACCAGTAGTAGTTTCCAAGCACATCTGGAGGCACTCTGTAATCTGTGGGCCTTCAGAGTGTTGATGAAACACAGAAATTGCATTTTGATAGAATACAATAGGCACCATGCGGACTTTTCTCCATATGGGTAATGTCTCAAGCTGTCTACGCTTCAATCGTTCAGTGGAAGTCCAGTAAGAGATTCCGAAGCACGTCTGGAGGCATTCCGTAATCTCTGGACCTTCAGAATGTGGAAGAAACACAGAAATTGCATCGGGATTGAATACAACAGGCACCATGCGGACTTTCTCCATGGGAGTAATGTCTCAAACTTTCTACATTTTCATCGTTCCCTGGAAGACAAGTAGTAGATTAAGAGCACCTCTGGAGGCATTCGGTAATCTGTGGAGCTTCAGAGTGTTGATGGAACACAAAAATTGAATCGGGATTGCATACAACAGGCACCATGAGGACTTTTCTCCATGGGAGTTATGTCTGAAACTGTCTACGCTTTAATCATTCCCTGGAAGACCTGTAGTAGTTTCCGAAGCACATCTGGAGGCATTCTGTAATCTGTGGACCTTCAGAGTGTTTATGAAACACAGGAACTGCATGGGGATTGAATACAACAGGCACCATGCAGTTTTTTCACAATGGGAGTAATGTCTCAAACTGTCTACACTTTGACCGATTCCTGGGAGACCTGTAGAAGTAACCGAAGCTCATCTGGAGGCATTCTGTAATCTGTGGGCCTTCAGAGTGTTGATGTAACACAGAAATTGCATCGGAATTGAATACAACAGACACCATGCGGACTTTTCTCAATGAGAGTAATGTCTCAAATTGTCTACGCTTTAATCTTCCATGGAAGACCAGTAGTAGTTTCCGAAGTACATCTGGATGCATTCGGTAATCTGTAGACCTTCCGAGTGTTGATGAAACACAGAAATTGCATTGGGATTGAATACAACAGGCACCATGCGGACTATTCTCCGTGGGAATAATGTCTCAAACTGTCTTCATTTTGATCGTTCCCTGGAAGACCAGTAGTAGATTAAGAAGCAGATCTGGAGGCATTCCGTAATCTGTGGAGCTTCAGATTGTTGATGGAACACTAAAATTGAATCGGCATTGAATACAACATTCACCATGCGGGCTTTTCTCCATGGGAGTAATGTCTCAAACTGTATACGCTTAATCATTCCCTGGAAGACCAGTAGTAGTTTCCGAAGCACATCTGGAGGCATTCCGTAATCTGTGGAGCTTCAGAGTGTTGTTGAAACACAGAAATTGTTACAGGATTGAATACAACAGGCACCATGCGGACTTTTCTCCACGGGAGTAATGTCTCAAACTGTGTACGCTTTAATCGATTCCAGGAAGACCATTAGTAATTTCCGACGCACATGTGGAGGCATTCTGTAATCGGTGGACCTTCAGAGTGTTGACGAAACACAGAAATTGCAAAGGGATTTAATACACCAAGCACCATGCGGACTTTTCTCAATGGCGGTAATGTCTCAAACTGTCTACGCTTTAATCATTCCCTGGAAGACCAGTAGTAGTTTCCGAAGGACATCTGGAGGCTTTCTGTAATCGGTATATCTTCAGAGTGTTCACGAAACACAGAAATTGCATCGGGATTGAATACAACAGGCACCATGCAGTTTTTCCTAAATGGGAGTAATGTCTCAAACTGTCTACACTTTGACCGATTCCTGGGAGACCTGTAGAAGTAATAGAAGCTCATCTGGAGGCATTCTTTAATCTGTGGACCTTCAGAATGTTAAAGAAACACAGAAATTGCATCAGGAAGAATACAACAGGCCCCATGTGGACTTTCTCCATGGGAGTAATGTCTCAAACTGTCTACATTTTGATCGTTCCCTGGAAGACAAGTAGTAGATTAAAAAGCACATCTGGAGGCATTCCGTAATCCATGGAGTTTCAGAGTGTTGAAGAAACACAGAAATTGCATCGGGATTGAATACAACAGGCACCATGAGGACTTTTCACCATGGGAGTAATGTCTCATACTGTGTACGCTTTAATCGGTTCCAGGAAGACCAGGAGTAGTTTCCGACGCCTATCTGGAGGCATTCTGTAATCGGTGGACCTCAGAGTCTTGATGACACACAGAAATTGCATCGGGATTAAATACAACAGGCACGATGCTTAATTTTCTCCATGTGACAAATGTCTCTAACTGCCTACGAATTTTGATAGATTAATCGAAGACCAGTAGTAGTTTCCAAGCACATCTGGAGGCACTCTGTAATCTGTGGGCCTTCAGAGTGTTGATGAAACACAGAAATTGCATTTTGATAGAATACAATAGGCACCATGCGGACTTTTCTCCATATGGGTAATGTCTCAAGCTGTCTACGCTTCAATCGTTCAGTGGAAGTCCAGTAAGAGATTCCGAAGCACGTCTGGAGGCATTCCGTAATCTCTGGACCTTCAGAATGTGGAAGAAACACAGAAATTGCATCGGGATTGAATACAACAGGCACCATGCGGACTTTCTCCATGGGAGTAATGTCTCAAACTTTCTACATTTTCATCGTTCCCTGGAAGACAAGTAGTAGATTAAGAGCACCTCTGGAGGCATTCGGTAATCTGTGGAGCTTCAGAGTGTTGATGGAACACAAAAATTGAATCGGGATTGCATACAACAGGCACCACGAGGACTTTTCTCCATGGGAGTTATGTCTGAAACTGTCTACGCTTTAATCATTCCCTGGAAGACCTGTAGTAGTTTCCGAAGCACATCTGGAGGCATTCTGTAATCTGTGGACCTTCAGAGTGTTTATGAAACACAGGAACTGCATGGGGATTGAATACAAGAGGCACCATGCAGTTTTTTCTCAATGGGAGTAATGTCTCAAACTGTCTACACTTTGACCGATTCCTGGGAGACCTGTAGAAGTAACCGAAGCTCATCTGGAGAAATTCTTTAATCTGTGGGCCATCAGAGTGTTGACGAAACACAGAATTTGCATCGGGCTTGAATACAACAGGCACCATGCAGTTTTTTCTCAATGGGAGTAATGTCTCAAACTGTCTACACTTTTGACCGATTCCTGGGAGACCTGTAGAAGTAACCGAAGCTCATCTGGAGAAATTCTTTAATCTGTGGGCCTTCAGAGTGTTGATGAAACACAGAAATTGCATCGGGCTTGAATACAACAGGCACCATGCAGTTTTTTCTCAATGGGAGTAATGTCTCAAACTGTCTACACTTTGACCGATTCCTGGGAGACCTGTAGAAGTAACCGAAGCTGATCTGGAGGCATTCTGTAATCTGTGGGCCTTCAGAGTGTTGATGTAACACAGAAATTGCATCGGGATTGAATATAACAGGCAACATGCAGTTTTTTCTCAATGGGAGTAATGTCTCAAACTGTCTACACTTTGGCCGATTCCTGGGAGACATGTAGAAGTAACCGAAGCTCATCTGGAGAAATTCTTTAATCTCTGGGCCTTCAGAGTGTTGATGAAACAAATAAATTGCATCGGGCTTGAATACAACAGGCACCATGCAGTTTTTTCTCAATGGGAGTAATGTCTCAAACTGTCTACACTTTGACCGATTCCTGGGAGACCTGTAGAAGTAACCGAAGCTCATCTGGAGGCATTCTGTAATCTGTGGGCCTTCAGAGTGTTGATGTAACACAGAAATTGCATCGGAATTGAATACAACAGACACCATGCGGACTTTTCTCAATGAGAGTAATGTCTCAAATTGTCTACGCTTTAATCTTCCATGGAAGACCAGTAGTAGTTTCCGAAGTACATCTGGATGCATTCGGTAATCTGTAGACCTTCCGAGTGTTGATGAAACACAGAAATTGCATTGGGATTGAATACAACAGGCACCATGCGGACTATTCTCCGTGGGAATAATGTCTCAAACTGTCTTCATTTTGATCGTTCCCTGGAAGACCAGTAGTAGATTAAGAAGCAGATCTGGAGGCATTCCGTAATCTGTGGAGCTTCAGATTGTTGATGGAACACTAAAATTGAATCGGCATTGAATACAACATTCACCATGCGGGCTTTTCTCCATGGGAGTAATGTCTCAAACTGTATACGCTTAATCATTCCCTGGAAGACCAGTAGTAGTTTCCGAAGCACATCTGGAGGCATTCCGTAATCTGTGGAGCTTCAGAGTGTTGTTGAAACACAGAAATTGTTACAGGATTGAATACAACAGGCACCATGCGGACTTTTCTCCACGGGAGTAATGTCTCAAACTGTGTACGCTTTAATCGATTCCAGGAAGACCATTAGTAATTTCCGACGCACATGTGGAGGCATTCTGTAATCGGTGGACCTTCAGAGTGTTGACGAAACACAGAAATTGCAAAGGGATTTAATACACCAAGCACCATGCGGACTTTTCTCAATGGCGGTAATGTCTCAAACTGTCTACGCTTTAATCATTCCCTGGAAGACCAGTAGTAGTTTCCGAAGGACATCTGGAGGCTTTCTGTAATCGGTATATCTTCAGAGTGTTCACGAAACACAGAAATTGCATCGGGATTGAATACAACAGGCACCATGCAGTTTTTCCTAAATGGGAGTAATGTCTCAAACTGTCTACACTTTGACCGATTCCTGGGAGACCTGTAGAAGTAATAGAAGCTCATCTGGAGGCATTCTTTAATCTGTGGACCTTCAGAATGTTAAAGAAACACAGAAATTGCATCAGGAAGAATACAACAGGCCCCATGTGGACTTTCTCCATGGGAGTAATGTCTCAAACTGTCTACATTTTGATCGTTCCCTGGAAGACAAGTAGCAGATTAAGAAGCACATCTGGAGGCATTCCGTAATCCATGGAGCTTCAGGGTGTTGAAGAAACACAGAAATTGCATGGGGATTAAATACAACAGGCACCATGAGGACTTTTCACCATGGGAGTAATGTCTCATACTGTGTACGCTTTAATCGGTTCCAGGAAGACCAGGAGTAGTTTCCGACGCCTATCTGGAGGCATTCTGTAATCGGTGGACCTCAGAGTCTTGATGACACACAGAAATTGCATCGGGATTAAATACAACAGGCACGATGCTTAATTTTCTCCATGTGACAAATGTCTCTAACTGCCTACGAATTTTGATAGATTAATCGAAGACCAGTAGTAGTTTCCAAGCACATCTGGAGGCACTCTGTAATCTGTGGGCCTTCAGAGTGTTGATGAAACACAGAAATTGCATTTTGATAGAATACAATAGGCACCATGCGGACTTTTCTCCATATGGGTAATGTCTCAAGCTGTCTACGCTTCAATCGTTCAGTGGAAGTCCAGTAAGAGATTCCGAAGCACGTCTGGAGGCATTCCGTAATCTCTGGACCTTCAGAATGTGGAAGAAACACAGAAATTGCATCGGGATTGAATACAACAGGCACCATGCGGACTTTCTCCATGGGAGTAATGTCTCAAACTTTCTACATTTTCATCGTTCCCTGGAAGACAAGTAGTAGATTAAGAGCACCTCTGGAGGCATTCGGTAATCTGTGGAGCTTCAGAGTGTTGATGGAACACAAAAATTGAATCGGGATTGCATACAACAGGCACCACGAGGACTTTTCTCCATGGGAGTTATGTCTGAAACTGTCTACGCTTTAATCATTCCCTGGAAGACCTGTAGTAGTTTCCGAAGCACATCTGGAGGCATTCTGTAATCTGTGGACCTTCAGAGTGTTTATGAAACACAGGAACTGCATGGGGATTGAATACAAGAGGCACCATGCAGTTTTTTCTCAATGGGAGTAATGTCTCAAACTGTCTACACTTTGACCGATTCCTGGGAGACCTGTAGAAGTAACCGAAGCTCATCTGGAGAAATTCTTTAATCTGTGGGCCATCAGAGTGTTGACGAAACACAGAATTTGCATCGGGCTTGAATACAACAGGCACCATGCAGTTTTTTCTCAATGGGAGTAATGTCTCAAACTGTCTACACTTTTGACCGATTCCTGGGAGACCTGTAGAAGTAACCGAAGCTCATCTGGAGAAATTCTTTAATCTGTGGGCCTTCAGAGTGTTGATGAAACACAGAAATTGCATCGGGCTTGAATACAACAGGCACCATGCAGTTTTTTCTCAATGGGAGTAATGTCTCAAACTGTCTACACTTTGACCGATTCCTGGGAGACCTGTAGAAGTAACCGAAGCTGATCTGGAGGCATTCTGTAATCTGTGGGCCTTCAGAGTGTTGATGTAACACAGAAATTGCATCGGGATTGAATATAACAGGCAACATGCAGTTTTTTCTCAATGGGAGTAATGTCTCAAACTGTCTACACTTTGGCCGATTCCTGGGAGACATGTAGAAGTAACCGAAGCTCATCTGGAGAAATTCTTTAATCTCTGGGCCTTCAGAGTGTTGATGAAACAAATAAATTGCATCGGGCTTGAATACAACAGGCACCATGCAGTTTTTTCTCAATGGGAGTAATGTCTCAAACTGTCTACACTTTGACCGATTCCTGGGAGACCTGTAGAAGTAACCGAAGCTCATCTGGAGGCATTCTGTAATCTGTGGGCCTTCAGAGTGTTGATGTAACACAGAAATTGCATCGGAATTGAATACAACAGACACCATGCGGACTTTTCTCAATGAGAGTAATGTCTCAAATTGTCTACGCTTTAATCTTCCATGGAAGACCAGTAGTAGTTTCCGAAGTACATCTGGATGCATTCGGTAATCTGTAGACCTTCCGAGTGTTGATGAAACACAGAAATTGCATTGGGATTGAATACAACAGGCACCATGCGGACTATTCTCCGTGGGAATAATGTCTCAAACTGTCTTCATTTTGATCGTTCCCTGGAAGACCAGTAGTAGATTAAGAAGCAGATCTGGAGGCATTCCGTAATCTGTGGAGCTTCAGATTGTTGATGGAACACTAAAATTGAATCGGCATTGAATACAACATTCACCATGCGGGCTTTTCTCCATGGGAGTAATGTCTCAAACTGTATACGCTTAATCATTCCCTGGAAGACCAGTAGTAGTTTCCGAAGCACATCTGGAGGCATTCCGTAATCTGTGGAGCTTCAGAGTGTTGTTGAAACACAGAAATTGTTACAGGATTGAATACAACAGGCACCATGCGGACTTTTCTCCACGGGAGTAATGTCTCAAACTGTGTACGCTTTAATCGATTCCAGGAAGACCATTAGTAATTTCCGACGCACATGTGGAGGCATTCTGTAATCGGTGGACCTTCAGAGTGTTGACGAAACACAGAAATTGCAAAGGGATTTAATACACCAAGCACCATGCGGACTTTTCTCAATGGCGGTAATGTCTCAAACTGTCTACGCTTTAATCATTCCCTGGAAGACCAGTAGTAGTTTCCGAAGGACATCTGGAGGCTTTCTGTAATCGGTATATCTTCAGAGTGTTCACGAAACACAGAAATTGCATCGGGATTGAATACAACAGGCACCATGCAGTTTTTCCTAAATGGGAGTAATGTCTCAAACTGTCTACACTTTGACCGATTCCTGGGAGACCTGTAGAAGTAATAGAAGCTCATCTGGAGGCATTCTTTAATCTGTGGACCTTCAGAATGTTAAAGAAACACAGAAATTGCATCAGGAAGAATACAACAGGCCCCATGTGGACTTTCTCCATGGGAGTAATGTCTCAAACTGTCTACATTTTGATCGTTCCCTGGAAGACAAGTAGCAGATTAAGAAGCACATCTGGAGGCATTCCGTAATCCATGGAGCTTCAGGGTGTTGAAGAAACACAGAAATTGCATGGGGATTAAATACAACAGGCACCATGAGGACTTTTCACCATGGGAGTAATGTCTCATACTGTGTACGCTTTAATCGGTTCCAGGAAGACCAGGAGTAGTTTCCGACGCCTATCTGGAGGCATTCTGTAATCGGTGGACCTCAGAGTCTTGATGACACACAGAAATTGCATCGGGATTAAATACAACAGGCACGATGCTTAATTTTCTCCATGTGACAAATGTCTCTAACTGCCTACGAATTTTGATAGATTAATCGAAGACCAGTAGTAGTTTCCAAGCACATCTGGAGGCACTCTGTAATCTGTGGGCCTTCAGAGTGTTGATGAAACACAGAAATTGCATTTTGATAGAATACAATAGGCACCATGCGGACTTTTCTCCATATGGGTAATGTCTCAAGCTGTCTACGCTTCAATCGTTCAGTGGAAGTCCAGTAAGAGATTCCGAAGCACGTCTGGAGGCATTCCGTAATCTCTGGACCTTCAGAATGTGGAAGAAACACAGAAATTGCATCGGGATTGAATACAACAGGCACCATGCGGACTTTCTCCATGGGAGTAATGTCTCAAACTTTCTACATTTTCATCGTTCCCTGGAAGACAAGTAGTAGATTAAGAGCACCTCTGGAGGCATTCGGTAATCTGTGGAGCTTCAGAGTGTTGATGGAACACAAAAATTGAATCGGGATTGCATACAACAGGCACAATGAGGACTTTTCTCCATGGGAGTTATGTCTGAAACTGTCTACGCTTTAATCATTCCCTGGAAGACCTGTAGTAGTTTCCGACGCCTATCTGGAGGCATTCTGTAATCGGTGGACCTCAGAGTCTTGATGAAACACAGATATTGCATCGGGATTAAATACAACAGTCACGATGCTTACTTTTCTCCATGTGAGAAATGTCTCTAAATGCCTACGAATATTGAACGATTCCTCGAAGACCAGTAGTAGTTTCCAAGCACATCTGGAGGCACTCTGTAATCTGTGGTCCTTCAGAGTGTTGATGAAACACAGAAATTGCATCGGGATAGAATACAATAGGCATCAAGCGGACTTTTCTCCATGTGAGTAAGGTCTCAAACTGTCAACGCTTCAATCGTTCAGTGGAAGTCCAGTAAGAGATTCCGAAGCACGTCTGGAGGCATTCTGTAAACTGTGGGCCTTCAGAGTGTTGATGTAACACAGAAATTGCATCGGCATTGAATACAACATTCACCATGCGGACTTTTCTCCATGGGAGTAATGTCTCAAACTGTATACGCTTAAACATTCCCTGGAAGACCAGTAGTAGTTTCCAAAGCACATCTGGAGGCATTCCGTAATCTGTGGAGCTTCACAGTGTTGTTGAAACACACAAATTGTAACAGGATTGAATACAACAGGCACCATGCGGACTTTTCTCCACGGGAGTAATGTCTCAAACTGTGTACGCTTTAATCGATTCCAGGAAGACCATTAGTAATTTCCGACGCACATGTGGAGGCATTCTGTAATCGGTGGACCTTCAGAGTGTTGACGAAACACAGAAATTGCAAAGGGATTTAATACACCAAGCACTACGCGGACTTTTCTCAATGGCGGTAATGTCTCAAACTGTCTACGCTTTAATCATTCCCTGGAAGACCAGTAGTAGTTTCCGAAGGACATCTGGAGGCATTCTGTAATCGGTATATCTTCAGAGTGTTCACGAAACACAGAAATTGCATCGGGATTAAATACAACAGGCACCATGCAGTTTTTCCTAAATGGGAGTAATGTCTCAAACTGTCTACACTTTGACCGATTCCTGGGAGACCTGTAGAAGTAATAGAAGCTCATCTGGAGGCATTCTGTAATCTGTGGACCTTCAGAATGTTAAAGAAACACAGAAATTGCATCGGGAAGAATACAACAGGCCCCATGCAGACTTTCTCCATGGGAGTAATGTCTCAAACTGTCTACATTTTGATCGTTCCCTGGAAGACAAGTAGTAGATTAAGAAGCACATCTGGAGGCATTCCGTAATCCATGGAGCTTCAGAGTGTTGAAGAAACACAGAAATTGCATCGGGATTGAATACAACAGGCACCATGAGGACTTTTCACCATGGGAGTAATGTCTCATACTGTGTACGCTTTAATCTGTTCCAGGAAGACCAGGAGTAGTTTCCGACGCCTATCTGGCGGCATTCTGTAATCGGTGGACCTTCAGAGTCTTGATGACACACAGAAATTGCATTTTGATAGAATACAATAGGCACCATGGGGACTTTTCTCCATTTGAGTAATGTCTCAAACTGTCTACGCTTCAATCGTTGAGTGGAAGTCCAGTAAGAGTTTCCGAAGCACGTCTGGAGGCATTCCGTAATCTCTGGACCTTCAGAATGTTGAAGAAACACAGAAATTGCATCGGGATTGAATACAACAGGCACCATGCGGACTTTCTCCATGGGAGTAATGTCTCAAACTTTCTACATTTTCATCGTTCCCTGGAAGACAAGTAGTACATTAAGAGCACCTCTGGAGGCATTCGGTAATCTGTGGAGCTTCAGAGTGTTGATGGAACACAAAAATTGAATCGGGATTGCATACAACAGGCACCATGAGGACTTTTCTCCATGGGAGTTATGTCTGAAACTGTCTACGCTTTAATCATTCCCTGGAAGACCTGTAGTAGTTTCCGAAGCACATCTGGAGGCATTCTGTAATCTGTGGACCTTCAGAGTGTTTATGAAACACAGGAACTGCATGGGGATTGAATACAACAGGCACCATGCAGTTTTTTCTCAATGGGAGTAATGTCTCAAACTGTCTACAATTTGACCGATTCCTGGGAGACCCGTAGAAGTAACCGAAGCTCATCTGGAGAAATTCTTTAATCTGTGGGCCTTCAGAGTGTTGATGAAACACAGAAATTGCATCGGGCTTGAATACAACAGGCACCATGCAGTTTTTTCTCAATGGGAGTAATGTCTCAAACTGTCTACACTTTGACCGATTCCTGGGAGACCTGTAGAAGTAACCGAAGCTCATCTGGAGGCATTCTGTAAACTGTGGGCCTTCAGAGTGTTGATGAAACACAGAAATTGCATCGGGATTGAATACAACAGGCACCATGCAGTTTTTTCTCAATGGGAGTAATGTCTCAAACTGTCTACACTTTGACCGATTCCTGGGAGACCTGTAGAAGTAACCGAAGCTCATCTGGAGAAATTCTTTAATCTGTGGGCCTTCAGAGTGTTGATGAAACACAGAAATTGCATCGGGCTTGAATACAACAGGCACCATGCAGTTTTTTCTCAATGGGAGTAATGTCTCAAACTGTCTACACTTTGACCGATTCCTGGGAGACCTGTAGAAGTAACCGAAGCTCATCTGAAGGCATTCTGTAATCTGTGGGCCTTCAGAGTATTGATGTAACACAGAAATTGCATCGGGATTGAATATAACAGGCACCATGCAGTTTTTTCTCAATGGGAGTAATGTCTCAAACTGTCTACACTTGGACCGATTCCTGGGAGACCTGTAGAAGTAACCGAAGCTCATCTGGAGGCATTCTGTAATCTGTGGGCCTTCAGAGTGTTGATGTAACACAGAAATAGCATCGGGATTTTATACAACAGGCACCATGCAGTTTTTTCTCAATGGGAGTAATGTCTCAAACTGTCTACACTTTGACCGATTCCTGGGAGACCTGTAGAAGTAACCGAAGCTCATCTGGAGGCATTCTGTAATCTGTGGGCCTTCAGAGTGTTGATGTAACACAGAAATTGCATCGGGATTGAATACAACAGGCACCATGCAGTTTTTTCTCAATGGGAGTAATGTCTCAAACTGTCTACACTTTGACCGATTCCTGGGAGACCTGTAGAAGTAACCGAAGCTCATCTGGAGGCATTCTGTAATCTGTGGGCCTTCAGAGTGTTGATGTAACACAGAAATTTCTTCGGGATTGAATACAACAGGCGCCATGCAGTTTTTTCTCAATGGGAGTAATGTCTCAAACTGTCTACACTTTGACCGAGTCCTGGGAGACCTGTAGAAGTAGCCGAAGCTCATCTGGAGACATTCTTTAATCTGTGGGCCTTCAGATTGTTAATGAAACACAGAAATTGCATCGGGCTTGAATACAACAGGCACCATGCAGTTTTTTCTCAATGGGAGTAATGTCTCAAACTGTCGACACTTTGACCGATTCCTGGGAGACCAGTAGAAGTAACCGAAGCTCATCTGGAGGCATTCTGTAACCTGTGGGCCTTCAGAGTGTTGATGTATCACAGAAATTGCATCGGAATTGAATACAACAGACACCATGCGGACTTTTCTCAATGAGAGTAATGTCTCAAATAGTCTACGCTTTAATCTTCCATGGAAGACCAGTAGTAGTTTCCGAAGTACATCTGGATGCATTCGGTAATCTGTAGACCTTCCGAGTGTTGATGAAACACAGAAATTGCATTGGGATTGAATACAACAGGCACCATGCGGACTATTCTCCGTGGGAATAATGTCTCAAACTGTCTTCATTTTGATCGTTCCCTGGAATACCAGTAGTAGATTAAGAAGCACATATGGAGGCATTCCGTAATCTGGGGAGCTTCAGATTGTTGATAGAACACTAAAATTGAATCGGCATTGAATACAACATTCACCATGCGGACTTTTCTCCATGGGAGTAATGTCTCAAACTGTATACGCTTAAACATTCCCTGGAAGACCAGTAGTAGTTTCCAAAGCACATCTGGAGGCATTCCGTAATCTGTGGAGCTTCACAGTGTTGTTGAAACACACAAATTGTAACAGGATTGAATACAACAGGCACCATGCGGACTTTTCTCCACGGGAGTAATGTCTCAAACTGTGTACGCTTTAATCGATTCCAGGAAGACCATTAGTAATTTCCGACGCACATGTGGAGGCATTCTGTAATCGGTGGACCTTCAGAGTGTTGACGAAACACAGAAATTGCAAAGGGATTTAATACACCAAGCACTACGCGGACTTTTCTCAATGGCGGTAATGTCTCAAACTGTCTACGCTTTAATCATTCCCTGGAAGACCAGTAGTAGTTTCCGAAGGACATCTGGAGGCTTTCTGTAATCGGTATATCTTCAGAGTGTTCACGAAACACAGAAATTGCATCGGGATTAAATACAACAGGCACCATGCAGTTTTTCCTAAATGGGAGTAATGTCTCAAACTGTCTACACTTTGACCGATTCCTGGGAGACCTGTAGAAGTAATAGAAGCTCATCTGGAGGCATTCTGTAATCTGTGGACCTTCAGAACGTTAAAGAAACACAGAAATTGCATCGGGAAGAATACAACAGGCCCCATGCAGACTTTCTCCATGGGAGTAATGTCTCAAACTGTCTACATTTTGATCGTTCCCTGGAAGACAAGTAGTAGATTAAAAAGCACATCTGGAGGCATTCCGTAATCCATGGAGTTTCAGAGTGTTGAAGAAACACAGAAATTGCATCGGGATTGAATACAACAGGCACCATGAGGACTTTTCACCATGGGAGTAATGTCTCATACTGTGTACGCTTTAATCGGTTCCAGGAAGACCAGGAGTAGTTTCCGACGCCTATCTGGAGGCATTCTGTAATCGGTGGACCTTCAGAGTCTTGATGACACACAGAAATTGCATCGGGGTTAAATACAACAGGCACGATGCTTAATTTTCTCCATGTGACAAATGTCTCTAACTGCCTACGAATTTTGATAGATTCCTCGAAGACCAGTAGTAGTTTCCAAGCACATCTGAAGGCACTCTGTAATCTGTGGGCCTCCAGAGTGTTGATGAAACACAGAAATTGCATTTTGATAGAATACAATAGGCACCATGCGGAGTTTTCTCCATATGAGTAATGTCTCAAACTGTCTACGCTTCAATCGTTCAGTGGAAGTCCAGTAAGAGTTTCCGAAGCACGTCTGGAGGCATTCCGTAATCTCTGGACCTTCAGAATGTTGAAGAAACACAGAAATTGCATCGGGATTGAATACAACAGGCACCATGCGGACTTTCTCCATGGGAGTAATGTCTCAAACTTTCTACATTTTCATCGTTCCCTGGAAGACAAGTAGTTGATTAAGAGCACCTCTGGAGGCATTCGGTAATCTGTGGAGCTTCAGAGTGTTGATGGAACACAAAAATTGAATCGTAATTGCATACAACAGGCACCATGAGGACTTTTCTCCATGGGAGTTATGTCTGAAACTGTCTACGCTTTAATCATTCCCTGGAAGACCTGTAGTAGTTTCCGAAGCACATCTGGAGGCATTCTGTAATTTGTGGACCTTCAGAGTGTTTATGAAACACAGGAACTGCATGGGGATTGAATACAACAGGCACCATGCAGTTTTTTCTCAATGGGAGTAATGTCTCAAACTGTCTACAATTTGACCGATTCCTGGGAGACCTGTAGAAGTAACCGAAGCTCATCTGGAGAAATTCTTTAATCTGTGGGCCTTCAGAGTGTTGATGAAACACAGAAATTGCATCGGGCTTGAATACAACAGGCACCATGCAGTTTTTTCTCAATGGGAGTAATGTCTCAAACTGTCTACACTTTGACCGATTCCTGGGAGACCTGTAGAAGTAACCGAAGCTCATCTGGAGGCATTCTGTAATCTGTGGGCCTTCAGAGTGTTGATGTAACACAGAAATTGCATCGGGATTGAATACAACAGGCACCACGCAGTTTTTTCTCAATGGGAGTAATGTCTCAAACTGTCTACACTTTGACCGATTCCTGGGAGACCTGTAGAAGGAACCGAAGCTCATCTGGAGATATTCTTTAATCTGTGGGCCTTCAGAGTGTTGATGAAACACAGAAATTGCATCGGGCTTGAATACATCAGGCACCATGCAGTTTTTTCTCAATGGGAGTAATGTCTCAAACTGTCTACACTTTGACCGATTCCTGGGAGACCTGTAGAAGTAACCGAACCTCATCTGGAGGAATTCTGTAATCTGTGGGTCTTCAGAGTGTTGATGTAACACAGAAATAGCATCGGGATTGAATATAACAGGCACCATGCAGTTTTCTCTCATTGGGAGTAATGTCTCAAACTGTCTACACTTTGACCGATTCCTGGGAGACCTGTAGAAGTAACCGAAGCTCATCTGGAGAAATTCTTTAATCTGTGAACCTTCAGAATGTTGAAGAAACACAGAAATTGCATCGGGAAGAATACAACAGGTACCATGTGTACATTCTCCATGGGAGTAATGTCTCAAACTGTCTACATTTTGATCGTTCCCTGGAAGACAAGTAGTAGATTAAGAGGCACATCTGGAGGCATTCCGTAATCCATGGAGCTTCAGAGTGTTGATGAAACACAGAAATTGCATCGGGATTGAATACAACAGGCACCATGAGGCCTTTTCACCATGGGAGTAATGTCTCATACTGTGTACGCTTTAATCGGTTCCAGGAAGACCAGGAGTAGTTTCCGACGCCTATCTGGAGGCATTCTGTAATCGGTGGACCTTCAGAGTCTTGATGAAACACAGAAATTGCATCGGGATTAAATACAACAGTCACGATGCTTACTTTTCTCCATGTGAGAAATGTCTCTAAATGCCTACGAATATTGATCGATTCCTCGAAGACCAGTAGTAGTTTCCACGCACATCTGGAGAAATTCTTTAATCTGTGGACCTTCAGAGTGTTGATGAAACACAGAAATTGCATCGGGCTTGAATACATCAGGCACCATGCAGTTTTTTCTCAATGGGAGTAATGTCTCAAACTGTCTACAGTTTGACCGATTCCTGGGAGACCTGTAGAAGTAACCGAAGCTCATCTGGAGAAATTCCTAATCTGTGTAAATTCAGAGTGTTGATGAAACAGAGAAATTGCATCGGGATTGAATACAACAGGCACCGTGCGGACTTTTCTCCATGGGGGTAATTCACAATCTGTAAACGCTTTGATCGTTCCATGGATGACCAGTAGTAGTTGCCGAATCACATCTGGAGGCATACTGTAATCTGTGGACCTTCAGAGCGTTGATGAAACACAGAAATTGCATCGGGATTGAATAGAACTGTCACCATGCGGACTTTTCTCCATGGGAGCAATGTCTCAAACTGTCTAATAATTTTTATCGATTCCTCGAAGACCATTAGTAGTTTCCATGAATATCTGGTGGCATTCTGTAATTATTGGACCTTCAGAGTGTTGATAAAACACAGAAATTACATCGGGACTGAATATAACAGGCACCATGCGGACTTTTCTCCATGGGAGAAATGTCTCAAACTATCGACGCTTCAATCATTCCCTGGAAGGCCAGTAGTAGTTTTCGAAGCACATCTGGAGGCGTTCCGTAATCTGTGGAGCTTCAGAGTGTTGATGAAACACAGAAATTGCATCGGGATTGAATAGAACAGGCAGAATGCGACTTTTCTCCATGGGAGAAATGTCACAAACTGTCTACGCTTTGATCCTTCCCTGGAAGACAAGTAGTAGTTTTCGAGGAACATCTGGAGGCATTTTTTAATCTGTTGAGCTTCAGAGTGTTGACGAAACACAGAAAATGCATCGGGATTGAATACAAAAGGCACAATGCGGACCTTTCTCGATGTGAGTAATGTCTTAAACTGTCTACGCATTGATCGTTCCCTGGAAGACAAGTAGTACTTTCCGAAGAACATCCGGAGGCGTTCTATAATTTGTGGAAATTGAGATTGGCGAGTAAACAAGGAAATTGCATCGGGATTTAATACAACAGGCACCATGCGGACTTTTCTCCTTAGGAGTAATGTCTCAAACTGTAAACGCTATGATGGTTCCCTGGAAGACCAGTAGCAGTTTCCGAAGCACATCTGGAGGCGTTCCGTAATCTGTGGAGCTTCAGAGTGTTGATGAAACACAGAAATTGCATCGGGATTGAATAGAACAGGCAGAATGCGGACTTTTCTCCATGGGAGAAATGTCTCAAACTATCTAATAATTTTGATCGATTCCTCGAAGACCATTAGTAGTTTCCATGAACATCTGGAGGCATTCTGTAATCATTGGACCTTCAGAGCGTTGATAAAACACAGAAATTGCACCGGTACTGAATACAACAGTCACCATGCGGACTTTTCTCCAAGGGAGTAATGTATCAAACTGTCTACGCTTTGATCATTCTCTAAAAGACCTGTAGTAGTTTGAGAAGCACTTCTGGAGGCATTCTGAAATCGGTTGACCTTCAAAATGTTGATAAAACACAGAAATTGCATCGGGATTGAATACAACAGGCACCTTGCGGAGTTTTCTCCGTCTGAGTGATGTCTCAAATTGTCTACGCTTTTATCGTTCCCTGAAAGACAGTTAGTAGTTTCCGAAACTAATCAGGATTCATTCTCTAATCTGTGTAAATTCATAGTGTTGATGAAACACAGAAATTGCATCGGGATTGAATACAACAGGCACCATGCGGACTTTTCTACATGGGAGTAAAGTCTCAAACTGTCTACGATTTGATCGTTCGCTTTAAGACCAGTAGCAGTTTTTGACGTACATCTGGAGGCATTCTGTAATCTGTGGACTTTCAGAGTGTTGATGAAACACAGAAATTGCATCGGGATTGAATACAGCAGACACCATGCGGACTTTTCTCCATGAGAGTAATGTCTCAATTGGTCTACGCTTTAATCTTTCCCTGGAATACCAGTAGTAGTTTCGGACGCACATCTGGAAGCATTCTGTAATCGATGGACCTTCAGAGTGTTGACCAAGCACAGGAATTGCAACGGGATTGAATACAACAAGCACCATGCGGACTTTTCTCCATGGCGGTAATGTCTCAAACTATGTACGCTATAATAGATTCCTAGAAGACCAGTAGTAGTTTCGACACACATCTGGAGGCATTCTGTAACCTGTGGACCTTCAGAGTGTTGATGAAACACAGAAATTACATCGTGATTGAATGCAAAAGGCACCATGCGGACTTTTCTCCATGGTAGTAATGTCTCAAACTGGCTACGCTTTGATCCTTCACTGGAAGACCTGTAGTAGTTTCCGAATCACATCTGGAGGCATTCTGTAATCTGTGGGCCTTCAGAGTGTTGATGGAACACAGAAATTGCATCGCGATTGAATCCAACAGGCACCATTATGTTTTTTCTCCATCGGAGTCATTTCTCAAACTTTCTCCGATTTCATCGTTCCCTGGAAGACCAGTAGTAGTTTCCGCAGCACATCTGGAGAAATTCTGTAATCTGTGGACCTTCAGAGTGTTGAAGAAACACAGAAATTGCATCGTGATTGAATCCAACAGGCACCAATATGTTTTTTCTCCATCGGAGTCATTTCTCAAACTGTCTCCGATTTGATCGTTCGCTGGAAGACCAGTAGTGGTTTCCGCAGCAAATCTGGAGGAATTCTGTAATCTGGGGACCTTCAGAGTGTTGGTGAAACACAGAAATTGCATCGGGATTGAATACAACAGACACCATGCGGACTTTTCTCCATGAGAGTAATGTCTCAAATTGTCTACGTTTTAATCTTTCCCTGGAAGAACAGTAGTAGTTTCCGAAGTAAATTTGGAGGCATTCGGTAATCTGTAGACCTTCCGAGTGTTAATGAAACACAGAAATTGCAACGGGAATGAAGACAAAAAGCATGATGCAAACTTTCCTCCATGGGAGAAATTTCTCAAACTGTCTACGAATTTTAATCGATTCCTCGAACACCAGTAGTGGTTTCCGAAGCACATCCTGAGTCATTCTGTAATTTGTGGACCTTGAGAGTGTTGATCAAACACAGAAATTGCATCTGGATTGAATACAACATGCACCATGCGGACTTTTCTCCATGGGAGTAATGTTTCAAACTGTCTACGCTTTGATCGATTCCTGGAAGACCAGTAGTAGTTTCAGAGGCACATCTGAGGGCATTCTGTAAACTGTGGACCTTCAGAGTGTTGATAATACACAGAAATTGCATCGGGGTTAAATACAACAGGCACCATGCGGACTTTTCTCCATAGGAATAATGTCTCAAAGTGTGTACGATTTGTTCTATTCCTGGATGATCAGTAGTAGTTTCAGAAGCACATCTCGTGGCGTTACGTACTCTGTGGAGCTTCAGAGTGTTGATGAAACACAGATATTGCAACGGGAATAAAGACAAAAAGCATGATGCAAACTTTTCTCCATGGGAGAAATTTCTCAAACTGTCTGCGATATTTGATCGATTCCTCGAAGACCAGTAGTGGTTTCCGAAGCACATCCTGAGTCATTCTGTAATTTGTGGACCTTGAGAGTGTCGATGAAACACAGAAATGTCATCGGAACAGAATACCACGGGCACCATGCGGACTTCTCTCCAGGGGAGTAATGTCTCAAACAGTCTACGCTTTAATCATTCCCTGGAAGGCCAGTAGTAGTTTCCGAAGCACAGCTGGAGGCATTCCGTAATCTGTGGAGCTTCAGAGTGTTGATGATACACAGAAATTGCATCGGGATTCAATACAACAGGCACCATGCGGACTTTTGTCCATGGGAGTAATGACTCAAACTGTGTTCGCTTTAATCAATTCCAGGAAGACCAGTAGTAGTTTACGACGAACTTCTGGAAGCATTCTGTAATCGGTGGACCTTTACAGTCTTGATGAAACACAAAAATTGAATCGGGATGAAATACAAGGGGCACGATGCTCACTTTTCTCCATGGGATAAATATCTCTAACTGTCTGCGAATTTTGATCGATTCCTCGAACACCAGTAGTAGTTTCCAAGCACATCTAGAGGCATTCTGTAATCTGTGGGCCTTCAGAGTGTTGATGAACACAGAAATTGCATCTGGATTGAATACAACCGGCACCATGCGGACTTTTCTCCATGGGAGTTATGTCTCAAACTGTCTACGCTTTGATCGTTCTCTGAAAGACCTGTAGTAGTTTCCGAAGCACATCCCTAATCATTCTGTAATCTGTTGACCTTCAGAGTGTTGACGAAACACAGAAAATGCATCGGGATTGAATACAAAGGCACAATGCGGACTTTTCTCGATGTGAATAATGTCTTAAACTGTCTACGATTTGATCGTTCCCTGGAAGACAAGTAGTAGTTTCCGAAGCACATCTAGAGGCATTCTATAATCTGTGGAAATTCAGAGTGTCGATGAAACACAGAAATTGCATCGGGATTGAATACAACAGGTACCATGCGGACTTTTCTCCATAGGAGTAAAATCTCAAACTGTAAACGCTTTGATGGTTCCCTGGAAGACCAGTAGCAGTTTCCGAAGCACATTTGGAGGCGTTCCGTAATCTGTGGAGCTTCAGAGTGTTGATGAAACAAAGAAATTGCATCGGGATTGAATAGAACAGGCGGAATGCGGAATTTTCCCCATGGGAGAAATGTCTCAAAGTGTCTAATAATTTTGATCGATTCCTCGAAGACCATTAGTAGTTTCCATGAACATCTGGAGGCATTCTGTAATCATTGGACCTTCAGAGTGTTGATAAAACACAGAAATTGCATCGGGACTGAATACAACAGGCACCGTGCGGATTTCTCTCCAAGAAAGTAATGTCTCAAACTGTCTACGCATTAATCGTTCCCTGGCAGGCCGGTAGTAGTTTCCGAAGCACAGCTGGAGGCATTCCGTAATCTGTGGAGCTTCAGAGTGTTGATGAAACACAGAAATTGCATCGGGATAGAATACAATAGGCACATTGCGAACTTTTCACCATGGGAGTAAACTCTCAAACTGTCTACGCTTCGATTCTTCAGTGGAAGTCCAGTAACAGTTCCGAAGCACATCTGGAGGCATTCTGTAATCCGTGGACCTTCAGAATGTTGAAGACACACAGAAATTGCATCGCGATTGATACAACAGTCACCATGCGGACTTTCTCCATGGGAGTAATGTCTCAAACTGTCTACATTTTGATCGTTCCCTGAAAGACAAGTAGTATATTAAGAAGCACATCTGGAGGCATTCGGTAATCTGTGGAGTTTCAGAGTGTTAATGGAACACAAAAATTGAATTGGTATTGAATACAACAGGCACGATGCGGACTTTTCTCCATGGGTGTTATGTCTCAAACTGTCTACGCTTTAATTATTCCCTGGAAGACCAGTAGTAGTTTCCGAAGCACATCTGGAGGCATTCCGTAACCGGTTGATCTTCAGAGTGTTGACGAAACACAGAAAATGCATCGGGATTGAATACAACACGCACCATGCGGACTTTCCTCCATGGGAGTAATGTCTCAAACTGTCTACGCTTTAATCTTTCCCTGGAAGACCAGTAGTAGTTTCCCAAGTACATCATGAGGCATTCTGTAATCTGTGGACGTTCACAGTGTTGATGAAACACAGAAATCGCATCGTGATTGAATACAACAGGCACCATGCGGACTTTTCTCCATAGGAGTAAAATCTCAAACTGTAAACGCTTTGATGGTTCCCTGGAAGACCAGTAGCAGTTTCCGAAGCACATTTGGAGGCGTTCCGTAATCAGTGGAGCTTCAGAGTGTTGATGAAACAAAGAAATTGCATCGGGATTGAATAGAACAGGCGGAATGCGGAATTTTCCCCATGGGAGTAATGTCACAAACTGTCTACGCTTTGATCCTTCCCTGGAAGACAAGTAGTAGTTTTCGAGGAACATCTGGAGGCATTTTTTAATCTGTTGAGTTTCAGAGTGTTGACGAAACACAGAAAATGCATCGGGATTGAATACAAAAGGCACAATGCGGACTTTTCTCGATGTGAGTAATGTCTTAAACTGTCTACGATTTGATCGTTCCCTGGAAGACAAGTAGTACTTTCCGAAGCACATCTGGAGGCATTCTATAATCTGTGGAAATTCAGAGTGTCGATGAAACACAGAAATTGCATCGGGATTGAATACATTAGGTACCATGCGGACTTTTCTCCATAGGAGTAAAATCTCAAACTGTAAACGCTTTGATGGTTCCCTGGAAGACCAGTAGCAGTTTCCGAAGCACATTTGGAGGCGTTCCGTAATCAGTGGAGCTTCAGAGTGTTGATGAAACAAAGAAATTGCATCGGGATTGAATAGAACAGGCGGAATGCGGAATTTTCCCCATGGGAGAAATGTCTCAAAGTGTCTAATAATTTTGATCGATTCCTCGAAGACCATTAGTAGTTTCCATGAACATCTGGAGGCATTCTGTAATCATTGGACCTTCAGAGTGTTGATAAAACACAGAAATTGCATCGGGACTGAATACAACAGGCACCGTGCGGATTTTTCTCCAAGAAAGTAATGTCTCAAACTGTCTACGCATTAATCGTTCCCTGGCAGGATAGTAGTAGTTTCCGAAGCACAGCTGGAGGCATTCCGTAATCTGTGGAGCTTCAGAGTGTTGATGAAACACAGAAATTGCATCGGGATAGAATACAATAGGCACATTGCGAACTTTTCACCATGGGAGTAAACTCTCAAACTGTCTACGCTTCGATTCTTCAGTGGAAGTCCAGTAACAGTTCCGAAGCACATCTGGAGGCATTCTGTAATCCGTGGACCTTCAGAATGTTGAAGACACACAGAAATTGCATCGCGATTGATACAACAGTCACCATGCGGACTTTCTCCATGGGAGTAATGTCTCAAACTGTCTACATTTTGATCGTTCCCTGAAAGACAAGTAGTATATTAAGAAGCACATCTGGAGGCATTCGGTAATCTGTGGAGTTTCAGAGTGTTAATGGAACACAAAAATTGAATTGGTATTGAATACAACAGGCACGATGCGGACTTTTCTCCATGGGTGTTATGTCTCAAACTGTCTACGCTTTAATTATTCCCTGGAAGACCAGTAGTAGTTTCCGAAGCACATCTGGAGGCATTCCGTTAATCGGTTGATCTTCAGAGTGTTGACGAAACACAGAAAATGCATCGGGATTGAATACAACACGCACCATGCGGACTTTCCTCCATGGGAGTAATGTCTCAAACTGTCAACGCTTTCATCGTTCTCTGGAAGACCAGTAGTAGTTTCCGAAACACATCTGGAGCCATTCTGTAATCTGTGGTCCTTCAGAGTGTTGATGGAACACAGAAATTGCATCGGGATTAAATACAACAGGCCCGATGCTTACTTTTCTCAATGGGAGAAATGTCTCTAACTGTCTACGAATTTTGATCGAATCCTCGAAGACCAGTAGTAACCAAGCACATCTGGAGGAATTCTGTAATCTGTGGACTTTCAGAGTGTTGATGAAACACAGAAATTGCATCTGGATGGAATACAAAAGACACCATGCAGACTTTTCTCCATGAGAGTAATATCTCAAATTGTCTACGCTTTAATCTTTCCCTGGAAGACCAGTAGTAGTTTCCCAAGTACATCATGAGGCATTCTGTAATCTGTGGACGTTCACAGTGTTGATGAAACACAGAAATCGCATCGTGATTGAATACAACAGGCACCATGCGGACTTTTCTCCATAGGAGTAAAATCTCAAACTGTAAACGCTTTGATGGTTCCCTGGAAGACCAGTAGCAGTTTCCGAAGCACATTTGGAGGCGTTCCGTAATCAGTGGAGCTTCAGAGTGTTGATGAAACAAAGAAATTGCATCGGGATTGAATAGAACAGGCGGAATGCGGAATTTTCCCCATGGGAGTAATGTCACAAACTGTCTACGCTTTGATCCTTCCCTGGAAGACAAGTAGTAGTTTTCGAGGAACATCTGGAGGCATTCTATAATCTGTGGAAATTGAGATTGGCGATTAAACACAGAAAATGCATCGGGATTGAATACAACAGGCACCATGCGGACTTTTCTCCATAGGAGTAATGTCTCAAACTGTAAACGCTTTGATGGTTCCCTGGAAGACCAGTAGCAGTTTCCGAAGCACATCTGGAGGCGTTCCGTAATCTGTGGAGCTTCAGAGTGTTGATGAAACACAGAAATTGCATCGGGATTGAATAGAACAGGCGGAATGCGGACTTTTCTCCATGGGAGAAATGTCTCTAAGTGTCTAATAATTTTGATCGATTCCTCGAAGGCCATTAGTAGTTTCCATGAACATCTGGAGGCATTCTGTAATCATTGGAGCTTCAGAGCGTTGATAAAACACAGAAATTGCACCGGTACTGAATACAACAGGCACCATGCGGACTTTTCTCCAAGGGAGTAATGTCTCAAACTGTCTACGCTTTGATCGTTCTCTAAAAGACCTGTAGTAGTTTGAGAAGCACTTGTGGAGGCATTCTGAAATAGGTTGACCTTCAGAGTGTTGATGAAACACAGAAATTGCATCGGGATTGAATACAACAGGCACCTTGCGGACTTTTCTCCGTCTGAGTGATGTCTCAAATTGTCTACGCTTTTATCGTTCCCTGAAAGACAGTTAGTAGTTTCCGAAACTAATCAGTATTCATTCTCTAATCTGTGTAAATTCATAGTGTTGATGAAACACAGATATTGCATCGGGGTGGAATACAACAGGCACCATGCGGTCTTTTCTACATTTGAGTAAGGTCTCAAACTGTCTACGATTTGATCGTTCGCTTTAAGACCAGTAGCAGTTTTTGAAGTACATCTGGAGGCATTCTGTAATCTCTGGTCTTTCAGAGTGTTGATGAAACACAGAAATTGCATCGAGATTGAATACAGCAGACACCATGCGGACTTTTCTTCATGAGAGTAATGTCTCAAATGGTCTACGCTTTAATCTTTCCCTGGAAGACCAGTAGTAGTTTCCGAGGAACATATGGAGGAATTTTTTAATCTGTGGAGCTTCAGAGTGTTGACGAAACAAAGAATATGCATCGGGATTAAATACAAAAGGCACAAGGCGGACTTTTCTCGATGTGAGTATTCTCTTAAACAGTCTACACTTTGATCGTTCCCTGGAAGACAAGTAGTACTTTCCGAAGCACATCTGGAGGCATTTTATGATATGTGGCAATTCAGAGTGTCGATGAAACACAGAAATTGCATCGGGATTGAATACAACAGGCACCATGCGGACTTTTCTCCATGAGAGTAATGTCTCAAACTGTCTACGCTTTGATCGTTCTCTGAAAGACCTGTAGTAGTTTCCGAAGCACATCTTGAATCATTCTGTAATCTGTTGACCTTCAGAGTGTTGATGAAACACAGAAATCGCATCGTGATTGAATACAACAGGCACCATGCGGACTTTTCTCCATGGGAGTAATGTCTCAAACTTCCCACGCTTTGATCCTTCCCTGGAAGACAAGTAGTAGTTTCCGAGGAATATCTGGAGGCATTTTTTAATCTGTGGAGCTTCAGAGTGTTGACGAAACACAGAAAATGCATCGGGATTGAATACAAAGTCACAATGCGGGCTTTTCTCGATGTGAGTAATGTCTCAAACTGTCTACGCTTTGATCATTTCCTGGAAGACAAGTAGTACTTTCCGAAGCAAATCTGGAGGCAATCTATAATCTATGGAAATTCAGAGTGTCGATGAAACACAGAAATTGCATCGGGATTGAATACAACAGGCACCATGCGGACTTTTCTCCATAGGAGTAAAGTCTCAAACTGTAAACGCTTTGATGGTTCCCTGGAAGACCAGTAGCAGTTTCCGAAGCACATTTGGAGGCGTTCCGTAATCTGTGGAGCTTCAGAGTGTTGATGAATCAAAGAAATTGCATCGGGATTGAATAGAACAGGCGGAATGCGGACTTTTCTCCATGGGAGAAAAGTCTCAAGGTGTCTAATAATTTTGATCGATTCCTCGAAGACCATTAGTAGTTTCCATGAATATCTGGAGGCATTCTGTAATCATTGGACCTTCAGAGTGTTGATAAAACACAGAAATGTCATCGGGACTGTATACAACAGGCACCATGCGGACTTTTCTCCAGGGGAGTAATGTCTCAAACTGTCTACGCTTTGATCGTTCCCTGGAAGACAAGTAGTACTTTCCGAAGCACATCTGGAGGCATTCTATAATCTGTGGAAATTCAGAGTGTCGATGAAACACAGAAATTGCATCGGGATTGAATACAACAGGCACCATGCGGACTTTTCTCCATAGGAGTAAAGTCTCAAACTGTAAACGCTTTGATGGTTCCCTGGAAGACCAGTAGCAGTTTCCGAAGCACATTTCGAGGCGTTCCGTAATCTGTGGAGCTTCAGAGTGTTGATGAAACAAAGAAATTGCATCGGGATTGAATAGAACAGGCAGAATGCGGACTTTTCTCCATGGGAGAAATGTCTCAAAGTGTCTAATAATTTTGATCGATTCCTCGAAGACCATTAGTTGTTTCCATGAATATCTGGAGGCATTCTGTAATCATTGGACCTTCAGAGTGTTGATAAAACACAGAAATGTCATCGGGACTGAATACAACAGGCACCATGCGGACTTTTTTCCAGGGGAGTAATGTCTCAAACTGTCTACGCTTTGATCGTTCCCTGGAAGACAAGTAGTACTTTCCGAAGCACATCTGGAGGCATTCTATAATCTGTGGAAATTCAGAGTGTCGATGAAACACAGAAATTGCATCAGGATTGAATACAACAGGCACCATGCGGACTTTTCTCCATAGGAGTAAAGTCTCAAACTGTAAACGCTTTGATGGTTCCCTGGAAGGCCAGTAGTAGTTTCCGAAGCACAGCTGGAGGCATTCCGTAATCTGTGGAGTTTCAGAGTGTTGATGAAACACAGAAATTGCATCGGGATTGAATACAACAGGCACCATGCGGACTTTTCGCCATTGGAGTAATGTCTCAAATTGTCTACGCTTTTATCGTTCCCTGAAAGACAAGTAGCAGTTTCCGAAACTAATCAGGATTCATTCTCCAATCTGTGTAAATTCAGAGTGTTGATGAAACACAGAAATTGCACCGGGATTAAATAAAACAGGCACCATGGGGACTTTCTCCATGGGAGTAAAGTCACAAACTGTCTACGATTTGATCGTTCGCTTTAAGACCAGTAGTAGTTTTTGAAGTACATCTGGAATCATTATGTAATCTGTGGACTTTCAGAGTGTTGATGAAACACAGAAATTGCATCGGGATTGAATACAACAGACACGAGGAGGACTTTTCTCCATGAGAGTAATGTCTCAAATTGTCTACGCTTTAATCTTTCCCTGGAAGACCAGTAGCAGTTTCCGAAGCACATCTAGAGGCATTCTGTAATCTGTGGACCTTCAGATTCTTGATGAAACACAGAAATTGCATCGTGAAGGAATACCAAAGCACCATGCGGACTTTACTCCATGGGAGTAATATCTCAAACTGTCTACGCTTTGATGGTTACCTGCTGACCAGTAATAGTTTCGGAAGCACATCTCGAGGCATTGCCTAATCTGTGGACTTTCAGAGTGTTGATAAAGCACAGAAATTGCACAAGGATTGAATACAACAGGCACCATGCGGACATTTCTCCATGCGAGTAATGTCTCAAACTGTGTACGTTTTGATCGATTCCTCGAAGACCAGTAGTAGCTTCCGAAGCACATCAGGAGGCATTCTGTAATCTGTGGACCTTCAGAATTCTGATGAAACACAGAAATTGCATCGGGAACTAAGACAACAGCCACCATGCGGACTTTTCTCCAGGGGAGTAATGTCTGAAACTGTCTACGCTTTTGATCGATTCCTGGAAGGCCAGTGGTAGTTTCCGAAGCACATCTGGAGGCAATCTGTAATCTGTGGACCTTCAGAGTGTTGATGAAACACTGAATTAGCAGCGAGATTGAATACACACAGGAACCATGCGGACTTTACTCCATGGGAGTAATGTCTCAATCTGTCTACAATTTGATCGTTCCCTGGAAGACCAGTAGTAATTTCCGAAGCACATCTGGAGGAATTGTGTAATATGTGGACCTTCAGAGTGATGATGAAACACAGAAATTGCATCGGGATTGTAAATAACAGGCAACAAGCGGGGATTTTTCTCCATGCGAGTACTGTCCCAATCTGTCTGCGTTTTGATCGATCCCTGGAAGATTAGTATTAGTTTTCGAAGTTCATCTTGAGTCATTCTGCAATCTGTGGACCTTCAGAGTGTTGATGAAACACAGAAATTGCATCGGGATAGAATACAACAGGCGCCATGGGGACTTTTCTCAATGGGAGTAATGTCTCAAACTCTCTACGCTTTGATTGATTCCTTGGAGACCAGTAGTAGTTTCCAAGCACATCTGGTGGCATTCTGTAAACATTGGACCTTCAGAGTGTGGATGAAACACAGAAATTGCATCATGCTTGAATACAATAGGCACCATGCAGACTTTTCTCCATAAGAGTAATGTTTCAAACTGTCAACGCTTTGATCGTTCCCTGGAAGATAAGTAATAGTTTCCGAAACACATCTGGAGGCTTTCTTTAATCTGTGGAAATTCAGAGTGTTGATGAAACACAGAAATTGAATCAGGATTGAATACAACAAACACCATGCGACCTTTTTTCCATGGGCATAATGTCTCAATCTGTCAACGCTTTGATCGATCCCTGGAAGACCAGTAGTAGTTTCCGAAGCACATGTGGAAGCATTCTGTAGTCTGTGGACCTTCACAGTGGTGATGAAACACCGAGATTGCATCAGGAGTGAATACAACAGGCTCCATGCGGACTTTTCTCCATGGGAGTAATGTCTCAAAATGAGTACGCTTTGATCGATTCCTGGAAGACCAGTAGTAGTTTCCGAAGCACATCTCTAGGCATTCTGTAATCTGTGGACCTTCAGAGTGTTGATGAAACACAGAAAATTCATTTGGCTTGAATACAACAGGCACCATGAGTGCTTTTCTCCATGGGCGTAATGTCTCAACCTGTCTACGCATCGTTCGATTCCTGGGAGACCAGTAGTAGTTTCCGAAGCATATCTTTAGGCATTCTGTAATCTGTGGACCTTCAGAGTGATGTTGAAACACAGAAATTGCATTGGGATAGAATACAACAGGCACCATGCGGTCTTTTCTCGATGGGAGTAGTGTCTCAAACTATCTACGCATTTAATCGATTCCTGGAACACCAGTAGTAGTTTCCGAAGCACATCTGGAGGCGTTCTGTATTCTGTGGCCCTAAAGAGTATTGATGAAACACATAAATTGCAACGAGATTGAATACAACAGGCACCATGCGGTCTTTTCTCCATGGGAGTAATGTCTCAAACTGTCACCGCTTTGGTCGTTCCCTGGAAGACAAGTGGTAGTTTCAGAAAAACATCTGCGACGCATTCTGTAATCTGTGGACCTTCAGAGTGTTGATGAAACACAGAGATTGCATCAGGATTGAATATAACATGCACCGTGCGGACATTTCTCCGTGCGAGTAATGTCTCAAACTGTGTACGTTTTGATCTATACCTCGAAGACCAGTAGTAGTTTCCGAAGCACATCAGGAGGCATTCTGTAATCTGTTGACCTTCAGAGTGTTGTTGACACAAAGAAATTGCATCAGGACTGAATGCAACATGCACCATGTGGACTTGTCTAAATGGGCGTGATGTCTCAAACTGTCTACGATTTGATCGATTCCTGGGAGGCCAATAGTAGTTTTTGTAGCACATCTGTATTCATTCTGTAAATTGTGGACCTTAAGAGTGTTGATGTAACGCCGAAATTGCATCGGGATAGAATACAACAGTCACCATGCGGACTTTCTTCTATGGGAGTAATGTCTCAAACTGACTACGCTTTGATAGTTACCTGGAAGACCAGTAGTAGTTTCCGAAGCACATCTGGAGGCATTCTGTAATCTGTGGACCTTCAGAGTGTTGATGAAGCACAGAAATTGCATCGGTATTGATTACAACAGACACCATGCGGACTTTTATCCATGTCAGTACTGTCTGAAACTGTCAACTATTTGATCGTTCCCTGGAAGACCAGTAGCAGTTTCCGAAGCTCATCTGGAGGCATTCTGTAATCTGTGAACCTTCAGAGTGTTGATGAAACACAGAAATTGAATCGGGAAGGAATACAACAGTCTCCATGCGGATTTTTCTACATGGCAGTACTGTCTCAAACTGTCTACGAATTGATCGTTCCCTGTAAGACAAGTAGTAGTTTCCGAAGCACATCTGGAGGCATTCTGTAATCTTCGGACCTTCAGAGTGTTAAAGAAATTCAGGAATTGCTTCTGGATTGAATTCAACAATCATCATACAGACTTTTCTCCATGTGAGAAACGTCTCAAGCTGTATAAGCTTTGATCGTTCCCTGGAAGACCAGTAGTAGGTTCCGAAGCACAGCTGTAGGCATTCTGTAATCTGTGGACCTTCAGAGTGTTGATGAAACACAGAAATTGCATCAGGAACGAAGACAACAGCCACCATGTGGACTTTTCTCCATGGGATTATTGTCTCAAACTGTATACGCATTGATCGTTGTCTGGAAGACCAGTAGTAGTTTCCGAAGCACGTCTGGAGGCATTCTGTAATCTGTGGACCTTCAGAGTGTTGATGAAATACAGATATTGCTTCGGGATTTAATACAACAGGCACCATGCGGTCTTTTCTCGATGGGAGTAGTGTCTCAAACTATCTACGCTTTTAATCGATTCCTGGAACACCAGTAGTAGTTTCCGAAGCACATATGGAGGCATTATGTAATTTGTGGACCATCAGAGTGTTCATGAAACACTGAATTTGCAGCGATATTGAATACAACAGGAACCAAGCGGACTTTACCCCATGGGAGTAATGTCTCAAACTGTCTACGCCTTGATTGTTCCCTGGAAGACCAGTAGTAATTTCCGAAGCACATCTGGAGGAATTCTGTAGTATGTGGACCTTCAGAGTGATGATGAAACACAGAAATTGCACCGGGAAAGAAGACAACAGCCACCATGCGGACATTTCTCCATGTGAGTAATGTCTCAAACTGTGTACACTTTGATCGATTCCTGGGAGACCAGTAGCAGTTTTCTAAGCTCATCTGGAGGCATTCTGTAATCTGTGGAACTTCAGAGTGTTGTTGAAACACAGAAATTGCATCAGGATTGAATACAATAGGCACCATGCGGACTTTTCTCCAGGGGAGTAGTGTCTGAAACTGTCTACGCTTTTGATCGATTAATGGAAGGCCAGTGGTAGTTTCCGAAGCACATCTGGAGGCATTCTGTAATCTGTGGACCTTAAGAGTGTTGATGAAACACTGAATTAGCAGCGAGATTTAATACAACAGGAACCATGCGGACTTTACTCCATGGGACTAATGTCTCAAACTGACTACGCTTTGATAGTTACCTGGAAGACCAGTAGTAGTTTCCGAAGCACATCTGGAGGCATTCTGTAATCTGTGGACCTTCAGTGTGTTGATGAAACACAGAAATTGCATCTGAATTGAATACAACAGACGCCATGGCAATTTTTCTCCATGTGAGCAATGTCTCAGTCTGTCTACGCTTTTGATCGATTCCTGGAAGACCAGTAGTAGTTTCCGAAGCATATCTGGAGGCATTCTGTAATCTGTGGACCTTCAGAGTGTTGATGAAACACAGAAATTGCATCGGTATTGATTACAACAGACACCATGCGGACTTTTATCCATGTCAGTACTGTTTGAAACTGTCAACTATTTGATCGTTCCCTGGAAGACCAGTAGCAGTTTCCGAAGCACATCTGGAGGCATTCTGTAATCTGTGAACCTTCAGAGTGTTGATGAAACACAGAAATTGCATCAGGAACGAAGACAACAGCCACCATGTGGACTTTTCTCAATGGGATTATTGTCTCAAACTGTATACGCATTGATCGTTGTCTGGAAGACCAGTAGTAGTTTCCGAAGCACGTCTGGAGGCATTCTGTAATCTGTGGACCTTCAGAGTGTTGATGAAATACAGATATTGCATCGGGATTTAATACAACAGGCACCATGCGGTCTTTTCTCGATGGGAGTAGTGTCTCAAACTGTCTACACATTTAATCGATTCCTGGAAGACCAGTAGTAGTTTCCGAAGCACATATGGAGGCATTATGTAATCTGTGGACCATCAGAGTGTTCATGAAACACGGAATTTGCAGCGAGATTGAATACAACAGGAACCATGCGGACTTTACCCCATGGGAGTAATGTCTCAAACTGTCTACGCCTTGATCGTTCCCTGGAAGACCAGTAGTAATTACCGAAGCACATCTGGAGGAATTCTGTAGTATGTGGACCTTCAGAGTGATGATGAAACACAGAACTTGCATCGGGATTGAATACAATAGGCACCATGCGGACTTTTCTCCATGGGAGTATTGTCTCAAACTGTCGACGCTTTGTTCGTACCCTGGAAGACCAGTAGAAGTTGCTGAGGCACATCTGGAGTCATTCTGTAATCTGTGCACCTTCAGAGCTTTGATGAAGCACAGAAATTGCATCGGGATTGAATACAACAGGCACCATACGGACTTTGCTCGATGGGAGGAATGTCTCAAAATGTCTACGGTCTGATCGTTCCCTCGAAAACCAGTAGTAGTTCCTGAAGCACATCTGGAGGCATTCTGTAATCTGTGGACCTTAAGAGTGTTGATGAAACACTGAATCTGCAGCGAGATTGAATACAACAGGCACCACACGGACTTTTCTCTATGGGAGTAATGTCTCAAACTGTCTACGCTTTGATCGTTCCCTGGAAGACCAGTAGACATTTCCGAAGCACATCTGGAGGTATTTTGTAATATGTGGATGTTCAGAGTGTTGTTGAAACACAGAAATTGCATCAGGATTGAATACAATAGGCACCATGCGGACTTTTCTCCATGCGAGTATTGTCTCAAACTGTATAACCTTGGATCTTTCCCTGGAAGACCGGTAGTAGTTACAGATGCACATATGGAGGCATTCTGTTATCTATGGACCTTCAGAGTGTTGAGGAAATACAGAAATTGCATCGGGATTGAATAGAACAGGCACCATGCCGACTTTTCTCCATGGTAGTAATGTCTCGAACTGTCTACGCTTTGATCGTTCCCTGGAAGACCAATAGTAGTTTCCGAAGCACATCTGGAGGCTTCCTGTAATCTGTGGACCTTCAGAGTGTTGATGAAACACTGAATTTGCAGCAAGATTGAATACAACAGGCACCATGAGGACTTTTCTCCATGGGAGTAATGTCTCAAACTGTCTATGATTTTAAGGATTCCTGGAAGAACAGTAGTAGTTTCCGAAGCACATATGGAGGCATTCTGTAATCTGTGGACCTTCAGAGTGTTGATGAAACACAGAAAATGCATCGGGATTCAATAAACCAGTCACCATGCGGAATTTTCTCCATGGGAGTAATGTCTCAAACTCTCTACTAATTTTGATCGATTCATCGAAGGCAAGTAATAGTTTCCGAAGCACATCTGGAAGCATTCTGTAATCTGTGGAACTTCAGAGTGTTGATGAACCACAGATATTACATCAGGATTGAATACAATAGATACCACGGTAGTAATGTCTCATACCATCGACGCTTCGGTAGTTCTCTGGAACACCAGTAGTAGTTACCGAAGCACATATGGAGGCATTCTGTAACAATCAGGAGTTTTCTCAGTGAGAGCAATGTCTCAAACTGTCTAAGCTTTGATCGCTCCGTGTAAGACCAAGAGTGGTTTCCGCTGCACATATGGAGGCATTCTGTTATCTGTGGACCTTCAGAGTGTTGAAGAAACACAGAAATATAAACTGGATTGAATACAACTGGCACCATGCGGACTTTTCTCCATGGAACTATTGTCTCAATCTCTCTACGGTTTGATCGTTCCCTGGAAGACCAATAGTTGATTTCGGAGCACATCTGGAGGCATTCTGTAATCTGTGGACCTTCAGAGTGTTGATGAAACACTGAATTAGCAGCGAGATTTAATACAACAGGAACCATGCGGACTTCTCTCCATGCGAGTAATGCCTCAAACTTTATACCCTTTGATCGTTCCCTGGGAGACCAGTAGTCGTTTCCGAAGCACATCTGGTATCATTCTATAATCAGTGGAACTTCAGAGTGTTGATGAAACACAGAAATTGCATCGTGATTGAATAGAACAGGCACCATGCGGACTTTTCTCCATGGGAGTAATGTCTCAAACTGAGTACGCTTTGATCGATTCCTGGAAGACCAGTAGTAGTTTCCGAAGCACATCTCTAGGCATTCTGTAATCTGTGGACCTTCAGAGTGTTGATGAAACACAGAAAATTCATTTGGATTGAATACAACAGGCACCATGAGTGCTTTTCTCCATGGGCGTAATGTCTCAACCTGTCTACGCATCGTTCGATTCCTGGGAGACCAGTAGTAGTTTCCGAAGCATATCTTTAGGCATTCTGTAATCTGTGGACCTTCAGAGTGATGTTGAAACACAGAAATTGCATTGGGATAGAATACAACAGGCACCATGCGGTCTTTTCTCGATGGGAGTAGTGTCTCAAACTATCTAAGCTTTTAATCGATTCCTGGAACACCAGTAGTAGTTTCCGAAGCACATCTGGAGGCGTTCTGTATTCTGTGGCCCTAAAGAGTATTGATGAAACACATAAATTGCAACGAGATTGAATACAACAGGCACCATGCGGTCTTTTCTCCATGGGAGTAATGTCTCAAACTGTCACCGCTTTGGTCGTTCCCTGGAAGACAAGTGGTAGTTTCAGAAAAACATCTGCGACGCATTCTGTAATCTGTGGACCTTCAGAGTGTTGATGAAACACAGAGATTGCATCAGGATTGAATATAACATGCACCGTGCGGACATTTCTCCGTGCGAGTAATGTCTCAAACTGTGTACGTTTTGATCGATACCTCGAAGACCAGTAGTAGTTTCCGAAGCACATCAGGAGGCATTCTGTAATCTGTTGACCTTCAGAGTGTTGTTGACACAAAGAAATTGCATCAGGATTGAATGCAACATGCACCATGTGGACTTGTCTAAATGGGCGTGATGTCTCAAACTGTCTACGATTTGATCGATTCCTGGGAGGCCAATAGTAGTTTTTGTAGCACATCTGTATTCATTCTGTAAATTGTGGACCTTAAGAGTGTTGATGTAACGCCGAAATTGCATCGGGATAGAATACAACAGTCACCATGCGGACTTTCTTCTATGGGAGTAATGTCTCAAACTGACTACGCTTTGATAGTTACCTGGAAGACCAGTAGTAGTTTCCGAAGCACATCTGGAGGCATTCTGTAATCTGTGGACCTTCAGAGTGTTGATGAAACACAGAAATTGCATCGGTATTGATTACAACAGACACCATGCGGACTTTTATCCATGTCAGTACTGTCTGAAACTGTCAACTATTTGATCGTTCCCTGGAAGACCAGTAGCAGTTTCCGAAGCTCATCTGGAGGCATTCTGTAATCTGTGAACCTTCAGAGTGTTGATGAAACACAGAAATTGAATCGGGAAGGAATACAACAGTCTCCATGCGGATTTTTCTACATGGCAGTACTGTCTCAAACTGTCTACGAATTGATCGTTCCCTGGAAGACAAGTAGTAGTTTCCGAAGCACATCTGGAGGCATTCTGTAATCTTCGGACCTTCAGAGTGTTAAAGAAATTCAGGAATTGCTTCAGGATTGAATTCAACAATCATCATACAGACTTTTCTCCATGTGAGAAACGTCTCAAGCTGTATAAGCTTTGATCGTTCCCTGGAAGACCAGTAGTAGGTTCCGAAGCACAGCTGTAGGCATTCTGTAATCTGTGGACCTTCAGAGTGTTGATGAAACACAGAAATTGCATCAGGAACGAAGACAACAGCCACCATGTGGACTTTTCTCCATGGGATTATTGTCTCAAACGGTATACGCATTGATCGTTGTCTGGAAGACCAGTAGTAGTTTCCGAAGCACGTCTGGAGGCATTCTGTAATCTGTGGACCTTCAGAGTGTTGTTGAAATACAGATATTGCTTCGGGATTTAATACAACAGGCACCATGCGGTCTTTTCTCGATGGGAGTAATGTCTCAAACTATCTACGCTTTTAATCGATTCCTGGAATACCAGTAGTAGTTTCCGAAGCACATATGGAGGCATTATGTAATTTGTGGACCATCAGAGTGTTCATGAAACACTGAATTTTCAGCGATATTGAATACAACAGGAACCAAGCGGACTTTACCCCATGGGAGTAATGTCTCAAACTGTCTACGCCTTGATTGTTCCCTGGAAGACCAGTAGTAATTTCCGAAGCACATCTGGAGGAATTCTGTAGTATGTGGACCTTCAGAGTGATGATGAAACACAGAAATTGCACCGGGAAAGAAGACAACAGCCACCATGCGGACATTTCTCCATGTGAGTAATGTCTCAAACTGTGTACACTTTGATCGATTCCTGGGAGACCAGTAGCAGTTTTCTAAGCTCATCTGGAGGCATTCTGTAATCTGTGGAACTTCAGAGTGTTGTTGAAACACAGAAATTGCATCAGGATTGAATACAATAGGCACCATGCGGACTTTTCTCCAGGGGAGTAATGTCTGAAACTGTCTACGCTTTTGATCGATTAATGGAAGGCCAGTGGTAGTTTCCGAAGCACATCTGGAGGCATTCTGTAATCTGTGGACCTTCAGAGTGTTGATGAAACACTGAATTAGCAGCGAGATTTAATACAACAGGAACCATGCGGACTTTACTCCATGGGAGTAATGTCTCAAACTGACTACGCTTTGATAGTTACCTGGAAGACCAGTAGTAGTTTCCGAAGCACATCTGGAGGCATTCTGTAATCTGTGGACCTTCAGTGTGTTGATGAAACACAGAAATTGCATCTGAATTGAATACAATAGACGCCATGGCAATTTTTCTCCATGTGAGTAATGTCTCAGTCTGTCTACGCTTTTGATCGATTCCTGGAAGACCAGTAGTAGTTTCCGAAGCATATCTGGAGGCATTCTGTAATCTGTGGACCTTCAGAGTGTTGATGAAACACAGAAATTGCATCGGTATTGATTACAACAGACACCATGCGGACTTTTATCCATGTCAGTACTGTTTGAAACTGTCAACTATTTGATCGTTCCCTGGAAGACCAGTAGCAGTTTCCGAAGCACATCTGGAGGCATTCTGTAATCTGTGAACCTTCAGAGTGTTGATGAAACACAGAAATTGCATCAGGAACGAAGACACCAGCCACCATGCGAACTTTTCTCCATGGAATTATTGTCTCAAACTGTATACGCATTGATCGTTGTCTGGAAGACCAGTAGTAGTTTCCGAAGCACGTCTGGAGGCATTCTGTAATCTGTGGACCTTCAGAGTGTTGATGAAATACAGATATTGCATCGGGATTTAATACAACAGGCACCATGCAGTCTTTTCTCGATGGGAGTAGTGTCTCAAACTGTCTACACTTTTAATCGATTCCTGGAAGACCAGTAGTAGTTTCCGAAGCACATATGGTGGCATTATGTAATCTGTGGACCATCAGAGTGTTCATGAAACACGGAATTTGCAGCGAGATTGAATACAACAGGAACCATGCGGACTTTACCCCATGGGAGTAATGTCTCAAACTGTCTACGCCTTGATCGTTCCCTGGAAGACCAGTAGTAATTACCGAAGCACATCTGGAGGAATTCTGTAGTATGTGGACCTTCAGAGTGATGATGAAACACAGAAATTGCATCTGAATTGAATACAACAGACGCTATGGCAATTTTTCTCCATGTGAGCAATGTCTCAGTCTGTCTACGCTTTTGATCGATTCCTGGAAGACCAGTAGTAGTTTCCGAAGCATATCTGGAGGCATTCTGTAATCTGTGGACCTTCAGAGTGTTGATGAAACACAGAAATTGCATCGGGATTGAATACAACAGGCACCATACGGACTTTGCTCGATGGGAGGAATGTCTCAAACTGTCTACGGTCTGATCGTTCCCTCGAAAACCAGTAGTAGTTCCTGAAGCACATCTGGAGGCATTCTGTAATCTGTGGACCTTAAGAGTGTTGATGAAACACTGAATCTGCAACGAGATTGAATACAACAGGCACCACACGGACTTTTCTCTATGGGAGTAATGTCTCAAACTGTCTACGCTTTGATCGTTCCCTGGAAGACCAGTAGACATTTCCGAAGCACATCTGGAGGTATTTTGTAATATGTGGATGTTCAGAGTGTTGTTGAAACACAGAAATTGCATCAGGATTGAATCCAATAGGCACCATGCGGACTTTTCTCCATGCGAGTATTGTCTCAAACTGTATAACATTGGATCTTTCCCTGGAAGACCGGTAGTAGTTACAGATGCACATATGGAGGCATTCTGTTATCTATGGACCTTCAGAGTGTTGAGGAAATACAGAAATTGCATCGGGATTGAATAGAACAGGCACCATGCCGACTTTTCTCCATGGTAGTAATGTCTCGAACTGTCTACGCTTTGATCGTTCCCTGGAAGACCAATAGTAGTTTCCGAAGCACATCTGGAGGCTTCCTGTAATCTGTGGACCTTCAGAGTGTTGATGAAACACTGAATTTGCAGCAAGATTGAATACAACAGGCACCATGAGGACTTTTCTCCATGGGAGTAATGTCTCAAACTGTCAATGATTTTAAGGATTCCTGGAAGAACAGTAGTAGTTTCCAAAGCACATCTGGAGGCATTCTGTAATCTGTGGACCTTCAGAGTGTTGATGAAACACAGAAATATAAACTGGATTGAATACAACTGGCACCATGCGGACTTTTCTCCATGGAACTATTGTCTCAATCTCTCTACGGTTTGATCGTTCCCTGGAAGACCAATAGTTGATTTCGGAGCACATCTGGAGGCATTCTGTAAACTGTGGACCTTCAGAGTGTTGATGAAACACTGAATTAGCAGCGACATTTAATACAACAGGAACCATGCGGACTTCTCTCCATGCGAGTAATGCCTCAAACTTTATACCCTTTGATCGTTCCCTGGGAGACCAGTAGTCGTTTCCGAAGCACATCTGGTATCATTCTATAATCAGTGGAACTTCAGAGTGTTGATGAAACACAGAAATTGCATCGTGATTGAATAGAACAGGCCCCATGCGGACTTTTCTCCATGGGAGTAATGTCTCAAACTGTCTACGCTTTGATCTTTCCCTGGAAAACCAATAGTAGTTTCCGAAGCACATCTGGAGGCATTCTGTAACCTGTGGACCTTCAGAGTGTTGATGAAACACATAAATTGCATCGGGATTGATTAGAACAGGCACCATGCCGACTTTTGTCCATGGGAGTAATGTCACAAACTGTCTATGCATTTATCGATTCCTGGAAACCCAGTAGTAGTATCCGAAGCATATCTGGAGGCATTCTGTAATCTGCGGAACTTCAGAGTGTTAATGAAACACTGAATTTGCAGCGAGATTGAGTACAACAGGCAGCATGCGGACTTTTCTCCATGGGAGTAATGTCTCAAACTGTCTATGATTTTAAGGATTCCTGGAAGAACAGTAGTAGTTTCCGAAGCACATCTGGAGGCATTCTGTAATCTGTGGACCTTCAGAGTGTTGATGAAACACAGAAATGTGTACAGGATTGAATACAACAGGCACCATGCGGACTTTTCGCAATGGAAGTAATGTCTCAAATTGTCTATGCATTTATTGATTCCTGGAAGACCAGTAGTAGTTTTCGAAACACATCTGGAAGCATTCTGTAATCTGTGGACCTTCAGAGTGTTAATGAAACACTGAATTTGCAGCGAGATTGAGTACAACAGGCACCATGCCGACTTTTCTCCATGGGAATAATGTCTCAAACAGTCTACGCCTTGATGGATTCCTGGAAGACCATTAGCAGTTTCCGAAGCACATCAGGTGGCATTCTGTTATCTGTGGACCTTCAGAGTGTTGATGAAACACAGAAAATGCATCGGGACTCAATACACCAGTCACCATGCGGACTTTTCTCCATGGCAGAAATGTCGCAAACTATCTACGAACTTTCATAGATTCCTCGAAGTCAAGTATTAGTTTCCGAAGCACATCTGGAGGCATTCTGTATTATGTGGACGTTCAGAGTGTTGATGAAACACTGAATTTGCATCGGGATTGAATAGAACAGGCACCATGCGGACTTTTGTCCATGGGAGTAACGTCTCAAATTGTCTATGCATTTATCGATTCCTGGAAGACCAGTAGTAGTTTTCGAAGCACATCTGGAAGCAGTCTGTAATCTGTGGACCTTCAGAGTGTTAATGAAACACTGAATTTGCAGCGAGATGGAGTACAACAGGCACCATGCCGACTTTTCTCCATGGGAGTAATGTCTCAAACAGTCTACGAACTGATGGATTCCTGGAAGACCATTAGTAGTTTCCGAAGCACATCAGGAGGCATTCTGGTATCTGTGGACCTTCAGAGTGTTGATGAAACACAGAAAATGCATCGGGACTCAATACACCAGTCACCATGCGGACTTTTCTCCATGGGAGAAATGTCGCAAACTATCTACGAACTTTCATAGATTCCTCGAAGTCAAGTATTAGTTTCCGAAGCACATCTGGAGGCATTCTGTATTATGTGGACCTTTAGAGTGTTGATGACACACAGAAATTGCATCGGGAAAGAAGATAACAGGCACCATGCGGACTTTTCTCCATGGGAGTTATGTCTCAAACTGTCTAGGTTTGATCGTTCCCTGGAAGAAAAGTAGCAGTTTCCGAAGCAAATCTGGAGGCATTCTGTAATCTGTGGACGATCAGAGTGTTAATGAAACACTGAATTTGCAGCGAGATTGAGTACAACAGGCACCATGCGGACTTTTCTCCGTGGGAGAAATGTCTCAAAGTGTCTAATAAATTTGATCGATACCTCGAAGACCATTAGTAGTTTCCATGAATATCTGGAGGCATTCTGTAATCATTGGACCTTCAGAGTGTTGATAAAACACAGAAATGTCATCGGGACTGAATACAACAGGCACCATGCGGACTTTTCTCCAGGGGAGTAATGTCTCAAACTGTCTACGCTTTGATCGTTCCCTGGAAGACAAGTAGTACTTTCCGAAGCACATCTGGAGGCATTCTATAATCTGTGGAAATTCAGAGTGTCGATGAAACACAGAAATTGCATCAGGATTGAATACAACAGGCACCATGCGGACTTTTCTCCATAGGAGTAAAGTCTCAAACTGTAAACGCTTTGATGGTTCCCTGGAAGGCCAGTAGTAGTTTCCGAAGCACAGCTGGAGGCATTCCGTAATCTGTGGAGTTTCAGAGTGTTGATGAAACACAGAAATTGCATCGGGATTGAATACAACAGGCACCATGCGGACTTTTCTCCATGGGAGTAATGTCTCAAATTGTCTACGCTTTTATCGTTCCCTGAAATACAAGTAGCAGTTTCCGAAACTAATCAGGATTCATTCTCCAATCTGTGTAAATTCAGAGTGTTGATGAAACACAGAAATTGCACCGGGATTAAATACAACAGGCACCATGCGGACTTTCTCCATGGGAGTAAAGTCACAAACTGTCTACGATTTGATCGTTCGCTTTAAGACCAGTAGTAGTTTTTGAAGTACATCTGGAATCATTATGTAATCTGTGGACTTTCAGAGTGTTGATGAAACACAGAAATTGCATCGGGATTGAATACAACAGACACCAGGAGGACTTTTCTCCATGAGAGTAATGTCTCAAATTGTCTACGCTTTAATCTTTCCCTGGAAGACCAGTAGTAGTTTCCGAAGTACATCTGGAGGCATTCTATAATCTGTGGACCTTAACAGTGTTGATGAAACACAGAAATCGCATCGTGATTGAATACAACAGGCACCATGCGCACTTTTCTCCATGGGAGTAATGTCTCAAACTGTCTACGCTTTGATCCATCCCTGGAAGACAAGTAGTAGATTCCGAAGAACATCTGGAGGCATTTTTTAATCTGTGGAGCTTCAGAGTGTTGACGAAATACAGAAAGTGCATCGGGATTGAATACAAAGGCACAATGCAGACTTTTCTCGATGTGAGTAATGTCTTAAACTGTCTAAGCTTTGATCGTTCCCTGGAAGACAAGTAGTATTTTCCGAAGCACATCTGGAGGCATTCTATAATCTGTGGAAATTCGGAGTGTCGATGAAACACGGAAATTGCATCGGGATTGAATACAACAGGCACCATGCGGACTTTTCTCTATAGGAGTAAAGTCTCAAACTGTAAACGCTTTGATGGTTCCCTGCAAGACCAGTAGCAGTTTCCGAAGCACATTTGGAGGCGTTCCGTAATCTGTGGAGCTTCAGAGTATTGATGAAACAAAGAAATTGCATCGGGATTGAATGGAACAGGCAGAATGCGGACTTTTCTCTATGGGAAAAATGTCTCAAAGTGTCTAATAATTTTGATCGATTCCTCGAAGACCATTAGTAGTTTCCATGAACATCTGGAGGCATTCTGTAATCATTGGACCTTCAGAGTGTTGATAAAACACAGAAATTGCATCGGGACTGAATGCAACAGGCACCATGCGGACTTCTCTCCAAGGAAGTAATGTCTCAAACTGTCTACGCTTTAATCGATTCCAGGAATACCAGTAGTAGTTTCCGACGCACATCTGGAGGCATTCTGTAATCTGTGGACCTTTAGAGTCTTGATGAAACACAGAAAGTGCATCGGGATGGAATACAACAGGCACCAGGCGGACTTTTCTCCATGGGTGTAATGTCTCAAACAGTCTACGCTTCGAACGTTCAGTGGATGTCCAGTAAGAGTTTCCGAAGCACATCTGGAGGCATTCTGTAATCTGTAGTCCTTCAGAATGTTGAAGAAACACAGAAATTGCATCGGGATTGAATACAACAGGCACCATGGGGACTTTCTCCATGGGAGTAATGTCTCAAACTGTCTAAATTTTGATCGTTACCTGGAAGACAAGTAGTCGATTAAGAAGCACATCTGGATTCCTTCCGTAATCTGTGGAGCTTCAGAGTGTTGATGTAACACAAAAATTGCACCGGGATTGAATACAACAGGCACCAGATGGACTATTCTCCGTGGGAGTAATGTCTCAAACTGTCTACGCTTTAATCATTCCCTGGAAGACCAGTAGTAGTTTCCGAAGCACATCTGGAGGCATTACGTAATCTGTGGACCTTCCGAGTGTTGATGAAAGACAGAAATTGCAACGGGATTGAATACAACAGACACCATGCGGACTTTTCTCCATGAGAGTAATGTCTCAAATTGTCTACGCTTTAATCTTTCCCTGGAAGACAAGTAGTAGTTTCCGAGGAACATCTGGAGGCATTTTTTAATCTGTGGAGCTTCAGGGTGTTGACGAAACACAGAAAATGCATCGGGATTGAATACAAAGGCACAATGCGGACTTTTCTCGACGTGAGTAATGTCTTAAACTGTCTACGCTTTGATCGTTCCCTGGAAGACAAGTAGTACTTTCCGAAGCACATCTGGAGGCATCCTATAATCTGTGGAAATTCAGAGTGTCGATGAAACACAGAAATTGCATCGGGATTGAGTACAACAGGCACCATGCGGACTTTTCTCCATAGGAGTAAAGTCTCAAACTGTAAACGCTTTGATGGTTCCCTGGAAGACCAGTAGCAGTTTCCGAAGCACATTTGGAGGCGTTCCGTAATCTGTGGAGCTTCAGAGTGTTGATAAAACAAAGAAATTGCATCGGGATTGAATAGAACAGGCAGAATGCGGACTTTTCTCCATGGGAGAAATGTCTCAAAGTGTCTAATAATTTTGATCGATTCCTCGAAGACCATTAGTAGTTTCCATGAACATCTGGAGGCATTCTGTAGTCATTGGACCTTCAGAGTGTTGATAAAACACAGAAATTGCATCGGGACTGAATACAACAGGCACCGTGGGGACTTTTCTCCAAGGAAGTAATGTCTCAAACTGTCTACGCTTTAATCGTTCCCTGGAAGGCCAGTAGTAGTTTCCGAAGCACAGCTGGAGGCATTCCGTAATCTGTGGAGCTTCAGAGTGTTGATGAAACACAGAAAGTGCATCGGGATTGAATACAACAGACACCGTGCGGACTTTTCTCCATGGGACTAATGTCTCAAACTGTGTACGCTTTAATCGATTCCAGGAACACCAGAAGTAGTTTCCGACGCACATCTGGAGGCATTCAGTAATCGGTGGACCTTTAGAGTCTTGATGAAACACAGAAATTGCATCGGGATAGAATACAACAGTCACCATGCGGATTTTTCTCCATGGTAGTAATGTCTCAAACTGTCTACGCTTCGATCGTTCAGTGGAAGTCCAGTAAGAGTTTCCGAAGCACATCTGGAGGCTTTCTGTAATCTGTGGTCCTTCAGAGTGTTGATGAAACACAGAAATTGCATCGGGATTGTATACAACAGACACCATGTGGACTTTTCTCCATGAGAGTAATGTCTCAAATTGTCTAGGCTTTAATCTTTCGCTGGAAGACCAGTGGTAGTTTCCGAAGTACATCTGGAGGCATTCGGTAATCTGTAGACCTTCCGAGTGTTGATGAAACACAGACATTCCATCGTGATTGAATACAACAGTCACCATTATGTTTTTTCTCCATGGGAGTAATATCTCAAACTATCTCCGATTTAATCGTTCCCTGGAAGACCAGTAGTAGTTTCCGAAGCACATCTGGAGAAATTCTGTAATCTGTGGACCTTCAGAGTGTTGATAAAATACAGAAATTGTATCGGGATTGAATTCAACAGGCATCATGTGGACTTTTCTCCATGGGAGTAATGTCTCAAACTGAGTACGCGTTGATCGATTCCTGGAAGACCAGTAGTAGTTTCCGAAGCACATCTGGAGGCATTCTGTAATCTGTGGACCTTCAGAGTGTTGATGAAACACAGAAAATTCATTTCGATTGAATACAACAGGCACCATGAGGGCTTTTCTCAATGGGCGTAATGTCTCAAACTGTCTACGCTTTGGTCGTTCCCTGGAAGACCAGTAGCAGTTTCCGAAGCACATCTAGAGGCATTCTGTAATCTGTGGACCTTCAGATTCTTGATGAAACACAGAAATTGCATCGTGAAGGAATACCAAAGCACCATGCGGACTTTACTCCATGGGAGTAATATCTCAAACTGTCTACGCTTTGATGGTTACCTGCTGACCAGTAATAGTTTCGGAAGCACATCTCGAGGCATTGCCTAATCTGTGGACTTTCAGAGTGTTGATAAAGCACAGAAATTGCACAAGGATTGAATACAACAGGCACCATGCGGACATTTCTCCATGCGAGTAATGTCTCAAACTGTGTACGTTTTGATCAATTCCTCGAAGACCAGTAGTAGCTTCCGAAGCACATCAGGAGGCATTCTGTAATCTGTGGACCTTCAGAATTCTGATGAAACACAGAAATTGCATCCTGAACGAGGACAACAGCCACCATGCGGACTTTTCTCCAGGGGAGTAATGTCTGAAACTGTCTACGCTTTTGATCGATTCCTGGAAGGCCAGTGGTAGTTTCCGAAGCACATCTGGAGGCAATCTGTAATCTGTGGACCTTCAGAGTGTTGATGAAACACTGAATTAGCAGCGAGATTGAATACACACAGGAACCATGCGGACTTTACTCCATGGGAGTAATGTCTCAATCTGCCTACAATTTGATCGTTCCCTGGAAGACCAGTAGTAATTTCCGAAGCACATATGGAGGAATTGTGTAATATGTGGACCTTCAGAGTGATGATGAAACACAGAAATTGCATCGGGATTGTAAATAACAGGCAACAAGCGGGGATTTTTCTCCATGCGAGTACTGTCCCAATCTGTCTGCGTTTTGATCGATCCCTGGAAGATTAGTATTAGTTTTCGAAGTTCATCTTGAGTCATTCTGCAATCTGTGGACCTTCAGAGTGTTGATGAAACACAGAAATTGCATCGGGATAGAATACAACAGGCGCCATGGGGACTTTTCTCAATGGGAGTAATGTCTCAAACTCTCTACGCTTTAATTGATTCCTTGGAGACCAGTAGTAGTTTCCAAGCACATCTGGTGGCATTCTGTAAACATTGGACCTTCAGAGTGTGGATGAAACACAGAAATTGCATCATGCTTGAATACAATAGGCACCATGCAGACTTTTCTCCATAGGAGTAATGTTTCAAACTGTCAACGCTTTGATCGTTCCCTGGAAGATAAGTAATAGTTTCCGAAACACATCTGGAGGCTTTCTTTAATCTGTGGAAATTCAGAGTGTTGATGAAACACAGAAATTGAATCAGGATTGAATACAACAAACACCATGCGACCTTTTTTCCATGGGCATAATGTCTCAATCTGTCAACGCTTTGATCGATCCCTGGAAGACCAGTAGTAGTTTCCGAAGCACATGTGGAAGCATTCTGTAGTCTGTGGACCTTCACAGTGGTGATGAAATACCGAGATTGCATCTGGAGTGAATACAACAGGCTCCATGCGGACTTTTCTCCATGGGAGTAATGACTCAAACTGAGTACGCTTTGATCGATTCCTGGAAGACCAGTAGTAGTTTCCGAAGCACATCTCTAGGCATTCTGTAATCTGTGGACCTTCAGAGTGTTGATGAAACACAGAAAATTCATTTGGATTGAATACAACAGGCACCATGAGTGCTTTTCTCCATGGGCGTAATGTCTCAACCTGTCTACGCATCGTTCGATTCCTGGGAGACCAGTAGTAGTTTCCGAAGCATATCTTTAGGCATTCTGTAATCTGTGGACCTTCAGAGTGATGTTGAAACACAGAAATTGCATTGGGATAGAATACAACAGGCACCATGCGGATTTTTCTCCATGGGAGTAAGGTCTCAAGCTGACTACTCTTTGATCGTTCCCTTGAAGGCCAGCAGTAGTTTCCGAAGCACATCTGGAGGCGTTCTGTATTCTGTGGCCCTAAAGAGTATTGATGAAACACATAAATTGCAACGAGATTGAATACAACAGGCACCATGCGGTCTTTTCTCCATGGGAGTAATGTCTCAAACTGTCACCGCTTTGGTCGTTCCCTGGAAGACAAGTGGTAGTTTCAGAAAAACATCTGCGACGCATTCTGTAATCTGTGGACCTTCAGAGTGTTGATGAAACACAGAGATTGCATCAGGATTGAATATAACATGCACCGTGCGGACATTTCTCCGTGCGAGTAATGTCTCAAACTGTGTACGTTTTGATCGATACCTCGAAGACCAGTAGTAGTTTCCGAAGCACATCAGGAGGCATTCTGTAATCTGTTGACCTTCTAAGTGTTGTTGACACAAAGAAATTGCATCAGGATTGAATGCAACATGCACCATGTGGACTTGTCTAAATGGGCGTGATGTCTCAAACTGTCTACGATTTGATCGATTCCTGGGAGGCCAATAGTAGTTTTTGTAGCACATCTGTATTCATTCTGTAAATTGTGGACCTTAAGAGTGTTGATGTAACGCTGAAATTGCATCGGGATAGAATACAACAGTCACCATGCGGACTTTCTTCTATGGGAGTAATGTCTCAAACTGACTACGCTTTGATAGTTACCTGGAAGACCAGTAGTAGTTTCCGAAGCACATCTGGAGGCATTCTGTAATCTGTGGACCTTCAGAGTGTTGATGAAACACAGAAATTGCATCGGTATTGATTACAACAGACACCATGCGGACTTTTATCCATGTCAGTACTGTCTGAAACTGTCAACTATTTGATCGTTCCCTGGAAGACCAGTAGCAGTTTCCGAAGCTCATCTGGAGGCATTCTGTAATCTGTGAACCTTCAGAGTGTTGATGAAACACAGAAATTGAATCGGGAAGGAATACAACAGTCTCCATGCGGATTTTTCTACATGGCAGTACTGTCTCAAACTGTCTACGAATTGATCGTTCCCTGGAAGACAAGTAGTAGTTTCCGAAGCACATCTGGAGGCATTCTGTAATCTTCGGACCTTCAGAGTGTTAAAGAAATTCAGGAATTGCTTCTGGATTGAATTCAACAATCATCATACAGACTTTTCTCCATGTGAGAAACGTCTCAAGCTGTATAAGCTTTGATCGTTCCCTGGAAGACCAGTAGTAGGTTCCGAAGCACAGCTGTAGGCATTCTGTAATCTGTGGACCTTCAGAGTGTTGATGAAACACAGAAATTGCATCAGGAACGAAGACAACAGCCACCATGTGGACTTTTCTCCATGGGATTATTGTCTCAAACTGTATATGCATTGATCATTGTCTGGAAGACCAGTAGTAGTTTCCGAAGCACGTCTGGAGGCATTCTGTAATCTGTGGACCTTCAGAGTGTTGATGAAATACAGATATTGCTTCGGGATTTAATACAACAGGCACCATGCGGTCTTTTCTCGATGGGAGTAGTGTCTCAAACTATCTACGCTTTTAATCGATTCCTGGAACACCAGTAGTAGTTTCCGAAGCACATATGGAGGCATTATGTAATTTGTGGACCATCAGAGTGTTCATGAAACACTGAATTTGCAGCGATATTGAATACAACAGGAACCAAGCGGACTTTACCCCATGGGAGTAATGTCTCAAACTGTCTACGCCTTGATTGTTCCCTGGAAGACCAGTAGTAATTTCCGAAGCACATCTGGAGGAATTCTGTAGTATGTGGACCTTCAGAGTGATGATGAAACACAGAAATTGCACCGGGAAAGAAGACAACAGCCACCATGCGGACATTTCTCCATGTGAGTAATGTCTCAAACTGTGTACACTTTGATCGATTCCTGGGAGACCAGTAGCAGTTTTCTAAGCTCATCTGGAGGCATTCTGTAATCTGTGGAACTTCAGAGTGTTGTTGAAACACAGAATTTGCATCAGGATTGAATACAATAGGCACCATGCGGACTTTTCTCCAGGGGAGTAGTGTCTGAAACTGTCTACGCTTTTGATCGATTAATGGAAGGCCAGTGGTAGTTTCCGAAGCACATCTGGAGGCATTCTGTAATCTGTGGACCTTCAGAGTGTTGATGAAACACTGAATTAGCAGCGAGATTTAATACAACAGGAACCATGCGGACTTTACTCCATGGGAGTAATGTCTCAAACTGACTACGCCTTGATCGTTCCCTGGAAGACCAGTAGTAATTACCGAAGCACATCTGGAGGAATTCTGTAGTATGTGGACCTTCAGAGTGATGATGAAACACAGAAATTGCATCTGAATTGAATACAACAGACGCTATGGCAATTTTTCTCCATGTGAGCAATGTCTCAGTCTGTCTACGCTTTTGATCGATTCCTGGAAGACCAGTAGTAGTTTCCGAAGCATATCTGGAGGCATTCTGTAATCTGTGGACCTTCAGAGTGTTGATGAAACACAGAAATTGCATCGGTATTGATTACAACAGACACCATGCGGACTTTTATCCATGTCAGTACTGTTTGAAACTGTCAACTATTTGATCGTTCCCTGGAAGACCAGTAGCAGTTTCCGAAGCACATCTGGAGGCATTCTGTAATCTGTGAACCTTCAGAGTGTTGATGAAACACAGAAATTGCATCAGGAACGAAGACAACAGCCACCATGTGGACTTTTCTCCATGGGATTATTGTCTCAAACTGTCTACACTTTTAATCGATTCCTGGAAGACCAGTAGTAGTTTCCGAAGCACATATGGAGGCATTATGTAATCTGTGGACCATCAGAGTGTTCATGAAACACGGAATTTGCAGCGAGATTGAATACAACAGGAACCATGCGGACTTTACCCCATGGGAGTAATGTCTCAAACTGTCTACGCCTTGATCGTTCCCTGGAAGACCAGTAGTAATTACCGAAGCACATCTGGAGGAATTCTGTAGTATGTGGACCTTCAGAGTGATGATGAAACACAGAACTTGCATCGGGATTGAATACAATAGGCACCATGCGGACTTTTCTCCATGGGAGTATTGTCTCAAACTGTCGACGCTTTGTTCGTACCCTGGAAGACCAGTAGAAGTTGCTGAGGCACATCTATAGTCATTCTGTAATCTTTGAACCTTCAGAGCTTTGATGAAACACAGAAATTGCATCGGGATTGAATACAACAGGCACCATACGGACTTTGCTCGATGGGAGGAATGTCTCAAACTGTCTACGGTCTGATCGTTCCCTCGAAAACCAGTAGTAGTTCCTGAAGCACATCTGGAGGCATTCTGTAATCTGTGGACCTTAAGAGTGTTGATGAAACACTGAATCTGCAGCGAGATTGAATACAACAGGCACCACACGGACTTTTCTCTATGGGAGTAATGTCTCAAACTGTCTACGCTTTGATCGTTCCCTTGAAGACCAGTAGACATTTCCGAAGCACATCTGGAGGTATTTTGTAATATGTGGATGTTCAGAGTGTTGTTGAAACACAGAAATTGCATCAGGATTGAATACAATAGGCACCATGCGGACTTTTCTCCATGCGAGTATTGTCTCTAACTGTATAACCTTGGATCTTTCCCTGGAAGACCGGTAGTAGTTACAGATGCACATATGGAGGCATTCTGTTATCTATGGACCTTCAGAGTGTTGAGGAAATACAGAAATTGCATCGGGATTGAATAGAACATTCACCATGCCGACTTTTCTCCATGGTAGTAATGTCTCGAACTGTCTACGCTTTGATCGTTCCCTGGAAGACCAATAGTAGTTTCCGAAGCACATCTGGAGGCTTCCTGTAATCTGTGGACCTTCAGAGTGTTGATGAAACACTGAATTTGCAGCAAGATTGAATACAACAGGCACCATGAGGACTTTTCTCCATGGGAGTAATGTCTCAAACTGTCTATGATTTTAAGGATTCCTGGAAGAACAGTAGTAGTTTCCGAAGCACATATGGAGGCATTCTGTAATCAGTGGACCTTCAGAGTGTTGATGAAACACAGAAAATGCATCGGGATTCAATAAACCAGTCACCATGCGGAATTTTCTCCATGGGAGAAATGTCTCAAACTCTCTACTAATTTTGATCGATTCATCGAAGGCAAGTAATAGTTTCCGAAGCACATCTGGAAGCATTCTGTAATCTGTGGAACTTCAGAGTGTTGATGAACCACAGATATTACATCAGGATTGAATACAATAGATACCACGGTAGTAATGTCTCAAACCATCGACGCTTCGGTAGTTCTCTGGAACACCAGTAGTAGTTACCGAAGCACATATGGAGGCATTCTGTAACAATCAGGAGTTTTCTCAGTGAGAGCAATGTCTCAAACTGTCTAAGCTTTGATCGCTCCGTGTAAGACCAAGAGTGGTTTCCGCTGCACATATGGAGGCATTCTGTTATCTGTGGACCTTCAGAGTGTTGAAGAAACACAGAAATATAAACTGGATTGAATACAACTGGCACCATGCGGACTTTTCTCCATGGAACTATTGTCTCAATCTCTCTACGGTTTGATCGGTCTCTGGAAGACCAATAGTTGATTTCGGAGCACATCTGGAGGCATTCTGTAATCTGTGGACCTTCAGAGTGTTGATGAAACACTGAATTAGCAGCGAGATTTAATACAACAGGAACCATGCGGACTTCTCTCCATGCGAGTAATGCCTCAAACTTTATACCCTTTGATCGTTCCCTGGGAGACCAGTAGTCGTTTCCGAAGCACATCTGGTATCATTCTATAATCAGTGGAACTTCAGAGTGTTGATGAAACACAGAAATTGCATCGTGATTGAATAGAACAGGCACCATGCGGACTTTTCTCCATGGGAGTAATGTCTCAAACTGAGTACGCTTTGATCGATTCCTGGAAGACCAGTAGTAGTTTCCGAAGCACATCTCTAGGCATTCTGTAATCTGTGGACCTTCAGAGTGTTGATGAAACACAGAAAATTCATTTGGATTGAATACAACAGGCACCATGAGTGCTTTTCTCCATGGGCGTAATGTCTCAACCTGTCTACGCATCGTTCGATTCCTGGGAGACCAGTAGTAGTTTCCGAAGCATATCTTTAGGCATTCTGTAATCTGTGGACCTTCAGAGTGATGTTGAAACACAGAAATTGCATCTGAATTGAATACAACAGACGCTATGGCAATTTTTCTCCATGTGAGCAATGTCTCAGTCTGTCTACGCTTTTGATCGATTCCTGGAAGACCAGTAGTAGTTTCCGAAGCATATCTGGAGGCATTCTGTAATCTGTGGACCTTCAGAGTGTTGATGAAACACAGAAATTGCATCGGTATTGATTACAACAGACACCATGCGGACTTTTATCCATGTCAGTACTGTTTGAAACTGTCAACTATTTGATCGTTCCCTGGAAGACCAGTAGCAGTTTCCGAAGCACATCTGGAGGCATTCTGTAATCTGTGAACCTTCAGAGTGTTGATGAAACACAGAAATTGCATCAGGAACGAAGACAACAGCCACCATGTGGACTTTTCTCCATGGGATTATTGTCTCAAATTGTATACGCATTGATCGTTGTCTGGAAGACCAGTAGTAGTTTCCGAAGCACGTCTGGAGGCATTCTGTAATCTGTGGACCTTCAGAGTGTTGATGAAATACAGATATTGCATCGGGATTTAATACAACAGGCACCATGCGGTCTTTTCTCGATGGGAGTAGTGTCTCAAACTGTCTACACTTTTAATCGATTCCTGGAAGACCAGTAGTAGTTTCCGAAGCACATATGGAGGCATTATGTAATCTGTGGACCATCAGAGTGTTCATGAAACACGGAATTTGCAGCGAGATTGAATACAACAGGAACCATGCGGACTTTACCCCATGGGAGTAATGTCTCAAACTGTCTACGCCTTGATCGTTCCCTGGAAGACCAGTAGTAATTACCGAAGCACATCTGGAGGAATTCTGTAGTATGTGGACCTTCAGAGTGATGATGAAACATAGAACTTGCATCGGGATTGAATACAATAGGCACCATGCGGACTTTTCTCCATGGGAGTATTGTCTCAAACTGTCGACGCTTTGTTCGTACCCTGGAAGACCAGTAGAAGTTGCTGAGGCACATCTGGAGTCATTCTGTAATCTTTGCACCTTCAGAGCCTTGATGAAACACAGAAATTGCATCGGGATTGAATACAACAGGCACCATACGGACTTTGCTCGATGGGAGGAATGTCTCAAACTGTCTACGGTCTGATCGTTCCCTCGAAAACCAGTAGTAGTTCCTGAAGCACATCTGGATGCATTCTGTAATCTGTGGACCTTAAGAGTGTTGATGAAACACTGAATCTGCAGCGAGATTGAATATAACAGGCACCACACGGACTTTTCTCTATGGGAGTAATGTCTCAAACTGTCTACGCTTTGATCGTTCCCTTGAAGACCAGTAGACATTTCCGAAGCACATCTGGAGGTATTTTGTAATATGTGGATGTTCAGAGTGTTGTTGAAACACAGAAATTGCATCAGGATTGAATACAATAGGCACCATGCGGACTTTTCTCCATGCGAGTATTGTCTCAAACTGTATAACCTTGGATCTTTCCCTGGAAGACCGGTAGTAGTTACAGATGCACATATGGAGGCATTCTGTTATCTATGGACCTTCAGAGTGTTGAGGAAAAACAGAAATTGCATCGGGATTGAATAGAACAGGCACCGTGCCGACTTTTCTCCATGGTAGTAATGTCTCGAACTGTCTACGCTTTGATCGTTCCCTGGAAGACCAATAGTAGTTTCCGAAGCACATCTGGAGGCTTCCTGTAATCTGTGGACCTTCAGAGTGTTGATGAAACACTGAATTTGCAGCAAGATTGAATACAACAGGCACCATGAGGACTTTTCTCCATGGGAGTAATGTCTCAAACTGTCTATGATTTTAAGGATTCCTGGAAGAACAGTAGTAGTTTCCGAAGCACATATGGAGGCATTCTGTAATCTGTGGACCTTCAGAGTGTTGATGAAACACAGAAAATGCATCGGGATTCAATAAACCAGTCACCATGCGGAATTTTCTCCATGGGAGAAATGTCTCAAACTCTCTACTAATTTTGATCGATTCATCGAAGGCAAGTAATAGTTTCCGAAGCACATCTGGAAGCATTCTGTAATCTGTGGAACTTCAGAGTGTTGATGAACCACAGATATTACATCAGGATTGAATACAATAGAAACCACGGTAGTAATGTCTCAAACCATCGACGCTTCGGTAGTTCTCTGGAACACCAGTAGTAGTTACCGAAGCACATATGGAGGCATTCTGTAACAATCAGGAGTTTTCTCAGTGAGAGCAATGTCTCAAACTGTCTAAGCTTTGATCGCTCCCTGTAAGACCAAGAGTGGTTTCCGCTGCACATATGGAGGCATTCTGTTATCTGTGGACCTTCAGAGTGTTGAAGAAACACAGAAATATAAACTGGATTGAATACAACTGGCACCATGCGGACTTTTCTCCATGGAACTATTGTCTCAATCTCTCTACGGTTTGATCGTTCTCTGGAAGACCAATAGTTGATTTCGGAGCACATCTGGAGGCATTCTGTAATCTGTGGACCTTCAGAGTGTTGATGAAACACTGAATTAGCAGCGAGATTTAATACAACAGGAACCATGCGGACTTCTCTCCATGCGAGTAATGCCTCAAACTTTATACCCTTTGATCGTTCCCTGGGAGACCAGTAGTCGTTTCCGAAGCACATCTGGTATCATTCTATAATCAGTGGAACTTCAGAGTGTTGATGAAACACAGAAATTGCATCGTGATTGAATAGAACAGGCACCGTGCGGACATTTCTCCGTGCGAGTAATGTCTCAAACTGTGTACGTTTTGATCGATACCTCGAAGACCAGTAGTAGTTTCCGAAGCACATCAGGAGGCATTCTGTAATCTGTTGACCTTCAGAGTGTTGTTGACACAAAGAAATTGCATCAGGATTGAATGCAACATGCACCATGTGGACTTGTCTAAATGGGCGTGATGTCTCAAACTGTCTACGATTTGATCGATTCCTGGGAGGCCAATAGTAGTTTTTGTAGCACATCTGTATTCATTCTGTAAATTGTGGACCTTAAGAGTGTTGATGTAACGCTGAAATTGCATCGGGATAGAATACAACAGTCACCATGCGGACTTTCTTCTATGGGAGTAATGTCTCAAACTGACTACGCTTTGATAGTTACCTGGAAGACCAGTAGTAGTTTCCGAAGCACATCGGGAGGCATTCTGTAATCTGTGGACCTTCAGAGTGTTGATGAAACACAGAAATTGCATCGGTATTGATTACAACAGACACCATGCGGACTTTTATCCATGTCAGTACTGTCTGAAACTGTCAACTATTTGATCGTTCCCTGGAAGACCAGTAGCAGTTTCCGAAGCTCATCTGGAGGCATTCTGTAATCTGTGAACCTTCAGAGTGTTGATGAAACACAGAAATTGAATCGGGAAGGAATACAACAGTCTCCATGCGGATTTTTCTACATGGCAGTACTGTCTCAAACTGTCTACGAATTGATCGTTCCCTGGAAGACAAGTAGTAGTTTCCGAAGCACATCTGGAGGCATTCTGTAATCTTCGGACCTTCAGAGTGTTAAAGAAATTCAGGAATTGCTTCTGGATTGAATTCAACAATCATCATACAGACTTTTCTCCATGTGAAAAACGTCTCAAGCTGTATAAGCTTTGATCGTTCCCTGGAAGACCAGTAGTAGGTTCCGAAGCACAGCTGTAGGCATTCTGTAATCTGTGGACCTTCAGAGTGTTGATGAAACACAGAAATTGCATCAGGAACGAAGACAACAGTTACCATGTGGACTTTTCTCCATGGGATTATTGTCTCAAACTGTATACGCATTGATCGTTGTCTGGAAGACCAGTAGTAGTTTCCGAAGCACGTCTGGAGGCATTCTGTAATCTGTGGACCTTCAGAGTGTTGATGAAATACAGATATTGCTTCGGGATTTAATACAACAGGCACCATGCGGTCTTTTCTCGATGGGAGTAGTGTCTCAAACTATCTACGCTTTTAATCGATTCCTGGAATACCAGTAGTAGTTTCCGAAGCACATATGGAGGCATTCTGTAATCTGTGGACCTTCAGTGTGTTGATGAAACACAGAAATTGCATCTGAATTGAATACAACAGACGCCATGGCAATTTTTCTCCATGTGAGTAATGTCTCAGTCTGTCTACGCTTTTGATCGATTCCGGGAAGACCAGTAGTAGTTTCCGAAGCACATATGGAGGCATTATGTAATCTGTGGACCATCAGAGTGTTCATGAAACACGGAATTTGCAGCGAGATTGAATACAACAGGTACCATGCGGACTTTACCCCATGGGAGTAATGTCTCAAACTGTCTACGCCTTGATCGTTCCCTGGAAGACCAGTAGTAATTACCGAAGCACATCTGGAGGAATTCTGTAGTATGTGGACCTTCAGAGTGATGATGAAACACAGAACTTGCATCGGGATTGAATACAAAAGGCACCATGCGGACTTTACTCCATGGGAGTATTGTCTCAAACTGTCGACGCTTTGTTCGTACCCTGGAAGACCAGTAGAAGTTGCTGAGGGACATCTGGAGTCATTCTGTAATCTGTGCACCTTCAGAGCTTTGATGAAACACAGAAATTGCATCAGGAACGAAGACACCAGCCACCATGCGGACTTTTCTCCATGGGATTATTGTCTCAAACTGTATACGCATTGATCGTTGTCTGGAAGACCAGTAGTAGTTTCCGAAGCACGTCTGGAGGCATTCTGTAATCTGTGGACCTTCAGAGTGTTGATGAAATACAGATATTGCATCGGGATTTAATACAACAGGCACCATGCAGTCTTTTCTCGATGGGAGTAGTGTCTCAAACTGTCTACACTTTTAATCGATTCCTGGAAGACCAGTAGTAGTTTCCGAAGCACATATGGAGGCATTATGTAATCTGTGGACCATCAGAGTGTTCATGAAACACGGAATTTGCAGCGAGATTGAATACAACAGGAACCATGCGGACTTTACCCCATGGGAGTAATGTCTCAAACTGTCTACGCCTTGATCGTTCCCTGGAAGACCAGTAGTAATTACCGAAGCACATCTGGAGGAATTCTGTAGTATGTGGACCTTCAGAGTGATGATGAAACACAGAACTTGCATCGGGATTGAATACAAAAGGCACCATGCGGACTTTACTCCATGGGAGTATTGTCTCAAACTGTCGACGCTTTGTTCGTACCCTGGAAGACCAGTAGAAGTTGCTGAGGGACATCTGGAGTCATTCTGTAATCTGTGCACCTTCAGAGCTTTGATGAAACACAGAAATTGCATCGGGATTGAATACAACAGGCACCATACGGACTTTGCTCGATGGGAGGAATATCTCAAACTGTCTACGGTCTGATCGTTCCCTCGTAAACCAGTAGTAGTTCCTGAAGCACATCTGGAGGCATTCTGTAATCTGTGGACCTTAAGAGTGTTGATGAAACACTGAATCTGCAGCGAGATTGAATACAACAGGCACCACACGGACTTTTCTCTATGGGAGTAATGTCTCAAACTGTCTACGCTTTGATCGTTCCCTGGAAGACCAGTAGACATTTCCGAAGCACATCTGGAGGTATTTTGTAATATGTGGATGTTCAGAGTGTTGTTGAAACACAGAAATTGCATCAGGATTGAATACAATAGGCACCATGCGGACTTTTCTCCATGCGAGTATTGTCTCAAACTGTATAACCTTGGATCTTTCCCTGGAAGACCGGTAGTAGTTACAGATGCACATATGGAGGCATTCTGTTATCTATGGACCTTCAGAGTGTTGAGGAAATACAGAAATTGCATCGGGATTGAATAGAACAGGCTCCATGACGACTTTTCTCCATGGTAGTAATGTCTCGAACTGTCTACGCTTTGATCGTTCCCTGGAAGACCAATAGTAGTTTCCGAAGCACATCTGGAGGCTTCCTGTAATCTGTGGACCTTCAGAGTGTTGATGACACACTGAATTTGCAGCAAGATTGAATACAACAGGCACCATGAGGACTTTTCTCCATGGGAGTAATGTCTCAAACTGTCAATGATTTTAAGGATTCCTGGAAGAACAGTAGTAGTTTCCGAAGCACATCTGGAGGCATTCTGTAATCTGTGGACCTTCAGAGTGTTGATGAAACACAGAAAATGCATCGGGATTCAATAAACCAGTCACCATGCGGAATTTTCTCCATGGGAGAAATGTCTCAAACTCTCTACTTATTTTGATCGATTCATCGAAGGCAAGTAATAGTTTCCGAAGCACATCTGGAAGCATTCTGTAATCTGTGGAACTTCAGAGTGTTGATGAACCACAGATATTACATCAGGATTGAATACAATAGATACCATGGTAGTAATGTCTCAAACCATCGACGCTTCGGTAGTTCTCTGGAACACCAGTAGTAGTTACCGAAGCACATATGGAGGCATTCTGTAACAATCAGGAGTTTTCTCAGTGAGAGCAATGTCTCAAACTGTCTAAGCTTTGATCGCTCCCTGTAAGACCAAGAGTGGCTTCCGCTGCACATATGTAGGCATTCTGTTATCTGTGGACCTTCAGAGTGTTGAAGAAACACAGAAATATAAACTGGATTGAATACAACTGGCACCATGCGGACTTTTCTCCATGGAACTATTGTCTCAATCTCTCTACGGTTTGATCGTTCCCTGGAAGACCAATAGTTGATTTCGGAGCACATCTGGAGGCATTCTGTAATCTGTGGACCTTCAGAGTGTTGATGAAACACTGAATTAGCAGCGAGATTTAATACAACAGGAACCATGCGGACTTCTCTCCATGCGAGTAATGCCTCAAACTTTATACCCTTTGATCGTTCCCTGGGAGACCAGTTGTCGTTTCCGAAGCACATCTGGTATCATTCTATAATCAGTGGAACTTCAGAGTGTTGATGAAACACAGAAATTGCATCGTGATTGAATAGAACAGGCACCATGCGGTCTTTTCTCCATGGGAGTAATGTCTCAATCTGTCTACGCTTTGATCTTTCCCTGGAAAACCAATAGTAGTTTCCGAAGCACATCTGGAGGCATTCTGTAACCTGTGGACCTTCAGAGTGTTAATGAAACACTGAATTTGCAGCGAGATTGAGTACAACAGGCGGCATGCGGACTTTTCTCCATGGGAGTAATGTCTCAAACTGTCTATGATTTTAAGGATTCCTGGAAGAACAGTAGTAGTTTCCGAAGCACATCTGGAGGCATTCTGTAATCTGTGGACCTTCAGAGTGTTGATGAAACACAGAAATGTGTACAGGATTGAATACAACAGGCACCATGCGGACTTTTCGCAATGGAAGTAATGTCTCAATCTGTCTACGCTTTGATCTTTCCCTGGAAAACCAATAGTAGTTTCCGAAGCACATCTGGAGGCATTCTGTAACCTGTGGACCTTCAGAGTGTTGATGAAACACTGAATTTGCATCGGGATTGAATAGAACAGGCACCATGCGGACTTTTGTCCATGGGAGTAATGTCTCAAATTGTCTATGCATTTATCGATTCCTGGAAGACCAGTAGTAGTTTTCGAAACACATCTGGAAGCATTCTGTAATCTGTGGACCTTCAGAGTGTTAATGAAACACTGAATTTGCAGCGAGATCGAGTACAACAGGCACCATGCCGACTTTTCTCCATGGGAATAATGTCTCAAACAGTCTACGCCTTGATGGATTCCTGGAAGACCATTAGCAGTTTCCGAAGCACATCAGGTGGCATTCTGTTATCTGTGGACCTTCAGAGTGTTGATGAAACACAGAAAATGCATCGGGACTCAATACACCAGTCACCATGCGGACTTTTCTCCATGGCAGAAATGTCGCAAACTATCTACGAACTTTCATAGATTCCTCGAAGTCAAGTATTAGTTTCCGAAGCACATCTGGAGGCATTCTGTATTATGTGGACGTTCAGAGTGTTGATGAAACACTGAATTTGCATCGGGATTGAATAGAACAGGCACCATGCGGACTTTTGTCCATGGGAGTAACGTCTCAAATTGTCTATGCATTTATCGATTCCTGGAAGACCAGTAGTAGTTTTCGAAGCACATCTGGAAGCAGTCTGTAATCTGTGGACCTTCAGAGTGTTAATGAAACACTGAATTTGCAGCGAGATTGAGTACAACAGGCACCATGCCGACTTTTCTCCATGGGAGTAATGTCTCAAACAGTCTCCGAATTGATGGATTCCTGGAAGACCATTAGTAGTTTCCGAAGCACATCAGGAGTCATTCTGGTATCTGTGGACCTTCAGAGTGTTGATGAAACACAGAAAATGCATCGGGACTCAATACACCAGTCACCATGCGGACTTTTCTCCAGGGGAGAAATGTCGCAAACTATCTACGAACTTTCATAGATTCCTCGAAGTCAAGTATTAGTTTCCGAAGCACATCTGGAGGCATTCTGTATTATGTGGACCTTTAGAGTGTTGATGACACACAGAAATTGCATCGGGAAAGAAGATAACAGGCACCATGCGGACTTTTCTCCATGGGAGTTATGTCTCAAACTGTCTAGGTTTGATCGTTCCCTGGAAGAAAAGTAGCAGTTTCCGAAGCAAATCTGGAGGCATTCTGTAATCTGTGGACGATCAGAGTGTTAATGAAACACTGAATTTGCAGCGAGATTGAGTACAACAGGCACCATGCGGACTTTTCTCCGTGGGAGTAATGTCTCAAACTGTCTACGCCTTGATGAATTCCTGGAAGACCATTAGTAGTTTCCGAAGCACATCTGGAGGCATTCTGTTATCTGTGCACCTTCAGAGTGTTGATGTAACACAGAAATAGCATCGGGATTGAATACAACAGGCATCATGCGAACTTTTCTCCATGGGAGTAATGTCTCAAACTGTCTACGCTTTGATCATTCCCTCGAAGACAAGTAATAGTTTCCGAAGCAGATCTAGAGTCATTCTGTTGTCTGTGGACCTTCAGATTGTTGATGAAACACACAAATTGCATCGTAATTGAATATAACAGGCACCATGCGGACTTTTCTCCATGAGAGTAATGTCTCAAACTGTCTACGCTTTAATCGTACCCTAGAAGAACAGTAGTAGTCTCCGAAGCACATATGGAGCCATTCTGTAACCTGTGTACCTTCAGAGTTTTGATAAAAACACAGAAATTACACCGGGATTGAATACAACAGGCACCATGCGGACCTTTCTCAAAGGGAGTAATGTCTCAAACTGTCTAAGATTTGATCGTTCCCTGGAAGACCAGTAGTAGTTTCGGAAGCTCATCTGGAGGCATTATGTAATCTGTGGACCTTCAGAGTGTTGATGAAACACTGAATTTGCAGCGAGATTGAATACAACAGGCTCCATGCGGACTTTTCTCCATTGGAGTAATGTCTCAAAGTGTCTACGCTTTGATCGTTCCGAGAAAGACCAGTAGAAATTTGCTAAACACATCTGGAGGAATTCTGTAATATGTGGACCTCCAGAGGGTTGATCGAACACAGAAATTGCATCGGGAAAGAAGACAGCAGCCACCATTCGGACTTTTCTCCATGGGAGTAATGTCTCAAACTGTCAACGATTTGATCGTGCCCTTGAAGGCCAGGACTAGCTTCTGAAGCACATCTGACGACATTCTGTAATCTGTGGACCTTCAGACTGTTGATAAAACACAAAACTTGCATCGGGATTGAATACAACATTCACCATGTGGACTTTTCTTAATATGATTAATCTCTCAAACGCCCTACGCTTTGATCGATACCTGGAAGACCAGTAGTAGTTACCCAAGCACATCTGGGGACATTCTGTAATCTGTGGAAATTCACAGTGTTGATGAAACACAGAAATTGCATAGCTATTGAATACAACAGGCACCATGTGGACTTTTCTCCATAGGAGTAATGACTCAAACTGTCTACGCTTTGATCGTTCCCTGGAACACCAGTAGTAGATTCCGAAGCACATATGGTGGCAGTCTGTAACCTGTGGACCTGCAAAGATTTGATAAAAGCACATAAATTGCACATGGATTGAATACAACAGGCACCATGCGGAATTTTCTCCATGGGAATAATGTCTCAACCTGTCTAAGCTTTCATAGTTACCTGGAAGACAGTAGTAGTTTCCGAACCACATTTGGAGGCGTTCTGTAATCTGTCCACTTTCAGAGTGTTGATCAAACACAGAAATTTCATTGGGAATTAATACAACGTGCACCTGGCGGAATTTTCTCCATGGGAGTAATATCACAAACTGTCAACGCTTTGATCGTTCCCTGGATGACCAGTAGTAGTTTCCTAAGCACATCTGGAGACATTCTGTAATCTGTGGACCTTCAGAGTGTTGATGAAACACAGAAATTGCATCGGGATTTAGTACCACAGGCACCATATCGACTTTTCTGCATGGTAGTAATGTCACAAACTATCTACGCTTTGATCGATCCCTGGAAGACCAGTAGCAGTTTCCCAAGCACAGCTGGAGCCATTTAGTAATCTGTTTACCTTCAGAGTGTTGATGAAACACAGATATTGCATCGGGATTTAATACAACAGGCACTATGCGGACTTCTCTCCATGGGTGTAATATCTCAAAGTGTCTATGTTTTTTTCGATTCCTGGGAGACCAGTGGTAGCTTCCGAAGAACATCTGGTGGCATTCTGTAATCTGTGGACCTTCGGAGTGTGGAGGAAACACAGAAATTGCATCGAGATTCAATACAACAGGCACCATGCGGACTTTTCTCCATGAGAGTAATGTGTCAAACTGTCTACGCTTGATCGTTCCCTGGAAGGCCTGTAGTAGTTTCTGAAGCACATCTAGAAGCATTCTGTAAACTGTGGACCTTCAGAGTGTTGATGATACGCAGAAATTCAATCGGGATTGAATACAACAGGCACCATGCGGACTTATCTCCATGGGAGTAATGTCTCAAACTATCTACACTCTGATCGTTACCTGGAAGACCAGTAGTAGTTTCCGAAGCACATCTGGAGGCACTCTGTAATCTGTGGACCTTCAGAGTGTTGATGAAACACAGAAATTGCATCGCGATTCATTACAACAGGCACCATGCGGACTCTTCTCCATGAGAGTAATGTCTCAAACTGTGTAGGCCTTGATTGTTCCCTGGAAGACCAGTAGTAGTTTCAAAAGCACATCTGGAGGCAATCTGCAGCCTATGGACTTTCAGAGTGTTGATGAAACACAGAAATGGCATTGCGATTGAATACAACATGTACCATGCTAACTTTTATCCATGGGAGTAATGTCTCAAACTGTATACGCTTTGTTCGTTTTTTGGAAGACCAGTAGTTGTTTCAGAAGCACATCTGGAGGCATTCTGTAATCTGTGGACCTTCAGAGTGTTGATGAAACACGAAAATTGCGTCGGGATTGAATACAACAGGCACCATGCGGACCTTTCTCAAAGGGAGTAATGTCTCAAACTGTGTAAGATTTGATCGTTACCTGGAAGACCAGTAGTAGTTTCCGAAGCACATCTGGAGCCATACTGTAATCTGTGGACATTCAGAGTGTTGATGAAACACAGAAATTACACCGGGATTGAATACAACAGGCACCATGCGGACCTTTCTCAAAGGGAGTAATGTCTCAAACTGTCTAAGATTTGATCGTTCCCTGGAAGACCAGTAGTAGTTTCGGAAGCTCATCTGGAGGCATTATGTAATCTGTGGACCTTCAGAGTGTTGATGAAACACTGAATTTGCAGCGAGTTTTAATACAACAGGCTCCATGCGGACTTTTCTCCATTGGAGTAGTGTCTCAAAGTGTCTACGCTTTGATCGTTCCGTGAAAGACCAGTAGAAATTTGCTAAACGCATCTGGAGGAATTCTGTAAAATGTGGACCTCCAGAGGGGTGATGAAACACAGAAATTGCTTCGGGAAAGAAGACAAAAGCCACCATTCGGACTTTTTGCCATGGGAGTAATGTCTCAAACTGTCAACGATTTGATCGTGCCCTGGAAGGCCATGACTAGCTTCTGAAGCACATCTGGCGGCATTCTGTAATCTGTGGACCTTCAGAGTGTTGATAAAACACAAAACTTGCATCGGGATTGAATACAACATTCACCATGTGGACTTTTCTAAATATGATTAATGTCTCAAACTCCCTACGCTCTGATCGATACCTGGAAGACCAGTAGTAGTTACCCAAGCACATCTGGGGACATTCTGTAATCTGTGGAAATTCACAGTGTTGATGAAACACAGAAATTGCATAGCTATTGAATACAACAGGCACCATGTGGACTTTTCTCCATGGGAGTAATGACTCAAACTGTCTATGTCCTGATCGTTCCCTTGAAGACCAGTAGTAGTTTCCGAAGCACATCTGGAGCCATACTGTAATCTGTGGACATTCAGAGTGTTGATGAAACACAGAAATTGAATCGGGATTGTATACAACAGACACACTGCGGACTTTTCTCCATGGGACTAATGTCTCAAACTGTCTACGCTTTGATCGGTTCCGTGAAGACCAGTAGTATTTACCGAAGCACATCTGGAGGCATTCTGTAATCTGTGGACGTTCAGAGTGGTGATGAAACACAGAAATTGCATGGGGATTTAATACAACAGGCACCATGCAGTCTTATCTCCATGAGAGTGATGTCTCAAACTGTCTACGCTTTGATCATTCCCTGGACGACAAGTAGTAGTTTATGAAGCACATCTGGAGGCATCCTGCAATCTGTGAACATTCAGAGTCTTGATGAAACACAGAAATTGCAACGGGATAGAATACAACAGGCACCATGCGGACTTTTCTCCATTGGAGTAATGTCTCAAACTGTCTATGCCCTGATCATTCCCTGGAAGACCAGTAGTATTTTCCAAAGCACATCTGGTGGCATTCTGTAATTTGTGGACCTTCAGAGTGTTGATGAAACACAGAAATTGCATCGAGATTGAATACAACAGCTCCATGCGAACTTTTCGCTATGGAAGTAATGTCTCAAACTGTCTTCGCTTTGATCGTTCCCTGGATGACCAGTAGTAGTTTCCTAAGCACATCTGGAGGCATTCTGTAATCTGTGGACCTTCAGAGTGTTGATGAAACACAGAAATTGCATCGGGATTTAGTACAACAGGCACCATGCCGACTTTTCTGCATGGTAGTAATGTCACAAACTATCTACGCTTTGATCGATCTCTGGAAGACCAGTAGCAGTTTCCCAAGCACAGCTGGAGCCATTTAGTAATCTGTTTACCTTCAGAGTGTTGATGAAACACAGATATTGCATCGGGATTTAATACAACAGGCACTATGCGGACTTTTCTCCATGGGTGTAATATCTCAAAGTGTCTATGTTTTTTTCGATTCCTGGGAGACCAGTAGTAGCTTCCGAAGCACATCTGGTGGCATTCTGTAATCTGTGGACCTATGGAGTGTTGAGGAAACACAGAAATTGCATCGCGATTCAATACAACAGGCTCCATGCGGACTCTTCTCCATGAGAGTAATGTCTCAAACTGTGTACGCCTTGATTGTTCCCTGGAAGACCAGTAGTAGATTCAAAAGCACATCTGGAGGCAATCTGCAACCTATGGACTTTCAGAGTGTTGATGAAACACAGAAATGGCATTGCGATTGAATACAACATGTACCATGCTAACTTTTATCCATGGGAGTAATGTCTCAAACTGTATACGCTTTGTTCGTTTTTTGGAAGACCAGTAGTTGTTTCAGAAGCACATCTGGAGGCATTCTGTAATCTGTGGACCTTCAGAGTGTTGATGAAACACGAAAATTGCGTCGGGATTGAATACAACTGGCACCATGCGGACCTTTCTCAAAGGGAGTAATGTCTCAAACTGTCTAAGATTTGATCGTTACCTGGAAGACCAGTAGTAGTTTACGAAGCACATCTGGAGCCATACTGTAATCTGTGGACATTCAGAGTGTTGATGAAACACAGAAATTGCATCGGAATTGTATGCAACAGGCACCATGCGGACTTTTCTCCATGGGAGTAATGTCTCAAACTGTCTACGCTTTGATCGTTCCCTGGAAGGCCAGTAGTAGTTTCGGAAGCACATCTGGAGGCACTCTGTTATCTGTGGAACTTCAGAGTGTTGATGAAACACTGAAATTGCATCGGGATTCAATACAACAGGCACCATGCGGACTTTCCTCCATGGGAGTAATGTCTCAAACTGTCTACCTCCTGAATGTTCAATCGAAGACCAGTAGTATTTTCTGAAGCACATCTGGAGGCACTCTGTAATTTGTGGACCTTCAGAGTGTTGATGAAACACAGAAATTGCATCGGGATTGAATACAACAGAATAATGCGAACTTTTCGACATGGAATTAATGTCTCAAACTGTCTCCGCTTTGATCGTTCCCTGGGAGGCCAGTAGTAGTTTCCGAAGCACATCTGGAGGCATTCTGTAATCTGTGGACCTTCAGAGAGTTGTTGAAACACAGAAATTGCATCGAGATTCAATACAACAGCACCATGCGGACTTTTCTCCATGAGAGTAATGTCTCAAACTGTCTATGCACTCATCGTTCACTGGAAGGCCAGTAGTAGTTTCCGAAGCACATCTGGAGGCACTCCGTAATTTGTGGCCCTTCAGAGTGTTGATGAAACACAGAAATTGCATCGGAATTGAATACAACAGCACCAATGCGATCTTTTCGCAATGGAAGTAGTGTCTCAAACTGTCTCCGCTTTGATCGTTCCCTATCAGACCAGTAGCAGTTTCCAAAGCGCTCCTGGAGCCATTCTGTAATCTGTGGACATTCAAAGTGTTGAGGAGACACAGAAATTGCATCGAGATTGAATACAACAGGCACCATGCGGACTTTTCTGAATAAGAGTAATTTCTCAAACTGTCTACACTTTGATCGTTCCCTGGAAGACCAGTAGTAGTTTCCGAAGCACATCTGGAGGCATTCTGTAATCTGTGGACATTCGGAGTGTTGATGAAACACAGAAATTGCATCGAGATTCAATACAACAGCACCATGCGGACATTTCTCCATGAGAGTAATGTCTCTAACTGTCTACGCTTAGATCGTTCCCTGGAAGACCAGTAGTAGTTTCCGAAGTACATTTGGGGGTATCTGTAATCTGTGGACCTTCAGAGTGTTGATGAAACACAGAAATTGCATCGGGATTGTATACAACAGGCACACTGCGGACTTTTCTCCATGGGACTAATGTCTCAAACTGTCTACACTTTGATCGTTCCCTGGAAGACCAGTAGTAGTTTCCGAAGCACATCTGGAGGCATTCTGTAATCTGTGGACCTTCAGAGTGTTGATGAAACACAGAAATTGCATCGAGATTCAATACATCAGCATCACGCGGACTTTTCTCCATGAGAGTAAAGTCTCAAACTGTCTACGCTTTGATCGTTCCCTGGAAGGCCTGTAGTAGTATAAGAAGCACATCTGGAAGCATTCCGTAAACTGTGGACCGTCAGAGCGTTGACGAAACACATAAATTGCATCGGGATTGAATACAACAGTCACCATGCGGACTTCTCTCCATGGGATTAATGTCTCTAACTGTCTACGCTTACATCGTTCCCTGGAAGCCCAGTAGTAGTTTGCGAAGCACATTTGGGGGTATCTGTAATCTGTGGACCTTCAGAGTGTTGATGAAACACAGGAATTGCATCGGGATTGTATACAACAGGCACACTGCTGACTTTCTCCATGGGACTAATGTCTCAAACTGTCTTCACTTTGATCGGTCCCTGGAAGACCAGTAGTAGTTTCCGAAGCACATCTGTAAGCACTTTATTATCTGTGGAACTTCAGGGTGTTGATGAAACACAGAAATTGCATCAGGATTGAATACAACTGGCACGATGCGGACTTTTCTCCATGGGAGAAATGTCTCAAACTATCTACGCTTTGATCGTTCACTGGAAGACCAGTAGAGGTTTCCGAACCACAGCTCTAGCCATTCTGTAACCTGTGGACCTCCAAAGTGTTGATGATACACAGAAATTGCATCGGGATTTAATGCAACAGGCACCATGCGGACTTTTCTCCATGGGAGTAATATCTCAAACTGTCTACGCTTCGATCGTTCCCTGGAAGACCAGTAGTAGTTTCCGAAGCACATCTGGAGGCATTCTGTAATCTGTGGACCTTCAGAGTGTTGATGAAACACAGAAATTGCATCGGGATTTAGTACAACAGCCATCATGCGGACTTTTCTCCATGGGAGTAATGTCTCAAACTGTCTATGTCCTGATCGTTCCCTTGAAGACCAGTAGTAGTTTCCGAAGCACATCTGGAGCCATACTGTAATCTGTGGACATTCAGAGTGTTGATGAAACACAGAAATTGAATCGGGATTGTATACAACAGACACACTGCGGACTTTTCTCCATGGGACTAATGTCTCAAACTGTCTACACTTTGATCGTTCCCTGGAAGTCAAGTATTAGTTTCCGAAGCACATCTGTAAGCACTTTATTATCTGTGGAACTAGAGGGAGTTGATGAATCACAGAAATTGCATCAGGATTGAATACAACAGGCACGATGCGGACTTTTCTCCATGGGAGTAATGTCTAAAACTGAGTACGCCCTGATCGTTCCCTGGAAGACCAGTAGTATTTTCCAAAGCACATCTGGAGGCACTCCGTAATTTGTGGACCTTGAGTGTGTTGATGAAACCCACAAATTGCATCGGGATTGAATACAACAGCTCCATGCGAACCTTTCGCAACGGAAGTAATGTCTCAAACTGTCTCCGCTTTGATCATTCCCTGGAAGACCAGTAGTAGTTTCCGAAGCACATCTGGAGGCATTCTGTAATCTGTGGACCTTCAGAGTGTTGATGAAACAGAGAAATTGCATCGGGATGGAATACAACAGGCACCATGCGGACTTTTCTGCATGGGAGTAATGTCTCAAACTATCTATGCTTTGATCGTTCAGTGGAAGACCAGCAGCAGTTTCCGAAGCACAGCTGGAGCCATTCTGTCATCTGTGGACCTTCAGAGTGTTGATGAAACACAGAAATTGCATCGGGATTGTATACAATAGGCACCATGCGGACTTTTCTCCATAGGAGTCATATCTCAAACTGTCTATGATTTGATCGATTCCTGGGAGACCAGTAGTAGTTTCCGAAGCACATCTGTAGGCATTCTGTAATCTGTGGACCTTCAGAGTGTTGATCAAACACAGAAATTGCATCGAAATTCAATACAACAGGCACCATGCCGACTTTTCTCCATGAGAGTAATGTCTCAAACTGTCTAAGCTTTGATCGTTCCCTGGAAGACCAGTAGCGGTTTCAGAAGCACATTTGGGGGCATCTGTAAGCTGTGGACGTTCAGAGTGTTGAAACACATAATTTGCATCGGGATTGAATACAACAGGCACCATGCGGCCTTTTTTTTATGAGAGTAGTGTCTCAAACTTTCTACCCTTTGATCGTTCCCTGGAAGAACAGTAGCTGTTTCCGAAGCATATCTGGAGGCATCTGTAATCTGTGGACCTTCACAGTGTTGATGAACCACAGACATTGCATCAAAATTGAATACAACATCACCATGCAGACTTATCTCCATGAGAGTGATGTCTCAAATTGTCTACGCTTTGATTGTTCCCTGGAAGACCAGTAGTAGTTTCCGAAGCACATTTGGGGGCATCTGTAATCTGTGGACGTTCAGAGTGTTGAAACACATAAGTTCCATAGGGATTGAATAGAGCAGGCACCAAGCGGACTTTCTTTTATGGGAGTAAAGTCTCGAACTTTCTACGTTTTGATCGTTCCCTGCAAGAACAGTAGTAGTTTCCGAAGCACATCTGGAGGCATCTGTAATCTGTGGACCTTCAGAGTGTTGATGAAACACTGAAATTGCATCGGGATTGAATACCAGATGCACCATGCGGACTTTTCTCTAGGGGAATAATTTCTCAAACTGTTTACTCTTTGATCGATCCCTGGAAGACCAATGGTAGGTTACGAAGCACATTTGGAGGCATTCTGTAATCTGTAGACCTTCAGAGTGTTGATGAAACACAGAAATTGCATCTGGATTGAATACTACAGGAACCATGCAGACTTTTCTCCATGGGAGTAATGTCTGAAACTGTCTACGCTTTGATCGATTCCAGGAGAGCAGGAGTAGATTCAGAAACACATCTGGAGTCATTCTGTAATCTGTGGACTTTTAGAGTGTTGATGAAACACAGAAATTGCACCGGGGTGAATACAAGAGGCACCATGCGGATTTTCCTCCATGGGAGTAATGTCTTTTACTGTCTACGCTTCGATCGTTCCCTGGAAGACCAGTAGTAGATTCCGAAGCACATTTGGAGGCATTCTGTAATCTGTGGACCTTCAGAGTGTTGATGACACATAGATATTGCATCGGGATTGAATACAACAGGCACTATGCCGACTTTTCTCCATTTGAATAATGTCACACACTGTCTAATCTTTGATCGGTTCCAGGAGAGCAGTAGTAGTTTCCGTAGCACATCTGGAGGCATTCTGTAATCTGTGGACCTTCAAGGTGTTGATGAAAGACAGAAATTTCATCGGGATTGAATTCAAGGAGCACAATGCGCACTTTTATCCCTTCAGAGTGTTGATGAAACACAGAAATTGCATCGGGATTGAATACCAGAGGCACCTTGCAGACTTTTCTCCATGGGAGCAATGCCTCAAGCTGTCTACGCTTTGATCGTTTCCTGGAAGACCAGTAGTAATTTCCGAATCACATCTTCAGGCATTCTATAATCTGTGGACATTCAGAGGGTTGATGAAACACAGAAATTGCATGGGGATTGAATACAACAGCAACCATGCGGATTTTCCTCCATGGGAGTAATATCTCAAACTGTCCGCGCTTTGATCGATTACAGGAAGACCAGTAGTAGTTTCCGAAGCACATATGGAGGCATTCTGTAGTCTGTATACCTTCAGAGTGTTGATGAAACAGAGAAATTGCAGCGGGATTGAATACAATAGGCACCATGCGGACTTTTCTCCATGGGAGTAAAGTCTCAAACCGTCTACGCTTCGATCGTTCCCTGGAAGACCAGTAGTAGATTCCGAAGCACATCTGGAGGCATTCTGTAATTTGTGGACTTCCAAAGTGTTGATGAAACACAGAAATAGCATCGGTATTGAATACTACGGGCACCATGCGGAATTTTCTCAATGGGAGTAATGTCTCAAACTGCCAACGCTTTTATCGTTCCCTCGAATACATGTAGTAGTGTCCGAAGCACATCTGGGCTCGTTTTGTAATCTGTGGACCTTCAGTGTGTTGATGAAACACAGATATTGGATCGGGATTGAATAAAACAGGCAATATACGGATTTTTCTCCATGGGAGTTGTGTCTCAAAGTGTCTACGTTTTGACCGTTCACTGGAAGAAAAGTAGTAGTTTGCGAATCACATATTTAGGCATTCTGTAATCTGTGGAGCTTTTGAGTGTTGATGAAACACAGAAATTGCATCGGGATTGAATACCACATTCACCATGCGGACTTTTCTCCATGGGAGTAACGTCTAAAACTGTCTACGCTAAGGTCGTTTCCTGGAAGGGCAGTAGTAGTTCCCCAAACACATCTGGAGGGATTCTGTAATCTGTAGACCTTCAGAGTGTTGATGAACCACAGAGATTGAATTGGGATTGAAAACAAATGAAACCAAGCGGACTTTTCACCATGGGACTAATGTCTCAAATTGTCTACGCTTTCATCGTTCCCTGGAATACCAGTAGTAGCTTCCGAAGCACATCTGGTGGCATTCTGTAATCTGTGGACCTTCAGAGTATTGATGAAACACAGAAATTGCATCGGGATTGAATACAACAGGCACCATAAGGTCATTTCTCGATGGGAGTAATGTCTTAAATGGTCTACGATTTGATCGTTCCCTGGAAGACCAGTAGTAGTTTCCGAATCACATCTTAAGGCATTGTGTAATCTGTGGACTTTCAGAGTGTTGATGAAACACAGAAATTGCATCGGGATTGAATGCAACAGGCACCATGCGGACTTTTCCCAATGGGAGTAATGTCTCAAACTGTCTGCGCTTTGATTGTTCCCAGGGAGACCACTAGTAGTTTCAGAAGCACATCTGGAGGCATTCCGTAATATGTGGACCTTCAGAGTGTTGATGAAACACAGAAATTTCATCGAAATTGAATACAAGTGGCACCATGCGGACTCTTATCCATGGAAGTAGTATCTCAAACTGTCTACGCGCTAATCGTTCCCTGGAAGGCCAGTAGTTGTTTCTTAAGCACATCTGGAGGCATTCTGTAATTTGTGGACTTGCAGAGTGTTGATGAAACACAGAAATTGCATCGGTATTGAATACAACAGGCACCATGCGGACTTTTTCCATGGGAGTAATGTCTCAAACTGTCTACGATTTGGTCCTTTCTACGAAGGCCAGTAGTAGTTTACGAAACACATCAGGAAGCATTTTGTAATCTGTGGACATACAGAGTGTTGATGAAAGACAGAAATTGCATCGGGATTGAATACAAGAAGCACAATGCGGACTTTTATCCTTGGAAGTTATGTCTCAAACTGTCTACGCTTTGATCTATTACTGGAGGACAAGTAGTAGTTTGCGAAGCACATCTGGAAGCACTCTGCAATCTGTGGTCCATCGGAGTGTTGATGAACACCGAAATTGCATCGGGTTTGAATACAACAGGCACCATGCGTACTTTTCTACATGGTAGTAATGTCTCAAACTGTCTACGATTAGATCGTTCCCTGGAAGACCAGTAGTAGCTTCTGAAGCACATCTGGTGGCATTATATAATCTCTGGACCTTCAGAGGGTTGATGAAACACAGAAATTGCATCGGGATTGAATGCAACAGGCACCATGCGGACTTTTTCCATGCGAGTAGTGTCTGAAACTGTCTACACTTTGATCGTTCCCTGGAAGACCTGTAGTAGTTTCCGAAGCACATCTGGAGGCATTCTGAAATATGACGACCTTCAGAGTGTTGATGAAACACAGAGATTGCATCGGGATTGAATACAAAAGAGACCAAGCGGACTTTTCTCCATGGGAGTAATGTCTCAAACTGTCTACGCTGTGATCGATTCCGTAAAGACCAGTTTAGTTTCCTAAGCACATCTGGAGGCATTCTGTAATCTGTGGACCTTCAGAGTAATGATGAAACACAGAAATAGCGTCTGTATTGAATACCACAGGCACCATGCGGACTTTTCTCCATGGGGGTAATGTTTCAAACTGTCTACGCTTTGATCGATTCCTGGAAGACCACTAGTACCTTCCGAAGCACATCACAAGGCATTCTGTAATATGTGGACCTTCAGAGTGTTGATGAAACACAGAAATTGCATCGGGATTGAATACAAGAGGCACCATGCGGACTTTTATCCATGGGTGTAATATCTCAAACTGTCTACGCTCTGATCTTTCCCTGGAAGACCAGTGGTTGTTTCTTAAGCACATCTGGATTCATTCTGTAATTTGTGGAAATCCAGAGTGTTGGTGAAACACAGAAATTGCATCGTTATTGAATACAACGGTCACAATGCGGACTTTTTCCATGGGAGTAATGTCTCAAACTGTCTACGCTTTGGTCCTTTACTCGAAGGCCAGTAGTAATTTCCGAAACACATCTGGAGGCATTCTGTAATCTGTGGACTTTCAGAATGTTGATGAATGACAGAAATTGCATCGATATTGAATACAAGAAGCACAATGCGGACTTTTATCCATGGGACTTATGTCTCAAACTGAGTACGCTTTGATCTATCCCTAGAGGACCAGTAGTAGCTTCCCAAGCACATCTGGAGGCATTCTGTAATCTGTGGACCTTCAGAGTTTTGATGAAACACAGAAACTGCATCGGGATGAATACAACAGGCCCCATGCGGACTTTTCTACGTGGGAGTAATGTCTCAAACTGTCTACGATCTGATCGATACCTGGGATACCAGTATTAGTTTCCGAAGCACATCTGTAGGCATTCTGTAAACTGTGTACCTTCACTGTGTCGAAGAAACACAGAAATTGCATCGGGAATGAATACAACTGGCACCATGCAGACTTTTCTCAATGGGAGTAATATCTCAAAGAGCCTACGATTCGATCGTTACCTGGAAAACCAATAGTAGTTTCCGAAGCATATCTGGAGGCGTTCTGTAATCTGTGGACCTTCAGAGTGATGATGAAATACAGAAATTGCATCGGGATTGAATACAACAGTCATCATACAGACTTTCCTCCATGGGAGTATTGTCTCAAACGGTGTATGCTTTGATCGTCCCCTGGAAGACCAGTAGTAGTTTCCGATGCACACCTGGAGGCTTTATGTAATCTTTGGACTTCCAGAATCTTGATGAAACACAGAATTTGCATTGGGATTGAATACAACAGGCACCATGCGGACATTTCTCCATGGGAGTAATGTCTTAAACTGTCTACGCTTTGATCGTTTTCTGGAAGGATAGTAGTAGTTTCAGAAGCACATCTGGAGGCCCTCTGCAATCTGTGGTCCATCGGAGTGTTGATGAACACCGAAATTGCATCGGGTTTGAATACAACAGGCACCATGCGTACTTTTCTACTTGGTAGTAATGTCTCAAACTGTCTACGATTTGGTCTTTGACTGGAAGACCAGTGGTAGTTTCTGAAGCACATCTGGTGGCATTCTATAATCTGTGGACCTTAAGAGTGTTGATGAAACACAGAAATTGCATCTTGATTGAATACAACAGGCACCATGCGGACTTTTTCCATGCGAGTAGTGTCTGAAACTGTCTACACTTTGATCGTTCCCTGGAAGACCTGTAGTAGTTTCAGAAACACAACTGGAGGCTTACTGTAATCTGTGGACCTTCAGAGTATTGATGAAACACAGAAATTGCATCGGGAATGAATACAACGGGCACCAAGCAGACTTTTCTCCATGGCAGTAATGTCTCAAACAGTCTACGATTTGATCGATTCCTGGGAGACCGGTATTAGTTTCCGAAGCACATCTGGAGGCATTCTGTAATCTGTGGACCATCAGAGTGTTGATGAAACACAGAAATTGCATCGGGATTGAATACAACAGGCACCATGCAGACTTTTCTCCATGGGAGTCATGTCTCAAACTGTCAAGGATTTGATCGTTCCATGGAAGACCTGTGGTAGTTTCCGAAACACATCTAGCGGCATTCTGTAATCTGTGGACCTTCAGAGTGTTGATGAAACACAGAAATTGCATCGGGAATGAATACAACAGGCACCATGCAGACTTTTCTCCATGTCAGTATTGTCTCAAACTGTCTACGCTTTGATCGTTACCTGGAAGACCAGTAGTAGTTATCGAAGCACGCCTGGAGGCATTCAGTAATCTGTGGACATTTTTAGAATGTTGATGACACACAGTAATGGCATTGGGATTGAATACAACAGGGCCCATGCGGACTTTTCTCCATGCGGGTATTGTCTCAAAAGGTCTATGCTTTGATCATCCCCTGGAAGACTAGTGGTAGTTTCCGAAGCACATCTGGAGGCATTCTGTAATCTCTGGAACTAAAGAGAGTTGATGAATTACAGAAAATGCATCGGGACTAAATACAACAGGCACTATGCAGACTTTTCTGCATGGGAGTAATGTCTCATACTGTCTACGCTTTGATCGATTCCTGGAAGATCAGTTGTAGCTTCCGAAGCACATCTAGGGGCATTCTGTAATCTGTGGACATTCAGAGTGTTGATGAAACACAGAAATTGCATCGGGAATGAATACAACAGGCACAATGCATAATTTTCTCCATGAAAGTAATGTATAAAACTGTCTACGCTTTGGAAGTTTCCATGAAGACCAGTAGTAGTATCCGAAGCACATCTGGAGGCATTCTGTAGTCTATATATCTTCAGAGTGTTGATGATACACAGAAATTGCATTGGGATTGAATACAACAGGAGCCATGCGAAAATTTCTCCATGGGAGTAATGTCTCAAACTGTCTACGCTTTGATCGTTCCCTGGAAGACCAGTAGTAGTTTGCGAAGCACATCTGGAGGCATTCTGTATTCTGTGGACCTTCAGAATGTTGATGAAACAAAGGAATTGCAAGGGGATTGAATAAAACAGGCACCATGCAGGTTATTCTCCGTGGGATTAATGTCTCAACTGTCTACTATATGCTAGACTCCTGGAAGAGCAGTATAAGTTTCCGAAGCACATCTGGAAGGATCCTGTAATCTGTTGACCTTCAGAGTGTTGATGAAACACGAAAATTGCATCGGGGTTGAATACAACATTCACCATGCGGACTTTTCTCCATGGGAGTAATGTCTCAAACTGTCTACGCATTGATCGATTCCTGGAAGACCAGTAGTATTTTCCGAAGGACATCTTGTGGCACTCTGTAATCTGTGGACCTTCATTGTATTGATGAAACACAGAAATTGCATTGGGATTGAATACAACAGGCACCATGCCGACATTTCTCCATGGGAGTATTGTCTCAGACTGTATACGCTTTGATCAATTAGTGGAAGACCAGTAGTAGTTTCCGAAGCACATCCGTAGGCATTCTGTAAACTGTGTACCTTCAGTGTGTCGATGAAAAACAGAAATTGCATCGGGAATGAATACAACTGGCACCATGCAGACTTTTCTCAATGGGAGTAATGTCTCAAACAGCCTACGATTCGATCGTTACCTGGAAAACCAATAGTAGTTTCCGAAGCATATCTGGAGGCGTTCTGTAATCTGTGGACCTTCAGAGTGTTGATGAAATACAGAAATTGCATCGGGATTGAATACAACAGTCACCATACGGACTTTTCTCCATGGGAGTATTGTCTCAAACGGTCTATGCTTTGATCGTTCCCTGGAAGACCAGTAGTAGTTTCCGAAGCAAGCCTGGAGGCTTTCTGTAATCTTTGGACTTCCAGAATCTTGATGAAACACAGAATTTGCATTGGGATTGAATACAACAGGCACCATGCGCAAATTTCTCCATGGGAGTAAAGTCTTAAACTGTCTACGCTTTGATCGTTTTCTGGAAGGCCAGTAGTAGTTTCAGAAGCACATCTGGAGGCACTCTGCAATCTGTGGTCCATCGGAGTGTAGATGAACACCGAATTTGCATCGGGTTTGAATACAGCAGGCACCATGCGTACTTTTCTACATGGTAGTAATGTCTTAAAGTGTCTACGATTTGGTCGTTGACTGGAAGACCAGTAGTAGTTTCTGAAGCACATCTGGTGGCATTCTATAATCTGTGGACCTTAAGAGTGTTGATGAAACACAGAAATTGCATCTTGATTGAATACAACAGGCACCATGCGGACATTTTCCATGCGAGTAGTGTCTGAAACTGTCTACAATTTGATCGTTCCCTGGAAGACCTGTAGTAGTTTCAGAAACACATCTGGAGGCTTACTGTAATCTGTGGACCTTCAGAGTATTGATGAAACACAGAAATTGCATCGGGAATGAATACAACGGGCACCAAGCAGACTTTTATCCATGGCAGTAATGTCTCAAACAGTCTACGATTTAATCGATTCCTGGGAGACCGGTATTAGTTTCCGAAGCACATCTGGAGGCATTCTGTAATCTGTGGACCATCAGAGTGTTGATGAAACACAGAAATTGCGCCGGGGTGAATACATCAGGCACCATGCAGGTTTTTCTCCATGGGAGTAATGTCTCAAACTGTCTACGCTCTGATCGACTCCTGGAAGAACAGTAAAAGTTTCCGAAGCCCATCTGGGGGGATTCTGTACTCTGTGGACCTTCAGAGTGTTGATGAAACACGAAAATTCCATCGGGCTTGAATACAACATTCACCATGTGGACTTTTCACAATGGGAGTAATGTCTCAAACTGTCTCCGGTTTGATCGTACTCTGCAAGACCAGTAAGAGTTTCCGAAGCTCATCTGGAGGCATTCTGTAATCTGTGGAACTGCAGAGTGTTGATAAAACACAGAAATGGCATCGGGAATGAATACAACTGGCCCCATGCAGACTTTTCTCAATGGGAGTATTGTCTCAAACTGTCTACGCTTTGATCGTTCCCTTGAAGACCAGTAGTAGTTTCCGAAGCACGCCCGGAGGCATTCAGTAAAATTTGGACGTTTTTAGAATGTTGATGAAACACAGAAATTGCATCGGGATTGAATACATCAGTCACCATACGGACATTTCTCCTTGGGAGTAATGTCTCTGTCTACGTTTTGATCGTTCCCTGGAAGAACAGTATTAGTTTCCGAAGCACATCTGGAGGCATTCTGTAATCTGTGGACCTTCAGGGTGTTGATGAAACACAGAAATTGCATCGGGATTGAATACAACAGGCACCATGCAGACTTTTCTGATTGGGAGTAATGTCTCAAACTGTCTACGCTTTGATCGATTCCTGGAAGACCAGTTGTAGTTTCCGAAGCACATCAAGGGGCATTCTGTAATTTGCGGAATTTCAGAGTGTTGATGAAACACAGAAATTGCATCGGGAATGAATACAACTGGCACCAGGCAGACTTTTCTCAATGGGAGTATTGTCTCAAACTGTCTACGCTTTTATCGTTCCCTGAAAGACCAGTACTAGATTCCGAAGCATACCTGGAGGCATTCTGTTATCTGTGGACATTTTTAGAATGTTGATGAAACAGAGCAATTGCATCGGGATTGAATACAACAGGCACCATGCGGACATTTCTCCATGGGAGTAATGTCTCAACCTGTTTACGCTTTGATCGTTGCCTGGAAGACCAGTATTAGTTTCCGAAGCACATCTGGAGGCATTCTGAAATCTGTGGAATTTCAGAGTGTTCATGAAACACATAAATTGCATCGGAATTGATTACAACAGGCACCACATTGACTTTTCTGCATGGGAGTAATGTCTCAAAGTTAGTACGATTTAAACGATTCCTGGGATATTAGTATTAGTTTCCGAACCACATCTGGAGGAATTCTGTAATCTGTTTACCTTCAGAGAGATGATGAAACACAGAAATTGCATCTTGGTTGAATACAGGCACCATGCTGACTTTTCTCGATGAGAGTGATGTCTCAAACTGTCTACGCTTCGATCGTTCTCTGGAAGACCAGTAGTAGCCTTAGAAACACATCTGGAGGCATTCTGTTATCTGTGGACATTCAGAGTGTTGATGAAACACAGAAATTGCATCGGGATTGAATACAACAGGCACCATGCGGACTACACTCCATGGGAGTAATGTCTCAAACTATCTACGCCTTGATCGTTCCTTGGAGGCCAGTTGTGGTTCCCGAAGCCCATCTGGAGGCATTATGTAATCTGTGGACCTTCAGAGTGTTGATGAAACACAGAAATTGCATCGGAAATGAATACAACAATCAGCATGCAGCCATTGATCGATTCCTGGAAGACCAATAGTAGTTTCCGAAGAACATCTAAAGGCGTTCTGTAATCAATGGACCATCAGAGTGTTAATGACACACACTAATTTCATCGGGATTCAATACAACAGTAAAATAGCAGACTTTTCTCCATGGGAGTAATGTCTCAAACTGTATACGCTTTGATCGATTCCTGGGAGACCAGTACTAGTTTCCGAAGCACACCTGGATGCATTCTGTATTCTGTGGACTTTCAGAATGTTGAAGAAACACAGATATTTCATTGGAATTGAATACAACTGGCAACATGCGGACATTTCTACATGGAAGTAATGTCTTAAACTGTCTACGCTTTGATCGTTCTCTGAAGATCAGTACTAGTTTCCGAAGCACACCTTGAGGCATTCTGTAATCTGTGGACCTTCAGAGTGTCGATAGAAACACAGAAATAGCATCGGGATTGAATACAACCGGCACCATGCGGTATTTTCTCCATGGGACTAATTTCTCAAAAAGTCAATACTTTGATCGATTCCTGGAAGACCAGTTGTAGTTTCCGAAGCACATCTGGATGCATTCTGTAATCTGTGGACTTTCAGAATGTTGATGAAACACAGAAATTAGATTGGGATTGAATACAACAGACACAATGCGGACTTTTCTCCATTTGAGTATTGCCTCAAACTGTCTATGCTTTGATCGTTCCCTGGAAGATTAGTAGTAGTTTCTGAATCACATCTGGAGGCATTCTGTATTCTGTGGGCCTTCTGAGTGTTGATGAAACACAGAAATTGCATCGAGATTGAATTCAACATCCACCATGCGGATTTTTCTCCAAGGGTGTAATGTCTCAAACTGTCTCTGCTTGGATCTTTCCTGGGAGACCAGTAGTATGTTCCGAAGCACATCTGGTGGCATTCTGTAATCTGTGGGCCTTCAGAGTGTTGGTAAAACACTGAAATTGCATGGGGATTAATACAACAGGCTCATGCGGACTTTTCACCATGGGAGTAATGTCTCAAAGTGTCTTTGCTTTGATCGTTCCCTGGAAGACCAGTGGTAGTTTCCGAAGCACATCTGGAGGCATTCTGACATCTGTGGACCTTCAGAGTGTTGATGAATTTCAGAAATTGCATCGGGATTGAATACAACAGGCACCATTCAGACTTTTCTCGTTGGGAGTAATGTCTCAAACTGTCTACTGTTTGATCGTTCCATGGAAGACCGGTAGTAGTTTCCGAAGCAAATTTAGGGGCATTCTGTAATCTGTGGACATTCAGAGTGTTGATCAAACCCAGAAATTGCATCTCGAATGAATACAACAGGCACCATGCAGGTTTTTCTCCATGGGAGTAATGTCTTAAACTGTCTACGCTCTGATCGACAACTGGAAGAACAGTATAAGTTTCCGAAGCCCATCTGGGGGGATTCTGTAATCTGTGGACCTTCAGAGTGTTGATGAAACACGAAAATTTCATCGGGCTTGAATACAACATTCACCATGTGCACTTTTCACCATGGGAGTAATGTCTCAAACTGTCTACGCTTTGATCGTACTCTGCAAGACCAGTAGTAGTTTCCGAAGCTCATCTGGAAGCATTCTGTAATCTGTGGAACTGCAGAGTGTTGATAAAACACAGAAATTGCATCGGGAATGAATACAACTGGCACCAGGCAGACTTTTCTCAATGGGGAGTATTGTCTCAAACTGTCTACGCTTTGATCGTTCACTGAAAGACCAGTACTAGATTCCGAAGCATACCTGGAGGCATTCTGTAATCTGTGGACATTGTTAAAATGTTGATGAAACAGAGCAATTGCATCGGGATTGAATGCAACAGGCACCATGCGGACATTTCTCCATGTGAGTAATGTCTCAACTTGTTTACACTTTGATCGTTGCCTGGAAGACCAGTATTAGTTTCCGAATCACATCTGGGGGCATTCTAATATCTGTGGACCATCAGAGTGTTCATGAAACACATCAATTGCATCGGAATTGAATACAACAGGCACCATATTGACTTTTCTGCATGGGAGTAATGTCTCAAAGTTTGTACGATTTGATCGATTCCTGGGATATTAGTATTAGTTTCCGAACCACTTCTGGAGGCATTCTGTAATCTGTTTACCTTCAGAGTGTTGATGAAACACAGAAATTGCATCGTTATTGAATACAGGCACCATGCTGACTTTTCTCGATGAGAGTGATGTCTCAAACTGTCTACGCTTCGATCGTTCCCTGGAAGACCAGTTGTGGTTCCCGAAGAACATCTGGAGGCATTATGTAATCTGTGGACCTTCAGAGTGTTGATGAAACACAGAAATTGCTTCGGAAATGAATACAACAATCAGCATGCAGCCTTTTCTCAATGGGAGTAATGTCTCAAACAGTCTACGATTTGATCGAACCTAGAAGACCAATAGTAGTTTCCGAAGAACATCTAAAGGCGTACTGTAATCTATGGACTATCAGAGTGTTAATGACACACACTAATTTCATCGGGATTCAATACAACAGTAAAATAGCAGACTTTTCTCCATGGGAGTAATGTCTCAAACTGCATACGCTTTGATCGATTCCTGGGAGACCAGTACTAGTTTCCGAAGCACACCTGGATGCATTCTGTATTCTGTGGACTTTCAGAATGTTGAAGAAACACAGATATTGCATCGGAATTGAATACAACAGGCAACATGCGGACATTTCTACATGGAAGTAATGTCTTAAACTGTCTACGCTTTGATCGTTCTCAGAAGATCAGTACTAGTTTCCGAAGCACACCTTGAGGCATTCTGTAATCTGTGGACCTTCAGAGTGTCGATAGAAACACAGAAATAGCATCGGGATTGAATACAACCGGCACCATGCGGTATTTTCTCCATGGGACTAATTTCTCAAACAGTCAATACTTTGATCGATTCCTGGAAGACCAGTTGTAGTTACCGAAGCACATCTAGTTGCATTCTGTAATTTGTGGACTTTCAGAGTGTTGATGAAATATAGAAATAGCATCACTAATGAATACAACAGGCACCGTGCAGACATTTCTCCATGGGAGTAATGTCTAATACTGTCTACGCTTTGATAGAGTCCTGGGAGACCACTAGCAGTTTCAGAAGCACATCTGGAGGCATTCTGTAATCTGTGAAGCTTCTGAGTGTTGATGAAACACAGAAATTGCATGGGGATTAATACAACAGGCACCATGCGGACTTTCATCTATGGGAGTAGTGCCTTAAACTGTCTACACTTTGATCGTTCCCTCGAAGACCAGTGGTAGTTTCCGAATCACATCTGGAGGCATTCTGTAAACTGTGGAGCTTCTGAGTACTGATGAAACACAGAAATTGCATCGGGATTGAGTACAACAGGCACGATGCCGACTTTTCTCCATGGGAGTAATGTCACAAACTGTTTACGCTTTGATCAATACTTGGAGACCAGTAGTAGTTTCCGAAGCACATCTGGAGTCATTCTGTAATCTGTGGACCATAAGAGTGTTGATGAAATACAGAAATTGCACTGGGATTGAATAGAACAGACACAATGCGGACTTTTATCCATGGGAGTATTGTCTCAAACGGTCTATGCTTTGATCGTCCCCTGGAAGACAGTAGTAGTTTCCGAAGCACCCCTGGAGGCATTCTGTAATCTTTGGACTTTCAGAATCTTGATGAAACACAGCATTTGCATTGGGATTGATTACAACAGGCACCATGCGGACATTTCTCCATGGGAGTAATGTCTTAAACTGTCTTCGCTTTGATTGTTTTCTGGAAGACCAGTAGTAGTTTCCGAAGCACATCTGGAGGCATTCTGAAATCTGTGGACCGTCAGAGTGTTGATGTATTTCAGGAATTGCATCGGTATTGAATACAACAGGCACCATTCAGACTTTTCTCGTTGGGAGGAATGTCTCAAACTGTCTACTGTTTGATCGTTCAATGGAAGACCGGTAGTAGTTTCCGAAGCAAATCTAGGGTCATTCTGTAATCTGTGGACATTCAGAGTGTTGATGGAACCCAGAAATTGCATCGGGAATGAATACAACAGGCACCATGCAGGTTTTTCTCCATGGGAGTAATGTCTCAAAGTGTCTACGCTCTGATCGACTCCTGGAAGATCAGTTTAAGTTTCCTAAGCCAGTCTGGGGGGATTCTGTAATCTGTGGACCTTCAGAGTGTTGATGAAACAAGAAAATTCCATCGGGCTTGAATACAACATTCACCATGTGGACTTTTCACCATGGGAGTAATGTCTCAAACTGTCTACGCTTAGATCGTTCCCTGAAAGACCAGTACTAGATTCCGAAGCATACCTGGAGGCATTCTGTAATCTGTGGACATTTTTAGAATGTTGATGAAACAGAGCAATTGCATCGGGATTGAATGCAACAATCACCATGCGGACAGCTCTCCATGGAAGTAATGTCTCAACCTGTCTACGCTTTGATCGTTGCCTGGAAGACCAGTATTAGTTTCCGAAGCACATCTGGAGGCATTCTGAAATCTGTGGACCTCAGAGTTTTCATGAAACACATAAATTGCATCGGAATTGATTACAACAGGCACCATATTGACTTTTCTGCATGGGAGTAATGTCTCAAAGTGTGTACGATTTGATCGACTCCTTGGATATTAGTATTAGTTTCCGAACCACATCTGGAGGCATTCTGTAATCTGTTTACCTTCAGAATGTTGATGAAACACAGAAATTGCATCGTGATTGAATACAGGCACCATGCTGACTTCTCTCGATGAGAGTGATGTCTCAAACTGTCTACGTTTCGATCGTTCCCTGGAAGACCAGTAGTAGCCTTAGAAGCACATCTGGAGGCATTCTGTTATCTGTGGACCTTCAGAGTGTTGATGAAACACAGAAATTGCATCGGGATTGAATACAACAGGCACCATGCGGACTTCACTCCATGGGAGTAATGTCTCAAACTGTCTACGCCTTGATCGTTCCATGGAAGACCAGTTGTGGTTCCCGAAGCCCATCTGGAGGCATTATGTAATCTGTGGACCTTCAGAGTGTTGATGATACACAGATATTGCATCGGAAATGAATACAACAATCAGCATGCAGCCTTTTCTCAATGGGAGTAATGTCTCAAACAGTCTACGATTTGATCGTACCTAGAAGACCAATAGTAGTTTCCGAAGAACATCTAAAGGCGTTCTGTAATCTATGGACCATCAGAGTGTTAATGACACACACTAATCTCATCGGGATTCAATGCAACAGTAAAATAGCAGACTTTTCTCCATGGGAGTAATGTCTCAAACTGTATACGCTTTGATCGTTCCCTGGAAGACCAGTAGTAGTTTCCGAAACACATCTGGTGGCATTTTGTAATCTGGGGACCTACAGAGTGTTGATGAAACACTGAAATTGCATGGGGATTAATACAACAGGCTCATGCGGACTTTTCTCCATGGGAGTAATGTCTCAAAGTGTCTTTGCTTTGATCGTTCCCTGGAAGACCAGTAGTAGTTTCCCAAACACATCTGGTAGCATTCTGTAATCTGTGGACCTTCAGAGTGTTCATGAAACACAGAAATTGCATGAGGATTAATACAACAGTCACCATGCGGAATTTTATCTATGGGAGTAGTGCATTAAACTGTCTACACTTTGATCGTTCACTCGAAGACCAGTGGTAGTTACCGAATCACATCTGGAGGCATTCTGTAAATTGTGGAGCTTCTGAGAACTGATGAAACACAGAAATTGCATCGGGATTGAATACAACAGGCACCATGCCGACTTTTCTCCATAGGAGTAATGTCTCAAACTATCTTCGCTTAGATCGTTCCCTGGAAGACCAGTATAAGTTTCCGAAGCACATCTAGAGGCATTCTGTAATCTGTGGACCTTCGCATTGTTGATAAAACACAGAAATTGCATTGGGATTTAATACAACAGGCACTATGTGGACTTTTCGACATGGGAGTAATGTCTCAAACTGTCTAAGCTTTGATCGTACGCAGGAAGACCAGTAGTAGTTTCCGAAGCACATCTGGATGCATTCTGTAATCTATGGTACATCAGAGTGTAGATGAAACACAGGAACTGCAATGGAATTGAATACGACAGGCACCATGCAGACTTTTCTATATGCGAGTAAAGTGTCAAATTGTCTACGCTTTGATCGATTCCTGGGAGACAAGTAGTAGTTTCTGAATCACATCTGGAGGCATTCTGTATTCTGTGGGCCTTCTGAGTGTTGATGAAACAAAGAAATTGCATCGGGATTTAATACAACAGGCACAATGTGGACTTTTCGACATGGGAGTAATGTCTCAAACTGTCTATGCTTTGATCGTACGCAGGAAAACCAGTAGTAGTTTCCAAAGCACATCTGGAGGCATTCTGTAATCTATGGAACATCGGAGTGTAGATGAAACACAGCCACTGCAATGGGATTGAATACAACAGGCACCATGCAGACTTTTCTCCATGGGAGTAATGTCTCAAAGTGCCTACGCTTTGATCGATTCCTGGGAGACCAGTAGCAGTTTTAGAACCACGTCTGGAATCATTCTGAAATGTGTGGATGTTCTAAGTGTTGATAAATCACAGAAATTGCATCGAGATTCAATTCAACATCCACCATGCGGATTTTTCTCCAAGGGAGTAATTTCTCAAACTGTCTCCATTTTGATATTTCCTGGGAGACCACTAGTAGTTTCCGAAGAACACCTGGAGGCATTCTGTAATTTGTGGACATTCAGAGTGTTGATGAAACAAAGAAATTTCATCGCGATTGAATACGACAGTCACCATGCGGAGTTTTCTCCATGATAGGGATGTCTCAAAGTGTCTACAATTTGATCTCTCCCTGGAAGAACAGTTGATGTCTCGGATGCACATCTGGAGGCACTCTGTAATCTGTGTACTCTCTGAGTGTTGATGAAACACATATACTGCCGCGGGATTGAATACAACATCCACCATGTAATTTTTTCTCCAATCGATTAATGTCTCAAACTGTATTCACTTTTATCTTTCCTGGGACACCAGTAGTATTTTCCGAAGCACACCTGGATGCATTTTGTAATCTGTGGACTTTCAGAATGTGTATGAAACACAGAAATTGCATCGGGATTGAATACAACAGGCACTATGCGAACTTTTCTTCATGGGATTATTGTCTCAAACTGTCTATGCTCTGATCGTTCCCTGGAAGACCAGTTGAAGTTTCCGAATCACATCTGGAGGCATTCTGTAATCTGTGGAGGTTCTGAATGTTGATGAAACACAGAAATTGCATCGGGATTGAATACAAGCGGCAACATGCCAACTTTCCTCCATGGGAGTAATGTGTCAAACTGTCGACGCTTAGATCGTTCCCTCGAAGACCAGTAGCAGTCTCCGAATCAACCCTCGATGCATTCTGTAATCTGTGGACTTTAAGAATGTTCATGAAACACAGAAATTGCATCGTGATTGAGTACAACAATCAACATGCGAACAATTCTCCATGGGAGTAATGTCTCAAACTGTCTACGCTTTGATCGTTCCCTGGAAGTCCAGTAGTAGTTTCCGAAGCACACCTGGAGGCATTCTGTAATCTGTGGACCTTCAGAGTGTTGATGAAACACAGAAATTGCACCGGGGTGAATACAAGAGGCACCATGCGGACTTTCCTCCATGGGGGTAATGTCTCAATCTGTCTACGATTTGATCGCTCCCTGGAAGACCAGTGGTAGTTTCCGAAGCACGTCTGGTGGCATTCTGTAATCTATGGACCATCAGAGTGTAGATGAAACACAAAAATTGCATTGGGATTGAATAAAACAGGCACCATGCAGATTTTTCACCATGGGAGTAACGTCTCAAACTGTCCACGATTTGATCGTTCCCTGGGATACCAGTAGTAGTTTCCGAAGTACATCTGGTGGCATTCTGTAATCTGTGGACCTTCAGAGTGTTGATGAAACACAGAAATTACATCGGGATTGAGTACAACCGGCACCATGCGGTCTTTTCTCCATGGCAGTAATGTCCCAAATTGTCTCCGCTTTGATCGTTCCCTGGAAGACCAGTAGAATTTTCCGAAGCACATCTGGAGGCAATCTGTAATCTGGAGGCTTCTGAGTGTTGATGAAACACAAAAATTGCATGGGGATTGAATACAACAGGCACCATGCCGACTTTTATCCATGGGAGTAATGTCTCAAACTGTCTACGCTTTGAACATTCCCTTTAAGACCTGTAGTAGTTTCAGAAGCACATCTGGTGGCATTCTGTAACCTGTGGCCCTTCAGAGTGTTGATGAAACACAGAAATTGCACCGGGGTGAATACAACAGGCACCATGCAGACTTTTCCTCCATGGGAGTAATGTCTCAAACTGTCTACGCTTTGATCGTTCCCTGGAAGACCAGTAGCAGTTTCCGAAGCACATCTGGAGGCATTCTGTAATCTGTGGACCTTCAGAGTGTTGATGGAACACAGAAATTGCATCGGGATTTAATACACAGGCACCATGTGGACTTTTCGACATGGGAGTAATGTCTCAAACTGTTCAAGCTTTGATCGTACGCAGGAAGACCAGTGGTAGTTTCAGAAGCACATCTGGAGGCATTCTGTAATCTATGGACCATCAGAGTGTAGATGAAACACAGGAATTGCAATTGGAATGAATACAACAGGCACCATGCCGACTTTTCTCTATGGGAGTAATGTCTCAAACTGTCTACGCTTTGATCAGACTCTTTAAAACCAGTAGTAGTTTATGAAGCACATCTGGTGGCATTCTGTAATCTGTGGACCTTCAGAGTGTTGATGAAACACAGAAATTACATCGTGATTGAATACAACAGGCACCATTAGCTCTTTTCTCCATGGCAGTAATGTCCCAAGCTGTCTCCGATTTGATTTTTCCCTGGAAGACCATTAGTATTTTCCGAAGCACATCTGAAGGCATTCTGTAATCTGTGGGGCTTCTGAGTGTTGATGAAACACAGAAATTGCATGGGGATTGAATACAACAGGCACCATGCGGACTTTCCTCCATGGGAGTAATGTCTCAAACTGTCTATGCTTTGATCGATTACTAGGAGACCAGTAGAAGTTTTAGAACCACATCTGGAGGCATTCTGAAATGTGTGGATGTTCAGATTGTTGATGAAACACAGAAATTGCATCGAGATTGAATTCAACATCTACCATGCGGAGTTTTCTCCATGATAGGGATGTCTCAAACTGTCTACAATTTGATCTCTCCCTGGAAGACCAGTTGTTGTCTCGGATGCACATCTGGAGGCATTCTGTAATCTGTGGACCGTCTGAGTGTTGATGAAACACATATATTGCATCGGGATTGATAAAACATCAACCATGTGGATATTTCTCCAATCGAGTAATGTCTCAATCGGTCTACGCTTTGATCTTTCCTGGGAGACCAGTAGTAGTTTCCGAAGCACACCTGGAGGCATTATGTAATTAGTGGACATTCAGAGTGTTGATGAAACACAGAAATTGCATAGGGTTTGAATACAACATGCACCATGCAGACATTTCTCCATGGGAGTAATGTCTCAAAATGTCTATGGTCTGATCGTTCCCTGGAAGACCAGTAGAAGTTTCCGAATCACATCTGGAGGCATTCTGTAATCTGTGCAGCTGCTGAATGTTGATGAAACACAGAAATTGCATCGGGATTGAATACAAGCGGCAACATGCCAACTTTCCTCCATGGGAGTAATGTTTCAAACTGTCGACGCTTAGATCGTTCCCTCGAAGACCAGTAGCAGTTTCCGAATCAACCCTCGATGCATTCTGTAATCTGTGGACTTTAAGAATGTTCATGAAACACAGAAATTGCATCGTGATTGAGTACAACAGGCAACATCCGAACAATTCTCCATGGGAGTAATGTCTCAAACTGTCTACGCTTTGATCGTTCCCTGGAAGACCAGTGGTAGTTTCCGAAGCACGTCTGGTGGCATTCTGTAATCTGTGGACCTTCTGAGTGTTGATGAAACACAGAAATTGCATTGGGATTGAATAAAACAGGCACCATGCAGATTTTTCACCATGGGAGTAACGTCTCAAACTTTCCACGATTTGATCGTTCCCTGGGATACCAGTAGTAGTTTCCGAAGTACATCTGGTGGCATTCTGTAATCTGTGGACCTTCAGAGTGTTGATGAAACACAGAAATTACATCGGGATTGAATACAACCGGCACCATGCGGTCTTTTCTCCATGGCAGTAATGTCCCAAATTGTCTCCGCTTTGATCGTTCCCTGGAAGACCAGTAGAATTTTCCGAAGCACATCTGGAGGCAATCTGTAATCTGTAGGGCTTCTGAGTGTTGATGAAACACGAAAATTGCATGGGGATTGAATACAACAGGCACCATGCCAACTTTTATCCATGGGAGTAATGTCTCAAACTGTCTACGCTTTGAACATTCCCTTTAAGACCTGTAGTAGTTTCCGAAGCACATCTGGTGGCATTCTGTAACCTGTGGACCTTCAGAGTGGTGATGAAACACAGAAATTGCACCGGGGTGAATACAACAGGCACCATGCAGACTTTTCCTCCATGGGAGTAATGTCTCAAACTGTCTACGCTTTGATCGTTCCCTGGAAGACCAGTAGTAGTTTCCGAAGCACATCTGGAGGCATTCTGTAATCTTTGGACCTTCAGAGTGTTGATGGAACACAGAAATTGCATCGGGATTTAATACACAGGCACCATGTGGACTTTTTGACATGGGAGTAATGTCTCAAACTGTTCAAGCTTTGATCGTACGCAGGAAGACCAGTAGTAGATTCCGAAGCACATCGGGAGGCATTCTGTAATCTATGGACCATCAGAGTGTAGATGAAACACAGGAATTGCAATTGGAATGAATACAACAGGCACCATGCCGACTTTTCTCCATGGGAGTAATGTCTCAAACTGTCTACGCTTTGATCATACCCTTTAAGACCAGTAGTAGTTTCTGAAGCACATCTGGTGGCATTCTGTAATCTGTGGACCTTCAGAGTGTTGATGAAACACAGAAATTACATCGTGATTGAATACAACAGGCACCATTAGCTCTTTTCTCCATGGCAGTAATGTCCCAAGCTGTCTCCGCTTTGATTTTTCCCTGGAAGACCAGTAGTATTTTCCGAAGCACATCTGGAGGCATTCTGTAAACTGTGGACCTTCAGAGTGTTGATGAGACAAAGGAATTGCATCGGGATTGAATACAACAGGCACCATGCGGACTTTTCTCCATGGGAATAATGTCTCTAACTGTTTACGCTTTGATCGTACACTGGATGACCAGTAGTAGTTTCCCAAGCACATCTGGATGAATTCTGTGATCTGTTGACCTTCAGAATGTTGATGAAACAAAGAAATTGCATCGGGATTGAATACAACAGGCATCATGTGGACGTTTCTCCATGGAAGTAGTGTCTCAAACTGTCTACACTTTGATCGTTCCCTGGAAGACCAGTAGTAGTTTCTGAAACACATCTGGAGGCATTCTGTAATATGTGGACCTTCAGAGTGTTGATGAAACAAGAAAATGCATCGGGATTGAATACAACAGCCACAATGCGGACTTGTCTCCATGGGAATAATGTCTCTAACTGTCTACGCTTTGATCGTACCCTGGAAGACCAGTAGTAGTTTCCCAACCACATCAGGTTGCATTCTGTAATCTGTGGACCTTCAGAGTGTGGATGAAACACAGTAATTGCATCGCGATTGAATAAAAAAGGGACCTTTCGGAATTTTCTCAATGGGAGTAGTGTCTCAAACTTTCTTCACTTTGATCGTTCCCTGGAAAACCAGTAGTAGTTTCTGGAGCACATCTGGAGGCATTCCGTAATATGTGGGGCTTCTGAGTGTTGATAAAACACAGAAATTGCATGGGGATTGAATACAACAGGTACCTTGCCGACATTTCTCCATGGGAGTAATGTCTCAAACTGTCTATGATTTGATCGATTCCTGGGAGACCAGTAGAAGATTTAGAACCACATCTGGAGGCATTCTGAAATGTGTGGATGTTCAGAGTGTTGATGAAACACAGAAATGGCATCGGGATCGAATACAACAGGCACCATGCGGACTTTCTTCCATGGGAGTAATGTCTCACTCTGTCTACGCTTTGAACGTTCCCTGGAAGACCAGTAGTACTTTCTGAAGCACATCTGGAGACATTCTGTAATCTGTGGACCTTCTGAGTGCTGATGAAACTCAGAAATTAACATTGGGATTTAATAAAACAGGCACCATGTAGATTTTTCACCATGTTAGTAATGTCTCAAACTGTCCACGATTTGATCGTTCCCTGGAAGACCAGTAGTAGTTTCCGAAGCACACCTGGAGGCATTATGTAATCTGTGGACTTTCAGAGTGTTGATAAAGCAAAGAAATGGCATCGGGAATGAATACAACAGGCACCATGGGGACTTTTCTCCATGCGAGTAATGTGTCAAACTGTCGTCGTTTTGTTCGCTCCATGGAACACCAGTAGTAGCTTCTGAAGCACATCTGGATGCATTCTGTAATCTGTGGACTTTCAGAGTGTTGATGAAACACAGAAATTGCATCGGGAATGAATACAACTGGCACCAGGCAGACTTTTCTCAATGGGAGTATTGTCTCAAACTGTCTACGCTTTGATCGTTCCCTGAAAGACCAGTACTAGTTTCCGAAGCATACCTGGAGACATTCTGTAATCTGTGAACATTTTTAGAGTGTTGATGAAACAAAGAAATTGCATGGGGATTGAATACAACAGGCACCAATCGGACTTTTCTCCATGGGAATAATGTCTCTAACTGTCTACGGTTTGATCGTACCCTGGAAGACCAGTAGTAGTTTCCCAAGCACATCTGGATGAATTCTGTAATCTGTGGACCTTCAAAATGTTGATGAAACACAGAAATTGCATCGGGATTGAATACAATGGGCACCATGTGGACGTTTCTCCATGGAAGTAGTGTCTCAAACTGTCTACGCTTTGATCGCTCCCTGAAGGACCAGTACTAGTTTCCGATGCATACCTGGAGACATTCTGTAATCTGTGGACATTTTTAGATTGTTGATGAGGCAAAGAAATTGCATCGGGATTGAATACAACAGGCACCAATCGGACTTTTCTCCATGGGAATAATGTCCCTAACTGTCTACGCTTTGATCGTACCTTGGAAGACCAGTAGTAGTTTCCCAACCACGTTTGGATGCATTCTGTAATCTGTGGACCATCAGAGTGTTGATGAAACACAGAAATTGCATCGGGAATGATTAAAACAGGCACCATGCAGACTTTTCTCCTTCGGAGTAATGACTCAAAGAGCTTACGATTTGATCGTTACCTGGAAGACCAATAGTAGCTTCCGAAGCACATCTGGAGGCGTTCTGTAATCTGTGGACTTTCAGAGTGTTGATGAAACACAGAAATGGCATCGGGATCGAATACCACAGGCACCATGTTGAGTTTTCTCCATGGGAGTAATGTCTCTAACTGTCTACGTTTTGATCGTTCCCTGGAAGACCAGTAGTAGATTCCAAAGCACATCTGGTGGCATACTGTAATCTGTGGACCTTCAGCGTGTTGATGAAACACAGAAATGGCATCGGGATCGAATACAACAGGCACCATGCGGACTTTTCTCCATTGGAGTAATTTCTTAAACTGTCTACGCTTTGATCGTTCCCTGGAAGACCAGTAGTAGTTTCCGAAGCACATCTGGATGCATTCTGTAATCTGTGGGGCTTCAGCGTAATGATGAAACACTGAAATTGCATCGGGAATTAATACTACAGGCACCATGCAGACTTTTCTCCATGGCAGTAATATCTCAAACTATCTACGCTTTGATCGTTCCCTGGAAGACAAGTACTAGTTTCAGAAGCACATCTGGTCTCATTCTGTAATCTGTGGACCTTTAGAGTGTTGATGAAACACAGAAGTTGCATCGCCATTGAATACAACAGCCACAATGCAGACTTTTCTCCATGGGAGTAATGTCTCAAACTGTCTACGCTTTGATCGTGCCCTGGAAGACCAGTAGTAGTTTCCGAAACACATCTGGTGGCATTCTGTACTTTGTGGACCTTCAGAGTGTTAATGAAACACCGAGATTGCTTCGGGATTGAATAAATCAGGCATCATGCAGACTTTTCTCCATGGGAGTAATGTCTCAATTTGTCTACGCTACGATCGTACCCTGGAAGACCAGTAGTAGTTTCCGAAGCACATCTGTAGGCATTCTGTAATCTGTGGACCTTCAGAGTGTAGATGAATCACAGAACTTGCATCGGGATTGAATAGAACAGGCACCATAAGGACTTTTCTCGATGGGAGTAGTGTGTCAAACTGTCTACATTTTGATCGATCGCTGGAAGACCAGTAGCAGTTTCCGAATCACTTCTGGAGGCATTCTGTAATCTGTGGAACTTCGAAGTGTTGATGAAACACAGAAATTGCATTAGGATCGAATACAACAGGCACCATGCAGACTTTTCTCCATGGCAGTAATTTCTCAAACTGTCTACGCTTTGATCGTTCTCTGGAAGACAAGTAGTAGTTTACGAAGAACATCTGGTCTCATTCTGTAATCTGTGGACCTTTAGAGTGTTGATGAAACACTGAAATTGCATCGGGATTTAATACTACAGGCACCATGCGGACTTTACTCCATGGGAGTAATGTCTCAAACTGTCAATGCGTTGGTCGTACACTGGAAGACCAGCAGTAGTTTCCGAGGCACATGTGGAGGCAGTCCGTAATCTGTGGACCTTTAGAGTGTTGATGAAACACGAAAATGCATTGGGATTGGATATAACAGGCACCATGCTGACTTTTCTCCATGGCAGTAATATCTCAATCTATCTACGCTTTGATCGTTCCCTGGAAGACAAGTAGTAGTTTCCGAAGCACATCTGGTCTCATTCTGTAATCTGTGGAACTTTAGAGTGTTGATGAAACACAGAAATTACATCGCCATTGAATACAACAGGCACAATGCCGACTTTTCTCCATGGGATTACTGTCTCAAATTGTCTACGGTTTGGTCGTTTCCTGGAAGGCCAGTAGCAGTTTTAGAAGCACATCTGGATGCAATTCTGAAATGTGTGGAACTTCAAAGTGTTCATGAAACACAGAAATTGAATCGGGATTGAATACAACAGTCATCATGCGCACTTTCCTCCATAGGAGTAATGTCTCAAACAGTCTACGCTTTGATCGTTCCCTGGAAGACCAGTAGTAGTTTCCGATGCACATCTGGAGGCAATCTGTAATCTGTGGACTATCAGAGTGTTGATGAAACACAGAAAATGCATCGAGATTGAATACAACAGTCACCATGCGCACTTTCCTCCATGGGAGTAATGTCTCAAACAATTTATGCTTTGATCGTTCCCTGGAAGACCAGTAGTAGTTTCCGAAGCACATCTGGATGCATTCTGTAACCTGTGGACCTTCAGAGTGGGGATGAAACACATAAATTGCATTGGGATTTAATAAAAAAAGGCACCATTCGGACTTTTCTCAATGGGAGTAGTGTCTCAAAATGTCTTCATTTTGATCGTTCCCTGGAAGACCAGTAGGAGATTCCAATTTACATCTGGAGACAATCTGTAATCTGTGGATCCTCTGAGTGTTGATGAAACAAAGAAATTGCATCGGGATTGAATACAACAGGCACCATGCAGACTTTTCTCCATGGGAGTAATGTCTCAATCTGTCTACGCTTAGATCGTACGATGGAAGACCAGTATTAGTTTCCGAAGCACACCTGGATGCATTCTGTAATCTGTGGACCTTCAGCGTGTTGATGAAACACTGAAATTGCATCGGGATTTAATACTACAGCCACCATGCGGACTTTACTCCGTGGGAGTAATGTCTCAAACTGTCTATGCGTTGATCGTACACTGGAAGACCAGCAGTAGTTTCCGAAGCACATGTGGAGGCAGTCCGTAATCTGTGGACCTTTAGAGTGTTGATGAAACACAAAAATTGCATTGGGATTGAATATAAACAGACAGCATGCTGACTTTTCTCCATGGCAGTAATATCTCAAACTATCTACGCTTTGATCGTTCCCTGGAAGACAAGCAGTAGTTTCCGAAGCACATCTGGTCCCCTTCTGTAATCTGTGGACATTCAGAGTATTAATGAAACACAGAGATTGCTTCGGGATTGAATAAAACTGGCACCATGCAGAGTTTTCTCCATGGGAGTAATGTCTCAATCTGTCTACGCTATGATCGTACCCCGGAAGACCAGTAGTAGTTTCCAAAGCACATCTGTAGGCATTCTGAAATCTGTGGACCTTCAGAGTGTAGATGAAACACAGAACTTACATCGGGATTGAATAGAACAGGCACCATAAGGACTTTTCTCGATGGGAGTAGTGTGTCAAACTGTCTAAACTTTGATCGCTCGCTGGAAGACCAGTAGCACTTTCCGAATCACTTCTGGAGGCCTTCTGTAATCTGTGGAACTTCGAAGTGTTGATGAAACACAGAAATTGCATTGGGATTGAATACAAAAGGCACCATGCATACTTTTCTCCATGGCAGTAATTTCTCAAACTATCTACGCTTTGATCTTTCCCTGGAAGACAAGTAGTAGTTTACGAAGCACATCTGTTCTCATTCTGTAATCTGTGGACCTTTAGAGTGTTGATGAAACACAGAAATTGCATCGCGATTGAATACAACAGGCACAATGCAGACTTTTCTCCAAGGGAGTAATGTCTCAAACTGTATAAGCTTTGACCGTTCACTGGAAGACCAGTAGTAGTTTCCGATGCACATCTGGATGCATTTAGTAATCTGTGGACCTTCAGAGTGTGGATGAAACACAGAAATTGCATCGGGATTGAATACAACTGGCACCATGCGGTCTTTACTCCATGGGAGTAATTTCTCAAACAATATACGCTTTGATCATACCCTGGAAGACCAGTAGTATCTTCCGATGGACATCTGGTGGCATTCTGTAATCTGTGGACCTTCATATTGTTGATTGATTGTTGATTGAAGACCAGTAGGAGTTTCCAATTTACATCTGGAGACAATCTGTAATCTGTGGATCCACTGAGTGTTGATGAAACAAAGAAATTGCATCGGGATTGAATACAACTGGCACCATGCGGACATTTCTCCATGGGAATGATGTCTCTAACTGTCTACGCTTTGATCGTTTCCTGGAAGACAAGTACTAGTTTACGAAGCACATCTAGTCTCATTCTGTAATCTGTGGACCTTTAGAGTGTTGATGAAACACAGAAATTGCATCGCGATTGAATACAACAGGCACCATGCAGACTTTTCTCCATGGGAGTAAAGTCTCAAACTGTCTACATTTTGATCGTTACCTGGAAGACTAGTATTAGATTCCGAAGCACATCTGGTGGCATTCTGTAATCTGTGGACTTTCAGAGTGTTGATGAAACACAGAAATTGCTTCGGTATTGAATAAAACTGGCACAATGCAGTCTTTTGACCATGGGATTAATGTCTCAATCTGTCTACAATTTTGATCTTTCCCTGGAAGTCCAGTTGTAGTTTCCGAATCACATCTTGAGGAATTCTGTATAATGTGGAACGTCTAAGTGTTGATAAAACACAGAAATTGCATCGGGAATGAATACAATAAGCATCATGCTGACTTATCTCCATTTGAGTAATGTCTCAAACTGTCTACGCTTTGGTCGTTTCCTGGAAGGCCAGTAGTAGTTTTCGAAGCACATCTAGAAGCATTCCGTAAACTGTTGACCGTCAGAGTGTTGACGAAACACATAAATTGCATCGGGATTGAATACAACAGTCAGCATGCGGACTTCTCTCCATGGGTCTAATGTCTCTAACTGTCTACGCTTAGATCGTTCCCTGGAAGACCAGTAGTAGTTTCCGAAGCACATTTGGGGGTATCTGTAATCTGTTGACATTCAGAGTGTTGATGAAACACAGAAAATGCATCGGGATTGTATACAACAGGCACACTGCGGACTTTTCTCCATGTGAGTAATGTCTCAAACTGTCTACGTTTTGATCGATTCCTGGAAGACCAGTAGTAGTTTCCGAAGCACATCTGGAGGCATTCTGTAATCTGTATACCTTCAGAGTGTTGATGAAACACAGAAACAGCATTGGGATTGGATACCACAGTCATCATGCGGACATTTTTCCATAGGAGTAATGTCTCAAACTGTCTACGCTTTGAATTTTTCGTGGAAGACCACTACTTGTTTAAGAAGCACATCTGGATTCATTCTGTAATATGTGGAACTTCAGAGTGTCGATGACACAGAAATTGCATCGGGATTGTATACCACATTCACCATGCGGACTTTTCTCCATGGGAGTAATGTCTCAAACTGTCAACGCTTTGATCGATTCTGGAAGAGCAGTTGTAGTTTAAAAAGCACATCTGGAGGCATTCTGTAATTTGTAGACGTTCAGAGTATTGATGAAACACAGAAATAGCATCGGGATTGTTTACAACAGGCACCATGCGGAATTTTCTACATGTTAGTAATGTCTCAAACTGTCTGCGCTTTTATCGATTCCTGGAAGACCAGTAGTAGTTTCTGAACCACATCTCGAGGCGTTCTGTAATCTGTGGACCATCAGAGTGTTGATGAAACACATAAATTGATTCGTAATTGTATACCACAGGCACCAAGCGGACATTTCACCATCGGAGCTTTGTCTCAAATTGTCTGCGCTTTGATCGATTCCATTAAGACCAGTAGAAGCTTCCTAAGCACATCTGGAGGCATTCTGTAATCTATAGACCTTCAGAGTACTGAAGAAATAAAGAAATTGCTTCGGGATTGAATACAACAGGCATCATAAAGAGTTTTCTCCATGGGAGTAATGTCTCAAATTGTCAACGCTTTGATCGACCCCTGGGAGAGCAGTAGTAGTTTAAGAAGCACATCTGCTGGCATTATAATCTGTGGACCTTCAGTGTGTTGATGAAACACAGAAATAGCATCGTGATTAAATACCACAGGCACCATGCGGACTTTTCACCATGGGAGTAATGTCTCAAACTGTCTACGCTTTGATCGACTCCTGGAAGACCAGTAGAAGCTTCTGAAGCACATCTCGAGGCATTCTGTAATCTGTAGACCTTCAGAGTATTGATGAAACACAGAAATAGTATCGGGCATTGTTAACAACAGGCACCATGCGGACTTTTATCCATGGGACAAATGTCTCAAATTATCTGCGCTTTGATCGATTTCTGGAAGACCAGTAGTAGTTTCCGAAGCACATCTGGAGGCATTCTGTAATCTGTGGACCTTCAGTGTGTTGATGAAACAAAGAAATAGCATCGTAATTAAACACAACATGCCCCAAGCGGACTTTTCTCCATGGGAGTAATGTCTCAAACTGTCTACGCTTTGATCGTTCCCTGGAAGACCTGTAGTAGTTTCCGAAGCACATCGTGAGTGATTCTGTAATCTGTGGTCGTTCAGGGTGTTGATGAAGCTCAGAAATGTCTTCGGGATTGGATACAAAAGGAACCATGCGGACTTTTCTCCACAGGAGCAATGTCTCAAACTGTTTACGATCTGATCGTTCCCTGGAAGACCAGTAATATTTTACGAAGCACATCTGGAAGCATTCTGTAATCTGTGGACCTTCAAACTGTTGATGAAACACAGAAATTGCATCGTGATTGAATACCACAGGCACCATGCGGACTTTTCTCCATGGGAGTAATGTCTCAAACTGTCTAGGCTTTGATCTATTCCTGGAAGACCAGTAAAAGCTTCCGAATCACATCTGGAGCTATTCTGTAATCTGTAGACCTTCAGAGTATTGATGAAACAATGAAATTGCTTCCGGATTGAATACAACAAGCACCATGCAGACTTTTCTCCATGTTACTGATGTCTCAAACTGTCTACGCTTTGGTCGATTCGCGGAAGAGCAGTAGTAGTTTAAGAAGCACATCTGGAGGGATTCTGTAATCTGTGGACATTCAGGGTGTTGATGAAACAAAGAAATTGCTTCGGGATTGAAAACAACACTCACCATGCAGACTTTTTTTCATGGGAGTAATGTCTCAAACTGTCAACGCTTTGATCGATTTATGGAAGAGCAGTAGTAGTTTAAGAAGCACATCTGGAGTCATTCTGTTATCTGTGGACTTCAAGAGTGTTGATGAAACACAGAAATTGCATCGCAATTCAACACAACATGCACCATGCGGACTTTTCTCCATGGGAGTAATGTCTCGAACTGTCTACGCTTTGATCGTTCCCTGGAAGACCAGTAGTAGTTTCCGAAGCACATCTGGAGGCACTCTATAATCTATGGACCTTCAGAGTGTTGATGAAGCACAGAAATAGCATCGAGATTGGATACAACATTCACCATGCGCACTTTTCTCCATAGAATAAATGTCTCAAACTGTCTACGATTTTAATCGTTCCCTGGAAGACTAGTAGTAGTTTCCGAAGCACATCTGTTGGCATTCTGTAATCTATGGAGTTTCTGAGTGTTGATGAAACACCGAAATTGCATCGGGATTAATTACAACAGGCACGATGCAGACTTTTCTCCATGCGAATAATGTCTCTAACTCTCTACGCTTTATCGTTCCCTCGAAGTCCAGTAGAAGTTTCCGAAGCACATCTGTTGGCATTCTGTAATCTGTGGACCTTCAGTGTGTTGATGAAACAAAGAAATTGCATCGTAATTGAACACAACATGCTCCAATCGGACTTTTCTCCATGGGAGTAATATCTCAAACTGTCTACGGTTTGATCGTTCCCTGGAAGACCAGTAGTAGTTTACGAAGCACATCTGGAAGCATTCTGTAATCTGTGGACCTTCAGACTGTTGATGAAACACAGAAATTGCATCGGGATTGAATACAACAGGCACCATGTGGACTTTTCTCCATGGGAGTAGTGTCTCAAACTGTCTACACTTTGATCGTTCCCTGGAAGACCAGTAGTAGTTCCCGAATCACATCTGGAGGCATTCTGTAATCTTTGTGTTGATGAAACACCGAAATTGCATCGGGATTGAATACAACAGGCATCATGCCGACTTTTCTCAATGCGTGTAATGTCTCAACCTCTCTACGCTTTGATCGTTCCCTGGAAGACCAGTCGTACTTTCTGAAGCACGACCGGATTTATTCTGTAATCGGTGACTCTTCAGGGTGTTGATGAAACAAAGAAATTGCATCGGGATTGAATACAACAGGCACGATGCCGACTTTTCTCCATGGGAGTAATGTCTTTAACAGTAAACGCTTTGATCTATTCCTGGAAGAGCAGTAGTCGTTTCTGAAGCACGTCTGTAGGCATTATGCAATCTGTGGACCTTCAGAGTGTTGATGAAACAAAGAAATTGCATCGGGATTGAATACAACAGGCATCATGCCGACTTTTCTCCATGGGAGCAATGTCTCAAATTGTCTACGCTTTGATCGTTCCCCGGATGCATTATAGTAGTTTCCGAAGCACATCTGGAGGCAATCTGTAATCTGTGGACGTTTAGTGTGTTGATGAAACACAGAAATTGCATCGGGATTGAATACAACAGGCACCATGTATACTTTTCTCCATGGGAGTAGTGTCTCAAACTGTCTACGCTTTGATCGTTCCCTGGAAGACCAGTAGTAGTTTCCGAAGCACATCTGGAGGCCCTCTGTAATCTGTGGACCTTCAGAGTGTTGATGAAGCACAGAAATGGCATCGGGATTGGATACAACAGGCACCATGCGGACTTTTCTCCATAGGAGTAATGTCTCAAACTGTTTACGATTTGATCGTTCCCTGGAAGACGAGTAGTGGTTTACGAAGCACATCTGGAAGCATTCTGTAATCTGTGGACCTTCAGACTGTTGATGAAACACAGAAAATGCGTCTGGATTGAATACAAAAGGCACCATGTGGACTTTTCTCTATGGGAGTAGTGTCTCAAACTGTCTGCAATTTGATCGTTCCTTGGACGACCAGTAGTAGTTTCCGAATCACATCCGGAGGCATTCTGTAATGTATGGAGATTCTGAGTGTTGATGAAACCACCGAAATGGCATCGGGATTGAATACAACAGGCACCATGCGTACTTTTCTCCATGGGAGAAATGTCTCAAACTGTCTACGCTTTGTTCGTTCCCTGGAAGACCAGTAGTAGTTTGCGAATCACATCTGGAGGCCTTCTGTAATCTGTGGACATTCAGGGTGTTGATGAAAGAAAGAAATTGCTTCGGGATTGAATACAACACGCACCATGCAGACTTTTCTCCATGGGAGTAATGTCTCAAATTGTCATCGAGTTGATCGTTCCCTGGAAGAGCAGTAGTAGTTTAAGAATCACATCTGTTGGCATTCTGTAATCTATGGAGTTTCTGAGTGTTGATGGAACACCGAAATGCATCGGGATTGAAAACAACAACCACCATGCGAACTTTTCTCCATGGGATTAATGGCTCATACTGTCTACGATTTGATCGTTCCCGAAAGACCAGTAGTAGTTACCGAAACACATCAGGAAGCATTCTTTAATCTGTGGACCTTCTGAGTGTTGATGAAACAAATAAATTGCATCGTAATAGAACACAACATGCACCAATCGGACTTTTCTCCATGGGAGTAATGTCTCAAACTGTCTACGGTTTGATCGTTCCCTGGAAGACCAGTAGTAGTTTCCGAAGCACATCTGGAGGCCCTCTGCAATCTGTGGACCTTCTGAGTGTTGATGCAGCACAGAAATGGCATCGGGATTGGATACAACAGGAACCATGCGGACTTTTCTCCATAGGAGTAATGTTTCAAACTTTCTACGACTTGTTCGTTCCATGGAAGACCAGTAGTAGTTTCCGAAGCACATCTGGAAGCATTCTGTAATCTGTGGACCTTCAGACTGTTGATGAAACACAGAAATTGCATCGGGATTGAATACCACAGGCACCATGTGGACTTTTCTCCATGGGAGTAGTGTCTCAAACTGTCTACACTTTGATCGTTGCTTGGAAGACCAGTAGTAGTTTCCGAATCACATCTGGAGGCCTTCTGTAATCTGTGGACATTCAGGCTGTTGACGAAACTAAGAAATTTGCTTCGGGATTGAAGACAACATGCACCATGCGGACTTTTCTCCATGGGAGTAATGTCTCATACTGTCTACGCTTTGATCGTTCCCTGGAAGACCAGTAGTAGTTTCCGAAGCACATCTGGAGGCACTCTGCAATCTGTGGACCTTCACAGTGTTGATGAAGCACAGAAATGGCATCGGGATTGGATACAACATCCACCATGAGGACTTTTCCCCATAGAAGAAATGTCTCAAACTGTCTACGATTTGATCGTTCCCTGGAAGACTAGTAGTAGTTTCCGAAGCACATCTGTTGGCATTCTGTAATCTGTGGACCTTCAGTGTGTTGATGAAACAATGAAATTGCATCGTAATTGAACACAACATGCTCCAATCGGACTTTTCTCCATGGGAGTAATATCTCAAACTGTCTACGGTTTGATCGTTCCCTGGAAGACCAGTAGTAGTTTACGAAGCACATCTGGAAGCATTCTGTAATCTGTGGACCTTCAGACTGTTGATGAAACACAGAAATTGCATCGGGATTGAATACAACAGGCACCATGTGGACTTTTCTCCATGGGAGTAGTGTCTCAAACTGTCTACACTTTGATCGTTGCTTGGAAGACCAGTAGTAGTTTCCGAATCACATCTGGAGGCCTTCTGTAATCTGTGGACATTCAGGCTGTTGACGAAACTAAGAAATTTGCTTCGGGATTGAAGACAACATGCACCATGCGGACTTTTCTCCATGGGAGTAATGTCTCATACTGTCTACGCTTTGATCGTTCCCTGGAAGACCAGTAGTAGTTCCCGAATCACATCTGGAGGCATTCTGTAATCTTTGTGTTGATGAAACACCGAAATTGCATCGGGATTGAATACAACAGGCATCATGCCGACTTTTCTCAATGCGTGTAATGTCTCAACCTCTCTACGCTTTGATCGTTCCCTGGAAGACCAGTCGTACTTTCTGAAGCACGACCGGATTTATTCTGTAATCGGTGACTCTTCAGGGTGTTGATGAAACAAAGAAATTGCATCGGGATTGAATACAACAGGCACGATGCCGACTTTTCTCCATGGGAGTAATGTCTTTAACTGTAAACACTTTGATCTATTCCTGGAAGAGCAGTAGTAGTTTCTGAAGCACGTCTGTAGGCATTATGCAATCTGTGGACCTTCAGAGTGTTGATGAAACAAAGAAATTGCATCGGGATTGAATACAACAGGCATCATGCCGACTTTTCTCCATGGGAGCAAAGTCTCAAATTGTCTACGCTTTGATCGTTCCCCGGATGCATTATAGTAGTTTCCGAAGCACATCTGGAGGCAATCTGTAATCTGTGGACGTTTAGTGTGTTGATGAAACACAGAAATTGCATCGGGATTGAATACAACAGGCACCATGTATACTTTTCTCCATGGGAGTAGTGTCTCAAACTGTCTACGCTTTGATCGTTCCCTGGAAGACCTGTAGTAGTTTCCGAAGCACATCTGGAGGCCCTCTGTAATCTGTGGACCTTCAGAGTGTTGATGAAGCACAGAAATGGCATCGGGATTGGATACAACAGGCACCATGCGGACTTTTCTCCATAGGAGTAATGTCTCAAACTGTTTACGATTTGATCGTTCCCTGGACGACGAGTATTGGTTTACGAAGCACATCTGGAAGCATTCTGTAATCTGTGGACCTTCAGACTGTTGATGAAACACAGAAAATGCGTCTGGATTGAATACAAAAGGCACCATGTGGACTTTTCTCTATGGGAGTAGTGTCTCAAACTGTCTGCAATTTGATCGTTCCTTGGACGACCAGTAGTAGTTTCCGAATCACATCCGGAGGCATTCTGTAATGTATGGAGATTCTGAGTGTTGATGAAACCACCGAAATGGCATCGGGATTGAATACAACAGGCACCATGCAGACTTTTCTCCATGGGAGTAATGTCTCAAATTGTCATCGAGTTGATCGATCCCTGGAAGAGCAGTAGTAGTTTAAGAATCACATCTGTTGGCATTCTGTAATCTATGGAGTTTCTGAGTGTTGATGGAACACCGAAATGCATCGGGATTGAAAACAACAACCACCATGCGAACTTTTCTCCATGGGATTAATGGCTCATACTGTCTACGATTTGATCGTTCCCGAAAGACCAGTAGTAGTTACCGAAACACATCAGGAAGCATTCTTTAATCTGTGGACCTTCTGAGTGTTGATGAAACAAATAAATTGCATCGTAATAGAACACAACATGCACCAATCGGACTTTTCTCCATGGGAGTAATGTCTCAAACTGTCTACGGTTTGATCGTTCCCTGGAAGACCAGTAGTAGTTTCCGAAGCACATCTGGAGGCCCTCTGCAATCTGTGGACCTTCTGAGTGTTGATGCAGCACAGAAATGGCATCGGGATTGGATACAACAGGAACCATGCGGACTTTTCTCCATAGGAGTAATGTCTCAAACTTTCTACGACTTGTTCGTTCCATGGAAGACCAGTAGTAGTTTACGAAGCACATCTGGAAGCATTCTGTAATCTGTGGACCTTCAGACTGTTGATGAAACACAGAAATTGCATCGGGATTGAATACCACAGGCACCATGTGGACTTTTCTCCATGGGAGTAGTGTCTCAAACTGTCTACACTTTGATCGTTGCTTGGAAGACCAGTAGTAGTTTCCGAATCACATCTGGAGGCCTTCTGTAATCTGTGGACATTCAGGCTGTTGACGAAACTAAGAAATTTGCTTCGGGATTGAAGACAACATGCACCATGCGGACTTTTCTCCATGGGAGTAATGTCTCATACTGTCTACGCTTTGATCGTTCCCTGGAAGACCAGTAGTAGTTTCCGAATCACATCTGGAGGCCTTCTGTAATCTGTGGACATTCAGGCTGTTGACGAAACTAAGAAATTTGCTTCGGGATTGAAGACAACATGCACCATGCGGACTTTTCTCCATGGGAGTAATGTCTCATACTGTCTACGCTTTGATCGTTCCCTGGAAGACCAGTAGTAGTTTCCGAAGCACATCTGGAGGCACTCTGCAATCTGTGGACCTTCACAGTGTTGATGAAGCACAGAAATGGCATCGGGATTGGATACAACATCCACCATGAGGACTTTTCCCCATAGAAGAAATGTCTCAAACTGTCTACGATTTGATCGTTCCCTGGAAGACTAGTAGTAGTTTCCGAAGCACATCTGTTGGCATTCTGTAATCTATGGAGTTTCTGAGTGTTGATGAAACACCGATATTGCATCGGGATTGAATACAACAGGCACCATGCGTACTTTTCTCCATGGGTGAAATGTCTCAAACTGTCTACGTTTTATTCATTCCCTGGAAGACCAGTAGTAAGTTCCAAATCAAATCTGGACCCCTTCTGTAATCTGTGGACCTTAAGAGTGTTAATGAAACACAGAAATTGCATCGGGATTGAAAACAACAAAGACCATGTGAACTTTTCTCCATGGTATTAATGTCTCAAACTGTCTACGATTTGATCGTTCCCTGAAAGACAAGTAGTAGTTACCGAAACACATCTGGAAGCCTTCTTTAATCTGTGGACCTTCTGAGTGTTGATGAAACAAAGAAATTGCATCGTAATTGAACACGACATGCACCAAGCGAACTTTTCTCCATGGGAGTAATATCTCAAACAGTCTACGCTTTGATCGTTCCCCGGAAGACCTGTAGTAGTTTCCGAAGCACATCTGGAGTAATTCTGTAATCTGTGGACGTTCAGGGTGTTGATGAAACAAAGAAATTGCATCGAGGCTAAATACCACAGGCACCATGTGCACTTTTCTCCATGGGAGTAATGTCTCAAACTGTCTACGCCTTGATCGATTCCTAGAAGAGCAGTAGTACTTTAAGAAGCACATCTGGAGGGATTCTGTAATCTGTGGACATTCAGGGTGTTGATGAAACAAAGAAATTGCTTCGGGATTGAATACAACACTCACTATGCAGACTTCTTTCCTTGGCAGTAATGTCTCAAACTGTCAAAGCTTTGATCGATCCCTGGAAGAGCAGTGGTAGTTTAAGAAGCACATTTGGATGCAATCTGCAATCTGTGGACCTTCAGACTGTTGATGAAACACAGAAATTGCATCGTGATTAAATACCACTGTCACCATGCGGACTTTTCTCCATGGGAGTAATATCTCAAAATGTCTGCGCTATGATCGATTCCTGGAAGACCAGTAGTAGTTTCCGAAGCACTTCTGGAGGCACTGTGTAATCTGAGGACCTTCAGAGTGTTGATGAAGCACAGAAATGGCATCGGGTTTGGATACAACAGGCACCATGCGGACTTTTCTCCATGGGAGTAATGTCTCAATTTGTCTGCGCTTTGATCGATTCCTGGAAGACCAGTAGTAGTTTCCGAAGCACATCTGGAGGCCCTCTGTAATATGTGGAACTTCAGAGTGTTGATGAAGCACAGAAAAGGCATCGGGACAGAATACAACAGGCACGATGCCGACTTTTCTCCATGGGAATAATGTCTCAAACTGTCTACGATTTGATCGTTGCCTGGAAGAACAGTAGTAGTTTCCGAAGCACATCTGGAGGCACTCTGTAATCTGTGGACCTTCAGAGTGTTGATGAAACAAAGAAATTGCATCGTAATTGAACACAACATGCACCAAGCGGACTTTCCTCCATGGGAGTAATGTCTCAAACAGTTTTCGCTTTGATCGTTGCCTGGAAGAACTGTAGTAGTTTCCGAAGCACATCTGGAGGCACTCTGTAATCTGTGGACCTTCAGAGTGTTGATGAAACAAAGAAATTGCATCGGGATTGAATAGCACAGGCACGATGCAGACTTTTCTCCATAGGAGTAATGTCTCAAACTGTTTGCGATTTGATCGTTCCCTGGAAGTCCAGTAGGAGTTTCCGAAGCTCATCTGGAAGCACGCTGTAATCTGTGGACCTTCAGAGTGTTGATGAAATACAGATATTGCATCGTGATTGAATACAACATTCACTATGCGGACTTTTCTCCATGAGAGTAATGTCTCAAACAGTCTACGTTTTTATCGTTCCCTGGAAGACCAGTAATAGTTTCCGAAGCACATCTGGAGGGATTCTGTTATCTGTGGACGTTCAGGATGTTGATGGAACAAAGAAATTGCATCTTGATTAAATACCACAGGCACCATGCAGACTTTTCTCTATGGGAGTAATATCTGAATTTGTCGACGCTTTGATCGATTCCTGGAAGACAAGTAGCAGTTTCAGAAGCACATCAGGAGGCATTCTGTAATCTGTGGTCCTTCAGAGTGTTGATGAAAGAAAGAAATTGCTTCGGGATTGAATACAACACGCACCATGCAGACTTTTCTCCATGGGAGTAATGTCTCAAATTGTCATCGAGTTGATCGATCCCTGGAAGAGCAGTAGTAGTTTAAGAATCACATCTGTTGGCATTCTGTAATCTATGGAGTTTCTGAGTGTTGATGGAACACCGAAATGCATCGGGATTGAAAACAGCAACCACCATGCGAACTTTTCTCCATGAAATTAATGGCTCAAACTGTCTACGATTTGATCGTTCCCGAAAGACCAGTAGTAGTTACCGAAACACATCTGGGAGCATTCTTTAATCTGTGGACCTTCTGAGTATTGATGAAACAAATAAATTGCATCGTAATAGAACACAACACGCACCAATCGGACTTTTCTCCATGGGAGTAATGTCTCAAACTGTCTACGGTTTGATCGTTCCCTGGAAGACCAGTAGTAGTTTCCGAAGCACATCTGGAGGCCCTCTGCAATCTGTGGACCTTCTGAGTGTTGATGCAGCACAGAAATGGCATCGGGATTGGATACAACAGGAACCATGCGGACTTTTCTCCATAGGAGTAATGTCTCAAACTTTCTACGACTTGTTCGTTCCATGGAAGACCAGTAGTAGTTTACGAAGCACATCTGGAAGCATTCTGTAATCTGTGGACCTTCAGACTGTTGATGAAACACAGAAATTGCATCGGGATTGAATACCACAGGCACCATGTGGACTTTTCTCCATGGGAGTAGTGTCTCAAACTGTCTACACTTTGATCGTTGCTTGGAAGACCAGTAGTAGTTTCCGAATCACATCTGGAGGCATTCTCTAATCTATGGAGTTTCTGAGTGTTGATGAAACACCAAATTTGCATCGGGATTGAATACCACAGGCACCATGCGGTCTTTTCTCCATGGGAGTAATGTCTCAAACTGTCTACGCTTTGTTCGTTCCCTGGAAGACCAGTAGTAGTTTCCGAATCGCATCTGGAGGCGTTCTATAATCTGTGGACCTTCAGGGTGTTGATGAAACAAAGAAATTCCTTCGGGATTTAATACAACACGAACCATGCAGACTTTTCTCCATGGGAGTGATGTCTTTAACTGTAAACGTTTTGATCTATTCCTGGAAGAGCAGTAGCAGTTTCTGAAGCACATCTGGAGTCATTCTGTAATCTGTGGACGTTCAGGGTGTTGATGAAGGAAAGAAATTACTACGGGATTGAATACAACAGGCACCATGTGGACTTTTCTCTATGGGAGTAGTGTCTCAAACTGTCTGCAATTTGATCGTTCCTTGGACGACCAGTAGTAGTTTCCGAATCACATCCGGAGGCATTCTGTAATGTATGGAGATTCTGAGTGTTGATGAAACACAGAAATTGCATCGGGATTGAATACAACAGGCACCATGAGGACTTTTCTCCATGGGAGAAATGTCTCAAACTGTCTACGCTTTGTTCGTTCCCTGGAAGACCAGTAGTAGTTTCCGAATCACATCTGAAGGCCTTCTGTAATCTGTGGACATTCAGGCTGTTGACGAAACTAAGAAATTTGCTTCGGGATTGAATACAACATGCACCATGCGGACTTTTCTCCATGGGAGTAATGTCTCAAATTGTCATCGAGTTGATCGATCCCTGGAAGAGCAGTAGTAGTTTAAGAATCACATCTGTTGGCATTCTGTAATCTATGGAGTTTCTGAGTGTTGATGGAACACCGAAATGCATCGGGATTGAAAACAACAACCACCATGCGAACGTTTCTCCATGAAATTAATGGCTCTAACTGTCTACGATTTGATCGTTCCCGAAAGACCAGTAGTAGTTACCGAAACACATCAGGAAGCATTCTTTAATCTGTGGACCTTCTGAGTGTTGATGAAACAAATAAATTGCATCGTAATAGAACACAACACGCACCAATCGGAGTTTTCTCCATGGGAGTAATGTCTCAAACTGTCTACGGTTTGATCGTTCCCTGGAAGACCAGTAGTAGTTTCCGAAGCACATCTGGAGGCCCTCTGCAATCTGTGGACCTTCTGAGTGTTGATGCAGCACAGAAATGGCATCGGGATTGGATACAACAGGCACCATGAGGACTTTTCCCCATAGAAGAAATGTCACACACTGTCTACGATTTGATCGTTCCCTGGAAGACTAGTAGTAGTTTCCGAAGCACATCTGTTGGCATTCTGTAATCTATGGAGTTTCTGAGTGTTGATCAAACACCAAAATTGCATCGGGATTGAATACAACAGGCACCATGCGTATTTTTCTCCATGGGTGAAATGTCTCAAACTGTCTACGTTTTATTCATTCCCTGGAAGACCAGTAGAAGGTTCCAAATCAAATCTGGACCCCTTTTGTAATCTGTGGACCTTAAGAGTGTTGATGAAACACAGAAATTGCATCGGGATTGAAAACAACAAAGACCATGTGAACTTTTCTCCATGGTATTAATGTTTCAAACTGTCTACGATTTGATCGTTCCCTGAAAGACCAGTAGTAGTTACCGAAACACATCTGGAAGCCTTCTTTAATCTGTGGACCTTCTGAGTGTTGATGAAACAAAGAAATTGCATCGTAATTGAAGACAACATGCACCAATTGGACTTTTCGCCATGGAAGAAATGTCTCAAACGTTCTTCGGTTTGATTGTTCCCTTGAAGACCAGTAGTAGTTTCCGAATCACATCTGGAGGCATTCAGAAATCTATGGAGTTTCTGAGTGCTGATGAAACACCGTAATTGCATCGGGATTGAATACAACAGGCATCATGCCGACTTTTCTCCATGAGAGTAATGTCTTTAACTTCAAACGCTTTGATCTATTCCTGGAAGAGCAGTAGTAGTTTCTGAAGCACATCTGTATTCATTATGTAATCTGTGGACATTCAGAGTGTTGATGAAACACAGAAATTGCATCGTGATTAAATACCACAGGCACCATGGGGACTTTTCTCGATGGGAGTAATGTCTCAAATTGTCTAGGCTTTGATCGATTCCTGGAAGACTAGTAGAAGCTTCCGAACCACACCTGGAGGTATTCTGTAATCTGTAGACCTTCAGAGTAATGATGAAACACAGAAATAGCATCAAGATTGAATACAACTTGCACCATGCGGACTTTACTCCATGGGAGTAATGTCTCATACTGTCTACGCTTTGATCGTTCCCTGGAAGCCCAGTAGTAGTTTCCGAAGCACATCTGGAGGCAATCTGTAATCTGTGGACGTTCAGGGTGTTGATGAAAGAAAGAAATTACTACGGGATTGAATACAACAGGCACCATGCAGACTTTTCTCCATGGGAGTAATGTCTCAAATGGTCTGCGCTTTGATCGATTCCTGGAAAACCAGTAGTAGTTTCCGAAGCACATCTGGAGTCATTCTGTAATCTGTGGACCTCAAGAGTGTTGATGAAACACAGAAATTGCATCGGGATTGAATACAACAACCACCATGCGAACTTTTCTCCATGGCAGCAATGTCTCAAACTGTCTACGATCTGATCGTTCCCTGAAAGACCAGTAGTAGTTTCCGAAACACATCTGGAGGCATTCTGTAATCTGTGGACCTTCTGAGTGTTGATGAAACAAAGAAATTGCATCGTAATTGAACACGACATGCACCAAGCGAACTTTTCTCCATGGGAGTAATGTCTCAAACAGTCTACGCTTTGATCGTTCCTCGGAAGACCTGTAGTAGTTTCCGAAGCACATCTGGAGTAATTCTGTAATCTGTGGACGTTCAGGGTGTTGATGAAACAAAGAAATTGCATCGAGGCTAAATACCACAGGCACCATGTGCACTTTTCTCCATGGGAGTAATGTCTCAAACTGTCTACGCCTTGATCGATTCCTGGAAGTCCAGTAGTAGCTTCCGAAGCTCATCTGGAAGCAGTCTGTAATCTATGGACCTTCAGAGTGTTGATGAAACACAGATATTGCATCGTGATTGCATACCACAGGCACCATATTGTCTTTTCTCCATGGGATTAATGTCTCAAACTGTCTACGCTTTGATCGATTCCTGGAAGACCAGGACAAGCTTCTGAAGCACATCTGGAGCCATTCTGTAATCTGTAGATCTTCAGAGTATTGATGAAACACTGAAATTTCATCGGGATTGTATACAACAGGCACCATGCGGACTTTTCTCCATGGGAGTAATGTCTCAAACAGTCTACGATTTGATCGTTCCCTAGAATACCAGCAGTAGTTTCCAAAGCACATCTGGAGGCATTCTGTAATCTGTGGACCTTCAGAGTGTTGATTAAACATAGAAATTGTATCGTGATTGAATACCACAGGCATTATGCGGACTTCCCTCCATGGGAGTAATGTCTCAAATTGTCTGCGCTATGATCGATTCCTGGAAATGCAGTAGTAGTTTAAGAAGCACATCTGGAGGCATTCTGTAAACTGTGGACCTTCAGAGTTTTGATTAAACACAGAAATTGTAACTTGATTAAATACCACAGGCACCATGCGGACTTTTCTCCATGAGAGTAATGTCTCAAACTGTCTACGATTTGATCGTTCCCTGGAAGACCACTACTAGTTTCCGAAGCACATCAGGAGGCATTCTATAATCAGAGTACATTGAGAGTGTTGATGAAACACAGAAATTGCATGTTGATTGAATACAACAGGCACCGTGCAGACTTTTCTCCATGGGAGTAATGCCTCAAACTGTCTATGCTTTGATCGATTCCTGGGAGACCAGTAGCAGTTTCAGAAGCACATCAGGAGGCATTCTGTAATCTGTGGTCCTTTAGAGTGTTGATGAAATGCAGTAATGTTATCGGGATTGAATACAACAGGCGCCATGCGGACTTCTCTCCATGGGAGTGATGTCTAAAACTGTCTACGCATTGATCGATTTCTGGAAGACCAGTTGTAGCTTCCGAAGCACATCTGAGGGCATTCTGTAATCTGTAGACCTTCAGAGTATTCATGAAACACAGAAATTGCATCAGGATTGTATACAACAATCACCATGCGAACTTTCCTCCATGGGAGTAATGTCTCAAACTGTCTACGCTTTGATCGATTCCTGGAAGACCAGTGGTAATTTCCGATGCACGTCTGGCGGCATTCTGTAATCTGTGGACATTCAGAGTGCTGATGAAACACAGAAATTGCATCGGGACTGAATACAACAGGCACCATGCGGACTTTTCTCAATGTGAATAGTGTCTCAAACTGTTTACACTTTGATCGTACCCTGGAAGACCAGTAGGAGTTTTCGAATCACATCTGGAGGCATTCTGTAATCTGTGGAACTTTGAAGTGTTGATTAAACACAGAAATTGCATCGGAAATGAATACAACAGGCACCATGCGGACTTATCTCAATGCGAGTAATGTCTAAAACTGTGTTACGCTTTGGTCGTTTCCTGGAAGGCCAGTAGTAATTTCGAAGCACATCTGGGGGCTTTCTGTAGTCTGAGGACCTTCGGAGTGTTGATGAAACACAGAAATGGCATGGGGATTGAATACAACAGGCACTGTGCACACTTCTCTCCATGGGAGTAATGTCTCAAACTGTCTCCGCCTTGATCGATTCCTGTGTGACCAGTAGCAGTTTTAGAAGCACATCTGGAAGCAATTCTGAAATGTGTGGACCTTTAGAGTGTTGATGAAGCACAGAAATAGAATCGGGATTGAATACAACATCCACCATGCAGATATTTCTCGAAGGGAGTAATGTCTCAAACTGTCTACGCTTTGATCGTTCCTGTGAGACCAGTAGTACTCTCGGATACACAACTGGAGGCCTTCTGTAATCTGTGGAAGTTCTGAGTGTTGATGAAACAAAGATAATGCATCGGGATTGAATACAACGTGCACCATGCGGACTTTTCTTCGTGGGAGAAATGTCTCAAATTGTATACGATTTTATCGTTCCCTGGAAAACTAGTAGTAGTTTCCGAAGCACAGCTGGAGGCACTCTGTAATCTGTGGACCTTCAGAGTGTTGATGAAGCACATAAATGGCATCGGGATTGAATACAACATGCACCACGCGAACTTTTCTCCATAGGAGTAATGCCCCAAACTGTCTTCAATTTGATCGTTCCCTGGTAGACCAGTAGTATCTTCCGAAGCACATCTGGAAGCATGCTGTAAGCTGTTTACCTTCAAAGTGTTGATGAAACACAGAAATTGCATTGGAATTGAGTAGAACAGACACCATGCAGACTTTTCTGTATGGGAGTAATATCTGAATTTGTCGACGCTTTGATCGATTCCTGGAAGACCAGTAGCAGTTTCAGAAGCACATCAGGAGGCATTCTGTAATCTGTGGTCCATCAGAGTGTTGATGAAACACAGAAATTGCATCTGGATTGAATACAACAGGCACCATGTGGACTTTTCTCCATGGGAGAAGTGTCTCTAACTGTCTACACTTTCATCGTTCCCTGGAAGACCAGTATTAGTTTCCGAAGCACATCTGGATGCATTCTGTAACCTGTGGATCTTCAGAGTGTTGATGAAACACAGAAATTGCATCGGGATTGAATACAACAGGCGCCATGCCGACTTTTCTCCATGGGAATAATGTCTCTAACTGTCTGCGCTTTGATCGTTGCCTGGAAGACCAGTAGTAGTTTCCGAAGCACATCTGGAGGCACACTGTAATCTGTGGACATTCGGATTGTTGATGAAGCACAAATATGGCATCGGGATTGCATACAACATGCACCATGCGGACATTTCCACATGGGAGTCATGTCTCAAACTGTCTTCGATTTGATCGTTTCCCCGAAGACCAGTAGTATCTTCCGAAGCACATCTGGAAGCATGCTGTAAGCTGTTTACCTTCAAAGTGTTGATGAAACACAGAAATTGCATTGGAATTGAGTAGAACAGGCACCATGTGGACTTTTCTCCAAGGGTGTAGTTTGTCACACGGTCTACACTTTGATCGTTCCCTGGAAGACCAGTAGTAGTTTCCGAATCACATCTGGGAGCATTCTGTAATCTATGGAGTTTCTGAGTGATGATGAAACACCGAAATTGCATCAGGATTGTATACAACAGGCACCATGCGGACTTTTCTCCATGTGTGTAATGTCTAAAACTGTCTACGATTTGATCGTTCCCTGGAAGACCAGTAGTACTTTCTGAAGCACATCTGGAGGCATTCTGTAATCTGTGGACCTTCAGAGTGTTGATGAAACAAAGAAATTGCATCTGGATTGTATACAACAGGCACCATGACGACTTTTCTAGATGGGAATAATGTCTCTAACTGTGTGCGCTTTGATCGTTGCTTGGAAGACCAGTAGTAGATTCCGAAGCTCATCTGGAGGCAATCTGTAATCTGTGGACCCTCAGATTGTTGATGAAGGACAAATATGGCATCGGGATTGCATACAACAGGCACAGTGCGGACATTTCTCCATGGGAGTCATGTCTCAAACTGTTTTCGATTTGATCGTTTCCTGGAAGACCAGTAGTATCTTACGAAGCACATCTGGAAGCTTTCTGTAATCTGTGGAATTTCTGAGTGTTGATGAAACACCGAAATTGCATCGGGATTGAATACAACAAGTACCATGTAGACTTTTCTCCATGCGAGTAATGTCTAAAACTGTCTACGCTTTGATCGTTCCCTGGAAGACCAGTAGTACTCTCTGAAGCACATCTGGAGGCATTCTGTAATCTGTGGATCTTCAGGGTGTTGATCAAACACAGAAATTGCATCTGGATTGAATACCACTGGCACCATGCGGACTTTTCTCCATGGGAGTAATATCTCAAACTGTCTACGCTTTGTTCGTTCCTGGGAGACCAGTAGTAGTTTTCGAAGAACACCTAGAGGCATTCTGTAATCTGTGGACATTCAGGGTGTTGATGAAACACAGAAATTGCATCGGGATTGAATACCAGAGGTACCATGCGTACTTTTTTCCATGGGAGTAATGTCTCAAACTGTCTACGCTTTGATCGATTCCTGGAAGACCAGTAGAAGCTTCCAAAGCACATCTGGAGGCGTTCTGTAATCTGTAAACATTCAGGGTGTTGATGAAACAAAGAAATTGCATCGGGAGTGAATACAACAGGCACCATGTCGACTTTCCTCTATGGGATTAATGTCTCAAACTGTCTTCGATTTGATCGATGCCTGGAACACCAGTAGTAGCTTCCGAAGCACATCTGGAGGCATTTTGTAATCTGTGGACCTACAGAGTGTTGATGAAACACAGTCATTGCATCATAAGTGAATACAACAACCACCATGCGGACATTTCTCCATGAAATTAATGTCTCAAACTGTAGACGCTTTGATCGTTTCCTGGGAGAATAGTAGCAGTTTTAGAAGCACATCTAGAGGCAGTTCTGAAATGAGTTGACCTTTAGAGTGTCGATGAAATACAGAAATTGCATCGAGATTGAATACAATATCCACCATGCAAATTTTTCTCCAAGGGGTAATGTCTCTAACTGTGTACGCTTTGATCGTTCCTGGGAGACCAGTAGTAGTTTTCGAAGCACACCTGGAGGAATTCTGTAATCTGTGGACATTCAGAGTGATGACGAAACACCGAAATTGCATCGGTATTGAATACAACAGGCACCATGCGGACGTTTCTCCATGGGAGTAATGTTTAAAACTGTCTGCGCTTTGATCATTGCCTGGAAGACCAGTAGTAGTTTCCGAAGCACATCTGGAGGCACTCTGTAATCTGTGGACATTCGGATTGTTGATGAAGCACAAATATGGCATCGGGATTGCATACAACATGCACCATGCGGACATTTCCCCATGGGAGTCATGTCTCAAACTGTCTTCGATTTGATCGTTTCCCCGAAGACCAGTAGTATCTTCCGAAGCACATCTGGAAGCATGCTGTAAGCTGTTTACCTTGAAAGTGTTGATGAAACACAGATATTGCATTGGAATTGAGTAGAACAGGCACCATGTGGACTTTTCTCCAAGGGTGTAGTTTGTCACACGGTCTACACTTTGATCGTTCCCTGGAAGACCAGTAGTAGTTTCCGAATCACATCTGGGAGCATTCTGTAATCTATGGAGTTTCTGAGTGATGATGAAACACCGAAATTGCATCAGGATTGTATACAACAGGCACCATGCGGACTTTTCTCCATGTGTGTAATGTCTAAAACTGTCTACGCTTTGATCGTTCCCTGGAAGACCAGTAGTACTTTCTGAAGCACATCTGGAGGCATTCTGTAATCTGTGGACCTTCAGAGTGTTGATGAAACAAAGAAATTGCATCTGGATTGTATACAACAGGCACCATGACGACTTTTCTAGATGGGAATAATGTCTCTAACTGTGTGCGCTTTGATCGTTGCTTGGAAGACCAGTAGTAGTTTCCGAAGCTCATCTGGAGGCAATCTGTAATCTGTGGACCCTCAGATTGTTGATGAAGGACAAATATGGCATCGGGATTGCATACAACAGGCACAGTGCGGACATTTCTCCATGGGAGTCATGTCTCAATTTGTTTTCGATTTGATCGTTTCCTGGAAGACCAGTAGTATCTTCCGAAGCACATCTGGAAGTATTCTGTAATCTGTGGAGTTTCTGAGTGTTGATGAAACACCGAAATTGCATCGGGATTGAATACAACAGGCACCATGTGGACTTTTGTCCATGGGAGAAATGTCTCAAACTGTATACACTTTCATCGTTCCCTTGAAAACCAGTATTAGTTTCCGAAGCACATCTGGAGGCATTCTGTAATATATGGAGCTTCTGAGTGTTGATGACACAGAGAAATTGCATCGGGAGTGAATACAACAGGCAACAAGCGGACTCTTCTCCATGGGAGTAATGTCTCAAACTGTCTACGCCTTGAACGTTCCCTGGAAGAAGAAGTGTACTTTCTGAAGCACATCTGCAGGCATTCTGTAATCTGTGGACCTTCAGAGTGTTGATGAAACAAAGAAATTGCATCGGGATTGAATACAACAGGCACCATGCCTACTTTTCTCCATGGTAATAATGTCTCTAACTGTGTGCGCTTTGATCGTTGCCTGGAAGACCAGTAGTAGTTTCCGAAACACATCTGGAGGCAATCTGTAATCTGTGGACCTTCAGATTGTTGATGAAGCACAAATATGGCATCGGGATTGCATACAACAGGCACCGTGCGGACATTTCTCCATGGGAGTCATGTCTCAAACTGTTTTCGATTTGATCGTTTCCTGGAAGACCAGTAGTATCTTACGAAGCACATCTGGAAGCTTTCTCTAATCTGTGGAATTTCTGAGTGTTGATGAAACACCGAAATTGCATCGGGATTGAATACAACAAGTACCATGTAGACTTTTCTCCATGCGAGTAATGTCTAAAACTGTCTACGCTTTGATCGTTCCCTGGAAGACCAGTAGTACTCTCTGAAGCACATCTGGAGGCATTCTGTAATCTGTGGATCTTCATGGTGTTGATCAAACACAGAAATTGCATCTGGATTGAATACCACTGGCACCATGCGGACTTTTCTCCATGGGAGTAATATCTCAAACTGTCTACGCTTTGATCGTTCCTGGGAGACCAGTAGTAGTTTTCGAAGAACACCTGGAGGCATTCTGTAATCTGTGGACATTCAGGGTGTTGATGAAACACAGAAATTGCATCGGGATTGAATACCAGAGGTACCATGCGTACTTTTTTCCATGGGAGTAATGTCTCAAACTGTCTACGCTTTGATCGATTCCTGGAAGACCAGTAGAAGCTTCCAAAGCACATCTGGAGGCATTCTGTAATCTGTAAACATTCAGGGTGTTGATGAAACAAAGAAATTGCATCGGGAGTGAATACAACAGGCACCATGCCGACTTTCCTCTATGGGATTAATGTCTCAAACTGTCTTCGATTTGATCGATGCCTGGAACACCAGTAGTAGCTTCCGAAGCACATCTGGAGGCATTTTGTAATCTGTGGACCTACAGAGTGTTGATGAAACACAGTCATTGCATCATAAGTGAATACAACAACCACCATGCGGACATTTCTCCATGAAATTAATGTCTCAAACTGTAGACGCTTTGATCGTTTCCTGGGAGAATAGTAGCAGTTTTAGAAGCACATCTAGAGGCAGTTCTGAAATGAGTTGACCTTTAGAGTGTCGATGAAATACAGAAATTGCATCGAGATTGAATACAATATCCACCATGCAGATTTTTCTCCAAGGGGTAATGTCTCTAACTGTGTACGCTTTGATCGTTCCTGGGACACCAGTAGTAGTTTTCGAAGCACACCTGGAGGAATTCTGTAATCTCTGGACATTCAGAGTGTTGATGAAACACAGAAATTGCATCGGGATTGAATACCACAGGCACCATGCGGAGTTTTCTCCATGATAGGGATATTTAAACTAACTATGCTTTGATCTTTCCCTGGAAGACCAGTAGTAATCTCGGATGCACATCTAGAAGCATTCTGTACCCTGTGGACCTTCAGCGTGTGGCTGAAACACAGAAATTGCATCGGGATTGAATACAACAGGCACGATGTGGACTTTTCTCCATGGGAGTAATGTCTCAAACCGTCAACGCTTTGATCGATTCCTGGAAGAGTAGTAGTAGTTTAAGATGCACATCTGGAGGCATTGTGTAATCTATGGACCTTCAGAGTGTTGATGAAACACAGAAATTGCATTGTGATTGAACACCACACGCACCATTCGGAATTTTCTCCATGGGAGTAATGTCTCGAACTGCCTACGCTTTGATCGATTCCTGGAAGACCAGTAGAAGCTACCGAAGCACATGTGGAAGAATTCGGTAATCTGTAGACCTTCAGAGTATTGAAGAAACACAGAAATACCATCGGGATTGTATACAACAGGCACCAAGCGGACGCTCCTCTATGGGAGAAATGTCTCGAACTGTCTGCGATTTGATCAATTCCTGGAAGACCAGTAGTAGCTTCCAAAGCACATCTGGAGGCATTCTGCAATCTGTGGTCCTTCAGAGTGTTGATGAAACACAGAAAATGCATCGGGATTGAATACAACAACCACCATGCGGACTTTTCTCCATGGGATTAATGTCTCAAACTGTCTACGCTTTGATCGTTCCCTGGAAGACCAGTAGTACTTTCTGAAGCACATCTGGAATCATTCTGTAATCAGTGGACCTTCAGAGTGATGATGAAACACCGAAATTGCATCGATATTGAATACAACAGGCACCATGCGGACGTTTCTCCATGGGAGTAATGTTTAAAACTGTCTACGCCTTGATCGATTCCTGGAACAGCAGTAGTACTTTAAGAAGCATATCTGGAGGGATTCTGTAATCTGTGGACATTCAGTATGTTGATGAAACAAAGAAATTGCTTCGGGATTGAATACAACACTCACTATGCAGACTTTTTTCCTTGGCAGTAATGTCTCAAACTGTCAAAGCTTTGATCGATCCCTGGAAGAGCAGTGGTAGTTTAAGAAGACATCTGGATGCATTCTGCAATCTGTGGAACTTCAGACTGTTGATGAAACACAGAAATTGCATCGTGATTAAATACCACTGTCACCATGCGCACTTTTCTCCATGGGAGTAATGTCTCAACCTGTCTACTCTTTGATCGATTCCTGGAAGATTAGTAGAAGCTTCCGAAGCACATCTGGAGGCATTCTGTAATCTGTAGACCTTCAGAGTAATGATGAAACACAGAAATAGCATCGGGATTGTAAACAACAGGAACCAAGCGGACTTTTCTCCATGGGAGTAATATCTCAAAATGTCTGCGCTATGATCGATTCCTGGAAGAACAGTAGTAGTTTCCGAAGCACTTCTGGAGGCATTGTGTAATCTGAGGACCTTCAGAGTGTTGATGAAGCACAGAAATGGCATCGGGTTTGGTTACAACAGGCACCATGCGGACTTTTCTCCATGGGAGTAATATCTCAAACTGTCTACGAATTGATCGTTCCCTGGAAGTCCAGTAGTAGTTTCCGAAGCTTATCTGGAAGCAGTCTGTAATCTGTGGACCTTCAGAGTGTTGATGAAACACAGATATTGCATCGTGATTGCATACCACAGGCTCCATGTTGTCTTTTCTCCATGGGATTAATGACTCAAACTGTCTACGCTTCGATCGATTCCTGGAAGACCAGGACAAGCTTCTGAAGCACATCTGGAGCCATTCTGTAATCTGTAGATCTTCAGAGTATTGATGAAACACTGAAATTTCATCGGGATTGTATACAACAGGCACCATGCGGACTTTTCTCCATGGGAGTAATGTCTCAAATTGTCTGCGCTTTGATCGATTCCTGGAGACCAGTAGTAGTTTCCGAAGCACATCTGGAGGCCCTCTGTAATATGTGGACCTTCAGAGTGTTGATGAAGCACTGAAAAGGCATCGGGACAGAATACAACAGGCACGATGCCGACTTTTCTCCATGGGAATAATGTCTCAAACTGTCTACGATTTGATCGTTGCCTGGAAGAACAGTAGTAGTTTCCGAAGCACATCTGGAGGCACTCTGTAATCTGTGGACCTTCAGAGTGTTGATGAATCAAAGAAATTGCATCGTAATTGAACACAACATGCACCAAGCGGACTTTCCTCCATGGGAGTAATGTCTCAAACAGTTTTCGCTTTGATCGTTGCCTGGAAGAACTGTAGTAGTTTCCGAAGCACATCTGGAGGCACTCTGTAATCTGTGGACCTTCAGAGTGTTGATGAAGCACGGAAATGGCATCGGGATTGGATACAACAGGCACCATGCGGACTTTTCTCCATAGGAGTAATGTCTCAAACTGTATAAGATTTGATCGTTCCCTGGATGACCAGTAGTAGTTTACGAAGCACATCTGGAACCATTCTGTAATCTGTGGACCTTCAGAGTGTTGATGAAACAAAGAAATTGCATCGGGATTGAATAGCACAGGCACGATGCGGACTTTTCTCCATAGGAGTAATGTCTCAAACTGTTTACGATTTGATCGTTCCCTGGAAGTCCAGTAGGAGTTTCCGAAGCTCATCTGGAAGCACTCTGTAATCTGTGGACCTTCAGAGTGTTGATGAAATACAGATATTGCATCGCGATTGAATACAACAATCACTATGCGGACTTTTCTCCATGAGAGTAATGTCTCAAACAGTCTAAGTTTTTATCGTTCCCTGGAAGACCAGTAATAGTTTCCGAAGCACATCTGGAGGGATTCTGTTATCTGTGGACGTTCAGGATGTTGATGGAACAAAGAAATTGCATCTTGATTAAATACCACAGGCACCATGCAGACTTTTCTCTATGGGAGTAATATCTAAATTTGTCGACGCTTTGATCGATTCCTGGAAGACCAGTAGCAGTTTCAGTAGCACATCAGGAGGCATTCTGTAATCTGTGGTCCTTCAGAGTGTTGATGAAACACAGAAATTGCATTGGGATTGAATACAACATTCACCTTGCGGACTTTTCTCAATGGGAGTAATGTCTCAAACAGTCTACGATTTGATCGTTCCCTGGAATACCAGTAGTAGTTTCCAAAGCACATCTGGAGGCATTCTGTAATCTGTGGACCTTCAGAGTGTTGATTAAACATAGAAATTGTATCGTGATTGAATACCACAGGCATTATGCGGACTTTCCTCCATGGGAGTAATGTCTCAAATTGTCTGCGCTATGATCGATTCCTGGAAATGCAGTAGTAGTTTAAGAAGCACATCTGGAGGCATTCTGTAAACTGTGGACCTTCAGAGTTTTGATTAAACACAGAAATTGTATCGTGATTAAATACCACAGGCACCATGCGGACTTTTCTCCATGAGAGTAATGTCTCAAACTGTCTACGATTTGATCGTTCCCTGGAAGACCACTACTAGTTTCCGAAGCACATCAGGAGGCATTCTATAATCAGAGTACATTGAGAGTGTTGATGAAACACAGAAATTGCATGTTGATTCAATACAACAGGCACCGTGCAGACTTTTCTCCATGGGAGTAATGCCTCAAACTGTCTATGCCTTGATCGATTCCTGGGAGGCCAGTAGCAGTTTTAGAAGCACATCTGGAGGCAATTCTAAAATGTGTGGTCCTTTAGAGTGTTGATGAAATGCAGAAATGTTGTCGGGATTGAATACAACAGGCACCATGCGGACTTATCTCAATGCGAGTAATGTCTAAAACTGTGTTACGCTTTGGTCGTTTCCTGGAAGGCCAGTAGTAGTTTCGAAGCACATCTGGGGGCTTTCTGTAGTCTGAGGACCTTCGGAGTGTTGATGAAACACAGAAATGGCATGGGGATTGAATACAACAGGCACTGTGCACACTTCTCTCCATGGGAGTAATGTCTCAAACTGTCTCCGCCTTGATCGATTCCTGTGAGACCAGTAGCAGTTTTAGAAGCACATCTGGAGGCAATTCTGAAATGTGTGGACCTTTAGAGTGTTGATGAAGCACAGAAATAGAATCGGGATTGAATACAACATCCACCATGCAGATTTTTCTCGAAGGGAGTAATGTCTCAAACTGTCTACGCTTTGATCGTTCCTGTGAGACCAGTAGTACTCTCAGGTACACAACTGGAGGCCTTCTGTAATCTGTGGAAGTTCTGAGTGTTGATGAAACAAAGATAATGCATCGGGATTGAATACAACATGCACCATGGGGACTTTTCTTCGTGGGAGAAATGTCTCAAATTGTATAGGCTTTGATCGTTCCCTGGAAAACTAGTAGTAGTTTCCGAAGCACATCTGGAGGCACTCTGTAATCTGTGGACCTTCTGAGTGTTGATGAAGCACATAAATGGCATCGGGATTGAATTCAACATGCACCATGCGAACTTTTCTCCATAGGAGTAATGCCCCAAACTGTCTTCAATTTGATCGTTCCCTGGTAGACCAGTAGTGGTTTCCGAAGCACATCTGGATGCATTCTGTAATCTGTGGACCATCAGAGTGTTGATGAAACACAGAAATTGCATCTGGATTGAATACAACAGGCACCATGTGGACTTTTCTCCATGGGAGAAGTGTCTCAAACTGTCTACACTTTGATCGTTCCCTGGAACACCAGTATTAGTTTCCGAAGCACATCTGGATGCATTCTGTAATCTGTGGATCTTCAGAGTGTTGATGAAACTCAGAAATTGCATCGGGATTGAATACAACAGGCACCATGCCGACTTTTCTCCACGGGAATAATGTCTTTAACTGTCTGCGCTTTGATCGTTGCCTGGAAGATCAGTAGTAGTTTCCGAAGCACATCTGGAGGCACTCTGTAATCTGTGGACATTCGGATTGTTGATGAAGCACAAATATGGCATCGGGATTGCATACAACATGCACCATGCGGACATTTCCCCATGGGAGTCATGTCTCAAACTGTCTTCGATTTGATCGTTTCCCCGAAGACCAGTAGTATCTTCCGAAGCACATCTGGAAGCATGCTGTAAGCTGTTTACCTTCAAAGTGTTGATGAAACACAGAAATTGCATTGAAATTGAGTAGAACAGGCACCATGTGGACTTTTCTCCAAGGGCGTAGTTTGTCACACAGTCTACACTTTGATCGTTCCCTGGAAGACCAGTAGTAGTTTCCGAATCACATCTGGGAGCATTCTGTAATCTATGGAGTTTCTGAGTGATGATGTAACACCGACATTGCATCGGGATTGAATACAACATGCACCATGCGGACTTTTCTCCATGCGAGTAATGTCTAAAACTGTCTACGCTTTGATTGTTCCCTGGAAGACCAGTAGAACTTTCTGAAGCCCATCTGGAGGCATTCTGTAATCTGTGGCCCTTCAGAGTGTTTATGAAACACAGAAATTGCATTGGGATTGAATACAACAGGCACCATGTGGACTTTTCTCCAAGGGAGTAGTGTCTCACACGGTCTACACTTTGATCGTTCCCTGGAAGACCAGTAGTAGTTTCCGAATCACATCAGGGAGCATTCTGTAATCTATGGAGTTTCTGAGTGATGATGAAACACCGAAATTGCATCAAAATTGTATACAACAGGCACCATGCGGACTTTTCTCCATGTGTGTAATGTCTAAAACTGTCTACGCTTTGATCGTTCCCTGGAAGACCAGTAGTACTTTCTGAAGCACATCTGGAGGCATTCTGTAATCTGTGGACCTTCAGAGTGTTGATGAAACAAAGAAATTGCATCTGGATTGTATACAACAGGCACCATGACGACTTTTCTCCATGGGAATAATGTCTCTAACTGTGTGCGCTTTGATCGTTGCTTGGAAGACCAGTAGTAGTTTCCGAAGCTCATCTGGAGGCAATCTGTAATCTGTGGACCCTCAGATTGTTGATGAAGGACAAATATGGCATCGGGATTGCATACAACAGGCACAGTGCGGACATTTCTCCATGGGAGTCATGTCTCAATTTGTTTTCGATTTGATCGTTTCCTGGAAGACCAGTAGTATCTTCCGAAGCACATCTGGAAGCATTCTGTAATCTGTGGAGTTTCTGAGTGTTGATGAAACACCGAAATTGCATCGGGATTGAATACAACAGGCACCATGTGGACTTTTGTCCATGGGAGAAATGTCTCAAACTGTATACACTTTCATCGTTCCCTTGAAAACCAGTATTAGTTTCCGAAGCACATCTGGAGGCATTCTGTAATATATGGAGCTTCTGAGTGTTGATGACACAGAGAAATTGCATCGGGAGTGAATACAACAGGCAACAAGCGGACTCTTCTCCATGGGAGTAATGTCTCAAACTGTCTACGCCTTGAACGTTCCCTGGAAGAAGAAGTGTACTTTCTGAAGCACATCTGCAGGCATTCTGTAATCTGTGGACCTTCAGAGTGTTGATGAAACAAAGAAATTGCATCGGGATTGAATACAACAGGCACCATGCCTACTTTTCTCCATGGTAATAATGTCTCTAACTGTGTGCGCTTTGATCGTTGCCTGGAAGACCAGTAGTAGTTTCCGAAACACATCTGGAGGCAATCTGTAATCTGTGGACCTTCAGATTGTTGATGAAGCACAAATATGGCATCGGGATTGCATACAACAGGCACCGTGCGGACATTTCTCCATGGGAGTCATGTCTCAAACTGTTTTCGATTTGATCGTTTCCTGGAAGACCAGTAGTATCTTACCAAGCACATCTGGAAGCATTCTGTAATCTGTGGAATTACTGAGTGTTGATGAAACACCGAAATTGCATCGGGATTGAATACAACAAGTACCATGTAGACTTTTCTCCATGCGAGTAATGTCTAAAACTGTCTACGTTTTGATCGTTCCCTGGAAGACCAGTAGTACTCTCTGAAGCACATCTGGAGGCATTCTGTAATCTGTGGATCTTCAGGGTGTTGATCAAACACAGAAATTGCATCTGGATTGAATACCACTGGCACCATGCGGACTTTTCTCCATGGGTGTAATATCTCAAACTGTCTACGCTTTTATCGATTCCTGGAAGACCAGCAGTAGCTTCCGAAGCACATCTGGAGGCATTCTGTATTCTGTGGACCTTCAGAGTGTTAATGAAACACAGAAATTGCATCGCCATTGAATACAACCATCACCATGTGGACTTTTCTCCATGAAAATAATGTCTCAAACTGTCTACACTTTGATCGTACCCTGGAAGACCAGTAGTAGTTTCCGCAGCACATCTGGAGGCATTCTGTAATCTGTGGACATTCAGAAAGTTTATGAAACACAGAAATTGCCTCAGGATTGAATACCACAGGCACCATGCGGACTTTTCTCCATGGGAGTAATGTCTCAAACTGTCTACGCTTTGATCGATTCCTGGAAGACCAGTAGAAGCTTTCGAAGCACATCTGGAGGCATTCTGTAATCAGTGGACTTTCAAAGTGTTGATGAAACACAGAGATTGCATCGGGAATGCATACAACCGGCACCATGTGGACTTTTCTCCATGGGAGTAGTGTCCCAAACTGTCTACACTTTGATCGTTCCCTATAAGACCAGTAGTAGTTTACGGATCACATATGGAGCCATTCTGTAATCTATGGAGCTTCTGAGTGTTGATGAAACACAGAAATTGGATCTGGATTCAATACAACTGGCACCATGCGGACTTTTCTCCATGGGCGTAATGTGTCAAACTGTCTACGCTTTGATAGATTCCTGGAAGACCAGTAGAAGCTTCCAAAGCACATCTGGAGGCATTCTGTAATCTGTGGACATTCAGGGTGTTGATGAAACAAAGAAATTGCATCGGGAGTGAATACAACAGGCACCATGCCGACTTTCCTCTATGGGATTAATGTCTCAAACTGTCTGCGATTTGATCGATGCCTGGAAGACCAGTAGTAGCTTCCGAAGCACATCTGGAGGCATTTTGTAATCTGTGGACCTACAGAGAGTTGATGAAACACAGTCATTGCATCATAAGTGAATACAACAACCACCATGCGGACTTTTCTCCATGGGATTAATGTCTCAAACTGTCTACGCTTTGATCGTTCCCTGGAAGACCAGTAGTACTTTCTGAAGCACATCTGGAATCATTCTGTAATCAGTGGACCTTCAGAGTGATGACGAAACACCGAAATTGCATCGGTATTGAATACAACAGGCACCCAGCGGACGTTTCTCCATGGGAGTAATGTCTCAAATTGTCTACGGTTTGATTGTTCCCTGGACGACCAGTAGTACTTTCTGAAGCACATCTGTAGGCATTCTGTAATCTCTGGACCTTCAGAGTTCTCATGAAACACAGAAAATGCATCGGGATTGAATACAAAAGGCACCCTGCGAACTTTTCTAGATGGGAGTAATGTCTCAAACTGTCTCCGCTTTGATCGTTCCCTGGGAGACCAGTAGTAGTTGCCGAAGCACATCTGGAGGCACTCTGTAATCTGTGGACCTTCAGAGTGTTGATGAAACACAGCAATTGCATCGGGATTCAATACAACAGGCACCATGCGGGCTTATCTCTATGAGAGGAATGTCTCTAACTGTCTACGATTTGATCGTACCCTGGAAGACCAGTAGTAGTTTCCGAAGCACATCTGGAGGCATTCTGTAATCTGTGGACTTTCAGAATGTTGATGAAAGAAATAAATTGCATCGGGTATGAATACAACAGGCACCATGCGGACTTTTCTCCATGGGAGTAATGTCTAAAAGTGTCTACGCTTTGATCGATTACTGGAAGACCAGTAGATGTTTCTCAAACACAGCTGTAGGCATTCTGTAATCTATGGACCATCAGAGTTTTCAAGAAACACAGAAAATGCATCGGGATTGAATACAAAAGGCACCATGCTCACTTTTCTCCGTGGGTGTAATGTCTCAAACTGTCTCCGATTTGATCGTACCCTGGAAGACCAGTAGCTGTTTCCGAAGCACGTCTGGAGGCACTCTGTAATCTGTGGACCTTCAGAGAGTTGATGAAACACAGAAATTGCATCGGGATTGAATACAACAGGCACCATGCGGACGTTTCTCCATGGGAGTAATGTTTAAAACTGTCTACGCATTGATCGATTCCTGGAAGACCAGTAGTTGTATCCTAAGCACATCTGTAGGCATTCTGTAATCTCTGGACCTTCAGAGATTTCATGAACCACAGAAAATACATAGCGATTGAATACAAAAGGCACCATGTGCACTTTTCTCCATGGGAGTAATGTCTCAAACTGTCACCGCTTTGATCGTTCCCTGGAAGACCAGTTGTAGTTTCCGAAGCACACCTCGAGGCAATCTGTAATCTGTGGACGTTCAGAGTGCTGATGAAAAAAAGAAATTGCATCAGGATTGAATACAACAGGCACCATGGGAACTTTGCTCCATGAGAGTAATGTCTCAATCTGTCTACACCTTGACTGTACAGTGGAAGACCAGTAGTAGTTTCCGGAGCACACCTGCAGACATTCTGTAGTTTCTGGACCTTCAGAGTGTTGACGAAACTCAGAAAATGCATCGGGATTGAATACAACAGGCACCATGCGGACTTTTCTCCATGGGAGAGATGTCTAAACCTGTCTACGACTTGATGGACTCCTGGAAGACCCGTAATAATTTCCGAAGCACATCTGTAGGTACTCTGCAAACTATGGACCTTCAGAGAGTTTATGAAACACTGAAATTGCATCGCGACTGAATACAACACTCAACATGCGGACTTCTCTCCATGGGAGTAATGCCTCAAACTGTCTACGATCTGATCGTTCCCTGGAAGACCAGTACTAGTTTCCGAATCACATCTGGAGGCATTCTGTAATCCGTGGTCATTCAGAGTAATGATGAAACACAGAGATTGCATTGGGATTGAATACAACAGGCACCATGCGGTCTTTTCTCCATGGGAGTAATGTCTCAAACAGTCTACGCTTTGATCGTTCACTGGAAGACCAGTTGTAGTTTCCGAAGCAAACCTCGATGCATTCTGTAATCTGTGGACCTTCAGAGTGCTGGCGAAAGAAAGAAATTGCATCGGGATTGAATACAGCAATGACCACGCGAACTTTTCTCCATGGGAATAATGTCTCAAACCGTCCACGATTTGATCGATACCTGGGAGACTAGTAGCAGTTTCAGAAGCACATAAGGAGGCATTCTGAAATCTATGCACGTTCTGAATTTTGATGAAACACAGAAATTGCATCGGGATTGAATACAACATGCACCATGCGGACTTTTCTCCATGGGAGTAATGTCTTAAACTGTCTACGATTTGATCGTTCACTGGAATACCAGTTGTAGTTTCCGAAGAACACCTCGAGACATTCTGTAATCTGTGGACCTTCAGAGTGTTGATGAAATAAAGAAATAGCATCGGGATTGAATACAACAGGCACCATGCGGACTTTTCTCCATTGGAGTAATGTCTCAAACTGTCTAGGATTTGATCGTTCCCTGGAAGACCAGTAGTAGTTGCCGAAAAACATCTGGAGGCATTCTGTAGTCTGCGGGCCTTCAGAGTGTTGATAAAACAATGAAATTGCGTCGTGATTCAATACGACAGGCACCATGAGGACTTTTCCCCATTGGAGTAATGTCTCAAACAGTCTACGATTTGATCGTTCCCTGGAAGACCAGTAGTAGTTTCAAAAACACATCTGGAGGCATTCTGTAATCTGTGGACCTTCAGAGTGTTGATTAAACATATAAATTGCATCGGGATTGATTACAACATTCTCCATAATGACTTTTCACAATGGGAGTAATGTCTCAAACTATCTACGCTTTGTTCGTTCCCTGGAAGACCAGTAGTAGTTGCCAAAGCACAACTGGATTCATTCTGCAATCTGTGTTCCTTCAGTGTGTTGATGAAACAAATAAATTGCATCGGGATTGATTACAACAGTCACCATAAGGACTATTCACCATGGGAGTATTGTCTCAAACTGTCTACGCTTTGATCCTTACCTCGCAGACAATAGTAGATTCCAAAGCACATCTGGAGGCGATCTGTAGTATGTAGAAGTTCAGAGTGTGCTTCACACACAGAAATGGCATCAGGATTGAATACAACAATCACCATGCGGACTTCTCTCCATACTAGTAATGTCTCAAACTGTCTGCGCTTTGATCGTTCCCAAGAATACCAGTAGTAGTTCCGAAGCACATCTGGAGGCATTCTGTAATCCGTGGTAATTCAGAGTGATGATGAAACACAGGGATTGCATCGGGATTGAATACAACTGGCACCATGCGGACTTTTCTCCATACTAGTAATGTCTCAAACTGTCTACCTTTTGATCGTTCCTTTGAAGACCAGTAGTCGTTTCAAAAGCACATCTGGAGGCATTCTGTAACCTGTGGAATTTCAGAGTGTTGATGAAACATATAAATTCCATCGGCATTGATTACAACAGGCTCCATAAGGACTTTTCACCATGGGAGTAATGTCTCAAAGTGTCTACGCTCTGTTCGTTCCCTGGAAGACCAGTAGTAGTTGCCGAAGCACATCTGGAAGCATTCTGTATTCCGTGGACATTCAGAGTATTGATGAAACACAGAAATTGCATCGGGATTCAATACAACAGGCACAATGCGGACTCTTCTCCATGGGACTAATGTCTAGAACTGTCTACGCTTTGATCGACTCCTGGAAGACCAGTGGTAGTTTCCGAAGCACATCTGTAGGCATTCTGTAATCTGTTGACCTTCAGAGTATTGATGAAACACAGCAATTGCATCGCGATTGAATAAAACAGGCACCATGCTTGCTTTTCTCTATGGGAGTATTGTCTCAAACTGTCTACGCTTTGATCCTTACCTGGCAGACAATAGTAGTTTCTGAAGCACATCTATAGGCGTTCTGTAGTATGTGGAACTTCAGAAGGTTGTTGACACACAGAAATGGCATCGGCATTGAATACAACAGGCAACATGCGGACTTCTCTCCATGGGAGTAATGCCTCAAACTGTCTACGATCTGATCGTTCCCTGGAAGACCAGTACTAGTTTCCGAATCACATCTGGAGGCATTCTGTAATCCGTGGTCATTCAGAGTAATGATGAAACACAGAGATTGCATCGGGATTGAATACAACAGGCACCATGCGGACTTTTCTCCATGGGAGTAATGTCTTAAACTGTCTACGATTTGATCGTTCACTGGAAAACCAGTTGTAGTTTCCGAAGAACACCTCGAGACATTCTGTTATCTGTGGACCTTCAGAGTGTTGATGAAATAAGGAAATAGCATCGTGATTGAATACAACAGGCACCATGCGGACTTTTCTCCATGGGAGTAATGTCTCAAACTGTCTACGCTTTGTTCGTTCCCTGACAGACCAGTAGTAGTTGCCAAAGCACAACTGGATTCATTCTGCAATCTGTGTTCCTTCAGTGTGTTGATGAAACAAATAAATTGCATCGGGATTGATTACAACAGTCACCATAAGGACTATTCACCATGGGAGTATTGTCTCAAACTTTCTACGCTTTGATCCTTACCTCGCAGACAATAGTAGATTCCAAAGCACATCTGGAGGCGATCTGTAGTATGTGGAAGTTCAGAGTGTGCTTGACACACAGAAATGGCATCGGGATTGAATACAACAATCACCATGCGGACTTCTCTCCATACTAGTAATGTCTCAAACTGTCTACGATTTGATCGTTCCCAAGAATACCAGTAGTAGATTCGGAAGCACATCTAGAGGCATTCTGTAATCCGTGGTCATTCAGAGTCATGATGAAACACAATGATTGCATCGGGATTGAATACAACTGGCACCATGCGGACTTCTCTCCATACTAGTAATGACTCAAACTGTCTACGATTTGATCGTTCCCTTGAAGACCAGTAGTCGTTTCAAAAGCACATCTGGAGGCATTCTGTAACCTGTAGACATTCAGAGTGTTGATGAAACATATAAATTCCATCGGCATTGATTACAACAGGCTCCATAAGGACTTTTCACCATGGGAATAATGTCTCAAAGTGTCTACGCTCTGTTCGTTCCCTGGAAGACCAGTAGTAGTTGTCGAAGCACATCTGGAAGCATTCTGTATTCCGTGGACATTCAGAGTATTGATGAAACACAGAAATTGCATCGGGATTCAATACAACAGGCACAATGCGGACTCTTCTCCATGGCACTAATGTCTAGAACTGTCTACGCTTTGATCGATTAATGGAAGACCAGTGGTAGTTTCCGAAGCACATCTGTAGGCATTCTGTAATCTGTGGACCTTCAGAGTGTTGATGAAACACAGCAATTGCATCGGGATTGAATAAAACAGGCACCATGCTTGCTTTTCTCTATGGGAGTATTGTCTCAAACTGTCTACGCTTTGATCCTTACCTGGAAGACAATAGTAGATTCCAAAGCACATCTGGAGGCGATCTGTAGTATGTGGATCTTCATGGTGTTGTTGACACACAGAAATGGCATCGGGATTGAATACAACAGGCAGCATGCGGACTTTTCTCCATGGGAGTAATGCCTCAAACTGTCTACGCTTTGATCGTTCCCTGGAAGACCAGTAGTAGTTTCCGAAGCACATCTGGAGGCATAATTCATCCGTTGTCATTCAGAGTGATGATGAGACACAGTGATTGCATCGTGATTGAATACAACAGGCACCATGCGGACTTTTCTCCATGGGAGTAGTGTCTTAAACTGTCTACACTTTGATCGCTCCCTGAAAGACCAGTGATAGTTTCCGAAGCACATCTGGAAGCATTCTGTAATCTCTGGACCTTAAGAGTGTTGATGAAACACAGAAAATGCATCGGGACATAATAGTACAGGCACTATGCGGACTTTTCTCCATGGGAGTAATGTCTTAAACTGTCTACACTTTGATCGTTCCCTGGCAGACCAGTAGTAATTTCCGGAGCACACCAATAGGCATTCTCTAATCTCTGTACCTTTAGAGTGTTGATGAAGCACAGAAATTGCATCGGGACTGAATACAATATTCACTATGCGGACTTTTCTCCATGTGAGAAGTGTCTCAAAATGCCTACGCTTTGATCGATTCCTGGGAGAACAGTATTAATTTCCGGAGCACATCTGGAGGCACACTGTAATCTCTGGAATTTCTGAGTGTTGAAAATACACAGAAATTGCATCGGGATAGAATACAACAGGCACCATGCGGACTTTTCTCCATGGGGGTAATGTCTCAAACTGCCTACGCATTGATCGTACCCTGGAAGACCAGTAGTAGTTTTCGAAGCACATCTGGGGCCATTCTGTAATCTGTGGACCTTCAGAAGGTTCATGAAACACAGAAATTGAATCGGAATTGGGTACAACAGGCACCATGCGAAATTTTCTCCATGGGAGTAACGTCTGAAACTGACTACATTTTGATCGTTCCCAGGAAGACGAGTAGGAGTTTCCGGAGCACACTTGGAGGCATTCTGTAATCTCTGGAGCTTCAGAGTATTGATGAAACACAGAAATTGCATCGGGATTGAATACAGCAGGCTCCATGTGGACTCTTCTCCATGTGACTAATGTCTACAACTGTCTACGCTTTGATCGGTTCCTGGAAGACCAGTGGTAGTTTCCGAAGCACATCTGTTGGCATTCTGTAATCTCTGCACCTTCATAGTGTTGATGAAACACAGAAATTGCATCGGGATTGAATACAAAAGGCACCATGAGGGCTTTTCTCTATGGGAGTATTGTCTCATACTGTCTCATCTTTGATCGGTCCCTGGAAGACCAGTTGCAGTTTGAGAAGCACACGTGGGGGCATACTCTAAACTGTGGACCTTCAGAGTGTTGATGAAACACGGGACTTGCATCGGAATTGGATACAACAGGGTCCATGCGGACTTTTCTCCATAAGAGTAGTGACTTAAACTATCTACACTTGGATCGCTCCCTGGAAGACCAGTAGTAGTTGTCGAAGAACATCTGGAGGCATACTGTAGTCTGTGGTCCTTCAGAATGTAGATGAAAGAAAGATATTGCATCGGGATTGAATACAACAGGCACCATGCGGACTTTTCTCCATTGGAGTAATGTATAAAACTGTCTACCCTTTGATCGATTCCTGGACGACCAGTAGTAGTTTCCGAAGCACATCCGTAGGCATTCTGTAATTTGTGGACATTCAGAGTGTTGATGAAACACAGAAAATGCATCGGGTTGGAATACAAGAGGCACCAAGCGGACTTTTCTCCATATGATTAATGTCTAAAACTGTCTACGCTTTGATCGATTCCTGGACGACCAGTAGTAGTTTCCGAAGCACATCTGTAGGCATTCTGTAATCTGTGAACCTTCAGTGAGTTGATGAAACACAGAAAATGCATCGGGATTGAATACAAAAGGCACCATGCGGACTTTTCTCCATGGGAGTAATGTCTAAAATTGTCTACGCTTTGATCGATTCCTGAACGACCAGTAGTAGTTTCCGAAGCACATCTGTAGGCATTCTGTAATCTGTGGACCTTCAGAGTGTTGATGAAACACAGAAAATGCATCGGGATTGAATACATAAGGCACCATGCGGAATTTTCTCCATTGGAGTAATGTCTCAAACTGTCTACGATTTGATCGTTCCCTAGAAGACAAGTAGTAATTTCAAAAGCACATCTGGATTCATTCTGTAATCTGTAGACCTTCAGAGTGTTGATGAAAGATATAAATTGCATCGGGATTCATTACATCCGGCACCATAAGTACTTTTCACCATGGGAGCAGTGTCTCAAACTGTCTACGCTTTGTTCGTTGCCTCGGAGACAAGTAGTAGTGGCCGAAGCACATCTGGAAGCATTCTGTAATCTGTTGACCCTTAGAGTATTGATGAAACACAGAAATTGCATCGGGATTGAATAAAAAAGGCACCATGGTGTCATTTATTCATGGGAGTAATGTCTCAAACTGTCTACAACTTGATCGTCTCGTGCAAGACCAGTAGTAATTTCCGGAGCACACCAATAGCCATTCTGTAATCTCTGTAACTTCAGAGTAATGATGAAACACAGAAATTGCACGGAACTGAATACAATAGGCACTATGCGGACTTTTCTCCATGGGAGAAGTGTCTCAAAGTGACTACGACTTGATCGATTCCTGGGAGAACAGTATTAATTTCCAAAGAACATCTGGAGGCATTCTGTAATCTGTAGACCTTCTGAGTGTTGATGATACACAGAAATTGCATCGGGATTGAATACGACAGGCACCATGCGGACTTTTTTCCATTGGGGTAATGTGTCAAACTGTCTACGCTTTGATCGTACCATGGAAGACCAGTAGAAGTTTCCAGAGCACACCTGCAGGCATTCTGTTATCTCTGGACCTTCAGAGTGTTGATGAAACACAGAAATTGCATCTTGATTGAATACAACAGGCACCATGCGGGCTTTTCTCTATGAGAGTATTGTCTCAAACAGTCTATGCTTTGATCGTACCCTGGAAGAACAGTAGTAGTTTACAAAGCACATCTGGAGGCATTCTGTAATCTGTGGACCTTCAGAGTGTTGATGAAACAAAGAAATAGCATCGGGATTGAATACGACAGGTACCATGCGGACTTTTTTCCATTGGAGTAATGTCTCAAACTGTCTACGATTTGATCGATCCCTTTAAGACCATTAGTAGTTTCAAAAGCACATCTGAATTCATTCCGTAATTTGTGGACCTTCAGAGTGTTATTGAATAATAGAAATTGCATCGGGATTGAAAACAACAGGCACCATGCGGACTCTTCTCCATGGGACTAATGTCTACAACCGTCTATGTTTTGATCGATTCCTGTAAGACCAGTTGTAGTTTGCGAAGCACATATGTAGGCCGTCTGTAATCTGGGGACCTTCAGAGTGTTCATGAGATACAGAAATTGTATCGGGACTGAATACACAGGCACTATGCAGACTTTTCTCCATGGGAGTAATGTCTCAAGCTGTCTACGCTTTGATCAAATCCTGGACGACCAGTAGTAGTTTCCGAAGCACATCTGTAGGCATTCTGTAATCTGTGGACCTTCAGAGTGTTGATGAAACACAGAAATTGCACTGGGATTGAATACAAAATGCACCAAGCGGACTTTTCTCCATGGGAGAAGTGTCTCAAACTGCCCACGCTTTGATCGATTCCTGGGAGAACAGTATTAATTTCCAAAGCACATCTGGAGGCATTCTGTAATCTCTGGACTTTCTGAGTGTTGATGATACACAGAAATTGCATCCTGATTGAATACAACGGGCACCATGAGGACTTTTCTCCATGGGAGTAATGTCTCAAACTGTCTACGCTATTTTCGTTCCTTGGAAGACCAGTAGTAGTTGCCGAAGCACATCTGGAGGCATTCTGTAATCTGTTGACCTTCAGATTGTTGATGAAACAAAGAAATAGCATCGGGATTGAATACGACAGGCACCATGCGAACTTTTTTCCATTCTAGTAATGTCTCAAACTGTCTACGCTTTGATCGTACCATGGAAGAACAGTAGAAGTTTCCGAAGCACACCTGCAGGCATTCTGTAATCTCTGGACCTTCAGAGTGTTGATGAAACACAGAAATTGCATCTTGATTGAATACAACAGGAACCACGCGGGCTTTTCTCTATGAGAGTATTGTCTCAAACAGTCTATGCTTTGATCGTAAGCTGGAAGAACAGTAGTAGTTTCCGAAGCAAGTCTGGAGGCATTCTGTAATCTGTGGACCTTCAGAGTGTTGATGAAACAAAGAAATAGCATTGGGATTGAATATGACAGGCACCATGCGGACCTTTACCCATTGGAGTAATGTCTCAAACTATCTACGATTTGATAGGTCCCTGGAAGACCATTAGTAGTTTCAAAAGCACATCTGGATTCATTCCGTAATCTGTGGACCTTCAGAGTGATTTTGAATAATAGAAATTGCATCGGGATTGAAAACAACAGGCACCATGCTGACTCTTCTCCATGGGACTAATGTCTACAACTGTCTACGTTTTGATCCATTCCTGGAAGACCAGTTGTAGTTTCCGAAGCACATATGTAGGCATTCTGTAATCTGGGGACCTTTAGAGTGTTGATCAGATACAGAAATTGTATCGGGACTGAAGACACAGGCACTATGCAGACTTTTCTCCAAGTGAGTAATGTCTCAAATTGTCTACGCTTTGATCGATTCCTGGACGACCAGTAGTAGTTTCCGAAGCACATCTGTAGGCATTCTGTAATCTGTGGACCTTCAGAGTGTTGATGAAACACAGAAAATGCACAGGGATTGAATACTAAACGCACCAAGCGGACTTTTCTCCATGGGAGTAATGTCTAAAACTGTCTACGCTTTGATCAATTTCTGGACGACCAGTAGTAGTTTCCGAAGCACATCTGTAGGCATTCTGTAATCTGTGGACCTTCAGAGTGTTGATGAAACACAGAAAATGCATCGGGTTTGAATATAAGAGGCACCATGCGGACTTTTCTCCATGGGATTAATGTCTAAAACTGTCTACGCTTTGATCGATTCCTGGACGACCAGTAGTAGTTTCCGAAGCACATCTGTAGGCATTCTGTAATCTGTGAACCTTCAGAGTGTTGATGAAACACAGAAAATGCATCGGGATTGCATACAAAAGGCACCATGCGGACTTTTCTCCATGGGAGTAATGTCTAAAATTGTCTACGCTTCGATCGATCCCTGGACGACCAGTTGTAGTTGCCAAAGCACATCTGGAAGCATTCTGTAATCTGTTGACTTTTAGAGTGTTGATGAAACACAGAAATTGCATCGGGTTTGAATAAAGAAGGCACCATGCTTACCTTTCTACATGGGAGTAATGTCTCATACTGTCTACACTTTGATAGTTCTCTGGAAGACGAGTAGTAGTTTCCGGAGAACACACCTAGAAGCATTCTGTAATCTCTGGACCTTCAGATTATTGATGAAACACAGATATTGCATCTGGATTGAATACAACAGGCACCATGCGGTCTCTTCTCCATGGGACTAATGTCTACAACTGTCTACGCTTTGATCGTTTCCGGGAAGACTAGTGGTAGTTTCCGAAGCACATCTCTAGGCATTCTGTAATCCGTGGTCATTCAGAGTGATGATGAAACACAGAGATTGCATCGGGATTGAATACAAAAGGCACCATGCTGTCTTTTCTCCATGGGGGTAATGTCTCAAACTGTCTACGCTTTGATCGATTAATGGAAGACCAGTAGAAGTTTTCGAAGCACATCTGGAGGCATTCTGTAATCTGTAGACCTTCTGAGTAATGATGAAACACAGAAATAGCATCGGGATTGTATACAACATGCACCATGCGGACTTTTCTCCATATGAGTAATGTCTCAAACTGTCTACACTTTGATCGATCCCTGGAAGACGAGTAGTAGTTGCCGAACACATCTGGAGGCATTCTCTAATCTGTGGACCGTCCGAGCGTTGATGAAACACAGAAATTGCATCGGGATTGAATACAACATGCCCCATGCGAGCTTTTCTCTATGGGAGTATTGTCTCCAACTGTCTACGCTTTGATCCTTACGTGGTCGACAATAGTAGTTTCTGAAGCACATCTAAAGGCATTCTGTTATCCGTGGTCATTCAGAGTGATGATGGAACACAGAGATGGCATCGGGATTGAATACAACAGGCACCATGCGGGCTTTTCTCCATGGGAGTAATGTCTCAAACTGTCTACGATTTGATCGATACCTTGGAGTCTAGTAGCAGTTTCAGAAGCACATCAGGAGGCATTGTGAAATCTGTGGACCATCTGAGTGTTGATGACTCACAGAAATTGCATCGGGATTGAATACAACAGGCACCATGCGGACTTTTGTCCATACTTCTGTCTCAAACTGTCTACGATTTCATCGTTCCCTGGTAGACCAGTAGTAGGTTCCGAAGCACATCTGCAGGCATTCTTTGATCTGTCGACATTCAGAGTGTTGATGAAACACGGAACTTGCATCGGGATTGGATACAACAGGCTCCATGCGGACTTTTCTCCATGGGATTAGTGTCTTAAACTGTCTACTCTTTGATCGATCCCTGGAAGACTAGTAGTAGTTGCCGAAGAACATCTGGAAGCATTCTGTAGTCTGTGGACCTTCAGAATGTTGATGAAACAAAGAAATTGCATCGGGTTTGAATACAACAGGCACCAGGCGCACTTTTCTTCATGGGAGTAATGTGTCAAAGTTTCTACGCTTTGATCGACTCCTGAAAGACCAGTGGTAGTTTCCGAAGCATATCTGGAGGCATTCTGTAATCTCTGGACCTTCAGAGTGTTGATGAAACACAGATATTGCATCGGGACTGAATACAACAGGCACTATGCGGACTTCTCCCCATGGGAGTAATGTCTCAACCTGTCTACACTTTGTTCGTTCCTTGGAAGACCAGTATTAGTTTCCGAAGCACATCTAGAGGCATTCTGTAATCTGTGGACCTTCAGAGTGTTGTTGAAACACAGAAATTGCATCGGGATTGAATACAACAGGCCCATGCGGGATTTTCTCAATCGGAGTATTATCTCAGACTGTCTACGCTTTGATCCTTACCTTGTCGACAATAGTAGTTCCTGAAGCACATCTGGAGGCATTCTGTAATCCGTGGTCATTCAGAGTGATGATGAAACACAGAGATTGCATCGGGATTGAATACAACAGGCACAAAGCGGTCTTTTCTCCATGGGAGTAATGTCTTAAACTGTCTACGCTTAGATCGTTCCCTGGAAGACCAGTTGTAGTTTCCGAAGCACACCTCGAGGCTTTCTGTAATCTGTGGACATTCAGAGTGCTGATGAAACTAAGAAATTGCATTGGGATTAAATACAAAAGGCACCATGCGACTTTTCTCCATAGGAGTAATGTCTCAAACTGTCTACGATTTGATCGATACCTGGGAGACTAGTAGCAGTTTCAGAAGCACATCAGGAGGCATTCTGAAATCTGTGGACCTTCTGAGTGTTGGTGAAACACAGAAATTGCATCGGGATTGAATACAAAAGGCACCATGCGAACTTTTCTCCATGGGAGTAATGTCTTAAACTGTCTACATTATGATCGTTTACTGGAAAACCAGTTGTAGTTTCCGAACCACACCTCGAGGCATTCTGTAATCTGTGGAGCTTCTGGGTGTTGATGAAACAAACAAATTGCATCGGTATTGAATACAACAGGCACCAGGCGGACTTATCTTCATGGGAGTAATGTCTCAAAGTTTCTACGTCTTGATCGATTCCTGGAAGACCAGTGGTAGTTTCCGAAGCACATCTAGAGGCATTCTGTAATCTGTGAACCTTCAGAGTGTTGATGAAACACAGAAATTGCATCGGAACTGAATACAACAGGCACCTTGCGGACTCTTCTACATTGGACTAATGTCTAGAACTGCCTACACTTTGATCGTTCCCTGGCAGACCAGTAGTAATTTCCGGAGCACACCAATAGGCATTCTCTAATCTCTGTACCTTTAGAGTGTTGATGAAGCACAGAAATTGCATCGGGACTGAATACAATATTCACTATGCGGACTTTTCTCCATGTGAGAAGTGTCTCAAAATGCCTACGCTTTGATCGATTCCTGGGAGAACAGTATTAATTTCCGGAGCACATCTTGAGGCACACTGTAATCTCTGGAATTTCTGAGTGTTGAAAATACACAGAAATTGCATCGGGATTGAATACAACAGGTACCATGCGGACTTTTCTCAATGGGAGTAATGTCTCAAACTGCCTACGCATTGATCGTACCCTGGAAGACCAGTAGTAGTTTTCGAAGCACATCTGGGGCCATTCTGTAATCTGTGGACCTTCAGAAGGTTCATGAAACACAGAAATTGAATCGGAATTGGGTACAACAGGCACCATGCGAAATTTTCTCCATGGGAGTAACGTCTGAAACTGTCTACATTTTGATCGTTCCCTGGAAGACGAGTAGGAGTTTCCGGAGCACACTTGGAGGCATTCTGCAATCTCTGGAGCTTCAGAGTATTGATGAAACACAGAAATTGCATCGGGATTGAATACAGCAGGCTCCATGCGGACTCTTCTCCATGTGACTAATGTCTACAACTGTCTACGCTTTGATCGGTTCCTGGAAGACCAGTGGTAGTTTCCGAAGCACATCTGTTGGCATTCTGTAATCTCTGCACCTTCATAGTGTTGATGAAACACAGAAATTGCATCGGGATTGAATACAAAAGGCACCATGAGGGCTTTTCTCTATGGGAGTATTGTCTCATACTGTCTCATCTTTGATCGGTCCCTGGAAGACCAGTTGCAGTTTGAGAAGCACACGTGGGGGCATTCTCTAAACTGTGGACCTTCAGAGTGTTGATGAAACACGGGACTTGCATCGGAATTGGATACAACAGGGTCCATGCGGACTTTTCTCCATAAGAGTAGTGACTTAAACTATCTACACTTGGATCGCTCCCTGGAAGACCAGTAGTAGTTGTCGAAGAACATCTGGAGGCATACTGTAGTCTGTGGTCCTTCAGAATGTAGATGAAAGAAAGATATTGCATCGGGATTGAATACAACAGGCACCATGCGGACTTTTCTCCATTGGAGTAATGTATAAAACTGTCTACCCTTTGATCGATTCCTGGACGACCAGTAGTAGTTTCCGAAGCACATCCGTAGGCATTCTGTAATTTGTGGACATTCAGAGTGTTGATGAAACACAGAAAATGCATCGGGTTGGAATACAAGAGGCACCAAGCGGACTTTTCTCCATATGATTAATGTCTAAAACTGTCTACGCTTTGATCGGTTCCTGGACGACCAGTAGTAGTTTCCGAAGCACATCTGTAGGCATTCTGTAATCTGTGAACCTTCAGTGAGTTGATGAAACACAGAAAATGCATCGGGATTGAATACAAAAGGCACCATGCGGACTTTTCTCCATGGGAGTAATGTCTAAAATTGTCTACGCTTTGATCGATTCCTGAACGACCAGTAGTAGTTTCCGAAGCACATCTGCAGGCATTCTGTAATCTGTGGACCTTCAGAGTGTTGATGAAACACAGAAAATGCATCGGGATTGAATACAAAAGGCACCATGCGGAATTTTCTCCATTGGAGTAATGTCTCAAACTGTCTACGATTTGATCGTTCCCTAGAAGACAAGTAGTAATTTCAAAAGCACATCTGGATTCATTCTGTAATCTGTAGACCTTCAGAGTGTTGATGAAAGATATAAATTGCATCGGGATTCATTACATCCGGCACCATAAGTACTTTTCACCATGGGAGCAGTGTCTCAAACTGTCTACGCTTTGTTCGTTGCCTCGGAGACAAGTAGTAGTGGCCGAAGCACATCTGGAAGCATTCTGTAATCTGTTGACCCTTAGAGTATTGATGAAACACAGAAATTGCATCGGGATTGAATAAAAAAGGCACCATGGTGTCATTTATTCATGGGAGTAATGTCTCAAACTGTCTACAACTTGATCGTTCCGTGCAAGACCAGTAGTAATTTCCGGAGCACACCAATAGCCATTCTGTAATCTCTGTAACTTCAGAGTAATGATGAAACACAGAAATTGCACGGAACTGAATACAATAGGCACTATGCGGACTTTTCTCCATGGGAGAAGTGTCTCAAAGTGACTACGACTTGATCGATTCCTGGGAGAACAGTATTAATTTCCAAAGAACATCTGGAGGCATTCTGTAATCTGTAGACCTTCTGAGTGTTGATGATACACAGAAATTGCATCGGGATTGAATACGACAGGCACCATGCGGACTTTTTTCCATTGGGGTAATGTGTCAAACTGTCTACGCTTTGATCGTACCATGGAAGACCAGTAGAAGTTTCCGGAGCACACCTGCAGGCATTCTGTTATCTCTGGACCTTCAGAGTGTTGATGAAACGTAGAAATTGCATCTTGATTGAATACAACAGGCACCATGCGGGCTTTTCTCTATGAGAGTATTGTCTCAAACAGTCTATGCTTTGATCGTACCCTGGAAGAACAGTAGTAGTTTACGAAGCACATCTGGAGGCATTCTGTAATCTGTGTACCTTCAGAGTGTTGATGAAACAAAGAAATAGCATCGGGATTGAATACGACAGGTACCATGCGGACTTTTTTCCATTGGAGTAATGTCTAAAACTGTCTACGATTTGATCGATCCCTTTAAGACCATTAGTAGTTTCAAAAGCACATCTGAATTCATTCCGTAATCTGTGGACCTTCAGAGTGTTATTGAATAATAGAAATTGCATCGGGATTGAAAACAACAGGCACCATGCGGACTCTTCTCCATGGGACTAATGTCTACAACCGTCTATGTTTTGATCGATTCCTGGAAGACCAGTTGTAGTTTGCGAAGCACATATGTAGGCCGTCTGTAATCTGGGGACCTTCAGAGTGTTCATGAGATACAGAAATTGTATCGGGACTGAATACACAGGCACTATGCAGACTTTTCTCCATTGGAGTAATGTCTCAAGCTGTCTACGCTTTGATCAAATCCTGGACGACCAGTAGTAGTTTCCGAAGCACATCTGTAGGCATTCTGTAATCTGTGGACCTTCAGAGTGTTGATGAAACACAGAAATTGCACTGGGATTGAATACAAAATGCACCAAGCGGACTTTTCTCCATGGGAGAAGTGTCTCAAACTGCCCACGCTTTGATCGATTCCTGGGAGAACAGTATTAATTTCCAAAGCACATCTGGAGGCATTCTGTAATCTCTGGACTTTCTGAGTGTTGATGATACACAGAAATTGCATCGTGATTGAATACAACGGGCACCATGAGGACTTTTCTCCATGGGAGTAATGTCTCAAATTGTCTACGCTATTTTCGTTCCTTGGAAGACCAGTAGTAGTTGCCGAAGCACATCTGGAGGCATTCTGTAATCTGTTGACCTTCAGATTGTTGATGAAACAAAGAAATAGCATCGGGATTGAATACGACAGGCACCATGCGAACTTTTTTCCATTCTAGTAATGTCTCAAACTGTCTACGCTTTGATCGTACCATGGAAGAACAGTAGAAGTTTCCGAAGCACACCTGCAGGCATTCTGTAATCTCTGGACCTTCAGAGTGTTGATGAAACACAGAAATTGCATCTTGATTGAATACAACAGGAACCACGCGGGCTTTTCTCTATGAGAGTATTGTCTCAAACAGTCTATGCTTTGATCGTAAGCTGGAAGAACAGTAGTAGTTTCCGAAGCAAGTCTGGAGGCATTCTGTAATCTGTGGACCTTCAGAGTGTTGATGAAACAAAGAAATAGCATTGGGATTGAATATGACAGGCACCATGCGGACCTTTACCCATTGGAGTAATGTCTCAAACTGTCTACGATTTGATAGGTCCCTGGAAGACCATTAGTAGTTTCAAAAGCACATCTGGATTCATTCCGTAATCTGTGGACCTTCAGAGTGATTTTGAATAATAGAAATTGCATCGGGATTGAAAACAACAGGCACCATGCTGACTCTTCTCCATGGGACTAATGTCTACAACTGTCTACGTTTTGATCCACTCCTGGAAGACCAGTTCTAGTTTCCGAAGCACATATGTAGGCATTCTGTAATCTGGGGACCTTTAGAGTGTTGATCAGATACAGAAATTGTATCGGGACTGAATACACAGGCACTATGCAGACTTTTCTCCATGTGAGTAATGTCTCAAATTGTCTACGCTTTGATCGATTCCTGGACGACCAGTAGTAGTTTCCGAAGCACATCTGTAGGCATTCTGTAATCTGTGGACCTTCAGAGTGTTGATGAAACACAGAAAATGCACCGGGATTGAATACTAAACGCACCAAGCGGTTTTTTCTCCATGGGAGTAATGTCTAAAACTGTCTACGCTTTCATCAATTTCTGGACGACCAGTAGTAGTTTCCGAAGCACATCTGTAGGCATTCTGTAATCTGTGGACCTTCAGAGTGTTGATGAAACACAGAAAATGCATCGGGTTTGAATATAAGAGGCACCATGCGGACTTTTCTCCATGGGATTAATGTCTAAAACTGTCTACGCTTTGATCGATTCCTGGACGACCAGTAGTAGTTTCCGAAGCACATCTGTAGGCATTCTGTAATCTGTGAACCTTCAGAGTGTTGATGAAACACAGAAAATGCATCGGGATTGCATACAAAAGGCACCATGCGGACTTTTCTCCATGGGAGTAATGTCTAAAATTGTCTACGCTTCGATCGATCCCTGGACGACCAGTAGTAGTTTCCGAAGCACATCTGTAGGCATTCTGTAATCTGTGGACCTTCAGAGTGTTGATGAAACACAGAAAATGCATCGGGATTGAATACAAACGGCACCATGCGGATTTTTCTCCATTGGAGTAATGTCTCAAACTGTCTACGATTTGATCGTTCCCTAGAAGACAAGTAGTAATTTCAAAAGCACATCTGGATTCATTCTGTAATCTGTAGACTTTCAGAGTGTTGATGAAACATATAAATTGCATAGGGATTCATTACAACAGGCACCATAAGGACTTTTCACCATGGGAGTAGTGTCTCATACTGACTACGCTTTGTTCGTTGCCTCGGAGACCAGTAGTAGTGGCCGAAGCACATCTGGAAGCATTCTGTAATCTGTTGACCTTTAGAGTATTGATGAAACACAGAAATTGCACGGAAATGAATACAATAGGCACTATGCGGACTTTTCTCCATGGGAGAAGTGTCTCAAACTGCCTACGCTTTGATCGATTTCTGGGAGAACAGTATTAATTTCCAAAGCACATCTGGAGGCATTCTGTAATCTCTGGACCTTCTGAGTGTTGATTATACACAGAAATTGCATCGTGATTGAATACAACAGGCAGCATGTGGACTTTTCTCCATGGGAGTAATGTCTCAAACTGTCTACACTTTGATCGTTCCCTGGAAGACGAGTAGTATTTTCTGGAGCACACTTGGAGGCATTCTGTAATCTCTGGACCTTCAGAGTATTGATGAAACACAGAAATTGCATCGGGATTGAATACAGCAGGCACTATGCGGACTCTACTCCATTGGACTAATGTCTACAACTGTCTACGCTTTGATCGATTCCTGGAAGACCAGTGTTAGTTTCCGAAGCTCATCTGCAGGCATTATGTTTTCTGTGGACCTTCAGAGTGTTGATGAAACACAGAAATTGCATCGGGACTGAATACAACAGGCACTATGCGGACTTTTTGAAACATCCCCTTTGAAAAATTTATACACGACTGTGCTTAAACTGACACACAATAGTTTTTAGTGCAACGCAATCTGACTTTCAATAATCCCTACAAGAGAATAGCCCTGACTAACATTAACCTATATGTTTCACAAATCACTCACCTCACAAAAATCTTCGTTACTCGAACTACTGCAATACAGCGAGCGCCACTACTGCCTGCTAACTAAAAGATTCAAACTACGGAAGTCACTAACTACTGATAGGCACAGTTAGCAAATGAAAGATTTTAATAGAGAACATACAATGTATTTACCTTTATAGTCATAATATATATATATATATATATATATATATATATATATATATATATATATATATATATATCAGTTTATGACACCATCTCTTTCAAATTTCAAAACTCTGCCATCTCTCTCCCCACGTCCACCACTGCTGGTGGCTCACCTCCAACTGCGCAACGCTACGCGCTGTTAGCATCCAGCTGCCGCTGCCCAACACTACAATGGCAGACAACAATGCAAACCAGCCACTGACTGCACATGGCACAGCCAGTGATTTTTATACAGAGCGCTACGTGGCGGCGTTACCAATAAAAAAAACCTAAACAGCCTACTTACATAGCCCCCATGCTCCCCACAAAAGAAATTTACAAATTGTTTTGGGCAGTGGCCAATACAGATTTGAAAAATTTTTTCTTAATCACAATGACAAAGAAATGAAAAGCACACACTTATCGATACGATGTTGGTCAAAAGCTATAATTTTCTCACAGTCCATAAAGACAGTCCTGATCATTCATCAAAGTAAAATTGCAGTGTTTTTCTCAAAGTCTGAGTAGTAAATGAAAATGCACACGGAAGTAGTGGATTTCCTTGCAGTCTTGAAAAGTAGTGTTGTCCTTCCAACAGAAAGACAGTGCTGACTCTTGACATGCAGACAGGTAATGGGCCACAACAGAGCAAACCCACAGCAGAGTCAGTCGAAGTTTTGAAGAATATTGGTAGGTAGGTCATCACAGAGTAGACCCCTTGTAGTCCTGGTAGAGATTATGGTATTGGTGGGCCACCAGAGGTGCAGGCCCACTGCAGTCCTTGTAGAAATAATGGTATCAGTGAGTCATACAATCACCATCGAAGAGTGTTGTGTACAAGCAGGTCCATAAACCACCCCTTGTCCACTGACAAAGAATTTGTTTGAAATGTCCTTAGAACCAGCAATGCTGTTATCTAGTCCCTTGTTGAATTATTAACGCACGTGCAAACACTATCAGTCCCCACTTCTCACATATTGTCCATATACTATGACCAACAGAAAAGTGTGCAGTGAAATGTAATTTACAAGTTACTTAATTTGATGAACTGTTGTCAATTACAATTTTATAACATGAAAATACAATAACAAAGGTACAAAATACATCTTTAAGGAACATAACAATACAGATAACATTTGCAATAGTACAGGCTTTACAAAAGAATCTAAATAGCAAATACATCAGTGTTACAAAAATTACGACATAAGTACATACATAAAAGATCAGATTAACTTTTGAAACATCAACTTCACACATGAGTATTGGAACAAAACAGAATAAATAATGTGTAAACATCTTTACAAAGTAAATAACATGTTATTAATGCAAATTATATTTGAGGATAAGTGTATTCCTCATCATAGTGATTGTAGCTTAGTATTAGAACAGAAAAAATTCTATGAAACAGTACACAGAGGCAGGAAGAAAACAAATACACAAGGATACACAAACACATAGTGGGATAACACAAAAGGAAAGGACAGGTAAAATTTGGTACTGCACTCAAACCCAAAACTTCATTCTGTAGATCTTTCGTCGTGTCTCAACATCTGCTTCCTCCAAAAATATCCTATCCAAGAATGGTTTCTGTATTTTGTTCACATCCTCTTTCAAAAATAGTTTTTCTCCACAGTACACTACTTTTTTTTGGCCAAACCATTTTCTTATACCTTCTCAATGCTTTTCTTCCAATTCACCATAGTTAGTTTCTTATATATTCTACCCCCTCTTAAGCTAACTTAAATCTACTGAGCTCAAATGCGTAACTAAGGGACGAGGCAATGCAGCAGCACAAAACAGTTAATACAAACAGCAATGACAAAAAAATGCAAGTAAGCAAAGCAAGCAGCAATAAATGTAATAACTTATACCTAAACATGACAAACCCACAAGCAGAAAAAATAGTACACTAAAGACAACAACACAAATAAGGGAAATTTATATTCACATCTTAATGTCTATATAATTAAAGGGGTGCACCACAAAAACTTATTGTAAAAAAGAATATTACCATGTACTTGAAAAGAAAATTCTGTATGCAATTCCTGTGAAGGGAAATGTCTTTTTGAGCTCCTTCGTTTTTTTAAGTACATCATGAAGTTATTATTTACTGGATCTGTAGGCTTAAAATATTTATATTAGTACATCCATTAAATTTTGTAGTAACCAAAGCTGCAGTGCAGCTAGAAACTAGGTATTAAACAAAATAGGCAAAGCAAGGCGTGAAACGTCTTTCACTAGCCATATGGCATTTCATAATGCAGTAAACAATCTTTCAACTAGCAAGACAATACTCGTGAAACGTTTCTCGTCGTTTCATTAAGCATTTTAATAATTATCATCAGTTCAGAGCTCCATGGTAAAATTATATGTTTTCAAGTTTGAGCCTGTCGTATTTGCGATGCTTTCTACAAAGGAATGAATGTCAATATCGAGGATAATGGCCTCTTTCTTTTTCACCTAATAGCTTTCTTTTGTCAGACGACTACCTCTCAGCTGGGCGCCCAGAATGCATTACGTCAAGGTCACTTACCTTTCTTACTGAAATATTTACGACAGCAGTTTCCGCTACAATGACAGTCTCATATAAAAAAATTTCACAGGTCAAGAATTTGCGTTACACATCTGTAGAAACAAAATCCTATTGATATAACAGTGTCCAAAAAATTTTCGTCGGCATTGTAATACATTCACACATTTACATACATTTCATAATCTAAAAGTACGATTCTCGGTTTCCAACATCCTCTTTAACCTTACCTAACGTAACCTAACCTAATCTAACGTAAACAAATCAGAGTCCCTAACCACTACTCATTATTCTTACCTTATTACACATATACATATTCGTCGACACTTCTTCAATATTTCATCATAAGGAATACATAGCATAATCAAATTCCTCATATAAGGTAGCATCATCTTATTGATCATAATCATACCGCAACATCATAATACACAGTCATCGTAATAATATCATAAACCTCAGTCAAATTCTCAAAATCCTCGTAGCTTCCTCCAATAATTTCAAAACCTAAAAAAAAAAATTCTCTGCTCATGTCAAAAGTGTCATCTACCGCAAACGTACTTTAAAAATCATAATCCCATACCAAATACATCACTCAAATCTCTCATAGTATCACAATGGTTCCTAAAAAATATGAACAGTTTACAAAGTACAGGCAAATTACAATTTCATAAGTGTGAAGTTATCCACCTGCGTAATTGCGTAAACATGTGTCACTGATGTAGTAAAAACATGTTTGTTTCTCTGTCAAATAATCAGATAGCTGTGTAATTCTGTGTTACAGAAATATGGTACCGATGTTCTACATCTACATGACTACTCTGCAATTCACATTTTAAGTGCTTGGCAGAGGGTTCATCGAACCACAATCATACTATCTCTCTACTATTCCACTCCCGAACAGCGAGCGGGAAAAACGAACACCTAAACCTTTCTGTTCGAGCTCTGATTTCTCTTATTTTATTTTGATGATCATTCCTACCTATGTAGGTTGGGCTCAACAAAATATTTTCGCATTTGGAAGAGAAAGTTGGTGACTGAAATTTCGTAAAAAGGTCTCGCCGCGAAGGAAAACGTCTATGCTTCAATCACTTCCATCCCAACTCGTGTACCATATCTGCCACACTCTCTGCCCTATAACGTGATAATACAAAACGAGCTGCCTTTTTTTGCACCCTTTCGATGTCCTCCGTCAATCCCACCTGGTAAGCATCCCACACCGTGCAGCAATATTCTAACAGAGGACGAACGAGTGTAGTGTAAGCTGTCTCTTTAGTGGACTTGTTGCATCTTCTAAGTGTCCTGCCAATGAAACGCAACCTTTGGCTCGCCTTCCCGACAATATTATCTATGTGGTCCTTCCAACTGAAGTTGTTCGTAATTTTAACACCCAGGTATTTAGTTGAATTGACAGCCTTGAGAATTGTACTATTTATCGAGTAATTGAATTCCAACGGATTTCTTTTGGAACTCATGTGGATCATCTCACACTTTTCGTTATTTAGCGTCAACTGCCACCTGACACACCATACAGCAAACTTTTCTAAATCGCTTTGCAACTGACACTGGTCTTCGGATGACCTTACTAGACGGTAAATTACAGCATCATCTGCGAACAGTCTAAGAGAACTGCTCAGATTGTCACCCAGGTCAATTAAATAGATCAGGAACAGTAGAGGTCCCAGGACGCTTCCCTGGGGAACACCTGATATCACTTCAGTTTTACTCGATGATTTGCCGTCTATTACTACGAACTGCGACCTTCCTGACAGGAAATCACGAATCCAGTTGCACAACTGAGACGATACCCCATAGCTCCGCAGCTTGATTAGAAGTCGCTTATGAGGAACGGTGTCAAAAGCTTTCCGGAAATCTAGAAATACGGAATCAACTTGAGATCCCCTGTCGATAGCGGCCATTAATTCGTGCGAATAAAGAGCTAGCTGCGTTGCACAAGAGCGATGTTTTCTGAAACCATGCTGATTACGTGTCAATAGATCGTTCCCTTCGAGGTGATTCATAATGTCTGAATACAGTATATGCTCCAAGACCCTACTGCAAACCGACGCCAATGATATAGGTCTGTAGTTAAATGGATTACTCCTACTACCCTTCTTGAACACTGGTGCGACCTACAAATACCATATTAGCTAGGGCTCCTTGTGCTTGCCAAACACATGGTACATAAAGTGAGCGTGTACCCTCCTGAGGATTAATATAATTCTACCCTCAGGTGTTAGAGGTTGCAGCAATGGAATGAAATGTATCACGAAAAACTTAATTTGTAATTCAACTACGTTGAAAAATAAATGGTTTACGTAAAAAATTAATCACTCAAATGCATGCCCTGTAGTGCTAAATGTGCGTTTTGCTGTGAGATAATCTCTGTGGAAGTGTCGTAGTTATCGTCCTCCGAAAGCGAAGTTCTGCAGAAGTCAATGTACTTATCTCATGCTAAGCAAGAGTGAAATGCTTTGCATATAGATATCGTAGATAATACACTTACTGCCGTGATGAAGTAAGTACTGTACTGTAACGTATTGTAGTGCTACAGAAAAGGCTGTCTCATTGTAGCTATACCACAAAAGTTACAACTAAAATATGTTTTACTTTCTAGAATAATACAGAAAAACTGTGCAGATATAAAACAGATACACCGCAAAAACAACAATGTAAATCGTGTCACATGTTAGTAGCGTCATGATATAATCGTGTAGCTATCATAGAAACCAAATGCTAAGTCATCTTTAGTCTCACCAAATGTTCTTCAAATAAAGAATGTATTTTTAAGTAAACCAAAATGTAGCGTTATAATCTGATTAGGAGTACTGGTAAATGTTCTAAGTATGTAAGCCTTATAGTCGTTACGTAATCGTGCAACTAACAAGCAAGAATGTACACACACACAATAACACTGTGCCGTCTGTTCACTATAACAATGCACTTGTAAATACTGTCTAAATATGTTCCGTAGGTTCTAGACTGGATACTTAACTGCAAAACATTGTTACATGTTAAGTTTCTCAGTGTGACAAATTGTTCTAGTAGCGTGAATTGAAAATTTTTATGGCAAAGACAAAGTTAAAAAGCAGATTATCTTTCAATAAACGGTTTTACATTTGAAATGTGGTACAATCTTTTACTCTTCATAGTACTCAGAGTTTCAGCTTGAACGCAATTATCATGCAGTATACGTCGGTAAAGAATACTGGAATTTTTCTCAAGGTTAGCGTCTATGTTATTTTTCTCTGCGCGAGCCGGCGCACGACGCTGCCTGCGGTGCGAGTCATTGTCTGCTATCTCTTTGTTGGCTTGCGTCGTTATTGGGATTAGGAGACCTAACTTCTACAAATTCACCTTGCCGAGAGGGCCCAGCTCTGTTTGAATCCCGCCAGTTCTGATGAAATTCCGGTCTGTCATTATGATTATATCGTCTGTTGTCATGTCCATAGTTTCTTTCTTGTCGGTCACGTGGTGGAGAATTTCTCCCTGAATCGCGCTGGACCGTTGCGTCTTAAGTTATTCTGTCTCCCTTGATAATAATTATTTTGGTTCCCATATTGTCTGTTTCTCTGATTGTCTCTGTGTTGTCACTACCGCGGTGAGGTGATCTTTCCGTGTAATTATTACTACTTTGCCAACGGTTGCCATACGGGTGGTGTCTATTTTGGTCACGATTTGTATTGTGAGAATAGCCTTGTCGTGTCCAGTTATTATTTCTTTTATCTCGGATTTGTGACGGATGTGACTTGTAATTGTTGTGTTCCTATTTTCGCGTTCCGCGATTGTCAGTGTCAATTCCCAATTCTTGTAACAGTCCCTGAAAAGCTTCAATGTCCTCTTTGCTACGTCCTGCCAAAATAATATGTAGTAAATGTTCAGGCAATTATCAATTTGATTAAGCAAATGCGGATGAGTTCTGAGGGGCTGTATGGGTTTGAAAGATACTGGTTCTTATGTAACATGTCTTCAAAATATTTCACAAGACTGGAAAATTCAGATTGTTCGAAATGTTTCATCATAATGATGCTATGTTTTACTCGGTCTTGTGTAGCTTGAGACCAATATGCTGAAAGGAAGGCATGATAAAATTCTCCTTCATTGTGACAAACGTGAATGACCGATCGCATTCTTACAGCTCGTTCATTCTCTAAGTAGCCACACATAAATTCTAATCTGTGCTCTAATGACCAGTTAGGAGAAAAACAATGGGAGAATTGATGGAGCCACGCTTGTGGATGAATGTCGTTGACAGAATTCTTAAAGGTTTTGAATTCACGTGCAGTAATGAACAGCTTATAGTCAAAATCATCGTGTCGGCGGGTAGCAAATCGGTCATTGTTACGGTGTCGACGGTTCCATCTCAAAATTCGGTGCACCTTGCCAATTTCTTTCATAAATTCCGAAATGGCCTGTGTTATTATTTTGTGGTTTTTGCGTATTTCTAAGTCCCTCTTCCCGTGTTGGAGCGCGAGTGTCCTTTGAAATACGTAATTCTTGTATTACCTGTGTCAGCTGATCGTGTACTTCCCGGATTTCTCTTTGGTGTTGCGTATTAATTTCATTCTGATTTTGTTTTAATTTCCTAATTTGTTCGCACTCTTCTGTATTATTCAGATCATCATCTACCTTTGCAGATATGTTAATGAACTGATCCGAATGTTCGGTTACTTTCTCCGATAGTGTACTTATTTCCTCATTGTGTTTTTCTGAACCACATTTCATAGCGTCCATTTGTTTTGAAATCGTATCTACTGTGTCCTTTAAGTTTTTCTGAGTTATTGCAAGTTGCGTAACCGAATTGGTAGATGCAACTGAGTAAATTTTAGCTTGCAACGTCTCATTATTTTCATGAACAATAGTTTGCAGTTCTTTTATGGCGGATTCTTGATTCTGTGATATATTTTTATGCCGCGAAAAAATAGGTTGGAAATGCTCACAAATTTCTGTTTTTACGTCATTACAGACTTTTTGACATTTCTATTCGATTTTATGCTACTCAGTAGTTAAATCTTCACGTGTTGGTCAAGCGTATGTTCCACTGAGTCTAACTTTTGAAGCTTTTGTTCCATTGTGTCTAACTTTTGAAGATTTTGTTCCATTGTGTCTAACTGTTGCTATGTTTGTCTCTGGTTTTGTTTCATTTGTTGCATTAATTCCAATAATAATGTATTAATGTCTGGAATCTGTCCCTCTATGCTTTTCGGTAGTGCATTTGCACCGGCAACATTCACATTTTGACAAGCAGAAAATGTGTCTTGACTTATTTAAGAAAACCATGAGGATGCAAAACCTGAATGTACAGTATTTGCAAGATTCTGTCCTGTCATTTCGGATTCCTGACGCGAGCTGTTGCCGACCGATCGATCGATAATGCTTCCCTGTTCACTAACAGTTTCACTGCCTACACCATTATTTACAGCCCGCTCCATTTCCCTATGCACAATTACCAAATTAATACTTTGAACATTAGTTAATTCATTACACAGTGGCGCTAACACACTGCTTTCGTCTTCACTGTCATTTCTCAGTTTACTTTGTAGCCTAGTATTACTTTTTTCACACGCCATTATTGTCACAATATTTCACACTACAACACAGAAAAACACAATTTGATGAGCAAAAATAAGAGAACACATTGACATAGCAAATAATATCTAGTTAATTGAAAGCGCAGCTGCGAAATACTTTGTGCAAATCTACATGAATGCCACAACTGTTTTACTGTACAAAAATGAAAGACTACAACTACAAAGGATATTCTCTCTATGATTACGCGCTAGCAAATAAACAAAAGCTACACTAATTACACAAACTACAAGAAAAAAATCAGAAGATTCCAGTGAGGTTTTCCTGGCAGGGTCGCCGTATGAAATGTCCCCTTTGAAAAATTTATACACGAATGTGCTTAAACTGACACACAATAGTTTTTAGCGCAACGCAATCTGACATTCAATAACCCCTACAAGAGAATGGCCCTGACTAACATTAACCTATATGTTTCACAAATCACGTACCTCACAAAAATCTTCGTTACTCGAACTACTGCAATACAGCGAGCGCCACTACTGCCTGCTAACAAAAAGATTCAAATTACGGAAGTCACTAACTACTGATAGGCACAGTTAGCAAATGAAAGATTTTAATAGAGAACAAACAATGTATTTACTTTTATAGACATAATATATATATATATCAGTTCATGACACCAATTCTTACAAATTTCAAAACTCCCCCATCTCTCTCCCCACGTCCACCACTGCTGGTGGCTCACCTCCAACTGCGCAACGCTACACGCTGTTAGCATCCAGCTGCAGCATCCAAACACTACAATGGCAGACAACAATGCAAACCAGCCACAGACTGCACATTGCACAGCCAGTGATTTTTATACAGAACGCTACGTGGCGGCGGCGTTACCAATAAAAAAACCTAAACAGCCTACTTACATTTTCCCCATGGGAATAGTGTCTCAAACTGTCTACGCATTGTTCGTTCCCTGGAAGATCAATAGTAGGTTCCCAAGCACATCTGGAGGCATTATGTAATCTGTGGACATTCAGAGTGTTGATGAAACACAGAAAATGCATCGGGTTTGAATACAACAGGCACCATGCGGAATTTTCTCCATGGGAGTAATGTCTCAAACTGTCTACGCTTTGATCGCTCCCTGGAAGACCAGAAGTAGTTTCTCAAGCACATCTGGAGGCATTATGTAATCTGTGGACATTCAGAGTGTTGATGAAACACAGAAAATGCATCGGGTTTGAATACAACAGGCACCATGCGGAATTTTCTCCATGGGAGTAATGTCTCAAACTGTCTACGCTTTGATCGCTCCCTGGAAGACCAGAAGTAGTTTCTCAAGCACATCTGGAGGCATTCTGTAATCTGTGGAGATTCAGAGTGTTGATGAAACACAGAAATTCCATCGGGATTGAATACAACAGGAACCATTCGGAATTTTCTCCATGGGAGTAATTTTTTCAAACTGTCTCCGCTTTAATCGATTCCTGGACGACCAGTGTAGTTTTCGAAACCCATCTGGAGGCATTCTGTAATCTGTCGACATTCAGACTGTTGACGAAACACAGAAATTGCATCGGTATTGAATACAACAGGCACCATGCAGACTTTTGTCCATGGGAGTAATGTCTCAAACTGTCTACGCTTTGATCGATACCTGGAAGACCAGTAGTAGTTTTCGAAGCACATCTGGATGCATTCTGTAATACACTCCTGGAAATGGAAAAAAGAACACATTAACACCGGTGTGTCAGACCCACTATACTTGCTCCGGACACTGCGAGAGGGCTGTACAAGCAATGATCACACGAACGGGACAGCAGACACACCAGGAATCGCTTTGTTGGCCGTCGAATGGCGCTAGCTGCGCAGCATTTGTCCACCGCCTCCGTCAGTGTCAGCCAGTTTGCCGTGACATACGGAGCTCCATCGCAGTCTTTAACACTGGTAGCATGCCGCGACAGCGTGGACGTGAACCGTATGTGCAGTTGACGGACTTTGAGCGAGGGCGTATAGTGGGCATGCGCGAGGCCGGGTGGACATACCGCCGAATTGCTCAACACGTGGGGCGTGAGGTCTCCACAGTACATCGATGTTGTCGCCAGTGGTTTGCGGAATGTGCACGTGTCCGTCGACCTGGGACCGGACCGCAGCGACGCACGGATGCACGCCAAGACTGTTGGATCCTACGCAGTGCCGTAGGGGACCTCACCGCCACTTCCCAGCAAATTAGGGACACTGCTGCTCCTGGGGTATCGGCGAGGACCATTCGCAACCGTCTCCATGAAGCTGGGCTACGATCCCGCACACAGTTAGGCCGTCTTCCGCTCACGCCCCAACATCGTGCAGCCCGCCTCCAGTGGTGTCGCGACAGGCGTGAATGGAGGGACGAATGGAGACGTGTCGTATTCAGCGATGAGAGTCGCTTCTGCCTTGGTGCCAATGATGGTCGTATGCGTGTTTGGCGCTGTGCAGGTGAGCGCCACAATCAGGACTGCATACGACCGAGGCACACAGAGCCCACACCCGGCATCATGGAGTGGGAGCGATCTCCTACACTGGCCGTACACCTCTGGTGATCGTCGAGGGGACACTGAATAGTGCACGGTACATCCAAACCGTCATCGAACCCATCGTTCTACAATTCCTAGACCGGTAAGGGAACTTGCTGTTCCAACAGGACAATGCACGTCCGCATGTATCCCGTGCCACCCAACGTGCTCTAGAAGGTTTAAGTTAACTACCCTGGCCAGCAAGATCTCCGGATCTGTCCCCCATTGAGCATGTTTGGGACTGGATGAAGCGTCGTCTCACGCGGTCTGCACGTCCAGCACGAACGCTGGTCCAACTGAGGCGCCAGGTGGAAATGGCATGGCAAGCCGTTCCACAGGACTACATCCAGCATCTCTACGATCGTCTCCATGGGAGAATAGCAACCTGCATTGCTGCGAAAGGTGGATACACTCTGTACTAGTTCCGACATTGTGCATGCTCTGTTGCCTGTATCTATGTGCCTGTGGTTCTGCCAGTGTGATCATGTGATGTATCTGACCCCAGGAATGTGTCAATAAAGTTTCCCCTTCCTGGGACAATGAATTCACGGTATTCTTATTTCAATATCGAGGAGTGTATGTGGACATTCAGAGTGTTGAAGAAACAAAGAAATTGCTTCGGGATTGAATACAACAGGCACCATGCCTACTTTTCTCCATGGTAGTAATGTCTCAAATTGTCTACGCTTTGATCGTACCCTGGAAGACCAGTAGTAGTTTCCCAAGCACATCTGGAGGCATTCGGTAAACTGTGGAGCTTCTGAGTGTTGATGAAACACAGAAATTGCTTTGGGACTGAATACAACAGGCACCATGCGGACTTTTCTCCATGGGAGTAATGTCTCAAACTGTCTACGCTTTGATCGCTCCCTGGAAGACCAGTAGTAGTTGCCGAAGCACATCTGGAGGCATTCTGTAATTTGTGGACCTTCAGAGTATTGACGAAACACAGAAATTGCATCGGGATTGAATACAACAAGCACCATGCGGACTTTTCCCCATGGGAGTAATGTCTCAAACTGTCTACGTTTTGATCGTTCCCTGGAAGACCAGAAGTAGTTTCCCAAGCACATCTGGAATCATTCTGTAATCTGTGGACCTTCAGAGTGTTGATGAAACACAGATATTGCATCGGGATTGACTACAACAGGCACCATGCGGACTTTTCTCCATGGGAGTAATGTCTCAAACTGTCTACGATCTGATCGTTCCCTGGAAAACCAATAGTAGTTTCTCAAGCACATCTGGAGGCGTCCTGTAATCTTTGGACATTCAGAGTGTTGATGAAACACAGAAATTGCATCTGGTTTTAATACAACAGTCACCATGCGGGATTTCCTCCATGAGAGTAATGTCTAAAACTGTCTTCGATTCCCAATGCACAAAGTGTGTGGTCTTGTTTCCCAGTCTGTATTTGGTCGGGCTCGTAAGAGGTTGAATGTAACGAATGGGTGCGAAAGAGCAAGGGGCAGTGGCTATGTAGAACGAAAACACAATTCCTCAGGGGTGTGAGCGTTTCGAGATAAGTCGCATATATGTTATACTTGGTCGTCAGTGAGCGTTTGGCCTAATGGATAAGGCGTCGAATTTCGGTTCCAAAGATTGCAGGTTCGAATCCTGTCACAGAGGGTGTTCTTCCAGTTCTGAGAAAGAAACATACCGTTTTATTGTAGCAATTGAGCAGTACGAAACCGTCTGAATGTTGCTGTTGACCATTTTCTGCTTGAGATGCTCTTGAGCTTGAAACACACATAACAAGACCGGTGTTAACTGGCGAAATGGTCGGCAGAGTGCCGTCATTGCGAGTTTTGACTGGCACTTGCACATCTAAAATAACGTCGGAAAGTAACTCTTTCGGCTTTTGAGTCACATGAAGTATGTGTGTTAATTTTGACGCCACTAGCTCTGCAGGTTGTCATGCAATTCCTTTACGTCTCAGAAATGATTATGAAATAAAAGTGAAGTACGTGACGAGTGTGACGTTAGGAAAACAACAGGCAGCTTGGAGAGATTCTGTATGGGACGACCCAACCCAAACGAGTACTGTGTGACGTGCTATCCGGCAGCTAGTCACCGAGGCAGCCCGCCTAGCTCAGTCGGTGGAGCATGAGTTTCTTCTTCTAAGGGACGTGGGTTCGAGCACCACACTGGGCGGAACGGAATTTTGTTCTGCAGCAGATTTAAATTACCGTTTTTCTGATTAACGTGATGTAATGGAAATAGAAACATTAAACTTTGCCTACGTCTCCGTCAGTCGCAAGGAAACTGTATTTGAAGGACAAGGTGATTTTGAAGACATGTGTGAAAGGCATGTGCTGAAATGCAAATGGTGTTGTTTGGAGAGAACATCGGTTACGAGTCAGATGTGTAGCCAAGCAGTAATGGGTCGCCATTGCTGCAAATATTAGTCGGTAATATGAAATGTTGTCAGCTGAAGTCTGATGATCCAGACGACCGTAAGGACGAAGTACGCAAAAGTACCGGTAGGCCGCGCATCTTTAGCTCAGTGGTAGAGCACTGGTCAAGTAAAGCAGGGGTCGTGAGTTCCATCCTCAGAGGAGAATGACGAATTTTGGAAATCATTTGCGCGTCGTGGCCGTATAGCAAACAGTTTCTGTGATGACGAACAATTAGCGACAGGAGTTTTATTAAGAATTACTCCCAGATGTGATAAAGGCGAATGGCGCAGATGTAGCATTTGCCAAAGCGGTACAGCATAAGGTGAGACGAGGCAGACACAATTACATTTTATAGATGTATTTCTCACATATCTCAGAGCCTCTCCCGGTCGTCGTCGTCGTCGCCCTCGTCGTCGTCGTCGTCGTCGCCGCCGCCGCTTCTGCAGAAGTAGCAAATGGCCATCGTAGCAAATGCGGCGAGGGACGCTCTGCCTTCGATTCCGAATGCACAAAGTGTGTGGTCTTGTTTCCTAGTCTATATTTGGTCGGTCTCGTAAGAGGTTGAATGTAACGAATGGGTGGGAAAGAGCAAGGTACAAGCGGCTGTGTAGAACGAAAACACAATTCCTCAGGGGTGTGAGTGTTTCGAGATGAGTCGTATACAAGATAAAGTTGGTAGTCAGTGAAAGTGGCGTAATGGATAAGGCGTCCGACTTCATATCCGAAGATTGCAGGTCCGAATCCTGTCACGCTCGTGTTTTTTCAGTTCTGAAAAGAAACATACCGTTTTAATGGAGCAATTGAGCAGTACGAAACCGTCTGAATGTTGCTGTTGACCATTTTCTGCTTGGAGATGCTCTTGAGGTTGATACACACACAACAAGACCGGTGTTAACTAGCGAAATGGTCTTCAGAGTGCCGTCACCGCGAGTTTTGACTGGCACTTGCACATCTAAAAATGATTCCGCCGCCAGCGGCCGTGCTGTGCGGACGTGCGGTGCGGCTGTTGCGGTGATTACATCGTCGCTGCGAGCGGCCGGCGCTGTGTGATGAGTGCGAACTTTCTGCGTTAGTCATAGTTCACGATCACATTTTTAGATTGACATAATGGATCAGACAACGGGACACGATACTTTGAAGTTGATTTCGATCCCAACTACGTCCGACCGAAATCTTACGAAGTTGAGGCATTTATCGAAGAAACTTTTCAGAGCAAAGTGGATGAAATGATTGGAATACACCTGTCGATTGTCAGTCCGACTGTGTTCCTTAAGTTATCCATTTCTGACCAAATAGTAGAAGCATGTGGTAGGGTGGCAAAATTCAAAGATTCAGACGGACACATAGGACAGGTCACGGTATCGCGTGCCGGAATGGGAATACGAACGGTTCGAATCTTTGAGCTCCCCTTTTAAATAACGCCCGAGGAGATTAACAACAAACTGAAAGACTATGGCGCCATTATCAGCAATGTCGCCGATTAATGGCCTAGCTTGCACAAGTATCCAGTATTAAATGGAGTCAGTCAAGTTAAGATTGACATGCTGAATTATATCCCGTCGAATCTCTGGATTGGTGGATATAGAGCGATCATCATTTACGATGGCCATACGAGAACCTGCTCGGGCTGTGGTTCTACCCAACACGTCCGCGCGCAGTGTGTTCAACGGCGTGTGACGCAACTGCCGACTGGGGAGCGAGACCCGCCTAGTCAAATGGCCACTCTACCCGTGACGTACGCCGCCGCACTACGCAGTGACATGTGTTTCGACACGGCGGTAGTTGCTTATGCTGACGTTCCCGATGGTAGCGTAGCCATTGATACTAGCAGCACAGAAGCTACAGGTCCAGCACACTCACAAGACGTGGAAACTAACAGACGTGGAGAACAAGACCAGGCTAAGACGGCAGAAGAAGGCATGTGCAAATCACTCGAAGACGTCGGGCAACACAAAGAAGATACGGTTGCCACGTCGGAGGATAATGACCAGCAGCCTACAACTGTTACACCAAAGAAACGGAAGAAACGTCGAATAGCCCGTCAGGGAGCAGCAGAAGTCGCGCCAATTCTGCGTGAAAAGGCGAAACAAATAGGCCAAGTACTGGCGGAGACGGCACAGGCAACTCCTCTGGAAGATCGAACAACAAAAAAGAAGACTCGAAATGAGGACACTGACCCCGACCGTGGAATCCACATTGAAGACGGTACAGCTAGTCTGAAGGACCTTCCACCTGTACCCAACACGTGCACGCGGGAAGTTACGTACACGCGAGTCTGGGCGGATGACATGGAGGAGCAAAGCCATGATGCAGAGATGGCTGACATAGCACAACGTTCAAGACGGACGGCACCCGACCGTCGACAGGATGTGTCCACCCGACAACAAACCACCATCAAAGATGCTCGTGCGGCAGATGATGATGCCGACTTCTTCAAAGTGGAGCAATCATCCACTTCCCTTGGCAAACAGTACCCCACCTGACATGGTATCGTCGACATGATATCTTTACAGGCGTACAGAATTGCAACCTTGAATATAAATAAAATTAGCAGCACCATCAATCTGAGAAATCTCCAAGATTTTCTGTACGCCGGTTATATTGACATCTTAATGCTGCAAGAAGTAACGGCTACCCGTTTGGACGACATCACTGGCTACAACACCGTCATCAATCCTGGCAATGACAATAGCCTCGGCACAGCGATTATGACTAAAGAGGGGATCCTACTTACAGACGTGGCGCAACTGCCTAACAGTAGAGGTCTCGCTGTCACGATAAACAACACCAGGTTTATCAAGATATATGCCCCGTCAGGAACAGGAAACAAGCGCCGCAGGGCCGAATTTTTCAAGGCGGACATCGCCCCCCTTTTCGCGGTGCGATTTGAACAAATAATATTTGCGGGTGACTTTAATTGCGTGCTGAGTCCGAAAGATCAGACGCCAAATTTTAACAAATCTCTGGAGCTGGAGGACATCGTCAGAGACTTCCAACTGTTTGATACGTGGGAACTAAAACACGGTGATAGGCTAGGTTTCACCTATATCACCAGCCATTCTGCCAGTCGTATCGACAGGATTTACGCAACATCCAATTTAAGGAGACACGTTTTACAGTCCGAGCTATGGCCCACGATTTTCTCTGATCATATCGCGTGCATATGTACGGTAAATTTAGAGAAACAAGGCACTTACAGGGCGAGAGGTCAGTGGAAGCTAAACGTTACTCACCTTTCGGATCCTAGATGTCACGCCGCCTTCCACACCACTTGGGCAGAATGTGAAAGGAAGTTCCACTTGTACGGCACGGCGCTGAATTGGTGGCTAAACTGCGCGAAGCCCACAATATTAAAGACAATGAAAACTTACTCCCGTGAAAAAGTCGCCTGGCAGAAGCGGACAGTAGACTTTTACTTCAGCTGTCTGAGAGACTTGTGCGTTCGTGATGCTACAGTCATAACAAATTATGGGCAAATCAACAGAATAAAAGCAAAATTGCTCAACCTGCAGGGACACAATCTCGAAGGCTGTACAATACGAACGCGTTTGCAGAACGGTACACGAGAAGAAACAACATCGATGTACCACATTCTCCAAGAGAACAAAAGACAATAACGGAAAATTCCGACGGAACTCAAAACTTCAGACGGGAGACTCTTGAAAGATCAAGCTGCAATACGAGACGAGATCCATCGACACTTTAGTGAATTGCTGGCCAATACACAGACAGATGAAACAGCGCAGCAAGCTCTCACTGCTAGGACGACAGAGCGACTCACTCCTGAAGAAGCTGATGTGCTCGCAGCGAGAATAACTGACGAAAACGTCGAAGATGCCATCTCGAAGAGCCCAAAGATCATATCACCTGGACCAAATGGGCTACCCGCTGAATTTTATCAAACTTTTCGCGAACAAATAATTGCTAAATTGACACTCGTATGCAATGAAATACTAAATGCGGACACTGACCTTCCGAAGGAATTCTGTGAAGGTACAGTGGTCTTAGTCCCCAAAACACCAGGAGGCAAAACCGTGGAGAATCTTCGACCCATAACACTTCTCAGTAGTGATTATAAAATCTTCGCCCGTATCATGATGCAAAGGTTGAATTCTGTTATTCGTACAGTGACAGGAGCCTACCAGACAAGTGTGGGAAAGGACAGAACGATATTTCAGACCTTATGCGACTACAGAGACAGTATAGCGATATCGCAAGCCTGCAACATTCGCTGTGCTCTGATGTCGCTTGACTTTGAAAAAGCTTTTGATAAAGTTAATCATTCGTACCTGCTCCGGTGTATGACATCCATGCACTTCCCCCAGAAAATTATAGCCTCCGTGAAAAACATACTGACGAATAGCACGTCAAGAATCAGTGTCAACGGACAACTCAGTCACCCGATCAATATTCAGAGTTCGGGAACACAAGGTTGCCCAATGTCCATGACGCTTTTCGCAATTGCGCTTGAACCTCTCTTAGTATCTCTGACTCGGCAACTCCGTGGATTACATATACACGGACACAAGATCGTATGTCAAGCCTACGCGGACGATGTAGGGGTACTTGTGACTGACGAAAGCGAGGTGGAAACAGTACTTGAAGTTGTGGCGACCTACGAAATGGCGTCAGGAGCTAAACTCAACCGCAATAAATCTGGTATTATGAATCTTGGTCGGGGTATAGAGATCAGAGCCGCTGGAAGTATCAACACTGTGGAAAAAATCAAATGCCTTGGAATAGAATATACGAGTAATATTCGCCGCACGGCCGCTCTCAATTATCGAAAATTACTTGCCACATTACGGGCAAGCATAAAACAACACAGCTTGCGTAATTTAAATGTAATACAAAAAGTGCAACTGGCCAATACATACATCACTTCCAAAGTCAACTATGTTGCTCAAGTGCTGCCTCTGCCAAAAACCATTGCACACCAAATGCTAGCAGCGCTTGGTTATTTTTTCAGCAGAGGTCAGATATTTAAGGTTTCATATGATACCTTGACGCTACCGACACGCAATGGAGGGCTACAACTGACAGACATCTACCTCAAAGCGCAAGCGCTATACGTTAGCAAAACTTATAAACAGTGGCAACGATCACCGCGGACCATAGTGGCTCACCTCTTACGTGAAATCACTCCAGTCAGCAGAGATCCACCAATCGATGTGCATCACATCTCCCACGAGCTGTACCACTATAAACATTTTCTGGTGGAATACAGCTATGTACGCCATAGAATACCGGAGAAGGACATATATCGGGTTAAGGAGGTTTACAACACCTTGCTGGAAGGAAAATTGCGCAATCGAATAGAAAACAAGTTTCGACATTATAATTGGAAAAACATATTGGACAACATATCTGACCCCCATCTACCATCCAATGTGCGATCGACGTGGTACCTCGCAGTCAATAGAAAAATCCCAACCAACTCCAAACTACACGTGATACGTCTGGCACACACACCAAACTGTTCCAGCTGCAATGTCGTCGACACTGCAGAACATCGCTTCGTCTGTGAAGATGTGAAAGACGTGTGGAATCTCTTCAGGCAAAAACTAGCACATGTGCTACGTACGTCACCTAACACAATTTCACCGACACACGTCCTTCTGCCTGATGACGTGCCATATCCTAACACTAAAAGAAGGTCAGCCAACAGGCTCAAAGGACTGACAGTCCGTTACATCTCAACGGCTATGACGAAAAGTGAAGCAGATTATTGGATGTACCTGATGACAGAACATCAAAAGCTCGAACGACAAATCAAATACAAAGACAACTACGCAAATTTCTTGAACCGAATATTGTCTCACCGACAGAGCTGAAGAACGATCAAACGACATGTAGTTCAACCTCAAGATTCCTTTTTTTCCTTTATGAAATTATCTAATTATCTATTAAGCTTCTCATTCATTTTACGACAACAAGGTGGCTATTTCGTTTACCCTTCGCCCTCGTGTCGCAGCACTAATAGGTTGCTGACACACCCATGAGAAGCCATCAGGCTGAAGTAAGCCTGGCTCTAATATAAAAATCGCTCCCACTCAATGATGGAAGAATGTAGCGGAACTATTTCCTTTCCATAACCCCAAAAGAAGGGATTTTATTTACTTGTATACATTTACTTCGTCACTCACCTATCTCATTTGGACCAAACATAGCACAGAAGCTAGCCGAAGAAGGCACAAATGGCGAGCGGAAGGACGGGCTGTAGGGGAGAAAGGAGGCCCGATTTAAAAAGAAAAAAAAAGTCGGTAGAGCATGAGACTCTTAATCTCAGGGTCGCGGGTCCGAGCCCAACGCTGGGCGGAACGGAATTTTGTTCCGCTGCAGATGTAAATTACCGTTCTTCTGATTAACGTGATGTAATGGAAATAGCAACTTTAAACTTTGCCTACGTCTCCGTCAGTCGCAAGGAAACTGTATTTGAAGGTGAAGGTGATTTTGTAGACTTGTGTGAAAGAAATGTTCTGAAATGCAAGTGGTGTTGTTTGGAGAAAACATCGGTTACGTGTCAGATGTGTAGCCAAGCAGTAATGGGTCGCCATAGCTGCAAATATTAGTCGGTAATATGAAGTGTTGTCAGCTGAAGTCTGATGAACCGAACGTCCGTAAGGACGAAGTACGTAAAAGTACCGCTAGGCCGCGACTCTTTAGCTCAGTGGTAGAACACTGGTCTAGTTAAGCAGGGGTCGTGAGATCCATCCTCACAGGAGCAAGACGAATTTTGGAAATCAGTTGCGTGTCGTGCCGTATAGCAAAAAGTTTCTGTGATGACGAACAATTAGCGACAAGCGTTTTATTAAGAATTACTCTCAGATGTGATTAAGGCAAATGGCGCAGACAAATTATTTGCCAAAGCGGTACAGCATAAGGTGGGCCGAGGCAGTCTCAATTACATTTTATAGATGTATTATTCACATATCTCAGAGCGATTCGTGGTCGTCGTCGTTGTCGTCGCCGCCGCTACTGCAGAAGAAGGAAATGGCCATCGTAGCAAATGCGCCGAGGGACGCCCTGCCTTCGATTCCGAATGCACAAAGTGTGTGTTGTCGTTTCCCAGTCTATATTTGGTCGGTCTTTATCTCTGCAGGTTGTCATTCAATTCCTTTACCTCTCAGAAATGATTATGAAATAAAAGTGAAGTACGTGACGAGTGTGACGTTAGGAAAACATTAGGCAGCATGGAGAGATTCTGTATGGGACCACACGACCCAAACGAGTACTGTGTAACGTGCTAAGAGGTTGAATGTAACGAATGGGTGGGAAAGAGCAAGGGGCAGCGGCTGTGTAGCACGAAAACACAATTCCTCAGGGGTGTGAGCCTTTCGAGATAAGTCGCATATAAGTTAGACTTGGTCGTCAGCGACCGTGTGGCCTAACGAATAAGGCGTCGGACTTCAGATCCGAAGATTGCAGGTTCGAATCCTGTCACGGTCGTGTTTCTTCCAGATCTGAAAAAGAAACATACCGTTTTAATGTAGCTATTGAGCAGTACAAAACCGTCTGAATGTTGCTGTTGACCATTTTCTGCTTGGAGATGCTCTTGAGCATGAAACACACACAACAAGACCGGTATTAACTACCGAAATGGTCGGCAGAGTACCGTCACCGCGAGTTTTGACTGGCACTTGCACATCTAAAACAATGTCGGAAAGTAACCCGTTTGGCTTTTGAGTCACATCAAGTATGTGTGTTAATTTTGACGACACTAGCTCTGCATGTTGTCATGCAATTCATTTACCTCTCAGAAATGATTATGAAATAAAAGTGAAGTACGTGACGAGTGTGACGTTAGGAAAACACTAGGCAGCATAGAGAGATTCTGTATGGGACCACCCAACCCAAACGAGTACTGTGTGACGTGGTACCCGGCAAGTATAACCGAGGTAGCGCCCCTGACTTAGTCGGTAGAGCATGAGACGCTTAATCTCAGGGGCGTCGGTTCCAGCCCCACGCTGAGCGGAGCTGAATTTTGTTCCGCTGCAGATGTAAATTGCTGTGTTTCTGATTAAAGTTGATGTAATGGAAATAGCAACTTTTAACTTTGCCTACGTCTCCGTCAGTCTCAAGGAAACTGTAATTGAAGGTGAAGGTGCTTTTGTAGACATGTGTGAATGACATGTTCCGAAATGCAAGTGGTGTTCTTTGGAGAGAACATCGGTTACGTGTCAGATGTGTAGCCAAGCTGTAATGGGTCGCCATAGCTGTAAATATTAGTCTGTAATACGAAGTGTTGTCAGCTGAAGTCTGATAATGCAGACGACCGTAAGAACGAAGTACGCAAAAGTGCCGCTAGGCCGCGCCTGTTTAGCTCAGTGGTAGAGCACTGGTCTAGTAAACCAGGGGTCGAAAGTTCCATCCTCACAGGAGGAAGACGAATTTTGGAAATCAGTTGCCCGTCGTGCTGTATAGCAAACAGTTTCTGTGATGACGGACAATTAGCGACAGGCGTTTTATTAAGAATTACTCTCAGATGTGATTAGGGCGAATGGCGCAGATAAAGCATTTGCCAAAGCGGTACACCATAAGGCGGGACGAGGCAGTCTGAATTACATTTTATAGATGTATTTCTCACATATCTCAGAGCGTCGTCGTCGTCGTCGTCGAATGCACAAAGTGTGTGGTCTTGTTTCCCAGTCTATATTAGGTCGGTCTCGTAAGAGGTTGAATGTAACGAATAGGTGGGAAAGAGCATGGGGCAGCGCCTGTGTAGAACGAAAACACAAAACATCAGGGGTGTGAGCGTTTCGAGATGAGTCGTATGCAAGTTATACTTGGTCGTCAGTGACCGTGTGACCTAATGGATAAGGCGTCGGACTTAGGATCTGAAGATTACAGGTTCTAATTCTGTCACTCTCGTGTTCGTTTAGATCCTAACCACATTATCGGAATCCATTTTTCGATCACGAGTAGTGTCGTTCATATTAAAATGACAAACACCGAAGGTTGTGAAGATGTTATTCGCCGCCATACCAATGGACTTAAGTTCAAATACTCTGATGGTCACGTCGGACCAGTAACACTTAAACTCGCAGAGTACGGTCAACGCACGATTAGGGTGTTTGAACTACCTTTTGAAGTGCCGAAGGACGTAGTTGTCTCTGAGTTACAACCATACGGTAACGTCATCGGTTACGTAGAGGAAAAATGGCAAACTTTCACGACCTACCATGTCCTTAATGGTGTGCGTCAGGTAAAAATTGAACTGAAAAAACATATACCATCATATTTGACAATTGGCGGTGTGCGAGCCATTGTCAAGTACGACGGCCAACCCCGAACATGTGCGGGTTGTGGACAAGAAGGCCACGTCAGATCTGCCTGGATGCGACGCCACCTGATCCGAACGCCGGTCGGCGAGGAAGCGTCCCCACATATGACAAGGTTGCCCAGGAAGGTAGCACCTCTGCACAGGGTCTTCCTGCTCTGTTGACGTCGTCTGATCAGGCAGATGCAACCGCTACTGAGATTCCTTCTGAGGTGCCACAGACGCCAGATCCCGACCTTCCACATCATCGCAGCACTGTGACTGAAAATGCTGCTGAAATGGACGTTGCTCCGGGAGTGGTACCTACTTCTGCTTTCCTTCAGACTGATCCGGAGTCAGACGAAGGCCACCCGCAATCAGACTCGGAACGACCTGTTCGAAAACAAGGGTCGACACGAAAGAGAAAGAAACGTAGCCGTACACCCCCTGATGAATCCATTCTACGGATGGGTGCCAGAGATGCAGAACCGAAGATGGACGACAAACCGCTCTATGATGTCCAAAAGTCGATGCGAACGGCCCGCCACAGGCGACCACTGGCAACGATCACCTCTCCTTACTGGCGAAGTCGCCCCCACAGGTCGACGTTGAAGAAAGTCTATATGCTGAGCCGAAAACTACGTCTCCTCTCCACATGGATGATGAAAACAGTCGGTACCCTACCGCAGTATCAGTCTCCTGGGCAGACGACGTGGAGATCGAAGGGAATGGGGTGGACAGTGCTGATGATGGGGCGCCCCCATTGGTTGCGCCCGCGCCAGCAAACTCTCCACAATAGCAACCTCTTCAGCGGACCGGCAAGATCGACGACCTCTCGCCCCTGAAGAGGCAGCCCCACCTGTGCCTGTGGGACTCCTACACCAGCATTATAGTGTCGCAACGATTAACCTCGCGACCATTCGTGCGCCCCACAAACTAGCGCTGCTCCGCGATATGATTTATGATGCGGACATTGATATTGCGCTTTTTCAGGAAGTGCATGTCGCCGATTTTTCACCACCACATGGCTTCACGGCGCATCTTTCCCCCGCTTCGGACACCGGTAGTGGTGTTGCCATCATCTTACGAGAAGGTCTTCCTGCCGAAGATGTCCTATACCTCCCCAACGGCAGAGGTATGGCCCTTACTCTCTTTGGTGTACGCATCCTCAACATTTATGCGCCGTCGGGCTCCAGCTACCGTCTTGAACGCAATGCCTTCTTCGCAGATGAAGTTGCACCCCTTTTTATGGGACTTCAACTGCACCCAGCGACCTCAGGATCAATTGCCGCGTCACTCACCATGCGCAGCTCTGGAAACACTCGTGACGCGGCTACAATTTGTCGACACGTGGAGACATGTTCACGGTGATCGTTTGGGCTTTACGTACTACACTGCTCACTCCTCTAGCCGACTGGATCGCATCTACATCTCGCGATCCCTAATTCAACACACACGACAGGCTGAAATCTGGCCTGTTGCTTTCTCAGATCATGAGGCTTACTTCAGTGACGTTGTTCTCACAAGACAGGCAGTATGGCACGGACGTGGTTTATGGAAACTGAACACGGCACTTCTTAATTCACCTGACTGTCGACTTCTAATAGAAGACACTTCGATCACATGTAATAGACGCCGTCCCACGTATCCGTCTACCATATCCTGGTGGATCCAGTGTGCAAAACCTGCTCTTCGAAAAACTTTGATCCGATATGGCAAAGATGTTGTTGCCTGGAGGAAGAGCACTACGCACTTTTACTACAGGATCCTACGAGAATGCTCCACGATGCCAGCCTCCCCTGAGCGCCATACAAGGATAAACCATGCTAAGTCCCAAATCTCCAATCTCATGCGAAGGCACTTGGAAGGAGCGATAGTACGATCTCGTACTGCTGATCGCATGCCTCATGAACATCCATCTATGTACCATATCATCCAAGAGCGCCAACATCGTCGCCGAAAATTTTTTCCCATCCTAACAGACCAAGATGGGCGTCGCTACGTAACCCAATCTGCAATAGGGAATGTGCTTCACGCCCACTACCAGCAGCTCTACGCCGCAATTCCACATTCCCCAGAGTTGATCGAGGAAGTCTCACAGCTCAACTTCGGTGGTCTCCCAGGAGATGCGGCGATTGACTTGGTGTCAGAGGTGACTGATGATGAAGTCCGCGATGCGATCCGAGCAGGAACCATCAATCGCTCCCCAGGACCCTACGGTCTTCCCCTCGAATTTTATCGCACCTTCCGTGATTTGTTAGAGTCCACCTTCACCTCCATATGTCGGGAACTGAAGTCTCCAGAAGTACCTGTGCCAGACTCTTTCATGGAAGGAATTATTATTCCTGTACATAAACCGCATGGTGGCTACAATATCAGTGATTATCGGCCCCTCACCCTCCGTAACAGTGATATGAAAATCTTCACTCGCCTTTTGGCGGCACGACTTAAAACCGTTGCCCGATATGTTGTGTCGCCAGACCAAGCATCTCTGGGAGGGGATAATAATATCCGCACGGCTTTATGCCGCTACAGGGATATGATCGCCGTTACCCAGGCACAAAGCCTCTCTCGGGCACTTGCGTCTTTGGACTTTAGTCAAGCTTTTGATAGGGTTGACCATTCGTTCCTTACGGCCGCTCTCCACCATATGGGTTTCCCAGTCGCCGTTATCACGGTAGTGATGCGCCTTCTGCGGGATGCTTCTTCCAGGATTATGTACAATGGCAGACTCACTCCTCCGATAAAAATAGGTCGATCCGTACGTCAAGGTTGCCCTCTATCAGCGATTTTGTACGCCTTTTCCTTGGAATCCTTGCTATGTGGGCTCAGACAACGTTTGTTAGGGTTGTCCATAGATCGATACCGATTCTGTTGCACGGCCTATGCTGACGATGTAGTCATCTGTTTGCGTAATGCCGACGAGGTTAGAGCTGTTTTGACGTGGGTAGCGACTTATGGTGAGGCGTCAGGTAGCTCTTTAAAGGTACGTAAGTCACAAGTTATGTTCATTGGCACGGGACTCCCTGTGGAGTGTGTTACACCTCTCACCACCGTTGATACCATTCGCTGTTTGGGAATAGACTTTTCATCTGATCTCAGGCGTTCAGCCACCATCAACTGCAGACGCCTCCTTTTAATGATCAGAGCAGGTCTTATGGATCATCGTCTTCGATCCCTAGATATTCTCCAAGGAGCTCGATATGTCAATATATATATCGCATCCCGAGTGCCCCATGTAGTACAAGTTCTACCTTTCCCGCTTACTATGGCACGTCGCATGTTGGCAGCGATGGCATCTTTCGTCAGCTCTGGGCTGTTGTTCAAAGTGAACTATGGAACCCTTACTCTTCCCCATGAATGAGGTGGGATAGGTGTGTTTCACGTGCTGGATAGAGCTTGCGCCCTATTTGTGAGCTCCCAGATGACGGTATGGACACGATGCCCAATGAGCCTCACTGGTCTCCTCCTGACGGCATATACGCCGGTCTCACTGTCAGCCCCAGTGATGATCTAGGACGTTCTGGTCCATTTCTATTATATACGATACTTGTTTCTTGAACTCAGTTATCTACGCCTCACCTTACCAAGACAGCTTTTACTCAAGACAAAGGCAGTATACAATGTCCTCCAATTAGGTCGTCCACCTAACCCGATAGAACAAAAGTTCCCCCAGATAGACTGGCGTCATGTATGGCGCGCGGTTTTCGCCCATTACCTTGACATGAATGTTCAATCTGTCTGGTACCTAACTGTCAATGGTAAGAAAATCAATCAATCACGCCTTCATCGTATCTACCTCGCCCAATCACCTCTCTGTTCCACGTGCGGAGTCCCAGACAATGATGAACATCGGTTTGTTTGCGGACCGGCGGCGGAGGTTTGGCAATTCATTCGTCTTATTGTCGTTTTTCTAACGCGGGACATTCCGGATCGGATTACTCCCCTTTCATTATTATTTCCGGATCGTGAATATTTTCCTCGGACAAAGACCAATGCTGTGAATTGGATTCGCGGACATGCCATTCACTACCTATTTGGACAAACTGTAGACTCTGTACTCGATTTTTGGACATACTTCAATGACAGTCATTATGTCGTTGTCCGTCACCCAAAATACAAACAATTTTTCTCGAACTTCCTTGGGAGTGCTTTCCACGACCCGCCTCGCAGCTGGAATGTATTAAGTCAAGAGAGAGGAACGTTTCCTGCTTGAACCAATGAACATTTCTGAGAAATTGAACAGAACACATAAATTTCGAGAAGACGTGACTCAACATATTACCAGCGGGGCGCAGAAGGCCTCTGATCAATGACACAACAAAACTAAACAAAAACAAAAAAATAACATAGCAACAATAAAAAAATAAAATTCAGAAAAAATAAGATTTTGTCTTGTTTGTAAGGACAGCCCTAACCTTGATTTCCTATATTTACCCTGGTAGATAGACAGCTCTCTGGGGTAGGTTCAGTCAGGAGCCAACGCCTGAAGTGGAACAGATTTATCTTCTTTTTTTTTTTAGGATGAAAAGTGGCGGTGGCACTTGGTTCTTTTTTTTAGTTCCATTTCATAAAAGGGTTAACTAATGAAAAAAATGAAAAAAAAGTGGTAAGGAGTCTGGAACGTTCCAGCGCCTCGGCTGGGGCGAATAGCCCCAGCCGGGCCAGTGTTCAAACCTGGCCGGCGCTGGAATTTTCAGACTTCCATACACTAGCTTTATATATATATATATATATATATATATATATATATATATATATATATATATATATATATATATATATATATATATGTGTGTGTGTGTGTGTATAAGGCGTAGGACTTCAGATCCGAATATTGCAGGTTCGAATCCTGTCACGGTCGTGTTTTTCCAGTTCTGAAAAAAAATATCGTTTTAATGTAGCAATTGAGCAGTACGAAACCGTCTGAATGTTGCTGTTGACCATTTTCTGCTTAGAGATCCTCTTGAGCTTGAAACACACATGACAAGACCGGTGTTAACTAGTGAAATGGTCGGCAGAGTGCTGCCACCGCGAGTTTTGACTGGCACTTGCACATCTAAAACAACGTCGGAAAGTAACTCGTTCAGCTTTTGAGTCACATCAAGTATGTGTGTTAATTTTGACGCCACTAGCTCTGCATGTTGTCATGCAATTCCTTTATCTCTCAGAAATGATTATGAAATAAAAGTGAATTACGTGACGAGTGTGACGTTAAGAAAACATTAGGCAACATGGAGAGATTCCGTTTGGGACCACCCAACCCAAACGAGTACTGTGTGACGTGCTACCCGGCAGGCATTCACCGAGGCAGCCGGCTAGCTCAGTCGGGAGAATGTGGGACTCTTAACCCAGAGTCGTTGGTTTGGGCCCCACGCTGGGCGGAACGGAGTTTTGTTCCGCTGCAGATGTAAATTACCGTTTTTCAGATTAACGTGATGTAATGGAAATAGCAAGTTTAAACTTTGCCTACGTCTCCGTCAGTCGCAAGGAAACTGTATTTGAAGGTGAATGTGATTTTGTAGACATGTGTGAAAGACATGTTCTGAAATGCAAGTGTTGTTGTTTGGAGAGCACATCGGTTACGTGTCAGATGTGTAGCCAAGCAGTAATGGGACGCCATAGCTGCAAATATTAGTCGGTAATATGAAGTGTTGTCAGCTGAAGTCTGATGATGCAGACGACCATAACGACGAAGTACGAAACTTACCGCTTTACCGCGCCTTTTTAGCTCAGTGGCAGAGCACTGGTCTAGTAAACCAGGGGTCGTAAGTTCCCTCCTCACAGGAGGAAGACGAATTTTGGAAATCAGTTGCGCTTAGTGGCCGTGTAGCAAACAGTATCTGTGATGACGAACAATTAGCGACTTGCGTTTTATTAAGAATAACTCTCAGATGTGATTAAGACGAATGGCACAGATAAAGCATTTGCCAAAGCGGTACAGCATAAGGTGGGACGAGGCAGTCTGAATTACATTTTGTAGATGTATTTCTCACATATCTCAGAGCCTTTCGCGGTCGTCGTCGTCGTCGTCGTCGTCGTCGCCGCTTCTGCAGAAGTAGCAAATGGCCATCGTAACAAATGCGGCGAGGGACGTCCTGCCTTCGATTCCGAATGCACAAAGTGTGTGGTCTTGTTTCCCAGTCTATATTTGGTCGGTCTCGTAAGAGGTTGAGTGTAACGAATGGGTGGGAAAGAGCAAGGGGCAGCAGCAGTGTTGAACGAAAACCCAATTCCTCAGGGGTGTGAGCGTTTCGAGATGAGTCGTATACAAGTTATAGTTGGTCGTCAGTGACCGTGTGGCCTAATGGATCAGGCGTCGGACTTCGGATCTGAAGATTACAGGTTCGAATGCTGTCACGCTTGTGTTTTTCCAGTTCTGAAAAGATACATACCGTTTAATGTCGCAATTGAGCAGTACGAAACCGTCTGAATGTTGTTGTTGACCATTTTCTGCTTGGAGATGATCTTGAGCTTGAAACACACACAACAAGACCTGTCTTAACTAGCAAAATGGTCGGCAGAGTGCCGTCACCGCGAGTTTTGACTGGCACTTGCACATTTAAAACAACGTCGGAGAGTAACTCGTTCGGCCTTTGAGTCACTTCAAGTATGTGTGTTAATTTTGACGCCACTAGCTCTGCATGTTGTCATGCAATTCATTTACCTCTCAGAAATGATTATGAAATAAAAGTGAAGTACGTGACGAGTGTGACGTTAGGACAACATTAGGCAGCATGGAGAGATTCTGTATGGGACCACCCAACCCAAACGAGTACTGTGTGACGTGCTACCCGGCAGGTATTCACCGAGGCAGCCTGCAAGCTCAGTCGGCGAAGATCGCTGTGGTCCCGTGGTTAGCGTGAGCAGCTGCGGAACGAGAGGTCCTTGGTTCAAGTCTTCCCTCGAGTGAAAAGTTTAAATTTAGTGTCGAGGCGCGGCCGTCGTGCAGGTCGGACGTGCCTGGAGCGTTGTTTACGTGCTCAGCTGCGGTCCTGCGGTGCGGCACGTGGTGAGTCGAAGGCCGTTGCGGCGCGCATAACATCTTGTTGTTAACGAATAGAACCTAACATGGATCACCCAGAGCGGAAAGATAATATGAGGTTTATGTTTGATGGAAGTTTTTCTCGACCGAAATATTACGAAGTCGAACGATTTCTCGATGAAGACGTAAAATTGCCTCCCACCGATAGCATTGGTATCCATTTGTCTATTGTCAGTAGCACAGTTTATATCGAATTGCGTGACCCAAAATTGTGCGACAAAAGCATCGATTCATGTGGCGGTACCTATAAATTTCGACACAGTGACGGGAATGTTGGTGAGGTGACTGTTGTCCACGCTGGTCTTGGTATTCGCACCGTCATGATTTTCGAGTTGCCTTTTGAAATCACGGCTGAACAAATTAATGCTTCTATTAAGTCCTACGGCAAAATTATCAGTAAAATTGCCGAAAAGTGGGCTCCGTTCCATAAGTACCCTGTTTTGAACGGTGTGCGGCAAATTAAGATCGAATTGCAATGGCATATTCCATCCTACCTAACGATTTGTGGATATAGGGCGATAATCATGTATGAGGGACAGCCTCGTACATGTTCAGGCTGTAATTCCACGGGACACGTCCGGGCACAGTGCATCCAACGACATGTAACGCAGCTGCCTGCGGGTGAACTGGGCCCTCCCCCGCAACTGACAATATTACCGACTACTTATGTAGCGGCGGTCCGTGCAAATACACCCACTGCGTCGGCTGCGGAAGTCGGACTTAGTGTGGCCGATGTTACGAATGGCGGAGATGTACCTATGGAAATCTGTACCACTCAGGAAGCCTTGCCGGTCGCTGGCTTGCTTGCCGCGGTGCCCCGTGATGCCTCACGTGAGGAAGCCAGGGTTGACGTTGTGGAGGCGGCCACTACCGCCACTGACAGCCAGCAAGAGACAGAGACTCTTCCTCTTCCTTTAGAGAATGCGGAAGCCTCTGTCAGTAGGTCCTCCCCGAAAAAGCACAAGAAAAATCGGATCGCTCGTCCTGCGGCAGCCCAATCGGCACCTCCCTTGCGTGAAAAGGCCAAACACGCGGGCCGCATGATCTGCGATGACACTTCGGGGACCGAAGACTCTCTTCCGTCGTTGGCCTCACCCATGAATATTGACGATGATGTCTCCAACCTTGACACGGGGAGGGCACATATTTGTGCTCCATCGCGGACGGCCTAAGTTGCAGATGTGCAGGGTGACGGCCCGCAATGCGGTTCCGGAACTGCTGCAGCAGGCGCGACGACGGCTGTGTCTGTCGATAATTGGGAGGATGATATTGAAGATATGACTGGCAATACCGAGCGTGAAGAACCGATGGCAACTGGAGATACGCTGCTTACGTCTCGGCGCAATGCAGCGTCCACGGACGGCGACGTCTACACTTATTCGACCTCCGAAGCGGACGACTGTTGAAGGGATAAAAATCGTACCTGTTTTCATCTGCAGATGACCAGTCGTCCCACATCGCTCCGTTCACGACAATCCTATAAGATTTCTACCATGAATGTTAACCGCATTGTCTCTCAAGCAAAAATCCACAGCCTTCGACAATATTTACGGGCCGTTCGTACAGGAAGCACTGACTCCGCTCCTAGCCGACGTCCCCGGTTATGACGCCATTGTCAATGTAGGAACGGAGGCAGGTACGATCATTCTGTATCGGGAAGGCATTGAATGTTCTTGTTTGTCCATGTTACCTACCGGACGAGGCATTGCCGCACAGTTCCATGATGTACTCCTTCTTAATGTGTACGCCCCTTCCGGTTCCAACGCGCGAGCGGCGAAGAGGGAGTTTTACACGGGAGAGATACCGAATCTAATCACCGACTTGCGTCTGCGTATTATTATGGGTGGTGACTTTAACTGCATTTTGTGCCGCACCGATCAAACGCCGAACTTTAACTTCAGCCAAGAACTGCTAACACTAGTTACAGAATTGCAGTTAGTCGACACGTGGGCGACCTTACACCCAGATGAAGTTGCCTTTACTCACTTTACGCAGACGTCTTCCAGCAGGTTAGATCGCATATATGTGCAACGCGGTCTTTTAGCCGACGTGGGAACTTGCGAATATTGGCCCGTTAATTTCAGTGAACATATCGCTTACCACATCGTCTTTAATCACTCACCGCAGAAAGTTTATAGAGGCTTCGGACGATGTCAACGCAACTGTCGCCTCTTACAAGACGCCACTTTAGAGCGTGAGATCCTGTCAGCTTGGCACTCCGTAACATCAAGCAGGCCCACGTACCCCACGTGGATTGATTGGTGGACGCTTCATGCAAAGGGGAAACTCATTACTTGCATCAAGCACCACGCCCGGCTTCGTGCGCGCGGTGAGAAGGAAATCACTGAAATCTATTTCTGTGCCCTGCGGGAATTGTACCGGGATTATCATCAGGTGCCTAATAACATCACGCACGTACGCAGACTCCAAGCCAAGATTACATCCTTGACGGGTTGCACCGCCATCGGCCACCAGATTCGAGCACGTGACTTCACAAACTTGCCGCAACAGCACACGTCTGTCCATCATATCGTCCAACTGTTACATGCAGCGCGCAGGAAACTTATTCATAAGTTGCAGGATGCAGACGGTGCTTGTTATACCCTACAGCGAGACATCAAAAACCATGTTACCAACCACTTTGCTGCACTTTACACCCGTGCTGGTGTACCTCATGAGAAAGTGCGAGAATGGTATCATTCTGGACCCCCGCCGTATCGCATTACCGACGACCTCAATCGGGACTTGCTTGCTCCCTTTACCAAAGAAGAACTGAAGGATGCCCTGCTTGCTGCGCCACGAAATAAATCTCCGGGCACGGACGGGCTCTCTGTCGAGTTTTACGTCAAATATTGGCCTATATTAGGGGACAAACTCACGGAGATGTACAATGAAGTACTACATGGGATTGCTCTACCCCCAGCTTTCACAGAGGGGTTAACTGTTTTAATACCTAAGACGCCGACGCCGACCACCACCAAAGATCTGCGGCCCATTACTCTGCTCAATGCCGACTTTAAGCTTCTGACGCGCGCCCTCAATGCCCGATTACGACAGCTGTTACCCTGTCTTCTGGGACCATACCAAATGAGTGCGATCCGTGGTCGGTCGCTGTCCACCATTTTGCCGCTCTATCGGGACCTCGTCTCCCTCACCTGGGCCACCCGCACTCCTATGGCCATAGCATTTCTTGACTTCGATAAGGCTTACGATCGAGCTGACTATCACTATCTCAGCGGCGTGATGGAATCAATATGCTTTAGTCTTAATTTTATCCACCTCATCAACAACTGTATCAGTGGTACCCGTACACGCTTCCTGATCAATAATACATTGACGGAGTACGTCCAGCTCTCACGGGGTATCAAGCAAGGCTGTCCTCTTTCAACGACGCTCTATGCGATCCTCATGGAACCCTTGTTGCGCCATCTACATCATAGCCTCCCTGGATTCCATTTTTATGGTATCAAGTCTGTGGTCCAAGCTTACGCAGACGATGTCAGCGTGCTTCTTAACGACGTCCGAGATGTCACCGCAGTGAAACGCATTCTTGAGGAATTCCAAAGAGATAGTGGTGCCATGTTAAACGTCAATAAATCCGCCGCCTTAACGCTTGGTCAAGAACGACCTATCACAGGCGACGCTTGGCTGCCCTGTGTACAGACTAGAAAACACCTTGGTCTCTACGTCACTGCCCGGCCTCTGGACATGTCTCACAAGAATTGGATACCCCAAATTCAGGCGATAAAAGCACTCCTGCGCGACCAGAACATGCGACACCTCGATCGTCTGCAGCGAGCCTTTTTCGTCAACTCTTATGCCCTCTCCAAATTACAATTTGTTGCCGCCGTCCTACCTATGCCACCCATAGTAGCAAGATCACTCCTAGCGGCGGCCGCCTGGTACGTCTGGAAGCTCAATATTTTTAAGGTTTCCTTCACCACGACAGCACTGCCATGCGATATGGGAGGCCTTGGGCTGAAAAACCCCGGCGTTCATGCCCTGGCTCTGTATCTGAAACGCTCATGGCAGATACTCACCGCCAGCGAGGACACCGTCACGAAGCGGCTCTATCAACTGTCCCGCCCTCGAAACTTATCTCCGCCTGTGGACATTGGCCACGTCGGCCCGCGTTTTCAGCATATAGCACTGTATTACCTTGAAATTAGCTATCTCGACGACGAGCTTTTCAAGAAGCCGACAGTAAAACTGTACCGCCACTTACTTCGGCCGTCACTGCCTGGCCCCTTGGAAAAGAAGTATCCGGCTTGCAATTGGTCCCTCGTTTGGGCTAACATCCATAATCCAACGCTTCCGACAGATGTTCGCTCCAAATGGTATGACGTGGTCGCTGAAACAATTCCGACGAAAGAAAAGCGGCACAGGATTAATCTTGCACCCAGTCCCTACTGCGACTTGTGCCACATGGTTGAGACTATTGCACATCTGTTTGTCTGCAAGGATCAAGGGCACATCTGGAATTGGACGGGCAAAAAACTCGCTGTGCTCAACCGGACTCCGCCTCATGCGATTCAGATCCACGACATTCTGCGCCCGGATTACCGACTCTTCCCTGCAGCCAAACATAACAGCTACCTATGGCTCATGGGACATTTTATCCACTATATTCTGTCCGGCAGTGCCCCTAATGTCTTAAATTTTCAAGTATATCTCTCACACCAACACTGGCGCACAACCAACAAATATGGGCACCGGTATCAGTCAACATTTCAAAATTTTTTTCACATCGTCCTTGAGATGCCGTAGGACGTGGATAACATGCATATCTGTTATAACAATTAGATTTTCCTGTACTACAATCAAGGATATACTCACTGCAAAGACTTCCATTTGTCTCATTGAGATTATGAATAAAGCCACGTATGAGATCAAGACTATGTCCTTCCCAGGAGCAGTTATTTCTACGACATATTAAATTTGGTGCATTTTGAATGAAACAAAAGCGCAAAACAGACAGCAGAAACGAGCAAAGAGGATGGATAGGAAACAAACGACTATACAAATTAAAAAAACAAAACAAAAACAAAAAAAGTCGGTAGAGGATGAGGCTCTTAACATCAGTGTCGTGGGTTCGTGCCTCACGCTGGGCGGAAAGGAATTTTGTTCCGCTGCAGATGTAAATTACCGTTTTTCTGGTTAACGTGATGTAATGGAAATAGCAACATTAAACTTTGCCTACGTCTCTGTCAGTCGCAAGGAAACTTTGTTGAAAGTGAAGGTGATTTTGTAGACATGTGTGAAAGACATGTTCTGAAATGCAAGTGTTGTTGTTTGGAGAACACATCGGTTACGTGTCAGATGTGTAGCTAAGCAGTAATGGGTCGCCATAGCTGCAAATATAAGCTGGTAATATGAAGTGTGTTGTCAGCTGAAGTCTAATGATGCGGACGACAGTGAGGCCGAACTACGCAAGAGTACCGCTAGGTGGTAGAGCACTGGTCTAGCAAGCCAGGGGTCGGAAGTTCCCTCCTCACAGGAGGAAGACGAATTTTGGAAATCAGTTGCGCGTCATGGCCGTATAGCAAACAGTATCTGTGATGACGAACAATTAGCGACAGGTGTTTTATTAAGAATTACTCTCAGATGTGGTTAAGGCGAATGGCGCAGATAAAGCATTTGCAAAGCGGTACAGCATACTTTCTTCGGCGGAACTCGAGAGAGTTGCGCCCTTCGAGGATTGATTTCCGCAATCGTCGAAGCGATAGGTTTAGCAGCAGCAGCAGCAGCAGCAGCAGTTCCAGTTCCAGTTCCAGTTCCAGTAGCGGTTCCCGTCGCAGTTCCGGCAGCGCAGGCACCAGTGTCAGCAGCAGCAGCAGCAGCAGCAGCAGCAGCCGCCGCCCCCGCAGCGCGACTCCTGTCGCCGGTGCAGCCCTTCCTGCTCGCCGTTCTCGTCGCCGGCTGACGCAGTCTGCCCCGTTCGTCGTCATCGCCGCCGCCTCCGCCAGCCCGCCACCGAGCCCGTTCGCCCCCGCCGCCGCAGCAGCAGGGCGGGGCCCCGGACCCCGCTCCCCGCCGTCGCAGCAGCAGCCGCCGCCGCCGTCTTCGTCTTCCTGGACTTGTGCAGTGTAGTATAGTGTTCGTCTTCATCTTCGTCTTCGTTTAGTGTTTCTTTTTCCCTCCTCCCGTTCAGTTGTTTCATTTCACCATGACCACCCCTACAACCACCGCCACTATCACAGCCATAACTTACACCTCCCACTCAGCAGCTGCCACCACCATTACTTGGTGTGCTCAAAAAACCCCCGCCCCCTACATCCCAAACCTCCTCACCCTTCCCTCCCCAGCTCCCTTTGTCGCTCCTTCTCCCCCAGCCACCTCACCTGACCCCTTCCCTCCACTCCCCCACGCCACTTCATCCGCTCATGCAGCCCCCGCCAGGGTTGTGGCTCGGAGAGCCACCACCCATGCCGCGCCTTCACCAGCACCAGCACGGGCACCAGCACCTGCGCCCGCACCTGCATCATCTGCAGAACCGGCCCCAGCACCACTGCCGGGACCTGCCTCCTCCCACCATCTCCTGGTTGCTCCTGTACCCCGCCCCTCTTCCCTTCCTGTAAAACGTCCAAGTGGCACCACTGCCTACTCCACTCCCAAGAAATCACAGCCCCTTCCCCCTCCTCCCCCCAAAGATGTCATGGATGTCTCCCCGCCCGCCCCTTCTACCGCTTCCTCTACCACCCCCTCCTACAGATACCTCCTTTCCCATCCATATCCCTCTCTCCTGGAGGCCCGCAACCTCACCTTGCTCCTCCGCCAACACTTTCCTGGCGCCCCTATCTCCCTTCTCACCCCTCGTAGGGACTCCGTCCTTATCGCCTCCTCTAGCCCCACCCTCCACACCGACATCCTATCCTGCATCCCCATTACCCGCTTCGGCCCCAATGCCTCTCTCGCCCCTGCTCCTTCCTCTTCCTCCTCCCGTCAACCCCAACCCCCGCGTCGCCCGCCAACCCTCACCGCTGTGATCACTCGGCTTAGTCCGACGATCACGGAGGAGGAGGTGTTGGCAGAGCTTAAGGCGCATCCCTACCTCGATTTTCGTTCCGTTCGCTGGATCCACAACCCTGCCGGCCCCACCCACCTTATGCGGGTTTTTTCTGAGCACGCTCCTTCGATCGACCTTCTCCTTAAGGAGGGTGCCCTCCTCTTCAACCGCCGCTACAAGGTCGACCCTTCCCGCTCCCCTCCCCAGTCCATCCGATGCCAGAGGTGCCTGCACTATAATGCACACCCAACATCTGAGTGCCGCAAGGCCCCTGTCTGCCCGCACTGCAAACAAGCTCACTTCCTCCGGCAGTGCCGCAACCTTCAGTCCCCTCCATCCTGCAACACCTGTAACCTCCCTCACCCCACATACTCCCAGAAATGCAAGGCTAGACCAGCCCCTTCCACTCCTGAACTCGCCGACCCTGTCCGCCCTCTGGATGACCCTACCCCCCCTGGTAACTCACTTCGTCCCCCCCCCCCCCACCGCCGAGGACATCATCCGCTTTGTCACCATCGTCCTCCAAAACGTCCATCCTTTTCAGCACCCCCACACCCTCCAGCAGATATCCCTCGCCGCATGCTCCGTGTTCCATCTCAATACCTATGCCACCTACTCCCATAACCAGGCTCACTTCACCTTCTCCCGTCTTGACACCCTCGTCTAAATTCCCATCATGGCGCGACAGCACCGTATCTTGTTCAATAACATCCGCTCCCTTCCTGTCAACAAGAACTTCCTTCTGCATACACTCACGACCCACTGCGTGGATGCCTTCCTCCTGAACGAAACCTTTCTCCAGCCCCACTTCACCGTCCACACCTCCCCCTACCTCCTTCATCGCTCCGACAATCCCCTCCCAATAGCGTGTGGTGGAGTCTCCATTGGCCACCACTGCCAGATCCCTGTTCGGCTCCAACCCCTCCTTCCTGACCCCACAGAACATCTGATCCTCAGCCTCTTCTTCCCCGGCCTCACCATCACCTGTGCCACCATTTATGTCCTCTCCACTGCCCCTATTCCTTTCGACTTCCTTTCCCACATCGACCGTACCTTCTCCTCCTACGTGATTGCTGCCGACCTTAATATCCATAGTCTCTCCGCTGCCCAGCTACAGCGGTGGCATCGGTCCTCGCCACCCTCCAAGGAGATGTCCTTCCTCTTCCCCAACACACCCGCCCTGAATCCAATACCACTCCCGATGTTGTCCTGGCCTTCCCCAACCTCCTTGGCCGCATCGCGGTGGACGTCTTTGATCCTATTGGCAGTGACCATCTCCCTGTCCTCCTTACCATATCTGACGGTCGTCGTCCCCGTCCCGACCCTCGCCTTGACCCACCCCCCAAGTATGTCCATGATTACTCCCATGCCGAGTGGAATGCCTACTGGGATACCCTTACTGCCCGAGTCGATAGCCACCCTCTCACCTACCACCAACCTGATGACATCGCCCATGCCGCGTCCTTTCTCCAACAGACCTTGTCTGAGGCCGTGGAGGCCCACATCCCTACCATCGCTATCCACCCGCACCGTCCCACTTTACCCCCACAGGCCGTCCTCCTCCTTCGAGAATCCCGTCGTCTTTACCATGCCTTCCTTCACACGTGTGACCGGGACACACTACGACGTCACCGGCAACTCCAGAGACACATCTGGAACTTGCTCGCGGCTAAGAAACGCCGGGACTGGCGACAGACATGCACCTGTCTTAATGCTACCCTACCTCTTAACTCGTCCAAGTACTGGTCTGCCTTCCGCCGCCTTTACCGGATCTAACCCCCCCCCACCCATACTATCCTCTCCTGCATAATGACCGTCCCTTTCCTGACAACCTTAGTAAGGCCAACCATTTTGCCTCCTACCTCACGGATATCTTTACCGTCCCTGACGATCCCCAGTTCGATTATTCCCTCTTCCCCGATGTCCACGATCGAACTGACACCTCTGTCCCTCCACTCGCTCCTGGCTTCCAATACTTGGACAACATTACACACACCGAACTCAATACCCCTATCACTACTCAAGACATCCTAGCTATACTCCGCACCAAACGCAACAACGCTCCTGGTCACGACCGTGTTACTTACCGTCACCTCCGTGAAGTTCTCGCCTCCTTCCTCTCCACCCTGGCCAGACTGTACAATGTGGTCTTGTCCACCGGCTTCTACCCCGACCTGTGGAAAACCTCCCGGATCCTGATGTTCCTCAAACCTGATAAACCACCTTCCGCTGTCTCCTCCTACCGTCCTATAAGCCTTACCTCGGTCTTCAGCAAGGTCCTGGAATCCATTCTTACCCGCCGCATCCACCAGCACCTCCACCAGCACCGCTTCCTTCTCTCCACCCATTGTGGGTTTTGGCCATCCTTCTCTGCCGATGACCTTCTCTTTCACCTCACTCACCTCCTATCAGAATGACTCAACTCCCGTCGCTCTGCCATCTTCCTCTCCCTCGACCTTGAACGCGCATATGACCGTGTATGGCATTCTGGTCTCCTCTTCAAGCTCCAAACCTTTGCCCTTCCCATAAACTGCGTCCGTCTGGTCGCCTCCTTCATCTCCCACCGTCTTTCCTATGTCACCATCCATAACAAGGATTCCTACACCTCCTACCCCTCCGCCGTTGTGCCCCAAGGCTCCGTCCTTTCCCCTCTTCTTTACCTTCTTTATACGGCGGAAATGCCTCCGCCTGCACCCCCCCTACACCTTCTCCAGTACGCCGATGACACCGCCTTCCTAGCCCTCGCCCCCAGCCTGCAACGCTCCCAGCACCTTCTCCAATCCCATTTTGACCGGCTCACCTCTTGGTGTAACCAGTGGTTGCTCAAGGTCAATCCTTCCAAGACCCAGGCAATCATCGTAGGCAAAACTACCCCTTCCTTCCGTCTCCTTGATTTCTATCTTACCATTTATGGCCGTCCTATTAACCTCACCCCCACCCTCAAGTACCTTGGCGTCACCCTTGATCGTCACCTCTCCTGGACACCTCATCTCCGGACAATCCAAGCCAAGGCACGCTCCCGACTCCGCCTCCTCAAGCTCCTATCTGGCCGCACATGGGGTCTGGACCCGTCCACCGTCCTCCACACCTATAAATCCCTCATCCGTCCTATCCTTTGTTATGCCCATCCCGCCTGGATCTCCGCCCCTCCTACCTTTTACCAATCCCTTCTAATACTTGAACGCCATGCGATCCGCCTCGCCTACCGCATCCGCCTCCCTTCCCCCATGCGGATCCTCTATGACCTCATCCCCTTCCCACACCTCCTCCTTTTCCTCGAACGGATACGGATCCTCTACACCTCCCGCAACCTTGATCCTCCCCACCCGCTTGTCTCTCCCATCTCTCCCACCCCAATCTGCTGCCGCGCCTGTACTCCTGTATCCCACCTGCTCTCCATCTTTACACTCTCCACAACCCTCTCCCAAGGTGGCTTCGCCCAACTCACCCTCCCAGATGATGCCCTCCTCCCCTCCATCTACCCCTCCTACCAACTTTGAGCCTTGCCTTCCCTCTCCTCTCCTTATCCTGTGGGCACCCTCTCTCCCTTCTCTCCCTCCCTCCTTCCCTCCCCTCCCCCTCTCCCTGGGCTTCCACACACCACCCCTCCCTCTCCCATCCCCTCCCCATTGGCATCAAACCCTCCCCCATTCCTTCCTACCCTCGCTCCTTCCCTCTGGCAGGTCCCAGGCCTTACTCGTGTGACAAGTGCATCACCAACCGCCGGAGATTGTCGCCGCAGTGATTATGTGTTTTGTCGTCCTGTTAGTGGATCTGTGTCTCTTGTTCCGTGCTCCATCGTTCACGTGTGCTACTTTGTATCTCTCCGTTATGTGCTGTGTGACTTGCTTTTAACTTGACTGCTCCACAGTGAACGGCTTCTGTTATTTTACTCTGTTTGTCTACTGTTTTTTAACCTCCATGTCCCTTTGTATCTCCTACTGCTTGTACTATGTTCTTGTCTGTGGCCGAAGAGCGGCTTAGTTACGCCACTTCTGGCCTACCTATGTATAGGTATGAAATAACAATAAAGAAAAAAAAAGTACAGCATAAGGTGGGACGAGGCACTCTGAATTAAATTTTATAGATGTATTTCTCTCATATCTCAGAGCCTCTCACGAACGTCGTAGTCGTCGTCGTCGTCGCCGTCGCCGTCGCCGCCGCCGCTTCTGCAGAAGTAGCAAATGGCCATAGTAGCAAATGCGGCGAGGGACGCCCTGCCTTCGATTCCGAATGCACAAAGTGTGTGGTCTTGTTTCCCAGTCTATATTTGGTCGGTCTCGTAAGAGGTTGAATGTAACGAATGGGGGGGGAAAGAGCAAGGGGCAGCGGCAGTGTTGAACGAAAACACAATTCCTCAGGGGTGTGAGCGTTTCGAGATGAGTCGTATACAAATTATAGTTGGTCGTCAGTGACCGTGTGGCCTAATGGATCAGGCGTCGGACTTCGGATCTGAAGATCCAACCCAAACGAGTACTGTCTGATATGCTACCCGTTAGGTATTCACCGAGGCAGCCGGCTATCTCAGTCGGTATAGCGTGAGACTCTTAATCGCAGGGTTGTAGGTTCGAGCCCCACACTGGGCGGAACGGAATTTTGTTTCGCTGCAGATGTAAATTACCGTTTTTCTGGTTAACGTGATGTAATGGAAATAGCAACATTAAACTTTGCCTACGTCTCTGTCAATCGCAAGGAAATTGTATTTGAAGGTGAAGGTGATTTTGTAGACATGTGTGAAAGACATGTTCTGAAATGCAAGTGTTGTTGTTCGGAGAGCACATCGGTTACGTGTCAGATGTGTAGCCAAGCAGTAATGGGTCGCCATAGCTGCAAGTATTAGCCGGTAATATGAAGTGTTGTCAGCTGATGTCTGATGATGCAGACGACCGTAAGACCGAAGTACGCAAGAGTACCGCTATGCCGCGCCACTTTAGCTCAGTGGTAGAGCACTGGTCTAGTAAACCAGGGGTCATAAGTTCCATCCTCAGAGGAGGAAGACGAATTTTGGAAATCAGTTTCGCGTCGTGGCCGTATAGCAAACTGTATCTGTGATGACGAACAATTAGCGACCGGCGTATTATTAAGAATTACTCTCAGATGTGATTAAGGCGAATGGCGCAGATAAAGCATTTCTCAAAGCGGTACACCATAAGGTGGGACGAGGCAGTCTGAATTACATTTTATAGATGTATTTGTCACATATCTCAAAGCCTCTCGCGATATTCGTCGTCGTCGTCGTCGTCGTCGTCGTCGTCGTCGTCGTCGTCGCCGCCGCCGCTTCTGCAGAAGTAGCAAATGGCCATCGTAGCAAATGTGGCGAGGGGTGCCCTGCCTTCGATTCCGAATGCACAAAGTGTGTGGTCTTGTTTCCCAGTCTATATTTGGTCGGTCACATAGAAGGTTGAATGTAACGAATGGGTGGAAAGAGCATGGGGCAGCGGCTGTGTAGAACGAAAACACAATTCCTCAGGGGTGTGAGCGTATCGAGATGAGTCCTATACAAGTTATAATTGGTCGTCAGTGACCGTGTGGCCTAATGGATCAGGCGTCAGACTTCGGATCTGAAGATTACAGGTTCGAATGCTGTCACGCTCGTGTTTTTCCAGTTCTGAAAGGGAAACATACCGTTTGATGTAGCAATTGAGCAGTACGAAACCGTCTGAATGTTGCTGTTGACCATTTTTTGCTTGGAGTTGCTCTTCAGCTTGAAACACACACAACAAGACCGGTGTTAACGAGCGAAATGGTCGGCAGAGTGCCGTCACCGCGAGTTTTGACTGGCACTTGCACATCTAAAACAACGTCGGAAATCAACTCGTTCGGCTTTTGAGTCACATCAAGTATGTGTGTTAATTTTGACGCCACTAGCTCCGCATGTTGTCATGCAATTCCTTTACCACTCAGATATGATTATGAAATTAAAGTGAAGTACGTGACGAGTGTGACGTTAGGAAAACGTTAGGCAGCATGGAGAGATTCTGTATGGGACCACCCAACCCAAACGAGTACTGTGTGACGTGCTACCCGGCAGGTATTAACCGAGGCAGCCGGCTAGCCCAGTCTGTGGAGCGTGAGACTCTTAATCACCGGGTTGTGGGTTCGAGCCCCACGCTGGGCGGCACGGAATTTTGTTCCGCTGCAGATGTAAATAACCGTTTTTCTGGTTAACGTGATGTAATGGAAATAGCAACATTAAACTCTGCCTACGTCTCTGTCAGTCGCAAGGAAACTGTATTTGAAGGTGAAGGTGATTTTGTAGACATGTATGAAAGACATGTTCTGAAATGCAAGTGTTGTTATTTGGAGAGCCCATCGGTTACGTGTCAGATGTGTAGCCAAGCAGTAATGGGTCGCCATAGCTGCAAATATTAGACGGTAATATGAAGTGTTGTCAGCTGAAGTCTGATGATGCAGACGACAGTGAGGCCGAAGTACGCTAGAGTACCACTAGGCCGCGCCTCTTTAGCTCAGTGGCAGTTCCGCTTGAGACGCGACAGCGATCGGACGTGCTGTGTATTCGATTCGCCGTTACCCTCGGGTTGTGAATATTTACCTTCTGTGTGTGACGTTTCTTTGTCTTCTGTTTTTCGTTGTTTCTTTGCCTTAGTGTTTGTTTTGTGTCTTGCGTTGTATTGCGGCTTTTGCCGCATTAATTAAGTGTTATGGCTTCCCGGTTGTTTCCGCGGAAGTGTACTCTCAGTTTAACAAGTCTACCAGGAATGTCCAACCGACATCGTTGGAAATTCACGAATGGATTGTGGACACGATTGGCATTACATCGGACCAGGTACATATTGCGTATTTTGATACAGAATTATACTGCTTTTTTGTGAAATTGTTGAACCCGGTTTTGCTGGATAAGATATTACTTAAACATGGTGAGGAAGTGTCGTTCCGTCATAGGGATGGTTCTGTTAGCAGTGTTACTGTCTCAAATGCTGAAATTACGTATACCACAGTTCGGGTGTATAATTTACCCCCTGAAGTTGACAACAGCTATCTTAAGGAAGCTTTGCTTGGTTATGGTACTGTTCGGTCAATTCGAAATGAACGTTGGTCTGCACAACATAAGCTGCAATGTTATAATGGTGTCAGATCAGTTGAAATGCATATTAAGTCTAATATACCGTCCGATCTGGTTGTATGTGGTTATCGTGTACATCTTACTTATGAGGGGCAGCTTGGTACATGTTTCCTATTTAATGAACATGGTCATGTTCGAGCTAATTGCCCTAAGCGGGTATTTGTGCTTAAAAATGGCCTAGCACAGCGCCGCAAATTAACGGTTGCCGATCTTGTGCCAGCAGCTTCCTCCACTGTTTCCTACCTGCCTCCTGCAGTAGCTTCTTCACAACAGGTGTCACCCTCCCCTGATGCAGGTTTTCCTCCGCTACCCACTCGCCCAGACGTATCGGCTGCTCCTATACCGATTCCGTCTGTTTCCAACAACAAACGCCGTCGTGCTAGTGATACCGGTAGCACTGATGACGAAGCTGCTGTTACGCAGCCGGTTTGCGAATCTGATGAGAGAATTCCAGAATCTCCCATGCCTGTTTCGGATTCTGTTCCCGCTGTGTCTACTGCTTTGCCTGATGACGTCAAACTTGCTGCCAGGCCGTCGGTGCAAGAGCCACAACATTCGGTCGAGGTGTTGTTGACATCCCCACCGCCACAGGCATCACAACATGTTGACGACACTTCGGTGGAGACGGCTGTTTGTCGGAAAACCGCTCCTAGACCTGAGCGCTCCGCATCAGCAGACTCCAAACCTATCTTACCACCTCCTACACATTCTGAAACCGGTGCCGATGTTCCTGATGCAGTTTTCCCCATGATGGCTCCTCCTTCTGACTGCTCTCGCCCTGCTAATCCTTCGGACGCTTTGGTTGACGTGCCTGATCTCGAACCCCCCACTCCGCCTGCTCTTGAATCTGGTGTGCATCAGATACGTCGTCGGGTGAAAGTGCCCCCCAATCTCCACGCGGTGCGGAAGAAACATAAGCATGCGAAGGACGACTCTGATTCCGTTGATTCTGGACAATCACCCTCTGCCATGTCTGATGTTGATGATATGGATGTAGTTGCTTCTAGTGTGGTGTAATTTGAGTTTTCTTCCCATTTTTTGGTTGATGTTGCTGGCGTACATGTTTATATCCTTAAATATAAATGGCATTCAATCTGCTCTGAAGTTAGCGTCTCTGCAGCAGTTTATTTATGACTCTGCAGCTGATATTGTTTTCCTGCAGGAAGTCTCCGTTGCACACCTGTTTGTTCCTGGTTTTCGCACTATTATAAATTTTGCACCTGAGTTTTCTGCAGGTACTGCTTTCCTAATTTGTGACGGTATCCCCGTTACCGAAATTGAGCTTTTAGACTCGGGACGGGACATTGGTTGTCGGTTATTTGACACGACCTTGGTTAACATTTACGCCCCCTCTGGTTCTAGCAAGCGGCAGGAAAGGTCTCGTTTTTATAAAGAGTATCTGATTTACCTTTTACGAAAAAATCCTGCGACCTTGATATTGGGGGGCGATTTTAATTGTGTGTTACAAGCTAAAGACCAATCCCCTCATTTTAATTATTGTTTCGAGCTACATTCTCTTGTACGTCAATTACGACTACGCGATGCGTGGGAGGTTAAACACCCCACTTTTGTTAAATTTACATTTTTTACTGCCACCTCAAGTAGTCGACTTGATCGATTGTATATTTCTGATCCCCTTAATGTTTCTGTTTTAGATGTAGATGTTATTCCACCCAGTTTTACGGATCATTGTGCCCTTGCTGTTATAATTAATTTGGAGCGTCAACCTCTTAAACTTTATAGGCCGCTGTGGAAATTAAATGTCTCCTTGCTCGATGACCCTGACATCGAACCTCTAATACAGACGGCGTGGGACATTTGTTTACGTTCTCTGCGATACTATCCGTCTAAGCTTCACTGGTGGATCCACTGTGTGAAGCCAAAATTACGTCGCACTTTAATGTCCTACAGTTATAATAGAGCGCGAGTTCTGAAACTGACTTTTGAATATTACTATTCGGTGCTTCGCGAACTTTATGATAATTCTACAATGACATGTGCCCACCTTTCTGAGATTCGGAAAATTAAGGCCAAGCTTCTTAGTATTAAGCGGCTTCAGATGGAAGGATTGAAGATTAAATCTAAACCACCGTCCACGTTAGCACATGAAATGACTTCTATGTACCATCTGTTTCGTCACCACAAGAACCGTCGACGTGTATTGATTGACGGCCTTATGGCAGCTGATGGTCGCCGGCTTACCTTACAGAATCAAATAACCCATGAACTTACCTGCTACTATGAGACGTTATATACTGCGGCTGATTCTGATCCGATTGATGTTGACGAGATTTTAACTGCTATCCCATCAGTTTTAACAGAGGACCATAATGCGAAATTTTTAGCTCCTTTTACTGCAGACGAAATTTCAGCTTTCATTGCTTGGTCAGCATCTCACAAATCTCCTCGTCCTGATGGCCTACCTAAGGAGTTTTTTGTTCGCTTTTGGCCTATTATAGGGCCTGCTTTTACGGATATTGTGAATGAAATCTTGAATGGTGGCACAATTCCAGCCGATTTCAAGAGAGGTACGGTTGTCCTGATACCTAAATCTGCTGGTTTGAAGACAGCTAGTGACTTTCGTCCTTTAACCCTTTTAAATTTTGACTATAAGACGGCCGCTAGGGCTGTTAATGCACGTCTATCCCTCTTGCTTACACCTGTGATACCTCCTTGTCAAAGCTGCTTTCCAGGGCGCTCCATATTGACGTCTCTGGCGGGGTATCGTGATGTCGTGTCGATTGTCGCTGTCACCAATATTTCCTGTGCGCTTTTATTTGTTGATTTTAGTAAGGCCTTTGATCGTGTGTCCCATTCGTTTTTAGAGCTTCTGCTGCACCGGCTCGGTTTTAATGAACAGGCGCTGCTGGTACTTAAGAATATGACGACTGGCATTTCTGCTAAGATTGACATTAATGGGCAGCTAACAAAGGTCATTGATATTCAACATGGCTTCCCGCAAGGTAGTCCTTTATCCATGACCCTTTATGCTCTCTCCCTTCAACCACTCCTCACACGTCTCAACTCGACACTTCGTGGTCTTACGATCTCTGGGGTTACCCAGACGGCAACAGCTTATGCTGATAATTTGGTTGTTTTGCTTCGTTCCACCGCAGAAGTGCCGCAGTTGAAAATGGAACTCGATAAATTTTCTGCTGCCTCAGGTTCTCGTATCAATCCCCGTAAAAGCAAGCTCCTTAATTTGCGGGGCTTTGAACGTGTGGTTGTTCCGTGGGTTACAGCTGTTGAACACCATACACATTTAGGTATCTATCTTGAACGTTGTCCTATTCGGATGGCTGCAAAAAATTGGCAAGTGGCCATTTCCAAGCTGCAAGGTGTTTTATTAGAACACTCATGGCGTTCGATACCGCTACTGCAAAAAAAGCGTGTATTAGACACTTATGTTTTATGTAAAGTATATTACGTTGCTCAGCTTTTTCCGCTTCCCCGAATGCAGGGTGCAAAAATGGTCCAGCTTACTAACAGATATATTTGGCGGGGGCATATTTTTAAATTACGTTGTGATGTTCTTACGAAGCCGCGTCTTGAGGGCGGCTTGTCGTTCACCGATGTCCGTGTCAAGGCTGCTGCCCTTTATGTTAAGCGAACCCTCCATCTTTTATTATCTGAGTCCCCGACTGTTACTTCGCGATTATTCCATGTCGTTCGTCCTGCGAGCTTGTCACCGCCTATTAACGTTGGGCCTCTAAATGCGAAGCTACGGCATGTTCGAGACTTCTACATTGAGATTAGTTACCTAGATCTCCACTTACAACGTCGTCCTGTTATTACTACGCTAGCCCTGCTTGACAAATGGCACCGGTCTTCTTCTTCCAACCCGATTGTTTTGCATTATCCCAGTTTTAATTGGCGTAAAATATGGACGAATATTAGCTTACCCGTTCATTCAGCAACTGTTGCCTCCCTATGGTATAAGGTAGTTAATCAGCTGATTCCTACGAACGAACGCCTTCATCGTATAGGTTTATGTGTCTCTCCGCTTTGTCAAACGTGTGGTTGTGTTGATACACTCCAACACACTCCAACACCGATTTACCTGCGCTGACCGTCATTGCATGTGGCACTGGCTGCGCCGACAATTGGCTTTACTCACCAGGAGCTCCTAATCGGCATTTAAGACTGATATTCTCTGCTGGCCGGACACGGTTTTTTATCCCCGGACCAAGAACAACACCGTTATGTGGGTTCTTGGCCGTTACATTTTTGCAGTGGTTGATGATCATGGTATTACCGATTTTATTTCGTTTACTGGTTACATTCTTCATGAGTACTGGACGCAAAAGTCTTTCCCACACCTTAAGAGGGACTTTGCGAATATGCTTACTATTGTTTTCGAAAAGCAGGGAGTTGGTTAAGTTTCAATTTCTATTGATCGCTCCTGCGACTGAATCATTAATGGCACCGGTATAGGGGCATACTGAGCTAACTTCATGACAGGGAAGACATTCTCGCTAGTTCTTAGGTACAATCTTGGCAGGAAGGCAAAATAACTGTTTGGATAGACAACGCTTCATAGGTCCCGTGTTCACATATAGGTATCATAAGACTCCGAACCAAAGACAATTGCAACGTATTGGTGACACTGTGCTTCGGTGCAGGGAGGAGGAGACGTCATGGCCAGGCCTCGGGATACGACCCTTGCCCAACGCGCCTCCACCTACCTGCCCTGGGTCATTACAAAGGAAAAACGAAAAGACAGTGTTAAAAAAATATGAATAAAGAAAAACCTAAAAAGGACATAATAAACATAAACGAAAAAAAAAGCGGTCTAAGGCAAGCAAAAAAAGAAATGTGAAAAAAAAGTGGTTAAGGCGTAAAAAAAAAAAAATGGTAGAGAACTGGTCTACGAAACCAGAGGTCGTAAGTTCCATCCTCAGAGGAGGAAGACGAATTTGGGAAATCAGTTTCGCGTCGTGGCCATATAGCAAACAGTATCTGTGATGACGAACAGTTAGCGACAGGCGTTTTATTAAGAATTACTCTCAGATGTGATTAAGGCGAATGGCGCAGATAAAGCATTTGCCAAAGCGGTACAGCATAAGGTGGGACGAGGCAGTCTGAATTACATTTTATAGATGCATTTCTCACATGTCTCAGAGCCTCTCGCGGTCGTCGTCGTCGTCGTCGTCGATGCCGCCTCTTCTGCAGAAGTAGCAAATGGCCATCGTAGCAAATGCGGCGAGGGACGCCCTGCCTTCGATTCCGAATGCACAAAGTGTGTGGTCTTGTTTCCCAGTCTATATTTGGTCGGTCACGTAAAAGGTTGAATGTAACGAATGGGTGGAAAGAGCATGGGGCAGCGGCTGTGTAGAACGAAAACACTATTCCTCAGGGGTGTGAGCGTTTCGAGATGAGTCCTATACAAGTTATAGTTGGTCGTCAGTGACCGTGTGGCCTAATGGATCAGGCGTCGGACATCGGATCTGAAGTTTACATTTTCGAATGCTGTCACGCTCGTGTTTTTCCAGTTCTGAAAAAGAAACATACCGTTTTAATGTAGCAATTGAACAGTACGAAACCGTCTGAATGTTGCTGTTGACCATTTTTTGCTTGGAGTTGCTCTTGAGCTTGAAACACACAGAACAAGACCGGTGTTAACCTGCGAAATGGTCGGCAGGGTGCCGTCACCACGAGTTTTGAATGGCACTTGCACATCTAAAACAACGTCGGGAAGCAACTCGTTCGGCTTTTGAGTCACATCAAGTATGTGTGTTAATTTTGACGCCACTAGCTCTGCATGTTGTCATGCAATTCCTTTACCTCTCAGAAATGATTATGAAATAAAAGTGAAGTACGTGACGAGTGTGACGTTAGGAAAACATTAGGCGGTTCCGCTTCAGACGCCGTGCAGTGTGAACGTGCCTAGTCTTCCGCTCCGCCGTAGCGTTACGTATAGTGGGATATCGTTTGTTTACGTGTAGTGTTGTACCTTCTGTAAGTTTTTCTCCGTCGTTGTTTCGTTCCTTGTGTTACTTTCTGTGTGTATTTCAGTGTTTTTGTTTAGCGGTTTAGACCGCGTACTTTTTTGAAAATGTCGTCTCAGGTTATTCCTCGTCAGGCTACAGTTAGTTTTGCTTTCGACAAGTCCACCCGCCATGTGCAACCTTGTTCCCTTGAGATTCATGATTGGTTAGTAGATACATTTGGCATTAATTCGGATCAGGTGCACACTGCATATTTTGATACAGAACTTTATGTTTTCTTTGTTAAATTTATGGACCCCCTTCAGGTTGATAAAATTATTTCCAAATTTGGTCATCAGGTTCTCTTTCGACATCGGGATGATTCTGTCAGTACCGTACTGCTTTCAAATGCTTCCATTACGTACACCAGTGCTCGTGTTTACAACCTTCAGCCGGAGGTGGATAATGTGTATCTTAAGGAGGGTTTACTCAAGTATGGTGATGTTAAGAGTATTCGCCTTGAACGCTGGTCCAGCCAACATCGTCTGCAGTGTTACAGTGGTATTCGTTCCGTCGAAATGCACGTGAAGCAGAATATTCCCTCGCACCTGCAGATCGGTGGATATCGTGTCCATGTAACATATAGTGGTCAGGTTGGCACCTGTTTCTTGTGTAATGAGAGTGGCCACGTGCGTACCGACTGTCCGCGGAGGGTTTTGTGTTAAAAAATTCTCTCGAACAGCGTCGCAAGTTAACGGTCGCTGGCCTCGTTGCCGGTGGTTCTGCTCTTGGTGTCGAACAGTCCAGTGGTAGTAGCGCCCCGCCGCAGGTTTTGCACGCCCCTGACAATGAATTTCCTCCTTTGCGTGCCAAATCTGATGTTGTTCCGTCTGTTCCTCAGGTGGGTGTGCCGCTTTTGAATAATAAACGGCGTCGCGCACATGATGGAAATAGTACGGATGAGGATCTCCCCGAGATGCCCCAATCCGAGAGACCGACATCCTCCGAGCCACAGAGTAGTGTAGATGCTCCCTGTTCCCCTAAAGTAGCTGTTCCGGTAGCGGCTGCTGACGCCCCTCCGGCTTCCGACGCGGCTTCTCTCGAGTCGGCTCGTCGGTCGGGCCTGTTGGCACCGCCTTCCGAACCGTCTTCGTTGTCACAACAAGTTGAGCCGCAATAACTTCCTGCTTCGCTGCCCCATACCTCTGCCAGCGGAGCTGCTCCGCTTCCTTCCAACTTAGCAGCTTCGGAGCTTCCTGCTCACGTTTCGCCTCCGTGTAATCCATGTTTGCCGGAAGCTAGTATTGGTGTAGACCAGTCCGTTTCGTCGGATGTTTCCCCCGCGACCCCGGACCCTGACTGTGGACCGGCGCGGGTGGTGTCGGATACAGAACTTGACCCTCCTACGTCACCGGCGGCTCCCGCTTCCCTGCCCGTCAGCCGACGCAAGTTGCGCGTTCAGCCGAACGTCAATGCTGTTCGTAAAAAACCGAAACGTAAGGGATCCGCGAAAGGGGATAGCAGTCCCCTTCCCTCGGATGCCTCCGTCTCCCCTGCTATGGACTGTGATGTTGATGCGTCGGTGTAGGTGATTTCTTCTCTCGATTTTCTCTTCATGCTTCAAGCATACACCTTTCTTACCTTAAATGTTAACCGTATTGAGTCCCACGTTCGCATTGCCTCTTTGCGGCAGTTTCTCTACGACTCCTGTGCGGACGTAGTATTTTAGCAGGAAGTATTGTTTTCTGATCTCTCTCTACCTGGATTTCAAACTGTTTTTAATGTCGCACCGGAAAATTCAACAGGAACTGCTCTTTTCTTTCGAGAAGGTATTCCTGTTACTGACATTGAATTCCTTGACTCTGGCCGTGGCATTGGTTGTCGTCTTTTTGATATCTGCCTAGTTGTTTTGTATGCCCCCTCTGGTTCGGGTCGCACTGTGGCTCGATCGCGCTTTTATAAGGAAGAGCTTATTTATCTTTTGCGCAAGAGTCCTCGGAGTCTCCTGCCCGGAGGCGATTTTAATTGTGTTTTACGCCCTGAAGACCAGTCCCCAAATTTCAATTACTGCCGAGATTTACATGACTTGGTTCGTACGATGCACCTGCGTGATGTTTGGGAACACAAATATCCAACCCTGGTGAAATTTACGTATTTTACCGCGTCCTCGTGCAGTAGACTCGACAGATTCTACTTCTCTGATTTTTTATGTGATAACATTCTTTCTGTCGATGTTATTCCTACTAGTTTTTCTGACCATTGTGCTTTTACTGCAACTGTAAATCTTAGTCACCAACCAGCAAAACTTTATCGTTCCCAGTGGATGTTAAATGTTTCCCACCTTGCCGACAGGGCCATTGATGAAGTTGTAAGTGCCGTGTGGGAGCGACGTCTTCGCTCTGTCCCGCGTTACCCCTCCTTACTCGTTTGGTGGACTGCGTTTGCCAAGCCCAAGATTCGTCAGTCTTTGATTTTTTACTGTGCCGCAAGGGCGCTTGATTTTAAGAACACGTATGAATTTTACTACACTGTCCTGCGTGAACTGTATGACGCGGCGGGTCCTTCTCCTCTGCGGATCCATGATGTTCGTCGTATTAAAGCAAAGCTCTTGACCCTCAAACGACGACAGTTGGATGGTCTGCGAGTAAAGTCGAAACCTCACTCTCTTGTTGAAGGTGAACTGACTTCTTTGTACCACCTGCTGCGGCATCAGACTCGACGTCGTCGCACCTTCATCTCTTTTCTTATGGTGGATGATGGACGGCAGCTTATTGCACAGGAGGATATGATGCGTGCTCTTCATCAGTATTACGCTAGTCTCTATTCTGCCGATGATTCTGGTGCGTCACTTTCTGATGATGTCCTTGAGGATCTTCCTGCGACGATCACGCCTGACGCGAACGGCGACTTTCTCCGGGAGTTCCAGGTAGATGATGTTTTCGATTTTATTGCTCGCTCTCCGTCCGGTAAATCGCCGGGTCCTGACGGCCTGCCTAAAGAATTTTATCTCCGTTTTTGGCCTCTTTTGGGTGGGACTTTTACGCAGATTTTAAATGAGATTGTCAGGGGGATGGATGTGCCAGCCGATTTTAAAGTAGGGAAAATTGTTTTAATTCCGAAGTCCACTGGTCATTTATCTGCTGCCAATCTTCGTCCGCTCACATTGCTGAATTTTGATTACAAGACAGCTGCTAGAGCGTTCAATAGTCGATTATCTTCTCTGCTGCGGTCTGTGATTGGGGCACATCAATGTTGTTCTCCTGGTAGATCTATTCTGACCCCAGTAGCCGAATATCGGGATGTTGTCTCGGTTGTGGCGGTTACAAACGTTCATTGTGCCTTTGCTTTCCTCGATTTTTACAAGGCCTTTGATCACGTCAGTCATGTGTTTTTAAATCGTGTTTTAGATACAATAGGTTTTAACGCTTCATCACGTGGTGTTCTTCGTAATTTGTATAGGGGAATAACTGCTCGGGTGTCAGTCAATGGGCAGCTGACGCCGCCCATTGCTATCCGCCGAGGGGTACCTCAGGGTAGTCCGCTCTCTATGTCTCTATTCATATTGTCCCTGGAACCGCTGCTTCGGACTCTTGCTTTCAAGCTTCAGGGTATGACCCTCTCTGGTGGGAAGCTCACTGTTAAGGCGTACGCGGACGATGTCGTTGTTCTCCTCCGTCAACGTGATGATATCACATTGTTGAAAGGGGCAGTTCATGCATACTGTTGTGTCTCTGGAGCGCGTCTCAATCAGGGTAAATGTAAGTTCCTTGATATTCGAGGGTTTCGCGATGCTGATGTCCCTTGGGCCACTTTTGTCGATCGCCATACGTCATTGGGGATTAGCATTGATCGGTGTCCCATAAAAATGGCGGCTCTTAATTGGAAATCTGTCATCGAGAAGATACAGGGGGCTCTGATGGTCCATGAGCAGCGCTCTGCTACCATTTTGCAAAAAGTCAGAATTTTAGACACGTACGTGTTATATAAAGCCTATTATGTTGCTCAGCTGTTCCCACTTCCCATTATGGTGGCGAAAAGGTTGCGCCAATTGTCTAGCAGGTTTATATGGAAGGGTCATCCTTTCAAGTTGCGTTACGAGGTTATGACGAAACCGCGTATCTCCGGAGGCTTGGGCCTCACTGACATTACTCGTAAGGCATCTGCCTTGTATGTCCGCCGTACGACTCTCATTGTTACGCAAGAAGTGACTTCAATTACATCCAGACTTTTTACTGTTGTGCGTCCGAAGAGCCTTGCTCCACCTGTCGACGTCGGTCACCTCAATTTTAAGTTGAAACAGGTCCGGGAATTTTATATTGCGGTTAGTTACCTCGGTGACGTCTTCTTGCGACAACCGGTGCCAACGACCAAGAGCTTGATTGCCCGTTGTGAGGGGCTGGCTGGTCCCAATCCAATCGAACTGGCGTCTCCATCAGTGTCCTGGAGGAACATCTGGAAGAATGTTAGTCTGCCGATCCACTCAATGGCTGTGGCGTCCACGTGGTGTAGGGTAGTTAATGGTTTGGTCCCCACCAACGTACGACTGCACCGTATTGGTCTTTCTGACACGGACAACTGCACTCGGTGTGGTCTCCTGGACACACTTGAGCATCGATTCACCTGCAGTGGGCACCTTGCTAATTGGCTTTGGCTCAGGAAACAACTGGCTTTTGTCACTAGGACTGCCGAAACCGCTTATACCATTGACATCATCGTATGGCCCGATTCTTCCTTTTATCCGCGAACAAAGCTCAACACCGTTATGTGGTTGCTTGGACACTTCGTACATTTTGTCAATAGTTGTCATGAAGAGGATGAACACCTAACGTTTCGGCAGTACATCCTTACTGCTTACTGGAACCGATTGCGCTTGCCAGGACTCCGTAAAGATTTTGCAAATATGCTTAGCCTGACATTTGAAAGGGAGGGTGTTGGCTAAGGTCGCCTGTGTGAGCCGATTTCTTTTATACTGTAGCTGGTATTGCCGCCTTTATGAAATATTATTCTCTACACCTGGACTGAAGTTTACGTGGACCTTTAGGGCAAACAAGAAAAACAAAAGTAAGACCAAGGACCGAGACAGTAGGGGAAAATACGACGCCATTGTACAGGTGCCATTCGGAAACAGGACGGTGGAATCATCGTGGCCAGGCCTCGGGTTTCGACCCCTGCCCGCTTTGTTTCCGCAGCCTGAATCTGACTGTCACCCCTAAATTTGAAACAATGGCACACGAAAACGAAAGTAAAAAAAAAAAAAAAAAGTGGTAGAGCACTGGTCTAGTAAACCAGGGGTCGTAAGTTCCATCCTCACAGGAGGAAGACGAATTTTGGAAATCAGTTGCGCGTCGTGGCCGTATAGCAAACAGTATCTGTGATGACGAACAATTAGCGACAGGCGTTTTATTGAGAATTACTCTCAGATGTGATTAAGGCGAATGGCGAAGATAAAGCATTTGCCAAAGCGGTACAGCATAAGGTGGGACGAGGCAGTCTGAATTACATTTTATAGATGTATTTATCACATGTCACAGAGACTCTCGCGGTCGTCGTCGTCGTCGTCATCGTCGTCGTCGTCGTCGCCGCCGCTTCTGCAGAAGTAGCAAATGGCCATCGTTGCAAACGCGGCAAGGGACGCCCTGTCTTCGATTCCGAATGCACATAGTGTGTGGTCTTGTTTCCCAGTATATATTTGGTCGGTCTCGTAAAAGGGTGAATGTAACGAATGGGTGGAAAGAGCATGGGGCACCGGCTGTGCAGAACGAAAACACAATTCCTCAGGGGGTGTGAGCGTTTCGAGATGAGTCGTATACAAGTTATAGTTGGTCGTCAGTGACCGTGTGACCTAATGGATCATGCGTCGCACTTCGGATCTGAAAATTACAGGTTCGAATGCTGTAAAGGTCGTGTATTTCCAGTTCTGAAAAGGAAACATACCGTTTGATGTAGCAATTGAGCAGTACGAAACCGTCTGAATGTTGCTGTTGACCATTTTTTGCTTGGAGTTGCTCTTGAGCTTGAAACACACACAACAAAACCGGTGTTAACTAGCGAAATGGTCGGCAGAGTGCCGTCAACGCAAGTTTTGACTGGCACTTGCACATCTAAAACAACGTCGGAAAGTAACTCGTTCGGCTTTTGAGTCACATCAAGTATGTGTGTTAATTATGACGCCACTAGCTCTGCATGTTTTCATGCAATTCCTTTATCTCTCAGAAATGATTATGAAATAAAAGTGAAGTACGTGACGAGTGTGACGTTAGGAAAACATTAGGCAGCATGGAGAGATTCTGTATGGGACCACCCAACATAAACGAGTACTGTGTGACATGCTACCCTGTATTTATTAACCGAGGCAGCCGGCTAGTTCAGTCGGTAGAGCGTGAGACTCTGAATCCTAGGTTTGTTGGTTCGAGCCCCACGCTGGGCGCGAACGGAATTTTGTTCCGCTGCAGATGTAAATAACCGTTTTTCTGGTTAACGCGATCTAATGGAAATAGCAACATTAAACTTTACCTACGTCTCTGTCCGTCGCAAGGAAACTGTTTTAAAGGTGAATGTGATTTGGTAGACATGTGTGAAAGACATGTTCTGAAATGCAAGTGTTGTTGTTTGGAGAGCTCATCGGTTACGTGTCAGATGTGTAGCCAAGCAGTAATGGGTCGCCATAGCTGCAAATATTAGCCGGTAATATGAAGTGTAGTCAGCTGAAGTCTGATGATGCAGACGACCGTGATACCAAGTACACAAATGTACCGCTAGGCCGCACCTCTTTAGCTCAGTGGTAGAGAACTGATCTAGTAAACCAGGGGTCGTAAGTTCCATCCTCAGAGGAGGAAGACGAATTTTGGGAATCACTTTCGCGTCGTGGCCGTATAGTAAACAGTATCTGTGATGACCATCAATTAGCAACAGTCGTTTTATTAAGAATTACTCTCAGATGTGATTAAGGCGAATGGCGCAGATAAAGCATTTTCCAAGGCGGTACAGCATAAGGTGGGACGAGACAGTCTGAATTACATTTTATAGATGTATTTCTGACATGTCTCAGATCCCCTCGCGGTCGTCGTCGTCATCGTCGTCGTCGAGGCCGCCGTCGCCTCTTCTGCAGAAGTACCAAATGGCCATCGTAGCAAATGCGGCGAGGGACGCCCTGCCATCGATTCCGAAAGCACAAAGTGTGTGGTCTGGTTTCCCAGTCTATATTTGATCGGTCTCGTAAGAGGTTGAATGTAACGAATGGGTGGGAAAGAGCAAGGGGCAGCGGCTGTGTGGAACGAAAACACAATTCCTCAGGGGTTTGAGCGTTTCGAGATGAGTCGTATACAAGTCGTAGTTGGTCGTCAGTGACCGTGTGGCCTAATGGATCAGGCGTCGGACTTCGGATCTGAAGATTACAGGTTCGAATGCTGTCACGCTTCGTGTTTTTCCAGTTCTGAAAAAGAGACATAGTGTTTTAATGTAGCAATTGTGCAGTACGAAACCGTCTGAATGTTGCTGTTGACCATTTTTGGCTTGGAGTTGCTCTTGAGTTTGAAACGCACACAACAAGACCGGTGTTAACTAGCGAAATGGTCGGCAGAGTGCCGTCACAGCGAGTTTTGACTGGCACTTGCACATCTAAAACAACGTCGGAAAGTAACTCGTTCGGCTTTTGAGTCACATCAGGTATGTGTGTTAATTTTGACGCCACTAGCTCTGCATGTTGTCATGCAATTCCTCTACCTCTCAGAAATGATTAAGAAATAAAAGTGAAATACGTGACGAGTGTGACGTTAGGAAAACATTAGGCAGCATGGAGAGATTCTGTATGGGACCACCCAACCCAAACGAGTACTGTGTGGCGTGCTACCCGGGAGGTATTCACCGATGCAGCTGGCGAGCTCAGTCGGTAGAGCATGAGACCCTTAATCCCAGGGTCGTGGGTTCGAGCCCCTCCCTGGGCGGAACGGAATTTTGTTCCGCTGCAAATGTAAATTACCATTTTTCTGATTAACGTGATGTAATGGAAATAGGAACTTTAAACTTTGCCTATGTCTCTGTCATTCGCAAGGAAACTGTATTTGAAGGTGAAGGTGATTTTGTAGACATGTATGAAAGACATGTTCTGAAATGCAAGTGTTGTTGTTTGGAGAGCACATCGGTTACGTGTCAGATGTGTTGCCAAGCAGTAATGGGTCGCCATAGCTGCAAATATTGGACGGTAATATGAAGTGTTTTTCAGCTGAAGTCTGATGATGCAGACGACCGTAAGGACGAAGTACCCAAGAGTACCGCTAGGCTGCGCCTCTTTAGCTCAGTGGTAGAGCGCTGGTCTGATAAACCAGGGGTCGTAAGTTCCATCCTCACAGGAGAAAGACGAATTTTGGAAATCAGTTTCGCGTCGTGGAGGTATAGCAAACAGTATCTGTGATGACGAACAATTAGCGACAGACGTTTTATTAAGAATTACTCTCAGATGTGATTAAGGCGAATGGCGCAGATAAAGCATTTGCCAAAGCGGTACAGCATGTAACGTTCCCTCTTTCTGTTTTTTTAGGTTTGATATGTCTGATTGTTATTCTTTATTTCTATTCTTCGGAATCTTTATTTTTATTAAATTGAGCCTGAAACTTACGTAATAAATACTTCGCGTGAAGTACGATTTGCAGCATGAACAAAAATTAATTTCGGAAATTTAATCCACTGAATATTAAAAGTAAAGCTTTTGAACAACGCGCGTGACTGACTAGATACATTCAGAGGGTACGTACATTCGCGTGCGAGTGGTTGCGGTCTGATGAGAAATTTTCATTGTGAAATAATTTCGTCGTAACACACTCGGAGATTGCGAACGTACATTCAGAGTAGAGGCACGTACGTTCTATCATTCCCCGTGGCCTGGGTAAAAGAATGGCAATTATTTAAATCTAAGAGTATTTCTTTTGCATCGGACTAGTATTTTTATAAGAAAAAGAAGATTGCAGGTTCTGAATGTCTCGGCAAAACGAATTGGAAGTAATTTGAGCGGCCACGAAAGGAAAGTAGAGAGCACAATCACGCACCTCTACTGTTGAGCAGCGCCGTTTTGAAGATATTCGGTTCCATCTAAAACTCGCCGTCTCTGCTTAACATAAATACTCCATAGGCATGGGAATAAGGCTTGTTGTGCGATGAAAATAATATAAAACACATCTTGCGTCTTTTAACTCTTTCACTTACCACACACACACACACACTAGTATTTAGACAGTACGACATCCCACCAGCCCATCAGAACAAAAAGTAGTCGTTCATACCAGAAATAAAAAACGAAGGGCGAAATTGTTCCTATGTCTCTCAAAGATAAAACGTTAACCAGATATTTCTCTGGTGTGTCACTGGCACAATTTTTCAGCACCTCTGCGATTAAATCACAATATTTTCAGTTCCTTGACATCGCCCCCTTGGGCGAATTGTCTGAAGAAATGTCAATTTTGCGGACAATGAGCCCAAACACTTTGCACACTGGTAGTCCTTGTCTGTTATTCACACGTAATGGGATTGCACTGTCAGTGTCTCTCTCCCGATCACTTCATTCTACAAACATGGTTTTATGCCAGTTTTGACACATGACAGTGAGGACAAATCATTTATATAAGGATACACAGAACACATGTAAAACACACATAAACTTACATACTATACACACAAAATTATTACATCGTCCTTGACACAAAATCATCACATTTGGATAATTGTTACATCCTCCTATTACCTTCTTTCTTCTCTTTTTTTTGTATTGTATACACAAATTTATTTTATTATTTCTTGGTACATAGCATTATACAAAGGTATTACATTGTTTTATACATAGTCTATCGCTATATAAACAGTCTTCTTTTACACTTGCTGCTCATAAAATTCATAATTCCTAAGTCTTTTTTTTTATTAAAAAAAATTTTCAGGAAAGTCACAAATTTATTAGAGTGTTCGGATCTAGATCGTGGGTTAATAGTCGTGTCTGGGGCAGCAAGAGGTGTTAGCTCTTGCTTAGAGTTGGTTCTGCTTTCCACTGCTTCTCTCTTCTACTCCACGATCTGCTTAGTGACATCCTTTCCGTATTTTACTATTGTCTCGTCATGGGTAATATAAACAACAAACAAAAATTCACATGGATTAATACTTAGTCTAACTTAATACTAATACATATATATACATATAAACAAAGGCGTTGTTCAAAGGTAACGTGGGGGCGTAAATCATGAGCTGGGGTAGTCAGACTTTATTTCGGGTTTCAGGAATCTGTGTTTCTACATGTCTTGGCACTTCGTTGGGTGTCCAATTAAACGTAGATTTTGCTTTGCATTTAAATTGTCCTTCTATGTTATGCCGTTAGCCAATAATGTGTCATATGCACATAACTGCACTCGCAACAATCAGTTTGGTGGCGCGCTGCGCGCCGTGTGGAAATCGGCAGTTGCGCGGGCCCACCGCCGTAAAGCGATACCGCGCGTCTCGGTCCAAACTTTTCAGTGTCTCGAGCAGTGTTCACAGAGTTTGCAAAAAAACCAACCGCACTTGTTTCCACTTGCTGTACACCTTGGCTGTGGGAAGGGACCACTCGGTGCCTCCGAAGTCCACTGCACAAATTTAAGTACTGCACTTCACTATTTGGCTAGCAACGGCACACTGTCCTATGTAGTGCACAAACACTTGTACCGCCGCAGTCTTCGTCGATTCACTATGTCTCTTTTACCTCGAAGGAAAAGGTTCGTGATATGAAACGTATTTTCACTTGTCTGTTTGCATATAGCTCACAGGTCACTGACACTGAATAACATTGTGACACTGTCCTGTCCATTCAGAAACAAAACTGTAGCTAATGATATCACTAGCTTGTCTTTTATGAAAAATGCCCACGTTCGTTATTTGTTCCAGCGATTTTTTACTGAACCTTGTCGGCGTACCTTTTTGCTCATAACATTTTTATTACATAAATTGGTAGGTGGTTGTGTTCTCAGAAAGTACGTGCCTCTAATACTATATTTCGCGATCGTGACACTGTCTGATATCTCATAGAGCATAGGAGAACACGTTTGAGAACAACAGCATTTTTTTACTCTATGTCGTGCTACTGATGCACTTATGTATTGAAATAACAATACTAGGACATGAACGCACTATAAGTGCTTTTAGAAGTTGTCTACAAATGAGGCAAAGTTTGTTCATTCTCTACCCGCGAGTTACTATGTGGGAGGGGGGGGGGGGGGATTCTTTCATCCTTTCGTCACCCAAGTTTGTAACAACGCATGGTACACACACATCATAAACATAAAGGAATAAAATAATAATAGGAAATGAGTAAACAGACATAAATAAATCACTATACATAAATTGCTAGGTAGTACAAACAACAGATTAATAATGAAGCTTGGCTGCTGTGCGCTACTGCCTCTAAAGTCTGTGCTCGCGTATATGGTGTTTTTTTTTGTGTTCATATTTGTGTTACTTCTTCTCCTTCCATCAAATATCTTCCGCTCAGATTGGTCAAAATATTATAAACACATAAAAAATATAATCAATGTACTGCATCCCTCTAAAGTCAGCGTACATCCTCCGTATTTTCATACTAAAAAAAATAGATTATTAAAATTCTTTGGCGTTACTTGGTATCACGTAGTGCGTTTCTCAGTGATCTTGGTAATGTTTTATTACGTCAATCGTCAGTCATAGTGACATTAATGTAACTTCATGACTTTTCCCCGCCGGTTGAAGTCTCGCAGTATCTCGCCGAGCGCCACCTGTAAATAATTGTGTTTGTTTCGGCGTTACCTCATTTTTTCGGCTAGTTGGCTACCTGTAACTTACCTTATACATACTCCTTTATTTTTTTTTTAATAAGGGACGGTGTTATGTTTGCTTCAGTTAACATTCACAGATTGTATCTCAACATCGTACTTGCATTGAAACATGTATATAAAGTTAAAAAAAAAATTATCTGTATGACAGTAAGATCACACAAGTTGTTATTCATGTATCCTATCTTTAGGTGCACTTTTCTTAGATCAAGTTACAGTGCGTATGGTATATATATATATATATATATATATATATATATATATATATATATATATATATATATATATATATATATATATATATATATATATAGTACCCTACACTTTCATTAGCAGTTAGGAATCCTTTTTTATAATTGCAGCATACAAAAAAAATTTAAGTTCGTGTTTTGTGCGATATATTTATAGATAAAAACTTGTGGTGTGGATACGTCAAAGACACAAAATACTTTCTCAGCAACCTATCGTGTACTTGCGTCACAAAATTAACCTTTGTACCTTAGGGAGTCCAATATTTTTCTTTGTAACTTACCCTGTACCTTACTGCCTTGATACACAAGTGGCAAAAAAAAAAAAAGAATAAATAACTTACATCTATTTTGCTGTGAGGTCTGTGCCAATTGTTCGCTCCAGATACCTCCGTACATAAACTTAAAACTAAAATACCACTGTGACCAAACAAAAAAACATTCCGTCAAAACTTACAAGTACACTTCGTGTTAAACATCGCTAGTCAAAATGGCTCTGAGCACTATGGGACTTAACTGCTGTGGTCATAAGTCCCCTAGAACTTAGAACTACTTAAATGTAACTAACCTAAGGACACCACACACATCCATGCCCGAGGCAGGATTCGAACCTGCGACCGTAGCATCCCACGGGTTCGGACTCGGCGCCTAGAACCGCGAGACCACCGCGGCCGGCAAACATCGCTAGTCACCAACTGACGTGTATGTCCTAGCTTACCTGTGTCTTGCGTCCACGTTCACTGACAAATGTAAACAGAAATAGTGAAATGCTCTGATTCACTTAGCTGCATTAGATGTATTTTCTTTATCCTAATCGTGCTCGTTCCTTTTTTTTTTTTTTTACAGTAACTTATTTTATACTTGTGCATTATTAGGTATGACGTATGATACTTAATTATAGTAGAATTTTCTTAAGTCTCTGTGTGCATACAGCCTTTTGATCTTACCACTGTGAGGGTATGCAAGTAAATAACAACCGTCGTGCGGAATATGTGCGATTACGTACGGACGAGTATATTTCATTTGCCACTTAGCGTTTTTCTTAGCTAGCAAGGAAGATTTCACGTGAGTTTTGAGTAACACCTTTTCTCTGATTATAAATCTGGTAACACCATGTAGCCGTTTATCATAATGCTTCTTTCGGCATTGGGCCTGTTGTGTGATAGAGATTAATACTTGCCTTATTTTTTCATTTAGGTCGACGGGTTGTCTAGGAAAAGACGGGATAGGGTTTACCCACTCATTATTTTCTTTCTTATTGCATATTAGTTCTGACGGCGTAACTGCAGTGTCGTATATTGGGAGATTGTTTACCACCTGTTCAAAAACTTTTTAAGTATTCAATCCATTTAGACTGCTTGTTGGCTACGTATGTCGTCATAAACCTATTCAATTCACGGAATATTCTTTCAATAGGGTTTGATTGCGGGCTATACCGGGATATCAGTATTCGTTTAACCTGTTGTTCTTTCAGAAATTTTTTCCAAGCATGGCACGTAAAATTGGTTGCGTTATCTGTTAAGATCGCCTGTGGTTTCCCAACAGACGGGAAGTAGTCGTTTAGCATACGTCTGATAATAGGCTTAGCTGCAGTTGTTTTCGTGGCATATAATTTCACATACTTTGAAAATACATCATATACTCAAATAATATATTTTACACCTCCCCTGGCAGAGGGTGAAGGACCCATAGCATCTATGCATACTAGCTCTAGTGGGTTTTTTGGTAAAATAGGATGCAACTCTGTCTCGCAGTTCAGATTGACAGGCTTAACCTTCTGACAAATAATACAAGTTTTCAAAATTTGTTGTGTGCGTCGAAGCATATTGGGAAAGTGACAGTACATATTTAATTTCTTATAGCACTTGCGGGCACCGTAGTGTCCCCAAGCGTAGTGAGTATGCCAAATTAAACTTTTCTCATATGCTTCGTGCACACAAACGCACCATGTATCGCTGTACATGTTCCTCCTGTAAAATAATACATCCTTGTGTAATTTGTAATGTTGTCTTATGGGTAAAGGGGGGTTATTGTTTAACTGGAATCTAACTTTTCTCCACCGGTCACCTTCTTCCTGTAATTTGGCCATATTATTGCACATATCCAAAAAATATTTCCTGAATTTTGTGTCCTTGATGAGCATAACTTTAAATTCTGTGTTCTCTCCTACCAATTCTTCGAACTCAGGTAGTCCTTGTGGTAATCTTGACAGTGCGTCGGCGATTACGTTATCCTTGCCATTCACATATATAATTTCAAAATCATAAGACTGCAAAAATAACGTCCACCGCGCAAGGCGATTGTGTAGCAACCTACAAGTGAGTAAAAAGCTTAATGCCTGATGGTCGCTGTAGATTCGTATATGTTTGCCAAATAGATAATAGTGGAATTTTTTAATAGCCCACAAAATAGAAAGGGCTTCCAATTCTGTTGTGGAATACCTGCGCTCGCATTCTGACAGAGTACGGCTAGCAAAACTAATTATCTTAACATTGTCGGAGCTAGCGCCTATGTCCAGCTGAAATAGACAGGCTCCTAGTCCCGAAAATGAAGCATCCGCCGCTATACAGAAATCTTTGCTCATGTCAGGATGTTCTAGTATTTTAGAATTAACCAAAGCATGTTTTATTTTTTCAAACTCGGTCTGGCATTGAGGCGTCCAGATCCACTGTTTGTCCTTCTTTAAGAGGCCCAATAATGCAGGGCTATTGAGCAATTGGTTCGGCACGAACCTGCGAAAGAAAGAACACAATCCCACAAATGCCTTTAGCTGTCGTTTTGTGCACGGCGCGGGAAAGTTTTTTATGGCTAACAGTTTTTCTGGGTCGGGTCTTATCCCTGCCGGCGAAATAATGTGACCGAGAAATTTTATGTCTTTTCTCACAAATTTTGATTTGCTAAGGTTTGCTGTGACACCTGCCGCTGAAAGCCTCTGTAACATTCTTTCCAAAAGCTCTATATGTTCTTCCCATGTAGGTGTTGCTATTAATATGTCATCTATATAAACTGTGAGTTTGTCAAGAAGGTCAGGTCCTAAAACAGTGTCGAGCGCAGTTATGAAAACGCCGGCACTAACGTTCAATCCGAACGGTAGAACACAATACTGGTAGGACCTACCTGCAAATATGAATGCTGTATACTTCCTACTATCAGGTGATAGTGGGATTTGCCAATATGAACCACGGAGGTCTACACTAGTTAAATATTGCACCCCATGAAAACGCTGCAGCTGTTCTTCCAGGTTTTCAGCTCGGGTGGTTACTGGAACTATAATCTTATTAATTTCCCTTGCGTCGAGAACGAGTCTCACCGAATTGTCGGCTTTCTTGACCACTAATAATGGACTGCAATAAGGCGATAATGAAGTCTCTATGATATTCCACGAGAGCATTTTCTTTATTTCTTGAGCCACTGCCTCTCTTTGTGACCAAGGTATAGAATAGGTATTCTTACAGAAAGTGTCGTGGGGCCGGACATCCATGCTATACTGATACGTCCTAATGACCCCGGGTCTTTCATCAAACACACGAGCATAGCGTAACAATACACTTCTAAGATCACCCTTCTGTTGTTGTGAGATTTCCGAGCATTCAGATATTTTCTGTTCAATTTCATGCTGCTCTACCTGCTGATACCACAGTTCACTCGAGTCGCTATTTCGTGAAGTATTGACCTATAGGATTTGGATGTGTATATTTCGACAAGCTTTGTCGTTCCTACTCTTGACTTTTATTAAATCCACACTACAGTTCTTTCCGTTAATATATAAATGACACTTTCCAGATTCCAAGTCAATTTTAGCATACTTTTCCCTTAAGAAGTCCATGCCGAAAATGCACCGTTCTGTCAACCCTTCTACAACTAGAAAAATTGACTGAAAAACAATGTCTTCAATCTGCACTTCGACCATGGTTTGCATTTTAATTAACTTGGATTTACCGCCTATGGCTCCTAATATCCGACAATTTTGTACTGGATAGGTCGGTAAAGTCGTGTGGATATTAATCTCTTTAAATAGTGCCTTGGACATCACACTAATTTTCGCACCAGTATCTACTAGGATATGCGTAGGTACTTTTCCTACTACGGCCTGTAAATTAGCTTGTACTATACCATCACCTTCACATGACTGTGGTTCTTCCTCCTTGGTCAATAAATCACGCATATCCGTTTCATCTTGGTACCTGAGCAATTTACTTTCATGACAGCATGGATCGCCCCCACGACAATCTATGGCCAACATTGGGGAGCATAATGAGGCCATGTTTAGTTTAACGCTCCACAGTTCATATCTGTTTGTGTTTCGTTTGCGACTTCAATTATGTTTACCCCTGACGTGTTGCTCCTTGGCTGAGTATTTCTGTCGTGGTTTTGCCCTGAGTTTAGCGAAATAGTGTCACCTAGCGTTTCTGATTGATAGGCTTGGCTGTTAACAGGATATTGCCACTGCCTACTTTGATGATCTCCTGTGTGGTTGCGGCTAAATTCAGGCTGGAAATTATTATAACTATTTCCCCACTGGTTCCTATTGCCATTTCTGTACCAGTTACGTTTTCGGTCACCGGAATAACCAGAAAAATTCCTATCCCCGTTTTTTCCTTTTCTATTGTATTGCGGATGGCAGGTCTGATTGTAGCAGTTGTAATTTCCTCCCGAACTCGGGCCTGGCATCTGTGCTGTAGGGGCGCGATCGACAAAAGCCGGTCGCGATTCAGCCGCGCACGCTACATTGTTGACGCCGTAATGCTGCTGGCGCTGTATAAGCTGGTTGCTACCGCTGCCACGAAAATTGTTTTGATAGGCTTGATTTTGCCTAGCATCCTCATTAATTAAATCGATAGAATCTAATACAGATAGGAAATATTCGAGATTGTTCTCTGGTACTTGTACTAATTTTTCTCTGATACTGATCGGTAATTTTGCCTTCAGGATGCGCAGTACGTCTGTGTGTGTGACGGGCTCGTCCCAGAATCGCGTTTTGTTTAAGTATTTTTCAAAATACTTCCGGAGTGATCCAAATTTTGCATTGTATGGCTCCGGGTTAAACAGAGCTTTTCTCAATCTCTCTTGTACACCATGGGACCAATACTTAGATAAAAATGCTGCTTCAAATTGTTCTAATGTCTGACAATTTTCCGACATTTCCATTGCCCATAGGGCACCATCCCCTTGAATATATCCAGTTACATACTGTATTTTTTGCTTTTCAGACCAGGTCTTAGGCAACACATTCTTAAATGACTTTATAAAAATTACCGGGTGGACGGATTTTTTTTCTCGGATAAACACTTGAAACTGCCTGTGTTTTATAAGGCTTTCCTCTAACAGAACAGCCGACAAAGTTGGTTCGGTTGTCTGGTGTCTCTGTCGTTCGTCGCGGTAATGTTGATTACCGTAACGACCTTGGTTTGGTGAAAACATGGGTACATCGGGATAAAGATAACTGTTTGCTGCGTCGTCACTCTTACCTGTGCGTCTGTCATCAAATTCCTCTTCTGAATGTTGTTCTCTTTCGTTCTGTGTATGGTGTTTACTCTTTAGTTGCTTGTCTACATGTTTTTTCCAGTCAGGTAAGTCCTGTATCAGAGTCTTTTGTAACTGAGCTAGGTCAGTTGGAAGTTTAGTTACAGACGTGTTTTGGGTAGTGTACACCTGTTCTACAGTGTTAGTTATTGCTTTTTTCAGTTCTGTTTCTAATGTATGGTTGATATGTTTGTCTTTTTCCTCTAAAAATTCGTCAAACTGCTGTTTTTGTTGTTTCGTCATGTCATCAACTTGGTCTACAGCCTCCTGCATTTTGACACTAAGCTCGGTCTGCTGAAAACTCATAGCTTCAAAATTTTCGGTTAAGGTACGGATCTGTTCTGGCATATCCTTAACTGTGGACTTTAAGTTATCAATGTCTTGGCTCATGTAATTTAAATCTTCGCGTAGTACCTCTATCACTTGATCTGCTCCCTCTCTTTTTAACTGGGTCAGTTGAGTCGTCAGATTATTTTGCATGTCGGTCAGGTTCTTCACGTCATTGTCTATTTTGTCCATTTGTGTCGTTACACTGGCTATCTGGGTAGTGACAGCGTTTATCTGCGCTGTGACATTGTCTGTGTGAGCTTGCATTTGTGCTGCAACATTTTCTACTCGTGTGTTAACAGTACCTATCTGAGCAGCAACATTTTCTGTGTGAGCTTGCATTTGTGCTGCAACATTTTCTACTCGTGTGTTAACAGTACCTATCTGAGCTGCAACATTTTCTGTGTGAGCTTGCATTTGTGACGCAACATTTTCTACAACTTGAGCTGCAAACTGCGACATTAAATTTGTCTGCATCTCTCTAAACATGCGTATAAGGTCTGTTTCTACTGGGTCTTGTGTATTGTCAGCATTCGTATTTGTTTCTGTAGTCGACATATTGTCGCCCGTCGCCTGCGACTGAGCACTGCCGGTCGCTGCGACTGTGTTTTCGGTATTCGCAGTACTTTCGGCCTCAAAGTTTTGTAAGGGTTGGACTATTGATTCCTCATCTGACGAACTATCCATGATTTTGTCTGAGATCTGAGTTTCACCATGCCGATTCACAACACAAAACAGCGTGCAGCCGAACTTCACTATCACTACAGCTCGTACTACACGTAAATAAATCACAGATGGCTTTGCACTCGTCCGTGAAAATTCACGTAGTAAAATATGTCTCTGGCAAAACAGAAGACTGATAAATGACTCTTACTTTTTTCGCGCTCAATCAATAAAATTGTCCGCCATCTTGTGATGCATTTACATATAATAGAAAATGAACTAATGCAATTTTTACGTAAACTAAAAAGAAATGGAAAAGAATTTGGAAAAAGGAATTGATGCGTTCTACGCAGTGGGTGTCGAAAAAATGAAAAAAAACTGTCCCACATTTACTTTCAACTAAAGCGGATTAGTGCTGTTGTTCTTACCTTACGTGTGTTTTCTGACGGTTTTGTAGTGAGAAGAACTAACATTAAATGGTCCAAAACTTTTTTTCGAAAATTAGTAATTTCGATGTGGTTTTTCGTTTCTGGTACGTAGCACGCATGACATGCAACAGAAACAATATGTTGTAGTGGCAATAATGGATGGCAAGAAAAAAAACTTAAATATTTCAACTAACAATTCTACTGATTTTTACTGAAATTATGGTCATGGCACTCGGTCGCCATTGTAACGTTCCCTCTTTCTGTTTATTTAGGTTTGATTTGTTTGATTGTTATTCTTTATTTCTATTATTCGGTATCTTTTTTTTTATTAAATTGAGCCTGAAACTTACGTAATAAATACTTCGCGTGAAGTACGATTTGCAGCATGAACAAAAATTAATTTCGGAAATTTAATCCACTGAATATTAAAAGTAAAGCTTTTGAACAACGCGCGTGACTGACTAGATACATTCAGAGGGTACGTACATTCGCGTGCGAGTGGTTGCGGTCTGATGAGAAATTTTCATTGTGAAATAATTTCGTCGTAACACACCCGGAGATTGCCAACGTACATTCAGAGTAGAGGCACGTACGTTCTATCATTCCCCGTGGCCTGGGTAAAAGAATGGCAATTATTTAAATCTAAGAGTATTTCTTTTGCATCGGACTAGTATTTTTATAAGAAAAAGAAGATTGCAGGTTCTGAATGTCTCGGCAAAACGAATCGGAAGTAATTTGAGCGGCCACGAAAGGAAAGTAGAGAGCACAATCACGCACCTCTATTGTTGAGCAGCGCCGTTTTGAAGATCTTCGGTTCCATCTAAAACTCGCCTTCTCTGCTTAACATAAATACTCCATAGGCATGGGAATAAGGCTTGTTGTGCGATGAAAATAATATAAAACACATCTTGCGTCTTTTAACTCTTTCAATTACCACACACACACACACACTAGTAATTAGACAGTACGACATCCCACCAGCCCATCAGAACAAAAAGAAGTCGTTCATACCTCTCAAAGATAAAAAGTTTACCAGATATTTCTCTGGTGTGTCACTGGAACAATTTTTCAGCACCTCTGCGATTAAATCACAATATTTTCAGTTCCTTTACAAGCATAAGGTGGGACGAGGCAGTCTGAATTACATTTTATAGATGTATTTCTCGCATGTCTCAGAGCCTCTCGCGGTCGTCGTCGCCGCCGTCGCCGCCGCCACTACTGCAGAAGTAGCAAATGGCCATCGTAGCAAATGCGGCGAGGGACGCCCTGCCTTCCATTCCGAATGCACAAAGTGTATGGTCTGGTTTCCCAGTCTATATTTGGTCGGTCTCGTAAGAGGTTGAATGTAACGAATGGGTGGGAAAGAGCAAGGGGCAGCGGCTGTGTAGAACGAAAACACAATTCCTCAGGGGTTTGAGCGTTTCGAGATGAGTCGTATACAAGTTATAGATGGTCGTCAGTGACCGTGTGACCTAATGGATCAGGCGTCGGACTTCAGATCTGATGATTACAGGTTCGATTGCTGTCACGCTCGTGTTTTTCCAGTTCTGAAAAAGAAACATACCGTTTTAATGTAGCAATTGAGCAGTACGAAACCGTCTGAATGTTGCTGTTGACCATTTTTTGCTTGGAGTTGCTCTTGAGCTTGAAACACACACAACAAGACCGGTGTTAACTAGCGAAATGGTCGGCAGGGTGCCGTCACCGCGAGTTTTGACTGGCACTTGCACATCTAAAACAACGTCGGAAAGTAACTCGTTCGGCTTTTGAGTCACCTCAAGTATGTGTGTTAATTTTGACGCCACTAGCTCTGCATGTTGTCATGCAATTCCTTTACCTCTCAGAAATGATTATGAAATAAAAGTGAAGTACGTGACGATTGTGACGTTAGGAAAACATTAGGCAGCATGGAGAGATTCTGTATGGGACCACCCAACCCAAACGAGTACTGTGTGACGTGCTACCCGGCAGGTATTCACCGAGGCAGCCTGCTAGCTATTCTGGCTCTAGCTGCCGACGCGTACGGACGTGCCTCCGTTTTCTGCGTGTAGTCAGTGTTTCGCCAGTGTTTACCTTTGCATTTCGGTGTTTTTAAGTTTTGTGATTTTCTTCGTGTGTAACTCGTGTTTTCTTCTGCCTCCTGTGTTCTGTTTTTGTGTTTTCTACCGACGATTATTTGTCGTTTGTGGAGTTTTCGTTAATTACTGGAATCTCCCCTTGATTACTGCATACTATGGCTACAACTGTGAGGAAGAATACGCTGGTTTTTGCCTTCGCTAAGGAAACACGACGTGTTCAGCCGACTGCTCTGGAAATTCATGATTGGCTTGATCAGGTAGTTGGCATAAATTCTGATATGGTGCATACCACTCAGCTAGATAATGACAACTACTGTGTTTTCGTAGAGTTTTTGGATCCCGTTTCGGTCGATAAAATTATTGGAAAATTCGGGTATCATGTCGAATTTTTGCATAGAGACGGCACTACAAGTAAATTGGCTATCAGGAGAACTGATGCTCTTTATAGATCTGTGCGGGTGTTAAATTTACCTATCGAGATAGATAATGAGAAAATCAAGGTTGCCCTGTCTCAATGTGGTGAGGTAAAGGATATAGTTAACGAACGTTGGTCGAAGCAATTTAAAATTCAGAGCTTCAATGGTATTCGTTCGGTAGAGATGGAAGGAAAGACGAATATCCCATCTCATATAACTGTTGACGGGCATAAAGCTCACGTGATTTATACTGGTCAAACCCCTACGTGCCATATATGCAATGAATCGGGTCATTTAAGGCAGGACTGTCCCCGTCGTGTCTTTGTACTAAAAACAAATTTAGTCCAACGCCGCAAGATGACCTTGAGCGAAGTTTTGGCAACCGATAACACAGCCAAACAGGGTGAGGGTTCGGATCCTGCACCTAGTTCTGGAACTATTGCTGTTGATGGCAGTGATTTTCCACCCCTGGTAACACGCTTCAGTGATTCCTCTGCCCGTGAGTTAGACGTACTAACCAAGAAACGACCACTTGAACATACAGATGATCATTCTGATGATGATACCTCCCGACAATCTCCTACTGTACGTAAACAGAAAGCTGGCGATGAAAATCTGCATGTGCCCCAAGACGGAATGCAAGTAGATTTAACTGCAGTTTCTGATACATCTCGCTCACTGCCAGAAAATGCAACGGCAGCTGCCGACAGCGAGAAAGTAGAAGTCCCCCAAGCAGCGACAATCAGCTGTTTACCGACGGGAAGTTCGCGGAAGCGGTAGAACAACAACACCGCGACACCGCAACAGCACAGCAACCGGAACCAGAGTGTAAACAAGTGAAAGTGTTTACTCCTGAACCGGAAAATAAGCAAACACCGTCGCAAGCATCACAACAAACGAAGGTAGTATGTAAACAGCAGGCAGTGTTTACAAACCAGTTCTCTCTAGACACTGCTGCTGAAGCGGCCGCGTCGAGTGTTGCCACAACAAAATCCGGTCAGGGTTTTCAGGGCGTCCACCGCCGTACGCTAAAACCACAACCGAATCTTACTGTTTCTCGCACCCAAGCCAAACAAAAAGCGGAGAAGTCAGACGTAAAATCACAGAAAAATATACGATATGAAATTGTCAGAGAAGGTGCTCCAGATGAGCCTCCTGACACACTCAATGTCGAACAGCCCCTCAGTACTAAGGTGCGGGATGACAATGGCAGACAAACTAACGTTTAGCGACCGTGTTACTAGGACTGCTACCAAGTTCTGAATGACTGTAGTTCTAAACCGGATTTCAGCAAACCAAAAGTACAACAGTTTTTTGACCAACTTTGTCGGTGGCCAGTAGCAAGTTAGAGATACAAGCATACTCTATCACAACGATCAATATAAATAAAATTCGAACCTCATTAAAGCTAGCTGCGCTCAAGGAATTTTTGTATGACTCTGGAACCGATATCGCTTTGCTACAGGAGGTTGTAACGACGGAATTTGTAATACCATACACCGCAATTGTTAACGTATCTTGTGAAACACATACAGGAACAGCGGTTCTGCTCAGGGAAGGGATTCCCGTATCTCAAGTGGAGCGGTTGGGATACGGAAGGGCAATTAGTATTAACGTTTTAGGTACCACATTGATTAACTTATACGCGCCCTCAGGAAATAGTAATAGACAGGACAGGGCAGCATTTTATAAAGAGGAACTTATATATTTATTACGTCGAAACCCAAACAGTTTTATAATGGGCGGTGATTTTAACAGTGTGTTAAATCGTAAAGATGAACAACCACATTTTCACCGTTCTTTGGAACTTAAACGCCTAGTAACCGACCTAAAACTTAAGGACGCATGGGAACTAAAATATCCAACGAAGGTTGAATATACGTATATAACACAGACTTCGCGCAGTAGAATAGACAGAATTTATGTTTCCCAAAACTTGGAAAGATGTCTACTAAATTCAGAAATCGTACCTGTATATTTTAGTTACCACTGCAGTATGAAGGCGTGCATTAATTTAGCTCCACAGCCGATTCAGATTTTTAGGAACCAGTGGCATCTAAATGTCTCTCTCTTAAAAGAGCAATATTTGGCAGAAGCGGTAACGGATGCGTGGACCTTATGTCTGCGATCGATCGAGAGGCAGCCCACAGTATTAGACTGGTGGATTAAGGTTGCAAAGCCAAGACTGAGAAAAGTGTGTACCCGATACAGCAGAGAAAGAGCGTGGGAGTTAAAAAACAGTATAGAATTTTATTACAGTTTGTTGCGAGACCTCTATGAACAGGCAAACGTGTCAACCATTGGATTACAAGACATCAGACACACCAAAGCGAAATTACTCGCCATTAAAAGACAACAGATGGAAGGTTTAAAACTGAAGTCAAAGGCGAAGTCGGTGGTAGATGATGAAACAACATCCTTATATCATCTGCTTCGGCATGCAAAGAATAGGCGACGCACTGTTATCAGTCAACTTAAAACCCCCAATGGGACAACACTGACGTCTCAGAAGGAGATTCTAAGTGCAGTATACCAGTACTACTATGCATTATATTCCTCCAGCCCACCTCACGAGAGGTCTCTGCAAGAGTTTCTCAGTGTTTTATCCCCACAACTGACAAGTTCTGAAAACGACGAAATCCTTTCTGAAGTCAGTAACGAAGAGATTCGTGAGACAATAACCAAGTCCCCGGTGAATAAATCTGCTGGACCCGACGGACTCCCTGTAGAATTTTACAGACAGTTCTGGTTTTTAATTGGTGACACGTTTACATGCATTGTCAATGAGATTTTTAACGAGCAGACGATACTTGCAGATTTTAAAGACAGCAAAATTGTACTTCTACCGAAAAACAAAGGGACGAAAGTTTAAACAATTACCGCCCTATTTCACTTTTAAACTCTGACTACAAAATAGTATGCAGGATTTTAAAAAAGAGACTTTCCCCTCTGACCGACAAATTAATTAGTCAACATCAGTCATGTGCAGCAAATAGAAGTATTTTTAATACGATTTCTGAATATAGAGACATCATCGCCTTAGCATCGGTTTCCAATATCAAATGTGCTTTACTTTTTATAGATTTTACTAAGGCTTTCGACTCGGTGAATCACCGCTTCCTATTTGAGGTACTGACAAAAATGGGACTCGTCCACCAAACAGTTAATGTTATAAAAAACGTTGCTACTGGTCTGAACGCTAAATTAGCTGTCAACTGTCAGCTGACGCGGCAAATTCAAATAAACCGCGGCATCCCACAGGGAAATCCCTTATCTATGTTTTTGTTTGTTGTGTCGTTAGAGCCCTTTTTAAGAAGTGTTCATGAAAGGTTAAAGGGCATAACTATAACTGGCAGGAAAACTGTAGTGAGAGCCTATGCTGACGATGTTGGTGTCGTCATAAGAGGGCAAGATGATGTAATTCAAATAGGGGCCATTCTTCAAAACTACTGCCGCGCATCGGGTGCGACAACGAACGAAAATAAAAGTACAATCCTGGGAATGCGGGGTCTTGAACGGATACACATCGATTGGGCGAAGTCAGTTACCACCCATAAAACCCTGGGGACAATCCTGACGGCATGTCCAATGAGGATGACAGCCCTCAATTGGAAAGAGGTTTTAACAAAGATTCAAGGGGGACTTATTGAGAACTCACAACGACTTATGAACCAGGTTCAGAGGGTCAGGTTCATTAACTTCTGCATTCTCTCAAAGGCATTCTATATGGCACAAGTTTTTCCCTTGCCGAAGTTGATAGCTCAGAAAATAATGTCGAGGGTTGCAAATTTCTTAAGGAAGGGGGAAATCTTCAGGGTTAACCTAAGAACTGCGACTTTACATCCTAGAAATGGAGGCCTCGGACTGGTGGACATACGCAATAAAGCTTCTGCGCTTTTCATAAAAAGGTCTTTAAACATATTCCACGCCAACGCCGGCAGTATTACTACACAATTGTTTAAATGTGTCCAACCAGAAAGCCTTCAACCACCGGCAGACGTACAAGAAATTAACCCCCGACTGCGATACGTTAGGATCTTGTACACAGAATTGAGCTATGTTCAGGAGAAACTCAGAACTTCACTGCACATTACAGCCAGAGATATCATGAGACAAAGACAACAATATGAAGGACAAAATAAAATTGCCACGAAATATATGAGTCACAACTGGGATGCAATTTGGGAGAATTGGGCTCAATTCACATGTGGTAACGGCATGGTACAAAGCCGTCAATAATATTGTCAGCACCAACGAGCGGCTTTATAAAATTGGGAAAGCTGAAACCCCCTTATGTCAGAAATGTAAACTAGTTGACACTGCGATTCATAGATTTACGTGTGGTGGAAATCTCAACAATTGGCATTGGCTCAGGAAAAGTATTGCACTACTGCAACGCACGTCACCCAGTGCTTTTCAGACCTGAAATTAAGTTTTACCCCAAAACCAAAAATAATGCAATACACTGTTTAATGGGACAGTTTGTCCATTACATTATCAATAAAATAGGTGGTGACGACGAAACGGAATTCAAGCTTTTTAATGCAAATGGAGTACAGCAACATTAAGCAATATGCAGACCACAGGAAAATCTATGGAAACATGTTGATCATTTTATTCAAACGAATAGGTGTTGGTTAAAGCGCACAGTCTAACACTAAATGTACTATTTTAGGGGTAATGAAGAAGTGAAGTATGAATCTACGTTCAAGATGAAGGAAATGCCTTTCTTTTATCCATTCATGTTACGTCTGCCCCCCAATAAGTGTCTCATAAATGCTCGCTGTATATTGCAGTATAATCACATGATTCCTACTCGAATGTCTGTTGACTGAAAACTCGAATGACGGCTTTGCAATGGGATCTCCCCCCCAAGACGTCGTACAACCAGTGCTCCTTACCATAATAAAAAGAGCAGGCGAAAAATATACACAACTATAACCGCTTTCCTACAACAATTAAAATGCACTGAAGGAGCCATTCGGTGGGAGTGATGGTGGGGGCATCGTGGCCAAACATCGATTTCTTTGACCCCTGCCCTCGTTGTCCCCGTCATGCGCCTACTGATATGCATCCTTATAAACAACAATAAAAAGTGGTCGAAGGCGCCAGACTAAAGGAAAAGTGTCTAGGATACCTGGCTTAAAAAAAAGAGAGAGAGAGAGAGAGAGAAAAAAAGTGGTTCAGGAAAAAAAAAACAGTCTAAGGCGCCAGAAAAAAAATTTAAACAAAAAAACAAAACAAAAAAGTGGTTAAGGAGTTGAATTAAAAGAAAATAAAAGAAAAAGAAATGGATAAAGCATAAAAAAATGGATAAGGAATAAAAAAAAGTGGTAGAGCACTGGTCTAGTAAACCAGGGGTCGTGAGCTCTCAACCTCAGAGGAGGAAGACGAATTTTGGAAATCAGTTGCGCGTCGTGGCCGTATAGCAAACAGTATCTGTGATGACGAACAATTAGCGACAAGCGTTTTATTAAGAATTACGCTTTGCAAAAGCGGTACAGCATAAGGTGGGACGAAGCAGTCTGAATTAGATTTTATAGTTGTATTTCTCACATATCTCAGAGCCTTTCGTCGTCGTCGTCGTCGTCGTCGCCGCGCCGCCGTTTCTGCAGAAGTAGCAAATGCCCATCGTAGCAAATGCGGCGAGGGACGCCCTGCCTTCGATTCCGAATGCACAAAGTGTGTGGTCCTGTTTCCCAGTCTATATTTGGTCGGTCTCGTAAAAGGTAGAATGTAACGAATGCGTGGAAAGAGCATGGGGCAGCGGCTGTGTAGAACGAAAACACAATTCCTCAGGGGGTGTGAGCGTTTCGAGATGAGTCGTATACAAGTTATAGTTGGTCGTCAGTGACCGTGTGGCCTAATGGATAAGGCGTCGGACTTCGGATCTGAAAATTACGGGTTCGAATGATGTCACGCTCGTGTTTTTCCAGTTCTGAAAAAGAAACATACCGTTTTAATGTAGCAATTGAGCAGTACGAAACCGTCTGAATGTTGCTGTTGACCATTTTTTGCTTGGAGTTGCTCTTGAGCTTGAAACACACACAACAAGAACGGTGTTAACTAGCGAAATGGTCGGCAGAGTGCCGTCACCGCGAGTTTTGACTGGCACTTGCACATCTAAAACGACGTCGGTAAGTAACTCGTAGACATGTATGAAAGACATGTTCTGAAATGCAAGTGTTGTTGTTTGGAGAGCACATCGGTTACGTGTCAGATGTGTAGCCAAGCAGTAATGGGTCGCCATAGCTGCAAATATTAGCTGGTAATATGATGTGTTGTCAGCTGAAGTCTGATGATGCAGGCGACCGTAAGGCCGAAGTACGCAAAAGTGCCGCTAGGCCGCACCTCTTTAGCTCAGTGGTATTGCACTGGTGTAGTAAACCAGGGGTCGTAAGTTCCATTCTCAGAGGAGAAAGACGAATTTTGGAAATCAGTTGCGCGTCGTGGCTGTATAGCGAACAGTGTCTGTGATGACAAACAATTAGCGACAGGCGTTTTATTAAGAATTACTCTCAGATGTGATTAAGGCGAATTTCGCAGATAAAGCATTTTTTTTTATGTAAAAAAAAATTCTTTATTTCCAATAAAAGAATGTTAATTTTACATCCAGCACACTGCCTTATTTGATTAGTGGGCCTAGTTAGTAATACAAAGATAATTAGCAGCTAATTCTAAGTCCTATGTAGTAACTAGTTAGTATGTGAGTGATCAGGAGTAAGCAATGGGCAAACGTTAATGTTAGTCTACTACAAACATGTAATCTTAAGACTAGTTACTAAATCCTACAGCGTTACAGTTGTGTCAGCTAATTAGTATAAACTTACTATAGAGCCTTGCTCATTGAGCTAACCCCAATGAGCGTGCCCCTGACACTGGGCAGGCCAAGATGGTAATCGCTGCATGTTTCTAATAATAATGTCTAAAAACTAAGTCCTACAACTAACTTATCCTACGGTCAAGTCCGGTGCGTTGTGTGGTTCGGTTAGGCTGCACCCCACTCCCCCAGAATCCTGTGGCGCAGCGGGTTCAGACTGAGGAAGTCGGCCTTTCCGCGCCCAGGCGGTTTGGGAGTAGGGTATCGAACTCTATCTGTGTCCTGGTTTATCTCTTTCTTGTACTAATATAGTTCTTTCAGGTGGTCCTTTAATACTTTCTGAGATACCGCGTTGGCCAGTTTATTGATGATATGGAAAGTGTCGCGATGTCTGGTTAGTCTATATGTGTCGTTGTGTGGTGGTTGGTCCCGCAGTACTGGGGCCACATCATTGAAAAGGGGGCACTCGTAGACTACATGGTCAGGAGTACCCTCCGGAACACCACAGTCACACGCAGGTGTCGCCTTTTTACCGAATCGACATACATATGTCGAGTACGGTCCATGTCCAGTGAGGAAGTGGATGAGTCCCCGGGATGGATCGAAATGTGACATTCCCATCCTTTCCCTGACATCTGGTAGGAGCTCAAAGGTTCGACGCCTTGTTTCTTCGTTTTCCCACGAATGTTGCCATAGCAGCTCCCCTTTTTTCCTAATCTCTACTTTATTTTCAGTCCTGATGCCCAGAATTTCCTCTGTTTTTTCCAAATTCCCCTTTTTAGTCCAGTACCAAGCGGCCTGCTCCCGAATTTTGATATCCAAGCGGCAAAGCCCCATTATAACTAACAGGACTCCTCCCGGTGTAGTTCTGTATGCCCCCACTGATCTGAGAATCATATTTCTCTGCACTCTCCTCACTGTCATGGCGGGCACCACCCTCGTGAGCCTGTGTGCCCAGACTCCGGAGCCGTAACCCACTATAGATCTTAGTATACTGTTATGATAAAGTTTGATGAGATGTGGTGGAAGATGAAACCGCTTGTGCCCAATGGAGATGAGGTTGTTGAGTACCTGTAAAGCTCTTTGAGTTACGGTTTCGATGTGTCTACCAAAAGTCCACCTTTCATCAATGATGATACCAAGGTAGCGTGTCTCACGTCGCCGGAGAACTGGTGATCCATCTATCCTAACAGTTGGGTTACGAGCTAATTGTCCCTTTAGAAGAAGGTATGTAGACTTAGCCGGTGAAATTTTCATTTTAGTCTTACGGCACCACAGTTGAAGTGTGTTTATTGTTCTATCGATCTTAGGCTCTATGTCTTCTCGGCTACGGCCGCCGACCAGTAGGAGGAGGTCATCTGCGTAGGCTATCACCTCCAGCACTTCATCACTTTGCTGTAATGTGTCTAGTAAGGGTTCCATGTGGATGTCCCAGAACAGCGGACCCAGTACGGAACCCTGGGGACATCCATTGGTGATAGTTTTCCTTACTCTTGTGCTAGTAGATGATAGCCAGACCTCCCGATCTTCACAATAGCTCCTCAGACAGCCATATAGAGGCCCTGGACACTCCTTCTCCCTTAAGCAGGAGAACAGCGAAGGCCATCACAGGTTGTCGAAGGCGCCACTTATATCCACCATGATGCCAACAACGTACTTGTACGGGGTAGAGCCGCAGACCTCGGCCGCCAGGGCGATTGCGTCAGATGCCGATCGTCCAGGCCTGAAGCCAAACTGCCTGTTGCTCATTCCGCACAGCACTCGGTGTGCAGCAAGTCTATCAGCCAGAAGTCTCTCCAGAATCTTCCCAAGCAGATCAAGCAGGCAGATTGGTCTGTAAGATTTAGTTTCTGCTGGGTCTTTGTCAGCTCCTTTTTTATAATTATCACTTTTGCCCTCTTCCATATTCGAGGGAACTTTTTCTGCCTGAGGCATTCGTTATATAAATGAGTTAGAGGGGCGACTATCTGGGGGGCCAGGAATTGCACCACCTCCGCCACAATACCGTCTGGCCCAGGAGCTTTTCCTCTCTTCAGGGAGTTTATATGGGCAGCTACCTCTTCTTCAGAGAATGGGTAGACTGCCATATCATTTTCATATGCATTGTTGTTATTCTCCCGCAGCTGCCGTTGTTCGTCTGTCTCATCCGCAGTATCATCAGGCAACAGGGAGTGGAGAAGGACCTCAGCAGTTTCCTGCCAAGACCCCGTCATCCGGTCCCCATGCCTGACGGTTGAGAGCTCCATCGGAGAACGGATTTTTTCCCGGACAAGCCTGTAGGGAACTCCCCATGGGTCTAGTGCTAATTGGTTCAGAACAAAGTGTTCCCAACTCTTTGTTCTAACTTCCCGTAGCTGTTCTTGGAAGTTATCTTTGGCTTCCCGGTAAAGCTGCAGCCATCTTTGTCTTTCTGGCCAGACGACACTGCGCTGGTAGTGCCTCCTGAGCCTTCTGACCGACCGGCGCATCTCCTCTAGTTCAGCAGACCATGGTGACGGAGAGGCCGGCATGGCCCTCCTCCTAGTAGTTACGGCTGCTTTGACTGCTCGAGTTATTACTGAAACCAGTTCTTCGGCTCTGTTGTCAACGTCAAGGTCTCTGTGGTCGTCACCTTCTGATAACGGAGGAATGTCGCACTCCCCAGCAAGCCTCTCCCAGTCGGCTCTATTGTAATTATATTGTATTTCCCACCCTATGGCCCAGCGGCTCTCGCCATCTCCTATGTTGAAAGTAATGAGATTATGGTCACTTGTAGTGGCATTCTCCACTACTTTCCATTGCTGGATTAGGTGTGCTGCATTTGGCGTAGCCAGGGTCACATCGATGTTTGTGCCTTGGCCACCTCCCGCCGCATAGGTCGGAGGGTTGCCAGGCTTGTTAGCCACCACAAGCTGCAAGGCCATGATGGCCTCTTCTGCCTTCTCTCCATTGGGATCCCTGGTGCCGCTGTACCATAGGGGGGATTTGGCATTCATATCGGCAGTCACAAATGCTTTCCGCCCCCGCAACGCCGTGATAGCTGTGGTGAGGTGTGCTATGTGTCTTTCAATATCATCACCATATTGGAAGTACATGTTGATCACAATAATAGCTCCTGATGGAGACTGCAGCTCCACGACGTTGCAGTGGCTGGTTGTGAACTGCGTTAGGACTGTAGCCCTTATCAGTTTGTTTGTAATAATTATTGCCGCTTTTGGGTCTTCTCCTCTGCAGACGACTTGCCAGGTCGCAGCTGTGAAAGCTATCTTCCCGTTTAGGGAGTACGGCTCTTGCAGACAGACCACATCCAGTCTCCTCTCCTCCACTTCCCTTTGTAACTCCTGCATGACAAGTCTGCTGTTATGAGTGTTGAGTTGGCCAATGGCGATTTCCGTCATGTAGTTGTCTATGGAGTGTATGTATGAATTCTGTCATGAGGCCATGTTTTGTTCCAGTCAAATGTGATACATCCATTTGCCAGAACTGCTTGTCGATAAATTTCGTTCAGGTCGAATTTTTCACCACGTCTGTCAAAGACTTTCTTTAGTAGGTCACGCAGGGCTCAGAAGTCAGTGGGGAGATTCAATGACTTGAGTTGAATTCTGTCCACAGCCTCCATTACCGAGAAGGTGACTCTCTGTCCATATTCATGTCCCACCCGAACCACATGTCTCAAGGCAGTGGTCAGGGTAGTCGGCTGCTCCAGCCTCGCCAGTTGCATGGTGAGTTCAAGGTTTGGATAGACTCTAACGGGATCGACAGGTGGCAGCCTCACTACAGGATCTTTTGTTGCAGCTGGTTCACTTGAACTAGTTATTTTATTTTCTTGAACTGGTTGTTTTGTTGTTATATTTATTTCTGCTGAGACTGCCACAGTCTCTGGTACAGGATGCCGTTGCCGTAGGTCTTTAGTCGGCCTTGTTTCCCTGCTTGGGGAGGAGGGTAGCGTGACTGCCAGAGGCCTAGTTTGTGTCCCTCTATCCGTAGTGGTAGAGTCAGTTTGAGTGCCTATGTCTACGGTTCTGGTTGTGGTGCCCATGTGCGACCTCAAGAAAAGCTTGAAGGCACTCGCCCTCATGGCATCCCTCCTCCTTTTGCTTGGGGATTTTCTTTTGGGCATCCTGTTGGCTTTGGTTTGATCAGCCATAGTCTATTCTTGAAATAAGCCTTTGTTCCAGAAGTCTGTAGGTGGGGCAGCTACGTCCCAAGTTTCGACAGGGTTTTTTACCCCGTCTCTTGCAGGGGATGCAAACTGCCGCAGCCCTACAGTCCTTCCTGACATGGCCATCCTCGCCACATTTCGAGCAGGCCGACCCCCTGGTACAGTGCCTCAAAACGTGGTCGAGATCTCCACAATTGTGGCAACGCGGTACGACCAGATAGTCGCGTGTATTTATGGCATGAAAGCCGACGTATAGTTTGCCCACTGCTGTAATTTTTTTCCACATTTGAGCGGAGACCTCGGCAACTTGATGGACCACATCACGGACCCGAGGCCCAGTTTTGAATCTCAAATTGAAATTTGCTTTGAATTCTTCTTCTGTCATATCTTCGAAACTCTGAGCCTTTATAGATTTTTGCACTTCTTCATTTGTCATAATTGTTGGTACATCATATAAGATGACCAATGGGTTCCTTTTCCTTGGTAGCTCGCATTTGACCACCGAGTTTAGTTTTGCATTACTTAACAGTTTCTCTTTGTCCTCTTCTGAAGCTACTTCAACAATAACAGAGTTACTGCTGGGTTTTACCTTATTTATTTTAATTTTGTCTTTTGCTGGATTGATAGTGGTCGTAAGCAATTCCGGGATTCTTTTTACGCTAGTGTCCTGACCAGGCAGTGTCCTTAGGAAAACCGTTGTGTCTGATCTTTTAGTGACTTTTGCAATGACATCCTTTGTAGTCTGCGGTTTTGGTGGCGCTTGTGCGACCACCGCCGCCCAAGTCTTTCCGGGTTGTTTTCTTAGTCTTTCATTTTCTTTTGTAAGTTCTTCGACGCGGCCTTCAAGCTTGGCGTTTGCGATAGCCCACGCCGCCAGTTCATTTTTGATTATAGTCAAAGCCGCTTGACTAATTTTGCCATTTTTGATGTGTTCCTCAATTGCCTGTCCCGACTCGTCCTGAGGAGCGGGTTCAGACATCACAGAAGCTCGCGTTGGTGCACTCGAATCACTCGTTTCTGGTGTAGCCATGATGAACGAGTGATAAAAAAGGGGGGTGGGAGCCCGTCTCTTGCCCCAGACCGGCTCCTCTGGCATGGGGGGGGGGGGGTGGACTTCTGCAGCTCGCTCACCGACCTCGCCCCTAGGTCAAGAGCACTCCAGAGCTGCTGGGTTCAGCGCGCCGTTTCCAGCGCACTGGTCCCCCTCGGTGACTCCGTCATCGGCGATTTCACGCGACGCACCCCGGCAATTGCACCCCGCACTCCGGAGAGGCGGATGCACCTCTCGCCCTTCGCCGCCTACTTGCCCGAGTTTCCACCTCTCGGCCAGGCACCCACTCCTACTCAGGTGGCGGGCCGGTCCCCCAGGCGTTCGGCGGTCTGGACCCATCTAACCTGGCCCAGGCGATGTTACCACCACCTGGGTTTGGCAGAACACGCCCCGGATACCCAGGGGCGCGGCGAAGCACCCTTGCCGACACGCGCCGCGATCCCATGCCGACAAACGAGATCACCGGCATGCAGAGCACCTGTTGGTCTGTGCCCTGCGAAAAGAAGAGACTGATGTACGGTCCCTCGACACAGCTCCCCCTGTGCCATGCACGCTTCGCTTTCGCATCGGGTTGGGTCGCAGCTCTCCCTTTTGTCGCAAGGCAGAATGCCAAGCTTAACGTCTGGCACCACGGGAAGGCGGAAAGAGCCACTTGGGAAGGAGAGGCTATAAGAGACACATCACTTCCCCTGTGAGGACTACCGCGGCAAGCCCGTCTGGAAGCGATACGCCCGTCTGGAAGCGATACGCCCCAGTGCGAGCCTCCGTGCCTTACGGCGCGCCGGCTACGGGCGGGCCCGCGCCGAACGCGCCGTCGAGCGACCGACCTCACGCCAGCCAGATAAAGCATTTGCGAAAGCGGTAGAGCATAAGGTGGGACGAGGCAGTCTGAATTACGTTTTATAGATATATTTTTCACATATTTCAGAGCCTCTCGCGGTCGTCGTCGTAATCGTCGTCGTCGTCGCCGCCGCCGCTACTGCAGAAGTAGCAAATGGCCATCGTAGCAAATGCGGCGAGGGACGCCCTGCCTTCGATTCCGAATGCACAAAGTGTGTGGTCGTGTTTCCCAGTGTATATTTGGTCGGTCTCGTAAGAGGTTGAATGTAACGAATGGGTGGGAAAGAGCAAGGGGCAACGGCTGTGCAGAACGAAAACACAATTCCTCAGGGGTGTGAGCGTTTCGAGATGAGTCGTATACAAGTTAGAGTAGGTCGCCAGTGACCGTGTGGCCTAATGGATCAGGCGTCGGACTTCGGATCTGATGATTACATTTTCGAATGCTGTCACGCTCGTGTTTTTCCAGTTCTGAAAAAGAAACATACCGTTTTAATGTAGCAATTGAACAGTACGAAACCGTCTGAATGTTGCTGTTGACCATTTTTTGCTTGGAGTTGCTCTTGAGCTTGAAACACACAGAACAAGACCGGTGTTAACCTGCGAAATGGTCGGCAGGGTGCCGTCACCAAGAGTTTTGACTGGCACTTGCACATCTAAAACAACGTCGGAAAGCAACTCGTTCGGCTTTTGAGTCACATCAAGTATGTGTGTTAATTTTGACGCCACTAGCTCTGCATGTTGTCATGCAATTCCTTTACCTCCCAGAAATGATTATGAAATAAAAGTGAAGTACGTGACGAGTGTGACGTTAGGAAAATATTAGGCAGCATGGAGAGATTCTGTATGGGACCACCCAAGCCAAACGAGTACTGTGTGACGTGCTACCCGGCAAGTGTTAACAGAGACAGCCGGCTAGCTAAGTAGGTAGAGCGTGAGACTCTTAATCCAAGGGTTGTGGGTTCGAGCCCCACGCTGGGCGGTATGGGATTTTCTTTCGCTGCAGATGTAAATTACCGTTTTTCTGATTAACGTAATGTAATGTAAATAGTAACTTTAAACTTTGCCTACGTCTCTGTCAGTCGCAAGGAAACTGTATTTGATGGTGAAGGTGATTTTGTAGACATGTGTGAAAGACATGTTCTGAAATGCAAGTGTTGTTGTTTGGAGAGCACATCGGTTACGTGTCAGATGTGTAGCCAAGAGGTAATGAGTCGCCATAGCTGCAAATATTAGAAGCTAATATGAAGTGTTGTCAGCTGAAGTCTGATGATGCAGGTGACCGTAAGGCCGAAGTACTCAAGAGTGCCGCTGGGCTGCGCCTCTTTAGCTCAGTGGTATTCCGCCGCCAGCGGCCGTGCTGTGCGGACGTGCGGTGCGGCTGTTGCGGTGTTTACATCGTCGCTGCGAGCGGCCGGCGCTGTGTGGTGAGTGCGCGCTTTCTGCGTTAGTCATAGTTCACGATCACATATTTAGATTGACATAATGGATCAGACAACGCGACAGGATACTTTGAAGTTGATTTTCGATCCGAACTACGCCCGACCGAAATCTTACGAATTTGAGGCATTTATCGAAGAAACTTTTCAGATCAAAGTGGATGAATTGATTGGAATACACCTGTCGATTTTCTGTCCGACTGTGTTCCTTAAGTTATCCAGTTCTGACAAGTGCGACCAAATTGTAGAAGCATGTGGTGGGGTGGCAAAATTCAAACATTCAGACGGACACATAGGGCAGGTCACGGTTTCGCGTGCCGGGATGGGAATACGAACGGTTCGAATCTTTGAGCTCCCCTTTGAAGTAACGCCCGAGGAGATAAACAACAAACTGAGAGACTATGGCGCCATTATCAGCAATGTCGCCGAAAAATGGTCTAGCTTGCACAAGTATCCAGTATTAAATGGAGTCAGGCAAGTTAAGATTGACATGCTGAAACATATCCCGTCGTATCTCTGGATTGGTGGATATAGAGCGATCATCATTTACGATGGCCAGCCGAGAACCTGCTCGGGTTGTGGTTCGACCCAACACGTCCGCGCGCAGTGTGTTCAACGGCGTGTGACGCAACTGCCGACTGGGGAGCGAGACCCGCCTAGTCAAATGGCCACGCTACCCGTGACGTACGCCGCCGCACTACGCAGTGACGTCGCCTCAGACATGTGTTTCGACACGGCGATAGTTGCTTATGCCGACGTTCCCGATGGTAGCGTAGCCATGGATACTAGCAGCACAGAAGCTACAGGTCCAGCACACTCACAAGACGAGGAAACTGACAGGCGTGGAGAACAAGACCAGGCTAAGACGGCAGAAGAAGGCATGTGCAAATCACTCGAAGACGTCGGGCAACACAAAGAAGATACGGTTGCCACGTCGGAGGATAATGACCAGCAGCCTACAACTGTTTCGCCAAAGAAACGGAAGAAACGTCGAATAGCCCGTCAGGGAGCAGCAGAAATCGCGCCAATTCTGCGTGAAAAGGCGAAAGAAATAGGCCAAGAACTGGCGGAGACGACACAGGCAACTCCTCCGGAAGATCGAACAACAAAAAGGAAGACTCGAAATGAGGACACTGACCCCGACCGTGGAATCCACATTCAAGACGGTACAGCTAGTCTGAAGGACCTGCCACCTGCACCCAACACGTGCACGCGGGAAGTTACGTGCACGCGAGACTGGGCGGATGACATGGAGGAGCAAAGCCATGATGCAGAGATGGCTGACATAGCACAACGTTCAGGACGGACGGCACCCGACCGTCGACAGGATGTGTCCACCCGGCAACAAACCACCATCAAAAATACTCGTGCGGCAGATGATGATGCCGACTTCTTCTAAGTGGAGCAAGCATCCACTTCCCTTGGCAAACAGTACCCCACCTGACACGGTATAGTCGACATGACGGCTTTACAGGCGTACAGAATTGCAACCTTGAATATAAATAAAATTAGCAGCACCCTCAATCTGAGAAATCTCCAAGATTTTCTGTACGCCGCTGATATTGGCATCTTAATGCTGCAAGAAGTAACGGCTATCCGTTTGGACGACATCACTGGCTACAACGCCGTCATCAATCCTGGCAATGACAATAGCCTCGGCACAGCGATTATGACTAAAGAGGGGATCCTACTTACAGACGTGGCGCAACTGCCTAACAGTAGAGGTCTCGCTGTCACGATAAACAACACCAGGTTTATCAACATATATGCCCCGTCAGGAACAGGAACAAGCGCCGCAGGGCCGAATTTTTCAAAGAGGACATCGCCCCCCTTTTCGTGGTGCGATTTGACCAAATAATTTTTGCGGGTGACTTTAATTGCGTGCTGAGTCCCAAGGATCAGACGCCAAATTTTAACAAATCTCTGGAGCTGGAGGACATCGTCAGAGACTTCCAACTGTTTGATACTTGGGAACTAAAACACGGTGATAGGCTAGGTTTCACCTATATCACCAGCCATTCTGCCAGTCGTATCGACAGAATTTACGCAACATCCAATTTAAGGAGACACGTATTACAGTCCGAGCTATGGCCCACGATTTTCTCTGATCATATCGCGTACAAATGTACGGTAAATTTAGAGAAACAAGGCACTTACAGGGCGAGAGGTCAGTGGAAGCTAAACGTTACTCATCTTTCGGATCCTGGATGTCACGCCGCCTTCCACACCACTTAGGCAGAATGTGAAAGGAAGTTCCACTTGTACGGCACGGCGCTGAATTGGTGGCTAAACTGCGCGAAGCCCGCAATAATAAAGACAATGAAAACTTACTCCCATGAAAAAGTAGTCTGGCGGAAGCGGACAGTAGAGTTTTACTTCAGCTGTCTGAGAGACTTGTGCGTTCGTGATGCTACAGTCATAACAAATTATGGGCAAATCAACAGAATAAAAGCAAAATTGCTCAACCTGCAGAGACACCATCTCGAAGGCTGTAAAATACGAACGCGTTTGCAGAACGGTACACGAGAAGAAACAACATCGATGTACCACATTCTCCAAGAGATCAAAAGACAAAAACTTAAAATTCTGACGGAACTCAAAACTTCAGACGGGAGACTCTTGACAGATCAAGCTGCAATACGAGACGAGATCCATCGACACTTTAGTGAATTTCTGGCCAATACACAGACAGATGAAACGGCGCAGCAAGCTCTCACTGCTAGGACGACAGAGCGACTCACTCCTGAAGAAGCTGATGTGCTCGCAGCGAGAATAACTGACGAAAACGTCGAAGATGCCATCTCGAAGAGCCCAAAGAACAAATCACCTGGACCAGATGGGCTACCCGCTGAATTTTATTAAACTTTTCGCGAACAAATAATTGCTAAATTGACACTCGTATGCAATGAAATACTAAATGCGGACACTGACCTTCCGAAGGAATTCTGTGAAGGTACAGTGGTCTTAGTCCCCAAAACACCAGGAGGCAAAACCGTGGAGAATCTTCGACCCATAACACTTCTCAATAGTGATTATAAAATCTTCGCCCGTATCATGATGCAAAGGTTCAATTCTGTTATTCGTACAGTGACAGGAGCCTACCAGACAAGTGTAGGAAAGGACAGAACGATATTTCAGACCTTATGCGACTACAGAGACATTATAGCGATATCGGAAGACTGCAACATTCGCTGTGCTCTGATGTCGCTTGACTTTGAAAAAGCTTTTGATAAAGTTAATCATTCGTACCTGCTCCGGTGTATGACATCCATGCACTTCCCCCAGAAAATTATAGCCTCCGTTAAAAACATACTGACGAATAGCACGTCAAGAATCAGTGTCAACGGACAACTCAGTCACCCGATCAATATTCAGAGTTCGGTAAGACAAGGTTGCCCAATGTCCATGACGCTTTTCGCGATTGCGCTTGAACCTCTCTTAGTATCTCTGACTCGGCAACTCCGTGGATTACATATACACGGACACAAGATCATATGTCAAGCCTACGCGGACGATGCAGTGGTACTTGTGACTGACGAAAGAGAGGTGGAAACAGTACTTGAAGTTGTGGCGACCTACGAAATGGCGTCAGGAGCTAAACTCAACCGCAATAAATCTGGTATTATGAATCTTGGTCGGGGTATAGAGATCAGAGCCGCTGGAAGTATCAACACTGTGGAAAAAATCAAATGCCTTGGAATAGAATATACGAGTAATATCCGCCGCACGGCCGCTCTCAATTATCGAAAATTACTTGCCACCTTATTGGCAAGCATAAAACAACACAGCTTGCGTAATTTAAACGTAATACAAAAAGTGCAACTGGCCAATACATACATCACTTCCAAAGTCAACTATGTTGCTCAAGTGCTGCCTCTGCCACGAACCATTGCACACCAAATGCAAGCAGCGCTTGGTTATTTTGTCAGCAGAGGTCAGATATTTAAGGTTTCATATGATACCTTGACGCTACCGACACGCAATGGAGGGCTACAACCGACAGACATCTACCTTAAAGCGCAAGCGCTATACGTTAGCAAAACTTATAAACAGTGGCAACGATCACCGCGGACCTTAGTGGCTCATCTCTTACGTGAAATCACCCCAGTCAGCAGAGATCCACCAATCGATGTGCATCACATCTCCCACGAGCTGTACCACTATAAACACTTTCTGGTGGAATACAGCTATGTACGCCATAGAATACCGGAGAAGGACATATATCGGGTTAAGGAGGTTTACAACACCTTGCTGGAAGGAAAATTGCGCAATCGAATAGAAAACAAGTTTCGACATTATAATTGGAAAAACATATGGGACAACATATCTGACCCCCATCTACCATCCAATGTGCGATCGACGTGGTACCTCGCAGTCAATAGAAAAATCCCAACCAACTCCAAACTGCACGCGATACGTCTGGCACACACACCAAACTGTTCCAGCTGCAATGTCGTCGACACTGCAGAACATCGCTTCGTCTGTGAAGATGTGAAAGACGTGTGGAATCTCTTCAGGCAAAAACTAGCACATGTGCTACGTACGTCACCTAACACAATTTCACCGACACACGTCCTTCTGCCTGATGACGTGCCATATCCTAACACTAAAAGAAGGTCAGCCAACTGGCTCAAAGGACTGACAGTCCATTACATCTCAACGGCTATGACGAAAAGTGAAGCAGATTATTGGATGTACCTGATGACAGAACATCTAAAGCTCGAACGACAAATGAAATACAAAGACAACTACGCAAATTTCTTGAACCGAACATTGTCTCACCGACAGAGCTGAAGAACGATCAAACGACATGTTGTTCAACCTCAGAATTCTTTTTTTTTTCCTTTATGAAATTATCTATTAAGCTTCTCATTCATTTTACGCCAACAAGGTGGCTATTTCGTTTACCCTTCGCCCTCGTGTCGCAGCACTAATAGGTTGCTGACACACCCATGAGAAGCCATCAGGCTGAAGTAAGCCTGGCTCTAATATAAAAATCGCTCCCACTCAATGATGGAAGAATGTAGCGGAACTATTTCCTTTCCATAACCCCAAAAGAAGGGATTTTATTTACTTGTATACATTTACTTCGTTACTCACCTATCTCATTTGGACCAAACATAGCACAGAAGCTAGCCGAAGAAGGCACAAATGGCGAGCGGAAGGACGGGCTGTAGGGGAGGAAGGAGGCCTCCAAAAAATAAAAAAAGTAAAAAAAATGAAAAGAAAAAAAAATCGTCGGTAGAGTGTGAGACTCTGAATCCAAGGGTTGTGGGTTCGAGCCCCACGCTGGGCGGAACGGAATTTTGTTCCGCTGCAGATGTAAATTACTGTTTTTCTGATTAACGTGATGTAATGTAAATAGCAACTTTAAACTTTGCCTACGTCTCTATAAGTCGCATGGAAACTGTATATGAAGGTGAAGGTGATTTTGTAGACATGTGTGAAAGACATGTTCTGAAATGCAAGTGTTGTTGTTTGGAGAGCACATCGGTTATGTGTCAGATGTGTAGCCAAGCAGTAATGGGTCGCCATAGCTGCAAATATTAGAAGCTAATATGAAGTGTTGTCAGCTGAAGTCTGATGATGCAGGCGACCGTAAGGCCAAAGTACGCATGAGTGCCGCTTGGCCGCGCCTCTTTAGCTCAGTGGTGTTTTCGCTCTCGCCTGTGTCGGTCGCGTGCTGTTTGGTGAATGTGCGCATTGCTACGTTGTTTGATTGTGGCGTGATGAATTGCATTCGACTATAATGGATCAACTTATACGGAAAGACACGTTGAAATTGAGTTTTGACCCTCATTATGCACGACCCAAATCCTTTGAGGTTGAGTTAGTTATTAGAGACATCATGAAAATAACTATTGATGATACGATTGGCATTCACCTATCTATCGTCAGCAGTACGGTGTACCTCAAATTGTTGAATCCCGAGAAATGCGAGCAGGTCGTTCAATCTTGTGGAGGAGTGTTGAAGTTCAACCATTCTGACGGCAATGTTGATGATGTCAGAATTTCGCTTGCTGGTCTCGGAGTTAGAACTGTTCGCATATTTGAATTACCCTTTGAAATTTCCGCTGACCAGATTAATGCCAGATTGAGGGAGTATGGAACAGTCATCAGCAATACGGCAGAAAAGTGGTCGACTATGCATATTTTCCCGGTGCTAAACGGTGTCCGTCAGGTGAAGATAGATATGTTAAAGCACATTCCGTCCTACATCACTGTGTGTGGCTACAGGGCCATAGTGATTTATGACGGGCAGCCTAGAACTTGTGCGGGATGTGGGTCCACAGAACATATCCGTGCTCAGTGTATCCAACGACGCGTGGCGCAAATACCGGCCGGTGAGCGTGAGTTGCGCGGCCCGACGTCTACGTTGCCATTATCATACGTCGCCGCCACTCGGGCTAATGTCACCTCGGAACCTAGTTTAGATGTTTCGCTAGAGGGTTTGCGCGCAGTGCCCGAAGGCGTTACACCGATGGAAGCGAACGATGTACCGAATGTTCCTTCTTCACACACCCAGAAGGAGGGCAATACTCACTCGCAGATGGGGCACCCACCGGACACCGAAAGTATTCCGGTGGGCGTACCGGTTCGACACGACAAGTCCGACGTGGACCGGATGGAGTCGAACGAGATGGCTGTCCACCAGCCCCCGCCGTCTCCCAAATCTCAGAAGAAACGCCGGCTAGCACATCAAGGGGCAGAAGCAAAGGCGCCAATATTGCGTGAAAAGGCGAACCACGTCAGACAGAAACTGACCGAAGTAACTGACCCACCGTCGTCGGCAACCAGCAAAACGGCAAAAAAATCTCGAACGAACGAATCGGACACTGATCACGGACGATCGCCCTCAGGGGACCCTGCGGTGGCCGATTCATTGGATCCGAACACTATGCCTGAATGTTCCAAGCTCTCGGATTGCGATATGAACGCAGACCAGTTCGTGTGCGATTGGTCAGATGACGTTGAAGAGGGTGGTCGGGAAGAAGATTTAGTACGGGATCGGCGCGGTATAGAGAATCCGTCATCAGAAGCTCAAGCAGATGTGTCCCACCAGCAACAAACGGCTACCGCCGGCGTCGGTGCAGTGGCTGATGACGCGGACTTCTTTTAGATGATGTTCGCCATGAACTTGAATAGTAGGCATATTGTCACCTAGACCTCTGTTCTCATGACGTCCTTGCAAGCTTACCGCATTGCGACACTGAACATCAATAAGATCAGTAGCCCACTCAACTTAAAAAACCTTCAAGATTTTCTCTATGCCGCTGATATTGATCTCATTATGCTGCAGGAAGTGACCAATATTAACCTTGACCGTATCACAGGTTACAATGCCGTCGTTAATCCTGGAAATGGTACAGAACTAGGGACCGCGATCATGGCTAAGGAAGGGATAGTGATGTCACATATCGAACGCCTGGCGAATAGCAGAGGTATAGCGACTACTATCGATACTACCAGATTTATTAATCTCTACGCCCCTTCCGGTTCTGGGAGACGACGTCAGAGAGCAGAGTTTTTTAAAGATGGCATTGTGCCACTTTTCACACCACCTTCAGACCAACTTACATTCGCTGGTGATTTTAACTGTGTACTCAGTCCCAAAGACCAGACACCAAATTTCAATCCGTCCGCCGAGCTTCGCGCCATCATTGAAGAGTTAAATTTAATAGACACATGGGAGCATAGACACGGTGACAGGCCCGGATTCACATTCGTTACTGGTCACTCAGCTACCCGCGTCGATAGAATCTACGCATCAGCAAATATGAGGGAACATGTTTTGCAGTCAGAGCTATGGCCGACTGTCTTTACAGATCATGTGGCATATATATGTACCGTCAATTTAGCCAAACAAGGGACGTACAGGGCAAGGGGACCCTGGAAACTAAATGTAGAGCATTTAACAGAACCCGAGTGTCACACAGTCTTCCGCAACACGTGGGCAGAATGCGAACGAAAGTTTCCCGCGTGGGTAAAATGTGCAAAACCCGCCTTAACAAAAGCGATGAAGAATTATTCCAGAGATCGATGTGCCTGGCAGAAGCAAACCCTGGAATTCTACTTTCAGTGTTTAAGGGATTTATATCGAGAAGATGCAACGGTAATAGCAAATCGTATGCATATTAAACGAATACTGGCTACGATTTTAACCCTCAAACGGAAGCAATTGGAAGGCTGTAAAGTCAGGACACGTCTGCAAAACGCCGTACAGGACGAAACGACATCAATGTATCATGTTATTCGCGAACAGAAAAGGGGGCACAGAAAGATATTGACAGAACTGCACACTGCAGATGGCCGACACTTACACCACCAGCGCAACATACGAGACGAGATTTATAAACATTTCACAGCACAGTTAACGGTACACCCGGTGGATATAGCCGCGCAGCAAGCCCTCATGGCACGCCGTTTTGCGTCATTGAGCACGGAAGAAGCAGACGGCCTCGCTGCAGTAATAACTGACGATGAAGTAGCGGACGCCATTCGAGGGAGCCCACAGAATAAATCGCCTGGCCCCGACGGATTACCGGCCGAGTTTTATAGAACTTTTCGACACCATTTAGTTCCAAAGATGACCATGGTCTGTAATGATATCGTAAACGCTGGAGATGATATCTTAAGGGAATACTGTGAGGGCATAGTGGTATTGGTCCCCAAAACCCCAGCGGGCAAGACAGTCGACAATCTCCGACCGATTACATTACTTAATACGGATTATAAGATATTCGCGCGGGTCATGATGCAGCGATTCAGTACGGTACTCAGTACTGTCACGGGGGCCTATCAAACGAGCGTTGGGAAAACTAGAAACATCCAGCAGACGTTAAGCGAATATAGAGATATCATAGCTACAGCCGCCGCTTGTGACATCCGATGCGCTTTAGTCTCGCTAGATTTTGAAAAAGCATTCGATAAAGTCACTCACTCCTATCTTCTGTGCGCGATGGCAGCAATGAATTTTCCACGGAAAGTTATTGACACTGTTACACTCCTGCTGAGAAACGGAACATCCAAGATCTGTCTCAACGGACAACTAAGTAAACCTATTTCCATCACTAGGTCGGTCCGACAAGGTTGCCCGATGTCAATGGCTTTGTTTGCAGTTGCTCTTGAACCCTTGCTGTTCTCCCTGACGCAAGACCTACCGGGATTACGTATACATGGCCAGAAGATTGTCTGCCAGGCATTTGCGGATGACGTCAGTTTCGTGGTGACGAACGATGAAGACTTAGAACGCGCGTTTCAGCTGATAAACACTTATGAAGCCGCCTCAGGAGCGAAAGTCAACTGTAAAAAGTCTGGCGTTATGCCACTTGGTAGGGGACTAGAACTTGTCAATAGCCGTTCACTAAAAAGGATGGCAACTTTTAAATGTCTCGGCATTGAATACACGCGCAGCATCAGCTGCACGGCTGCTCTTAACTATAGGAGATTGTTGGCACAAATTCGGGCCGGCATACGCCAACATCATTTGCGAAATATCAACGCCATGCAAAGAGAGCTTTTAGTCAATACTTACATCGTTTCAAAAGTCAATTATGTCGCGCAAATCCTCCCAATACCAAAAGTCATAGCACAACGCATGCTTGCGGCGCTCGGCCACTTTGTCAGTAGGGGACAAATTTTCAAAGTCGCATTTGAAACCTTGACGCTCCCCATGGGAAAGGGCGGCCTCAATCTGACTGATGTTTACCACAAAGCGAAAGCATTATATATCAGCAACGTGTATAAACAATGGCAATGAACACCACATTCCTTAATGGCCCTTCTTCTCCATGAAATCGCACTAGCCAGCATGACGCCTCCTGTCAACGTAAGTCACATCCCGACTGCATTATGCCACTTTAGTAATTTTTTCCTAGACTACAGCTATGTTCAATGCACCATACCTGAGAATGATCTTTACAGGGTCAGAGCGCTTTACAGCTGCCTGACGGACAGTAAATCGCGGAACAGAATAGAAGTAAAGTATAAAGACTGCAATTGGGCAAAGATCTGGGAAAACATTCACGACGCACACTTACCATCGCAGGTGCGGTCTACGTGGTACGTGGCGGTCAATAGGATCATACCGACAAATTCAAAGCTACACATGATTCACTTGTCCGACACTCCGAATTGCGTTCACTGTACTTTACTAGATACCATTGAACATCGCTTTCTATGCGACGATGTGAAGGACATCTGGATTCTCTTTGCACGGAAGCTCTCAAGTATGCTGCGTACTGCACCTAAGATGATTACTCCAGCTGGACTCCTCACTCCCGATGCCGTTTCATACCCCCCCGCAAAACGACGAGCAGTCAATTGGCGTCAAGGTCAGACGGTGTATTATATATTATCGGCGCCAGAAAAAAATAAAGTAGACTATTGGTTATACCTACTAACTCAACACCAGAAACTTCAACGAATAGACAAATATAGAGAAAAGTATGCGTCCTTCCTACTCCGAACATTACCGTAGAGAGATATTCATCCAGGGCGACGTTTGCAGTACGAAAATACTGCTGGATGGCCCCTTCAGAATTATAATGGCCGCAATTAGGATTCGGATTGCGGGAATCGAACGGTCACGAATATGCGACGGACCGCCCCGACAGTGGTGACACTTTGGGGGGCGATACCTCTCCTGTCGACAGTAATACGAGACTGTTCTACAGGAACCCCGTGGAATTTCGGAGATCTAATACTCACATTACACTTATTCTTTTCTTACTTATTTAGGAAGATTCGTTTATTTGCAAAGAAGAGGTGTTTCTTTTATGTTTGAATCTCCCATACAAGAGGAGGAGAAGATTTGTTCCTTCATACTGCGGAAGACTCCAGCACCCTCCAGTTTATTTTCACATATGCAGTCTTCCTTGGACGTTGTGATGACTCGATTCTCGCAGAAGAGTTAATTTGTTTAATCCCCACATGCAATATAGTGGTTTAACCAACTATCCAAATGCATACTGAAGAGCATTAAACTGTCACACGAATATTATTTAATATAAACGGTGATTTTTTTTTTATGGCGGAGAAGCCGAGCCGATGAAGGCAATTTTGGCGAGCGTGAGGACGGGCTAGAAGGAGTGGCTGGAGGACCGACACAACAAAAAAAATAATAAATAAATAAATAAATAAATAAATAAACAAATAAAAAGTGGTAGAGCACTGGTGTAGTAAACCAGGGGTCGTAAGTTCCATCCTCAGAGGTGGAAGACGAATTTTGGAAATCAGTTTCGCGTCGTGGCCGTATAGCAAACAGTATTTGTGATGACGAACAAATAGCGACAGGCGTTTTATTAAGAATTACTCTCAGATGTAATTAAGGCGAATGGCGCAGATAAAGCATTTGCCAAAGCGGTACAGCATAAGGTGGGACGAGGAATCTGAATTACATTTTATAGATGTATTTCTCACATATCTCAGAGCCTCTCGCGATCTTCGTCGTCGTCGTCGTCGTCGTCGTCGTCGTCGTGGCCGCCGCCGCTTCTGCAGAAGTAGCAAATGGCCATCGTAGCAAATGCGGCGAGGGACGCCCTGCCTTCGATTCCGATTGCACAAAGTGTGTGGTCTTGTTTCTCAGTCTATATTTGGTGGGTCACGTAAGAGGTTGAATGTAACAAATGGGTGGGAGACAGCAAGGGGCAGCGGTTGTGTAGAACGAAAACACAAATCCTCAGGAGTGTGAGCGTTTCGAGATGAGTCGTATACATGTAAATGTTGGTCGTCAGTGACCGTGTGGCCTAATGGATAAGGCGTCGGACTTCGGATCTGAAGATTACAGGTTCGAATGCTGTCACGCTCTTCTTTTTCCAGTTCTGAAAAAGAAACATACCGTTTTAATGTAGCAATTGAGCAGTACGAAACCGTCTGAAAGTTGCTGTTGACCATTTTTTGCTTGGAGATGCTCTTGAGCTTGAAACACACACAACAAGACCGGTGTTAACTAGCGAAATGGTCGGCAGAGTGCCGACACAGCGAGTTTTGACTATCACTTGCACATCTAAAACAACGTCGGAAAGTAACTCGTTCGGCTGTTGAGTCACATAAAGTATGTGTGTTAATTTTGACGCCACTAGCCCTGCATGTTGTCATGCATTTTCTTTACCTCTCAGAAATGATTATGACATAAAAGTGAAGTACGTGACGAGTGTGACGTTAGGAAAACATTAGGCATCATGGAGAGATTCTGTACGGGACCACCCAACCCAAACGAGTACTGTGTGACTTGCTACCCGGCAGGTATTCACCGAGGTAGCCGGCTAGCTTAGTCGGTAGAGCGTCAGACTCTTAATCCCAGGGTCGTGGGTTCGAGCCACACGCTGGGTGGAATAGGATTTTGTTCCGCTGCAGATGTAAATTACCGTTTTTCTGATTAACGAGATTTAATGGAAATAGCAACTTTAAACTTTGCCTACGTCTCTGTCAGTCGCAAGGAAACTGTATTTGAAGGTGAAGGTGATATTGTAGACATGTGTGTAAGACACGTTCTGAAATGCAAGTGTTGTTGTTTGGAGAGCACATCGGTTACGTGTCAGATGTGTAGCCAAGCAGTAATGGGTCGCCATAGCTGCAAATATTAGCCGGTAATATGAAGTGTTGTCAGATGAAGTCTGATGATGCAGACGACCGTAAGGACGAAGTACCCAAGACTACCGCTAGGCCGCGCCTCTTTAGCTCAGTGGTAGAGCACTGGTCTGATAAACCAGTGGTCATAAGTTCCATTTTCAAAGGAGATAGATGAATTTTGGAAATCAGTTGCGCGTCGTGGCCGTATAGCAAACAGTATCTGTGATGACGAACCATTAGCGACAGGCGTTTTTTTAAGAATTACTCTCAGATGTGATTAAGGCGAATGGCGCCGATAAAGCATTTGCCAAAGCGGTACAGCATAAGGTGGGACAAGGCAGTCTGAATTACATTTTATAGATGTATTTCTCACATATCTCAGAACCTCTCGCGGTCGTCGTCGCCGCCGCCGATCCCAATTTTCTTCACGTCTCCGATGAAATCCTCGATTTCGAAAGAGGTTGGTCGAGCAAATGAATTATCGAAAGTTAACTTCAAAGTATCTATCCTCATAGCTTGTGTCATCACTGATTCATCAACATCATTCCTCACACGCAAGAATAACCGCTGCTAGCGAGCGACTTACCCCGCAGAAGTAAACAAGCCAGCCACAGCGCTGACCAAAGACAACCGCACGCCACTACTGCTGCAGGCAGACTATCGCTCCATTAGGCCACACGGTCACTGACGACCAACATTTACATATATACGACTCATCTCGAAACGCTCATACCCCTGAGGATTTGTGTTTTCGTTCTACACAACCGATGTAGCCATCTAGCTCAGTCGGTACAGCGTCAGACTCCTAATCCCAGGGTCGTGGTTTCGAGCCACATGCTGGTCGTTACGGAATTTTGTTCCGCTGCAGATGTAAATTACCGTTTTTCTGATTAACGAGATTTAATGGACATAGCAACTTTAAACTTTGCCTACGTCTCTGTCAGTCGCAAGAAAACTGTATTTGAAGGTGAAGGTGATTATGTAGACATGTGTGAAAGACACGTTCTGAAATGCAAGTGTTGTTGTTTGGAGAGCACATGGGTTACGTGTCAGATGTGTAGCCAAGCAGTAATGGGTCGCCATAGCTGCAAATATTAGCCGGTAATATGAAGTGTTGTCAGATGAAGTCTGATGATGCAGACGACGGTAAGGACGAAGAACCCAAGAGTACCGCTAGGTCGCGCCCCTGTAGCTCATGGTAGAGCACTGGTCTGATAAACCACTGGTCGTAAGTTCCATTTTCACAGGAGATAGATGAGATTTGGAAATCAGTTGCGCGTCGTGGCCGTATAGCAAACAGTACCTGTGATGACGAACAATTAGCGACAGGCGTTTTTTTAAGAATTACTCTCAGATGTGATTAAGGCGAAAGGCGCAGATAAAGCATTTTCCAAAGCAGTACAGTATAAGGTGGCACAAGGCAGTCTGAATTACATTTTATAGATGTATTTCTCACATATCTCAGAGCCTCTCGCGGTAGTCGTCGTCGTCGTCGTCGTCGTCGTCGTCGCCGCCGCTGCCGCTTCTGCAGAAGTAGCAAATGGCCATCGTAGCAAATGCGGCGAGGGACGCCCTGCCTTCGATTCCGAATGCACAAAGTGTGTGGTCTTGTTTCTCAGTCTATATTTGGTCGGTCTCGTCAGAGGTTGAATGTAACGAATGGGTGGGAAAGAGCAAGGGGCAGCGGCTGTGTAGAACGAAAACACAAATCCTCAGGAGTGTGAGCGTTTCGAGATGAGTCGTATACATGTAAATGTTGGTCGTCAGTGACCGTGTGGCCTAATGGATAAGGCGTCGGACTTCGGATCTGAAGATTACAGGTTCGAATGCTGTCACGCTCTTCTTTTTCCAGTTCTGAAAAAGAAACATACCGTTTTAATGTAGCAATTGAGCAGTACGAAACCGTCTGAATGTTGCTGTTGACCATTTTTTCCTTGGAGATGCTCTTGAGCTTGAAACACACACAACAAGACCGGTGTTAACTAGCGAAATGGTCGGCAGAGTGCCGACACAGCGAGTTTTGACTATCACTTGCACATCTAAAACAACGTCGGAAAGTAACTCGTTCGGCTGTTGAGTCACATAAAGTATGTGTGTTAATTTTGACGCCACTAGCCCTGCATGTTGTCATGCATTTTCTTTACCTCTCAGAAATGATTATGACATAAAAGTGAAGTACGTGACGAGTGTGACGTTAGGAAAACATTAGGCATCATGGAGAGATTCTGTACGGGACCACCCAACCCAAACGAGTACTGTGTGACTTGCTACCCGGCAGGTATTCACCGAGGTAGCCGGCTAGCTTAGTCGGTAGAGCGTCAGACTCTTAATCCCAGGGTCGTGGGTTCGAGCCACACGCTGGGTGGAATAGGATTTTGTTCCGCTGCAGATGTAAATTACCGTTTTTCTGATTAACGAGATTTAATGGAAATAGCAACTTTAAACTTTGCCTACGTCTCTGTCAGTCGCAAGGAAACTGTATTTGAAGGTGAAGGTGATATTGTAGACATGTGTGTAAGACACGTTCTGAAATGCAAGTGTTGTTGTTTGGAGAGCACATCGGTTACGTGTCAGATGTGTAGCCAAGCAGTAATGGGTCGCCATAGCTGCAAATATTAGCCGGTAATATGAAGTGTTGTCAGATGAAGTCTGATGATGCAGACGACCGTAAGGACGAAGTACCCAAGACTACCGCTAGGCCGCGCCTCTTTAGCTCAGTGGTAGAGCACTGGTCTGATAAACCAGTGGTCATAAGTTCCATTTTCAAAGGAGATAGATGAATTTTGGAAATCAGTTGCGCGTCGTGGCCGTATAGCAAACAGTATCTGTGATGACGAACCATTAGCGACAGGCGTTTTTTTAAGAATTACTCTCAGATGTGATTAAGGCGAATGGCGCCGATAAAGCATTTGCCAAAGCGGTACAGCATAAGGTGGGACAAGGCAGTCTGAATTACATTTTATAGATGTATTTCTCACATATCTCAGAACCTCTCGCGGTCGTCGTCGCCGCCGCCGATCCCAATTTTCTTCACGTCTCCGATGAAATCCTCGATTTCGAAAGAGGTTGGTCGAGCAAATGAATTATCGAAAGTTAACTTCAAAGTATCTATCCTCATAGCTTGTGTCATCACTGATTCATCAACATCATTCCTCACACGCAAGAATAACCGCTGCTAGCGAGCGACTTACCCCGCAGAAGTAAACAAGCCAGCCACAGCGCTGACCAAAGACAACCGCACGCCACTACTGCTGCAGGCAGACTATCGCTCCATTAGGCCACACGGTCACTGACGACCAACATTTACATGTATACGACTCATCTCGAAACGCTCATACCCCTGAGGATTTGTGTTTTCGTTCTACACAACCGATGTAGCCATCTAGCTCAGTCGGTACAGCGTCAGACTCCTAATCCCAGGGTCGTGGTTTCGAGCCACATGCTGGTCGTTACGGAATTTTGTTCCGCTGCAGATGTAAATTACCGTTTTTCTGATTAACGAGATTTAATGGACATAGCAACTTTAAACTTTGCCTACGTCTCTGTCAGTCGCAAGAAAACTGTATTTGAAGGTGAAGGTGATTATGTAGACATGTGTGAAAGACACGTTCTGAAATGCAAGTGTTGTTGTTTGGAGAGCACATGGGTTACGTGTCAGATGTGTAGCCAAGCAGTAATGGGTCGCCATAGCTGCAAATATTAGCCGGTAATATGAAGTGTTGTCAGATGAAGTCTGATGATGCAGACGACGGTAAGGACGAAGAACCCAAGAGTACCGCTAGGTCGCGCCCCTGTAGCTCATGGTAGAGCACTGGTCTGATAAACCACTGGTCGTAAGTTCCATTTTCACAGGAGATAGATGAGATTTGGAAATCAGTTGCGCGTCGTGGCCGTATAGCAAACAGTACCTGTGATGACGAACAATTAGCGACAGGCGTTTTTTTAAGAATTACTCTCAGATGTGATTAAGGCGAAAGGCGCAGATAAAGCATTTTCCAAAGCAGTACAGTATAAGGTGGCACAAGGCAGTCTGAATTACATTTTATAGATGTATTTCTCACATATCTCAGAGCCTCTCGCGGTAGTCGTCGTCGTCGTCGTCGTCGTCGTCGTCGTCGCCGCCGCTGCCGCTTCTGCAGAAGTAGCAAATGGCCATCGTAGCAAATGCGGCGAGGGACGCCCTGCCTTCGATTCCGAATGCACAAAGTGTGTGGTCTTGTTTCTCAGTCTATATTTGGTCGGTCTCGTCAGAGGTTGAATGTAACGAATGGGTGGGAAAGAGCAAGGGGCAGCGGCTGTGTAGAACGAAAACACAAATCCTCAGGAGTGTGAGCGTTTCGAGATGAGTCGTATACATGTAAATGTTGGTCGTCAGTGACCGTGTGGCCTAATGGATAAGGCGTCGGACTTCGGATCTGAAGATCACAGGTTCGAATGCTGTCACGCTATTCTTTTTCCAGTTCTGAAAAAGAAACATACCGTTTTAATGTAGCAATTGAGCAGTACGAAACCGTCTGAATGTTGCTGTTGACCATTTTTTGCTTGGAGATGCTCTTGAGCTTGAAACACACACAACAAGACCGGTGTTAACTAGCGAAATGGTCGGCAGAGTGCCGACACAGCGAGTTCTGACTATCACTTGCACATCTAAAACAACGTCGGAAAGTAACTCGTTCGGCTGTTGAGTCACATAAAGTATGTGTGTTAATTTTGACGCCACTAGCCCTGCATGTTGTCATGCATTTTCTTTACCTCTCAGAAATGATTATGACATAAAAGTGAAGTACGTGACGAGTGTGACGTTAGGAAAACATTAGGCATCATGGAGAGATTCTGTACGGGACCACCCAACCCAAACGAGTACTGTGTGACTTGCTACCCGGCAGGTATTCACCGAGGTAGCCGGCTAGCTTAGTCGGTAGAGCGTCAGACTCTTAATCCCAGGGTCGTGGGTTCGAGCCACACGCTGGGTGGAATAGGATTTTGTTCCGCTGCAGATGTAAATTACCGTTTTTCTGATTAACGAGATTTAATGGAAATAGCAACTTTAAACTTTGCCTACGTCTCTGTCAGTCGCAAGGAAACTGTATTTGAAGGTGAAGGTGATATTGTAGACATGTGTGTAAGACACGTTCTGAAATGCAAGTGTTGTTGTTTGGAGAGCACATCGGTTACGTGTCAGATGTGTAGCCAAGCAGTAATGGGTCGCCATAGCTGCAAATATTAGCCGGTAATATGAAGTGTTGTCAGATGAAGTCTGATGATGCAGACGACCGTAAGGACGAAGTACCCAAGACTACCGCTAGGCCGCGCCTCTTTAGCTCAGTGGTAGAGCACTGGTCTGATAAACCAGTGGTCATAAGTTCCATTTTAAAAGGAGATAGATGAATTTTGGAAATCAGTTGCGCGTCGTGGCCGTATAGCAAACAGTATCTGTGATGACGAACCATTAGCGACAGGCGTTTTTTTAAGAATTACTCTCAGATGTGATTAAGGCGAATGGCGCCGATAAAGCATTTGCCAAAGCGGTACAGCATAAGGTGGGACAAGGCAGTCTGAATTACATTTTATAGATGTATTTCTCACATATCTCAGAACCTCTCGCGGTCGTCGTCGCCGCCGCCGATCCCAATTTTCATCACGTCTCCGATGAAATCCTCGATTTCGAAAGAGGTTGGTCGAGCAAATGAATTATCGAAAGTTAACTTCAAAGTATCTATCCTCATAGCTTGTGTCATCACTGATTCATCAACATCATTCCTCACACGCAAGAATAACCGCTGCTAGCGAGCGACTTACCCCGCAGAAGTAAACAAGCCAGCCACAGCGCTGACCAAAGACAACCGCACGCCACTACTGCTGCAGGCAGACTATCGCTCCATTAGGCCACACGGTCACTGACGACCAACATTTACATGTATACGACTCATCTCGAAACGCTCATACCCCTGAGGATTTGTGTATTCGTTCTACACAACCGATGTAGCCATCTAGCTCAGTCGGTACAGCGCCAGACTCCTAATCCCAGGGTCGTGGTTTCGAGCCACATGCTGGTCGTTACGGAATTTTGTTCCGCTGCAGATGTAAATTACCGTTTTTCTGATTAACGAGATTTAATGGACATAGCAACTTTAAACTTTGCCTACGTCTCTGTCAGTCGCAAGAAAACTGTATTTGAAGGTGAAGGTGATTATGTAGACATGTGTGAAAGACACGTTCTGAAATGCAAGTGTTGTTGTTTGGAGAGCACATGGGTTACGTGTCAGATGTGTAGCCAAGCAGTAATGGGTCGCCATAGCTGCAAATATTAGCCGGTAATATGAAGTGTTGTCAGATGAAGTCTGATGATGCAGACGACGGTAAGGACGAAGAACCCAAGAGTACCGCTAGGTCGCGCCCCTGTAGCTCATGGTAGAGCACTGGTCTGATAAACCACTGGTCGTAAGTTCCATTTTCACAGGAGATAGATGAGATTTGGAAATCAGTTGCGCGTCGTGGCCGTATAGCAAACAGTACCTGTGATGACGAACAATTAGCGACAGGCGTTTTTTTAAGAATTACTCTCAGATGTGATTAAGGCGAAAGGCGCAGATAAAGCATTTTCCAAAGCAGTACAGTATAAGGTGGCACAAGGCAGTCTGAATTACATTTTATAGATGTATTTCTCACATATCTCAGAGCCTCTCGCGGTAGTCGTCGTCGTCGTCGTCGTCGCCGCCGCTGCCGCTTCTGCAGAAGTAGCAAATGGCCATCGTAGCAAATGCGGCGAGGGACGCCCTGCCTTCGATTCCGAATGCACAAAGTGTGTGGTCTTGTTTCTCAGTCTATATTTGGTCGGTCTCGTCAGAGGTTGAATGTAACGAATGGGTGGGAAAGAGCAAGGGGCAGCGGCTGTGTAGAACGAAAACACAAATCCTCAGGGGTGTGAGCGTTTCGAGATGAGTCGTATACATGTAAATGTTGGTCGTCAGTGACCGTGTGGCCTAATGGATGAGGCGTCGGACTTCGGATCTGAAGATTACAGGTTCGAATGCTGTCACGCTTGTGTTTTTCCAGTTCTGAAAAAGAAACATACCGTTTTAATGTAGCAATTGAGCAGTACGAAACCGTCTGAATGTTGCTGTTGACCATTTTTTGCTTGGAGATGCTCTTGAGCTTGAAACACACACAACAAGACCGGTGTTAACTAGCGAAATGGTCGGCAGAGTGCCGACACAGCGAGGTTTGACTATCACTTGCACATTTAAAACAACGTCGGAAAGTAACTCGTTCGGCTTTTGAGTCACATAAAGTATGTGTGTTAATTTTGACGCCACTAGCTCTGCTTGTTGTCGTGCAATTTCTTTGCCTCTCAGAAATGATTATGACATAAAAGTGAAGTACGTGACGAGTGTGACGTTAGGAAAACATTAGGCAGCATGGAGAGATTCTGTATGGGACCACACAACCCAAACGAGTACTGTGTGACGTGCTACCCGGCAGGTGTTCACCCAGGTAGCCGGCTAGCTCAGTCGGTAGAGCGTCAGACTCTTAATCCCAGGGTCGTGGGTTCGAGGCAGACGCTGGGCGGAAACGGAATTTTGTTCCGCTGAAGGTGTAAATTACCGTTTTTCTGATTAACGAGATTTAATGGACATAGCAACTTTAAACCTTGCCTACGTCTCTGTCAGTCGCAAAGAAACTGTATTTGAAGGTGAAGGTGATTTTGTAGACATGTGTGAAAGACATGTTCTGAAATGCAAGTGTTGTCGTTTGGAGAGCACATCGGTTACGTGTCAGATGTCTAGCCAATCAGTAATTTGTCGCCATAGATGCAAATATTAGCCGGTAATATGAAGTGTTGTTAGCTAAAAGTCTGATGATGCAGACGACCGTAAGGACGAAGTACCCAAGAGTACCGCTACGCCGCGCCTATTTAGCTCAGTGGTAGAGCACTGGTCTAATAAAGCAGGGGTCGTAAGTTCCATCCTCACAGGAGAAAGATGACTTTTGGAAATCAGTTGCGCCTCGTGGCCGTATAGCAAACAGTACCTGTGATGACGAACAATTAGCGACAGGCGTATTTTAAGAATTACTCTCAGATGTGATTAAGGCGAATGGCGCAGATAAAGCATTTGCCAAAGCGGTACAGCATAAGGTGGGACGAGGCAGTCTGAATTACATTTTATAGATGTATTTCTCACATATCTCAGAGCCTCTCGCGATCTTCGTCTTCGTCGTCGTCGTCGTCGACGTCGTTGTCGTCGCCGTCGTCGTCGTCGTCGTCGTCGTCGTCGTCGTCGCCGCCGCCGCTTCTGCAGAAGTAGCAAATGGCCATCGTAGCAAATGCGGCGAGGGACGCCTTGCCTTCGATTCCGAATGCACAAAGTGTGTGGTCTTGTTTCTCAGTCTATATTTGGTCGGTCTCGTCAGAGGTTGAATGTAACGAATGGGTGGGAAAGAGCAAGGGGCAGCGGCTGTGTAGAACGAAAACACAAATCCTCAGGGGTGTGAGCGTTTCGAGATGAGTCGTATACATGTAAATGTTGGTCGTCAGTGACCGTGTGGCCTAATGGATAAGGCGTCGGACTTCGGATATGAAGATTACAGGTTCGAATGCTGTCACGCTTGTGTTTTTCCAGTTCTGAAAAAGAAACATACCGTTTTTATGTTGCAATTGAACAGTACGAAACCGTCTGAATGTTGCTGTTGACCATTTTTTGCTTGGAGATGCTCTTGAGCTTGAAACACACACAACAAGACCGGTGTTAACTAGCGAAATGGTCGGCAGAGTGCCGACACAGCGAGTTTTGACTATCACTTGCACATCTAAAACAACGTCGGAAAGTAACTCGTTCGGCTTTTGAGTCACATAAAGTATGTGTGTTAATTTTGACGCCACTAGCTCTGCTTGTTGTCATGCAATTTCTTTGCCTCTCAGAAATGATTATGACATAAAAGTGAAGTACGTGACGAGTGTGACGTTAGGAAAACATTAGGCAGCATGGAGAGATTCTGTATGGGACCACCCAACCCATACGAGTACTGTGTGACGTGCTACCCGGCAGGTATTCACCGAGGTAGCCGGCTAGCTCAGTCGGTAGAGGGTCAGACTCTTAATCCCAGGGTCGTGGGTTCGAGCCAGACGTTGGGCGGAACGGAATTTTGTTCCGCTGCAGATGTAAATTACCGTTTTTCTGATTAACGAGATTTAATGGAAATAGCAACTTTAAACTTTGCCTACGTCTCTGTCAGTCGCAAGGAAACTGTATTTGAAGGTGAAGGTGATTTTGTAGACATGTGTGAAAGACATGTTCTGAAATGCAAGTGTTGTTGTTTGGAGAGCACATCGGTTACGTGACAGATGTGTAGCCAAGCAGTAATTTGTCGCCATAGCTGCAAATATTAGCCGGTAATATGAAGTGTTGTCAGCTAAAGTCTGATGATGCAGACGACCGTAAGGACGAAGTACCCAAGAGTACCGCTAGGCCGCGCCTATTTAGCTCAGTGGTAGAGCACTGGTCTAATAAAGCAGGGGTCGTAAGTTCCATCCTCACAGGATAAAGATGAATTTTGGAAATCAGTTGCGCGTCGTGGCCGTATAGCAAACAGTACCTGTGATGACGAACAATTAGCGACAGGCGTTTTTTTAAGAATTACTCTCAGATGTGATTAAGGCGAATGGCGCAGATAAAGCATTTGCCAAAGCGGTACAGCATAAGGTGGGACGAGGCAGTCTGAATTACATTTTATAGATGTATTTCTCACATATCTCAGAGCCTCTCGCGATCTTCGTCATCGTCGTCGTCGTCGTTGTAGTCGTTGTCGTCGTCGTCGTCGTCGCCGCCGCCGCCGCTTCTGCAGAAGTAGCAAATGGCCATCGTAGCAAATGCGGCGAGGGACGCCCTGCCTTCGATTCCGAATGCACAAAGTGTGTGGTCTTGTTTCTCAGTCTATATTTGGTCGGTCTCGTCAGAGGTTGAATGTAACGAATGGGTGGGAAAGAGCAAGGGGCAGCGGCTGTGTAGAACGAAAACACAAATCCTCAGGGATGTGAGCGTTTCGAGATGAGTCGTATACATGTAAATGTTAGTCGTCAGTGACCGTGTAGCCTAATGGATAAGGCGTCGGACTTCGGATCTGAAGATTACAGGTTCGAATGCTGTCACGCGTGTGTTTTTCCAGTTCTGAAAAAGAAACATTCCGTTTTAATGTAGCAATTGAGCAGTACGAAACCGTCTGAATGTTGCTGTTGACCATTTTTTGCTTGGAGATGCTCTTGAGCTTGAAACACACACAACAAGCCCGGTGTTAACTAGCGAAATGGTCGGCAGAGTGCCGACACAGCGAGTTTTGGCTATCACTTGCACATTTAAAACAACGTCGGAAAGTAACTCGTTCGGCTTTTGAGTCACATAAAGTATGTGTGTTAATTTTGACGCCACTAGCTCTGCTTGTTGTCATGCAATTTCTTTGCCTCTCAGAAATGATTATGACATAAAAGTGAAGTACGTGACGAGTGTGACGTTAGGAAAACATTAGGCAGCATGGAGAGATTCTATATGGGACCACCCAACCCAAACGAGTACTGTGTGACGTGCTACCCGGCAGGTATTCACCGAGGTAGCCGGCTAGCTCAGTCGGTAGAGCGTCAGACTCTTAATCCCAGGGTCGTGGGTTCGAGCCAGACGCTGGGCGGAACGGAATTTTGTTCCGCTGCAGGTGTAAATTACCGTTTTTCTGATTAACGAGATTTAATGGAAATAGCAACTTTAAACTTTGCCTACGTCTCTGTCAGTCACAAGGAAACTGTATTTGAAGGTGAAGGTGATTTTGTAGACATGTGTGAATGACATGTTCTGAAATGCAAGTGTTGTTGTTTGGAGAGCACATCGGTTACGTGTCAGATGTGTAGCCAAGCAGTAATTTGTCGCCATAGCTGCAAATATTAGCCGGTAATATGAAGTGTTGTCAGCTAAAGTCTGATGATGCAGACGACCGTAAGGACGAAGTACAGAAGAGTACCGCTACGCCGCGCCTATTTAGCTCAGTGGTAGAGCACTGGTCTAATAAACCAGGGGTCGTAAGTTCCATCCTCGCAGGAGAAAGATGAATTTTGGAAATCAGTTGCGCGACGTGGCCGTTTAGCAAACAGTACCTGTGATGACGAACAATTAGCGACAGGCGTTTTTTAAGAATTACTCTCAGATGCGATTAAGGCGAATGGCGCAGATAAAGCATTTGCCAAAGCGGTACAGCATAAGGTGGGACGAGGCAGTCTGAATTACATTTTATAGATGTATTTCTCACATATCTCAGAGCCTCTCGCGATATTCGTCGTCGTCGTCGTCGTCGTCGTCGTCGCCGCCGCTTCCGCTTCTGCAGAAGTAGCAAATGGCCATCGTAGCAAATGCGGCGAGGGACGCCCTGCCTTCGATTCCGAATGCACAAAGTGTGTGGTCTTGTTTCTCAGTCTATATTTGGTCGGTCTCGTCAGAGGTTGAATGTAACGAATGGGTGGGAAAGAGCAAGGGGCAGCGGCTGTGTAGAATGAAAACACAAATCCTCAGGGGTGTGAGCGTTTCGAGATGAGTCGTATACATGTAAATGTTGGTCGTCAGTGACCGTGTGGCCTAATGGATAAGGCGTCGGACTTCGGATATGAAGATTACAGGTTCGAATGCTGTCACGCTTGTGTTTTTCCAGTTCTGAAAAAGAAACATACCGTTTTAATGTTGCAATTGAACAGTACGAAACCGTCTGAATGTTGCTGTTGACCATTTTTTGCTTGGAGATGCTCTTGAGCTTGAAACACACACAACAAGACCGGTGTTAACTAGCGAAATGGTCGGCAGAGTGCCGACACAGCGAGTTTTGACTATCACTTGCACATCTAAAACAACGTCGGAAAGTAACTCGTTCGGCTTTTGAGTCACATAAAGTATGTGTGTTAATTTTGACGCCACTAGCTCTGCTTGTTGTCATGCAATTTCTTTGCCTCTCAGAAATGATTATGACATAAAAGTGAAGTACGTGACGAGTGTGACGTTAGGAAAACATTAGGCAGCATGGAGAGATTCTGTATGGGACCACCCAACCCAAACGAGTACTGTGTGACGTGCTACCCGGCAGGTATTCACCGAGGTAGCCGGCTAGCTCAGTCGGTAGAGGGTCAGACTCTTAATCCCAGGGTCGTGGGTTCGAGCCAGACGTTGGGCGGAACGGAATTTTGTTCCGCTGCAGATGTAAATTACCGTTTTTCTGATTAACGAGATTTAATGGAAATAGCAACTTTAAACTTTGCCTACGTCTCTGTCAGTCGCAAGGAAACTGTATTTGAAGGTGAAGGTGATTTTGTAGACATGTGTGAAAGACATGTTCTGAAATGCAAGTGTTGTTGTTTGGAGAGCACATCGGTTACGTGACAGATGTGTAGCCAAGCAGTAATTTGTCGCCATAGCTGCAAATATTAGCCGGTAATATGAAGTGTTGTCAGCTAAAGTCTGATGATGCAGACGACCGTAAGGACGAAGTTACAATAAGTACCGCTAGGCCGCGCCTATTTAGCTCAGTGGTAGAGCACTTGTCTAATAAAGCAGGGGTCGTAAGTTCCATCCTCACAGGAAAAAGATGAATTTTGGAAATCAGTTGCGCGTCGTGGCCGTATAGCAAACAGTACCTGTGATGACGAACAATTAGCGACAGGCGTTTTTTTAAGAATTACTCTCAGATGTGATTAAGGCGAATGGCGCAGATAAAGCATTTGCCAAAGCGGTACAGCATAAGGTGGGACGAGGCAGTCTGAATTACATTTTATAAATGTATTTCTCACATATCTCAGAGCCTCTCGCGATCTTCGTCGTCGTCGTCGTCGTCGTTGTAGTCGTCGTCGTCGTCGTCGTCGTCGTCGCCGCCGCCGCCGCTTCTGCAGAAGTAGCAAATGGCCATCGTAGCAAATGCGGCGAGGGACGCCCTGCCTTCGATTCCGAATGCACAAAGTGTGTGGTCTTGTTTCTCAGTCTATATTTGGTCGGTCTCGTCAGAGGTTGAATGTAACGAATGGGTGGGAAAGAGCAAGGGGCAGCGGCTGTGTAGAATGAAAACACAAATCCTCAGGGGTGTGAGCGTTTCGAGATGAGTCGTATACATGTAAATGTTGGTCGTCAGTGACCGTGTGGCCTAATGGATAAGGCGTCGGACTTCGGATATGAAGATTACAGGTTCGAATGCTGTCACGCTTGTGTTTTTCCAGTTCTGAAAAAGAAACATACCGTTTTAATGTTGCAATTGAACAGTACGAAACCGCCTGAATGTTGCTGTTGACCATTTTTTGCTTGGAGATGCTCTTGAGCTTGAAACACACACAACAAGACCGGTGTTAACTAGCGAAATGGTCGGCAGAGTGCCGACACAGCGAGTTTTGACTATCACTTGCACATCTAAAACAACGTCGGAAAGTAACTCGTTCGGCTTTTGAGTCACATAAAGTATGTGTGTTAATTTTGACGCCACTAGCTCTGCTTGTTGTCATGCAATTTCTTTGCCTCTCAGAAATGATTATGACATAAAAGTGAAGTACGTGACGAGTGTGACGTTAGGAAAACATTAGGCAGCATGGAGAGATTCTGTATGGGACCACCCAACCCAAACGAGTACTGTGTGACGTGCTACCAAGCAGGTATTCACCGAGGTAGCCGGCTAGCTCAGTCGGTAGAGGGTCAGACTCTTAATCCCAGGGTCGTGGGTTCGAGCCAGACGTTGGGCGGAACGGAATTTTGTTCCGCTGCAGATGTAAATTACCGTTTTTCTGATTAACGAGATTTAATGGAAATAGCAACTTTAAACTTTGCCTACGTCTCTGTCAGTCGCAAGGAAACTGTATTTGAAGGTGAAGGTGATTTTGTAGACATGTGTGAAAGACATGTTCTGAAATGCAAGTGTTGTTGTTTGGAGAGCACATCGGTTACGTGACAGATGTGTAGCCAAGCAGTAATTTGTCGCCATAGCTGCAAATATTAGCCGGTAATATGAAGTGTTGTCAGCTAAAGTCTGATGATGCAGACGACCGTAAGGACGAAGTACCCAAGAGTACCGCTAGGCCGCGCCTATTTAGCTCAGTGGTAGAGCACTGGTCTAATAAAGCAGGGGTCGTAAGTTCCATCCTCACAGGAAAAAGATGAATTTTGGAAATCAGTTGCGCGTCGTGGCCGTATAGCAAACAGTACCTGTGATGACGAACAATTAGCGACAGGCGTTTTTTTAAGAATTACTCTCAGATGTGATTAAGGCGAATGGCGCAGATAAAGCATTTGCCAAAGCGGTACAGCATAAGGTGGGACGAGGCAGTCTGAATTACATTTTATAGATGTATTTCTCACATATCTCAGAGCCTCTCGCGATCTTCGTCGTCGTCGTCGTCGTCGTTGTAGTCGTCGTCGTCGTCGTCGTCGCCGCCGCCGCTTCTGCAGAAGTAGCAAATGGCCATCGTAGCAAATGCGGCGAGGGACGCCCTGCCTTCGATTCCGAATGCACAAAGTGTGTGGTCTTGTTTCTCAGTCTATATTTGGTCGGTCTCGTCAGAGGTTGAATGTAACGAATGGGTGGGAAAGAGCAAGGGGCAGCGGCTGTGTAGAACGAAAACACAAATCCTCAGGGGTGTGAGCGTTTCGAGATGAGTCGTATACATGTAAATGTTGGTCGTCAGTGACCGTGTGGCCTAATGGATAAGGCGTCGGACTTCGGATATGAAGATTACAGGTTCGAATGCTGTCACGCTTGTGTTTTTCCAGTTCTGAAAAAGAAACATACCGTTTTAATGTTGCAATTGAACAGTACGAAACCGTCTGAATGTTGCTGTTGACCATTTTTTGCTTGGAGATGCTCTTGAGCTTGAAACACACACAACAAGACCGGTGTTAACTAGCGAAATGGTCGGCAGAGTGCCGACACAGCGAGTTTTGACTATCACTTGCACATCTAAAACAACGTCGGAAAGTAACTCGTTCGGCTTTTGAGTCACATAAAGTATGTGTGTTAATTTTGACGCCACTAGCTCTGCTTGTTGTCATGCAATTTCTTTGCCTCTCAGAAATGATTATGACATAAAAGTGAAGTACGTGACGAGTGTGACGTTAGGAAAACATTAGGCAGCATGGAGAGATTCTGTATGGGACCACCCAACCCATACGAGTACTGTGTGACGTGCTACCCGGCAGGTATTCACCGAGGTAGCCGGCTAGCTCAGTCGGTAGAGGGTCAGACTCTTAATCCCAGGGTCGTGGGTTCGAGCCAGACGTTGGGCGGAACGGAATTTTGTTCCGCTGCAGATGTAAATTACCGTTTTTCTGATTAACGAGATTTAATGGAAATAGCAACTTTAAACTTTGCCTACGTCTCTGTCAGTCGCAAGGAAACTGTATTTGAAGGTGAAGGTGATTTTGTAGACATGTGTGAAAGACATGTTCTGAAATGCAAGTGTTGTTGTTTGGAGAGCACATCGGTTACGTGACAGATGTGTAGCCAAGCAGTAATTTGTCGCCATAGCTGCAAATATTAGCCGGTAATATGAAGTGTTGTCAGCTAAAGTCTGATGATGCAGACGCCCGTAAGGACGAAGTTACAATAAGTACCGCTAGTCCGCGCCTATTTAGCTCAGTGGTAGAGCACTTGTCTAATAAAGCAGGGGTCGTAAGTTCCATCCTCACAGGAAAAAGATGAATTTTGGAAATCAGTTGCGCGTCGTGGCCGTATAGCAAACAGTACCTGTGATGACGAACAATTAGCGACAGGCGTTTTTTTAAGAATTACTCTCAGATGTGATTAAGGCGAATGGCGCAGATAAAGCATTTGCCAAAGCGGTACAGCATAAGGTGGGACGAGGCAGTCTGAATTACATTTTATAGATGTATTTCTCACATATCTCAAAGCCTCTCGCGATATTCGTCGTCGTCGTCGTCGTCGTCGTCGTCGCCGCCGCCGCCGCCGCTTCTGCAGAAGTAGCAAATGGCAATCGTAGCAAATGCGGCGAGGGACGCCCTGCCTTCGATTCCGAATGCACAAAGTGTGTGGTCTTGTTTCTCAGTCTATATTTGGTCGGTCTCGTCAGAGGTTGAATGTAACGAATGGGTGGGAAAGAGCAAGGGGCAGCGGCTGTGTAGAACGAAAACACAAATCCTCAGGGGTGTGAGCGTTTCGAGATGAGTCGTATACATGTAAATGTTGGTCGTCAGTGACCGTGTGGCCTAATGGATAAGGCGTCGGATTTCGGATCTGAAGATTACAGGTTTGAATGCTGTCACGCTTGTGTTTTTCCAGTTCTGAAAAAGAAACATAACGTTTTAATGTAGCAATTGAGCAGTACGAAACCGTCTGAATGTTGCTGTTGACCATTTTTTGCTTGGAGATGCTCTTGAGCTTGAAATACACACAACAAGACCGGTGTTAACTAGCGAAATGGTCGGCAGAGTGCCGACACAGCGAGTTTTGACTATCACTTGCACATCTAAAACAACGTCGGAAAGTAACTCGTTCGGCTTTTGAGTCACATAAAGTATGTGTGTTAATTTTGACGCCACTAGCTCTGCATGTTGTCATGCAATTTCTTTATCTCTCAGAAATGATTATGACATAAAAGTGAAGTACGTGACGAGTGTGACGTTAGGAAAACATTAGGCATCATGGAGAGATTCTGTATGGGACCACCCAACCCAAACGAGTACTGTGTGACGTGCTACCCGGCAGGTATTCACCGAGGTAGCCGGCTAGCTCAGTCGGTAGAGTGTCAGACTCTTAATCTCAGGGTCGTGGGTTCGAGCCAGACGCTGGGCGGAACGGAATTTTGTTCCGCTGCAGGTGTAAATTACCGTTTTTCTGATTAACGAGATTTAATGGAAATAGCAACTTTAAACTTTGCCTACGTCTCTGTCAGTCGCAAGGAAACTGTATTTGAAGGTGAAGGTGATTTTGTAGACATGTGTGAAAGACGTGTTTTGAAATGCAAGTGTTGTTGTTTGGAGAGCACATCGGTTACGTGTCAGATGTGTAGCCAAGCAGTAATTTGTCGAAATAGCTGCAAATATTAGCCGGTAATATGAAGTGTTGTCAGCTAAAGTCTGATGATGCAGACGACCGTAAGGACGAAGTTACAATAAGTACCGCTAGGCCGCGCCTATTTAGCTCAGTGGTAGAGCACTTGTCTAATAAAGCAGGGGTCGTAAGTTCCATCCTCACAGGAAAAAGATGAATTTTGGAAATCAGTTGCGCGTCGTGGCCGTATAGCAAACAGTACCTGTGATGACGAACAATTAGCGACAGGCGTTTTTTTAAGAATTACTCTCAGATGTGATTAAGGCGAATGGCGCAGATAAAGCATTTGCCAAAGCGGTACAGCATAAGGTGGGACGAGGCAGTCTGAATTACATTTTATAGATGTATTTCTCACATATCTCAAAGCCTCTCGCGATATTCGTCGTCGTCGTCGTCGTCGTCGTCGTCGTCGTCGTCGCCGCCGCCGCTTCTGCAGAAGTAGCAAATGGCAATCGTAGCAAATGCGGCGAGGGACGCCCTGCCTTCGATTCCGAATGCACAAAGTGTGTGGTCTTGTTTCTCAGTCTATATTTGGTCGGTCTCGTCAGAGGTTGAATGTAACGAATGGGTGGGAAAGAGCAAGGGGCAGCGGCTGTGTAGAACGAAAACACAAATCCTCAGGGGTGTGAGCGTTTCGAGATGAGTCGTATACATGTAAATGTTGGTCGTCAGTGACCGTGTGGCCTAATGGATAAGGCGTCGGATTTCGGATCTGAAGATTACAGGTTTGAATGCTGTCACGCTTGTGTTTTTCCAGTTCTGAAAAAGAAACATAACGTTTTAATGTAGCAATTGAGCAGTACGAAACCGTCTGAATGTTGCTGTTGACCATTTTTTGCTTGGAGATGCTCTTGAGCTTGAAACACACACAACAAGACCGGTGTTAACTAGCGAAATGGTCGGCAGAGTGCCGACACCGCGAGTTTTGACTGGCACTTGCACATATAAAACAAGGTCGTAAAGTAACTCGTTCGGCTTTTGAGTCACATAAAGTATGTGTGTTAATTTTGACGCCACTAGCTCTGCATGTTGTCACGCAATTTCTTTACCTCTCAGAAATGATTATGACATAAAAGTGAAGTACGTGACGAGTGTGACGTTAGGAAAACATTAGGCACCATGGAGAGATTCTGTATGGGACCACCCAACCCAAACGAGTACTGTGTGACGTGCTACCTGGCAGGTATTCACCGAGGTAGCCGGCTAGCTCAGTCGGTAGAGTGTGAGACTCTTAATCCAAGGGTCGTGTGTTCGAGCCATACGCTTGGCGGAACGGAATTTTGTTCCGCTGCAGGTGTAAATTACCGTTTTTCTGATTAACGAGATTTAATGGAAATAGCAACTTTAAACTTTGCCTACGTCTCTGTCAGTCGCAAGGAAACTGTATTTGAAGGTGAAGGTGATTTTGTAGACATGTGTGAAACACATGTTCTGAAATGCAAGTGTTGTTGTTTGGAGAGCACATCGGTTACGTGTCAGATGTGTAGCCAAGCAGTAATTTGTCGAAATAGTTGCAAATATTAGCCGGTAATATGAAGTGTTGTCAGCTAAAGTCTGATGATGCAGACGACCGTAAGGACGAAGTACCCAAGAGTACCGCTAGGCCGCGCGTCTTTAGCTCAGTGGTAGAGCACTGGTCTAATAAACGAGGGGTCGTAAGTTCCATCCTCACAGGAGAAAGATGAATTTTAGAAATCAGTTGCGCCTCGTGGCCGTATAGCAAACAGTATCTGTGATGACGAACAATTAGCGACAGGCGTTTTTTTAAGAATTACTCTCAGATGCGATTAAGGCGAATGGCGCAGATAAAGCATTTGCCAAAGCGGTACAGCATAAGGTGGGACGAGGCAGTCTGAGTTACATTTTATAGATGTATTTCTCACATATCTCAAAGCCTCTCGCGATATTCGTCGTCGTCGTCGTCGTCGTCGTCGTCGCCGCCGCCGCCGCCGCCGCTTCTGCAGAAGTAGCAAATGGCAATCGTAGCAAATGCAGCGAGGGACGCCCTGCCTTCGATTCCGAATGCACAAAGTGTGTGGTCTTGTTTCTCAGTCTATATTTGGTCGGTCTCGTCAGAGGTTGAATGTAACGAATGGGTGGGAAAGAGCAAGGGGCAGCGGCTGTGTAGAACGAAAACACAAATCCTCAGGGGTGTGAGCGTTTCGAGATGAGTCGTATACATGTAAATGTTGGTCGTCAGTGACCGTGTGGCCTAATGGATAAGGCGTCGGATTTCGGATCTGAAGATTACAGGTTTGAATGCTGTCACGCTTGTGTTTTTCCAATTCTGAAAAAGAAACATAACCTTTTAATGTAGCAATTGAGCAGTACGAAACCGTCTGAATGTTGCTGTTGACCATTTTTTGCTTGGAGATGCTCTTGAGCTTGAAACACACACAACAAGACCGGTGTTAACTAGCGAAATGGTCGGCAGAGTGCCGACACAGCGAGTTTTGACTGGCACTTGCACATATAAAACAAGGTCGTAAAGTAACTCGTTCGGCTTTTGAGTCACATAAAGTATGTGTGTTAATTTTGACGCCACTAGCTCTGCATGTTGTCATGCAATTTCTTTACCTCTCAGAAATGATTATGACATAAAAGTGAAGTACGTGACGAGTGTGACGTTAAGAAAACATTAGGCACCATGGAGAGATTCTGTATGGGACCACCCAACCCAAACGAGTACTGTGTGACGTGCTACCCGGCAGGTATTCACCGTGGTAGCCGGCTAGCTCAGTCGGTAGAGTGTCAGACTCTTAATCCCAGGGTCGTGGGTTCGAGCCAGACGCTGGGCGGAACGGAATTTTGTTCCGCTGCAGGTGTAAATTACCGTTTTTCTGATTAACGAGATTTAATGGAAATAGCAACTTTAAACTTTGCCTACGTCTCTGTCAGTCGCAAGGAAACTGTATTTGAAGGTGAAGGTGATTTTGTAGACATGTGTGAAAGACGTGTTCTGAAATGCAAGTGTTGTTGTTTGGAGAGCACATCGGTTACGTGTCAGATGTGTAGCCAAGCAGTAATTTGTCGAAATAGCTGCAAATATTAGCCGGTAATATGAAGTGTTGTCAGCTAAAGTCTGATGATGCAGACGACCGTAAGGACGAAGTACCCAAGAGTACCGCTAGGCCGCGCGTCTTTAGCTCAGTGGTAGAGCACTGGTCTAATAAACGAGGGGTCGTAAGTTCCATCCTCACAGGAGAAAGATGAATTTTGGAAATCAGTTGCGCGTCGTGGCCGTATAGCAAACAGTATCTGTGATGACGAACAATTAGCGACAGGCGTTTTTTTAAGAATTACTCTCAGATGCCATTAAGGCGAATGGCGCAGATAAAGCATTTGCCAAAGCGGTACAGCATAAGGTGGGACGAGGCAGTCTGAATTACATTTTATAGATGTATTTCTCACATATCTCAGAGCCTCTCGCAGTCGTCGTCGTCGTCGTCGTCGTCGCCGCCGCCGCTTCTGCAGAAGTAGCAAATGGCAATCGTAGCAAATGCGGCGAGGGACGCCCTGCCTTCGATTCCGAATGCACAAAGTGTGTGGTCTTGTTTCTCAGTCTATATTTGGTTGGTCACGTCAGAGGTTGAATGTAACGAATGGGTGGGAAAGAGCAAGGGGCAGCGGCTGTGTAGAACGAAAACACAAATCCTCAGGGGTGTGAGCGTTTCGAGATGAGTCGTATACATGTAAATGTTGGTCGTCAGTGACCGTGTGGCCTAATGGATAAGGCGTCAGATTTCGGATCTGAAGATTACAGGTTTGAATGCTGTCACGCTTGTGTTTTTCCAGTTCTGAAAAAGAAACATAACGTTTTAATGTAGCAATTGAGCAGTACGAAACCGTCTGAATGTTGCTGTTGACCATTTTTTGCTTGGAGATGCTCTTGAGCTTGAAACACACACAACAAGACCGGTGTTAACTAGCGAAATGGTCGGCAGAGTGCCGACACCGCGAGTTTTGACTGGCACTTGCACATATAAAACAAGGTCGTAAAGTAACTCGTTCGGCTTTTGAGTCACATAAAGTATGTGTGTTAATTTTGACGCCACTAGCTCTGCATGTTGTCATGCAATTTCTTTACCTCTCAGAAATGATTATGACATAAAAGTGAAGTACGTGACGAGTGTGACGTTAAGAAAACATTAGGCACCATGGAGAGATTCTGTATGGGACCACCCAACCCAAACGAGTACTGTGTGACGTGCTACCCGGCAGGTATTCACCGAGGTAGCCGGCTAGCTCAGTCGGTAGAGTGTCAGACTCTTAATCCCAGGGTCGTGGGTTCGAGCCAGACGCTGGGTGGAACGGAATTTTGTTCCGCTGCAGGTGTAAATTACCGTTTTTCTGATTAACGAGATTTAATGGAAATAGCAACTTTAAACTTTGCCTACGTCTCTGTCAGTCGCAAGGAAACTGTATTTGAAGGTGAAGGTGATTTTGTAGACATGTGTGAAAGACGTGTTCTGAAATGCAAGTGTTGTTGTTTGGAGAGCACATCGGTTACGTGTCAGATGTGTAGCCAAGCAGTAATTTGTCGAAATAGCTGCAAATATTAGCCGGTAATATGAAGTGTTGTCAGCTAAAGTCTGATGATGCAGACGACCGTAAGGACGAAGTACCCAAGAGTACCGCTAGGCCGCGCGTCTTTAGCTCAGTGGTACAGCACTGGTCTAATAAACGAGGGGTCGTAAGTTCCATCCTCACAGGAGAAAGATGAATTTTGGAAATCAGTTGCGCGTCGTGGCCGTATAGCAAACAGTATCTGTGATGACGAACAATTAGCGACAGGCGTTTTTTTAAGAATTACTCTCAGATGCGATTAAGGCGAATGGCGCAGATAAAGCATTTGCCAAAGCGGTACAGCATAAGGTGGGACGAGGCAGTCTGAATTACATTTTATAGATGTATTTCTCACATATCTCAAAGCCTCTCGCGATATTCGTCGTCGTCGTCGTCGTCGTCGTCGTCGTCGTCGTCGTCGTCGTCGCCGCCGCCGCTTCTGCAGAAGTAGCAAATGGCAATCGTAGCAAATGCGGCGAGGGACGCCCTGCCTTCGATTCCGAATGCACAAAGTGTGTGGTCTTGTTTCTCAGTCTATATTTGGTCGGTCTCGTCAGAGGTTGAATGTAACGAATGGGTGGGAAAGAGCAAGGGGCAGCGGCTGTGTAGAACGAAAACACAAATCCTCAGGGGTGTGAGCGTTTCGAGATGAGTCGTATACATGTAAATGTTGGTCGTCAGTGACCGTGTGGCCTAATGGATAATGCGTCGGATTTCGGATCTGAAGATTACAGGTTTGAATGCTGTCACGCTTGTGTTTTTCCAGTTCTGAAAAAGAAACATAACGTTTTAATGTAGCAATTGAGCAGTACGAAACCGTCTGAATGTTGCTGTTGACCATTTTTTGCTTGGAGATGCTCTTGAGCTTGAAACACACACAACAAGACCGGTGTTAACTAGCGAAATGGTCGGCAGAGTGCCGACACCGCGAGTTTTGACTGGCACTTGCACATATAAAACAAGGTCGTAAAGTAACTCGTTCGGCTTTTGAGTCACATAAAGTATGTGTGTTAATTTTGACGCCACTAGCTCTGCATGTTGTCATGCAATTTCTTTACCTCTCAGAAATGATTATGACATAAAAGTGAAGTACGTGACGAGTGTGACGTTAAGAAAACATTAGGCACCATGGAGAGATTCTGTATGGGACCACCCAACCCAAACGAGTACTGTGTGACGTGCTACCCGGCAGGTATTCACCGAGGTAGCCGGCTAGCTCAGTCGGTAGAGTGTCAGACTCTTAATCCCAGGGTCGTGGGTTCGAGCCAGACGCTGGGCGGAACGGAATTTTGTTCCGCTGCAGGTGTAAATTACCGTTTTTCTGATTAACGAGATTTAATGGAAATAGCAACTTTAAACTTTGCCTACGTCTCTGTCAGTCGCAAGGAAACTGTATTTGAAGGTGAAGGTGATTTTGTAGACATGTGTGAAAGACGTGTTCTGAAATGCAAGTGTTGTTGTTTGGAGAGCACATCGGTTACGTGTCAGATGTGTAGCCAAGCAGTAATTTGTCGAAATAGCTGCAAATATTAGCCGGTAATATGAAGTGTTGTCAGCTAAAGTCTGATGATGCAGACGACCGTAAGGACGAAGTACCCAAGAGTACCGCTAGGCCGCGCGTCTTTAGCTCAGTGGTAGAGCACTGGTCTAATAAACGAGGGGTCGTAAGTTCCATCCTCACAGGAGAAAGATGAATTTTGGAAATCAGTTGCGCGTCGTGGCCGTATAGCAAACAGTATCTGTGATGACGAGCAATTAGCGACAGGCGTTTTTTTAAGAATTACTCTCAGATGCGATTAAGGCGAATGGCGCAGATAAAGCATTTGCCAAAGCGGTACAGCATAAGGTGGGACGAGGCAGTCCGAATTACATTTTATAGATGTATTTCTCACATATCTCAAAGCCTCTCGCGATATTCGTCGTCGTCGTCGTCGTCGTCGTCGTCGTCGTCGTCGTCGCCGCCGCCGCTTCTGCAGAAGTAGCAAATGGCAATCGTAGCAAATGCGGCGAGGGACGCCCTGCCTTCGATTCCGAATGCACAAAGTGTGTGGTCTTGTTTCTCAGTCTATATTTGGTCGGTCTCGTCAGAGGTTGAATGTAACGAATGGGTGGGAAAGAGCAAGGGGCAGCGGCTGTGTAGAACGAAAACACAAATCCTCAGGGGTGTGAGCGTTTCGAGATGAGTCGTATACATGTAAATGTTGGTCGTCAGTGACCGTGTGGCCTAATGGATAAGGCGTCGGATTTCGGATCTGAAGATTACAGGTTTGAATGCTGTCACGCTTGTGTTTTTCCAGTTCTGAAAAAGAAACATAACGTTTTAATGTAGCAATTGAGCAGTACGAAACCGTCTGAATGTTGCTGTTGACCATTTTTTGCTTGGAGATGCTCTTGAGCTTGAAACACACACAACAAGACCGGTGTTAACTAGCGAAATGGTCGGCAGAGTGCCGACACCGCGAGTTTTGACTGGCACTTGCACATATAAAACAAGGTCGTAAAGTAACTCGTTCGGCTTTTGAGTCACATAAAGTATGTGTGTTAATTTTGACGCCACTAGCTCTGCATGTTGTCATGCAATTTCTTTACCTCTCAGAAATGATTATGACATAAAAGTGAAGTACGTGACGAGTGTGACGTTAAGAAAACATTAGGCACCATGGAGAGATTCTGTATGGGACCACCCAACCCAAACGAGTACTGTGTGACGTGCTACCCGGCAGGTATTCACCGAGGTAGCCGGCTAGCTCAGTCGGTAGAGTGTCAGACTCTTAATCCCAGTGTCGTGGGTTCGAGCCAGACGCTGGGCGGAACGGAATTTTGTTCCGCTGCAGGTGTAAATTACCGTTTTTCTGATTAACGAGATTTAATGGAAATAGCAACTTTAAACTTTGCCTACGTCTCTGTCAGTCGCAAGGAAACTGTATTTGAAGGTGAAGGTGATTTTGTAGACATGTGTGAAAGACGTGTTCTGAAATGCAAGTGTTGTTGTTTGGAGAGCACATCGGTTACGTGTCAGATGTGTAGCCAAGCAGTAATTTGTCGAAATAGCTGCAAATATTAGCCGGTAATATGAAGTGTTGTCAGCTAAAGTCTGATGATGCAGACGACCGTAAGGACGAAGTACCCAAGAGTACCGCTAGGCCGCGCGTCTTTAGCTCAGTGGTAGAGCACTGGTCTAATAAACGAGGGGTCGTAAGTTCCATCCTCACAGGAGAAAGATGAATTTTGGAAATCAGTTGCGCGTCGTGGCCGTATAGCAAACAGTATCTGTGATGACGAACAATTAGCGACAGGCGTTTTTTTAAGAATTACTCTCAGATGCGATTAAGGCGAATGGCGCAGATAAAGCATTTGCCAAAGCGGTACAGCATAAGGTGGGACGAGGCAGTCTGAATTACATTTTATAGATGTATTTCTCACATATCTCAAAGCCTCTCGCGATATTCGTCGTCGTCGTCGTCGTCGTCGTCGTCGTCGTCGTCGTCGTCGTCGTCGTCGTCGCCGCCGCCGCCGCTTCTGCAGAAGTAGCAAATGGCAATCGTAGCAAATGCGGCGAGGGACGCCCTGCCTTCGATTCCGAATGCACAAAGTGTGTGGTCTTGTTTCTCAGTCTATATTTGGTCGGTCTCGTCAGAGGTTGAATGTAACGAATGGGTGGGAAAGAGCAAGGGGCAGCGGCTGTGTAGAACGAAAACACAAATCCTCAGGGGTGTGAGCGTTTCGAGATGAGTCGTATACATGTAAATGTTGGTCGTCAGTGACCGTGTGGCCTAATGGATAATGCGTCGGATTTCGGATCTGAAGATTACAGGTTCGAATGCTGTCACGCTTGTGTTTTTCCAGTTCTGAAAAAGAAACATAACGTTTTAATGTAGCAATTGAGCAGTACGAAACCGTCTGAATGTTGCTGTTGACCATTTTTTGCTTGGAGATGCTCTTGAGCTTGAAACACACACAACAAGACCGGTGTTAACTAGCGAAATGGTCGGCAGAGTGCCGACACAGCGAGTTTTGACTATCACTTGCACATCTAAAACAACGTCGTAAAGTAACTCGTTCGGCTTTTGAGTCACATAAAGTATGTGTGTTAATTTTGACGCCACTAGCTCTGCATGTTGTCATGCAATTTCTTTACCTCTCAGAAATGATTATGACATAAAAGTGAAGTACGTGACGAGTGTGACGTTAAGAAAACATTAGGCACCATGGAGAGATTCTGTATGGGACCACCCAACCCAAACGAGTACTGTGTGACGTGCTACCCGGCAGGTATTCACCGAGGTAGCCGGCTAGCTCAGTCGGTAGAGTGTCAGACTCTTACTCCCAGGGTCGTGGGTTCGAGCCAGACGCTGGGCGGAACGGAATTTTGTTCCGCTGCAGGTGTAAATTACCGTTTTTCTGATTAACGAGATTTAATGGAAATAGCAACTTTAAACTTTGCCTACGTCTCTGTCAGTCGCAAGGAAACTGTATTTGAAGGTGAAGGTGATTTTGTAGACATGTGTGAAAGACGTGTTCTGAAATGCAAGTGTTGTTGTTTGGAGAGCACATCGGTTACGTGTCAGATGTGTAGCCAAGCAGTAATTTGTCGAAATAGCTGCAAATATTAGCCGGTAATATGAAGTGTTGTCAGCTAAAGTCTGATGATGCAGACGACCGTAAGGACGAAGTACCCAAAAGTAACGCTAGGCCGCGCGTCTTTAGCTCAGTGGTAGAGCACTGGTCTAATAAACGAGGGGTCGTAAGTTCCATCCTCACAGGAGAAAGATGAATTTTGGAAATCAGTTGCGCGTCGTGGCCGTATAGCAAACAGTATCTGTGATGACGAACAATTAGCGACAGGCGTTTTTTTAAGAATTACTCTCAGATGCGATTAAGGCGAATGGCGCAGATAAAGCATTTGCCAAAGCGGTACAGCATAAGGTGGGACGAGGCAGTCTGAATTACATTTTATAGATGTATTTCTCACATATCTCAAAGCCTCTCGCGATATTCGTCGTCGTCGTCGTCGTCGTCGTCGTCGTCGTCGTCGTCGTCGTCGCCGCCGCCGCTTCTGCAGAAGTAGCAAATGGCAATCGTAGCAAATGCGGCGAGGGACGCCCTGCCTTCGATTCCGAATGCACAAAGTGTGTGGTCTTGTTTCTCAGTCTATATTTGGTCGGTCACGTCAGAGGTTGAATGTAACGAATGGGTGGGAAAGAGCAAGGGGCAGCGGCTGTGTAGAACGAAAACACAAATCCTCAGGGGTGTGAGCGTTTCGAGATGAGTCGTATACATGTAAATGTTGGTCGTCAGTGACCGTGTGGCCTAATGGATAAGGCGTCGGATTTCGGATCTGAAGATTACAGGTTTGAATGCTGTCACGCTTGTGTTTTTCCAGTTCTGAAAAAGAAACATAACGTTTTAATGTAGCAATTGAGCAGTACGAAACCGTCTGAATGTTGCTGTTGACCATTTTTTGCTTGGAGATGCTCTTGAGCTTGAAACACACACAACAAGACCGGTGTTAACTAGCGAAATGGTCGGCAGAGTGCCGACACCGCGAGTTTTGACTGGCACTTGCACATATAAAACAAGGTCGTAAAGTAACTCGTTCGGCTTTTGAGTCACATAAAGTATGTGTGTTAATTTTGACGCCACTAGCTCTGCATGTTGTCATGCAATTTCTTTACCTCTCAGAAATGATTATGACATAAAAGTGAAGTACGTGACGAGTGTGACGTTAAGAAAACATTAGGCACCATGGAGAGATTCTGTATGGGACCACCCAACCCAAACGAGTACTGTGTGACGTGCTACCCGGCAGGTATTCACCGAGGTAGCCGGCTAGCTCAGTCGGTAGAGTGTCAGACTCTTAATCCCAGGGTCGTGGGTTCGAGCCAGACGCTGGGCGGAACGGAATTTTGTTCCGCTGCAGGTGTAAATTACTGTTTTTCTGATTAACGAGATTTAATGGAAATAGCAACTTTAAACTTTGCCTACGTCTCTGTCAGTCGCAAGGAAACTGTATTTGAAGGTGAAGGTGATTTTGTAGACATGTGTGAAAGACGTGTTCTGAAATGCAAGTGTTGTTGTTTGGAGAGCACATCGGTTACGTGTCAGATGTGTAGCCAAGCAGTAATTTGTCGAAATAGCTGCAAATATTAGCCGGTAATATGAAGTGTTGTCAGCTAAAGTCTGATGATGCAGACGACCGTAAGGACGAAGTACCCAAGAGTACCGCTTGGCCGAGCGTCTTTAGCTCAGTGGTAGAGCACTGGTCTAATAAACGAGGGGTCGTAAGTTCCATCCTCACAGGAGAAAGATGAATTTTGGAAATCAGTTGCGCGTCGTGGCCGTATAGCAAACAGTATCTGTGATGACGAACAATTAGCGACAGGCGTTTTTTTAAGAATTACTCTCAGATGCGATTAAGGCGAATGGCGCAGATAAAGCATTTGCCAAAGCGGTACAGCATAAGGTGGGACGAGGCAGTCTGAATTACATTTTATAGATGTATTTCTCACATATCTCAAAGCCTCTCGCGATATTCGTCGTCGTCGTCGTCGTCGTCGTCGTCGTCGTCGTCGTCGTCGCCGCCGCCGCATCTGCAGAAGTAGCAAATGGCAATCGTAGCAAATGCGGCGAGGGACGCCCTGCCTTCGATTCCGAATGCACAAAGTGTGTGGTCTTGTTTCTCAGTCTATATTTGGTCGGTCTCGTCAGAGGTTGAATGTAACGAATGGGTGGGAAAGAGCAAGGGGCAGCGGCTGTGTAGAACGAAAACACAAATCCTCAGGGGTGTGAGCGTTTCGAGATGAGTCGTATACATGTAAATGTTGGTCGTCAGTGACCGTGTGGCCTAATGGAACAGTCTGCCTGCGGCAGCGGTGGTGAGCGGACCTCCAGGGCCAGCGCGCTGCGGCAGGAAGTGTTTACGTCAGGCGGTGAGTCGCGTGCTTACAGCGTCTGCTTATTAGTATTCGTTCCGTTCTGTAGGATCTGATATGGAATTATGAATCCGACTAACAGGAAAGATACCTTGAAGTTTACCTTTGATAGGAACTTTTCGAAACCAAATTCGTTTGAAGTTGAAGCATGGTTAGAGGAAACAGCTAAGATTACTTTTGATGACATTGTAGGGATAAATTTCTCTATCGTGACTAGTGTTGTTTATGTGAAATTAACGTCCTCTGAACTGTGTGATAGAATTGTGGAGTCCAGTGGAGGTGTACTGAAGTTTAAACATAGCGATGGTACCGTCAGTGACGTCAGCATTACGCATGCTGGACTGGGCATCCGAACGGCACGTATTTTCGAACTCCCGTTTGAAATAACAGCCGCGCAAATAAATTCTGCATTGACACCTTACGGGAGGGTCATTAACAATTTTGCGGAGCGTTGGTCCAAAGCCCACAAATTTCCGGTGCTTAACGGCGTCAGGCAGGTTAAGATCGATATACAGAAGCACATACCTTCATATATTTACGTAGGTGGACATCGCGGAATTGTCATATATGATGGGCAGCCAAAAACGTGTGCCGGCTGTGGTGCGCCCGGCCACGTGCGCTCTGAATGTATACAAAGACGGGTGACGCAGATACCTGTCGGTGAAGCCGCTAGCCCCCCTGTGACGACGGCACTGCCACTGACATACGCTGTCGCGGCTTCTGGTCTTCCACCCGCGACCCCGCCTGTAGATGCCCCTCGTTTGAATGATGTTTTGGCCGATAACGTCAAAGAACCGAGTGCTGACGCGGCACCGCCGCTACCACACTCAGAGATGGAGGTAACGACGGATGACTCCCCAGTGGTTGATGCCACTGGTACTGAGGATGAAGCAGACGCTGTGTTCCCGGCGGATCAACCCCAGAGTCAACAGTCCACTTCGGATGTTGATGATACTGCGAACCCTAACAGGAAGCCTTCCAAAAAGAAGCGGAGACTTGCACATCAAGGAGCCAATCAGCTCGCCCCACAGCTCCGCGACAAAGCGAAACGAATAAGCAGCCAAATGTGTCAGAACACTTCTGAACCCTCTGAAGTTGGTCTCCCTGCGTCTGGTCGAATGGACATTGATCCTGTAGTGTCTCCGCCTGTGAATCCACGACGGGTGGAAGATAGTGATACCTCGAGTAGAGTCGTTTTGCCGGATACCCACGCTCAAGGAAACGCAGGATCGCTTTTGTCAGAGGCCACTCTCACTGGGAATTGGGCACAGGAAATGGAAGTATTGGATGCGAGCAATGATGCGGCTGTCATGCGGACCATTGAGACGGAATCTTCGGCACCCCCCACAGAGCAGCACACACCAACCGTACCGGGAACTACAGGAACTCCGACTGACGCGCTTGGCCTCAATTTCGTTAGCCATCCTTCTAAGACTGTTTAATTAATAGTATGTGCCTTCTCCCATGAACGAGCCCCAAGCCTATAAAATTGCCACGTTAAACATCAATAAGATACAGTCGTACTGGCGGCTCCGTAATTTACAAGATTTTGTATACGCAGCGGATATCGATATTCTGTTACTTCAAGAAGTCGCTGCGATTGAACTTGACCGAATAACTGGTTATACTACTCTCTCCAATTCCGGGAGCGGTGCGAATTTAGGGACAGCGATTCTGTTAAAAGAAGGGATTGTAGCGACCGACGCAGAAAAACTGCCTGATCATAGAGGGATCGCTGTCACTTTCCATCGGACACGCATAATCAATGTTTACGCCCCGTCCGGCAGTAGCAATAGGCGTGCTAGGGCTGAGTTCTTCACAAGCGCCATAGTCCCACTTTTTAGGGGAACCTACGATCGTATAATTTTTGCGGGTGACTTCAATTGTGTCTTAAGTCCAAAAGACCAGACGCCTAATTTTAACAAATCTGGAGAACTAGAACGTATCGTCCAAGAAATGAACCTCATTGACACATGGGAGCATACGCACGGAGCGGCACCTGGGTTCACTCATGTCACGAACCACTCTGCAAGCCGGCTAGACAGAATCTATGTATCGGCGTGTATGAAGACTCAAGTCCTCCAATCCGAAGTTTGGCCCACAATTTTTTCCGATCATGCCGCATATATTTGTACTGTTAACATGGTCAAGCAAGGCACATTTCGCGGCAGAGGTTTCTGGAAACTTAACAATGCTCTCCTTAACGATGTTGACTGTCACCGTGTCTTTAACGAAACATGGGAGGCATGTGAACGACGGGTTGCACAGTATGCCTCCGTTACTGAATGGTGGATAACACATGCCAAACCAACTTTATCAAAAATGTTTAAACGCTACGCTCGGGACAAATCCTGGTGGCAACGGCAAACGTCTGAGTTTTATTTTACTTGTCTCAGGGAGCTTTACCAGTCCGATGTGACTGTACCTGAAAATTTTATGCAGATTAAAAAAATTAAGGCAAAGTTATGAAAACTTCAGCGGCAGCAGGCAGAAGGCTTTCAAATAAGGTCCAGGCCCCAGAATGTGATAGTCGACGAAATGACATCCATGTTTCACTTCATTCGTGAAAATAAGAGGGGGCGGCGGAGATTAATAACTCGTCTTCAGTTGAGTGAAGGCGTTGCGCTCACGCGGCAACAAGACATACGGAACGCACTTCACAATCACTTGGCAGGTCTCCTGACAACGACACATACCGACGATGGAACTCACGATGAATTACTCAATAACTTGCAAAGGACTTTGGGTGCTGCTGAAGTCGAAACTCTCATGCGAGAAATTGATGAAGACGAATTGGATTCTGCGCTATCACGAAGTCCGAAAAATAAATCGCCGGGACCCGACGGTCTCACTGCCGAATTTTATCTTACTTTCTGCGACAAATTAAAGCCCAAGTTGTTGAGTATGTTTAATGAAATTTTACGGCCAGATTTTAATGTTCCTCAGGCTCTCGTGGAAGGCATCGTGGTTTTAATCCCTAAACGCCCAATGTGCAGTTCTGTTGACGATTTTCGGCCGCTTACTTTACTGAACAGTGACTACAAAATTTTAGCACGTATTATTTCTAATAGATTGAAAATGTTGATGAATACTGTCATTGGTCAGTACCAGACCAGTGTAGGTGTCGGTAGGACGATCTTCCAAAATTTGTCTCAATACAGGGACGTTATAGCCATTGCAGATGCGTGTAAGATACGGTGTGCGCTAGTTTCCCTTGACTTTTCAAAGGCATTCGACAGAGTAAACCATCAGTTTCTCATCCGGACGATGCATGCCATGGGATTTCCACTACGTTTTATCAATCTTATACATGAGCTCCTTCGTAAAGGAGTAACTCGACTCATGGTGAATGGCCAGCTGAGCGCATCAATTAATATTACTAATTCAGTGCGACAGGGATGCCCTATGTCGATGGCCTTGTTTGCCATTGCCATTGAGCCTTTGCTTGTCACCTTGACACAGCGTCTACAAGGATTAACCATCCACGGCATTAAGATTGTTTGTACTGCATATGCGGATGACGTCGGATTTTTGGTCATGGACGAAGGTGAAGTCGAGGAAGCCCTTCAGATCGTCAAAAACTACGAACTTGTTGCGGGTGCGAAGTTGAATGCCAGGAAATCTGGCATTATGAACATAGGACGCGGCATCTCGCTGCACCATCACGGTCAGTTGCAACTAATTTCTAAAATGAAATGCCTTGGTATTGAGTACAGGAGCAACATACAGCACACAATTGCGGTGAACTATAGGAATCTCCTGGCAAGTATGCGTGCTTGCATGCAGACCCACTACCTAAGAAGCCTTGATGAACTGCAGAAAGTCACCTTCGCTAATGTCTACCTCACCTCAAAGATTAACTACGTTGCACAAGTACTGCCCATGCCACAGGAGACAGCGAAGCGTATGATGTCCGCTCTAGGACATTTTGTCACACGTGGACACATTTTTAAAGTCAAGTACGATACGCTCACTCTCTCCACGAGCGATGGAGGCTTAAATTTAACAGATGTTCGTTCCAAGTCACGAGCTTTGTACGTATGCACCACCTACAAACGGTGGAGGTCGTTACCGAACAGTCTAACGGCTCACTTGTTAACCGAAATAGCGCCGGCCTGCCTGCAGCCTCCTGTCTCTGTTCAACATATTCCGCCTGCGCTGACTCACTTTAAGAGCTTTTTCATTGAGTTCAGTTACGTACGGTCAACTCTCCCAGAAAATGAGCTTTCCGTGGTGAAGTTAGTTTATAATAAACTACTGGCAACCAAGAACAGGAACAACATCGAACACAAATACCCCAATCATCGCTGGCCAGTGATATGGAAAAACATACATAGCCGTGATTTACCAACGTCAGTGAAAGCCTCTTGGTACAGGGTCGTGAACCGTAAAATAAGTACCAATTCACGACTTCATGCTCTACATTTGGCTGACTCACCTTTGTGCCTAACGTGCAACTTGCCTGATACTGATGAACATCGTTTTCTGTGCACCACTGTCCAAGCAGTTTGGCCATGCATTCGCCGAAAACTGGCTACGATTATGAGGACTTCCCAGCTTTGTATTAAACCTGAAGATTTCCTGTATCCGGATTCAGTGCCGTACCCGAACACCAAACGGAACTCTGTCAATTGGTTGAAGGGTCATTATGTTCATTATTTACAGATGCAAGAACCCAAGAGTGAGGCGGCGTTCTGTCTTTACCTGGCATTACATTTTCACATACTTTCACAGACGAGACATTACAGGAAACGATATGCGAATTTTTTAGAAGTCGTTCTTCGATGAAAGAAGTATTTTTTTCTTTCCTTCATTCTACATTGCTTTGTTTTTTCTCTTTTCTTCTTCAAATGTCACAGTGACGTATACTGAACAGTGTTACGACAAGGACTATTTTATTTTCTTCTGTTTTTCTAGCGGACCAGAGTTCCTTTTTCATTTTCTATTAAAAAAAAAAAAAAAAAAAATATATTCTACTTTGTCACCATTGCGGGACTATGCAATAGGTTTAGAAGTATCTTTGGTTGGGAATTGGAATAGTTCAGAAGAATAAGTAATTCAGAAATCATGGCAGATGAAGCCGACGCCGACGAAGGCGATTTATGGCGAGCGCAAGGCGGGGCTGAAGGGGAGGAAGGAGGCCCTTTTAAAAAAAAAAAAAAAAAAAAAAAAAAAAAAAAAAAAAAAAAATGGATAATGCGTCGGATTTCGGATCTGAAGATTACAGGTTCGAATGCTGTCACGCTTGTGTTTTTCCAGTTCTGAAAAAGAAACATAACGTTTTAATGTAGCAATTGAGCAGTACGAAACCGTCTGAATGTTGCTGTTGACCATTTTTTGCTTGGAGATGCTCTTGAGCTTGAAACACACACAACAAGACCGGTGTTAACTAGCGAAATGGTCGGCAGAGTGCCGACACAGCGAGTTTTGACTATCACTTGCACATCTAAAACAACGTCGTAAAGTAACTCGTTCGGCTTTTGAGTCACATAAAGTATGTGTGTTAATTTTGACGCCACTAGCTCTGCATGTTGTCATGCAATTTCTTTACCTCTCAGAAATGATTATGACATAAAAGTGAAGTACGTGACGAGTGTGACGTTAAGAAAACATTAGGCACCATGGAGAGATTCTGTATGGGACCACCCAACCCAAACGAGTACTGTGTGACGTGCTACCCGGCAGGTATTCACCGAGGTAGCCGGCTAGCTCAGTCGGTAGAGTGTCAGACTCTTAATCCCAGGGTCGTGGGTTCGAGCCAGACGCTGGGCGGAACGGAATTTTGTTCCGCTGCAGGTGTAAATTACCGTTTTTCTGATTAACGAGATTTAATGGAAATAGCAACTTTAAACTTTGCCTACGTCTCTGTCAGTCGCAAGGAAACTGTATTTGAAGGTGAAGGTGATTTTGTAGACATGTGTGAAAGACGTGTTCTGAAATGCAAGTGTTGTTGTTTGGAGAGCACATCGGTTACGTGTCAGATGTGTAGCCAAGCAGTAATTTGTCGAAATAGCTGCAAATATTAGCCGGTAATATGAAGTGTTGTCAGCTAAAGTCTGATGATGCAGACGACCGTAAGGACGAAGTACCCAAGAGTACCGCTAGGCCGCGCGTCTTTAGCTCAGTGGTAGAGCACTGGTCTAATAAACGAGGGGTCGTAAGTTCCATCCTCACAGGAGAAAGATGAATTTTGGAAATCAGTTGCGCGTCGTGGCCGTATAGCAAACAGTATCTGTGATGACGAACAATTAGCGACAGGCGTTTTTTTAAGAATTACTCTCAGATGCGATTAAGGCGAATGGCGCAGATAAAGCATTTGCCAAAGCGGTACAGCATAAGGTGGGACGAGGCAGTCTGAATTACATTTTATAGATGTATTTCTCACATATCTCAAAGCCTCTCGCGATATTCGTCGTCGTCGTCGTCGTCGTCGTCGTCGTCGTCGTCGTCGCCGCCGCCGCCGCTTCTGCAGAAGTAGCAAATGGCAATCGTAGCAAATGCGGCGAGGGACGCCCTGCCTTCGATTCCGAATGCACAAAGTGTGTGGTCTTGTTTCTCAGTCTATATTTGGTCGGTCTCGTCAGAGGTTGAATGTAACGAATGGGTGGGAAAGAGCAAGGGGCAGCGGCTGTGTAGAACGAAAACACAAATCCTCAGGGGTGTGAGCGTTTCGAGATGAGTCGTATACATGTAAATGTTGGTCGTCAGTGACCGTGTGGCCTAATGGATAATGCGTCGGATTTCGGATCTGAAGATTACAGGTTCGAATGCTGTCACGCTTGTGTTTTTCCAGTTCTGAAAAAGAAACATAACGTTTTAATGTAGCAATTGAGCAGTACGAAACCGTCTGAATGTTGCTGTTGACCATTTTTTGCTTGGAGATGCTCTTGAGCTTGAAACACACACAACAAGACCGGTGTTAACTAGCGAAATGGTCGGCAGAGTGCCGACACCGCGAGTTTTGACTGGCACTTGCACATATAAAACAAGGTCGTAAAGTAACTCGTTCGGCTTTTGAGTCACATAAAGTATGTGTGTTAATTTTGACGCCACTAGCTCTGCATGTTGTCATGCAATTTCTTTACCTCTCAGAAATGATTATGACATAAAAGTGAAGTACGTGACGAGTGTGACGTTAAGAAAACATTAGGCACCATGGAGAGATTCTGTATGGGACCACCCAACCCAAACGAGTACTGTGTGACGTGCTACCCGGCAGGTATTCACCGAGGTAGCCGGCTAGCTCAGTCGGTAGAGTGTCAGACTCTTAATCCCAGGTTCGTGGGTTCGAGCCAGACGCTGGGCGGAACGGAATTTTGTTCCGCTGCAGGTGTAAATTACCGTTTTTCTGATTAACGAGATTTAATGGAAATAGCAACTTTAAACTTTGCCTACGTCTCTGTCAGTCGCAAGGAAACTGTATTTGAAGGTGAAGGTGATTTTGTAGACATGTGTGAAAGACGTGTTCTGAAATGCAAGTGTTGTTGTTTGGAGAGCACATCGGTTACGTGTCAGATGTGTAGCCAAGCAGTAATTTGTCGAAATAGCTGCAAATATTAGCCGGTAATATGAAGTGTTGTCAGCTAAAGTCTGATGATGCAGACGACCGTAAGGACGAAGTACCCAACAGTACCGCTAGGCCGCGCGTCTTTAGCTCAGTGGTAGAGCACTGGTCTATTAAACGAGGGGTCGTAAGTTCCATCCTCACAGGAGAAAGATGAATTTTGGAAATCAGTTGCGCGTCGTGGCCGTATAGCAAACAGTATCTGTGATGACGAACAATTAGCGACAGGCGTTTTTTTAAGAATTACTCTCAGATGCGATTAAGGCGAATGGCGCAGATAAAGCATTTGCCAAAGCGGTACAGCATAAGGTGGGACGAGGCAGTCTGAATTACATTTTATAGATGTATTTCTCACATATCTCAAAGCCTCTCGCGATATTCGTCGTCGTCGTCGTCGTCGTCGTCGTCGTCGTCGTCGTCGTCGCCGCCGCCGCTTCTGCAGAAGTAGCAAATGGCAATCGTAGCAAATGCGGCGAGGGACGCCCTGCCTTCGATTCCGAATGCACAAAGTGTGTGGTCTTGTTTCTCAGTCTATATTTGGTCGGTCTCGTCAGAGGTTGAATGTAACGAATGGGTGGGAAAGAGCAAGGGGCAGCGGCTGTGTAGAACGAAAACACAAATCCTCAGGGGTGTGAGCGTTTCGAGATGAGTCGTATACATGTAAATGTTGGTCGTCAGTGACCGTGTGGCCTAATGGATAATGCGTCGGATTTCGGATCTGAAGATTACAGGTTCGAATGCTGTCACGCTTGTGTTTTTCCAGTTCTGAAAAAGAAACATAACGTTTTAATGTAGCAATTGAGCAGTACGAAACCGTCTGAATGTTGCTGTTGACCATTTTTTGCTTGGAGATGCTCTTGAGCTTGAAACACACACAACAAGACCGGTGTTAACTAGCGAAATGGTCGGCAGAGTTCCGACACAGCGAGTTTTGACTATCACTTGCACATCTAAAACAACGTCGTAAAGTAACTCGTTCGGCTTTTGAGTCACATAAAGTATGTGTGTTAATTTTGACGCCACTAGCTCTGCATGTTGTCATGCAATTTCTTTACCTCTCAGAAATGATTATGACATAAAAGTGAAGTACGTGACGAGTGTGACGTTAAGAAAACATTAGGCACCATGGAGAGATTCTGTATGGGACCACCCAACCCAAACGAGTACTGTGTGACGTGCTACCCGGCAGGTATTCACCGAGGTAGCCGGCTAGCTCAGTCGGTAGAGTGTCAGACTCTTAATCCCAGGGTCGTGGGTTCGAGCCAGACGCTGGGCGGAACGGAATTTTGTTCCGCTGCAGGTGTAAATTACCGTTTTTCTGATTAACGAGATTTAATGGAAATAGCAACTTTAAACTTTGCCTACGTCTCTGTCAGTCGCAAGGAAACTGTATTTGAAGGTGAAGGTGATTTTGTAGACATGTGTGAAAGACGTGTTCTGAAATGCAAGTGTTGTTGTTTGGAGAGCACATCGGTTACGTGTCAGATGTGTAGCCAAGCAGTAATTTGTCGAAATAGCTGCAAATATTAGCCGGTAATATGAAGTGTTGTCAGCTAAAGTCTGATGATGCAGACGACCGTAAGGACGAAGTACCCAAGAGTACCTCTAGGCCGCGCGTCTTTAGCTCAGTGGTAGAGCACTGGTCTAATAAACGAGGGGTCGTAAGTTCCATCCTCACAGGAGAAAGATGAATTTTGGAAATCAGTTGCGCGTCGTGGCCGTATAGCAAACAGTATCTGTGATGACGAACAATTAGCGACAGGCGTTTTTTTAAGAATTACTCTCAGATGCGATTAAGGCGAATGGCGCAGATAAAGCATTTGCCAAAGCGGTACAGCATAAGGTGGGACGAGGCAGTCTGAATTACATTTTATAGATGTATTTCTCACATATCTCAAAGCCTCTCGCGATATTCGTCGTCGTCGTCGTCGTCGTCGTCGTCGTCGTCGCCGCCGCCGCTTCTGCAGAAGTAGCAAATGGCAATCGTAGCAAATGCGGCGAGGGACGCCCTGCCTTCGATTCCGAATGCACAAAGTGTGTGGTCTTGTTTCTCAGTCTATATTTGGTCGGTCTCGTCAGAGGTTGAATGTAACGAATGGGTGGGAAAGAGCAAGGGGCAGCGGCTGTGTAGAACGAAAACACAAATCCTCAGGGGTGTGAGCGTTTCGAGATGAGTCGTATACATGTAAATGTTGGTCGTCAGTGACCGTGTGGCCTAATGGATAATGCGTCGGATTTCGGATCTGAAGATTACAGGTTCGAATGCTGTCACGCTTGTGTTTTTCCAGTTCTGAAAAAGAAACATAACGTTTTAATGTAGCAATTGAGCAGTACGAAACCGTCTGAATGTTGCTGTTGACCATTTTTTGCTTGGAGATGCTCTTGAGCTTGAAACACACACAACAAGACCGGTGTTAACTAGCGAAATGGTCGGCAGAGTGCCGACACAGCGAGTTTTGACTATCACTTGCACATCTAAAACAACGTCGTAAAGTAACTCGTTCGGCTTTTGAGTCACATAAAGTATGTGTGTTAATTTTGACGCCACTAGCTCTGCATGTTGTCATGCAATTTCTTTACCTCTCAGAAATGATTATGACATAAAAGTGAAGTACGTGACGAGTGTGACGTTAAGAAAACATTAGGCACCATGGAGAGATTCTGTATGGGACCACCCAACCCAAACGAGTACTGTGTGACGTGCTACCCGGCAGGTATTCACCGAGGTAGCCGGCTAGCTCAGTCGGTAGAGTGTCAGACTCTTAATCCCAGGGTCGTGGGTTCGAGCCAGACGCTGGGCGGAACGGAATTTTGTTCCGCTGCAGGTGTAAATTACCGTTTTTCTGATTAACGAGATTTAATGGAAATAGCAACTTTAAACTTTGCCTACGTCTCTGTCAGTCGCAAGGAAACTGTATTTGAAGGTGAAGGTGATTTTGTAGACATGTGTGAAAGACGTGTTCTGAAATGCAAGTGTTGTTGTTTGGAGAGCACATCGGTTACGTGTCAGATGTGTAGCCAAGCAGTAATTTGTCGAAATAGCTGCAAATATTAGCCGGTAATATGAAGTGTTGTCAGCTAAAGTCTGATGATGCAGACGACCGTAAGGACGAAGTACCCAAGAGTACCTCTAGGCTGCGCGTCTTTAGCTCAGTGGTAGAGCACTGGTCTAATAAACGAGGGGTCGTAAGTTCCATCCTCACAGGAGAAAGATGAATTTTGGAAATCAGTTGCGCGTCGTGGCCGTATAGCAAACAGTATCTGTGATGACGAACAATTAGCGACAGGCGTTTTTTTAAGAATTACTCTCAGATGCGATTAAGGCGAATGGCGCAGATAAAGCATTTGCCAAAGCGGTACAGCATAAGGTGGGACGAGGCAGTCTGAATTACATTTTATAGATGTATTTCTCACATATCTCAAAGCCTCTCGCGATATTCGTCGTCGTCGTCGTCGTCGTCGTCGTCGTCGCCGCCGCCGCTTCTGCAGAAGTAGCAAATGGCAATCGTAGCAAATGCGGCGAGGGACGCCCTGCCTTCGATTCCGAATGCACAAAGTGTGTGGTCTTGTTTCTCAGTCTATATTTGGTCGGTCACGTCAGAGGTTGAATGTAACGAATGGGTGGGAAAGAGCAAGGGGCAGCGGCTGTGTAGAACGAAAACACAAATCCTCAGGGGTGTGAGCGTTTCGAGATGAGTCGTATACATGTAAATGTTGGTCGTCAGTGACCGTGTGGCCTAATGGATAAGGCGTCGGATTTCGGATCTGAAGATTACAGGTTTGAATGCTGTCACGCTTGTGTTTTTCCAGTTCTGAAAAAGAAACATAACGTTTTAATGTAGCAATTGAGCAGTACGAAACCGTCTGAATGTTGCTGTTGACCATTTTTTGCTTGGAGATGCTCTTGAGCTTGAAACACACACAACAAGACCGGTGTTAACTAGCGAAATGGTCGGCAGAGTGCCGACACCGCGAGTTTTGACTGGCACTTGCACATATAAAACAAGGTCGTAAAGTAACTCGTTCGGCTTTTGAGTCACATAAAGTATGTGTGTTAATTTTGACGCCACTAGCTCTGCATGTTGTCATGCAATTTCTTTACCTCTCAGAAATGATTATGACATAAAAGTGAAGTACGTGACGAGTGTGACGTTAAGAAAACATTAGGCACCATGGAGAGATTCTGTATGGGACCACCCAACCCAAACGAGTACTGTGTGACGTGCTACCCGGCAGGTATTCACCGAGGTAGCCGGCTAGCTCAGTCGGTAGAGTGTCAGACTCTTAATCCCAGGGTCGTGGGTTCGAGCCAGACGCTGGGCGGAACGGAATTTTGTTCCGCTGCAGGTGTAAATTACCGTTTTTCTGATTAACGAGATTTAATGGAAATAGCAACTTTAAACTTTGCCTACGTCTCTGTCAGTCGCAAGGAAACTGTATTTGAAGGTGAAGGTGATTTTGTAGACATGTGTGAAAGACGTGTTCTGAAATGCAAGTGTTGTTGTTTGGAGAGCACATCGGTTACGTGTCAGATGTGTAGCCAAGCAGTAATTTGTCGAAATAGCTGCAAATATTAGCCGGTAATATGAAGTGTTGTCAGCTAAAGTCTGATGATGCAGACGACCGTAAGGACGAAGTACCCAAGAGTACCGCTAGGCCGCGCGTCTTTAGCTCAGTGGTAGAGCACTGGTCTAATAAACGAGGGGTCGTAAGTTCCATCCTCACAGGAGAAAGATGAATTTTGGAAATCAGTTGCGCGTCGTGGCCGTATAGCAAACAGTATCTGTGATGACGAACAATTAGCGACAGGCGTTTTTTTAAGAATTACTCTCAGATGCGATTAAGGCGAATGGCGCAGATAAAGCATTTGCCAAAGCGGTACAGCATAAGGTGGGACGAGGCAGTCTGAATTACATTTTATAGATGTATTTCTCACATATCTCAAAGCCTCTCGCGATATTCGTCGTCGTCGTCGTCGTCGTCGTCGTCGTCGCCGCCGCCGCCGCTTCTGCAGAAGTAGCAAATGGCAATCGTAGCAAATGCGGCGAGGGACGCCCTGCCTTCGATTCCGAATGCACAAAGTGTGTGGTCTTGTTTCTCAGTCTATATTTGGTCGGTCTCGTCAGAGGTTGAATGTAACGAATGGGTGGGAAAGAGCAAGGGGCAGCGGCTGTGTAGAACGAAAACACAAATCCTCAGGGGTGTGAGCGTTTCGAGATGAGTCATATACATGTAAATGTTGGTCGTCAGTGACCGTGTGGCCTAATGGATAATGCGTCGGATTTCGGATCTGAAGATTACAGGTTCGAATGCTGTCACGCTTGTGTTTTTCCAGTTCTGAAAAAGAAACATAACGTTTTAATGTAGCAATTGAGCAGTACGAAACCGTCTGAATGTTGCTGTTGACCATTTTTTGCTTGGAGATGCTCTTGAGCTTGAAACACACACAACAAGACCGGTGTTAACTAGCGAAATGGTCGGCAGAGTGCCGACACAACGAGTTTTGACTATCACTTGCACATCTAAAACAACGTCGTAAAGTAACTCGTTCGGCTTTTGAGTCACATAAAGTATGTGTGTTAATTTTGACGCCACTAGCTCTGCATGTTGTCATGCAATTTCTTTACCTCTCAGAAATGATTATGACATAAAAGTGAAGTACGTGACGAGTGTGACGTTAAGAAAACATTAGGCACCATGGAGAGATTCTGTATGGGACCACCCAACCCAAACGAGTACTGTGTGACGTGCTACCCGGCAGGTATTCACCGAGGTAGCCGGCTAGCTCAGTCGGTAGAGTGTCAGACTCTTAATCCCAGGGTCGTGGGTTCGAGCCAGACGCTGGGCGGAACGGAATTTTGTTCCGCTGCAGGTGTAAATTACCGTTTTTCTGATTAACGAGATTTAATGGAAATAGCAACTTTAAACTTTGCCTACGTCTCTGTCAGTCGCAAGGAAACTGTATTTGAAGGTGAAGGTGATTTTGTAGACATGTGTGAAAGACGTGTTCTGAAATGCAAGTGTTGTTGTTTGGAGAGCACATCGGTTACGTGTCAGATGTGTAGCCAAGCAGTAATTTGTCGAAATAGCTGCAAATATTAGCCGGTAATATGAAGTGTTGTCAGCTAAAGTCTGATGATGCAGACGACCGTAAGGACGAAGTACCCAAGAGTACCTCTAGGCCGCGCGTCTTTAGCTCAGTGGTAGAGCACTGGTCTAATAAACGAGGGGTCGTAAGTTCCATCCTCACAGGAGAAAGATGAATTTTGGAAATCAGTTGCGCGTCGTGGCCGTATAGCAAACAGTATCTGTGATGACGAACAATTAGCGACAGGCGTTTTTTTAAGAATTACTCTCAGATGCGATTAAGGCGAATGGCGCAGATAAAGCATTTGCCAAAGCGGTACAGCATAAGGTGGGACGAGGCAGTCTGAATTACATTTTATAGATGTATTTCTCACATATCTCAAAGCCTCTCGCGATATTCGTCGTCGTCGTCGTCGTCGTCGTCGTCGTCGCCGCCGCCGCTTCTGCAGAAGTAGCAAATGGCAATCGTAGCAAATGCGGCGAGGGACGCCCTGCCTTCGATTCCGAATGCACAAAGTGTGTGGTCTTGTTTCTCAGTCTATATTTGGTCGGTCACGTCAGAGGTTGAATGTAACGAATGGGTGGGAAAGAGCAAGGGGCAGCGGCTGTGTAGAACGAAAACACAAATCCTCAGGGGTGTGAGCGTTTCGAGATGAGTCGTATACATGTAAATGTTGGTCGTCAGTGACCGTGTGGCCTAATGGATAAGGCGTCGGATTTCGGATCTGAAGATTACAGGTTTGAATGCTGTCACGCTTGTGTTTTTCCAGTTCTGAAAAAGAAACATAACGTTTTAATGTAGCAATTGAGCAGTACGAAACCGTCTGAATGTTGCTGTTGACCATTTTTTGCTTGGAGATGCTCTTGAGCTTGAAACACACACAACAAGACCGGTGTTAACTAGCGAAATGGTCGGCAGAGTGCCGACACCGCGAGTTTTGACTGGCACTTGCACATATAAAACAAGGTCGTAAAGTAACTCGTTCGGCTTTTGAGTCACATAAAGTATGTGTGTTAATTTTGACGCCACTAGCTCTGCATGTTGTCATGCAATTTCTTTACCTCTCAGAAATGATTATGACATAAAAGTGAAGTACGTGACGAGTGTGACGTTAAGAAAACATTAGGCACCATGGAGAGATTCTGTATGGGACCACCCAACCCAAACGAGTACTGTGTGACGTGCTACCCGGCAGGTATTCACCGAGGTAGCCGGCTAGCTCAGTCGGTAGAGTGTCAGACTCTTAATCCCAGGGTCGTGGGTTCGAGCCAGACGCTGGGCGGAACGGAATTTTGTTCCGCTGCAGGTGTAAATTACCGTTTTTCTGATTAACGAGATTTAATGGAAATAGCAACTTTAAACTTTGCCTACGTCTCTGTCAGTCGCAAGGAAACTGTATTTGAAGGTGAAGGTGATTTTGTAGACATGTGTGAAAGACGTGTTCTGAAATGCAAGTGTTGTTGTTTGGAGAGCACATCGGTTACGTGTCAGATGTGTAGCCAAGCAGTAATTTGTCGAAATAGCTGCAAATATTAGCCGGTAATATGAAGTGTTGTCAGCTAAAGTCTGATGATGCAGACGACCGTAAGGACGAAGTACCCAAGAGTACCGCTAGGCCGCGCGTCTTTAGCTCAGTGGTAGAGCACTGGTCTAATAAACGAGGGGTCGTAAGTTCCATCCTCACAGGAGAAAGATGAATTTTGGAAATCAGTTGCGCGTCGTGGCCGTATAGCAAACAGTATCTGTGATGACGAACAATTAGCGACAGGCGTTTTTTTAAGAATTACTCTCAGATGCGATTAAGGCGAATGGCGCAGATAAAGCATTTGCCAAAGCGGTACAGCATAAGGTGGGACGAGGCAGTCTGAATTACATTTTATAGATGTATTTCTCACATATCTCAAAGCCTCTCGCGATATTCGTCGTCGTCGTCGTCGTCGTCGTCGTCGTCGTCGTCGCCGCCGCCGCCGCTTCTGCAGAAGTAGCAAATGGCAATCGTAGCAAATGCGGCGAGGGACGCCCTGCCTTCGATTCCGAATGCACAAAGTGTGTGGTCTTGTTTCTCAGTCTATATTTGGTCGGTCTCGTCAGAGGTTGAATGTAACGAATGGGTGGGAAAGAGCAAGGGGCAGCGGCTGTGTAGAACGAAAACACAAATCCTCAGGGGTGTGAGCGTTTCGAGATGAGTCATATACATGTAAATGTTGGTCGTCAGTGACCGTGTGGCCTAATGGATAATGCGTCGGATTTCGGATCTGAAGATTACAGGTTCGAATGCTGTCACGCTTGTGTTTTTCCAGTTCTGAAAAAGAAACATAACGTTTTAATGTAGCAATTGAGCAGTACGAAACCGTCTGAATGTTGCTGTTGACCATTTTTTGCTTGGAGATGCTCTTGAGCTTGAAACACACACAACAAGACCGGTGTTAACTAGCGAAATGGTCGGCAGAGTGCCGACACAGCGAGTTTTGACTATCACTTGCACATCTAAAACAACGTCGTAAAGTAACTCGTTCGGCTTTTGAGTCACATAAAGTATGTGTGTTAATTTTGACGCCACTAGCTCTGCATGTTGTCATGCAATTTCTTTACCTCTCAGAAATGATTATGACATAAAAGTGAAGTACGTGACGAGTGTGACGTTAAGAAAACATTAGGCACCATGGAGAGATTCTGTATGGGACCACCCAACCCAAACGAGTACTGTGTGACGTGCTACCCGGCAGGTATTCACCGAGGTAGCCGGCTAGCTCAGTCGGTAGAGTGTCAGACTCTTAATCCCAGGGTCGTGGGTTCGAGCCAGACGCTGGGCGGAACGGAATTTTGTTCCGCTGCAGGTGTAAATTACCGTTTTTCTGATTAACGAGATTTAATGGAAATAGCAACTTTAAACTTTGCCTACGTCTCTGTCAGTCGCAAGGAAACTGTATTTGAAGGTGAAGGTGATTTTGTAGACATGTGTGAAAGACGTGTTCTGAAATGCAAGTGTTGTTGTTTGGAGAGCACATCGGTTACGTGTCAGATGTGTAGCCAAGCAGTAATTTGTCGAAATAGCTGCAAATATTAGCCGGTAATATGAAGTGTTGTCAGCTAAAGTCTGATGATGCAGACGACCGTAAGGACGAAGTACCCAAGAGTACCGCTAGGCCGCGCGTCTTTAGCTCAGTGGTAGAGCACTGGTCTAATAAACGAGGGGTCGTAAGTTCCATCCTCACAGGAGAAAGATGAATTTTGGAAATCAGTTGCGCGTCGTGGCCGTATAGCAAACAGTATCTGTGATGACGAACAATTAGCGACAGGCGTTTTTTTAAGAATTACTCTCAGATGCGATTAAGGCGAATGGCGCAGATAAAGCATTTGCCAAAGCGGTACAGCATAAGGTGGGACGAGGCAGTCTGAATTACATTTTATAGATGTATTTCTCACATATCTCAAAGCCTCTCGCGATATTCGTCGTCGTCGTCGTCGTCGTCGTCGTCGTCGTCGTCGTCGTCGCCGCCGCCGCTTCTGCAGAAGTAGCAAATGGCAATCGTAGCAAATGCGGCGAGGGACGCCCTGCCTTCGATTCCGAATGCACAAAGTGTGTGGTCTTGTTTCTCAGTCTATATTTGGTCGGTCACGTCAGAGGTTGAATGTAACGAATGGGTGGGAAAGAGCAAGGGGCAGCGGCTGTGTAGAACGAAAACACAAATCCTCAGGGGTGTGAGCGTTTCGAGATGAGTCGTATACATGTAAATGTTGGTCGTCAGTGACCGTGTGGCCTAATGGATAAGGCGTCGGATTTCGGATCTGAAGATTACAGGTTTGAATGCTGTCACGCTTGTGTTTTTCCAGTTCTGAAAAAGAAACATAACGTTTTAATGTAGCAATTGAGCAGTACGAAACCGTCTGAATGTTGCTGTTGACCATTTTTTGCTTGGAGATGCTCTTGAGCTTGAAACACACACAACAAGACCGGTGTTAACTAGCGAAATGGTCGGCAGAGTGCCGACACCGCGAGTTTTGACTGGCACTTGCACATATAAAACAAGGTCGTAAAGTAACTCGTTCGGCTTTTGAGTCACATAAAGTATGTGTGTTAATTTTGACGCCACTAGCTCTGCATGTTGTCATGCAATTTCTTTACCTCTCAGAAATGATTATGACATAAAAGTGAAGTACGTGACGAGTGTGACGTTAAGAAAACATTAGGCACCATGGAGAGATTCTGTATGGGACCACCCAACCCAAACGAGTACTGTGTGACGTGCTACCCGGCAGGTATTCACCGAGGTAGCCGGCTAGCTCAGTCGGTAGAGTGTCAGACTCTTAATCCCAGGGTCGTGGGTTCGAGCCAGACGCTGGGCGGAACGGAATTTTGTTCCGCTGCAGGTGTAAATTACCGTTTTTCTGATTAACGAGATTTAATGGAAATAGCAACTTTAAACTTTGCCTACGTCTCTGTCAGTCGCAAGGAAACTGTATTTGAAGGTGAAGGTGATTTTGTAGACATGTGTGAAAGACGTGTTCTGAAATGCAAGTGTTGTTGTTTGGAGAGCACATCGGTTACGTGTCAGATGTGTAGCCAAGCAGTAATTTGTCGAAATAGCTGCAAATATTAGCCGGTAATATGAAGTGTTGTCAGCTAAAGTCTGATGATGCAGACGACCGTAAGGACGAAGTACCCAACAGTACCGCTAGGCCGCGCGTCTTTAGCTCAGTGGTAGAGCACTGGTCTAATAAACGAGGGGTCGTAAGTTCCATCCTCACAGGAGAAAGATGAATTTTGGAAATCAGTTGCGCGTCGTGGCCGTATAGCAAACAGTATCTGTGATGACGAACAATTAGCGACAGGCGTTTTTTTAAGAATTACTCTCAGATGCGATTAAGGCGAATGGCGCAGATAAAGCATTTGCCAAAGCGGTACAGCATAAGGTGGGACGAGGCAGTCTGAATTACATTTTATAGATGTATTTCTCACATATCTCAAAGCCTCTCGCGATATTCGTCGTCGTCGTCGTCGTCGTCGTCGTCGTCGTCGTCGTCGCCGCCGCCGCTTCTGCAGAAGTAGCAAATGGCAATCGTAGCAAATGCGGCGAGGGACGCCCTGCCTTCGATTCCGAATGCACAAAGTGTGTGGTCTTGTTTCTCAGTCTATATTTGGTCGGTCACGTCAGAGGTTGAATGTAACGAATGGGTGGGAAAGAGCAAGGGGCAGCGGCTGTGTAGAACGAAAACACAAATCCTCAGGGGTGTGAGCGTTTCGAGATGAGTCGTATACATGTAAATGTTGGTCGTCAGTGACCGTGTGGCCTAATGGATAAGGCGTCGGATTTCGGATCTGAAGATTACAGGTTTGAATGCTGTCACGCTTGTGTTTTTCCAGTTCTGAAAAAGAAACATAACGTTTTAATGTAGCAATTGAGCAGTACGAAACCGTCTGAATGTTGCTGTTGACCATTTTTTGCTTGGAGATGCTCTTGAGCTTGAAACACACACAACAAGACCGGTGTTAACTAGCGAAATGGTCGGCAGAGTGCCGACACCGCGAGTTTTGACTGGCACTTGCACATATAAAACAAGGTCGTAAAGTAACTCGTTCGGCTTTTGAGTCACATAAAGTATGTGTGTTAATTTTGACGCCACTAGCTCTGCATGTTGTCATGCAATTTCTTTACCTCTCAGAAATGATTATGACATAAAAGTGAAGTACGTGACGAGTGTGACGTTAAGAAAACATTAGGCACCATGGAGAGATTCTGTATGGGACCACCCAACCCAAACGAGTACTGTGTGACGTGCTACCCGGCAGGTATTCACCGAGGTAGCCGGCTAGCTCAGTCGGTAGAGTGTCAGACTCTTAATCCCAGGGTCGTGGGTTCGAGCCAGACGCTGGGCGAAACGGAATTTTGTTCCGCTGCAGGTGTAAATTACCGTTTTTCTGATTAACGAGATTTAATGGAAATAGCAACTTTAAACTTTGCCTACGTCTCTGTCAGTCGCAAGGAAACTGTATTTGAAGGTGAAGGTGATTTTATAGACATGTGTGAAAGACGTGTTCTGAAATGCAAGTGTTGTTGTTTGGAGAGCACATCGGTTACGTGTCAGATGTGTAGCCAAGCAGTAATTTGTCGAAATAGCTGCAAATATTAGCCGGTAATATGAAGTGTTGTCAGCTAAAGTCTGATGATGCAGACGACCGTAAGGACGAAGTACCCAAGAGTACCGCTAGGCCGCGCGTCTTTAGCTCAGTGGTAGAGCACTGGTCTAATAAACGAGGGGTCGTAAGTTCCATCCTCACAGGAGAAAGATGAATTTTGGAAATCAGTTGCGCGTCGTGGCCGTATAGCAAACAGTATCTGTGATGACGAACAATTAGCGACAGGCGTTTTTTTAAGAATTACTCTCAGATGCGATTAAGGCGAATGGCGCAGATAAAGCATTTGCCAAAGCGGTACAGCATAAGGTGGGACGAGGCAGTCTGAATTACATTTTATAGATGTATTTCTCACATATCTCAAAGCCTCTCGCGATATTCGTCGTCGTCGTCGTCGTCGTCGTCGTCGTCGTCGTCGCCGCCGCCGCTTCTGCAGAAGTAGCAAATGGCAATCGTAGCAAATGCGGCGAGGGACGCCCTGCCTTCGATTCCGAATGCACAAAGTGTGTGGTCTTGTTTCTCAGTCTATATTTGGTCGGTCACGTCAGAGGTTGAATGTAACGAATGGGTGGGAAAGAGCAAGGGGCAGCGGCTGTGTAGAACGAAAACACAAATCCTCAGGGGTGTGAGCGTTTCGAGATGAGTCGTATACATGTAAATGTTGGTCGTCAGTGACCGTGTGGCCTAATGGATAAGGCGTCGGATTTCGGATCTGAAGATTACAGGTTTGAATGCTGTCACGCTTGTGTTTTTCCAGTTCTGAAAAAGAAACATAACGTTTTAATGTAGCAATTGAGCAGTACGAAACCGTCTGAATGTTGCTGTTGACCATTTTTTGCTTGGAGATGCTCTTGAGCTTGAAACACACACAACAAGACCGGTGTTAACTAGCGAAATGGTCGGCAGAGTGCCGACACCGCGAGTTTTGACTGGCACTTGCACATATAAAACAAGGTCGTAAAGTAACTCGTTCGGCTTTTGAGTCACATAAAGTATGTGTGTTAATTTTGACGCCACTAGCTCTGCATGTTGTCATGCAATTTCTTTACCTCTCAGAAATGATTATGACATAAAAGTGAAGTACGTGACGAGTGTGACGTTAAGAAAACATTAGGCACCATGGAGAGATTCTGTATGGGACCACCCAACCCAAACGAGTACTGTGTGACGTGCTACCCGGCAGGTATTCACCGAGGTAGCCGGCTAGCTCAGTCGGTAGAGTGTCAGACTCTTAATCCCAGGGTCGTGGGTTCGAGCCAGACGCTGGGCGAAACGGAATTTTGTTCCGCTGCAGGTGTAAATTACCGTTTTTCTGATTAACGAGATTTAATGGAAATAGCAACTTTAAACTTTGCCTACGTCTCTGTCAGTCGCAAGGAAACTGTATTTGAAGGTGAAGGTGATTTTATAGACATGTGTGAAAGACGTGTTCTGAAATGCAAGTGTTGTTGTTTGGAGAGCACATCGGTTACGTGTCAGATGTGTAGCCAAGCAGTAATTTGTCGAAATAGCTGCAAATATTAGCCGGTAATATGAAGTGTTGTCAGCTAAAGTCTGATGATGCAGACGACCGTAAGGACGAAGTACCCAAGAGTACCGCTAGGCCGCGCGTCTTTAGCTCAGTGGTAGAGCACTGGTCTAATAAACGAGGGGTCGTAAGTTCCATCCTCACAGGAGAAAGATGAATTTTGGAAACCAGTTGCGCGTCGTGGCCGTATAGCAAACAGTATCTGTGATGACGAACAATTAGCGACAGGCGTTTTTTTAAGAATTACTCTCAGATGCGATTAAGGCGAATGGCGCAGATAAAGCATTTGCCAAAGCGGTACAGCATAAGGTGGGACGAGGCAGTCTGAATTACATTTTATAGATGTATTTCTCACATATCTCAAAGCCTCTCGCGATTTTCGTCGTCGTCGTCGTCGTCGTCGTCGTCACACACGCGAGACAGATGCCGCCGCCGCTTCTGCAGAAGTAGCAAATGGCAATCGTAGCAAATGCGGCGAGGGACGCCCCTGCCTTCGATTCCGAATGCACAAAGTGTGTGGTCTTGTTTCTCAGTCTATATTTGGTCGGTCTCGTCAGAGGTTGAATGTAACGAATGGGTGGGAAAGAGCAAGGGGCAGCGGCTGTGTAGAACGAAAACACAAATCCTCAGGGGTGTGAGCGTTTCGAGATGAGTCGTATACATGTAAATGTTGGTCGTCAGTGACCGTGTGGCCTAATGGATAAGGCGTCGGATTTCGGATCTGAAGATTACAGGTTCGAATGCTGTCACGCTTGTGTTTTTCCAGTTCTGAAAAAGAAACATAACGTTTTAATGTAGCAATTGAGCAGTACGAAACCGTCTGAATGTTGCTGTTGACCATTTTTTGCTTGGAGATGCTCTTGAGCTTGAAACACACACAACAAGACCGGTGTTAACTAGCGAAATGGTCGGCAGAGTGCCGACACAGCGAGTTTTGACTATCACTTGCACATCTAAAACAACGTCGTAAAGTAACTCGTTCGGCTTTTGAGTCACATAAAGTATGTGTGTTAATTTTGACGCCACTAGCTCTGCATGTTGTCATGCAATTTCTTTACCTCTCAGAAATGATTATGACATAAAAGTGAAGTACGTGACGAGTGTGACGTTAAGAAAACATTAGGCACCATGGAGAGATTCTGTATGGGACCACCCAACCCAAACGAGTACTGTGTGACGTGCTACCCGGCAGGTATTCACCGAGGTAGCCGGCTAGCTCAGTCGGTAGAGTGTCAGACTCTTAATCCCAGGGTCGTGGGTTCGAGCCAGACGCTGGGCGGAACGGAATTTTGTTCCGCTGCAGGTGTAAATTACCGTTTTTCTGATTAACGAGATTTAATGGAAATAGCAACTTTAAACTTTGCCTACGTCTCTGTCAGTCGCAAGGAAACTGTATTTGAAGGTGAAGGTGATTTTGTAGACATGTGTGAAAGACGTGTTCTGAAATGCAAGTGTTGTTGTTTGGAGAGCACATCGGTTACGTGTCAGATGTGTAGCCAAGCAGTAATTTGTCGAAATAGCTGCAAATATTAGCCGGTAATATGAAGTGTTGTCAGCTAAAGTCTGATGATGCAGACGACCGTAAGGACGAAGTACCCAAGAGTACCGCTAGGCCGCGCGTCTTTAGCTCAGTGGTAGAGCACTGATCTAATAAACGAGGGGTCGTAAGTTCCATCCTCACAGGAGAAAGATGAATTTTGGAAATCAGTTGCGCGTCGTGGCCGTATAGCAAACAGTATCTGTGATGACGAACAATTAGCGACAGGCGTTTTTTTAAGAATTACTCTCAGATGCGATTAAGGCGAATGGCGCAGATAAAGCATTTGCCAAAGCGGTACAGCATAAGGTGGGACGAGGCAGTCTGAATTACATTTTATAGATGTATTTCTCACATATCTCAAAGCCTCTCGCGATATTCGTCGTCGTCGTCGTCGTCGTCGTCGTCGTCGTCGTCGTCGTCGTCGTCGCCGCCGCTTCTGCAGAAGTAGCAAATGGCAATCGTAGCAAATGCGGCGAGGGACGCCCTGCCTTCGATTCCGAATGCACAAAGTGTGTGGTCTTGTTTCTCAGTCTATATTTGGTCGGTCACGTCAGAGGTTGAATGTAACGAATGGGTGGGAAAGAGCAAGGGGCAGCGGCTGTGTAGAACGAAAACACAAATCCTCAGGGGTGTGAGCGTTTCGAGATGAGTCGTATACATGTAAATGTTGGTCGTCAGTGACCGTGTGGCCTAATGGATAAGGCGTCGGATTTCGGATCTGAAGATTACAGGTTTGAATGCTGTCACGCTTGTGTTTTTCCAGTTCTGAAAAAGAAACATAACGTTTTAATGTAGCAATTGAGCAGTACGAAACCGTCTGAATGTTGCTGTTGACCATTTTTTGCTTGGAGATGCTCTTGAGCTTGAAACACACACAACAAGACCGGTGTTAACTAGCGAAATGGTCGGCAGAGTGCCGACACCGCGAGTTTTGACTGGCACTTGCACATATAAAACAAGGTCGTAAAGTAACTCGTTCGGCTTTTGAGTCACATAAAGTATGTGTGTTAATTTTGACGCCACTAGCTCTGCATGTTGTCATGCAATTTCTTTACCTCTCAGAAATGATTATGACATAAAAGTGAAGTACGTGACGAGTGTGACGTTAAGAAAACATTAGGCACCATGGAGAGATTCTGTATGGGACCACCCAACCCAAACGAGTACTGTGTGACGTGCTACCCGGCAGGTATTCACCGAGGTAGCCGGCTAGCTCAGTCGGTAGAGTGTCAGACTCTTAATCCCAGGGTCGTGGGTTCGAGCCAGACGCTGGGCGGAACGGAATTTTGTTCCGCTGCAGGTGTAAATTACCGTTTTTCTGATTAACGAGATTTAATGGAAATAGCAACTTTAAACTTTGCCTACGTCTCTGTCAGTCGCAAGGAAACTGTATTTGAAGGTGAAGGTGATTTTGTAGACATGTGTGAAAGACGTGTTCTGAAATGCAAGTGTTGTTGTTTGGAGAGCACATCGGTTACGTGTCAGATGTGTAGCCAAGCAGTAATTTGTCGAAATAGCTGCAAATATTAGCCGGTAATATGAAGTGTTGTCAGCTAAAGTCTGATGATGCAGACGACCGTAAGGACGAAGTACCCAAGAGTACCGCTAGGCCGCGCGTCTTTAGCTCAGTGGTAGAGCACTGGTCTAATAAACGAGGGGTCGTAAGTTCCATCCTCACAGGAGAAAGATGAATTTTGGAAATCAGTTGCGCGTCGTGGCCGTATAGCAAACAGTGTCTGTGATGACGAACAATTAGCGACAGGCGTTTTTTTAAGAATTACTCTCAGATGCGATTAAGGCGAATGGCGCAGATAAAGCATTTGCCAAAGCGGTACAGCATAAGGTGGTACGAGGCAGTCTGAATTACATTTTATAGATGTATTTCTCACATATCTCAAAGCCTCTCGCGATTTTCGTCGTCGTCGTCGTCGTCGTCGTCGTCGCCGCCGCTTCTGCAGAAGTAGCAAATGGCAATCGTAGCAAATGCGGCGAGGGACGCCCTGCCTTCGATTCCGAATGCACAAAGTGTGTGGTCTTGTTTCTCAGTCTATATTTGGTCGGTCACGTCAGAGGTTGAATGTAACGAATGGGTGGGAAAGAGCAAGGGGCAGCGGCTGTGTAGAACGAAAACACAAATCCTCAGGGGTGTGAGCGTTTCGAGATGAGTCGTATACATGTAAATGTTGGTCGTCAGTGACCGTGTGGCCTAATGGATAATGCGTCGGATTTCGGATCTGAAGATTACAGGTTTGAATGCTGTCACGCTTGTGTTTTTCCAGTTCTGAAAAAGAAACATAACGTTTTAATGTAGCAATTGAGCAGTACGAAACCGTCTGAATGTTGCTGTTGACCATTTTTTGCTTGGAGATGCTCTTGAGCTTGAAACACACACAACAAGACCGGTGTTAACTAGCGAAATGGTCGGCAGAGTGCCGACACCGCGAGTTTTGACTGGCACTTGCACATATAAAACAAGGTCGTAAAGTAACTCGTTCGGCTTTTGAGTCACATAAAGTATGTGTGTTAATTTTGACGCCACTAGCTCTGCATGTTGTCATGCAATTTCTTTACCTCTCAGAAATGATTATGACATAAAAGTGAAGTACGTGACGAGTGTGACGTTAAGAAAACATTAGGCACCATGGAGAGATTCTGTATGGGACCACCCAACCCAAACGAGTACTGTGTGACGTGCTACCCGGCAGGTATTCACCGAGGTAGCCGGCTAGCTCAGTCGGTAGAGTGTCAGACTCTTAATCCCAGGGTCGTGGGTTCGAGCCAGACGCTGGGCGGAACGGAATTTTGTTCCGCTGCAGGTGTAAATTACCGTTTTTCTGATTAACGAGATTTAATGGAAATAGCAACTTTAAACTTTGCCTACGTCTCTGTCAGTCGCAAGGAAACTGTATTTGAAGGTGAAGGTGATTTTGTAGACATGTGTGAAAGACGTGTTCTGAAATGCAAGTGTTGTTGTTTGGAGAGCACATCGGTTACGTGTCAGATGTGTAGCCAAGCAGAAATTTGTCGAAATAGCTGCAAATATTAGCCGGTAATATGAAGTGTTGTCAGCTAAAGTCTGATGATGCAGACGACCGTAAGGACGAAGTACCCAAGTGTACCGCTAGGCCGCGCGTCTTTAGCTCAGTGGTAGAGCACTGGTCTAATAAACGAGGGGTCGTAAGTTCCATCCTCACAGGAGAAAGATGAATTTTGGAAATCAGTTGCGCGTCGTGGCCGTATAGCAAACAGTATCTGTGATGACGAACAATTAGCGACAGGCGTTTTTTTAAGAATTACTCTCAGATGCGATTAAGGCGAATGGCGCAGATAAAGCATTTGCCAAAGCGGTACAGCATAAGGTGGGACGAGGCAGTCTGAATTACATTTTATAGATGTATTTCTCACATATCTCAAAGCCTCTCGCGATATTCGTCGTCGTCGTCGTCGTCGTCGTCGTCGTCGTCGTCGTCGCCGCCGCCGCTTCTGCAGAAGTAGCAAATGGCAATCGTAGCAAATGCGGCGAGGGACGCCCTGCCTTCGATTCCGAATGCACAAAGTGTGTGGTCTTGTTTCTCAGTCTATATTTGGTCGGTCACGTCAGAGGTTGAATGTAACGAATGGGTGGGAAAGAGCAAGGGGCAGCGGCTGTGTAGAACGAAAACACAAATCCTCAGGGGTGTGAGCGTTTCGAGATGAGTCGTATACATGTAAATGTTGGTCGTCAGTGACCGTGTGGCCTAATGGATAAGGCGTCGGATTTCGGATCTGAAGATTACAGGTTTGAATGCTGTCACGCTTGTGTTTTTCCAGTTCTGAAAAAGAAACATAACGTTTTAATGTAGCAATTGAGCAGTACGAAACCGTCTGAATGTTGCTGTTGACCATTTTTTGCTTGGAGATGCTCTTGAGCTTGAAACACACACAACAAGACCGGTGTTAACTAGCGAAATGGTCGGCAGAGTGCCGACACCGCGAGTTTTGACTGGCACTTGCACATATAAAACAAGGTCGTAAAGTAACTCGTTCGGCTTTTGAGTCACATAAAGTATGTGTGTTAATTTTGACGCCACTAGCTCTGCATGTTGTCATGCAATTTCTTTACCTCTCAGAAATGATTATGACATAAAAGTGAAGTACGTGACGAGTGTGACGTTAAGAAAACATTAGGCACCATGGAGAGATTCTGTATGGGACCACCCAACCCAAACGAGTACTGTGTGACGTGCTACCCGGCAGGTATTCACCGAGGTAGCCGGCTAGCTCAGTCGGTAGAGTGTCAGACTCTTAATCCCAGGGTCGTGGGTTCGAGCCAGACGCTGGGCGAAACGGAATTTTGTTCCGCTGCAGGTGTAAATTACCGTTTTTCTGATTAACGAGATTTAATGGAAATAGCAGCTTTAAACTTTGCCTACGTCTCTGTCAGTCGCAAGGAAACTGTATTTGAAGGTGAAGGTGATTTTGTAGACATGTGTGAAAGACGTGTTCTGAAATGCAAGTGTTGTTGTTTGGAGAGCACATCGGTTACGTGTCAGATGTGTAGCCAAGCAGTAATTTGTCGAAATAGCTGCAAATATTAGCCGGTAATATGAAGTGTTGTCAGCTAAAGTCTGATGATGCAGACGACCGTAAGGACGAAGTACCCAAGAGTACCGCTAGGCCGCGCGTCTTTAGCTCAGTGGTACAGCACTGGTCTAATAAACGAGGGGTCGTAAGTTCCATCCTCACAGGAGAAAGATGAATTTTGGAAATCAGTTGCGCGTCGTGGCCGTATAGCAAACAGTGTCTGTGATGACGAACAATTAGCGACAGGCGTTTTTTTAAGAATTACTCTCAGATGCGATTAAGGCGAATGGCGCAGATAAAGCATTTGCCAAAGCGGTACAGCATAAGGTGGGACGAGGCAGTCTGAATTACATTTTATAGATGTATTTCTCACATATCTCAAAGCCTCTCGCGATTTTCGTCGTCGTCGTCGTCGTCGTCGTCGTCGCCGCCGCTTCTGCAGAAGTAGCAAATGGCAATCGTAGCAAATGCGGCGAGGGACGCCCTGCCTTCGATTCCGAATGCACAAAGTGTGTGGTCTTGTTTCTCAGTCTATATTTGGTCGGTCACGTCAGAGGTTGAATGTAACGAATGGGTGGGAAAGAGCAAGGGGCAGCGGCTGTGTAGAACGAAAACACAAATCCTCAGGGGTGTGAGCGTTTCGAGATGAGTCGTATACATGTAAATGTTGGTCGTCAGTGACCGTGTGGCCTAATGGATAAGGCGTCGGATTTCGGATCTGAAGATTACAGGTTTGAATGCTGTCACGCTTGTGTTTTTCCAGTTCTGAAAAAGAAACATAACGTTTTAATGTAGCAATTGAGCAGTACGAAACCGTCTGAATGTTGCTGTTGACCATTTTTTGCTTGGAGATGCTCTTGAGCTTGAAACACACACAACAAGACCGGTGTTAACTAGCGAAATGGTCGGCAGAGTGCCGACACCGCGAGTTTTGACTGGCACTTGCACATATAAAACAAGGTCGTAAAGTAACTCGTTCGGCTTTTGAGTCACATAAAGTATGTGTGTTAATTTTGACGCCACTAGCTCTGCATGTTGTCATGCAATTTCTTTACCTCTCAGAAATGATTATGACATAAAAGTGAAGTACGTGACGAGTGTGACGTTAAGAAAACATTAGGCACCATGGAGAGATTCTGTATGGGACCACCCAACCCAAACGAGTACTGTGTGACGTGCTACCCGGCAGGTATTCACCGAGGTAGCCGGCTAGCTCAGTCGGTAGAGTGTCAGACTCTTAATCCCAGGGTCGTGGGTTCGAGCCAGACGCTGGGCGGAACGGAATTTTGTTCCGCTGCAGGTGTAAATTACCGTTTTTCTGATTAACGAGATTTAATGGAAATAGCAACTTTAAACTTTGCCTACGTCTCTGTCAGTCGCAAGGAAACTGTATTTGAAGGTGAAGGTGATTTTGTAGACATGTGTGAAAGACGTGTTCTGAAATGCAAGTGTTGTTGTTTGGAGAGCACATCGGTTACGTGTCAGATGTGTAGCCAAGCAGTAATTTGTCGAAATAGCTGTAAATATTAGCCGGTAATATGAAGTGTTGTCAGCTAAAGTCTGATGATGCAGACGACCGTAAGGACGAAGTACCCAAGAGTACCGCTAGGCCGCGCGTCTTTAGCTCAGTGGTACAGCACTGGTCTAATAAACGAGGGGTCGTAAGTTCCATCCTCACAGGAGAAAGATGAATTTTGGAAATCAGTTGCGCGTCGTGGCCGTATAGCAAACAGTGTCTGTGATGACGAACAATTAGCGACAGGCGTTTTTTTAAGAATTACTCTCAGATGCGATTAAGGCGAATGGCGCAGATAAAGCATTTGCCAAAGCGGTACAGCATAAGGTGGGACGAGGCAGTCTGAATTACATTTTATAGATGTATTTCTCACATATCTCAAAGCCTCTCGCGATTTTCGTCGTCGTCGTCGTCGTCGTCGTCGTCGTCGTCGTCGTCGTCGCCGCCGCTTCTGCAGAAGTAGCAAATGGCAATCGTAGCAAATGCGGCGAGGGACGCCCTGCCTTCGATTCCGAATGCACAAAGTGTGTGGTCTTGTTTCTCAGTCTATATTTGGTCGGTCACGTCAGAGGTTGAATGTAACGAATGGGTGGGAAAGAGCAAGGGGCAGCGGCTGTGTAGAACGAAAACACAAATCCTCAGGGGTGTGAGCGTTTCGAGATGAGTCGTATACATGTAAATGTTGGTCGTCAGTGACCGTGTGGCCTAATGGATAATGCGTCGGATTTCGGATCTGAAGATTACAGGTTTGAATGCTGTCACGCTTGTGTTTTTCCAGTTCTGAAAAAGAAACATAACGTTTTAATGTAGCAATTGAGCAGTACGAAACCGTCTGAATGTTGCTGTTGACCATTTTTTGCTTGGAGATGCTCTTGAGCTTGAAACACACACAACAAGACCGGTGTTAACTAGCGAAATGGTCGGCAGAGTGCCGACACCGCGAGTTTTGACTGGCACTTGCACATATAAAACAAGGTCGTAAAGTAACTCGTTCGGCTTTTGAGTCACATAGAGTATGTGTGTTAATTTTGACGCCACTAGCTCTGCATGTTGTCATGCAATTTCTTTACCTCTCAGAAATGATTATGACATAAAAGTGAAGTACGTGACGAGTGTGACGTTAAGAAAACATTAGGCACCATGGAGAGATTCTGTATGGGACCACCCAACCCAAACGAGTACTGTGTGACGTGCTACCCGGCAGGTATTCACCGAGGTAGCCGGCTAGCTCAGTCGGTAGAGTGTCAGACTCTTAATCCCAGGGTCGTGGGTTCGAGCCAGACGCTGGGCGGAACGGAATTTTGTTCCGCTGCAGGTGTAAATTACCGTTTTTCTGATTAACGAGATTTAATGGAAATAGCAACTTTAAACTTTGCCTACGTCTCTGTCAGTCGCAAGGAAACTGTATTTGAAGGTGAAGGTGATTTTGTAGACATGTGTGAAAGACGTGTTCTGAAATGCAAGTGTTGTTGTTTGGAGAGCACATCGGTTACGTGTCAGATGTGTAGCCAAGCAGTAATTTGTCGAAATAGCTGCAAATATTAGCCGGTAATATGAAGTGTTGTCAGCTAAAGTCTGATGATGCAGACGACCGTAAGGACGAAGTACCCAAGAGTACCGCTAGGCCGCGCGTCTTTAGCTCAGTGGTAGAGCACTGGTCTAATAAACGAGGGGTCGTAAGTTCCATCCTCACAGGAGAAAGATGAATTTTGGAAATCAGTTGCGCGTCGTGGCCGTATAGCAAACAGTATCTGTGATGACGAACAATTAGCGACAGGCGTTTTTTTAAGAATTACTCTCAGATGCGATTAAGGCGAATGGCGCAGATAAAGCATTTGCCAAAGCGGTACAGCATAAGGTGGGACGAGGCAGTCTGAATTACATTTTATAGATGTATTTCTCACATATCTCAAAGCCTCTCGCGATTTTCGTCGTCGTCGTCCTCGTCGTCGTCGTCGTCGTCGTCGCCGCCGCCGCTTCTGCAGAAGTAGCAAATGGCAATCGTAGCAAATGCGGCGAGGGACGCCCTGCCTTCGATTCCGAATGCACAAAGTGTGTGGTCTTGTTTCTCAGTCTATATTTGGTCGGTCTCGTCAGAGGTTGAATGTAACGAATGGGTGGGAAAGAGCAAGGGGCAGCGGCTGTGTAGAACGAAAACACAAATCCTCAGGGGTGTGAGCGTTTCGAGATGAGTCGTATACATGTAAATGTTGGTCGTCAGTGACCGTGTGGCCTAATGGATAAGGCGTCGGATTTCGGATCTGAAGATTACAGGTTCGAATGCTGTCACGCTTGTGTTTTTCCAGTTCTGAAAAAGAAACATAACGTTTTAATGTAGCAATTGAGCAGTACGAAACCGTCTGAATGTTGCTGTTGACCATTTTTTGCTTGGAGATGCTCTTGAGCTTGAAACACACACAACAAGACCGGTGTTAACTAGCGAAATGGTCGGCAGAGTGCCGACACAGCGAGTTTTGACTATCACTTGCACATCTAAAACAACGTCGTAAAGTAACTCGTTCGGCTTTTGAGTCACATAAAGTATGTGTGTTAATTTTGACGCCACTAGCTCTGCATGTTGTCATGCAATTTCTTTACCTCTCAGAAATGATTATGACATAAAAGTGAAGTACGTGACGAGTGTGACGTTAAGAAAACATTAGGCACCATGGAGAGATTCTGTATGGGACCACCCAACCCAAACGAGTACTGTGTGACGTGCTACCCGGCAGGTATTCACCGAGGTAGCCGGCTAGCTCAGTCGGTAGAGTGTCAGACTCTTAATCCCAGGGTCGTGGGTTCGAGCCAGACGCTGGGCGGAACGGAATTTTGTTCCGCTGCAGGTGTAAATTACCGTTTTTCTGATTAACGAGATTTAATGGAAATAGCAACTTTAAACTTTGCCTACGTCTCTGTCAGTCGCAAGGAAACTGTATTTGAAGGTGAAGGTGATTTTGTAGACATGTGTGAAAGACGTGTTCTGAAATGCAAGTGTTGTTGTTTGGAGAGCACATCGGTTACGTGTCAGATGTGTAGCCAAGCAGTAATTTGTCGAAATAGCTGCAAATATTAGCCGGTAATATGAAGTGTTGTCAGCTAAAGTCTGATGATGCAGACGACCGTAAGGACGAAGTACCCAAGAGTACCGCTAGGCCGCGCGTCTTTAGCTCAGTGGTAGAGCACTGATCTAATAAACGAGGGGTCGTAAGTTCCATCCTCACAGGAGAAAGATGAATTTTGGAAATCAGTTGCGCGTCGTGGCCGTATAGCAAACAGTATCTGTGATGACGAACAATTAGCGACAGGCGTTTTTTTAAGAATTACTCTCAGATGCGATTAAGGCGAATGGCGCAGATAAAGCATTTGCCAAAGCGGTACAGCATAAGGTGGGACGAGGCAGTCTGAATTACATTTTATAGATGTATTTCTCACATATCTCAAAGCCTCTCGCGATTTTCGTCGTCGTCGTCGTCGTCGTCGTCGTCGTCGTCGTCGTCGTCGTCGCCGCCGCTTCTGCAGAAGTAGCAAATGGCAATCGTAGCAAATGCGGCGAGGGACGCCCTGCCTTCGATTCCGAATGCACAAAGTGTGTGGTCTTGTTTCTCAGTCTATATTTGGTCGGTCATTCAGAGGTTGAATGTAACGAATGTGTGGGAAAGAGCAAGGGGCAGCGGCTGTGTAGAACGAAAACACAAATCCTCAGGGGTGTGAGCGTTTCGAGATGAGTCGTATACATGTAAATGTTGGTCGTCAGTGACCGTGTGGCCTAATGGATAATGCGTCGGATTTCGGATCTGAAGATTACAGGTTTGAATGCTGTCACGCTTGTGTTTTTCCAGTTCTGAAAAAGAAACATAACGTTTTAATGTAGCAATTGAGCAGTACGAAACCGTCTGAATGTTGCTGTTGACCATTTTTTGCTTGGAGATGCTCTTGAGCTTGAAACACACACAACAAGACCGGTGTTAACTAGCGAAATGGTCGGCAGAGTGCCGACACCGCGAGTTTTGACTGGCACTTGCACATATAAAACAAGGTCGTAAAGTAACTCGTTCGGCTTTTGAGTCACATAAAGTATGTGTGTTAATTTTGACGCCACTAGCTCTGCATGTTGTCATGCAATTTCTTTACCTCTCAGAAATGATTATGACATAAAAGTGAAGTACGTGACGAGTGTGACGTTAAGAAAACATTAGGCACCATGGAGAGATTCTGTATGGGACCACCCAACCCAAACGAGTACTGTGTGACGTGCTACCCGGCAGGTATTCACCGAGGTAGCCGGCTAGCTCAGTCGGTAGAGTGTCAGACTCTTAATCCCAGGGTCGTGGGTTCGAGCCAGACGCTGGGCGGAACGGAATTTTGTTCCGCTGCAGGTGTAAATTACCGTTTTTCTGATTAACGAGATTTAATGGAAATAGCAACTTTAAACTTTGCCTACGTCTCTGTCAGTCGCAAGGAAACTGTATTTGAAGGTGAAGGTGATTTTGTAGACATGTGTGAAAGACGTGTTCTGAAATGCAAGTGTTGTTGTTTGGAGAGCACATCGGTTACGTGTCAGATGTGTAGCCAAGCAGTAATTTGTCGAAATAGCTGCAAATATTAGCCGGTAATATGAAGTGTTGTCAGCTAAAGTCTGATGATGCAGACGACCGTAAGGACGAAGTACCCAAGAGTACCGCTAGGCCGCGCGTCTTTAGCTCAGTGGTAGAGCACTGATCTAATAAACGAGGGGTCGTAAGTTCCATCCTCACAGGAGAAAGATGAATTTTGGAAATCAGTTGCGCGTCGTGGCCGTATAGCAAACAGTATCTGTGATGACGAACAATTAGCGACAGGCGTTTTTTTAAGAATTACTCTCAGATGCGATTAAGGCGAATGGCGCAGATAAAGCATTTGCCAAAGCGGTACAGCATAAGGTGGGACGAGGCAGTCTGAATTACATTTTATAGATGTATTTCTCACATATCTCAAAGCCTCTCGCGATTTTCGTCGTCGTCGTCGTCGTCGTCGTCGTCGTCGTCGTCGTCGTCGTCGCCGCCGCTTCTGCAGAAGTAGCAAATGGCAATCGTAGCAAATGCGGCGAGGGACGCCCTGCCTTCGATTCCGAATGCACAAAGTGTGTGGTCTTGTTTCTCAGTCTATATTTGGTCGGTCATTCAGAGGTTGAATGTAACGAATGTGTGGGAAAGAGCAAGGGGCAGCGGCTGTGTAGAACGAAAACACAAATCCTCAGGGGTGTGAGCGTTTCGAGATGAGTCGTATACATGTAAATGTTGGTCGTCAGTGACCGTGTGGCCTAATGGATAATGCGTCGGATTTCGGATCTGAAGATTACAGGTTTGAATGCTGTCACGCTTGTGTTTTTCCAGTTCTGAAAAAGAAACATAACGTTTTAATGTAGCAATTGAGCAGTACGAAACCGTCTGAATGTTGCTGTTGACCATTTTTTGCTTGGAGATGCTCTTGAGCTTGAAACACACACAACAAGACCGGTGTTAACTAGCGAAATGGTCGGCAGAGTGCCGACACCGCGAGTTTTGACTGGCACTTGCACATATAAAACAAGGTCGTAAAGTAACTCGTTCGGCTTTTGAGTCACATAAAGTATGTGTGTTAATTTTGACGCCACTAGCTCTGCATGTTGTCATGCAATTTCTTTACCTCTCAGAAATGATTATGACATAAAAGTGAAGTACGTGACGAGTGTGACGTTAAGAAAACATTAGGCACCATGGAGAGATTCTGTATGGGACCACCCAACCCAAACGAGTACTGTGTGACGTGCTACCCGGCAGGTATTCACCGAGGTAGCCGACTAGCTCAGTCGGTAGAGTGTCAGACTCTTAATCCCAGGGTCGTGGGTTCGAGCCAGACGCTGGGCGGAACGGAATTTTGTTCCGCTGCAGGTGTAAATTACCGTTTTTCTGATTAACGAGATTTAATGGAAATAGCAACTTTAAACTTTGCCTACGTCTCTGTCAGTCGCAAGGAAACTGTATTTGAAGGTGAAGGTGATTTTGTAGACATGTGTGAAAGACGTGTTCTGAAATGCAAGTGTTGTTGTTTGGAGAGCACATCGGTTACGTGTCAGATGTGTAGCCAAGCAGTAATTTGTCGAAATAGCTGCAAATATTAGCCGGTAATATGAAGTGTTGTCAGCTAAAGTCTGATGATGCAGACGACCGTAAGGACGAAGTACCCAAGAGTACCGCTAGGCCGCGCGTCTTTAGCTCAGTGGTAGAGCACTGATCTAATAAACGAGGGGTCGTAAGTTCCATCCTCACAGGAGAAAGATGAATTTTGGAAATCAGTTGCGCGTCGTGGCCGTATAGCAAACAGTATCTGTGATGACGAACAATTAGCGACAGGCGTTTTTTTAAGAATTACTCTCAGATGCGATTAAGGCGAATGGCGCAGATAAAGCATTTGCCAAAGCGGTACAGCATAAGGTGGGACGAGGCAGTCTGAATTACATTTTATAGATGTATTTCTCACATATCTCAAAGCCTCTCGCGATATTCGTCGTCGTCGTCGTCGTCGTCGTCGTCGTCGTCGTCGTCGTCGTCGTCGTCGCCGCCGCTTCTGCAGAAGTAGCAAATGGCAATCGTAGCAAATGCGGCGAGGGACGCCCTGCCTTCGATTCCGAATGCACAAAGTGTGTGGTCTTGTTTCTCAGTCTATATTTGGTCGGTCACGTCAGAGGTTGAATGTAACGAATGGGTGGGAAAGAGCAAGGGGCAGCGGCTGTGTAGAACGAAAACACAAATCCTCAGGGGTGTGAGCGTTTCGAGATGAGTCGTATACATGTAAATGTTGGTCGTCAGTGACCGTGTGGCCTAATGGATAAGGCGTCGGATTTCGGATCTGAAGATTACAGGTTTGAATGCTGTCACGCTTGTGTTTTTCCAGTTCTGAAAAAGAAACATAACGTTTTAATGTAGCAATTGAGCAGTACGAAACCGTCTGAATGTTGCTGTTGACCATTTTTTGCTTGGAGATGCTCTTGAGCTTGAAACACACACAACAAGACCGGTGTTAACTAGCGAAATGGTCGGCAGAGTGCCGACACCGCGAGTTTTGACTGGCACTTGCACATATAAAACAAGGTCGTAAAGTAACTCGTTCGGCTTTTGAGTCACATAAAGTATGTGTGTTAATTTTGACGCCACTAGCTCTGCATGTTGTCATGCAATTTCTTTACCTCTCAGAAATGATTATGACATAAAAGTGAAGTACGTGACGAGTGTGACGTTAAGAAAACATTAGGCACCATGGAGAGATTCTGTATGGGACCACCCAACCCAAACGAGTACTGTGTGACGTGCTACCCGGCAGGTATTCACCGAGGTAGCCGGCTAGCTCAGTCGGTAGAGTGTCAGACTCTTAATCCCAGGGTCGTGGGTTCGAGCCAGACGCTGGGCGGAACGGAATTTTGTTCCGCTGCAGGTGTAAATTACCGTTTTTCTGATTAACGAGATTTAATGGAAATAGCAACTTTAAACTTTGCCTACGTCTCTGTCAGTCGCAAGGAAACTGTATTTGAAGGTGAAGGTGATTTTGTAGACATGTGTGAAAGACGTGTTCTGAAATGCAAGTGTTGTTGTTTGGAGAGCACATCGGTTACGTGTCAGATGTGTAGCCAAGCAGTAATTTGTCGAAATAGCTGCAAATATTAGCCGGTAATATGAAGTGTTGTCAGCTAAAGTCTGATGATGCAGACGACCGTAAGGACGAAGTACCCAAGAGTACCGCTAGGCCGCGCGTCTTTAGCTCAGTGGTAGAGCACTGGTCTAATAAACGAGGGGTCGTAAGTTCCATCCTCACAGGAGAAAGATGAATTTTGGAAATCAGTTGCGCGTCGTGGCCGTATAGCAAACAGTGTCTGTGATGACGAACAATTAGCGACAGGCGTTTTTTTAAGAATTACTCTCAGATGCGATTAAGGCGAATGGCGCAGATAAAGCATTTGCCAAAGCGGTACAGCATAAGGTGGTACGAGGCAGTCTGAATTACATTTTATAGATGTATTTCTCACATATCTCAAAGCCTCTCGCGATTTTCGTCGTCGTCGTCGTCGTCGTCGTCGTCGCCGCCGCTTCTGCAGAAGTAGCAAATGGCAATCGTAGCAAATGCGGCGAGGGACGCCCTGCCTTCGATTCCGAATGCACAAAGTGTGTGGTCTTGTTTCTCAGTCTATATTTGGTCGGTCACGTCAGAGGTTGAATGTAACGAATGGGTGGGAAAGAGCAAGGGGCAGCGGCTGTGTAGAACGAAAACACAAATCCTCAGGGGTGTGAGCGTTTCGAGATGAGTCGTATACATGTAAATGTTGGTCGTCAGTGACCGTGTGGCCTAATGGATAATGCGTCGGATTTCGGATCTGAAGATTACAGGTTTGAATGCTGTCACGCTTGTGTTTTTCCAGTTCTGAAAAAGAAACATAACGTTTTAATGTAGCAATTGAGCAGTACGAAACCGTCTGAATGTTGCTGTTGACCATTTTTTGCTTGGAGATGCTCTTGAGCTTGAAACACACACAACAAGACCGGTGTTAACTAGCGAAATGGTCGGCAGAGTGCCGACACCGCGAGTTTTGACTGGCACTTGCACATATAAAACAAGGTCGTAAAGTAACTCGTTCGGCTTTTGAGTCACATAAAGTATGTGTGTTAATTTTGACGCCACTAGCTCTGCATGTTGTCATGCAATTTCTTTACCTCTCAGAAATGATTATGACATAAAAGTGAAGTACGTGACGAGTGTGACGTTAAGAAAACATTAGGCACCATGGAGAGATTCTGTATGGGACCACCCAACCCAAACGAGTACTGTGTGACGTGCTACCCGGCAGGTATTCACCGAGGTAGCCGGCTAGCTCAGTCGGTAGAGTGTCAGACTCTTAATCCCAGGGTCGTGGGTTCGAGCCAGACGCTGGGCGGAACGGAATTTTGTTCCGCTGCAGGTGTAAATTACCGTTTTTCTGATTAACGAGATTTAATGGAAATAGCAACTTTAAACTTTGCCTACGTCTCTGTCAGTCGCAAGGAAACTGTATTTGAAGGTGAAGGTGATTTTGTAGACATGTGTGAAAGACGTGTTCTGAAATGCAAGTGTTGTTGTTTGGAGAGCACATCGGTTACGTGTCAGATGTGTAGCCAAGCAGAAATTTGTCGAAATAGCTGCAAATATTAGCCGGTAATATGAAGTGTTGTCAGCTAAAGTCTGATGATGCAGACGACCGTAAGGACGAAGTACCCAAGTGTACCGCTAGGCCGCGCGTCTTTAGCTCAGTGGTAGAGCACTGGTCTAATAAACGAGGGGTCGTAAGTTCCATCCTCACAGGAGAAAGATGAATTTTGGAAATCAGTTGCGCGTCGTGGCCGTATAGCAAACAGTATCTGTGATGACGAACAATTAGCGACAGGCGTTTTTTTAAGAATTACTCTCAGATGCGATTAAGGCGAATGGCGCAGATAAAGCATTTGCCAAAGCGGTACAGCATAAGGTGGGACGAGGCAGTCTGAATTACATTTTATAGATGTATTTCTCACATATCTCAAAGCCTCTCGCGATATTCGTCGTCGTCGTCGTCGTCGTCGTCGTCGTCGTCGTCGCCGCCGCCGCTTCTGCAGAAGTAGCAAATGGCAATCGTAGCAAATGCGGCGAGGGACGCCCTGCCTTCGATTCCGAATGCACAAAGTGTGTGGTCTTGTTTCTCAGTCTATATTTGGTCGGTCACGTCAGAGGTTGAATGTAACGAATGGGTGGGAAAGAGCAAGGGGCAGCGGCTGTGTAGAACGAAAACACAAATCCTCAGGGGTGTGAGCGTTTCGAGATGAGTCGTATACATGTAAATGTTGGTCGTCAGTGACCGTGTGGCCTAATGGATAAGGCGTCGGATTTCGGATCTGAAGATTACAGGTTTGAATGCTGTCACGCTTGTGTTTTTCCAGTTCTGAAAAAGAAACATAACGTTTTAATGTAGCAATTGAGCAGTACGAAACCGTCTGAATGTTGCTGTTGACCATTTTTTGCTTGGAGATGCTCTTGAGCTTGAAACACACACAACAAGACCGGTGTTAACTAGCGAAATGGTCGGCAGAGTGCCGACACCGCGAGTTTTGACTGGCACTTGCACATATAAAACAAGGTCGTAAAGTAACTCGTTCGGCTTTTGAGTCACATAAAGTATGTGTGTTAATTTTGACGCCACTAGCTCTGCATGTTGTCATGCAATTTCTTTACCTCTCAGAAATGATTATGACATAAAAGTGAAGTACGTGACGAGTGTGACGTTAAGAAAACATTAGGCACCATGGAGAGATTCTGTATGGGACCACCCAACCCAAACGAGTACTGTGTGACGTGCTACCCGGCAGGTATTCACCGAGGTAGCCGGCTAGCTCAGTCGGTAGAGTGTCAGACTCTTAATCCCAGGGTCGTGGGTTCGAGCCAGACGCTGGGCGAAACGGAATTTTGTTCCGCTGCAGGTGTAAATTACCGTTTTTCTGATTAACGAGATTTAATGGAAATAGCAGCTTTAAACTTTGCCTACGTCTCTGTCAGTCGCAAGGAAACTGTATTTGAAGGTGAAGGTGATTTTGTAGACATGTGTGAAAGACGTGTTCTGAAATGCAAGTGTTGTTGTTTGGAGAGCACATCGGTTACGTGTCAGATGTGTAGCCAAGCAGTAATTTGTCGAAATAGCTGCAAATATTAGCCGGTAATATGAAGTGTTGTCAGCTAAAGTCTGATGATGCAGACGACCGTAAGGACGAAGTACCCAAGAGTACCGCTAGGCCGCGCGTCTTTAGCTCAGTGGTACAGCACTGGTCTAATAAACGAGGGGTCGTAAGTTCCATCCTCACAGGAGAAAGATGAATTTTGGAAATCAGTTGCGCGTCGTGGCCGTATAGCAAACAGTGTCTGTGATGACGAACAATTAGCGACAGGCGTTTTTTTAAGAATTACTCTCTGATGCGATTAAGGCGAATGGCGCAGATAAAGCATTTGCCAAAGCGGTACAGCATAAGGTGGGACGAGGCAGTCTGAATTACATTTTATAGATGTATTTCTCACATATCTCAAAGCCTCTCGCGATTTTCGTCGTCGTCGTCGTCGTCGTCGTCGTCGCCGCCGCTTCTGCAGAAGTAGCAAATGGCAATCGTAGCAAATGCGGCGAGGGACGCCCTGCCTTCGATTCCGAATGCACAAAGTGTGTGGTCTTGTTTCTCAGTCTATATTTGGTCGGTCACGTCAGAGGTTGAATGTAACGAATGGGTGGGAAAGAGCAAGGGGCAGCGGCTGTGTAGAACGAAAACACAAATCCTCAGGGGTGTGAGCGTTTCGAGATGAGTCGTATACATGTAAATGTTGGTCGTCAGTGACCGTGTGGCCTAATGGATAAGGCGTCGGATTTCGGATCTGAAGATTACAGGTTTGAATGCTGTCACGCTTGTGTTTTTCCAGTTCTGAAAAAGAAACATAACGTTTTAATGTAGCAATTGAGCAGTACGAAACCGTCTGAATGTTGCTGTTGACCATTTTTTGCTTGGAGATGCTCTTGAGCTTGAAACACACACAACAAGACCGGTGTTAACTAGCGAAATGGTCGGCAGAGTGCCGACACCGCGAGTTTTGACTGGCACTTGCACATATAAAACAAGGTCGTAAAGTAACTCGTTCGGCTTTTGAGTCACATAAAGTATGTGTGTTAATTTTGACGCCACTAGCTCTGCATGTTGTCATGCAATTTCTTTACCTCTCAGAAATGATTATGACATAAAAGTGAAGTACGTGACGAGTGTGACGTTAAGAAAACATTAGGCACCATGGAGAGATTCTGTATGGGACCACCCAACCCAAACGAGTACTGTGTGACGTGCTACCCGGCAGGTATTCACCGAGGTAGCCGGCTAGCTCAGTCGGTAGAGTGTCAGACTCTTAATCCCAGGGTCGTGGGTTCGAGCCAGACGCTGGGCGGAACGGAATTTTGTTCCGCTGCAGGTGTAAATTACCGTTTTTCTGATTAACGAGATTTAATGGAAATAGCAACTTTAAACTTTGCCTACGTCTCTGTCAGTCGCAAGGAAACTGTATTTGAAGGTGAAGGTGATTTTGTAGACATGTGTGAAAGACGTGTTCTGAAATGCAAGTGTTGTTGTTTGGAGAGCACATCGGTTACGTGTCAGATGTGTAGCCAAGCAGTAATTTGTCGAAATAGCTGTAAATATTAGCCGGTAATATGAAGTGTTGTCAGCTAAAGTCTGATGATGCAGACGACCGTAAGGACGAAGTACCCAAGAGTACCGCTAGGCCGCGCGTCTTTAGCTCAGTGGTACAGCACTGGTCTAATAAACGAGGGGTCGTAAGTTCCATCCTCACAGGAGAAAGATGAATTTTGGAAATCAGTTGCGCGTCGTGGCCGTATAGCAAACAGTGTCTGTGATGACGAACAATTAGCGACAGGCGTTTTTTTAAGAATTACTCTCAGATGCGATTAAGGCGAATGGCGCAGATAAAGCATTTGCCAAAGCGGTACAGCATAAGGTGGGACGAGGCAGTCTGAATTACATTTTATAGATGTATTTCTCACATATCTCAAAGCCTCTCGCGATTTTCGTCGTCGTCGTCGTCGTCGTCGTCGTCGTCGTCGTCGTCGTCGCCGCCGCTTCTGCAGAAGTAGCAAATGGCAATCGTAGCAAATGCGGCGAGGGACGCCCTGCCTTCGATTCCGAATGCACAAAGTGTGTGGTCTTGTTTCTCAGTCTATATTTGGTCGGTCACGTCAGAGGTTGAATGTAACGAATGGGTGGGAAAGAGCAAGGGGCAGCGGCTGTGTAGAACGAAAACACAAATCCTCAGGGGTGTGAGCGTTTCGAGATGAGTCGTATACATGTAAATGTTGGTCGTCAGTGACCGTGTGGCCTAATGGATAATGCGTCGGATTTCGGATCTGAAGATTACAGGTTTGAATGCTGTCACGCTTGTGTTTTTCCAGTTCTGAAAAAGAAACATAACGTTTTAATGTAGCAATTGAGCAGTACGAAACCGTCTGAATGTTGCTGTTGACCATTTTTTGCTTGGAGATGCTCTTGAGCTTGAAACACACACAACAAGACCGGTGTTAACTAGCGAAATGGTCGGCAGAGTGCCGACACCGCGAGTTTTGACTGGCACTTGCACATATAAAACAAGGTCGTAAAGTAACTCGTTCGGCTTTTGAGTCACATAGAGTATGTGTGTTAATTTTGACGCCACTAGCTCTGCATGTTGTCATGCAATTTCTTTACCTCTCAGAAATGATTATGACATAAAAGTGAAGTACGTGACGAGTGTGACGTTAAGAAAACATTAGGCACCATGGAGAGATTCTGTATGGGACCACCCAACCCAAACGAGTACTGTGTGACGTGCTACCCGGCAGGTATTCACCGAGGTAGCCGGCTAGCTCAGTCGGTAGAGTGTCAGACTCTTAATCCCAGGGTCGTGGGTTCGAGCCAGACGCTGGGCGGAACGGAATTTTGTTCCGCTGCAGGTGTAAATTACCGTTTTTCTGATTAACGAGATTTAATGGAAATAGCAACTTTAAACTTTGCCTACGTCTCTGTCAGTCGCAAGGAAACTGTATTTGAAGGTGAAGGTGATTTTGTAGACATGTGTGAAAGACGTGTTCTGAAATGCAAGTGTTGTTGTTTGGAGAGCACATCGGTTACGTGTCAGATGTGTAGCCAAGCAGTAATTTGTCGAAATAGCTGCAAATATTAGCCGGTAATATGAAGTGTTGTCAGCTAAAGTCTGATGATGCAGACGACCGTAAGGACGAAGTACCCAAGAGTACCGCTAGGCCGCGCGTCTTTAGCTCAGTGGTAGAGCACTGGTCTAATAAACGAGGGGTCGTAAGTTCCATCCTCACAGGAGAAAGATGAATTTTGGAAATCAGTTGCGCGTCGTGGCCGTATAGCAAACAGTATCTGTGATGACGAACAATTAGCGACAGGCGTTTTTTTAAGAATTACTCTCAGATGCGATTAAGGCGAATGGCGCAGATAAAGCATTTGCCAAAGCGGTACAGCATAAGGTGGGACGAGGCAGTCTGAATTACATTTTATAGATGTATTTCTCACATATCTCAAAGCCTCTCGCGATTTTCGTCGTCGTCGTCCTCGTCGTCGTCGTCGTCGTCGTCGCCGCCGCCGCTTCTGCAGAAGTAGCAAATGGCAATCGTAGCAAATGCGGCGAGGGACGCCCTGCCTTCGATTCCGAATGCACAAAGTGTGTGGTCTTGTTTCTCAGTCTATATTTGGTCGGTCTCGTCAGAGGTTGAATGTAACGAATGGGTGGGAAAGAGCAAGGGGCAGCGGCTGTGTAGAACGAAAACACAAATCCTCAGGGGTGTGAGCGTTTCGAGATGAGTCGTATACATGTAAATGTTGGTCGTCAGTGACCGTGTGGCCTAATGGATAAGGCGTCGGATTTCGGATCTGAAGATTACAGGTTCGAATGCTGTCACGCTTGTGTTTTTCCAGTTCTGAAAAAGAAACATAACGTTTTAATGTAGCAATTGAGCAGTACGAAACCGTCTGAATGTTGCTGTTGACCATTTTTTGCTTGGAGATGCTCTTGAGCTTGAAACACACACAACAAGACCGGTGTTAACTAGCGAAATGGTCGGCAGAGTGCCGACACAGCGAGTTTTGACTATCACTTGCACATCTAAAACAACGTCGTAAAGTAACTCGTTCGGCTTTTGAGTCACATAAAGTATGTGTGTTAATTTTGACGCCACTAGCTCTGCATGTTGTCATGCAATTTCTTTACCTCTCAGAAATGATTATGACATAAAAGTGAAGTACGTGACGAGTGTGACGTTAAGAAAACATTAGGCACCATGGAGAGATTCTGTATGGGACCACCCAACCCAAACGAGTACTGTGTGACGTGCTACCCGGCAGGTATTCACCGAGGTAGCCGGCTAGCTCAGTCGGTAGAGTGTCAGACTCTTAATCCCAGGGTCGTGGGTTCGAGCCAGACGCTGGGCGGAACGGAATTTTGTTCCGCTGCAGGTGTAAATTACCGTTTTTCTGATTAACGAGATTTAATGGAAATAGCAACTTTAAACTTTGCCTACGTCTCTGTCAGTCGCAAGGAAACTGTATTTGAAGGTGAAGGTGATTTTGTAGACATGTGTGAAAGACGTGTTCTGAAATGCAAGTGTTGTTGTTTGGAGAGCACATCGGTTACGTGTCAGATGTGTAGCCAAGCAGTAATTTGTCGAAATAGCTGCAAATATTAGCCGGTAATATGAAGTGTTGTCAGCTAAAGTCTGATGATGCAGACGACCGTAAGGACGAAGTACCCAAGAGTACCGCTAGGCCGCGCGTCTTTAGCTCAGTGGTAGAGCACTGGTCTAATAAACGAGGGGTCGTAAGTTCCATCCTCACAGGAGAAAGATGAATTTTGGAAATCAGTTGCGCGTCGTGGCCGTATAGCAAACAGTATCTGTGATGACGAACAATTAGCGACAGGCGTTTTTTTAAGAATTACTCTCAGATGCGATTAAGGCGAATGGCGCAGATAAAGCATTTGCCAAAGCGGTACAGCATAAGGTGGGACGAGGCAGTCTGAATTACATTTTATAGATGTATTTCTCACATATCTCAAAGCCTCTCGCGATTTTCGTCGTCGTCGTCGTCGTCGTCGTCGTCGTCGTCGCCGCCGCTTCTGCAGAAGTAGCAAATGGCAATCGTAGCAAATGCGGCGAGGGACGCCCTGCCTTCGATTCCGAATGCACAAAGTGTGTGGTCTTGTTTCTCAGTCTATATTTGGTCGGTCATTCAGAGGTTGAATGTAACGAATGGGTGGGAAAGAGCAAGGGGCAGCGGCTGTGTAGAACGAAAACACAAATCCTCAGGGGTGTGAGCGTTTCGAGATGAGTCGTATACATGTAAATGTTGGTCGTCAGTGACCGTGTGGCCTAATGGATAATGCGTCGGATTTCGGATCTGAAGATTACAGGTTTGAATGCTGTCACGCTTGTGTTTTTCCAGTTCTGAAAAAGAAACATAACGTTTTAATGTAGCAATTGAGCAGTACGAAACCGTCTGAATGTTGCTGTTGACCATTTTTTGCTTGGAGATGCTCTTGAGCTTGAAACACACACAACAAGACCGGTGTTAACTAGCGAAATGGTCGGCAGAGTGCCGACACCGCGAGTTTTGACTGGCACTTGCACATATAAAACAAGGTCGTAAAGTAACTCGTTCGGCTTTTGAGTCACATAAAGTATGTGTGTTAATTTTGACGCCACTAGCTCTGCATGTTGTCATGCAATTTCTTTACCTCTCAGAAATGATTATGACATAAAAGTGAAGTACGTGACGAGTGTGACGTTAAGAAAACATTAGGCACCATGGAGAGATTCTGTATGGGACCACCCAACCCAAACGAGTACTGTGTGACGTGCTACCCGGCAGGTATTCACCGAGGTAGCCGACTAGCTCAGTCGGTAGAGTGTCAGACTCTTAATCCCAGGGTCGTGGGTTCGAGCCAGACGCTGGGCGGAACGGAATTTTGTTCCGCTGCAGGTGTAAATTACCGTTTTTCTGATTAACGAGATTTAATGGAAATAGCAACTTTAAACTTTGCCTACGTCTCTGTCAGTCGCAAGGAAACTGTATTTGAAGGTGAAGGTGATTTTGTAGACATGTGTGAAAGACGTGTTCTGAAATGCAAGTGTTGTTGTTTGGAGAGCACATCGGTTACGTGTCAGATGTGTAGCCAAGCAGTAATTTGTCGAAATAGCTGCAAATATTAGCCGGTAATATGAAGTGTTGTCAGCTAAAGTCTGATGATGCAGACGACCGTAAGGACGAAGTACCCAAGAGTACCGCTAGGCCGCGCGTCTTTAGCTCAGTGGTACAGCACTGGTCTAATAAACGAGGGGTCGTAAGTTCCATCCTCACAGGAGAAAGATGAATTTTGGAAATCAGTTGCGCGTCGTGGCCGTATAGCAAACAGTATCTGTGATGACGAACAATTAGCGACAGGCGTTTTTTTAAGAATTACTCTCAGATGCGATTAAGGCGAATGGCGCAGATAAAGCATTTGCCAAAGCGGTACAGCATAAGGTGGGACGAGGCAGTCTGAATTACATTTTATAGATGTATTTCTCACATATCTCAAAGCCTCTCGCGATATTCGTCGTCGTCGTCGTCGTCGTCGTCGTCGTCGTCGTCGCCGCCGCCGCTTCTGCAGAAGTAGCAAATGGCAATCGTAGCAAATGCGGCGAGGGACGCCCTGCCTTCGATTCCGAATGCACAAAGTGTGTGGTCTTGTTTCTCAGTCTATATTTGGTCGGTCACGTCAGAGGTTGAATGTAACGAATGGGTGGGAAAGAGCAAGGGGCAGCGGCTGTGTAGAAAGAAAACACAAATCCTCAGGGGTGTGAGCGTTTCGAGATGAGTCGTATACATGTAAATGTTGGTCGTCAGTGACCGTGTGGCCTAATGGATAAGGCGTCGGATTTCGGATCTGAAGATTACAGGTTCGAATGCTGTCACGCTTGTGTTTTTCCAGTTCTGAAAAAGAAACATAACGTTTTAATGTAGCAATTGAGCAGTACGAAACCGTCTGAATGTTGCTGTTGACCATTTTTTGCTTGGAGATGCTCTTGAGCTTGAAACACACACAACAAGACCGGTGTTAACTAGCGAAATGGTCGGCAGAGTGCCGACACAGCGAGTTTTGACTATCACTTGCGCATCTAAAACAACGTAGTAAAGTAACTCGTTCGGCTTTTGAGTCACATAAAGTATGTGTGTTAATTTTGACGCCACTAGCTCTGCATGTTGTCATGCAATTTCTTTACCTCTCAGAAATGATTATGACATAAAAGTGAAGTACGTGACGAGTGTGACGTTAAGAAAACATTAGGCACCATGGAGAGATTCTGTATGGGACCACCCAACCCAAACGAGTACTGTGTGACGTGCTACCCGGCAGGTATTCACCGAGGTAGCCGGCTAGCTCAGTCGGTAGAGTGTCAGACTCTTAATCCCAGGGTCGTGGGTTCGAGCCAGACGCTGGGCGGAACGGAATTTTGTTCCGCTGCAGGTGTAAATTACCGTTTTTCTGATTAACGAGATTTAATGGAAATAGCAACTTTAAACTTTGCCTACGTCTCTGTCAGTCGCAGGGAAACTGTATTTGAAGGTGAAGGTGATTTTGTAGACATGTGTGAAAGACGTGTTCTGAAATGCAAGTGTTGTTGTTTGGAGAGCACATCGGTTACGTGTCAGATGTGTAGCCAAGCAGTAATTTGTCGAAATAGCTGCAAATATTAGCCGGTAATATGAAGTGTTGTCAGCTAAAGTCTGATGATGCAGACGACCGTAAGGACGAAGTACCCAAGAGTACCGCTAGGCCGCGCGTCTTTAGCTCAGTGGTAGAGCACTGGTCTAATAAACGAGGGGTCGTAAGTTCCATCCTCACAGGAGAAAGATGAATTTTGGAAATCAGTTGCGCGTCGTGGCCGTATAGCAAACAGTATCTGTGATGACGAACAATTAGCGACAGGCGTTTTTTTAAGAATTACTCTCAGATGCGATTAAGGCGAATGGCGCAGATAAAGCATTTGCCAAAGCGGTACAGCATAAGGTGGGACGAGGCAGTCTGAATTACATTTTATAGATGTATTTCTCACATATCTCAAAGCCTCTCGCGATATTCGTCGTCGTCGTCGTCGTCGTCGTCGTCGTCGTCGTCGTCGTCGCCGCCGCCGCTTCTGCAGAAGTAGCAAATGGCAATCGTAGCAAATGCGGCGAGGGACGCCCTGCCTTCGATTCCGAATGCACAAAGTGTGTGGTCTTGTTTCTCAGTCTATATTTGGTCGGTCACGTCAGAGGTTGAATGTAACGAATGGGTGGGAAAGAGCAAGGGGCAGCGGCTGTGTAGAACGAAAACACAAATCCTCAGGGGTGTGAGCGTTTCGAGATGAGTCGTATACATGTAAATGTTGGTCGTCAGTGACCGTGTGGCCTAATGGATAAGGCGTCGGATTTCGGATCTGAAGATTACAGGTTTGAATGCTGTCACGCTTGTGTTTTTCCAGTTCTGAAAAAGAAACATAACGTTTTAATGTAGCAATTGAGCAGTACGAAACCGTCTGAATGTTGCTGTTGACCATTTTTTGCTTGGAGATGCTCTTGAGCTTGAAACACACACAACAAGACCGGTGTTAACTAGCGAAATGGTCGGCAGAGTGCCGACACAGCGAGTTTTGACTATCACTTGCGCATCTAAAACAACGTAGTAAAGTAACTCGTTCGGCTTTTGAGTCACATAAAGTATGTGTGTTAATTTTGACGCCACTAGCTCTGCATGTTGTCATGCAATTTCTTTACCTCTCAGAAATGATTATGACATAAAAGTGAAGTACGTGACGAGTGTGACGTTAAGAAAACATTAGGCACCATGGAGAGATTCTGTATGGGACCACCCAACCCAAACGAGTACTGTGTGACGTGCTACCCGGCAGGTATTCACCGAGGTAGCCGGCTAGCTCAGTCGGTAGAGTGTCAGACTCTTAATCCCAGGGTCGTGGGTTCGAGCCAGACGCTGGGCGGAACGGAATTTTGTTCCGCTGCAGGTGTAAATTACCGTTTTTCTGATTAACGAGATTTAATGGAAATAGCAACTTTAAACTTTGCCTACGTCTCTGTCAGTCGCAAGGAAACTGTATTTGAAGGTGAAGGTGATTTTGTAGACATGTGTGAAAGACGTGTTCTGAAATGCAAGTGTTGTTGTTTGGAGAGCACATCGGTTACGTGTCAGATGTGTAGCCAAGCAGTAATTTGTCGAAATAGCTGCAAATATTAGCCGGTAATATGAAGTGTTGTCAGCTAAAGTCTGATGATGCAGACGACCGTAAGGACGAAGTACCCAAGTGTACCGCTAGGCCGCGCGTCTTTAGCTCAGTGGTAGAGCACTGGTCTAATAAACGAGGGGTCGTAAGTTCCATCCTCACAGGAGAAAGATGAATTTTGGAAATCAGTTGCGCGTCGTGGCCGTATAGCAAACAGTATCTGTGATGACGAACAATTAGCGACAGGCGTTTTTTTAAGAATTACTCTCAGATGCGATTAAGGCGAATGGCGCAGATAAAGCATTTGCCAAAGCGGTACAGCATAAGGTGGGACGAGGCAGTCTGAATTACATTTTATAGATGTATTTCTCACATATCTCAAAGCCTCTCGCGATATTCGTCGTCGTCGTCGTCGTCGTCGTCGTCGTCGTCGTCGCCGCCGCCGCTTCTGCAGAAGTAGCAAATGGCAATCGTAGCAAATGCGGCGAGGGACGCCCTGCCTTCGATTCCGAATGCACAAAGTGTGTGGTCTTGTTTCTCAGTCTATATTTGGTCGGTCACGTCAGAGGTTGAATGTAACGAATGGGTGGGAAAGAGCAAGGGGCAGCGGCTGTGTAGAACGAAAACACAAATCCTCAGGGGTGTGAGCGTTTCGAGATGAGTCGTATACATGTAAATGTTGGTCGTCAGTGACCGTGTGGCCTAATGGATAAGGCGTCGGATTTCGGATCTGAAGATTACAGGTTTGAATGCTGTCACGCTTGTGTTTTTCCAGTTCTGAAAAAGAAACATAACGTTTTAATGTAGCAATTGAGCAGTACGAAACCGTCTGAATGTTGCTGTTGACCATTTTTTGCTTGGAGATGCTCTTGAGCTTGAAACACACACAACAAGACCGGTGTTAACTAGCGAAATGGTCGGCAGAGTGCCGACACCGCGAGTTTTGACTGGCACTTGCACATATAAAACAAGGTCGTAAAGTAACTCGTTCGGCTTTTGAGTCACATAAAGTATGTGTGTTAATTTTGACGCCACTAGCTCTGCATGTTGTCATGCAATTTCTTTACCTCTCAGAAATGATTATGACATAAAAGTGAAGTACGTGACGAGTGTGACGTTAAGAAAACATTAGGCACCATGGAGAGATTCTGTATGGGACCACCCAACCCAAACGAGTACTGTGTGACGTGCTACCCGGCAGGTATTCACCGAGGTAGCCGACTAGCTCAGTCGGTAGAGTGTCAGACTCTTAATCCCAGGGTCGTGGGTTCGAGCCAGACGCTGGGCGGAACGGAATTTTGTTCCGCTGCAGGTGTAAATTACCGTTTTTCTGATTAACGAGATTTAATGGAAATAGCAACTTTAAACTTTGCCTACGTCTCTGTCAGTCGCAAGGAAACTGTATTTGAAGGTGAAGGTGATTTTGTAGACATGTGTGAAAGACGTGTTCTGAAATGCAAGTGTTGTTGTTTGGAGAGCACATCGGTTACGTGTCAGATGTGTAGCCAAGCAGTAATTTGTCGAAATAGCTGCAAATATTAGCCGGTAATATGAAGTGTTGTCAGCTAAAGTCTGATGATGCAGACGACCGTAAGGACGAAGTACCCAAGAGTACCGCTAGGCCGCGCGTCTTTAGCTCAGTGGTAGAGCACTGGTCTAATAAACGAGGGGTCGTAAGTTCCATCCTCACAGGAGAAAGATGAATTTTGGAAATCAGTTGCGCGTCGTGGCCGTATAGCAAACAGTATCTGTGATGACGAACAATTAGCGACAGGCGTTTTTTTAAGAATTACTCTCAGATGCGATTAAGGCGAATGGCGCAGATAAAGCATTTGCCAAAGCGGTACAGCATAAGGTGGGACGAGGCAGTCTGAATTACATTTTATAGATGTATTTCTCACATATCTCAAAGCCTCTCGCGATATTCGTCGTCGTCGTCGTCCTCGTCGTCGTCGTCGTCGTCGCCGCCGCCGCCGCTTCTGCAGAAGTAGCAAATGGCAATCGTAGCAAATGCGGCGAGGGACGCCCTGCCTTCGATTCCGAATGCACAAAGTGTGTGGTCTTGTTTCTCAGTCTATATTTGGTCGGTCTCGTCAGAGGTTGAATGTAACGAATGGGTGGGAAAGAGCAAGGGGCAGCGGCTGTGTAGAACGAAAACACAAATCCTCAGGGGTGTGAGCGTTTCGAGATGAGTCGTATACATGTAAATGTTGGTCGTCAGTGACCGTGTGGCCTAATGGATAATGCGTCGGATTTCGGATCTGAAGATTACAGGTTCGAATGCTGTCACGCTTGTGTTTTTCCAGATCTGAAAAAGAAACATAACGTTTTAATGTAGCAATTGAGCAGTACGAAACCGTCTGAATGTTGCTGTTGACCATTTTTTGCTTGGAGATGCTCTTGAGCTTGAAACACACACAACAAGACCGGTGTTAACTAGCGAAATGGTCGGCAGAGTGCCGACACAGCGAGTTTTGACTATCACTTGCACATCTAAAACAACGTCGTAAAGTAACTCGTTCGGCTTTTGAGTCACATAAAGTATGTGTGTTAATTTTGACGCCACTAGCTCTGCATGTTGTCATGCAATTTCTTTACCTCTCAGAAATGATTATGACATAAAAGTGAAGTACGTGACGAGTGTGACGTTAAGAAAACATTAGGCACCATGGAGAGATTCTGTATGGGACCACCCAACCCAAACGAGTACTGTGTGACGTGCTACCCGGCAGGTATTCACCGAGGTAGCCGGCTAGCTCAGTCGGTAGAGTGTCAGACTCTTAATCCCAGGGTCGTGGGTTCGAGCCAGACGCTGGGCGGAACGGAATTTTGTTCCGCTGCAGGTGTAAATTACCGTTTTTCTGATTAACGAGATTTAATGGAAATAGCAACTTTAAACTTTGCCTACGTCTCTGTCAGTCGCAAGGAAACTGTATTTGAAGGTGAAGGTGATTTTGTAGACATGTGTGAAAGACGTGTTCTGAAATGCAAGTGTTGTTGTTTGGAGAGCACATCGGTTACGTGTCAGATGTGTAGCCAAGCAGTAATTTGTCGAAATAGCTGCAAATATTAGCCGGTAATATGAAGTGTTGTCAGCTAAAGTCTGATGATGCAGACGACCGTAAGGACGAAGTACCCAAGAGTACCGCTAGGCCGCGCGTCTTTAGCTCAGTGGTAGAGCACTGGTCTAATAAACGAGGGGTCGTAAGTTCCATCCTCACAGGAGAAAGATGAATTTTGGAAATCAGTTGCGCGTCGTGACCGTATAGCAAACAGTATCTGTGATGACGAACAATTAGCGACAGGCGTTTTTTTAAGAATTACTCTCAGATGCGATTAAGGCGAATGGCGCAGATAAAGCATTTGCCAAAGCGGTACAGCATAATGTGGGACGAGGCAGTCTGAATTACATTTTATAGATGTATTTCTCACATATCTCAAAGCCTCTCGCGATATTCGTCGTCGTCGTCGTCGTCGTCGTCGTCGTCGTCGTCGTCGTCGTCGTCGTCGCCGCCGCCGCTTCTGCAGAAGTAGCAAATGGCAATCGTAGCAAATGCGGCGAGGGACGCCCTGCCTTCGATTCCGAATGCACAAAGTGTGTGGTCTTGTTTCTCAGTCTATATTTGGTCGGTCACGTCAGAGGTTGAATGTAACGAATGGGTGGGAAAGAGCAAGGGGCAGCGGCTGTGTAGAACGAAAACACAAATCCTCAGGGGTGTGAGCGTTTCGAGATGAGTCGTATACATGTAAATGTTGGTCGTTAGTGACCGTGTGGCCTAATGGATAAGGCGTCGGATTTCGGATCTGAAGATTACAGGTTTGAATGCTGTCACGCTTGTGTTTTTCCAGTTCTGAAAAAGAAACATAACGTTTTAATGTAGCAATTGAGCAGTACGAAACCGTCTGAATGTTGCTGTTGACCATTTTTTGCTTGGAGATGCTCTTGAGCTTGAAACACACACAACAAGACCGGTGTTAACTAGCGAAATGGTCGGCAGAGTGCCGACACCGCGAGTTTTGACTGGCACTTGCACATATAAAACAAGGTCGTAAAGTAACTCGTTCGGCTTTTGAGTCACATAAAGTATGTGTGTTAATTTTGACGCCACTAGCTCTGCATGTTGTCATGCAATTTCTTTACCTCTCAGAAATGATTATGACATAAAAGTGAAGTACGTGACGAGTGTGACGTTAAGAAAACATTAGGCACCATGGAGAGATTCTGTATGGGACCACCCAACCCAAACGAGTACTGTGTGACGTGCTACCCGGCAGGCATTCACCGAGGTAGCCGGCTAGCTCAGTCGGTAGAGTGTCAGACTCTTAATCCCAGGGTCGTGGGTTCGAGCCAGACGCTGGGCGGAACGGAATTTTGTTCCGCTGCAGGTGTAAATTACCGTTTTTCTGATTAACGAGATTTAATGGAAATAGCAACTTTAAACTTTGCCTACGTCTCTGTCAGTCGCAAGGAAACTGTATTTGAAGGTGAAGGTGATTTTGTAGACATGTGTGAAAGACGTGTTCTGAAATGCAAGTGTTGTTGTTTGGAGAGCACATCGGTTACGTGTCAGATGTGTAGCCAAGCAGTAATTTGTCGAAATAGCTGCAAATATTAGCCGGTAATATGAAGTGTTGTCAGCTAAAGTCTGATGATGCAGACGACCGTAAGGACGAAGTACCCAAGAGTACCGCTAGGCCGCGCGTCTTTAGCTCAGTGGTAGAGCACTGGTCTAATAAACGAGGGGTCGTAAGTTCCATCCTCACAGGAGAAAGATGAATTTTGGAAATCAGTTGCGCGTCGTGGCCGTATAGCAAACAGTATCTGTGATGACGAACAATTAGCGACAGGCGTTTTTTTAAGAATTACTCTCAGATGCGATTAAGGCGAATGGCGCAGATAAAGCATTTGCCAAAGCGGTACAGCATAAGGTGGGACGAGGCAGTCTGAATTACATTTTATAGATGTATTTCTCACATATCTCAAAGCCTCTCGCGATATTCGTCGTCGTCGTCGTCGTCGTCGTCGTCGTCGTCGTCGTCGTCGCCGCCGCCGCTTCTGCAGAAGTAGCAAATGGCAATCGTAGCAAATGCGGCGAGGGACGCCCTGCCTTCGATTCCGAATGCACAAAGTGTGTGGTCTTGTTTCTCAGTCTATATTTGGTCGGTCACGTCAGAGGTTGAATGTAACGAATGGGTGGGAAAGAGCAAGGGGCAGCGGCTGTGTAGAACGAAAACACAAATCCTCAGGGGTGTGAGCGTTTCGAGATGAGTCGTATACATGTAAATGTTGGTCGTCAGTGACCGTGTGGCCTAATGGATAAGGCGTCGGATTTCGGATCTGAAGATTACAGGTTTGAATGCTGTCACGCTTGTGTTTTTCCAGTTCTGAAAAAGAAACATAACGTTTTAATGTAGCAATTGAGCAGTACGAAACCGTCTGAATGTTGCTGTTGACCATTTTTTGCTTGGAGATGCTCTTGAGCTTGAAACACACACAACAAGACCGGTGTTAACTAGCGAAATGGTCGGCAGAGTGCCGACACCGCGAGTTTTGACTGGCACTTGCACATATAAAACAAGGTCGTAAAGTAACTCGTTCGGCTTTTGAGTCACATAAAGTATGTGTGTTAATTTTGACGCCACTAGCTCTGCATGTTGTCATGCAATTTCTTTACCTCTCAGAAATGATTATGACATAAAAGTGAAGTACGTGACGAGTGTGACGTTAAGAAAACATTAGGCACCATGGAGAGATTCTGTATGGGACCACCCAACCCAAACGAGTACTGTGTGACGTGCTACCCGGCAGGTATTCACCGAGGTAGCCGGCTAGCTCAGTCGGTAGAGTGTCAGACTCTTAATCCCAGGGTCGTGGGTTCGAGCCAGACGCTGGGCGGAACGGAATTTTGTTCCGCTGCAGGTGTAAATTACCGTTTTTCTGATTAACGAGATTTAATGGAAATAGCAACTTTAAACTTTGCCTACGTCTCTGTCAGTCGCAAGGAAACTGTATTTTAAGGTGAAGATGATTTTGTAGACATGTGTGAAAGACGTGTTCTGAAATGCAAGTGTTGTTGTTTGGAGAGCACATCGGTTACGTGTCAGATGTGTAGCCAAGCAGTAATTTGTCGAAATAGCTGCAAATATTAGCCGGTAATATGAAGTGTTGTCAGCTAAAGTCTGATGATGCAGACGACCGTAAGGACGAAGTACCCAAGAGTACCGCTAGGCCGCGCGTCTTTAGCTCAGTGGTAGAGCACTGGTCTAATAAACGAGGAGTCGTAAGTTCCATCCTCACAGGAGAAAGATGAATTTTGGAAATCAGTTGCGCGTCGTGGCCGTATAGCAAACAGTATCTGTGATGACGAACAATTAGCGACAGGCGTTTTTTTAAGAATTACTCTCAGATGCGATTAAGGCGAATGGCGCAGATAAAGCATTTGCCAAAGCGGTACAGCATAAGGTGGGACGAGGCAGTCTGAATTACATTTTATAGATGTATTTCTCACATATCTCAGAGCCTCTCACAGTCGTCGTCGTCGTCGTCGCCGCCGCCGCTTCTGCAGAAGTAGCAAATGGCAATCGTAGCAAATGCGGCGAGGGACGCCCTGCCTTCGATTCCGAATGCACAAAGTGTGTGGTCTTGTTTCTCAGTCTATATTTGGTCGGTCACGTCAGAGGTTGAATGTAACGAATGGGTGGGAAAGAGCAAGGGGCAGCGGCTGTGTAGAACGAAAACACAAATCCTCAGGGGTGTGAGCGTTTCGAGATGAGTCGTATACATGTAAATGTTGGTCGTCAGTGACCGTGTGGCCTAATGGATAAGGCGTCAGATTTCGGATCTGAAGATTACAGGTTTGAATGCTGTCACGCTTGTGTTTTTCCAGTTCTGAAAAAGAAACATAACGTTTTAATGTAGCAATTGAGCAGTACGAAACCGTCTGAATGTTGCTGTTGACCATTTTTTGCTTGGAGATGCTCTTGAGCTTGAAACACACACAACAAGACCGGTGTTAACTAGCGAAATGGTCGGCAGAGTGCCGACACCGCGAGTTTTGACTGGCACTTGCACATATAAAACAAGGTCGTAAAGTAACTCGTTCGGCTTTTGAGTCACATAAAGTATGTGTGTTAATTTTGACGCCACTAGCTCTGCATGTTGTCATGCAATTTCTTTACCTCTCAGAAATGATTATGACATAAAAGTGAAGTACGTGACGAGTGTGACGTTAAGAAAACATTAGGCACCATGGAGAGATTCTGTATGGGACCACCCAACCCAAACGAGTACTGTGTGACGTGCTACCCGGCAGGTACTCACCGAGGTAGCCGGCTAGCTCAGTCGGTAGAGTGTCAGACTCTTAATCCCAGGGTCGTGGGTTCGAGCCAGACGCTGGGCGGAACGGAATTTTGTTCCGCTGCAGGTGTAAATTACCGTTTTTCTGATTAACGAGATTTAATGGAAATAGCAACTTTAAACTTTGCCTACGTCTCTGTCAGTCGCAAGGAAACTGTATTTGAAGGTGAAGGTGATTTTGTAGACATGTGTGAAAGACGTGTTCTGAAATGCAAGTGTTGTTGTTTGGAGAGCACATCGGTTACGTGTCAGATGTGTAGCCAAGCAGTAATTTGTCGAAATAGCTGCAAATATTAGCCGGTAATATGAAGTGTTGTCAGCTAAAGTCTGATGATGCAGACGACCGTAAGGACGAAGTACCCAAGAGTACCGCTAGGCCGCGCGTCTTTAGCTCAGTGGTAGAGCACTGGTCTAATAAACGAGGGGTCGTAAGTTCCATCCTCACAGGAGAAAGATGAATTTTGGAAATCAGTTGCGCGTCGTGGCCGTATAGCAAACAGTATCTGTGATGACGAACAATTAGCGACAGGCGTTTTTTTAAGAATTACTCTCAGATGCGATTAAGGCGAATGGCGCAGATAAAGCATTTGCCAAAGCGGTACAGCATAAGGTGGGACGAGGCAGTCTGAATTACATTTTATAGATGTATTTCTCACATATCTCAAAGCCTCTCACGATATTCGTCGTCGTCGTCGTCGTCGTCGTCGTCGTCGTCGCCGCCGCCGCTTCTGCAGAAGTAGCAAATGGCAATCGTAGCAAATGCGGCGAGGGACGCCCTGCCTTCGATTCCGAATGCACAAAGTGTGTGGTCTTGTTTCTCAGTCTATATTTGGTCGGTCACGTCAGAGGTTGAATGTAACGAATGGGTGGGAAAGAGCAAGGGGCAGCGGCTGTGTAGAACGAAAACACAAATCCTCAGGGGTGTGAGCGTTTCGAGATGAGTCGTATACATGTAAATGTTGGTCGTCAGTGACCGTGTGGCCTAATGGATAAGGCGTCGGATTTCGGATCTGAAGATTACAGGTTTGAATGCTGTCACGCTTGTGTTTTTCCAGTTCTGAAAAAGAAACATAACGTTTTAATGTAGCAATTGAGCAGTACGAAACCGTCTGAATGTTGCTGTTGACCATTTTTTGCTTGGAGATGCTCTTGAGCTTGAAACACACACAACAAGACCGGTGTTAACTAGCGAAATGGTCGGCAGAGTGCCGACACCGCGAGTTTTGACTGGCACTTGCACATATAAAACAAGGTCGTAAAGTAACTCGTTCGGCTTTTGAGTCACATAAAGTATGTGTGTTAATTTTGACGCCACTAGCTCTGCATGTTGTCATGCAATTTCTTTACCTCTCAGAAATGATTATGACATAAAAGTGAAGTACGTGACGAGTGTGACGTTAAGAAAACATTAGGCACCATGGAGAGATTCTGTATGGGACCACCCAACCCAAACGAGTACTGTGTGACGTGCTACCCGGCAGGTATTCACCGAGGTAGCCGGCTAGCTCAGTCGGTAGAGTGTCAGACTCTTAATCCCAGTGTCGTGGGTTCGAGCCAGACGCTGGGCGGAACGGAATTTTGTTCCGCTGCAGGTGTAAATTACCGTTTTTCTGATTAACGAGATTTAATGGAAATAGCAACTTTAAACTTTGCCTACGTCTCTGTCAGTCGCAAGGAAACTGTATTTGAAGGTGAAGGTGATTTTGTAGACATGTGTGAAAGACGTGTTCTGAAATGCAAGTGTTGTTGTTTGGAGAGCACATCGGTTACGTGTCAGATGTGTAGCCAAGCAGTAATTTGTCGAAATAGCTGCAAATATTAGCCGGTAATATGAAGTGTTGTCAGCTAAAGTCTGATGATGCAGACGACCGTAAGGACGAAGTACCCAAGAGTACCGCTAGGCCGCGCGTCTTTAGCTCAGTGGTAGAGCACTGGTCTAATAAACGAGGGGTCGTAAGTTCCATCCTCACAGGAGAAAGATGAATTTTGGAAATCAGTTGCGCGTCGTGGCCGTATAGCAAACAGTATCTGTGATGACGAACAATTAGCGACAGGCGTTTTTTTAAGAATTACTCTCAGATGCGATTAAGGCGAATGGCGCAGATAAAGCATTTGCCAAAGCGGTACAGCATAAGGTGGGACGAGGCAGTCTGAATTACATTTTATAGATGTATTTCTCACATATCTCAAAGCCTCTCGCGATATTCGTCGTCGTCGTCGTCGTCGTCGTCGTCGTCGTCGTCGTCGTCGCCGCCGCCGCTTCTGCAGAAGTAGCAAATGGCAATCGTAGCAAATGCGGCGAGGGACGCCCTGCCTTCGATTCCGAATGCACAAAGTGTGTGGTCTTGTTTCTCAGTCTATATTTGGTCGGTCACGTCAGAGGTTGAATGTAACGAATGGGTGGGAAAGAGCAAGGGGCAGCGGCTGTGTAGAACGAAAACACAAATCCTCAGGGGTGTGAGCGTTTCGAGATGAGTCGTATACATGTAAATGTTGGTCGTCAGTGACCGTGTGGCCTAATGGATAAGGCGTCGGATTTCGGATCTGAAGATTACAGGTTTGAATGCTGTCACGCTTGTGTTTTTCCAGTTCTGAAAAAGAAACATAACGTTTTAATGTAGCAATTGAGCAGTACGAAACCGTCTGAATGTTGCTGTTGACCATTTTTTGCTTGGAGATGCTCTTGAGCTTGAAACACACACAACAAGACCGGTGTTAACTAGCGAAATGGTCGGCAGAGTGCCGACACCGCGAGTTTTGACTGGCACTTGCACATATAAAACAAGGTCGTAAAGTAACTCGTTCGGCTTTTGAGTCACATAAAGTATGTGTGTTAATTTTGACGCCACTAGCTCTGCATGTTGTCATGCAATTTCTTTACCTCTCAGAAATGATTATGACATAAAAGTGAAGTACGTGACGAGTGTGACGTTAAGAAAACATTAGGCACCATGGAGAGATTCTGTATGGGACCACCCAACCCAAACGAGTACTGTGTGACGTGCTACCCGGCAGGTATTCACCGAGGTAGCCGGCTAGCTCAGTCGGTAGAGTGTCAGACTCTTAATCCCAGGGTCGTGGGTTCGAGCCAGACGCTGGGCGGAACGGAATTTTGTTCCGCTGCAGGTGTAAATTACCGTTTTTCTGATTAACGAGATTTAATGGAAATAGCAACTTTAAACTTTGCCTACGTCTCTGTCAGTCGCAAGGAAACTGTATTTGAAGGTGAAGGTGATTTTGTAGACATGTGTGAAAGACGTGTTCTGAAATGCAAGTGTTGTTGTTTGGAGAGCACATCGGTTACGTGTCAGATGTGTAGCCAAGCAGTAATTTGTCGAAATAGCTGCAAATATTAGCCGGTAATATGAAGTGTTGTCAGCTAAAGTCTGATGATGCAGACAACCGTAAGGACGATGTACCCAAGAGTACCGCTAGGCCGCGCGTCTTTAGCTCAGTGGTAGAGCACTGGTCTAATAAACGAGGGGTCGTAAGTTCCATCCTCACAGGAGAAAGATGAATTTTGGAAATCAGTTGCGCGTCGTGGCCGTATAGCAAACAGTATCTGTGATGACGAACAATTAGCGACAGGCGTTTTTTTAAGAATTACTCTCAGATGCGATTAAGGCGAATGGCGCAGATAAAGCATTTGCCAAAGCGGTACAGCATAAGGTGGGACGAGGCAGTCTGAATTACATTTTATAGATGTATTTCTCACATATCTCAAAGCCTCTCGCGATATTCGTCGTCGTCGTCGTCGTCGTCGTCGTCGTCGTCGCCGCCGCCGCTTCTGCAGAAGTAGCAAATGGCAATCGTAGCAAATGCGGCGAGGGACGCCCTGCCTTCGATTCCGAATGCACAAAGTGTGTGGTCTTGTTTCTCAGTCTATATTTGGTCGGTCTCGTCAGAGGTTGAATGTAACGAATGGGTGGGAAAGAGCAAGGGGCAGCGGCTGTGTAGAACGAAAACACAAATCCTCAGGGGTGTGAGCGTTTCGAGATGAGTCGTATACATGTAAATGTTGGTCGTCAGTGACCGTGTGGCCTAATGGATAAGGCGTCGGATTTCGGATCTGAAGATTACAGGTTCGAATGCTGTCACGCTTGTGTTTTTCCAGTTCTGAAAAAGAAACATAACGTTTTAATGTAGCAATTGAGCAGTACGAAACCGTCTGAATGTTGCTGTTGACCATTTTTTGCTTGGAGATGCTCTTGAGCTTGAAACACACACAACAAGACCGGTGTTAACTAGCGAAATGGTCGGCAGAGTGCCGACACAGCGAGTTTTGACTGGCACTTGCACATATAAAACAAGGTCGTAAAGTAACTCGTTCGGCTTTTGAGTCACATAAAGTATGTGTGTTAATTTTGACGCCACTAGCTCTGCATGTTGTCATGCAATTTCTTTACCTCTCAGAAATGATTATGACATAAAAGTGAAGTACGTGACGAGTGTGACGTTAAGAAAACATTAGGCACCATGGAGAGATTCTGTATGGGACCACCCAACCCAAACGAGTACTGTGTGACGTGCTACCCGGCAGGTATTCACCGAGGTAGCCGGCTAGCTCAGTCGGTAGAGTGTCAGACTCTTAATCCCAGGGTCGTGGGTTCGAGCCAGACGCTGGGCGGAACGGAATTTTGTTCCGCTGCAGGTGTAAATTACCGTTTTTCTGATTAACGAGATTTAATGGAAATAGCAACTTTAAACTTTGCCTACGTCTCTGTCAGTCGCAAGGAAACTGTATTTGAAGGTGAAGGTGATTTTGTAGACATGTGTGAAAGACGTGTTCTGAAATGCAAGTGTTGTTGTTTGGAGAGCACATCGGTTACGTGTCAGATGTGTAGCCAAGCAGTAATTTGTCGAAATAGCTGCAAATATTAGCCGGTAATATGAAGTGTTGTCAGCTAAAGTCTGATGATGCAGACGACCGTAAGGACGAAGTACCCAAGAGTACCGCTAGGCCGCGCGTCTTTAGCTCAGTGGTAGAGCACTGGTCTAATAAACCAGGGGTCGTAAGTTCCATCCTCACAGGAGAAAGATGAATTTTGGAAATCAGTTGCGCGTCGTGGCCGTATAGCAAACAGTATCTGTGATGACGAACAATTAGCGACAGGCGTTTTTTTAAGAATTACTCTCAGATGCGATTAAGGCGAATGGCGCAGATAAAGCATTTGCCAAAGCGGTACAGCATAAGGTGGGACGAGGCAGTCTGAATTACATTTTATAGATGTATTTCTCACATATCTCAAAGCCTCTCGCGATATTCGTCGTCGTCGTCGTCGTCGTCGTCGTCGCCGCCGCCGCTTCTGCAGAAGTAGCAAATGGCAATCGTAGCAAATGCGGCGAGGGACGCCCTGCCTTCGATTCCGAATGCACAAAGTGTGTGGTCTTGTTTCTCAGTCTATATTTGGTCGGTCTCGTCAGAGGTTGAATGTAACGAATGGGTGGGAAAGAGCAAGGGGCAGCGGCTGTGTAGAACGAAAACACAAATCCTCAGGGGTGTGAGCGTTTCGAGATGAGTCGTATACATGTAAATGTTGGTCGTCAGTGACCGTGTGGCCTAATGGATAAGGCGTCGGATTTCGGATCTGAAGATTACAGGTTTGAATGCTGTCACGCTTGTGTTTTTCCAGTTCTGAAAAAGAAACATAACGTTTTAATGTAGCAATTGAGCAGTACGAAACCGTCTGAATGTTGCTGTTGACCATTTTTTGCTTGGAGATGCTCTTGAGCTTGAAACACACACAACAAGACCGGTGTTAACTAGCGAAATGGTCGGCAGAGTGCCGACACAGCGAGTTTTGACTGGCACTTGCACATATAAAACAAGGTCGTAAAGTAACTCGTTCGGCTTTTGAGTCACATAAAGTATGTGTGTTAATTTTGACGCCACTAGCTCTGCATGTTGTCATGCAATTTCTTTACCTCTCAGAAATGATTATGACATAAAAGTGAAGTACGTGACGAGTGTGACGTTAAGAAAACATTAGGCACCATGGAGAGATTCTGTATGGGACCACCCAACCCAAACGAGTACTGTGTGACGTGCTACCCGGCAGGTATTCACCGAGGTAGCCGGCTAGCTCAGTCGGTAGAGTGTCAGACTCTTAATCCCAGGGTCGTGGGTTCGAGCCAGACGCTGGGCGGAACGGAATTTTGTTCTGCTGCAGGTGTAAATTACCGTTTTTCTGATTAACGAGATTTAATGGAAATAGCAACTTTAAACTTTGCCTACGTCTCTGTCAGTCGCAAGGAAACTGTATTTGAAGGTGAAGGTGATTTTGTAGACATGTGTGAAAGACGTGTTCTGAAATGCAAGTGTTGTTGTTTGGAGAGCACATCGGTTACGTGTCAGATGTGTAGCCAAGCAGTAATTTGTCGAAATAGCTGCAAATATTAGCCGGTAATATGAAGTGTTGTCAGCTAAAGTCTGATGATGCAGACGACCGTAAGGACGAAGTACCCAAGAGTACCGCTAGGCCGCGCGTCTTTAGCTCAGTGGTAGAGCACTGGTCTAATAAACGAGGGGTCGTAAGTTCCATCCTCACAGGAGAAAGATGAATTTTGGAAATCAGTTGCGCGTCGTGGCCGTATAGCAAACAGTATCTGTGATGACGAACAATTAGCGACAGGCGTTTTTTTAAGAATTACTCTCAGATGCGATTAAGGCGATTGGCGCAGATAAAGCATTTGCCAAAGCGGTACAGCATAAGGTGGGACGAGGCAGTCTGAATTACATTTTATAGATGTATTTCTCACATATCTCAAAGCCTCTCGCGATATTCGTCGTCGTCGTCGTCGTCGCCGCCGCCGCTTCTGCAGAAGTAGCAAATGGCAATCGTAGCAAATGCGGCGAGGGACGCCCTGCCTTCGATTCCGAATGCACAAAGTGTGTGGTCTTGTTTCTCAGTCTATATTTGGTCGGTCTCGTCAGAGGTTGAATGTAACGAATGGGTGGGAAAGAGCAAGGGGCAGCGGCTGTGTAGAACGAAAACACAAATCCTCAGGGGTGTGAGCGTTTCGAGATGAGTCGTATACATGTAAATGTTGGTCGTCAGTGACCGTGTGGCCTAATGGATAAGGCGTCGGATTTCGGATCTGAAGATTACAGGTTTGAATGCTGTCACGCTTGTGTTTTTACAGTTCTGAAAAAGAAACATAACGTTTTAATGTAGCAATTGAGCAGTACGAAACCGTCTGAATGTTGCTGTTGACCATTTTTTGCTTGGAGATGCTCTTGAGCTTGAAACACACACAACAAGACCGGTGTTAACTAGCGAAATGGTCGGCAGAGTGCCGACACCGCGAGTTTTGACTGGCACTTGCACATATAAAACAAGGTCGTAAAGTAACTCGTTCGGCTTTTGAGTCACATAAAGTATGTGTGTTAATTTTGACGCCACTAGCTCTGCATGTTGTCATGCAATTTCTTTACCTCTCAGAAATGATTATGACATAAAAGTGAAGTACGTGACGAGTGTGACGTTAGGAAAACATTAGGCACCATGGAGAGATTCTGTATGGGACCACCCAACCCAAACGAGTACTGTGTGACGTGCTACCCGGCAGGTATTCACCGAGGTAGCCGGCTAGCTCAGTCGGTAGAGTGTCAGACTCTTAATCCCAGGGTCGTGGGTTCGAGCGAGACGCTGGGCGGAACGGAATTTTGTTCCGCTGCAGGTGTAAATTACCGTTTTTCTGATTAACGAGATTTAATGGAAATAGCAACTTTAAACTTTGCCTACGTCTCTGTCCGTCGCAAGGAAACTGTATTTGAAGGTGAAGGTGATTTTGTAGACATGTGTGAAAGACATGTTCTGAAATGCAAGTGTTGTTGTTTGGAGAGCACATCGGTTACGTGTCAGATGTGTAGCCAAGCAGTAATTTGTCGAAATAGCTGCAAATATTAGCCGGTAATATGAAGTGTTGTCAGCTAAAGTCTGATGATGCAGACGACCGTAAGGACGAAGTACCCAAGAGTACCGCTAGGCCGCGCGTCTTTAGCTCAGTGGTACAGCACTGGTCTAATAAACGAGGGGTCGTAAGTTCCGTCCTCACAGGAGAAAGATGAATTTTAGAAATCAGTTGCGCGTCGTGGCCGTATAGCAAACAGTACCTGTGATGACGAACAATTAGCGACAGGCGTTTTTTTAAGAATTACTCTCAGATGCGATTAAGGCGAATGGCGCAGATAAAGCATTTGCCAAAGCGGTACAGCATAAGGTGGGACGAGGCAGTCTGAGTTACATTTTATAGATGTATTTCTCACATATCTCAAAGCCTCTCGCGATATTCGTCGTCGTCGTCGTCGTCGTCGCCGCCGCCGCCGCCGCCGCCGCCGCCGCCGCTTCTGCAGAAGTAGCAAATGGCAATCGTAGCAAATGCGGCGAGGGACGCCCTGCCTTCGATTCCGAATGCACAAAGTGTGTGGTCTTGTTTCTCAGTCTATATTTGGTCGGTCTCGTCAGAGGTTGAATGTAACGAATGGGTGGGAAAGAGCAAGGGGCAGCGGCTGTGTAGAACGAAAACACAAATCCTCAGGGGTGTGAGCGTTTCGAGATGAGTCGTATACATGTAAATGTTGGTCGTCAGTGACTGTGTGGCCTAATGGATAAGGCGTCGGATTTCGGATCTGAAGATTACAGGTTTGAATGCTGTCACGCTTGTGTTTTTACAGTTCTGAAAAAGAAACATAACGTTTTAATGTAGCAATTGAGCAGTACGAAACCGTCTGAATGTTGCTGTTGACCATTTTTTGCTTGGAGATGCTCTTGAGCTTGAAACACACACAACAAGACCGGTGTTAACTAGCGAAATGGTCGGCAGAGTGCCGACACCGCGAGTTTTGACTGGCACTTGCACATATAAAACAAGGTCGTAAAGTAACTCGTTCGGCTTTTGAGTCACATAAAGTATGTGTGTTAATTTTGACGCCACTAGCTCTGCATGTTGTCATGCAATTTCTTTACCTCTCAGAAATGATTATGACATAAAAGTGAAGTACGTGACGAGTGTGACGTTAGGAAAACATTAGGCACCATGGAGAGATTCTGTATGGGACCACCCAACCCAAACGAGTACTGTGTGACGTGCTACCCGGCAGGTATTCACCGAGGTAGCCGGCTAGCTCAGTCGGTAGAGTGTCAGACTCTTAATCCCAGGGTCGTGGGTTCGAGCGAGACGCTGGGCGGAACGGAATTTTGTTCCGCTGCAGGTGTAAATTACCGTTTTTCTGATTAACGAGATTTAATGGAAATAGCAACTTTAAACTTTGCCTACGTCTCTGTCCGTCGCAAGGAAACTGTATTTGAAGGTGAAGGTGATTTTGTAGACATGTGTGAAAGACATGTTCTGAAATGCAAGTGTTGTTGTTTGGAGAGCACATCGGTTACGTGTCAGATGTGTAGCCAAGCAGTAATTTGTCGAAATAGCTGCAAATATTAGCCGGTAATATGAAGTGTTGTCAGCTAAAGTCTGATGATGCAGACGACCGTAAGGACGAAGTACCCAAGAGTACCGCTAGGCCGCGCGTCTTTAGCTCAGTGGTACAGCACTGGTCTAATAAACGAGGGGTCGTAAGTTCCGTCCTCACAGGAGAAAGATGAATTTTAGAAATCAGTTGCGCGTCGTGGCCGTATAGCAAACAGTACCTGTGATGACGAACAATTAGCGACAGGCGTTTTTTTAAGAATTACTCTCAGATGCGATTAAGGCGAATGGCGCAGATAAAGCATTTGCCAAAGCGGTACAGCATAAGGTGGGACGAGGCAGTCTGAGTTACATTTTATAGATGTATTTCTCACATATCTCAAAGCCTCTCGCGATATTCGTCGTCGTCGTCGTCGTCGTCGCCGCCGCCGCCGCCGCCGCCGCCGCCGCCGCTTCTGCAGAAGTAGCAAATGGCAATCGTAGCAAATGCGGCGAGGGACGCCCTGCCTTCGATTCCGAATGCACAAAGTGTGTGGTCTTGTTTCTCAGTCTATATTTGGTCGGTCTCGTCAGAGGTTGAATGTAACGAATGGGTGGGAAAGAGCAAGGGGCAGCGGCTGTGTAGAACGAAAACACAAATCCTCAGGGGTGTGAGCGTTTCGAGATGAGTCGTATACATGTAAATGTTGGTCGTCAGTGACCGTGTGGCCTAATGGATAAGGCGTCGGATTTCGGATCTGAAGATTACAGGTTTGAATGCTGTCACGCTTGTGTTTTTACAGTTCTGAACAAGAAACATAACGTTTTAATGTAGCAATTGAGCAGTACGAAACCGTCTGAATGTTGCTGTTGACCATTTTTTGCTTGGAGATGCTCTTGAGCTTGAAACACACACAACAAGACCGGTGTTAACTAGCGAAATGGTCGGCAGAGTGCCGACACCGCGAGTTTTGACTGGCACTTGCACATATAAAACAAGGTCGTAAAGTAACTCGTTCGGCTTTTGAGTCACATAAAGTATGTGTGTTAATTTTGACGCCACTAGCTCTGCATGTTGTCATGCAATTTCTTTACCTCTCAGAAATGATTATGACATAAAAGTGAAGTACGTGACGAGTGTGACGTTAAGAAAACATTAGGCACCATGGAGAGATTCTGTATGGGACCACCCAACCCAAACGAGTACTGTGTGACGTGCTACCCGGCAGGTATTCACCGAGGTAGCCGGCTAGCTCAGTCGGTAGAGTGTCAGACTCTTAATCCCAGGGTCGTGGGTTCGAGCCAGACGCTGGGCGGAACGGAATTTTGTTCCGCTGCAGGTGTAAATTACCGTTTTTCTGATTAACGAGATTTAATGGAAATAGCAACTTTAAACTTTGCCTACGTCTCTGTCAGTCGCAAGGAAACTGTATTTGAAGGTGAAGGTGATTTTGTAGACATGTGTGAAAGACGTGTTCTGAAATGCAAGTGTTGTTGTTTGGAGAGCACATCGGTTACGTGTCAGATGTGTAGCCAAGCAGTAATTTGTCGAAATAGCTGCAAATATTAGCCGGTAATATGAAGTGTTGTCAGCTAAAGTCTGATGATGCAGACGACCGTAAGGACGAAGTACCCAACAGTACCGCTAGGCCGCGCGTCTTTAGCTCAGTGGTAGAGCACTGGTCTAATAAACGAGGGGTCGTAAGTTCCATCCTCACAGGAGAAAGATGAATTTTGGAAATCAGTTGCGCGTCGTGGCCGTATAGCAAACAGTATCTGTGATGACGAACAATTAGCGACAGGCGTTTTTTTAAGAATTACTCTCAGATGCGATTAAGGCGAATGGCGCAGATAAAGCATTTGCCAAAGCGGTACAGCATAAGGTGGGACGAGGCAGTCTGAATTACATTTTATAGATGTATTTCTCACATATCTCAAAGCCTCTCGCGATATTCGTCGTCGTCGTCGTCGTCGTCGTCGTCGTCGTCGTCGTCGTCGCCGCCGCCGCTTCTGCAGAAGTAGCAAATGGCAATCGTAGCAAATGCGGCGAGGGACGCCCTGCCTTCGATTCCGAATGCACAAAGTGTGTGGTCTTGTTTCTCAGTCTATATTTGGTCGGTCACGTCAGAGGTTGAATGTAACGAATGGGTGGGAAAGAGCAAGGGGCAGCGGCTGTGTAGAACGAAAACACAAATCCTCAGGGGTGTGAGCGTTTCGAGATGAGTCGTATACATGTAAATGTTGGTCGTCAGTGACCGTGTGGCCTAATGGATAAGGCGTCGGATTTCGGATCTGAAGATTACAGGTTTGAATGCTGTCACGCTTGTGTTTTTACAGTTCTGAAAAAGAAACATAACGTTTTAATGTAGCAATTGAGCAGTACGAAACCGTCTGAATGTTGCTGTTGACCATTTTTTGCTTGGAGATGCTCTTGAGCTTGAAACACACACAACAAGACCGGTGTTAACTAGCGAAATGGTCGGCAGAGTGCCGACACCGCGAGTTTTGACTGGCACTTGCACATATAAAACAAGGTCGTAAAGTAACTCGTTCGGCTTTTGAGTCACATAAAGTATGTGTGTTAATTTTGACGCCACTAGCTCTGCATGTTGTCATGCAATTTCTTTACCTCTCAGAAATGATTATGACATAAAAGTGAAGTACGTGACGAGTGTGACGTTAGGAAAACATTAGGCACCATGGAGAGATTCTGTATGGGACCACCCAACCCAAACGAGTACTGTGTGACGTGCTACCCGGCAGGTATTCACCGAGGTAGCCGGCTAGCTCAGTCGGTAGAGTGTCAGACTCTTAATCCCAGGGTCGTGGGTTCGAGCCAGACGCTGGGCGGAACGGAATTTTGTTCCGCTGCAGGTGTAAATTACCGTTTTTCTGATTAACGAGATTTAATGGAAATAGCAACTTTAAACTTTGCCTACGTCTCTGTCCGTCGCAAGGAAACTGTATTTGAAGGTGAAGGTGATTTTGTAGACATGTGTGAAAGACATGTTCTGAAATGCAAGTGTTGTTGTTTGGAGAGCACATCGGTTACGTGTCAGATGTGTAGCCAAGCAGTAATTTGTCGAAATAGCTGCAAATATTAGCCGGTAATATGAAGTGTTGTCAGCTAAAGTCTGATGATGCAGACGACCGTAAGGACGAAGTACCCAAGAGTACCGCTAGGCCGCGCGTCTTTAGCTCAGTGGTACAGCACTGGTCTAATAAACGAGGGGTCGTAAGTTCCGTCCTCACAGGAGAAAGATGAATTTTAGAAATCAGTTGCGCGTCGTGGCCGTATAGCAAACAGTACCTGTGATGACGAACAATTAGCGACAGGCGTTTTTTTAAGAATTACTCTCAGATGCGATTAAGGCGAATGGCGCAGATAAAGCATTTGCCAAAGCGGTACAGCATAAGGTGGGACGAGGCAGTCTGAGTTACATTTTATAGATGTATTTCTCACATATCTCAAAGCCTCTCGCGATATTCGTCGTCGTCGTCGCCGCCGCCGCCGCCGCCGCCGCCGCCGCCGCCGCCGCCGCCGCTTCTGCAGAAGTAGCAAATGGCAATCGTAGCAAATGCAGCGAGGGACGCCCTGCCTTCGATTCCGAATGCACAAAGTGTGTGGTCTTGTTTCTCAGTCTATATTTGGTCGGTCTCGTCAGAGGTTGAATGTAACGAATGGGTGGGAAAGAGCAAGGGGCAGCGGCTGTGTAGAACGAAAACACAAATCCTCAGGGGTGTGAGCGTTTCGAGATGAGTCGTATACATGTAAATGTTGGTCGTCAGTGACCGTGTGGCCTAATGGATAAGGCGTCGGATTTCGGATCTGAAGATTACAGGATTGAATGCTGTCACGCTTGTGTTTTTCCAGTTCTGAAAGAGAAACATAACGTTTTAATGTAGCAATTGAGCAGTACGAAACCGTCTGAATGTTGCTGTTGACCATTTTTTGCTTGGAGATGCTCTTGAGCTTGAAACACACACAACAAGACCGGTGTTAACTAGCGAAATGGTCGGCAGAGTGCCGACACCGCGAGTTTTGACTGGCACTTGCACATATAAAACAAGGTCGTAAAGTAACTCGTTCGGCTTTTGAGTCACATAAAGTATGTGTGTTAATTTTGACGCCACTAGCTCTGCATGTTGTCATGCAATTTCTTTACCTCTCAGAAATGATTATGACATAAAAGTGAAGTACGTGACGAGTGTGACGTTAAGAAAACATTAGGCACCGTGGAGAGATTCTGTATGGGACCACCCAACCCAAACGAGTACTGTGTGACGTGCTACCCGGCAGGTATTCACCGAGGTAGCCGGCTAGCTCAGTCGGTAGAGTGTCAGACTCTTAATCCCAGGGTCGTGGGTTCGAGCCAGACGCTGGGCGGAACGGAATTTTGTTCCGCTGCAGGTGTAAATTACCGTTTTTCTGATTAACGAGATTTAATGGAAATAGCAACTTTAAACTTTGCCTACGTCTCTGTCAGTCGCAAGGCAACTGTATTTGAAGGTGAAGGTGATTTTGTAGACATGTGTGAAAGACGTGTTCTCGTAGCAAATGCGGCGAGGGACGCCCTGCCTTCGATTCCGAATGCACAAAGTGTGTGGTCTTGTTTCTCAGTCTATATTTGGTCGGTCACGTCAGAGGTTGAATGTAACGAATGGGTGGGAAAGAGCAAGGGGCAGCGGCTGTGTAGAACGAAAACACAAATCCTCAGGGGTGTGAGCGTTTCGAGATGAGTCGTATACATGTAAATGTTGGTCGTCAGTGACCGTGTGGCCTAATGGATAAGGCGTCGGATTTCGGATCTGAAGATTACAGGTTTGAATGCTGTCACGCTTGTGTTTTTACAGTTCTGAAAAAGAAACATAACGTTTTAATGTAGCAATTGAGCAGTACGAAACCGTCTGAATGTTGCTGTTGACCATTTTTTGCTTGGAGATGCTCTTGAGCTTGAAACACACACAACAAGACCGGTGTTAACTAGCGAAATGGTCGGCAGAGTGCCGACACCGCGAGTTTTGACTGGCACTTGCACATATAAAACAAGGTCGTAAAGTAACTCGTTCGGCTTTTGAGTCACATAAAGTATGTGTGTTAATTTTGACGCCACTAGCTCTGCATGTTGTCATGCAATTTCTTTACCTCTCAGAAATGATTATGACATAAAAGTGAAGTACGTGACGAGTGTGACGTTAAGAAAACATTAGGCACCATGGAGAGATTCTGTATGGGACCACCCAACCCAAACGAGTACTGTGTGACGTGCTACCCGGCAGGTATTCACCGAGGTAGCCGGCTAGCTCAGTCGGTAGAGTGTCAGACTCTTAATCCCAGGGTCGTGGGTTCGAGCCAGACGCTGGGCGGAACGGAATTTTGTTCCGCTGCAGGTGTAAATTACCGTTTTTCTGATTAACGAGATTTAATGGAAATAGCAACTTTAAACTTTGCCTACGTCTCTGTCCGTCGCAAGGAAACTGTATTTGAAGGTGAAGGTGATTTTGTAGACATGTGTGAAAGACATGTTCTGAAATGCAAGTGTTGTTGTTTGGAGAGCACATCGGTTACGTGTCAGATGTGTAGCCAAGCAGTAATTTGTCGAAATAGCTGCAAATATTAGCCGGTAATATGAAGTGTTGTCAGCTAAAGTCTGATGATGCAGACGACCGTAAGGACGAAGTACCCAAGAGTACCGCTAGGCCGCGCGTCTTTAGCTCAGTGGTACAGCACTGGTCTAATAAACGAGGGGTCGTAAGTTCCGTCCTCACAGGAGAAAGATGAATTTTAGAAATCAGTTGCGCGTCGTGGCCGTATAGCAAACAGTACCTGTGATGACGAACAATTAGCGACAGGCGTTTTTTTAAGAATTACTCTCAGATGCGATTAAGGCGAATGGCGCAGATAAAGCATTTGCCAAAGCGGTACAGCATAAGGTGGGACGAGGCAGTCTGAGTTACATTTTATAGATGTATTTCTCACATATCTCAAAGCCTCTCGCGATATTCGTCGTCGTCGTCGTCGTCGTCGCCGCCGCCGCCGCCGCCGCCGCCGCCGCCGCTTCTGCAGAAGTAGCAAATGGCAATCGTAGCAAATGCGGCGAGGGACGCCCTGCCTTCGATTCCGAATGCACAAAGTGTGTGGTCTTGTTTCTCAGTCTATATTTGGTCGGTCTCGTCAGAGGTTGAATGTAACGAATGGGTGGGAAAGAGCAAGGGGCAGCGGCTGTGTAGAACGAAAACACAAATCCTCAGGGGTGTGAGCGTTTCGAGATGAGTCGTATACATGTAAATGTTGGTCGTCAGTGACCGTGTGGCCTAATGGATAAGGCGTCGGATTTCGGATCTGAAGATTACAGGTTTGAATGCTGTCACGCTTGTGTTTTTACAGTTCTGAAAAAGAAACATAACGTTTTAATGTAGCAATTGAGCAGTACGAAACCGTCTGAATGTTGCTGTTGACCATTTTTTGCTTGGAGATGCTCTTGAGCTTGAAACACACACAACAAGACCGGTGTTAACTAGCGAAATGGTCGGCAGAGTGCCGACACCGCGAGTTTTGACTGGCACTTGCACATATAAAACAAGGTCGTAAAGTAACTCGTTCGGCTTTTGAGTCACATAAAGTATGTGTGTTAATTTTGACGCCACTAGCTCTGCATGTTGTCATGCAATTTCTTTACCTCTCAGAAATGATTATGACATAAAAGTGAAGTACGTGACGAGTGTGACGTTAGGAAAACATTAGGCACCATGGAGAGATTCTGTATGGGACCACCCAACCCAAACGAGTACTGTGTGACGTGCTACCCGGCAGGTATTCACCGAGATAGCCGGCTAGCTCAGTCGGTAGAGTGTCAGACTCTTAATCCCAGGGTCGTGGGTTCGAGCCAGACGCTGGGCGGAACGGAATTTTGTTCCGCTGCAGGTGTAAATTACCGTTTTTCTGATTAACGAGATTTAATGGAAATAGCAACTTTAAACTTTGCCTACGTCTCTGTCCGTCGCAAGGAAACTGTATTTGAAGGTGAAGGTGATTTTGTAGACATGTGTGAAAGACATGTTCTGAAATGCAAGTGTTGTTGTTTGGAGAGCACATCGGTTACGTGTCAGATGTGTAGCCAAGCAGTAATTTGTCGAAATAGCTGCAAATATTAGCCGGTAATATGAAGTGTTGTCAGCTAAAGTCTGATGATGCAGACGACCGTAAGGACGAAGTACCCAAGAGTACCGCTAGGCCGCGCGTCTTTAGCTCAGTGGTACAGCACTGGTCTAATAAACGAGGGGTCGTAAGTTCCGTCCTCACAGGAGAAAGATGAATTTTAGAAATCAGTTGCGCGTCGTGGCCGTATAGCAAACAGTACCTGTGATGACGAACAATTAGCGACAGGCGTTTTTTTAAGAATTACTCTCAGATGCGATTAAGGCGAATGGCGCAGATAAAGCATTTGCCAAAGCGGTACAGCATAAGGTGGGACGAGGCAGTCTGAGTTACATTTTATAGATGTATTTCTCACATATCTCAAAGCCTCTCGCGATATTCGTCGTCGTCGTCGTCGTCGTCGCCGCCGCCGCCGCCGCCGCCGCCGCCGCCGCCGCCGCCGCCGCTTCTGCAGAAGTAGCAAATGGCAATCGTAGCAAATGCAGCGAGGGACGCCCTGCCTTCGATTCCGAATGCACAAAGTGTGTGGTCTTGTTTCTCAGTCTATATTTGGTCGGTCTCGTCAGAGGTTGAATGTAACGAATGGGTGGGAAAGAGCAAGGGGCAGCGGCTGTGTAGAACGAAAACACAAATCCTCAGGGGTGTGAGCGTTTCGAGATGAGTCGTATACATGTAAATGTTGGTCGTCAGTGACCGTGTGGCCTAATGGATAAGGCGTCGGATTTCGGATCTGAAGATTACAGGATTGAATGCTGTCACGCTTGTGTTTTTCCAGTTCTGAAAGAGAAACATAACGTTTTAATGTAGCAATTGAGCAGTACGAAACCGTCTGAATGTTGCTGTTGACCATTTTTTGCTTGGAGATGCTCTTGAGCTTGAAACACACACAACAAGACCGGTGTTAACTAGCGAAATGGTCGGCAGAGTGCCGACACCGCGAGTTTTGACTGGCACTTGCACATATAAAACAAGGTCGTAAAGTAACTCGTTCGGCTTTTGAGTCACATAAAGTATGTGTGTTAATTTTGACGCCACTAGCTCTGCATGTTGTCATGCAATTTCTTTACCTCTCAGAAATGATTATGACATAAAAGTGAAGTACGTGACGAGTGTGACGTTAAGAAAACATTAGGCACCGTGGAGAGATTCTGTATGGGACCACCCAACCCAAACGAGTACTGTGTGACGTGCTACCCGGCAGGTATTCACCGAGGTAGCCGGCTAGCTCAGTCGGTAGAGTGTCAGACTCTTAATCCCAGGGTCGTGGGTTCGAGCCAGACGCTGGGCGGAACGGAATTTTGTTCCGCTGCAGGTGTAAATTACCGTTTTTCTGATTAACGAGATTTAATGGAAATAGCAACTTTAAACTTTGCCTACGTCTCTGTCAGTCGCAAGGCAACTGTATTTGAAGGTGAAGGTGATTTTGTAGACATGTGTGAAAGACGTGTTCTCGTAGCAAATGCGGCGAGGGACGCCCTGCCTTCGATTCCGAATGCACAAAGTGTGTGGTCTTGTTTCTCAGTCTATATTTGGTCGGTCTCGTCAGAGGTTGAATGTAACGAATGGGTGGGAAAGAGCAAGGGGCAGCGGCTGTGTAGAACGAAAACACAAATCCTCAGGGGTGTGAGCGTTTCGAGATGAGTCGTATACATGTAAATGTTGGTCGTCAGTGACCGTGTGGCCTAATGGATAATGCGTCGGATTTCGGATCTGAAGATTACAGGTTCGAATGCTGTCACGCTTGTGTTTTTCCAGTTCTGAAAAAGAAACATAACGTTTTAATGTAGCAATTGAGCAGTACGAAACCGTCTGAATGTTGCTGTTGACCATTTTTTGCTTGGAGATGCTCTTGAGCTTGAAACACACACAACAAGACCGGTGTTAACTAGCGAAATGGTCGGCAGAGTGCCGACACAGCGAGTTTTGACTATCACTTGCACATCTAAAACAACGTCGTAAAGTAACTCGTTCGGCTTTTGAGTCACATAAAGTATGTGTGTTAATTTTGACGCCACTAGCTCTGCATGTTGTCATGCAATTTCTTTACCTCTCAGAAATGATTATGACATAAAAGTGAAGTACGTGACGAGTGTGACGTTAAGAAAACATTAGGCACCATGGAGAGATTCTGTATGGGACCACCCAACCCAAACGAGTACTGTGTGACGTGCTACCCGGCAGGTATTCACCGAGGTAGCCGGCTAGCTCAGTCGGTAGAGTGTCAGACTCTTAATCCCAGGGTCGTGGGTTCGAGCCAGACGCTGGGCGGAACGGAATTTTGTTCCGCTGCAGGTGTAAATTACCGTTTTTCTGATTAACGAGATTTAATGGAAATAGCAACTTTAAACTTTGCCTACGTCTCTGTCAGTCGCAAGGAAACTGTATTTGAAGGTGAAGGTGATTTTGTAGACATGTGTGAAAGACGTGTTCTGAAATGCAAGTGTTGTTGTTTGGAGAGCACATCGGTTACGTGTCAGATGTGTAGCCAAGCAGTAATTTGTCGAAATAGCTGCAAATATTAGCCGGTAATATGAAGTGTTGTCAGCTAAAGTCTGATGATGCAGACGACCGTAAGGACGAAGTACCCAAGAGTACCGCTAGGCCGCGCGTCTTTAGCTCAGTGGTAGAGCACTGGTCTAATAAACGAGGGGTCGTAAGTTCCATCCTCACAGGAGAAAGATGAATTTTGGAAATCAGTTGCGCGTCGTGGCCGTATAGCAAACAGTATCTGTGATGACGAACAATTAGCGACAGGCGTTTTTTTAAGAATTACTCTCAGATGCGATTAAGGCGAATGGCGCAGATAAAGCATTTGCCAAAGCGGTACAGCATAAGGTGGGACGAGGCAGTCTGAATTACATTTTATAGATGTATTTCTCACATATCTCAAAGCCTCTCGCGATATTCGTCGTCGTCGTCGTCGTCGTCGTCGTCGTCGTCGCCGCCGCCGCTTCTGCAGAAGTAGCAAATGGCAATCGTAGCAAATGCGGCTAGGGACGCCCTGCCTTCGATTCCGAATGCACAAAGTGTGTGGTCTTGTTTCTCAGTCTATATTTGGTCGGTCTCGTCAGAGGTTGAATGTAACGAATGGGTGGGAAAGAGCAAGGGGCAGCGGCTGTGTAGAACGAAAACACAAATCCTCAGGGGTGTGAGCGTTTCGAGATGAGTCGTATACATGTAAATGTTGGTCGTCAGTGACCGTGTGGCCTAATGGATAAGGCGTCGGATTTCGGATCTGAAGATTACAGGTTTGAATGCTGTCACGCTTGTGTTTTTACAGTTCTGAAAAAGAAACATAACGTTTTAATGTAGCAATTGAGCAGTACGAAACCGTCTGAATGTTGCTGTTGACCATTTTTTGCTTGGAGATGCTCTTGAGCTTGAAACACACACAACAAGACCGGTGTTAACTAGCGAAATGGTCGGCAGAGTGCCGACACCGCGAGTTTTGACTGGCACTTGCACATATAAAACAAGGTCGTAAAGTAACTCGTTCGGCTTTTGAGTCACATAAAGTATGTGTGTTAATTTTGACGCCACTAGCTCTGCATGTTGTCATGCAATTTCTTTACCTCTCAGAAATGATTATGACATAAAAGTGAAGTACGTGACGAGTGTGACGTTAGGAAAACATTAGGCACCATGGAGAGATTCTGTATGGGACCACCCAACCCAAACGAGTACTGTGTGACGTGCTACCCGGCAGGTATTCACCGAGGTAGCCGGCTAGCTCAGTCGGTAGAGTGTCAGACTCTTAATCCCAGGGTCGTGGGTTCGAGCGAGACGCTGGGCGGAACGGAATTTTGTTCCGCTGCAGGTGTAAATTACCGTTTTTCTGATTAACGAGATTTAATGGAAATAGCAACTTTAAACTTTGCCTACGTCTCTGTCCGTCGCAAGGAAACTGTATTTGAAGGTGAAGGTGATTTTGTAGACATGTGTGAAAGACATGTTCTGAAATGCAAGTGTTGTTGTTTGGAGAGCACATCGGTTACGTGTCAGATGTGTAGCCAAGCAGTAATTTGTCGAAATAGCTGCAAATATTAGCCGGTAATATGAAGTGTTGTCAGCTAAAGTCTGATGATGCAGACGACCGTAAGGACGAAGTACCCAAGAGTACCGCTAGGCCGCGCGTCTTTAGCTCAGTGGTACAGCACTGGTCTAATAAACGAGGGGTCGTAAGTTCCGTCCTCACAGGAGAAAGATGAATTTTAGAAATCAGTTGCGCGTCGTGGCCGTATAGCAAACAGTACCTGTGATGACGAACAATTAGCGACAGGCGTTTTTTTAAGAATTACTCTCAGATGCGATTAAGGCGAATGGCGCAGATAAAGCATTTGCCAAAGCGGTACAGCATAAGGTGGGACGAGGCAGTCTGAGTTACATTTTATAGATGTATTTCTCACATATCTCAAAGCCTCTCGCGATATTCGTCGTCGTCGTCGTCGTCGTCGCCGCCGCCGCCGCCGCCGCCGCCGCCGCCGCCGCCGCTTCTGAAGAAGTAGCAAATGGCAATCGTAGCAAATGCAGCGAGGGACGCCCTGCCTTCGATTCCGAATGCACAAAGTGTGTGGTCTTGTTTCTCAGTCTATATTTGGTCGGTCTCGTCAGAGGTTGAATGTAACGAATGGGTGGGAAAGAGCAAGGGGCAGCGGCTGTGTAGAACGAAAACACAAATCCTCAGGGGTGTGAGCGTTTCGAGATGAGTCGTATACATGTAAATGTTGGTCGTCAGTGACCGTGTGGCCTAATGGATAATGCGTCGGATTTCGGATCTGAAGATTACAGGTTCGAATGCTGTCACGCTTGTGTTTTTCCAGTTCTGAAAAAGAAACATAACGTTTTAATGTAGCAATTGAGCAGTACGAAACCGTCTGAATGTTGCTGTTGACCATTTTTTGCTTGGAGATGCTCTTGAGCTTGAAACACACACAACAAGACCGGTGTTAACTAGCGAAATGGTCGGCAGAGTGCCGACACAGCGAGTTTTGACTATCACTTGCACATCTAAAACAACGTCGTAAAGTAACTCGTTCGGCTTTTGAGTCACATAAAGTATGTGTGTTAATTTTGACGCCACTAGCTCTGCATGTTGTCATGCAATTTCTTTACCTCTCAGAAATGATTATGACATAAAAGTGAAGTACGTGACGAGTGTGACGTTAAGAAAACATTAGGCACCATGGAGAGATTCTGTATGGGACCACCCAACCCAAACGAGTACTGTGTGACGTGCTACCCGGCAGGTATTCACCGAGGTAGCCGGCTAGCTCAGTCGGTAGAGTGTCAGACTCTTAATCCCAGGGTCGTGGGTTCGAGCCAGACGCTGGGCGGAACGGAATTTTGTTCCGCTGCAGGTGTAAATTACCGTTTTTCTGATTAACGAGATTTAATGGAAATAGCAACTTTAAACTTTGCCTACGTCTCTGTCAGTCGCAAGGAAACTGTATTTGAAGGTGAAGGTGATTTTGTAGACATGTGTGAAAGACGTGTTCTGAAATGCAAGTGTTGTTGTTTGGAGAGCACATCGGTTACGTGTCAGATGTGTAGCCAAGCAGTAATTTGTCGAAATAGCTGCAAATATTAGCCGGTAATATGAAGTGTTGTCAGCTAAAGTCTGATGATGCAGACGACCGTAAGGACGAAGTACCCAAGAGTACCGCTAGGCCGCGCGTCTTTAGCTCAGTGGTAGAGCACTGGTCTAATAAACGAGGGGTCGTAAGTTCCATCCTCACAGGAGAAAGATGAATTTTGGAAATCAGTTGCGCGTCGTGGCCGTATAGCAAACAGTATCTGTGATGACGAACAATTAGCGACAGGCGTTTTTTTAAGAATTACTCTCAGATGCGATTAAGGCGAATGGCGCAGATAAAGCATTTGCCAAAGCGGTACAGCATAAGGTGGGACGAGGCAGTCTGAATTACATTTTATAGATGTATTTCTCACATATCTCAAAGCCTCTCGCGATATTCGTCGTCGTCGTCGTCGCCGCCGCCGCCGCCGCCGCCGCCGCCGCCGCTTCTGCAGAAGTAGCAAATGGCAATCGTAGCAAATGCAGCGAGGGACGCCCTGCCTTCGATTCCGAATGCACAAAGTGTGTGGTCTTGTTTCTCAGTCTATATTTGGTCGGTCTCGTCAGAGGTTGAATGTAACGAATGGGTGGGAAAGAGCAAGGGGCAGCGGCTGTGTAGAACGAAAACACAAATCCTCAGGGGTGTGAGCGTTTCGAGATGAGTCGTATACATGTGAATGTTGGTCGTCAGTGACCGTGTGGCCTAATGGATAAGGCGTCGGATTTCGGATCTGAAGATGACAGGTTTGAATGCTGTCACGCTTGTGTTTTTCCAGTTCTGAAAAAGAAACATAACGTTTTAATGTAGCAATTGAGCTGTACGAAACCGTCTGAATGTTGCTGTTGACCATTTTTTGCTTGGAGATGCTCTTGAGCTTGAAACACACACAACAAGACCGGTGTTAACTAGCGAAATGGTCGGCAGAGTGCCGACACCGCGAGTTTTGACTGGCACTTGCACATATAAAACAAGGTCGTAAAGTAACTCGTTCGGCTTTTGAGTCACATAAAGTATGTGTGTTAATTTTGACGCCACTAGCTCTGCATGTTGTCATGCAATTTCTTTACCTCTCAGAAATGATTATGACATAAAAGTGAAGTACGTGACGAGTGTGACGTTAAGAAAACATTAGGCGCCATGGAGAGATTCTGTATGGGACCACCCAACCCAAACGAGTACTGTGTGACGTGCTACCCGGCAGGTATTCACCGAGGTAGCCGGCTAGCTCAGTCGGTAGAGTGTCAGACTCTTAATCCCAGGGTCATGGGTTCGAGCCAGACGCTGGGCGGAACGGAATTTTGTTCCGCTGCAGGTGTAAATTACCGTTTTTCTGATTAACGAGATTTAATGGAAATAGCAACTTTAAACTTTGCCTACGTCTCTGTCAGTCGCAAGGAAACTGTATTTGAAGGTGAAGGTGATTTTGTAGACATGTGTGAAAGACGTGTTCTCGTAGCAAATGCGGCGAGGGACGCCCTGCCTTCGATTCCGAATGCACAAAGTGTGTGGTCTTGTTTCTCAGTCTATATTTGGTCGGTCTCGTCAGAGGTTGAATGTAACGAATGGGTGGGAAAGAGCAAGGGGCAGCGGCTGTGTAGAACGAAAACACAAATCCTCAGGGGTGTGAGCGTTTCGAGATGAGTCGTATACATGTAAATGTTGGTCGTCAGTGACCGTGTGGCCTAATGGATAAGGCGTCGGATTTCGGATCTGAAGATTACAGGTTTGAATGCTGTCACGCTTGTGTTTTTACAGTTCTGAAAAAGAAACATAACGTTTTAATGTAGCAATTGAGCAGTACGAAACCGTCTGAATGTTGCTGTTGACCATTTTTTGCTTGGAGATGCTCTTGAGCTTGAAACACACACAACAAGACCGGTGTTAACTAGCGAAATGGTCGGCAGAGTGCCGACACCGCGAGTTTTGACTGGCACTTGCACATATAAAACAAGGTCGTAAAGTAACTCGTTCGGCTTTTGAGTCACATAAAGTATGTGTGTTAATTTTGACGCCACTAACTCTGCATGTTGTCATGCAATTTCTTTACCTCTCAGAAATGATTATGACATAAAAGTGAAGTACGTGACGAGTGTGACGTTAGGAAAACATTAGGCACCATGGAGAGATTCTGTATGGGACCACCCAACCCAAACGAGTACTGTGTGACGTGCTACCCGGCAGGTATTCACCGAGGTAGCCGGCTAGCTCAGTCGGTAGAGTGTCAGACTCTTAATCCCAGGGTCGTGGGTTCGAGCCAGACGCTGGGCGGAACGGAATTTTGTTCCGCTGCAGGTGTAAATTACCGTTTTTCTGATTAACGAGATTTAATGGAAATAGCAACTTTAAACTTTGCCTACGTCTCTGTCCGTCGCAAGGAAACTGTATTTGAAGGTGAAGGTGATTTTGTAGACATGTGTGAAAGACATGTTCTGAAATGCAAGTGTTGTTGTTTGGAGAGCACATCGGTTACGTGTCAGATGTGTAGCCAAGCAGTAATTTGTCGAAATAGCTGCAAATATTAGCCGGTAATATGAAGTGTTGTCAGCTAAAGTCTGATGATGCAGACGACCGTAAGGACGAAGTACCCAAGAGTACCGCTAGGCCGCGCGTCTTTAGCTCAGTGGTACAGCACTGGTCTAATAAACGAGGGGTCGTAAGTTCCGTCCTCACAGGAGAAAGATGAATTTTAGAAATCAGTTGCGCGTCGTGGCCGTATAGCAAACAGTACCTGTGATGACGAACAATTAGCGACAGGCGTTTTTTTTATGAATTACTCTCAGATGCGATTAAGGCGAATGGCGCAGATAAAGCATTTGCCAAAGCGGTACAGCATAAGGTGGGACGAGGCAGTCTGAGTTACATTTTATAGATGTATTTCTCACATATCTCAAAGCCTCTCGCGATATTCGTCGTCGTCGTCGTCGTCGTCGTCGCCGCCGCCGCCGCCGCCGCCGCCGCCGCCGCTTCTGCAGAAGTAGCAAATGGCAATCGTAGCAAATGCAGCGAGGGACGCCCTGCCTTCGATTCCGAATGCACAAAGTGTGTGGTCTTGTTTCTCAGTCTATATTTGGTCGGTCTCGTCAGAGGTTGAATGTAACGAATGGGTGGGAAAGAGCAAGGGGCAGCGGCTGTGTAGAACGAAAACACAAATCCTCAGGGGTGTGAGCGTTTCGAGATGAGTCGTATACATGTAAATGTTGGTCGTCAGTGACCGTGTGGCCTAATGGATAAGGCGTCGGATTTCGGATCTGAAGATTACAGGTTTGAATGCTGTCACGCTTGTGTTTTTCCAGTTCTGAAAAAGAAACATAACGTTTTAATGTAGCAATTGAGCAGTACGAAACCGTCTGAATGTTGCTGTTGACCATTTTTTGCTTGGAGATGCTCTTGAGCTTGAAACACACACAACAAGACCGGTGTTAACTAGCGAAATGGTCGGCAGAGTGCCGACACCGCGAGTTTTGACTGGCACTTGCACATATAAAACAAGGTCGTAAAGTAACTCGTTCGGCTTTTGAGTCACATAAAGTATGTGTGTTAATTTTGACGCCACTAGCTCTGCATGTTGTCATGCAATTTCTTTACCTCTCAGAAATGATTATGACATAAAAGTGAAGTACGTGACGAGTGTGACGTTAGGAAAACATTAGGCACCATGGAGAGATTCTGTATGGGACCACCCAACCCAAACGAGTACTGTGTGACGTGCTACCCGGCAGGTATTCACCGAGGTAGCTGGCTAGCTCAGTCGGTAGAGTGTCAGACTCTTAATCCCAGGGTCGTGGGTTCGAGCCAGACGCTGGGCGGAACGGAATTTTGTTCCGCTGCAGGTGTAAATTACCGTTTTTCTGATTAACGAGATTTAATGGAAATAGCAACTTTAAACTTTGCCTACGTATCTGTCAGTCGCAAGGAAACTGTATTTGAAGGTGAAGGTGATTTTGTAGACATGTGTGAAAGACATGTTCTGAAATGCAAGTGTTGTTGTTTGGAGAGCACATCGGTTACGTGTCAGATGTGTAGCCAAGCAGTAATTTGTCGAAATAGCTGCAAATATTAGCCGGTAATATGAAGTGTTGTCAGCTAAAGTCTGATGATGCAGACGACCGTAAGGACGAAGTACCCAAGAGTACCTCTAGGCCGCGCGTCTTTAGCTCAGTGGTAGAGCACTGGTCTAATAAACGAGGGGTCGTAAGTTCCATCCTCACAGGAGAAAGATGAATTTTGGAAATCAGTTGCGCGTCGTGGCCGTATAGCAAACAGTATCTGTGATGACGAACAATTAGCGACAGGCGTTTTTTTAAGAATTACTCTCAGATGCGATTAAGGCGAATGGCGCAGATAAAGCATTTGCCAAAGCGGTACAGCATAAGGTGGGACGAGGCAGTCTGCGTTACATTTTATAGATGTATTTCTCACATATCTCAAAGCCTCTCGCGATATTCGTCGTCGTCGTCGTCGTCGTCGTCGTCGTCGCCGCCGCCGCCGCTTCTGCAGAAGTAGCAAATGGCAATCGTAGCAAATGCAGCGAGGGACGCCCTGCCTTCGATTCCGAATGCACAAAGTGTGTGGTCTTGTTTCTCAGTCTATATTTGGTCGGTCTCGTCAGAGGTTGAATGTAACGAATGGGTGGGAAAGAGCAAGGGGCAGCGGCTGTGTAGAACGAAAACACAAATCCTCAGGGGTGTGAGCGTTTCGAGATGAGTCGTATACATGTAAATGTTGGTCGTCAGTGACCGTGTGGCCTAATGGATAAGGCGTCGGATTTCGGATCTGAAGATTACAGGTTTGAATGCTGTCACGCTTGGGTTTTTCCAGTTCTGAAAAAGAAACATAACGTTTTAATGTAGCAATTGAGCAGTACGAAACCGTCTGAATGTTGCTGTTGACCATTTTTTGCTTGGAGATGCTCTTGAACTTGAAACACACACAACAAGACCGGTGTTAACTAGCGAAATGGTCGGCAGAGTGCCGACACCGCGAGTTTTGACTGGCACTTGCACATATAAAACAAGGTCGTAAAGTAACTCGTTCGGCTTTTGAGTCACATAAAGTATGTGTGTTAATTTTGACGCCACTAGCTCTGCATGTTGTCATGCAATTTCTTTACCTCTCAGAAATGATTATGACATAAAAGTGAAGTACGTGACGAGTGTGACGTTAGGAAAACATTAGGCACCATGGAGAGATTCTGTATGGGACCACCCAACCCAAACGAGTACTGTGTGACGTGCTACCCGGCAGGTATTCACCGAGGTAGCCGGCTAGCTCAGTCGGTAGAGTGTCAGACTCTTAATCCCAGGGTCGTGGGTTCGAGCCAGACGCTGGGCGGAACGGAATTTTGTTCCGCTGCAGGTGTAAATTACCGTTTTTCTGATTAACGAGATTTAATGGAAATAGCAACTTTAAACTTTGCCTACGTCTCTGTCAGTCGCAAGGAAACTGTATTTGAAGGTGAAGGTGATTTTGTAGACATGTGTGAAACACATGTTCTGAAATGCAAGTGTTGTTGTTTGGAGAGCACATCGGTTACGTGTCAGATGTGTAGCCAAGCAGTAATTTGTCGAAATAGCTGCAAATATTAGCCGGTAATATGAAGTGTTGTCAGCTAAAGTCTGATGATGCAGACGACCGTAAGGACGAAGCACCCAAGAGTACCGCTAGGCCGCGCGTCTTTAGCTCAGTGGTAGAGCACTGATCTAATAAACGAGGGGTCGTAAGTTCCATCCTCACAGGAGAAAGATGAATTTTGGAAATCAGTTGCGCGTCGTGGCCGTATAGCAAACAGTATCTGTGATGACGAACAATTAGCGACAGGCGTTTTTTTAAGAATTACTCTCAGATGCGATTAAGGCGAATGGCGCAGATAAAGCATTTGCCAAAGCGGTACAGCATAAGGTGGGACGAGGCAGTCTGAATTACATTTTATAGATGTTTTTCTCACATATCTCAAAGCCTCTCGCGATATTCGTCGTCGTCGTCGTCGTCGTCGTCGTCGCCGCCGCCGCTTCTGCAGAAGTAGCAAATGGCAATCGTAGCAAATGCGGCGAGGGACGCCCTGCCTTCGATTCCGAATGCACAAATTGTGTGGTCTTGTTTCTCAGTCTATATTTGGTCGGTCTCGTCAGAGGTTGAATGTAACGAATGGGTGGGAAAGAGCAAGGGGCAGCGGCTGTGTAGAACGAAAACACAAATCCTCAGGGGTGTGAGCGTTTCGAGATGAGTCGTATACATGTAAATGTTGGTCGTCAGTGACCGTGTGGCCTAATGGATAATGCGTCGGATTTCGGATCTGAAGATTACAGGTTCGAATGCTGTCACGCTTGTGTTTTTACAGTTCTGAAAAAGAAACATAACGTTTTAATGTAGCAATTGAGCAGTACGAAACCGTCTGAATGTTGCTGTTGACCATTTTTTGCTTGGAGATGCTCTTGAGCTTGAAACACACACAACAAGACCGGTGTTAACTAGCGAAATGGTCGGCAGAGTGCCGACACAGCGAGTTTTGACTATCACTTGCACATCTAAAGCAACGTCGGAAAGTAACTCGTTCGGCTTTTGAGTCACATAAAGTATGTGTGTTAATTTTGACGCCACTAGCTCTGCATGTTGTCATGCAATTTCTTTATCTCTCAGAAATGATTATGACATAAAAGTGAAGTACGTGACGAGTGTGACGTTAGGAAAACATTAGGCATCATGGAGAGATTCTGTATGGGACCACCCAACCCAAACGAGTACTGTGTGACGTGCTACCCGGCAGGTATTCACCGAGGTAGCCGGCTAGCTCAGTCGGTAGAGTGTCAGACTCTTAATCCCAGGGTCGTGGGTTCGAGCCAGACGCTGGGCGGAACGGAATTTTGTTCCGCTGCAGGTGTAAATTACCGTTTTTCTGATTAACGAGATTTAATGGAAATAGCAACTTTAAACTTTGCCTACGTCTCTGTCAGTCGCAAGGAAACTGTATTTGAAGGTGAAGGTGATTTTGTAGACATGTGTGAAAGACGTGTTCTGAAATGCAAGTGTTGTTGTTTGGAGAGCACATCGGTTACGTGTCAGATGTGTAGCCAAGCAGTAATTTGTCGAAATAGCTGCAAATATTAGCCGGTAATATGAAGTGTTGTCAGCTAAAGTCTGATGATGCAGACGACCGTAAGGACGAAGTACCCAAGAGTACCGCTAGGCCGCGCGTCTTTAGCTCAGTGGTAGAGCACGGGTCTAATAAACGAGGGGTCGTAAGTTCCATCCTCACAGGAGACAGATGAATTTTGGAAATCAGTTGCGCGTCGTGGCCGTATAGCAAACAGTATCTGTGATGACGAACAATTAGCGACAGGCGTTTTTTTAAGAATTACTCTCAGATGCGATTAAGGCGAATGGCGCAGATAAAGCATTTGCCAAAGCGGTACAGCATAAGGTGGGACGAGGCAGTCTGAATTACATTTTATAGATGTATTTCTCACATATCTCAAAGCCTCTCGCGAAATTCGTCGTCGTCGTCGTCGTCGTCGTCGTCGTCGTCGTCGCCGCCGCCGCCGCTTCTGCAGAAGTAGCAAATGGCAATCGTAGCAAATGCAGCGAGGGACGCCCTGCCTTCGATTCCGAATGCACAAAGTGTGTGGTCTTGTTTCTCAGTCTATATTTGGTCGGTCTCGTCAGAGGTTGAATGTAACGAATGGGTGGGAAAGAGCAAGGGGCAGCGGCTGTGTAGAACGAAAACACAAATCCTCAGGGGTGTGAGCGTTTGGAGATGAGTCGTATACATGTAAATGTTGGTCGTCAGTGACCGTGTGGCCTAATGGATAAGGCGTCGGATTTCGGATCTGAAGATTACAGGTTTGAATGCTGTCACGCTTGTGTTTTTCCAGTTCTGAAAAAGAAACATAACGTTTTAATGTAGCAATTGAGCAGTACGAAACCGTCTGAATGTTGCTGTTGACCATTTTTTGCTTGGAGATGCTCTTGAGCTTGAAACACACACAACAAGACCGGTGTTAACTAGCGAAATGGTCGGCAGAGTGCCGACACAGCGAGTTTTGACTATCACTTGCACATCTAAAACAACGTCGGAAAGTAACTCGTTCGGCTTTTGAGTCACATAAAGTATGTGTGTTAATTTTGACGCCACTAGCTCTGCATGTTGTCATGCAATTTCTTTATCTCTCAGAAATGATTATGACATAAAAGTGAAGTACGTGACGAGTGTGACGTTAGGAAAACATTAGGCATCATGGAGAGATTCTGTATGGGACCACCCAACCCAAACGAGTACTGTGTGACGTGCTACCCGGCAGGTATTCACCGAGGTAGCCGGCTAGCTCAGTCGGTAGAGTGTCAGACTCTTAATCCCAGGGTCGTGGGTTCGAGCCAGACGCTGTGCGGAACGGAATTTTGTTCCGCTGCAGGTGTAAATTACCGTTTTTCTGATTAACGAGATTTAATGGAAATAGCAACTTTAAACTTTGCCTACGTCTCTGTCAGTCGCAAGGAAACTGTATTTGAAGGTGAAGGTGATTTTGTAGACATGTGTGAAAGACGTGTTCTGAAATGCAAGTGTTGTTGTTTGGAGAGCACATCGGTTACGTGTCAGATGTGTAGCCAAGCAGTAATTTGTCGAAATAGCTGCAAATATTAGCCGGTAATATGAAGTGTTGTCAGCTAAAGTCTGATGATGCAGACGACCGTAAGGACGAAGTACCCAAGAGTACCGCTAGGCCGCGCGTCTTTAGCTCAGTGGTAGAGCACTGGTCTAATAAACGAGGGGTCGTAAGTTCCATCCTCACAGGAGAAAGATGAATTTTAGAAATCAGTTGCTCGTCGTGGCCGTATAGCAAACAGTATCTGTGATGACGAACAATTAGCGACAGGCGTTTTTTTAAGAATTACTCTCAGATGCGATTAAGGCGAATGGCGCAGATAAAGCATTTGCCAAAGCGGTACAGCATAAGGTGGGACGAGGCAGTCTGAATTACATTTTATAGATGTATTTCTCACATATCTCAAAGCCTCTCGCGATATTCGTCGTCGTCGTCGTCGTCGTCGTCGCCGCCGCCGCCGCTTCTGCAGAAGTAGCAAATGGCAATCGTAGCAAATGCAGCGAGGGACGCCCTGCCTTCGATTCCGAATGCACAAAGTGTGTGGTCTTGTTTCTCAGTCTATATTTGGTCGGTCTCGTCAGAGGTTGAATGTAACGAATGGGTGGGAAAGAGCAAGGGGCAGCGGCTGTGTAGAACGAAAACACAAATCCTCAGGGGTGTGAGCGTTTCGAGATGAGTCGTATACATGTAAATGTTGGTCGTCAGTGACCGTGTGGCCTAATGGATAATGCGTCGGATTTCGGATCTGAAGATTACAGGTTCGAATGCTGTCACGCTTGTGTTTTTCCAGTTCTGAAAAAGAAACATAACGTTTTAATGTAGCAATTGAGCAGTACGAAACCGTCTGAATGTTGCTGTTGACCATTTTTTGCTTGGAGATGCTCTTGAGCTTGAAACACACACAACAAGACCGGTGTTAACTAGCGAAATGGTCGGCAGAGTGCCGACACAGCGAGTTTTGACTATCACTTGCACATCTAAAACAACGTCGGAAAGTAACTCGTTCGGCTTTTGAGTCACATAAAGTATGTGTGTTAATTTTGACGCCACTAGCTCTGCATGTTGTCATGCAATTTCTTTACCTCTCAGAAATGATTATGACATAAAAGTGAAGTACGTGACGAGTGTGACGTTAGGAAAACATTAGGCACCATGGAGAGATTCTGTATGGGACCACCCAACCCAAACGAGTACTGTGTGACGTGCTACCCGGCAGGTATTCACCGAGGTAGCCGGCTAGCTCAGTCGGTAGAGTGTCAGACTCTTAATCCCAGGGTCGTGGGTTCGAGCCAGACGCTGGGCGGAACGGAATTTTGTTCCGCTGCAGGTGTAAATTACCGTTTTTCTGATTAACGAGATTTAATGGAAATAGCAACTTTAAACTTTGCCTACGTCTCTGTCAGTCGCAAGGAAACTGTATTTGAAGGTGAAGGTGATTTTGTAGACATGTGTGAAACACATGTTCTGAAATGCAAGTGTTGTTGTTTGGAGAGCACATCGGTTACGTGTCAGATGTGTAGCCAAGCAGTAATTTGTCGAAATAGCTGCAAATATTAGCCGGTAATATGAAGTGTTGTCAGCTAAAGTCTGATGATGCAGACGACCGTAAGGACGAAGCACCCAAGAGTACCGCTAGGCCGCGCGTCTTTAGCTCAGTGGTAGAGCACTGGTCTAATAAACGAGGGGTCGTAAGTTCCATCCTCACAGGAGAAAGATGAATTTTGGAAATCAGTTGCGCGTCGTGGCCGTATAGCAAACAGTATCTGTGATGACGAACAATTAGCGACAGGCGTTTTTTTAAGAATTACTCTCAGATGCGATTAAGGCGAATGGCGCAGATAAAGCATTTTTTAAAAAAAAAAAAAAAAAAAAAAAAAAAACTTTATTAATAATACAACATTAATTTAATTATACAACATCTTAATATATAACTAAGTATGATACAAAAGTCAAATACAAGAAACTATTCCCATACTATTAACCCACCACCTCAAATAATTAGTGGGTCCTTATTACAAACTACTAATTGGCAGTGTTTTACTTGTGTGGCACTAACTACGGGCATGATTAATAAGTTACTTGTTAGACTACCTTACATGACTATTCTAGTGTGATCTGCAGTGTTACAGTATGTGCCAGAAGTTATGCATACAAACCTACTGTTATTTAGCCTGCCCACCGAGCTAACCCCAGTGGGCGTGCCCCTGGCACTGGGCTGGCTATGACTTTTACTTCACTGCAGTCCCTACCTTGTTAGTATGTTAGTATTTCTAGTTCTTACTTAAGCTACTTTCTACTCAAAAAATAGTTGTGCGATAATTCCAATTCCGGGTAGTGCACCTGCCATCCTTGTCCGAAGACGCGGCGGATTCCAGCCATGAAATAGCTGGCCAGATCCGCGCCTGGCGGTAGTGCAGGTGCAACTCGGTCAAGTTCGGTTTGGTACTTGATTAGTTCCTTGCCCTAATAAAGTCCCTCATGACTTTCATCGAGATCTCATTTGCCAGACTGTTGAGGACTCTGAAAGTGTCGGCACGCCGCAGCAAGGTATATGTATCTTGGCTAGGAAGTTGCGCTCTAAGTTCACTTGCCACTCCATCATACAACGTGCAGTTGTAGATGACGTGTTCGGGAGTTCCTTCCGGAGCACCACAGTCACACGCTGGTGTCGCCTGTTTACCAAATCGGCAAAGGTATGCCGGATATGGCCCATGTCCTGTCAGGAAGTGCAGCAGACCCCTACTTGGCTGAAAGTATCCCATTTTTAATCTTTCTGCAACATCTGGAAGTAGCTCAAAAACTCGTCTCCCAGTTCCTTCCCCTTCCCACTGACTCTGCCATAGTTCCTCCCCCCTTCTCTTGATTGCGTATTTGTCCCCTACTTGCACACCCATGATTTCCCTAGTCTTTTCAACTTTCCCCTTTGTTACCCAATACCACGCTGCCTGCTCCCTAATTTTTATATCAAGGGGACATAATCCCATAATAACTAGCAACGCCCCCCCAGGAGTAGTTCTGTATGCCCCAGCAGATCTTAGTAGCATACTTCGCTGCACCCTCCTCACGGCCATGGCAGGCGCCACCCTCGTGAGCCTGTGTGCCCAGACCCCGCTGGCATACCCTACTAAGGAAGTCAGAATGCTATTATGATATAATTTTATTAGGTGGGGGGGTAAGTGAAATCTTTTGTGTCCTATGTTTATTAAGTTATTAAGGATTTCTATCGCGCGCTGTGCAATCATTTCTATGTGCGTCGCGTAATTCCATTTTTCGTCTATTATTACTCCAAGATACCTAGCTTCGCGTCGCCGGAGAACTGGGGCTCCCGCAATCCTGACAGTTGGATTTCTTATCAGACTGCCTTTTAGTAGAAGATATGTTGATTTGTGTGGTGCAATTCTCATTTTTGCCTCTCGGCACCATTCCTGGAGAATTTGCATTGACCTTTCCACTTTTGGCTCTAAGTCTTCTCGGCTACGGCCACCTACCAGCAGGAGGAGGTCGTCAGCGTAGGCTATCACGTCTAGCACATCTCTACATTGTTGTAACCTGACTAACAGGGGCTCTATGTTTACGTCCCAAAAGAGTGGCCCCAGGACCGATCCCTGGGGGCACCCCTTCGTACAGGTCTCACTTACTCTCTCGCTAGGCGATGATAGCCAGACCTCCCTGTCCATGCAATAGCTCCTCAGACAGCCATACAGGGGCCCTGGACACTCCATCTCACGCAAACGTGAGAAGAGCGAGGGCCACCAGAGGTTGTCAAAGGCGCCACTGATGTCCACCATGATGCCTACGACATACTTGTGCGTGGATGAGCCACAGACCTCAGCCGCCAGGGCGATTGCGTCAGACGCTGATCGCCCCGGCCTAAAGCCGAACTGCCTGTCACTCATTCCACGCAGCATCCTATGTGCGGTCAGTCTGTCCGCCAGCAGCCTCTCCAGCAGCTTCCCCATGGTGTCTAACAGGCATATAGGTCTATAGGATTTGGGATCCATAGGGTCCTTGTCCTTTCCTTTTTGTATGATTACTACATTTGCAGTCTTCCATACTCTCGGAAATTTCCCAGCTGTGAGACACTCATTGAAGAGCCGCGTTAGAGGAGCCACCAGCTGTGGGGCGAGGAACTGTACCACCTCTGCTACAATGCCGTCCGGTCCTGGCGCCTTCCCCTTCTTTAATGATTTGATATGTGCTGCGACTTCTGCTTCAGAGAAAGGGTACACTCTAGTATTATTGGTATATTCTAGAGAATCCTCCCTGCGGATTTGCCTTTGAGAGTCATCATCATCATGTTCATCATCGTCCGGTAGCAGAGTGCGCAGGAGAACTTCAGCAGTTTCCTTCCACGACTCTGTCACTCGGTCTCCATCTCGGATGGTCGAGAGAACCGCGGGGGATTTAACCTTTTCCCTTACGAGTTTGTAGGGTATTCCCCAGGGATCGGTATCGAGCTGATTTAGCACATACTTCTCCCAACTCCTTGTTCTTACTTCCTTTAATTCCCTTTGAAAATTTTCTTTCTCATCTCTGTAGCGCTGCAGCCAGTATTGCTTCTCTTGCCAGACGGCACTTCGCTGGTAGTACCTCCTCGCCCGTCTAACAGACCGACGCATACCTTCCAGTTCGGCAGTCCATGGTGATGGTGAGGCCGCCACGGCCCTCCTCCTGGTTGGCACGGCGACCTTTACCGCCCTAACGATGGAGCCTACCAGTTCTTCGGCGTACCTGTCGACATCCAGGCCACCCTCAGGCAACGGAGGAACGTCACACTCCTGAGCCAGGCATTCCCAATTTGTCTTGTGAAAGTTATATTGAATCTCCCACCCCAGGTCCCAGCGGCACTCTTCATCTCCTATGCAAAAAGTAATCAAGTTGTGATCGCTTGTGGTAGCGTGCTCTATCACATTCCAGCTGTGGATGAGGTTTATAGCATTCGGTGATGCTAACGTCACATCGATGTTGGTGCCTTGTCCCCCTCCTCCCGCATAGGTGGGGGGGTTCCCTGCTTTATTTACTACCACCAGCTGTGACGCCATTATTGCTTCCTCTGCCCTTTCACCATTTTCGTCCCTGGTGCCGCTGTGCCATAGGGGGGATTTCGCGTTCATGTCTGCTGTGACTATTACCTTACGCCCACGTAACGCCATCATTACCCTAGAGAGATGTTCTATGAAATGTTCGAAGTTTCCCCCGTACTGAAAGTACATATTAACAATATATAATATCCCGGCGGGTGACTGCAACTCGATGACGTTACAGTGGCAATCAGAGAGTTGCGCTATTTTTGTGGCTCTGAGGGCCTTATTTGTTATTACTATTAACGCCCTTGGCTCCTCTCCTGTAAAGATGGTTTGCCATGTTTTCGACATGAATGATATTTGCCCGGCCCAGTAGTATGGCTCCTGTAGACAGAGTACATCTAGTCTCCTCTCCTCCACTACTTTTCGGAGTTCCTGCATGACCAACCGACTATTATGAGTGTTTAGCTGCCCTACCGTGATTGAATTTAGGGTTGTCATTAAGGAAAATAAGTGTGGAAGTAACATTCAGGCCATGATTTGTTAAAGTCGAATGCTACTCTACCATTAGCTAGGACAGCCTGTGCATAAATTTCGTCCAGCTTGAATTCTTCACCTCTTCTCTCAAATACTTTCATCACCAGGTCACGCAGGGCTCCGAAATCAGTGGGAAGATTCACTGACTTCAGCTGTATTCTATCTACAGCCTCCATCGCCGTGAAGGTGACCATTCTGCCATGTTCATGACCTACGCGTACGACGTGCCTCAAAGCTGTAGTGAGGATCGCTGGTTGCTCCAGACGCGATAGCTGCATCGCGAACTCCAAGTTGGGATAGATCCGTCTTGGGTCCGCTCCTACAGCCGGTTTATCGTCTTGCAGCTGTGCCACACTTGTGCTCGTAGTGGTGCTTGTGACTGTGCTGTCTTGCAGGGTAAAAGTTGGAAGACTCCCTGGGACAGGAGCAGAGCTGTTCCTTCTGGGTAAAGATTGAGGCTGTGAGCCTGGGTTAACTGCTTTTCCGTCATGCTCCTCATTTTCTTCTTCAGGTTCTGTTTGAATACAAAGATCAACCATTTTTACTTCCTGTGTCCCTTTTAATTCAAGCTTTGAGACGAAAGTTTCAGCTTCAGGGTTTAATTTTGAGTGAGGAGCTGGAGATGTTGAGGGTGGAGACTCACTAGCAGCCCAGAAGTCGTCTACAATTACCTCAATTTCTTTTATTTCGTGCATTATTTCTCTTATCTCTTCGAATCTCGGATCAGAGTCAGTTTGTGTACTGAAGTCAATCATCGTTGCTTTTCGTTCTTGCATTTGTTTTAGAGACTTCAAAAATTTATTAAACCTTTCTGCCCTTTCAGCGTCCCTTTTTCTTTTGCTGGGAGACTTCCTTTTGATGTTCGTCCTTCTTATGTTACCAGCATCAGCCATAGTCAATTCGGGATATGAGTCTCTGCTCTAGCAGTTTGTAGGTCGGGCAGTTTCTTCCTGCCATACCACAGGTTTTCTTTCCTCTCCGTGTGCAGGGAATGCACACCACGGACTTCTTACATTCCTTCCTCATATGTTCCTCCTCTCCGCATCTGGAGCAAGCAGGTTTCCTACTACAGTATTTGTGTATGTGATCAATATCCCCACAGTTCTGACACCGGGGGACAACAAGGTAGTCCTTGACATTAACAGAGTGAAAACCTATGTATACCCTGCCCATAGCTGTCAATTTCCTCCATAGGGATCCTGTGACTTCTGCTACGTGGTGGACTGTATCTTTATCCTTAGGCCCAGTTTTAAACCTAAGTTTAAAGTCTTTTAGGAAAGTTTCCATGTTGCCTTCTGAGTCAAAGTTTTGCTCATAGATCGTCTTACACAGGTCCTCGTCCGTTATGGACTTTGGCACATCATAAAGAATGACCAAGGGGTTCTTCTTACGGGGGGGTTCACATCTGACTGCCTTACATAGCTGTTGATTCGCCAAAAGCTTGTTCTTGTCCTCCTCAGTGGCAACGTCGACAATCACTACATTCTTTGTAGCCTTAATCCTGTTAATTTTAATTTTGTCCTTAACTGGGTTGACTGAAGTCGCGAAGACTTCTTGGACCTTCTTTATGTTCTGGCCAGGCATTGGTCTCAAAAAGACCGCTGTTTCCGGCCGCTTGGACACTTTGACGATAGTTTCTCTAGTTGTGGGAGCCTTGGGTGCAGCTTGCGCCGCGACCCCAGCCCATGTCCTAGCAGGCTGTTTCCGGAGCCTTTCATTCTGTCTTTCGAGCTCCTCTAGTCGTCCTTCGAGTTTGGCGTTGGCTATTGCCCATGCCGCCAACTCGTTTTTCAATGCCTGTACCGCGGTTTGACTAATTTTACCGTTCTTTACGTTATGGTCCAGGAACTGGCTTAATCTTAGATGCCTTTCCATGCTGCATTCTACCATTGCCTGACCCAGGCCTTCCTGTGGCGAGGGATCAGCTAGCGTCGAAAGCCTCGCAGGCGCACTCAAATCGCTTGTCTCGTTTGTAGCCATCATCATTATTTGACAAGCGAAAAAAAAAAAAAAGGGGTTGGGAACCCGTCTCTTTCCCCGGACCGGTTCCTCTGGCATGGGGGGGGACTAAGATTGCAGCTCGCTCACCAACCTCGCCCCTAGGTCAAGAGCATTCCTGAGCTGTCAGGTTCAGCGCACCGTTTCCAACGCACTGGTCCTCTTCAGCGGCCTCCTCATCGACGATTTCACCCAGCGATCACCGGCAAGTGCACCCCGCACTCCGGAGAAGCGGATGCACTTCTCGCCCTTCGCCGCCTACTCGCCCGAGCTTCCACCTTTCGGCCAAGGACCCGCTCCTACTCAGGTGGCGGGCCGGTCACCCAGTCTTTCGGCGGTCTGGACCCAGATAACCTGGCCCAGACGATGTCACCACCATCTGGGTTTGGCGGACCACGCCTCGGTTACCCAGAGGCGCGGCGAAGCACCCTTGCCGAATCGCGCCGAGGTCCCACGCCGACAAAAGAGGTCGCCAGCATGCGGGGCACCTGATGGTCTGTGCCCTGCGTAAAAATAGGGGAGGGGAGGGGAGCAGAAGCTACCCAGTGGTGGGGAGTCGCCAAGGCGCCATCACCCACCCCCGAGCAGCTCCACTCGACCCTCCCCTCCCCAGGGACAGATGTTGTGTCCCTCTTGCGCAGCTTCCCCTGCGCCATGCACCCTTTGCTTTCGCCTTGGGTTGGGAGACATTTAACGTCGTCCAGGACGTGAGGAACGTCGGCAGCCGGACTGCAGGGCCCCAGGAAAGCCGTGAGGCTCACCCTCATACCCTCGCCCGACCACCGGGCTCAACTCAAGGGAGACAGGTGGAGTGTCTCCCGTAACGCAGCTACTCCTGCGCCATGCACCCTTTGCTTTCGACTGGGTTGGGGGCGTTTTACGTCCTACCATGACGGGAGTTTAACGTCCTTCCTTGACACACGACAACCCTCACGAATCCACAGCCCAGAGATAGACATGACTGGGTCTTATATTGTGGAGTTCGACATCATCGAGACGGTGCGGCACTCAAGCCCGAGTTACGTTCCCCATGGGGGTCTCCACACGTACCGGGGGATCATGACCAACCACGTCTCACCCACCGCTTTTGCTAGTTCACGGTGGGCCAGTGCAGACCGTGAGGATTGCACCCAGTTAAGGGCTAGCCTTTTAACGTCATGCATGGACGGCCCTTCCCGTGTTAGCTTCACTCCTTTCGACGGAGCTACTGAGCGCCAGGGCCACGTCAAGGCCACGGGATAGGACATTGCGGTCCCCGCCCCACTCAGGTTCCTCTGAGCCAAGAGCACTTCAGACGTGTCTGAGGATTTCCAGGAATCAGAGGGTCTCCTGGCGGTTTTAACCCAGTTTCGGAAGGCAACACACCTCCCCCAGGTGACGCCACGCAGACCGCTTTCCCAGCGAGATAAAGCATTTGCCAAAGCGGTACAGCATAAGGTGGGACGAGGCAGTCTGAATTACATTTTATAGATGTATTTCTCACATATCTCAAAGCCTCTCGCGATATTCGTCGTCGTCGTCGTCGTCGTCGTCGTCGTCGCCGCCGCCGCTTCTGCAGAAGTAGCAAATGGCAATCGTAGCAAATGCGGCGAGGGACGCCCTGCCTTCGATTCCGAATGCACAAATTGTGTGGTCTTGTTTCTCAGTCTATATTTGGTCCGTCTCGTCAGAGGTTGAATGTAACGAATGGGTGGGAAAGAGCAAGGGGCAGCGGCTGTGTAGAACGAAAACACAAATCCTCAGGGGTGTGAGCGTTTCGAGATGAGTCGTATACATGTAAATGTTGGTCGTCAGTGACCGTGTGGCCTAATGGATAATGCGTCGGATTTCGGATCTGAAGATTACAGGTTCGAATGCTGTCACGCTTGTGTTTTTCCAGTTCTGAAAAAGAAACATAACGTTTTAATGTAGCAATTGAGCAGTACGAAACCGTCTGAATGTTGCTGTTGACCATTTTTTGCTTGGAGATGCTCTTGAGCTTGAAACACACACAACAAGACCGGTGTTAACTAGCGAAATGGTCGGCAGAGTGCCGACACAGCGAGTTTTGACTATCACTTGCACATCTAAAGCAACGTCGGAAAGTAACTCGTTCGGCTTTTGAGTCACATAAAGTATGTGTGTTAATTTTGACGCCACTAGCTCTGCATGTTGTCATGCAATTTCTTTATCTCTCAGAAATGATTATGACATAAAAGTGAAGTACGTGACGAGTGTGACGTTAGGAAAACATTAGGCATCATGGAGAGATTCTGTATGGGACCACCCAACCCAAACGAGTACTGTGTGACGTGCTACCCGGGAGGTATTCACCGAGGTAGCCGGCTAGCTCAGTCGGTAGAGTGTCAGACTCTTAATCCCAGGGTCGTGGGTTCGAGCCAGACGCTGGGCGGAACGGAATTTTGTCCCGCTGCAGGTGTAAATTACCGTTTTTCTGATTAACGAGATTTAATGGAAATAGCAACTTTAAACTTTGCCTACGTCTCTGTCAGTCGCAAGGAAACTGTATTTGAAGGTGAAGGTGATTTTGTAGACATGTGTGAAACACATGTTCTGAAATGCAAGTGTTGTTGTTTGGAGAGCACATCGGTTACGTGTCAGATGTGTAGCCAAGCAGTAATTTGTCGAAATAGCTGCAAATATTAGCCGGTAATATGAAGTGTTGTCAGCTAAAGTCTGATGATGCAGACGACCGTAAGGACGAAGCACCCAAGAGTACCGCTAGGCCGCGCGTCTTTAGCTCAGTGGTAGAGCACTGGTCTAATAAACGAGGGGTCGTAAGTTCCATCCTCACAGGAGAAAGATGAATTTTGGAAATCAGTTGCGCGTCGTGGCCGTATAGCAAACAGTATCTGTGATGACGAACAATTAGCGACAGGCGTTTTTTTAAGAATTACTCTCAGATGCGATTAAGGCGAATGGCGCAGATAAAGCATTTGCCAAAGCGGTACAGCATAAGGTGGGACGAGGCAGTCTGAATTACATTTTATAGATGTATTTCTCACATATCTCAAAGCCTCTCGCGATATTCGTCGTCGTCGTCGTCGTCGTCGTCGTCGCCGCCGCCGCCGCTTCTGCAGAAGTAGCAAATGGCAATCGTAGCAAATGCGGCGAGGGACGCCCTGCCTTCGATTCCGAATGCACAAATTGTGTGGTCTTGTTTCTCAGTCTATATTTGGTCGGTCTCGTCAGAGGTTGAATGTAACGAATGGGTGGGAAAGAGCAAGGGGCAGCGGCTGTGTAGAACGAAAACACAAATCCTCAGGGGTGTGAGCGTATCGAGATGAGTCGTATACATGTAAATGTTGGTCGTCAGTGACCGTGTGGCCTAATGGATAATGCGTCGGATTTCGGATCTGAAGATTACAGGTTCGAATGCTGTCACGCTTGTGTTTTTCCAGTTCTGAAAAAGAAACATAACGTTTTAATGTAGCAATTGAGCAGTACGAAACCGTCTGAATGTTGCTGTTGACCATTTTTTGCTTGGAGATGCTCTTGAGCTTGAAACACACACAACAAGACCGGTGTTAACTAGCGAAATGGTCGGCAGAGAGCCGACACAGCGAGTTTTGACTATCACTTGCACATCTAAAGCAACGTCGGAAAGTAACTCGTTCGGCTTTTGAGTCACATAAAGTATGTGTGTTAATTTTGACGCCACTAGCTCTGCATGTTGTCATGCAATTTCTTTATCTCTCAGAAATGATTATGACATAAAAGTGAAGTACGTGACGAGTGTGACGTTAGGAAAACATTAGGCATCATGGAGAGATTCTGTATGGGACCACCCAACCCAAACGAGTACTGTGTGACGTGCTACCCGGCAGGTATTCACCGAGATAGCCGGCTAGCTCAGTCGGTAGAGTGTCAGACTCTTAATCCCAGGGTCGTGGGTTCGAGCCAGACGCTGGGCGGAACGGAATTTTGTTCCGCTGCAGGTGTAAATTACCGTTTTTCTGATTAACGAGATTTAATGGAAATAGCAACTTTAAACTTTGCCTACGTCTCTGTCAGTCGCAAGGAAACTGTATTTTAAGGTGAAGATGATTTTGTAGACATGTGTGAAAGACGTGTTCTGAAATGCAAGTGTTGTTGTTTGGAGAGCACATCGGTTACGTGTCAGATGTGTAGCCAAGCAGTAATTTGTCGAAATAGCTGCAAATATTAGCCGGTAATATGAAGTGTTGTCAGCTAAAGTCTGATGATGCAGACGACCGTAAGGACGAAGTACCCAAGAGTACCGCTAGGCCGCGCGTCTTTAGCTCAGTGGTAGAGCAGTGGTCTAATAAACGAGGGGTCGTAAGTTCCATCCTCACAGGAGGAAGATGAATTTTGGAAATCAGTTGCGCGTCGTGGCCGTATAGCAAACAGTATCTGTGATGACGAACAATTAGCGACAGGCGTTTTTTTTAAGAATTACTCTCAGATGCGATTAAGGCGAATGGCGCAGATAAAGCATTTGCCAAAGCGGTACAGCATAAGGTGGGGCGAGGCAGTCTGAATTACATTTTATAGATGTATTTCTCACATATCTCAAAGCCTCTCGCGAAATTCGTCGTCGTCGTCGTCGTCGTCGCCGCCGCCGCCGCCGCCGCCGCCGCCGCCGCCGCTTCTGCAGAAGTAGCAAATGGCAATCGTAGCAAATGCAGCGAGGGACGCCCTGCCTTCGATTCCGAATGCACAAAGTGTGTGGTCTTGTTTCTCAGTCTATATTTGGTCGGTCTCGTCAGAGGTTGAATGTAACGAATGGGTGGGAAAGAGCAAGGGGCAGCGGCTGTGTAGAACGAAAACACAAATCCTCAGGGGTGTGAGCGTTTCGAGATGAGTCGTATACATGTAAATGTTGGTCGTCAGTGACCGTGTGGCCTAATGGATAAGGCGTCGGATTTCGGATCTGAAGATTACAGGTTCGAATGCTGTCACGCTTGTGTTTTTCCAGTTCTGAAAAAGAAACATAACGTTTTAATGTAGCAATTGAGCAGTACGAAACCGTCTGAATGTTGCTGTTGACCATTTTTTGCTTGGAGATGCTCTTGAGCTTGAAACACACACAACAAGACCGGTGTTAACTAGCGAAATGGTCGGCAGAGTGCCGACACAGCGAGTTTTGACTATCACTTGCACATCTAAAACAACGTCGGAAAGTAACTCGTTCGGCTTTTGAGTCACATAAAGTATGTGTGTTAATTTTGACGCCACTAGCTCTGCATGTTGTCATGCAATTTCTTTATCTCTCAGAAATGATTATGACATAAAAGTGAAGTACGTGACGAGTGTGACGTTAGGAAAACATTAGGCATCATGGAGAGATTCTGTATGGGACCACCCAACCCAAACGAGTACTGTGTGACGTGCTACCCGGCAGGTATTCACCGAGGTAGCCGGCTAGCTCAGTCGGTAGAGTGTCAGACTCTTAATCCCAGGGTCGTGGGTTCGAGCCAGACGCTGGGCGGAACGGAATTTTGTTCCGCTGCAGGTGTAAATTACCGTTTTTCTGATTAACGAGATTTAATGGAAATAGCAACTTTAAACTTTGCCTACGTCTCTGTCAGTCGCAAGGAAACTGTATTTGAAGGTGAAGGTGATTTTGTAGACATGTGTGAAAGACGTGTTCTGAAATGCAAGTGTTGTTGTTTGGAGAGCACATCGGTTACGTGTCAGATGTGTAGCCAAGCAGTAATTTGTCGAAATAGCTGCAAATATTAGCCGGTAATATGAAGTGTTGTCAGCTAAAGTCTGATGATGCAGACGACCGTAAGGACGAAGTACCCAAGAGTACCGCTAGGCCGCGCGTCTTTAGCTCAGTGGTAGAGCACTGGTCTAATAAACGAGGGGTCGTAAGTTCCATCCTCACAGGAGGAAGATGAATTTTAGAAACCAGTTGCTCGTCGTGGCCGTATAGCAAACAGTATCTGTGTTGACGAACAATTAGCGACAGGCGTTTTTTTAAGAATTACTCTCAGATGCGATTAAGGCGAATGGCGCAGATAAAGCATTTGCCAAAGCGGTACAGCATAAGGTGGGACGAGGCAGTCTGAATTACATTTTATAGATGTATTTCTCACATATCTCAAAGCCTCTCGCGATATTCGTCGTCGTCGTCTTCGTCGTCGTCGTCGTCGTCGCCGCCGCCGCTTCTGCAGAAGTAGCAAATGGCAATCGTAGCAAATGCGGCGAGGGACGCCCTGCCTTCGATTCCGAATGCACAAAGTGTGTGGTCTTGTTTCTCAGTCTATATTTGGTCGGTCTCGTCAGAGGTTGAATGTAACGAATGGGTGGGAAAGAGCAAGGGGCAGCGGCTGTGTAGAACGAAAACACAAATCCTCAGGGGTGTGAGCGTTTCGAGATGAGTCGTATACATGTAAATGTTGGTCGTCAGTGACCGTGTGGCCTAATGGATAATGCGTCGGATTTCGGATCTGAAGATTACAGGTTCGAATGCTGTCACGCTTGTGTTTTTCCAGTTCTGAAAAAGAAACATAACGTTTTAATGTAGCAATTGAGCAGTACGAAACCGTCTGAATGTTGCTGTTGACCATATTTTGCTTGGAGATGCTCTTGAGCTTGAAACACACACAACAAGACCGGTGTTAACTAGCGAAATGGTCGGCAGAGTGCCGACACAGCGAGTTTTGACTATCACTTGCACATCTAAAACAACGTCGGAAAGTAACTCGTTCGGCTTTTGAGTCACATAAAGTATGTGTGTTAATTTTGACGCCACTAGCTCTGCATGTTGTCATGCAATTTCTTTATCTCTCAGAAATGATTATGACATAAAAGTGAAGTACGTGACGAGTGTGACGTTAGGAAAACATTAGGCATCATGGAGAGATTGTGTATGGGACCACCCAACCCAAACGAGTACTGTGTGACGTGCTACCCGGCAGGTATTCACCGAGGTAGCCGGCTAGCTCAGTCGGTAGAGTGTCAGACTCTTAATCCCAGGGTCGTGGGTTCGAGCCAGACGCTGGGCGGAACGGAATTTTGTTCCGCTGCAGGTGTAAATTACCGTTTTTCTGATTAACGAGATTTAATGGAAATAGCAACTTTAAACTTTGCCTACGTCTCTGTCAGTCGCAAGGAAACTGTATTTGAAGGTGAAGGTGATTTTGTAGACATGTGTGAAAGACGTGTTCTGAAATGCAAGTGTTGTTGTTTGGAGAGCACATCGGTTACGTGTCAGATGTGTAGCCAAGCAGTAATTTGTCGAAATAGCTGCAAATATTAGCCGGTAATATGAAGTGTTGTCAGCTAAAGTCTGATGATGCAGACGACCGTAAGGACGAAGTACCCAAGAGTACCGCTAGGCCGCGCGTCTTTAGCTCAGTGGTAGAGCAGTGGTCTAATAAACGAGGGGTCGTAAGTTCCATCCTCACAGGAGGAAGATGAATTTTGGAAATCAGTTGCGCGTCGTGGCCGTATAGCAAACAGTATCTGTGATGACGAACAATTAGCGACAGGCGTTTTTTTAAGAATTACTCTCAGATGCGATTAAGGCGAATGGCGCAGATAAAGCATTTGCCAAAGCGGTACAGCATAAGGTGGGGCGAGGCAGTCTGAATTACATTTTATAGATGTATTTCTCACATATCTCAAAGCCTCTCGCGAAATTCGTCGTCGTCGTCGTCGTCGTCGCCGCCGCCGCCGCCGCCGCCGCCGCCGCCGCCGCCGCTTCTGCAGAAGTAGCAAATGGCAATCGTAGCAAATGCAGCGAGGGACGCCCTGCCTTCGATTCCGAATGCACAAAGTGTGTGGTCTTGTTTCTCAGTCTATATTTGGTCGGTCTCGTCAGAGGTTGAATGTAACGAATGGGTGGGAAAGAGCAAGGGGCAGCGGCTGTGTAGAACGAAAACACAAATCCTCAGGGGTGTGAGCGTTTCGAGATGAGTCGTATACATGTAAATGTTGGTCGTCAGTGACCGTGTGGCCTAATGGATAAGGCGTCGGATTTCGGATCTGAAGATTACAGGTTCGAATGCTGTCACGCTTGTGTTTTTCCAGTTCTGAAAAAGAAACATAACGTTTTAATGTAGCAATTGAGCAGTACGAAACCGTCTGAATGTTGCTGTTGACCATTTTTTGCTTGGAGATGCTCTTGAGCTTGAAACACACACAACAAGACCGGTGTTAACTAGCGAAATGGTCGGCAGAGTGCCGACACAGCGAGTTTTGACTATCACTTGCACATCTAAAACAACGTCGGAAAGTAACTCGTTCGGCTTTTGAGTCACATAAAGTATGTGTGTTAATTTTGACGCCACTAGCTCTGCATGTTGTCATGCAATTTCTTTATCTCTCAGAAATGATTATGACATAAAAGTGAAGTACGTGACGAGTGTGACGTTAGGAAAACATTAGGCATCATGGAGAGATTCTGTATGGGACCACCCAACCCAAACGAGTACTGTGTGACGTGCTACCCGGCAGGTATTCACTGAGGTAGCCGGCTAGCTCAGTCGGTAGAGTGTCAGACTCTTAATCCCAGGGTCGTGGGTTCGAGCCAGACGCTGGGCGGAACGGAATTTTGTTCCGCTGCAGGTGTAAATTACCGTTTTTCTGATTAACGAGATTTAATGGAAATAGCAACTTTAAACTTTGCCTACGTCTCTGTCAGTCGCAAGGAAACTGTATTTGAAGGTGAAGGTGATTTTGTAGACATGTGTGAAAGACGTGTTCTGAAATGCAAGTGTTGTTGTTTGGAGAGCACATCGGTTACGTGTCAGATGTGTAGCCAAGCAGTAATTTGTCGAAATAGCTGCAAATATTAGCCGGTAATATGAAGTGTTGTCAGCTAAAGTCTGATGATGCAGACGACCGTAAGGACGAAGTACCCAAGAGTACCGCTAGGCCGCGCGTCTTTAGCTCAGTGGTAGAGCAGTGGTCTAATAAACGAGGGGTCGTAAGTTCCATCCTCACAGGAGGAAGATGAATTTTAGAAATCAGTTGCTCGTCGTGGCCGTATAGCAAACAGTATCTGTGATGACGAACAATTAGCGACAGGCGTTTTTTTAAGAATTACTCTCAGATGCGATTAAGGCGAATGGTGCAGATAAAGCATTTGCCAAAGCGGTACAGCATAAGGTGGGACGAGGCAGTCTGAATTACATTTTATAGATGTATTTCTCACATATCTCAAAGCCTCTCGCGATATTCGTCGTCGTCGTCGTCGCCGTCGCCGCCGCCGCCGCCGCCGCCGCCGCTTCTGCAGAAGTAGCAAATGGCAATCGTAGCAAATGCAGCGAGGGACGCCCTGCCTTCGATTCCGAATGCACAAAGTGTGTGGTCTTGTTTCTCAGTCTATATTTGGTCGGTCTCGTCAGAGGTTGAATGTAACGAATGGGTGGGAAAGAGCAAGGGGCAGCGGCTGTGTAGAACGAAAACACAAATCCTCAGGGGTGTGAGCGTTTCGAGATCAGTCGTATACATGTAAATGTTGGTCGTCAGTGACCGTGTGGCCTAATGGATAATGCGTCGGATTTCGGATCTGAAGATTACAGGTTCGAATGCTGTCACGCTTGTGTTTTTCCAGTTCTGAAAAAGAAACATAACGTTTTAATGTAGCAATTGGGCAGTACGAAACCGTCTGAATGTTGCTGTTGACCATATTTTGCTTGGAGATGCTCTTGAGCTTGAAACACACACAACAAGACCGGTGTTAACTAGCGAAATGGTCGGCAGAGTGCCGACACAGCGAGTTTTGACTATCACTTGCACATCTAAAACAACGTCGGAAAGTAACTCGTTCGGCTTTTGAGTCACATAAAGTATGTGTGTTAATTTTGACGCCACTAGCTCTGCATGTTGTCATGCAATTTCTTTATCTCTCAGAAATGATTATGACATAAAAGTGAAGTACGTGACGAGTGTGACGTTAGGAAAACATTAGGCATCATGGAGAGATTGTCTATGGGACCACCCAACCCAAACGAGTACTGTGTGACGTGCTACCCGGCAGGTATTCACCGAGGTAGCCGGCTAGCTCAGTCGGTAGAGTGTCAGACTCTTAATCCCAGGGTCGTGGGTTCGAGCCAGACGCTGGGCGGAACGGAATTTTGTTCCGCTGCAGGTGTAAATTACCGTTTTTCTGATTAACGAGATTTAATGGAAATAGCAACTTTAAACTTTGCCTACGTCTCTGTCAGTCGCAAGGAAACTGTATTTGAAGGTGAAGGTGATTTTGTAGACATGTGTGAAAGACGTGTTCTGAAATGCAAGTGTTGTTGTTTGGAGAGCACATCGGTTACGTGTCAGATGTGTAGCCAAGCAGTAATTTGTCGAAATAGCTGCAAATATTAGCCGGTAATATGAAGTGTTGTCAGCTAAAGTCTGATGATGCAGACGACCGTAAGGACGAAGTACCCAAGAGTACCGCTAGGCCGCGCGTCTTTAGCTCAGTGGTAGAGCACTGGTCTAATAAACGAGGGATCGTAAGTTCCATCCTCACAGGAGGAAGATGAATTTTAGAAACCAGTTGCTCGTCGTGGCCGTATAGCAAACAGTATCTGTGTTGACGAACAATTAGCGACAGGCGTTTTTTTAAGAATTACTCTCAGATGCGATTAAGGCGAATGGCGCAGATAAAGCATTTGCCAAAGTGGTACAGCATAAGGTGGGACGAGGCAGTCTGAATTACATTTTATAGATGTATTTCTCACAGATGCGATTAAGGCGAATGGCGCAGATAAAGCATTTGCCAAAGCGGTACAGCATAAGGTGGGACGAGGCAGTCTGAATTACATTTTATAGATGTATTTCTCACATATCTCAAAGCCTCTCGCGATATTCGTCGTCGTCGTCGCCGCCGCCGCCGCTTCTGCAGAAGTAGCAAATGGCAATCGTAGCAAATGCAGCGAGGGACGCCCTGCCTTCGATTCCGAATGCACAAAGTGTGTGGTCTTGTTTCTCAGTCTATATTTGGTCGGTCTCGTCAGAGGTTGAATGTAACGAATGGGTGGGAAAGAGCAAGGGGCAGCGGCTGTGTAGAACGAAAACACAAATCCTCAGGGGTGTGAGCGTTTCGAGATGAGTCGTATACATGTAAATGTTGGTCGTCAGTGACCGTGTGGCCTAATGGATAATGCGTCGGATTTCGGATCTGAAGATTACAGGTTTGAATGCTGTCACGCTTGTGTTTTTCCAGTTCTGAAAAAGAAACATAACGTTTTAATGTAGCAATTGAGCAGTACGAAACCGTCTGAATGTTGCTGTTGACCATTTTTTGCTTGGAGATGCTCTTGAGCTTGAAACACACACAACAAGACCGGTGTTAACTAGCGAAATGGTCGGCAGAGTGCCGACACCGCGAGTTTTGACTGGCACTTGCACATATAAAACAAGGTCGGAAAGTAACTCGTTCGGCTTTTGAGTCACATAAAGTATGTGTGTTAATTTTGACGCCACTAGCTCTGCATGTTTTCATGCAATTTCTTTACCTCTCAGAAATGATTATGACATAAAAGTGAAGTACGTGACGAGTGTGACGTTAGGAAAACATTAGGCACCATGGAGAGATTCTGTATGGGACCACCCAACCCAAACGAGTACTGTGTGACGTGCTACCCGGCAGGTATTCACCGAGGTAGCCGGCTAGCTCAGTCGGTAGAGTGTCAGACTCTTAATCCCAGGGTCGTGGGTTCGAGCCAGACGCTGGGCGGAACGGAATTTTGTTCCGCTGCAGGTGTAAATTACCGTTTTTCTGATTAACGAGATTTAATGGAAATAGCAACTTTAAACTTTGCCTACGTCTCTGTCAGTCGCAAGGAAACTGTATTTGAAGGTGAAGGTGATTTTGTAGACATGTGTGAAAGACGTGTTCTGAAATGCAAGTGTTGTTGTTTGGAGAGCACATCGGTTACGTGTCAGATGTGTAGCCAAGCAGTAATTTGTCGAAATAGCTGCAAATATTAGCCGGTAATATGAAGTGTTGTCAGCTAAAGTCTGATGATGCAGACGACCGTAAGGACGAAGTACCCAAGAGTACCGCTAGGCCGCGCGTCTTTAGCTCAGTGGTAGAGCACTGGTCTAATAAACGAGGGGTCGTAAGTTCCATCCTCACAGGAGAAAGATGAATTTTGGAAATCAGTTGCGCGTCGTGGCCGTATAGCAAACAGTATCTGTGATGACGAACAATTAGCGACAGGCGTTTTTTTAAGAATTACTCTCAGATGCGATTAAGGCGAATGGCGCAGATAAAGCATTTGCCAAAGCGGTACAGCATAAGGTGGGACGAGGCAGTCTGAATTACATTTTATAGATGTATTTCTCACATATCTCAAAGCCTCTCGCGATATTCGTCGTCGTCGTCGTCGTCGTCGTCGCCGCCGCCGCCGCCGCCGCCGCCGCTTCTGCAGAAGTAGCAAATGGCAATCGTAGCAAATGCAGCGAGGGACGCCCTGCCTTCGATTCCGAATGCACAAAGTGTGTGGTCTTGTTTCTCAGTCTATATTTGGTCGGTCTCGTCAGAGGTTGAATGTAACGAATGGGTGGGAAAGAGCAAGGGGCAGCGGCTGTGTAGAACGAAAACACAAATCCTCAGGGGTGTGAGCGTTTCGAGATGAGTCGTATACATGTAAATGTTGGTCGTCAGTGACCGTGCGGCCTAATGGATAATGCATCGGATTTCGGATCTTAAGATTACAGGTTCGAATGCTGTCACGCTTGTGTTTTTCCAGTTCTGAAAAAGAAACATAACGTTTTAATGTAGCAATTGAGCAGTACGAAACCGTCTGAATGTTGCTGTTGACCATTTTTTGCTTGGAGATGCTCTTGAGCTTGAAACACACACAACAAGACCGGTGTTAACTAGCGAAATGGTCGGCAGAGTGCCGACACAGCGAGTTTTGACTATCACTTGCACATCTAAAACAACGTCGGAAAGTAACTCGTTCGGCTTTTGAGTCACATAAAGTATGTGTGTTAATTTTGACGCCACTAGCTCTGCATGTTGTCATGCAATTTCTTTATCTCTCAGAAATGATTATGACATAAAAGTGAAGTACGTGACGAGTGTGACGTTAGGAAAACATTAGGCATCATGGAGAGATTCTGTATGGGACCACCCAACCCAAACGAGTACTGTGTGACGTGCTACCCGGCAGGTATTCACCGAGGTAGCCGGCTAGCTCAGTCGGTAGAGAGTCAGACTCTTAATCCCAGGGTCGTGGGTTCGAGCCAGACGCTGGGCGGAACGGAATTTTGTTCCGCTGCAGGTGTAAATTACCGTTTTTCTGATTAACGAGATTTAATGGAAATAGCAACTTTAAACTTTGCCTACGTCTCTGTCAGTCGCAAGGAAACTGTATTTGAAGGTGAAGGTGATTTTGTAGACATGTGTGAAAGACGTGTTCTGAAATGCAAGTGTTGTTGTTTGGAGAGCACATCGGTTACGTGTCAGATGTGTAGCCAAGCAGTAATTTGTCGAAATAGCTGCAAATATTAGCCGGTAATATGAAGTGTTGTCAGCTAAAGTCTGATGATGCAGACGACCGTAAGGACGAAGTACCCAAGAGTACCGCTAGGCCGCGCGTCTTTAGCTCAGTGGTAGAGCACTGGTCTAATAAACGAGGGGTCGTAAGTTCCATCCTCACAGGAGAAAGATGAATTTTGGAAATCAGTTGCGCGTCGTGGCCGTATAGCAAACAGTATCTGTGATGACGAACAATTAGCGACAGGCGTTTTTTTAAGAATTACTCTCAGATGCGATTAAGGCGAATGGCGCAGATAAAGCATTTGCCAAAGCGGTACAGCATAAGGTGGGACGAGGCAGTCTGAATTACATTTTATAGATGTATTTCTCACATATCTCAAAGCCTCTCGCGATATTCGTCGTCGTCGTCGTCGTCGTCGTCGTCGCCGCCGCCGCCGCCGCCGCCGCCGCTTCTGCAGAAGTAGCAAATGGCAATCGTAGCAAATGCAGCGAGGGACGCCCTGCCTTCGATTCCGAATGCACAAAGTGTGTGGTCTTGTTTCTCAGTCTATATTTGGTCGGTCTCGTCAGAGGTTGAATGTAACGAATGGGTGGGAAAGAGCAAGGGGCAGCGGCTGTGTAGAACGAAAACACAAATCCTCAGGGGTGTGAGCGTTTCGAGATGAGTCGTATACATGAAAATGTTGGTCGTCAGTGACCGTGTGGCCTAATGGATAAGGCGTCGGATTTCGGATCTGAAGATTACAGGTTTGAATGCTGTCACGCTTGTGTTTTTCCAGTTCTGAAAAAGAAACATAACGTTTTAATGTAGCAATTGAGCAGTACGAAACCGTCTGAATGTTGCTGTTGACCATTTTTTGCTTGGAGATGCTCTTGAGCTTGAAACACACACAACAAGACCGGTGTTAACTAGCGAAATGGTCGGCAGAGTGCCGACACCGCGAGTTTTGACTGGCACTTGCACATATAAAACAAGGTCGTAAAGTAACTCGTTCGGCTTTTGAGTCACATAAAGTATGTGTGTTAATTTTGACGCCACTAGCTCTGCATGTTTTCATGCAATTTCTTTACCTCTCAGAAATGATTATGACATAAAAGTGAAGTACGTGACGAGTGTGACGTTAGGAAAACATTAGGCACCATGGAGAGATTCTGTATGGGACCACCCAACCCAAACGAGTACTGTGTGACGTGCTACCCGGCAGGTATTCAGCGAGGTAGCCGGCTAGCTCAGTCGGTAGAGTGTCAGACTCTTAATCCCAGGGTCGTGGGTTCGAGCCAGACGCTGGGCGGAACGGAATTTTGGTCCGCTGCAGGTGTAAATTACCGTTTTTCTGATTAACGAGATTTAATGGAAATAGCAACTTTAAACTTTGCCTACGTCTCTGTCAGTCGCAAGGAAACTGTATTTGAAGGTGAAGGTGATTTTGTAGACATGTGTGAAAGACGTGTTCTGAAATGCAAGTGTTGTTGTTTGGAGAGCACATCGGTTACGTGTCAGATGTGTAGCCAAGCAGTAATTTGTCGAAATAGCTGCAAATATTAGCCGGTAATATGAAGTGTTGTCAGCTAAAGTCTGATGATGCAGACGACCGTAAGGACGAAGTACCCAAGAGTACCGCTAGGCCGCGCGTCTTTAGCTCAGTGGTAGAGCACTGGTCTAATAAACGAGGGGTCGTAAGTTCCATCCTCACAGGAGGAAGATGAATTTTAGAAATCAGTTGCTCGTCGTGGCCGTATAGCAAACAGTATCTGTGATGACGAACAATTAGCGACAGGCGTTTTTTTAAGAATTACTCTCAGATGCGATTAAGGCGAATGGCGCAGATAAAGCATTTGCCAAAGCGGTACAGCATAAGGTGGGACGAGGCAGTCTGAGTTACATTTTATAGATGTATTTCTCACATATCTCAAAGCCTCTCGCGATATTCGTCGTCGTCGTCGTCGTCGTCGTCGTCGTCGTCGCCGCCGCTTCTGCAGAAGTAGCAAATGGCAATCGTAGCAAATGCGGCGAGGGACGCCCTGCCTTCGATTCCGAATGCACAAAATGTGTGGTCTTGTTTCTCAGTCTATATTTGGTCGGTCTCGTCAGAGGTTGAATGTAACGAATGGGTGGGAAAGAGCAAGGGGCAGCGGCTGTGTAGAACGAAAACACAAATCCTCAGGGGTGTGAGCGTTTCGAGATGAGTCGTATACACGTAAATGTTGGTCGTCAGTGACCGTGTGGCCTAATGGATAATGCATCGGATTTCGGATCTTAAGATTACAGGTTCGAATGCTGTCACGCTTGTGTTTTTCCAGTTCTGAAAAAGAAACATAACGTTTTAATGTAGCAATTGAGCAGTACGAAACCGTCTGAATGTTGCTGTTGACCATTTTTTGCTTGGAGATGCTCTTGAGCTTGAAACACACACAACAAGACCGGTGTTAACTAGCGAAATGGTCGGCAGAGTGCCGACACAGCGAGTTTTGACTATCACTTGCACATCTAAAACAACGTCGGAAAGTAACTCGTTCGGCTTTTGAGTCACATAAAGTATGTGTGTTAATTTTGACGCCACTAGCTCTGCATGTTGTCATGCAATTTCTTTATCTCTCAGAAATGATTATGACATAAAAGTGAAGTACGTGACGAGTGTGACGTTAGGAAAACATTAGGCATCATGGAGAGATTCTGTATGGGACCACCCAACCCAAACGAGTACTGTGTGACGTGCTACCCGGCAGGTATTCACCGAGGTAGCCGGCTAGCTCAGTCGGTAGAGAGTCAGACTCTTAATCCCAGGGTCGTGGGTTCGAGCCAGACGCTGGGCGGAACGGAATTTTGTTCCGCTGCAGGTGTAAATTACCGTTTTTCTGATTAACGAGATTTAATGGAAATAGCAACTTTAAACTTTGCCTACGTCTCTGTCAGTCGCAAGGAAACTGTATTTGAAGGTGAAGGTGATTTTGTAGACATGTGTGAAAGACGTGTTCTGAAATGCAAGTGTTGTTGTTTGGAGAGCACATCGGTTACGTGTCAGATGTGTAGCCAAGCAGTAATTTGTCGAAATAGCTGCAAATATTAGCCGGTAATATGAAGTGTTGTCAGCTAAAGTCTGATGATGCAGACGACCGTAAGGACGAAGTACCCAAGAGTACCGCTAGGCCGCGCGTCTTTAGCTCAGTGGTAGAGCACTGGTCTAATAAACGAGGGGTCGTAAGTTCCATCCTCACAGGAGAAAGATGAATTTTGGAAATCAGTTGCGCGTCGTGGCCGTATAGCAAACAGTATCTGTGATGACGAACAATTAGCGACAGGCGTTTTTTTAAGAATTACTCTCAGATGCGATTAAGGCGAATGGCGCAGATAAAGCATTTGCCAAAGCGGTACAGCATAAGGTGGGACGAGGCAGTCTGAATTACATTTTATAGATGTATTTCTCACATATCTCAAAGCCTCTCGCGATATTCGTCGTCGTCGTCGTCGTCGTCGTCGTCGCCGCCGCCGCCGCCGCCGCCGCCGCTTCTGCAGAAGTAGCAAATGGCAATCGTAGCAAATGCAGCGAGGGACGCCCTGCCTTCGATTCCGAATGCACAAAGTGTGTGGTCTTGTTTCTCAGTCTATATTTGGTCGGTCTCGTCAGAGGTTGAATGTAACGAATGGGTGGGAAAGAGCAAGGGGCAGCGGCTGTGTAGAACGAAAACACAAATCCTCAGGGGTGTGAGCGTTTCGAGATGAGTCGTATACATGAAAATGTTGGTCGTCAGTGACCGTGTGGCCTAATGGATAAGGCGTCGGATTTCGGATCTGAAGATTACAGGTTTGAATGCTGTCACGCTTGTGTTTTTCCAGTTCTGAAAAAGAAACATAACGTTTTAATGTAGCAATTGAGCAGTACGAAACCGTCTGAATGTTGCTGTTGACCATTTTTTGCTTGGAGATGCTCTTGAGCTTGAAACACACACAACAAGACCGGTGTTAACTAGCGAAATGGTCGGCAGAGTGCCGACACAGCGAGTTTTGACTATCACTTGCACATCTAAAACAACGTCGGAAAGTAACTCGTTCGGCTTTTGAGTCACATAAAGTATGTGTGTTAATTTTGACGCCACTAGCTCTGCATGTTTTCATGGAATTTCTTTACCTCTCAGAAATGATTATGACATAAAAGTGAAGTACGTGACGAGTGTGACGTTAGGAAAACATTAGGCACCATGGAGAGATTCTGTATGGGACCACCCAACCCAAACGAGTACTGTGTGACGTGCTACCCGGCAGGTATTCAGCGAGGTAGCCGGCTAGCTCAGTCGGTAGAGTGTCAGACTCTTAATCCCAGGGTCGTGGGTTCGAGCCAGACGCTGGGCGGAACGGAATTTTGGTCCGCTGCAGGTGTAAATTACCGTTTTTCTGATTAACGAGATTTAATGGAAATAGCAACTTTAAACTTTGCCTACGTCTCTGTCAGTCGCAAGGAAACTGTATTTGAAGGTGAAGGTGATTTTGTAGACATGTGTGAAAGACGTGTTCTGAAATGCAAGTGTTGTTGTTTGGAGAGCACATCGGTTACGTGTCAGATGTGTAGCCAAGCAGTAATTTGTCGAAATAGCTGCAAATATTAGCCGGTAATATGAAGTGTTGTCAGCTAAAGTCTGATGATGCAGACGACCGTAAGGACGAAGTACCCAAGAGTACCGCTAGGCCGCGCGTCTTTAGCTCAGTGGTAGAGCACTGGTCTAATAAACGAGGGGTCGTAAGTTCCATCCTCACAGGAGGAAGATGAATTTTAGAAATCAGTTGCTCGTCGTGGCCGTATAGCAAACAGTATCTGTGATGACGAACAATTAGCGACAGGCGTTTTTTTAAGAATTACTCTCAGATGCGATTAAGGCGAATGGCGCAGATAAAGCATTTGCCAAAGCGGTACAGCATAAGGTGGGACGAGGCAGTCTGAGTTACATTTTATAGATGTATTTCTCACATATCTCAAAGCCTCTCGCGATATTCGTCGTCGTCGTCGTCGTCGTCGTCGTCGTCGTCGTCGCCGCCGCCGCTTCTTCAGAAGTAGCAAATGGCAATCGTAGCAAATGCGGCGAGGGACGCCCTGCCTTCGATTCCGAATGCACAAAATGTGTGGTCTTGTTTCTCAGTCTATATTTGGTCGGTCTCGTCAGAGGTTGAATGTAACGAATGGGTGGGAAAGAGCAAGGGGCAGCGGCTGTGTAGAACGAAAACACAAATCCTCAGGGGTGTGAGCGTTTCGAGATGAGTCGTATACATGTAAATGTTGGTCGTCAGTGACTGTATGGCCTAATGGATAATGCATCGGATTTCGGATCTGAAGATTACAGGTTCGAATGCTGTCACGCTTGTGTTTTTCCAGTTCTGAAAAAGAAACATAACGTTTTAATGTAGCAATTGAGCAGTACGAAACCGTCTGAATGTTGCTGTTGACCATTTTTTGCTTGGAGATGCTCTTGAGCTTGAAACACACACAACAAGACCGGTGTTAACTAGCGAAATGGTCGGCAGAGTGCCGACACAGCGAGTTTTGACTATCACTTGCACATCTAAAACAACGTCGGAAAGTAACTCGTTCGGCTTTTGAGTCACATAAAGTATGTGTATTAATTTTGACGCCACTAGCTCTGCATGTTGTCATGCAATTTCTTTATCTCTCAGAAATGATTATGACATAAAAGTGAAGTACGTGACGAGTGTGACGTTAGGAAAACATTAGGCATCATGGAAAGATTCTGTATGGGACCACCCAACCCAAACGAGTACTGTGTGACGTGCTACCCGGCAGGTATTCACCGAGGTAGCCGGCTAGCTCAGTCGGTAGAGTGTCAGACTCTTAATCCCAGGGTCGTGGGTTCGAGCCAGACGCTGGGCGGAACGGAATTTTGTTCCGCTGCAGGTGTAAATTACCGTTTTTCTGATTAACGAGATTTAATGGAAATAGCAACTTTAAACTTTGCCTACGTCTCTGTCAGTCGCAAGGAAACTGTATTTGAAGGTGAAGGTGATTTTGTAGACATGTGTGAAAGACGTGTTCTGAAATGCAAGTGTTGTTGTTTGGAGAGCACATCGGTTACGTGTCAGATGTGTAGCCAAGCAGTAATTTGTCGAAATAGCTGCAAATATTAGCCGGTAATATGAAGTGTTGTCAGCTAAAGTCTGATGATGCAGACGACCGTAAGGACGAAGTACCCAAGAGTACCGCTAGGCCGCGCGTCTTTAGCTCAGTGGTAGAGCACTGGTCTAATAAACGAGGGGTCGTAAGTTCCATCCTCACAGGAGAAAGATGAATTTTGGAAATCAGTTGCGCGTCGTGGCCGTATAGCAAACAGTATCTGTGATGACGAACAATTAGCGACAGGCGTTTTTTTAAGAATTACTCTCAGATGCGATTAAGGCGAATGGCGCAGATAAAGCATTTGCCAAAGCGGTACAGCATAAGGTGGGACGAGGCAGTCTGAATTACATTTTATAGATGTATTTCTCACATATCTCAAAGCCTCTCGCGATATTCGTCGTCGTCGTCGTCGTCGTCGTCGCCGCCGCCGCCGCCGCCGCCGCCGCTTCTGCAGAAGTAGCAAATGGCAATCGTAGCAAATGCAGCGAGGGACGCCCTGCCTTCGATTCCGAATGCACAAAGTGTGTGGTCTTGTTTCTCAGTCTATATTTGGTCGGTCTCGTCAGAGGTTGAATGTAACGAATGGGTGGGAAAGAGCAAGGGGCAGCGGCTGTGTAGAACGAAAACACAAATCCTCAGGGGTGTGAGCGTTTCGAGATGAGTCGTATACATGTAAATGTTGGTCGTCAGTGACCGTGTGGCCCAATGGATAAGGCGTCGGATTTCGGATCTGAAGATTACAGGTTTGAATGCTGTCACGCTTGTGTTTTTCCAGTTCTGAAAAAGAAACATAACGTTTTAATGTAGCAATTGAGCAGTACGAAACCGTCTGAATGTTGCTGTTGACCATTTTTTGCTTGGAGATGCTCTTGAGCTTGAAACACACACAACAAGACCGGTGTTAACTAGCGAAATGGTCCTCAGAGTGCCGACACCGCGAGTTTTGACTGGCACTTGCACATATAAAACAAGGTCGTAAAGTAACTCGTTCGGCTTTTGAGTCACATAAAGTATGTGTGTTAATTTTGACGCCACTAGCTCTGCATGTTGTCATGAAATTTCTTTACCTCTCAGAAATGATTATGACATAAAAGTGAAGTACGTGACGAGTGTGACGTTAGGAAAACATTAGGCACCATGGAGAGATTCTGTATGGGACCACCCAACCCAAACGAGTACTGTGTGACGTGCTACCCGGCAGGTATTCAGCGAGGTAGCCGGCTAGCTCAGTCGGTAGAGTGTCAGACTCTTAATCCCAGGGTCGTGGGTTCGAGCCAGACGCTGGGCGGAACGGAATTTTGTTCCGCTGCAGGTGTAAATTACCGTTTTTCTGATTAACGAGATTTAATGGAAATAGCAACTTTAAACTTTGCCTACGTCTCTGTCAGTCGCAAGGAAACTGTATTTGAAGGTGAAGGTGATTTTGTAGACATGTGTGAAAGACGTGTTCTGAAATGCAAGTGTTGTTGTTTGGAGAGCACATCGGTTACGTGTCAGATGTGTAGCCAAGCAGTAATTTGTCGAAATAGCTGCAAATATTAGCCGGTAATATGAAGTGTTGTCAGCTAAAGTCTGATGATGCAGACGACCGTAAAGACGAAGTACCCAAGAGTACCGCTAGGCCGCGCGTCTTTAGCTCAGTGGTAGAGCACTGGTCTAATAAACGAGGGGTCGTAAGTTCCATCCTCACAGGAGGAAGATGAATTTTAGAAATCAGTTGCTCGTCGTGGCCGTATAGCAAACAGTATCTGTGATGACGAACAATTAGCGACAGGCGTTTTTTTAAGAATTACTCTCAGATGCGATTAAGGCGAATGGCGCAGATAAAGCATTTGCCAAAGCGGTACAGCATAAGGTGGGACGAGGCAGTCTGAATTACATTTTATAGATGTATTTCTCACATATCTCAAAGCCTCTCGCGATATTCGTCGTCGTCGTCGCCGCCGCCGCTTCTGCAGAAGTAGCAAATGGCAATCGTAGCAAATGCAGCGAGGGACGCCCTGCCTTCGATTCCGAATGCACAAAGTGTGTGGTCTTGTTTCTCAGTCTATATTTGGTCGGTCTCGTCAGAGGTTGAATGTAACGAATGGGTGGGAAAGAGCAAGGGGCAGCGGCTGTGTAGAACGAAAACACAAATCCTCAGGGGTGTGAGCGTTTCGAGATGAGTCGTATACATATAAATGTTGGTCGTCAGTGACCGTGTGGCCTAATGGATAATGCGTCGGATTTCGGATCTGAAGATTACAGGTTCGAATGCTGTCACGCTTGTGTTTTTCCAGTTCTGAAAAAGAAACATAACGTTTTAATGTAGCAATTGAGCAGTACGAAACCGTCTGAATGTTGCTGTTGACCATTTTTTGCTTGGAGATGCTCTTGAGCTTGAAACACACACAACAAGACCGGTGTTAACTAGCGAAATGGTCGGCAGAGTGCCGACACCGCGAGTTTTGACTATCACTTGCACATCTAAAACAACGTCGGAAAGTAACTCGTTCGGCTTTTGAGTCACATAAAGTATGTGTGTTAATTTTGACGCCACTAGCTCTGCATGTTGTCATGCAATTTCTTTATCTCTCAGAAATGATTATGACATAAAAGTGAAGTACGTGACGAGTGTGACGTTAGGAAAACATTAGGCATCATGGAGAGATTCTGTATGGGACCACCCAACCCAAACGAGTACTGTGTGACGTGCTACCCGGCAGGTATTCACCGAGGTAGCCGGCTAGCTCAGTCGGTAGAGTGTCAGACTCTTAATCCCAGGGTCGTGGGTTCGAGCCAGACGCTGGGCGGAACGGAATTTTGCTCCGCTGCAGGTGTAAATTACCGTTTTTCTGATTAACGAGATTTAATGGGAATAGCAACTTTAAACTTTGCCTACGTCTCTGTCAGTCGCAAGGAAACTGTATTTGAAGGTGAAGGTGATTTTGTAGACATGTGTGAAAGACGTGTTCTGAAATGCAAGTGTTGTTGTTTGGAGAGCACATCGGTTACGTGTCAGATGTGTAGCCAAGCAGTAATTTGTCGAAATAGCTGCAAATATTAGCCGGTAATATGAAGTGTTGTCAGCTAAAGTCTGATGATGCAGACGACCGTAAGGACGAAGTACCCAAGAGTACCGCTAGGCCGCGCGTCTTTAGCTCAGTGGTAGAGCACTGGTCTAATAAACGAGGGGTCGTAAGTTCCATCCTCACAGGAGAAAGATGAATTTTGGAAATCAGTTGCGCGTCGTGGCCGTATAGCAAACAGTATCTGTGATGACGAACAATTAGCGACAGGCGTTTTTTTAAGAATTACTCTCAGATGCGATTAAGGCGAATGGCGCAGATAAAGCATTTGCCAAAGCGGTACAGCATAAGGTGGGACGAGGCAGTCTGAATTACATTTTATAGATGTATTTCTCACATATCTCAAAGCCTCTCGCGATATTCGTCGTCGTCGTCGCCGCCGCCGCTTCTGCAGAAGTAGCAAATGGCAATCGTAGCAAATGCAGCGAGGGACGCCCTGCCTTCGATTCCGAATGCACAAAGTGTGTGGTCTTGTTTCTCAGTCTATATTTGGTCGGTCTCGTCAGAGGTTGAATGTAACGAATGGGTGGGAAAGAGCAAGGGGCAGCGGCTGTGTAGAACGAAAACACAAATCCTCAGGGGTGTGAGCGTTTCGAGATGAGTCGTATACATGTAAATGTTGGTCGTCAGTGACCGTGTGGCCCAATGGATAAGGCGTCGGATTTCGGATCTGAAGATTACAGGTTTGAATGCTGTCACGCTTGTGTTTTTCCAGTTCTGAAAAAGATACATAACGTTTTAATGTAGCAATTGAGCAGTACGAAACCGTCTGAATGTTGCTGTTGACCATTTTTTGCTTGGAGATGCTCTTGAGCTTGAAACACACACAACAAGACCGGTGTTAACTAGCGAAATGGTCCTCAGAGTGCCGACACCGCGAGTTTTGACTGGCACTTGCACATATAAAACAAGGTCGTAAAGTAACTCGTTCGGCTTTTGAGTCACATAAAGTATGTGTGTTAATTTTGACGCCACTAGCTCTGCATGTTGTCATGCAATTTCTTTACCTCTCAGAAATGATTATGACATAAAAGTGAAGTACGTGACGAGTGTGACGTTAGGAAAACATTAGGCACCATGGAGAGATTCTGTATGGGACCACCCAACCCAAACGAGTACTGTGTGACGTGCTACCCGGCAGGTATTCAGCGAGGTAGCCGGCTAGCTCAGTCGGTAGAGTGTCAGACTCTTAATCCCAGGGTCGTGGGTTCGAGCCAGACGCTGGGCGGAACGGAATTTTGTTCCGCTGCAGGTGTAAATTACCGTTTTTCTGATTAACGAGATTTAATGGAAATAGCAACTTTAAACTTTGCCTACGTCTCTGTCAGTCGCAAGGAAACTGTATTTGAAGGTGAAGGTGATTTTGTAGACATGTGTGAAAGACGTGTTCTGAAATGCAAGTGTTGTTGTTTGGAGAGCACATCGGTTACGTGTCAGATGTGTAGCCAAGCAGTAATTTGTCGAAATAGCTGCAAATATTAGCCGGTAATATGAAGTGTTGTCAGCTAAAGTCTGATGATGCAGACGACCGTAAAGACGAAGTACCCAAGAGTACCGCTAGGCCGCGCGTCTTTAGCTCAGTGGTAGAGCACTGGTCTAATAAACGAGGGGTCGTAAGTTCCATCCTCACAGGAGGAAGATGAATTTTAGAAATCAGTTGCTCGTCGTGGCCGTATAGCAAACAGTATCTGTGATGACGAACAATTAGCGACAGGCGTTTTTTTAAGAATTACTCTCAGATGCGATTAAGGCGAATGGCGCAGATAAAGCATTTGCCAAAGCGGTACAGCATAAGGTGGGACGAGGCAGTCTGAATTACATTTTATAGATGTATTTCTCACATATCTCAAAGCCTCTCGCGATATTCGTCGTCGTCGTCGCCGCCGCCGCTTCTGCAGAAGTAGCAAATGGCAATCGTAGCAAATGCAGCGAGGGACGCCCTGCCTTCGATTCCGAATGCACAAAGTGTGTGGTCTTGTTTCTCAGTCTATATTTGGTCGGTCTCGTCAGAGGTTGAATGTAACGAATGGGTGGGAAAGAGCAAGGGGCAGCGGCTGTGTAGAACGAAAACACAAATCCTCAGGGGTGTGAGCGTTTCGAGATGAGTCGTATACATATAAATGTTGGTCGTCAGTGACCGTGTGGCCTAATGGATAATGCGTCGGATTTCGGATCTGAAGATTACAGGTTCGAATGCTGTCACGCTTGTGTTTTTCCAGTTCTGAAAAAGAAACATAACGTTTTAATGTAGCAATTGAGCAGTACGAAACCGTCTGAATGTTGCTGTTGACCATTTTTTGCTTGGAGATGCTCTTGAGCTTGAAACACACACAACAAGACCGGTGTTAACTAGCGAAATGGTCGGCAGAGTGCCGACACAGCGAGTTTTGACTATCACTTGCACATCTAAAACAACGTCGGAAAGTAACTCGTTCGGCTTTTGAGTCACATAAAGTATGTGTGTTAATTTTGACGCCACTAGCTCTGCATGTTGTCATGCAATTTCTTTATCTCTCAGAAATGATTATGACATAAAAGTGAAGTACGTGACGAGTGTGACGTTAGGAAAACATTAGGCATCATGGAGAGATTCTGTATGGGACCACCCAACCCAAACGAGTACTGTGTGACGTGCTACCCGGCAGGTATTCACCGAGGTAGCCGGCTAGCTCAGTCGGTAGAGTGTCAGACTCTTAATCCCAGGGTCGTGGGTTCGAGCCAGACGCTGGGCGGAACGGAATTTTGCTCCGCTGCAGGTGTAAATTACCGTTTTTCTGATTAACGAGATTTAATGGGAATAGCAACTTTAAACTTTGCCTACGTCTCTGTCAGTCGCAAGGAAACTGTATTTGAAGGTGAAGGTGATTTTGTAGACATGTGTGAAAGACGTGTTCTGAAATGCAAGTGTTGTTGTTTGGAGAGCACATCGGTTACGTGTCAGATGTGTAGCCAAGCAGTAATTTGTCGAAATAGCTGCAAATATTAGCCGGTAATATGAAGTGTTGTCAGCTAAAGTCTGATGATGCAGACGACCGTAAGGACGAAGTACCCAAGAGTACCGCTAGGCCGCGCGTCTTTAGCTCAGTGGTAGAGCACTGATCTAATAAACGAGGGGTCGTAAGTTCCATCCTCACAGGAGAAAGATGAATTTTGGAAATCAGTTGCGCGTCGTGGCCGTATAGCAAACAGTATCTGTGATGACGAACAATTAGCGACAGGCGTTTCTTTAAGAATTACTCTCAGATGCGATTAAGGCGAATGGCGCAGATAAAGCATTTGCCAAAGCGGTACAGCATAAGGTGGGACGAGGCAGTCTGAATTACATTTTATAGATGTATTTCTCACATATCTCAAAGCCTCTCGCGATATTCGTCGTCGTCGTCGTCGTCGTCGTCGTCGTCGTCGCCGCCGCCGCCGCCGCTTCTGCAGAAGTAGCAAATGGCAATCGTAGCAAATGCAGCGAGGGACGCCCTGCCTTCGATTCCGAATGCACAAAGTGTGTGGTCTTGTTTCTCAGTCTATATTTGGTCGGTCTCGTCAGAGGTTGAATGTAACGAATGGGTGGGAAAGAGCAAGGGGCAGCGGCTGTGTAGAACGAAAACACAAATCCTCAGGGGTGTGAGCGTTTCGAGATGAGTCGTATACATGTAAATGTTGGTCGTCAGTGACCGTGTGGCCCAATGGATAAGGCGTCGGATTTCGGATCTGAAGATTACAGGTTTGAATGCTGTCACGCTTGTGTTTTTCCAGTTCTGAAAAAGAAACATAACGTTTTAATGTAGCAATTGAGCAGTACGAAACCGTCTGAATGTTGCTGTTGACCATTTTTTGCTTGGAGATGCTCTTGAGCTTGAAACACACACAACAAGACCGGTGTTAACTAGCGAAATGGTCCTCAGAGTGCCGACACCGCGAGTTTTGACTGGCACTTGCACATATAAAACAAGGTCGTAAAGTAACTCGTTCGGCTTTTGAGTCACATAAAGTATGTGTGTTAATTTTGACGCCACTAGCTCTGCATGTTGTCATGCAATTTCTTTACCTCTCAGAAATGATTATGACATAAAAGTGAAGTACGTGACGAGTGTGACGTTAGGAAAACATTAGGCACCATGGAGAGATTCTGTATGGGACCACCCAACCCAAACGAGTACTGTGTGACGTGCTACCCGGCAGGTATTCAGCGAGGTAGCCGGCTAGCTCAGTCGGTAGAGTGTCAGACTCTTAATCCCAGGGTCGTGGGTTCGAGCCAGACGCTGGGCGGAACGGAATTTTGTTCCGCTGCAGGTGTAAATTACCGTTTTTCTGATTAACGAGATTTAATGGAAATAGCAACTTTAAACTTTGCCTACGTCTCTGTCAGTCGCAAGGAAACTGTATTTGAAGGTGAAGGTGATTTTGTAGACATGTGTGAAAGACGTGTTCTGAAATGCAAGTGTTGTTGTTTGGAGAGCACATCGGTTACGTGTCAGATGTGTAGCCAAGCAGTAATTTGTCGAAATAGCTGCAAATATTAGCCGGTAATATGAAGTGTTGTCAGCTAAAGTCTGATGATGCAGACGACCGTAAAGACGAAGTACCCAAGAGTACCGCTAGGCCGCGCGTCTTTAGCTCAGTGGTAGAGCACTGGTCTAATAAACGAGGGGTCGTAAGTTCCATCCTCACAGGAGGAAGATGAATTTTAGAAATCAGTTGCTCGTCGTGGCCGTATAGCAAACAGTATCTGTGATGACGAACAATTAGCGACAGGCGTTTTTTTAAGAATTACTCTCAGATGCGATTAAGGCGAATGGCGCAGATAAAGCATTTGCCAAAGCGGTACAGCATAAGGTGGGACGAGGCAGTCTGAATTACATTTTATAGATGTATTTCTCACATATCTCAAAGCCTCTCGCGATATTCGTCGTCGTCGTCGCCGCCGCCGCTTCTGCAGAAGTAGCAAATGGCAATCGTAGCAAATGCAGCGAGGGACGCCCTGCCTTCGATTCCGAATGCACAAAGTGTGTGGTCTTGTTTCTCAGTCTATATTTGGTCGGTCTCGTCAGAGGTTGAATGTAACGAATGGGTGGGAAAGAGCAAGGGGCAGCGGCTGTGTAGAACGAAAACACAAATCCTCAGGGGTGTGAGCGTTTCGAGATGAGTCGTATACATATAAATGTTGGTCGTCAGTGACCGTGTGGCCTAATGGATAATGCGTCGGATTTCGGATCTGAAGATTACAGGTTCGAATGCTGTCACGCTTGTGTTTTTCCAGTTCTGAAAAAGAAACATAACGTTTTAATGTAGCAATTGAGCAGTACGAAACCGTCTGAATGTTGCTGTTGACCATTTTTTGCTTGGAGATGCTCTTGAGCTTGAAACACACACAACAAGACCGGTGTTAACTAGCGAAATGGTCGGCAGAGTGCCGACACAGCGAGTTTTGACTATCACTTGCACATCTAAAACAACGTCGGAAAGTAACTCGTTCGGCTTTTGAGTCACATAAAGTATGTGTGTTAATTTTGACGCCACTAGCTCTGCATGTTGTCATGCAATTTCTTTATCTCTCAGAAATGATTATGACATAAAAGTGAAGTACGTGACGAGTGTGACGTTAGGAAAACATTAGGCATCATGGAGAGATTCTGTATGGGACCACCCAACCCAAACGAGTACTGTGTGACGTGCTACCCGGCAGGTATTCACCGAGGTAGCCGGCTAGCTCAGTCGGTAGAGTGTCAGACTCTTAATCCCAGGGTCGTGGGTTCGAGCCAGACGCTGGGCGGAACGGAATTTTGCTCCGCTGCAGGTGTAAATTACCGTTTTTCTGATTAACGAGATTTAATGGGAATAGCAACTTTAAACTTTGCCTACGTCTCTGTCAGTCGCAAGGAAACTGTATTTGAAGGTGAAGGTGATTTTGTAGACATGTGTGAAAGACGTGTTCTGAAATGCAAGTGTTGTTGTTTGGAGAGCACATCGGTTACGTGTCAGATGTGTAGCCAAGCAGTAATTTGTCGAAATAGCTGCAAATATTAGCCGGTAATATGAAGTGTTGTCAGCTAAAGTCTGATGATGCAGACGACCGTAAGGACGAAGTACCCAAGAGTACCGCTAGGCCGCGCGTCTTTAGCTCAGTGGTAGAGCACTGATCTAATAAACGAGGGGTCGTAAGTTCCATCCTCACAGGAGAAAGATGAATTTTGGAAATCAGTTGCGCGTCGTGGCCGTATAGCAAACAGTATCTGTGATGACGAACAATTAGCGACAGGCGTTTTTTTAAGAATTACTCTCAGATGCGATTAAGGCGAATGGCGCAGATAAAGCATTTGCCAAAGCGGTACAGCATAAGGTGGGACGAGGCAGTCTGAATTACATTTTATAGATGTATTTCTCACATATCTCAAAGCCTCTCGCGATATTCGTCGTCGTCGTCGCCGCCGCCGCTTCTGCAGAAGTAGCAAATGGCAATCGTAGCAAATGCAGCGAGGGACGCCCTGCCTTCGATTCCGAATGCACAAAGTGTGTGGTCTTGTTTCTCAGTCTATATTTGGTCGGTCTCGTCAGAGGTTGAATGTAACGAATGGGTGGGAAAGAGCAAGGGGCAGCGGCTGTGTAGAACGAAAACACAAATCCTCAGGGGTGTGAGCGTTTCGAGATGAGTCGTATACATATAAATGTTGGTCGTCAGTGACCGTGTGGCCTAATGGATAATGCGTCGGATTTCGGATCTGAAGATTACAGGTTCGAATGCTGTCACGCTTGTGTTTTTCCAGTTCTGAAAAAGAAACATAACGTTTTAATGTAGCAATTGAGCAGTACGAAACCGTCTGAATGTTGCTGTTGACCATTTTTTGCTTGGAGATGCTCTTGAGCTTGAAACACACACAACAAGACCGGTGTTAACTAGCGAAATGATCGGCAGAGTGCCGACACAGCGAGTTTTGACTATCACTTGCACATCTAAAACAACGTCGGAAAGTAACTCGTTCGGCTTTTGAGTCACATAAAGTATGTGTGTTAATTTTGACGCCACTAGCTCTGCATGTTGTCATGCAATTTCTTTATCTCTCAGAAATGATTATGACATAAAAGTGAAGTACGTGACGAGTGTGACGTTAGGAAAACATTAGGCATCATGGAGAGATTCTGTATGGGACCACCCAACCCAAACGAGTACTGTGTGACGTGCTACCCGGCAGGTATTCACCGAGGTAGCCGGCTAGCTCAGTCGGTAGAGTGTCAGACTCTTAATCCCAGGGTCGTGGGTTCGAGCCAGACGCTGGGCGGAACGGAATTTTGCTCCGCTGCAGGTGTAAATTACCGTTTTTCTGATTAACGAGATTTAATGGGAATAGCAACTTTAAACTTTGCCTACGTCTCTGTCAGTCGCAAGGAAACTGTATTTGAAGGTGAAGGTGATTTTGTAGACATGTGTGAAAGACGTGTTCTGAAATGCAAGTGTTGTTGTTTGGAGAGCACATCGGTTACGTGTCAGATGTGTAGCCAAGCAGTAATTTGTCGAAATAGCTGCAAATATTAGCCGGTAATATGAAGTGTTGTCAGCTAAAGTCTGATGATGCAGACGACCGTAAGGACGAAGTACCCAAGAGTACCGCTAGGCCGCGCGTCTTTAGCTCAGTGGTAGAGCACTGATCTAATAAACGAGGGGTCGTAAGTTCCATCCTCACAGGAGAAAGATGAATTTTGGAAATCAGTTGCGCGTCGTGGCCGTATAGCAAACAGTATCTGTGATGACGAACAATTAGCGACAGGCGTTTCTTTAAGAATTACTCTCAGATGCGATTAAGGCGAATGGCGCAGATAAAGCATTTGCCAAAGCGGTACAGCATAAGGTGGGACGAGGCAGTCTGAATTACATTTTATAGATGTATTTCTCACATATCTCAAAGCCTCTCGCGATATTCGTCGTCGTCGTCGTCGTCGTCGTCGTCGTCGCCGCCGCCGCCGCCGCTTCTGCAGAAGTAGCAAATGGCAATCGTAGCAAATGCAGCGAGGGACGCCCTGCCTTCGATTCCGAATGCACAAAGTGTGTGGTCTTGTTTCTCAGTCTATATTTGGTCGGTCTCGTCAGAGGTTGAATGTAACGAATGGGTGGGAAAGAGCAAGGGGCAGCGGCTGTGTAGAACGAAAACACAAATCCTCAGGGGTGTGAGCGTTTCGAGATGAGTCGTATACATGTAAATGTTGGTCGTCAGTGACTGTGTGGCCTAATGGATAATGCATCGGATTTCGGATCTGAAGATTACAGGTTCGAATGCTGTCACGCTTGTGTTTTTCCAGTTCTGAAAAAGAAACATAACGTTTTAATGTAGCAATTGAGCAGTACGAAACCGTCTGAATGTTGCTGTTGACCATTTTTTGCTTGGAGATGCTCTTGAGCTTGAAACACACACAACAAGACCGGTGTTAACTAGCGAAATGGTCGGCAGAGTGCCGACACAGCGAGTTTTGACTATCACTTGCACATCTAAAACAACGTCGGAAAGTAACTCGTTCGGCTTTTGAGTCACATAAAGTATGTGTATTAATTTTGACGCCACTAGCTCTGCATGTTGTCATGCAATTTCTTTATCTCTCAGAAATGATTATGACATAAAAGTGAAGTACGTGACGAGTGTGACGTTAGGAAAACATTAGGCATCATGGAAAGATTCTGTATGGGACCACCCAACCCAAACGAGTACTGTGTGACGTGCTACCCGGCAGGTATTCACCGAGGTAGCCGGCTAGCTCAGTCGGTAGAGTGTCAGACTCTTAATCCCAGGGTCGTGGGTTCGAGCCAGACGCTGGGCGGAACGGAATTTTGTTCCGCTGCAGGTGTAAATTACCGTTTTTCTGATTAACGAGATTTAATGGAAATAGCAACTTTAAACTTTGCCTACGTCTCTGTCAGTCGCAAGGAAACTGTATTTGAAGGTGAAGGTGATTTTGTAGACATGTGTGAAAGACGTGTTCTGAAATGCAAGTGTTGTTGTTTGGAGAGCACATCGGTTACGTGTCAGATGTGTAGCCAAGCAGTAATTTGTCGAAATAGCTGCAAATATTAGCCGGTAATATGAAGTGTTGTCAGCTAAAGTCTGATGATGCAGACGACCGTAAAGACGAAGTACCCAAGAGTACCGCTAGGCCGCGCGTCTTTAGCTCAGTGGTAGAGCACTGGTCTAATAAACGAGGGGTCGTAAGTTCCATCCTCACAGGAGGAAGATGAATTTTAGAAATCAGTTGCTCGTCGTGGCCGTATAGCAAACAGTATCTGTGATGACGAACAATTAGCGACAGGCGTTTTTTTAAGAATTACTCTCAGATGCGATTAAGGCGAATGGCGCAGATAAAGCATTTGCCAAAGCGGTACAGCATAAGGTGGGACGAGGCAGTCTGAATTACATTTTATAGATGTATTTCTCACATATCTCAAAGCCTCTCGCGATATTCGTCGTCGTCGTCGCCGCCGCCGCTTCTGCAGAAGTAGCAAATGGCAATCGTAGCAAATGCAGCGAGGGACGCCCTGCCTTCGATTCCGAATGCACAAAGTGTGTGGTCTTGTTTCTCAGTCTATATTTGGTCGGTCTCGTCAGAGGTTGAATGTAACGAATGGGTGGGAAAGAGCAAGGGGCAGCGGCTGTGTAGAACGAAAACACAAATCCTCAGGGGTGTGAGCGTTTCGAGATGAGTCGTATACATATAAATGTTGGTCGTCAGTGACCGTGTGGCCTAATGGATAATGCGTCGGATTTCGGATCTGAAGATTACAGCTTCGAATGCTGTCACGCTTGTGTTTTTCCAGTTCTGAAAAAGAAACATAACGTTTTAATGTAGCAATTGAGCAGTACGAAACCGTCTGAATGTTGCTGTTGACCATTTTTTGCTTGGAGATGCTCTTGAGCTTGAAACACACACAACAAGACCGGTGTTAACTAGCGAAATGGTCGGCAGAGTGCCGACACAGCGAGTTTTGACTATCACTTGCACATCTAAAACAACGTCGGAAAGTAACTCGTTCGGCTTTTGAGTCACATAAAGTATGTGTGTTAATTTTGACGCCACTAGCTCTGCATGTTGTCATGCAATTTCTTTATCTCTCAGAAATGATTATGACATAAAAGTGAAGTACGTGACGAGTGTGACGTTAGGAAAACATTAGGCATCATGGAGAGATTCTGTATGGGACCACCCAACCCAAACGAGTACTGTGTGACGTGCTACCCGGCAGGTATTCACCGAGGTAGCCGGCTAGCTCAGTCGGTAGAGTGTCAGACTCTTAATCCCAGGGTCGTGGGTTCGAGCCAGACGCTGGGCGGAACGGAATTTTGCTCCGCTGCAGGTGTAAATTACCGTTTTTCTGATTAACGAGATTTAATGGGAATAGCAACTTTAAACTTTGCCTACGTCTCTGTCAGTCGCAAGGAAACTGTATTTGAAGGTGAAGGTGATTTTGTAGACATGTGTGAAAGACGTGTTCTGAAATGCAAGTGTTGTTGTTTGGAGAGCACATCGGTTACGTGTCAGATGTGTAGCCAAGCAGTAATTTGTCGAAATAGCTGCAAATATTAGCCGGTAATATGAAGTGTTGTCAGCTAAAGTCTGATGATGCAGACGACCGTAAGGACGAAGTACCCAAGAGTACCGCTAGGCCGCGCGTCTTTAGCTCAGTGGTAGAGCACTGATCTAATAAACGAGGGGTCGTAAGTTCCATCCTCACAGGAGAAAGATGAATTTTGGAAATCAGTTGCGCGTCGTGGCCGTATAGCAAACAGTATCTGTGATGACGAACAATTAGCGACAGGCGTTTTTTTAAGAATTACTCTCAGATGCGATTAAGGCGAATGGCGCAGATAAAGCATTTGCCAAAGCGGTACAGCATAAGGTGGGACGAGGCAGTCTGAATTACATTTTATAGATGTATTTCTCACATATCTCAAAGCCTCTCGCGATATTCGTCGTCGTCGTCGCCGCCGCCGCTTCTGCAGAAGTAGCAAATGGCAATCGTAGCAAATGCAGCGAGGGACGCCCTGCCTTCGATTCCGAATGCACAAAGTGTGTGGTCTTGTTTCTCAGTCTATATTTGGTCGGTCTCGTCAGAGGTTGAATGTAACGAATGGGTGGGAAAGAGCAAGGGGCAGCGGCTGTGTAGAACGAAAACACAAATCCTCAGGGGTGTGAGCGTTTCGAGATGAGTCGTATACATATAAATGTTGGTCGTCAGTGACCGTGTGGCCTAATGGATAATGCGTCGGATTTCGGATCTGAAGATTACAGGTTCGAATGCTGTCACGCTTGTGTTTTTCCAGTTCTGAAAAAGAAACATAACGTTTTAATGTAGCAATTGAGCAGTACGAAACCGTCTGAATGTTGCTGTTGACCATTTTTTGCTTGGAGATGCTCTTGAGCTTGAAACACACACAACAAGACCGGTGTTAACTAGCGAAATGGTCGGCAGAGTGCCGACACAGCGAGTTTTGACTATCACTTGCACATCTAAAACAACGTCGGAAAGTAACTCGTTCGGCTTTTGAGTCACATAAAGTATGTGTGTTAATTTTGACGCCACTAGCTCTGCATGTTGTCATGCAATTTCTTTATCTCTCAGAAATGATTATGACATAAAAGTGAAGTACGTGACGAGTGTGACGTTAGGAAAACATTAGGCATCATGGAGAGATTCTGTATGGGACCACCCAACCCAAACGAGTACTGTGTGACGTGCTACCCGGCAGGTATTCACCGAGGTAGCCGGCTAGCTCAGTCGGTAGAGTGTCAGACTCTTAATCCCAGGGTCGTGGGTTCGAGCCAGACGCTGGGCGGAACGGAATTTTGCTCCGCTGCAGGTGTAAATTACCGTTTTTCTGATTAACGAGATTTAATGGGAATAGCAACTTTAAACTTTGCCTACGTCTCTGTCAGTCGCAAGGAAACTGTATTTGAAGGTGAAGGTGATTTTGTAGACATGTGTGAAAGACGTGTTCTGAAATGCAAGTGTTGTTGTTTGGAGAGCACATCGGTTACGTGTCAGATGTGTAGCCAAGCAGTAATTTGTCGAAATAGCTGCAAATATTAGCCGGTAATATGAAGTGTTGTCAGCTAAAGTCTGATGATGCAGACGACCGTAAGGACGAAGTACCCAAGAGTACCGCTAGGCCGCGCGTCTTTAGCTCAGTGGTAGAGCACTGATCTAATAAACGAGGGGTCGTAAGTTCCATCCTCACAGGAGAAAGATGAATTTTGGAAATCAGTTGCGCGTCGTGGCCGTATAGCAAACAGTATCTGTGATGACGAACAATTAGCGACAGGCGTTTTTTTAAGAATTACTCTCAGATGCGATTAAGGCGAATGGCGCAGATAAAGCATTTGCCAAAGCGGTACAGCATAAGGTGGGACGAGGCAGTCTGAATTACATTTTATAGATGTATTTCTCACATATCTCAAAGCCTCTCGCGATATTCGTCGTCGTCGTCGTCGTCGTCGCCGCCGCCGCCGCCGCCGCCGCTTCTGCAGAAGTAGCAAATGGCAATCGTAGCAAATGCAGCGAGGGACGCCCTGCCTTCGATTCCGAATGCACAAAGTGTGTGGTCTTGTTTCTCAGTCTATATTTGGTCGGTCTCGTCAGAGGTTGAATGTAACGAATGGGTGGGAAAGAGCAAGGGGCAGCGGCTGTGTAGAACGAAAACACAAATCCTCAGGGGTGTGAGCGTTTCGAGATGAGTCGTATACATGTAAATGTTGGTCGTCAGTGACTGTGTGGCCTAATGGATAATGCATCGGATTTCGGATCTGAAGGTTACAGGTTCGAATGCTGTCACGCTTGTGTTTTTCCAGTTCTGAAAAAGAAACATAACGTTTTAATGTAGCAATTGAGCAGTACGAAACCGTCTGAATGTTGCTGTTGACCATTTTTTGCTTGGAGATGCTCTTGAGCTTGAAACACACACAACAAGACCGGTGTTAACTAGCGAAATGGTCGGCAGAGTGCCGACACAGCGAGTTTTGACTATCACTTGCACATCTAAAACAACGTCGGAAAGTAACTCGTTCGGCTTTTGAGTCACATAAAGTATGTGTATTAATTTTGACGCCACTAGCTCTGCATGTTGTCATGCAATTTCTTTATCTCTCAGAAATGATTATGACATAAAAGTGAAGTACGTGACGAGTGTGACGTTAGGAAAACATTAGGCATCATGGAAAGATTCTGTATGGGACCACCCAACCCAAACGAGTACTGTGTGACGTGCTACCCGGCAGGTATTCACCGAGGTAGCCGGCTAGCTCAGTCGGTAGAGTGTCAGACTCTTAATCCCAGGGTCGTGGGTTCGAGCCAGACGCTGGGCGGAACGGAATTTTGTTCCGCTGCAGGTGTAAATTACCGTTTTTCTGATTAACGAGATTTAATGGAAATAGCAACTTTAAACTTTGCCTACGTCTCTGTCAGTCGCAAGGAAACTGTATTTGAAGGTGAAGGTGATTTTGTAGACATGTGTGAAAGACGTGTTCTGAAATGCAAGTGTTGTTGTTTGGAGAGCACATCGGTTACGTGTCAGATGTGTAGCCAAGCAGTAATTTGTCGAAATAGCTGCAAATATTAGCCGGTAATATGAAGTGTTGTCAGCTAAAGTCTGATGATGCAGACGACCGTAAGGACGAAGTACCCAAGAGTACCGCTAGGCCGCGCGTCTTTAGCTCAGTGGTAGAGCACTGGTCTAATAAACGAGGGGTCGTAAGTTCCATCCTCACAGGAGAAAGATGAATTTTGGAAATCAGTTGCGCGTCGTGGCCGTATAGCAAACAGTATCTGTGATGACGAACAATTAGCGACAGGCGTTTTTTTAAGAATTACTCTCAGATGCGATTAAGGCGAATGGCGCAGATAAAGCATTTGCCAAAGCGGTACAGCATAAGGTGGGACGAGGCAGTCTGAATTACATTTTATAGATGTATTTCTCACATATCTCAAAGCCTCTCGCGATATTCGTCGTCGTCGTCGTCGTCGTCGTCGTCGCCGCCGCCGCCGCCGCCGCCGCCGCTTCTGCAGAAGTAGCAAATGGCAATCGTAGCAAATGCAGCGAGGGACGCCCTGCCTTCGATTCCGAATGCACAAAGTGTGTGGTCTTGTTTCTCAGTCTATATTTGGTCGGTCTCGTCAGAGGTTGAATGTAACGAATGGGTGGGAAAGAGCAAGGGGCAGCGGCTGTGTAGAACGAAAACACAAATCCTCAGGGGTGTGAGCGTTTCGAGATGAGTCGTATACATGTAAATGTTGGTCGTCAGTGACCGTGTGGCCCAATGGATAAGGCGTCGGATTTCGGATCTGAAGATTACAGGTTTGAATGCTGTCACGCTTGTGTTTTTCCAGTTCTGAAAAAGAAACATAACGTTTTAATGTAGCAATTGAGCAGTACGAAACCGTCTGAATGTTGCTGTTGACCATTTTTTGCTTGGAGATGCTCTTGAGCTTGAAACACACACAACAAGCACGGTGTTAACTAGCGAAATGGTCCTCAGAGTGCCGACACCGCGAGTTTTGACTGGCACTTGCACATATAAAACAAGGTCGTAAAGTAACTCGTTCGGCTTTTGAGTCACATAAAGTATGTGTGTTAATTTTGACGCCACTAGCTCTGCATGTTGTCATGCAATTTCTTTACCTCTCAGAAATGATTATGACATAAAAGTGAAGTACGTGACGAGTGTGACGTTAGGAAAACATTAGGCACCATGGAGAGATTCTGTATGGGACCACCCAACCCAAACGAGTACTGTGTGACGTGCTACCCGGCAGGTATTCAGCGAGGTAGCCGGCTAGCTCAGTCGGTAGAGTGTCAGACTCTTAATCCCAGGGTCGTGGGTTCGAGCCAGACGCTGGGCGGAACGGAATTTTGTTCCGCTGCAGGTGTAAATTACCGTTTTTCTGATTAACGAGATTTAATGGAAATAGCAACTTTAAACTTTGCCTACGTCTCTGTCAGTCGCAAGGAAACTGTATTTGAAGGTGAAGGTGATTTTGTAGACATGTGTGAAAGACGTGTTCTGAAATGCAAGTGTTGTTGTTTGGAGAGCACATCGGTTACGTGTCAGATGTGTAGCCAAGCAGTAATTTGTCGAAATAGCTGCAAATATTAGCCGGTAATATGAAGTGTTGTCAGCTAAAGTCTGATGATGCAGACGACCGTAAAGACGAAGTACCCAAGAGTACCGCTAGGCCGCGCGTCTTTAGCTCAGTGGTAGAGCACTGGTCTAATAAACGAGGGGTCGTAAGTTCCATCCTCACAGGAGGAAGATGAATTTTAGAAATCAGTTGCTCGTCGTGGCCGTATAGCAAACAGTATCTGTGATGACGAACAATTAGCGACAGGCGTTTTTTTAAGAATTACTCTCAGATGCGATTAAGGCGAATGGCGCAGATAAAGCATTTGCCAAAGCGGTACAGCATAAGGTGGGACGAGGCAGTCTGAATTACATTTTATAGATGTATTTCTCACATATCTCAAAGCCTCTCGCGATATTCGTCGTCGTCGTCGCCGCCGCCGCTTCTGCAGAAGTAGCAAATGGCAATCGTAGCAAATGCAGCGAGGGACGCCCTGCCTTCGATTCCGAATGCACAAAGTGTGTGGTCTTGTTTCTCAGTCTATATTTGGTCGGTCTCGTCAGAGGTTGAATGTAACGAATGGGTGGGAAAGAGCAAGGGGCAGCGGCTGTGTAGAACGAAAACACAAATCCTCAGGGGTGTGAGCGTTTCGAGATGAGTCGTATACATATAAATGTTGGTCGTCAGTGACCGTGTGGCCTAATGGATAATGCGTCGGATTTCGGATCTGAAGATTACAGGTTCGAATGCTGTCACGCTTGTGTTTTTCCAGTTCTGAAAAAGAAACATAACGTTTTAATGTAGCAATTGAGCAGTACGAAACCGTCTGAATGTTGCTGTTGACCATTTTTTGCTTGGAGATGCTCTTGAGCTTGAAACACACACAACAAGACCGGTGTTAACTAGCGAAATGGTCGGCAGAGTGCCGACACAGCGAGTTTTGACTATCACTTGCACATCTAAAACAACGTCGGAAAGTAACTCGTTCGGCTTTTGAGTCACATAAAGTATGTGTGTTAATTTTGACGCCACTAGCTCTGCATGTTGTCATGCAATTTCTTTATCTCTCAGAAATGATTATGACATAAAAGTGAAGTACGTGACGAGTGTGACGTTAGGAAAACATTAGGCATCATGGAGAGATTCTGTATGGGACCACCCAACCCAAACGAGTACTGTGTGACGTGCTACCCGGCAGGTATTCACCGAGGTAGCCGGCTAGCTCAGTCGGTAGAGTGTCAGACTCTTAATCCCAGGGTCGTGGGTTCGAGCCAGACGCTGGGCGGAACGGAATTTTGCTCCGCTGCAGGTGTAAATTACCGTTTTTCTGATTAACGAGATTTAATGGGAATAGCAACTTTAAACTTTGCCTACGTCTCTGTCAGTCGCAAGGAAACTGTATTTGAAGGTGAAGGTGATTTTGTAGACATGTGTGAAAGACGTGTTCTGAAATGCAAGTGTTGTTGTTTGGAGAGCACATCGGTTACGTGTCAGATGTGTAGCCAAGCAGTAATTTGTCGAAATAGCTGCAAATATTAGCCGGTAATATGAAGTGTTGTCAGCTAAAGTCTGATGATGCAGACGACCGTAAGGACGAAGTACCCAAGAGTACCGCTAGGCCGCGCGTCTTTAGCTCAGTGGTAGAGCACTGATCTAATAAACGAGGGGTCGTAAGTTCCATCCTCACAGGAGAAAGATGAATTTTGGAAATCAGTTGCGCGTCGTGGCCGTATAGCAAACAGTATCTGTGATGACGAACAATTTGCGACAGGCGTTTTTTTAAGAATTACTCTCAGATGCGATTAAGGCAAATGGCGCAGATAAAGCATTTGCCAAAGCGGTACAGCATAAGGTGGGACGAGGCAGTCTGAATTACATTTTATAGATGTATTTCTCACATATCTCAAAGCCTCTCGCGATATTCGTCGTCGTCGTCGTCGTCGTCGCCGCCGCCGCCGCCGCCGCCGCCGCCGCTTCTGCAGAAGTAGCAAATGGCAATCGTAGCAAATGCAGCGAGGGACGCCCTGCCTTCGATTCCGAATGCACAAAGTGTGTGGTCTTGTTTCTCAGTCTATATTTGGTCGGTCTCGTCAGAGGTTGAATGTAACGAATGGGTGGGAAAGAGCAAGGGGCAGCGGCTGTGTAGAACGAAAACACAAATCCTCAGGGGTGTGAGCGTTTCGAGATGAGTCGTATACATATAAATGTTGGTCGTCAGTGACCGTGTGGCCTAATGGATAATGCGTCGGATTTCGGATCTGAAGATTACAGGTTCGAATGCTGTCACGCTTGTGTTTCTCCAGTTCTGAAAAAGAAACATAACGTTTTAATGTAGCAATTGAGCAGTACGAAACCGTCTGAATGTTGCTGTTGACCATTTTTTGCTTGGAGATGCTCTTGAGCTTGAAACACACACAACAAGACCGGTGTTAACTAGCGAAATGGTCGGCAGAGTGCCGACACAGCGAGTTTTGACTATCACTTGCACATCTAAAACAACGTCGGAAAGTAACTCGTTCGGCTTTTGAGTCACATAAAGTATGTGTGTTAATTTTGACGCCACTAGCTCTGCATGTTGTCATGCAATTTCTTTATCTCTCAGAAATGATTATGACATAAAAGTGAAGTACGTGACGAGTGTGACGTTAGGAAAACATTAGGCATCATGGAGAGATTCTGTATGGGACCACCCAACCCAAACGAGTACTGTGTGACGTGCTACCCGGCAGGTATTCACCGAGGTAGCCGGCTAGCTCAGTCGGTAGAGTGTCAGACTCTTAATCCCAGGTTCGTGGGTTCGAGCCAGACGCTGGGCGGAACGGAATTTTGTTCCGCTGCAGGTGTAAATTACCGTTTTTCTGATTAACGAGATTTAATGGAAATAGCAACTTTAAACTTTGCCTACGTCTCTGTCAGTCGCAAGGAAACTGTATTTGAAGGTGAAGGTGATTTTGTAGACATGTGTGAAAGACGTGTTCTGAAATGCAAGTGTTGTTGTTTGGAGAGCACATCGGTTACGTGTCAGATGTGTAGCCAAGCAGTAATTTGTCGAAATAGCTGCAAATATTAGCCGGTAATATGAAGTGTTGTCAGCTAAAGTCTGATGATGCAGACGACCGTAAGGACGAAGTACCCAAGAGTACCGCTAGGCCGCGCGTCTTTAGCTCAGTGGTAGAGCACTGATCTAATAAACGAGGGGTCGTAAGTTCCATCCTCACAGGAGAAAGATGAATTTTGGAAATCAGTTGCGCGTCGTGGCCGTATAGCAAACAGTATCTGTGATGACGAACAATTAGCGACAGGCGTTTTTTTAAGAATTACTCTCAGATGCGATTAAGGCGAATGGCGCAGATAAAGCATTTGCCAAAGCGGTACAGCATAAGGTGGGACGAGGCAGTCTGAATTACATTTTATAGATGTATTTCTCACATATCTCAAAGCCTCTCGGGATATTCGTCGTCGTCGTCGTCGCCGTCGCCGCCGCCGCCGCCGCCGCCGCCGCTTCTGCAGAAGTAGCAAATGGCAATCGTAGCAAATGCAGCGAGGGACGCCCTGCCTTCGATTCCGAATGCACAAAGTGTGTGGTCTTGTTTCTCAGTCTATATTTGGTCGGTCTCGTCAGAGGTTGAATGTAACGAATGGGTGGGAAAGTGCAAGGGGCAGCGGCTGTGTAGAACGAAAACACAAATCCTCAGGGGTGTGAGCGTTTCGAGATGAGTCGTATACATATAAATGTTGGTCGTCAGTGACCGTGTGGCCTAATGGATAATGCGTCGGATTTCGGATCTGAAGATTACAGGTTCGAATGCTGTCACGCTTGTGTTTTTCCAGTTCTGAAAAAGAAACATAACGTTTTAATGTAGCAATTGAGCAGTACGAAACCGTCTGAATGTTGCTGTTGACCATTTTTTGCTTGGAGATGCTCTTGAGCTTGAAACACACACAACGAGACCGGTGTTAACTAGCGAAATGGTCGGCAGAGTGCCGACACAGCGAGTTTTGACTATCACTTGCACATCTAAAACAACGTCGGAAAGTAACTCGTTCGGCTTTTGAGTCACATAAAGTATGTGTGTTAATTTTGACGCCACTAGCTCTGCATGTTGTCATGCAATTTCTTTATCTCTCAGAAATGATTATGACATAAAAGTGAAGTACGTGACGAGTGTGACGTTAGGAAAACATTAGGCATCATGGAGAGATTCTGTATGGGACCACCCAACCCAAACGAGTACTGTGTGACGTGCTACCCGGCAGGTATTCACCGAGGTAGCCGGCTAGCTCAGTCGGTAGAGTGTCAGACTCTTAATCCCAGGGTCGTGGGTTCGAGCCAGACGCTGGGCGGAACGGAATTTTGTTCCGCTGCAGGTGTAAATTACCGTTTTTCTGATTAACGAGATTTAATGGAAATAGCAACTTTAAACTTTGCCTACGTCTCTGTCAGTCGCAAGGAAACTGTATTTGAAGGTGAAGGTGATTTTGTAGACATGTGTGAAAGACGTGTTCTGAAATGCAAGTGTTGTTGTTTGGAGAGCACATCGGTTACGTGTCAGATGTGTAGCCAAGCAGTAATTTGTCGAAATAGCTGCAAATATTAGCCGGTAATATGAAGTGTTGTCAGCTAAAGTCTGATGATGCAGACGACCGTAAGGACGAAGTACCCAAGAGTACCGCTAGGCCGCGCGTCTTTAGCTCAGTGGTAGAGCACTGGTCTAATAAACGAGGGGTCGTAAGTTCCATCCTCACAGGAGAAAGATGACTTTTGGAAATCAGTTGCGCGTCGTGGCCGTATAGCAAACAGTATCTGTGATGACGAACAATTAGCGACAGGCGTTTTTTTAAGAATTACTCTCAGATGCGATTAAGGCGAATGGCGCAGATAAAGCATTTGCCAAAGCGGTACAGCATAAGGTGGGACGAGGCAGTCTGAATTACATTTTATAGATGTATTTCTCACATATCTCAAAGCCTCTCGCGATATTCGTCGTCGTCGTCGTCGTCGTCGCCGCCGCCGCCGCCGCCGCTTCTGCAGAAGTAGCAAATGGCAATCGTAGCAAATGCAGCGAGGGACGCCCTGCCTTCGATTCCGAATGCACAAAGTGTGTGGTCTTGTTTCTCAGTCTATATTTGGTCGGTCTCGTCAGAGGTTGAATGTAACGAATGGGTGGGAAAGAGCAAGGGGCAGCGGCTGTGTAGAACGAAAACACAAATCCTCAGGGGTGTGAGCGTTTCGAGATGAGTCGTATACATGTAAATGTTGGTCGTCAGTGACCGTGTGGCCTAATGGATAATGCATCGGATTTCGGATCTTAAGATTACAGGTTCGAATGCTGTCACGCTTGTGTTTTTCCAGTTCTGAAAAAGAAACATAACGTTTTAATGTAGCAATTGAGCAGTACGAAACCGTCTGAATGTTGCTGTTGACCATTTTTTGCTTGGAGATGCTCTTGAGCTTGAAACACACACAACAAGACCGGTGTTAACTAGCGAAATGGTCGGCAGAGTGCCGACACAGCGAGTTTTGACTATCACTTGCACATCTAAAACAACGTCGGAAAGTAACTCGTTCGGCTTTTGAGTCACATAAAGTATGTGTGTTAATTTTGACGCCACTAGCTCTGCATGTTGTCATGCAATTTCTTTATCTCTCAGAAATGATTATGACATAAAAGTGAAGTACGTGACGAGTGTGACGTTAGGAAAACATTAGGCATCATGGAGAGATTCTGTATGGGACCACCCAACCCAAACGAGTACTGTGTGACGTGCTACCCGGCAGGTATTCACCGAGGTAGCCGGCTAGCTCAGTCGGTAGAGAGTCAGACTCTTAATCCCAGGGTCGTGGGTTCGAGCCAGACGCTGGGCGGAACGGAATTTTGTTCCGCTGCAGGTGTAAATTACCGTTTTTCTGATTAACGAGATTTAATGGAAATAGCAACTTTAAACTTTGCCTACGTCTCTGTCAGTCGCAAGGAAACTGTATTTGAAGGTGAAGGTGATTTTGTAGACATGTGTGAAAGACGTGTTCTGAAATGCAAGTGTTGTTGTTTGGAGAGCACATCGGTTACGTGTCAGATGTGTAGCCAAGCAGTAATTTGTCGAAATAGCTGCAAATATTAGCCGGTAATATGAAGTGTTGTCAGCTAAAGTCTGATGATGCAGACGACCGTAAGGACGAAGTACCCAAGAGTACCGCTAGGCCGCGCGTCTTTAGCTCAGTGGTAGAGCACTCGTCTAATAAACGAGGGGTCGTAAGTTCCATCCTCACAGGAGAAAGATGAATTTTGGAAATCAGTTGCGCGTCGTGGCCGTATAGCAAACAGTATCTGTGATGACGAACAATTAGCGACAGGCGTTTTTTTAAGAATTACTCTCAGATGCGATTAAGGCGAATGGCGCAGATAAAGCATTTGCCAAAGCGGTACAGCATAAGGTGGGACGAGGCAGTCTGAATTACATTTTATAGATGTATTTCTCACATATCTCAAAGCCTCTCGCGATATTCGTCGTCGTCGTCGTCGTCGTCGTCGCCGCCGCCGCCGCCGCCGCCGCCGCTTCTGCAGAAGTAGCAAATGGCAATCGTAGCAAATGCAGCGAGGGACGCCCTGCCTTCGATTCCGAATGCACAAAGTGTGTGGTCTTGTTTCTCAGTCTATATTTGGTCGGTCTCGTCAGAGGTTGAATGTAACGAATGGGTGGGAAAGAGCAAGGGGCAGCGGCTGTGTAGAACGAAAACACAAATCCTCAGGGGTGTGAGCGTTTCGAGATGAGTCGTATACATGTAAATGTTGGTCGTCAGTGACCGTGTGGCCCAATGGATAAGGCGTCGGATTTCGGATCTGAAGATTACAGGTTTGAATGCTGTCACGCTTGTGTTTTTCCAGTTCTGAAAAAGAAACATAACGTTTTAATGTAGCAATTGAGCAGTACGAAACCGTCTGAATGTTGCTGTTGACCATTTTTTGCTTGGAGATGCTCTTGAGCTTGAAACACACACAACAAGACCGGTGTTAACTAGCGAAATGGTCCTCAGAGTGCCGACACCGCGAGTTTTGACTGGCACTTGCACATATAAAACAAGGTCGTAAAGTAACTCGTTCGGCTTTTGAGTCACATAAAGTATGTGTGTTAATTTTGACGCCACTAGCTCTGCATGTTGTCATGCAATTTCTTTACCTCTCAGAAATGATTATGACATAAAAGTGAAGTACGTGACGAGTGTGACGTTAGGAAAACATTAGGCACCATGGAGAGATTCTGTATGGGACCACCCAACCCAAACGAGTACTGTGTGACGTGCTACCCGGCAGGTATTCAGCGAGGTAGCCGGCTAGCTCAGTCGGTAGAGTGTCAGACTCTTAATCCCAGGGTCGTGGGTTCGAGCCAGACGCTGGGCGGAACGGAATTTTGTTCCGCTGCAGGTGTAAATTACCGTTTTTCTGATTAACGAGATTTAATGGAAATAGCAACTTTAAACTTTGCCTACGTCTCTGTCAGTCGCAAGGAAACTGTATTTGAAGGTGAAGGTGATTTTGTAGACATGTGTGAAAGACGTGTTCTGAAATGCAAGTGTTGTTGTTTGGAGAGCACATCGGTTACGTGTCAGATGTGTAGCCAAGCAGTAATTTGTCGAAATAGCTGCAAATATTAGCCGGTAATATGAAGTGTTGTCAGCTAAAGTCTGATGATGCAGACGACCGTAAAGACGAAGTACCCAAGAGTACCGCTAGGCCGCGCGTCTTTAGCTCAGTGGTAGAGCACTGGTCTAATAAACGAGGGGTCGTAAGTTCCATCCTCACAGGAGGAAGATGAATTTTAGAAATCAGTTGCTCGTCGTGGCCGTATAGCAAACAGTATCTGTGATGACGAACAATTAGCGACAGGCGTTTTTTTAAGAATTACTCTCAGATGCGATTAAGGCGAATGGCGCAGATAAAGCATTTGCCAAAGCGGTACAGCATAAGGTGGGACGAGGCAGTCTGAATTACATTTTATAGATGTATTTCTCACATATCTCAAAGCCTCTCGCGATATTCGTCGTCGTCGTCGCCGCCGCCGCCGCTTCTGCAGAAGTAGCAAATGGCAATCGTAGCAAATGCAGCGAGGGACGCCCTGCCTTCGATTCCGAATGCACAAAGTGTGTGGTCTTGTTTCTCAGTCTATATTTGGTCGGTCTCGTCAGAGGTTGAATGTAACGAATGGGTGGGAAAGAGCAAGGGGCAGCGGCTGTGTAGAACGAAAACACAAATCCTCAGGGGTGTGAGCGTTTCGAGATGAGTCGTATACATATAAATGTTGGTCGTCAGTGACCGTGTGGCCTAATGGATAATGCGTCGGATTTCGGATCTGAAGATTACAGGTTCGAATGCTGTCACGCTTGTGTTTTTCCAGTTCTGAAAAAGAAACATAACGTTTTAATGTAGCAATTGAGCAGTACGAAACCGTCTGAATGTTGCTGTTGACCATTTTTTGCTTGGAGATGCTCTTGAGCTTGAAACACACACAACAAGACCGGTGTTAACTAGCAAAATGGTCGGCAGAGTGCCGACACAGCGAGTTTTGACTATCACTTGCACATCTAAAACAACGTCGGAAAGTAACTCGTTCGGCTTTTGAGTCACATAAAGTATGTGTGTTAATTTTGACGCCACTAGCTCTGCATGTTGTCATGCAATTTCTTTATCTCTCAGAAATGATTATGACATAAAAGTGAAGTACGTGACGAGTGTGACGTTAGGAAAACATTAGGCATCATGGAGAGATTCTGTATGGGACCACCCAACCCAAACGAGTACTGTGTGACGTGCTACCCGGCAGGTATTCACCGAGGTAGCCGGCTAGCTCAGTCGGTAGAGTGTCAGACTCTTAATCCCAGAGTCGTGGGTTCGAGCCAGACGCTGGGCGGAACGGAATTTTGTTCCGCTGCAGGTGTAAATTACCGTTTTTCTGATTAACGAGATTTAATGGAAATAGCAACTTTAAACTTTGCCTACGTCTCTGTCAGTCGCAAGGAAACTGTATTTGAAGGTGAAGGTGATTTTGTAGACATGTGTGAAAGACGTGTTCTGAAATGCAAGTGTTGTTGTTTGGAGAGCACATCGGTTACGTGTCAGATGTGTAGCCAAGCAGTAATTTGTCGAAATAGCTGCAAATATTAGCCGGTAATATGAAGTGTTGTCAGCTAAAGTCTGATGATGCAGACGACCGTAAGGACGAAGTACCCAAGAGTACCGCTAGGCCGCGCGTCTTTAGCTCAGTGGTAGAGCACTGATCTAATAAACGAGGGGTCGTAAGTTCCATCCTCACAGGAGAAAGATGAATTTTGGAAATCAGTTGCGCGTCGTGGCCGTATAGCAAACAGTATCTGTGATGACGAACAATTAGCGACAGGCGTTTTTTTAAGAATTACTCTCAGATGCGATTAAGGCGAATGGCGCAGATAAAGCATTTGCCAAAGCGGTACAGCATAAGGTGGGACGAGGCAGTCTGAATTACATTTTATAGATGTATTTCTCACATATCTCAAAGCCTCTCGCGATATTCGTCGTCGTCGTCGCCGCCGTCGCCGCCGCCGCCGCTTCTGCAGAAGTAGCAAATGGCAATCGTAGCAAATGCAGCGAGGGACGCCCTGCCTTCGATTCCGAATGCACAAAGTGTGTGGTCTTGTTTCTCAGTCTATATTTGGTCGGTCTCGTCAGAGGTTGAATGTAACGAATGGGTGGGAAAGAGCAAGGGGCAGCGGCTGTGTAGAACGAAAACACAAATCCTCAGGGGTGTGAGCGTTTCGAGATGAGTCGTATACATATAAATGTTGGTCGTCAGTGACCGTGTGGCCTAATGGATAATGCGTCGGATTTCGGATCTGAAGATTACAGGTTCGAATGCTGTCACGCTTGTGTTTTTCCAGTTCTGAAAAAGAAACATAACGTTTTAATGTAGCAATTGAGCAGTACGAAACCGTCTGAATGTTGCTGTTGACCATTTTTTGCTTGGAGATGCTCTTGAGCTTGAAACACACACAACAAGACCGGTGTTAACTAGCGAAATGGTCGGCAGAGTGCCGACACAGCGAGTTTTGACTATCACTTGCACATCTAAAACAACGTCGGAAAGTAACTCGTTCGGCTTTTGAGTCACATAAAGTATGTGTGTTAATTTTGACGCCACTAGCTCTGCATGTTGTCATGCAATTTCTTTATCTCTCAGAAATGATTATGACATAAAAGTGAAGTACGTGACGAGTGTGACGTTAGGAAAACATTAGGCATCATGGAGAGATTCTGTATGGGACCACCCAACCCAAACGAGTACTGTGTGACGCGCTACCCGGCAGGTATTCACCGAGGTAGCCGGCTAGCTCAGTCGGTAGAGTGTCAGACTCTTAATCCCAGGGTCGTGGGTTCGAGCCAGACGCTGGGCGGAACGGAATTTTGTTCCGCTGCAGGTGTAAATTACCGTTTTTCTGATTAACGAGATTTAATGGAAATAGCAACTTTAAACTTTGCCTACGTCTCTGTCAGTCGCAAGGAAACTGTATTTGAAGGTGAAGGTGATTTTGTAGACATGTGTGAAAGACGTGTTCTGAAATGCAAGTGTTGTTGTTTGGAGAGCACATCGGTTACGTGTCAGATGTGTAGCCAAGCAGTAATTTGTCGAAATAGCTGCAAATATTAGCCGGTAATATGAAGTGTTGTCAGCTAAAGTCTGATGATGCAGACGACCGTAAGGACGAAGTACCCAAGAGTACCGCTAGGCCGCGCGTCTTTAGCTCAGTGGTAGAGCACTGATCTAATAAACGAGGGGTCGTAAGTTCCATCCTCACAGGAGAAAGATGAATTTTGGAAATCAGTTGCGCGTCGTGGCCGTATAGCAAACACTAGATCGCGTGTTGAACAATTAGCGACAGGCGTTTTTTTAAGAATTACTCTCAGATGCGATTAAGGCGAATGGCGCAGATAAAGCATTTGCCAAAGCGGTACAGCATAAGGTGGGACGAGGCAGTCTGAATTACATTTTATAGATGTATTTCTCACATATCTCAAAGCCTCTCGCGATATTCGTCGTCGTCGTCGTCGTCGTCGCCGCCGCCGCCGCTTCTGCAGAAGTAGCAAATGGCAATCGTAGCAAATGCAGCGAGGGACGCCCTGCCTTCGATTCCGAATGCACAAAGTGTGTGGTCTTGTTTCTCAGTCTATATTTGGTCGGTCTCGTCAGAGGTTGAATGTAACGAATGGGTGGGAAAGAGCAAGGGGCAGCGGCTGTGTAGAACGAAAACACAAATCCTCAGGGGTGTGAGCGTTTCGAGATGAGTCGTATACATGTAAATGTTGGTCGTCAGTGACCGTGTGGCCCAATGGATAAGGCGTCGGATTTCGGATCTGAAGATTACAGGTTTGAATGCTGTCACGCTTGTGTTTTTCCAGTTCTGAAAAAGAAACATAACGTTTTAATGTAGCAATTGAGCAGTACGAAACCGTCTGAATGTTGCTGTTGACCATTTTTTGCTTGGAGATGCTCTTGAGCTTGAAACACACACAACAAGACCGGTGTTAACTACCGAAATGGTCCTCAGAGTGCCGACACCGCGAGTTTTGACTGGCACTTGCACATATAAAACAAGGTCGTAAAGTAACTCGTTCGGCTTTTGAGTCACATAAAGTATGTGTGTTAATTTTGACGCCACTAGCTCTGCATGTTGTCATGCAATTTCTTTACCTCTCAGAAATGATTATGACATAAAAGTGAAGTACGTGACGAGTGTGACGTTAGGAAAACATTAGGCACCATGGAGAGATTCTGTATGGGACCACCCAACCCAAACGAGTACTGTGTGACGTGCTACCCGGCAGGTATTCAGCGAGGTAGCCGGCTAGCTCAGTCGGTAGAGTGTCAGACTCTTAATCCCAGGGTCGTGGGTTCGAGCCAGACGCTGGGCGGAACGGAATTTTGTTCCGCTGCAGGTGTAAATTACCGTTTTTCTGATTAACGAGATTTAATGGAAATAGCAACTTTAAACTTTGCCTACGTCTCTGTCAGTCGCAAGGAAACTGTATTTGAAGGTGAAGGTGATTTTGTAGACATGTGTGAAAGACGTGTTCTGAAATGCAAGTGTTGTTGTTTGGAGAGCACATCGGTTACGTGTCAGATGTGTAGCCAAGCAGTAATTTGTCGAAATAGCTGCAAATATTAGCCGGTAATATGAAGTGTTGTCAGCTAAAGTCTGATGATGCAGACGACCGTAAAGACGAAGTACCCAAGAGTACCGCTAGGCCGCGCGTCTTTAGCTCAGTGGTAGAGCACTGGTCTAATAAACGAGGGGTCGTAAGTTCCATCCTCACAGGAGGAAGATGAATTTTAGAAATCAGTTGCTCGTCGTGGCCGTATAGCAAACAGTATCTGTGATGACGAACAATTAGCGACAGGCGTTTTTTTAAGAATTACTCTCAGATGCGATTAAGGCGAATGGCGCAGATAAAGCATTTGCCAAAGCGGTACAGCATAAGGTGGGACGAGGCAGTCTGAATTACATTTTATAGATGTATTTCTCACATATCTCAAAGCCTCTCGCGATATTCGTCGTCGTCGTCGCCGCCGCCGCCGCTTCTGCAGAAGTAGCAAATGGCAATCGTAGCAAATGCAGCGAGGGACGCCCTGCCTTCGATTCCGAATGCACAAAGTGTGTGGTCTTGTTTCTCAGTCTATATTTGGTCGGTCTCGTCAGAGGTTGAATGTAACGAATGGGTGGGAAAGAGCAAGGGGCAGCGGCTGTGTAGAACGAAAACACAAATCCTCAGGGGTGTGAGCGTTTCGAGATGAGTCGTATACATATAAATGTTGGTCGTCAGTGACCGTGTGGCCTAATGGATAATGCGTCGGATTTCGGATCTTAAGATTACAGGTTCGAATGCTGTCACGCTTGTGTTTTTCCAGTTCTGAAAAAGAAACATAACGTTTTAATGTAGCAATTGAGCAGTACGAAACCGTCTGAATGTTGCTGTTGACCATTTTTTGCTTGGAGATGCTCTTGAGCTTGAAACACACACAACAAGACCGGTGTTAACTAGCGAAATGGTCGGCAGAGTGCCGACACAGCGAGTTTTGACTATCACTTGCACATCTAAAACAACGTCGGAAAGTAACTCGTTCGGCTTTTGAGTCACATAAAGTATGTGTGTTAATTTTGACGCCACTAGCTCTGCATGTTGTCATGCAATTTCTTTATCTCTCAGAAATGATTATGACATAAAAGTGAAGTACGTGACGAGTGTGACGTTAGGAAAACATTAGGCATCATGGAGAGATTCTGTATGGGACCACCCAACCCAAACGAGTACTGTGTGACGTGCTACCCGGCAGGTATTCACCGAGGTAGCCGGCTAGCTCAGTCGGTAGAGTGTCAGACTCTTAATCCCAGGGTCGTGGGTTCGAGCCAGACGCTGGGCGGAACGGAATTTTGTTCCGCTGCAGGTGTAAATTACCGTTTTTCTGATTAACGAGATTTAATGGAAATAGCAACTTTAAACTTTGCCTACGTCTCTGTCAGTCGCAAGGAAACTGTATTTGAAGGTGAAGGTGATTTTGTAGACATGTGTGAAAGACGTGTTCTGAAATGCAAGTGTTGTTGTTTGGAGAGCACATCGGTTACGTGTCAGATGTGTAGCCAAGCAGTAATTTGTCGAAATAGCTGCAAATATTAGCCGGTAATATGAAGTGTTGTCAGCTAAAGTCTGATGATGCAGACGACCGTAAGGACGAAGTACCCAAGAGTACCGCTAGGCCGCGCGTCTTTAGCTCAGTGGTAGAGCACTGGTCTAATAAACGAGGGGTCGTAAGTTCCATCCTCACAGGAGAAAGATGAATTTTGGAAATCAGTTGCGCGTCGTGGCCGTATAGCAAACAGTATCTGTGATGACGAACAATTAGCGACAGGCGTTTTTTTAAGAATTACTCTCAGATGCGATTAAGGCGAGTGGCGCAGATAAAGCATTTGCCAAAGCGGTACAGCATAAGGTGGGACGAGGCAGTCTGAATTACATTTTATAGATGTATTTCTCACATATCTCAAAGCCTCTCGCGATATTCGTCGTCGTCGTCGTCGCCGTCGCCGCCGCCGCCGCCGCCGCCGCCGCTTCTGCAGAAGTAGCAAATGGCAATCGTAGCAAATGCAGCGAGGGACGCCCTGCCTTCGATTCCGAATGCACAAAGTGTGTGGTCTTGTTTCTCAGTCTATATTTGGTCGGTCTCGTCAGAGGTTGAATGTAACGAATGGGTGGGAAAGAGCAAGGGGCAGCGGCTGTGTAGAACGAAAACACAAATCCTCAGGGGTGTGAGCGTTTCGAGATGAGTCGTATACATATAAATGTTGGTCGTCAGTGACCGTGTGGCCTAATGGATAATGCGTCGGATTTCGGATCTGAAGATTACAGGTTCGAATGCTGTCACGCTTGTGTTTTTCCAGTTCTGAAAAAGAAACATAACGTTTTAATGTAGCAATTGAGCAGTACGAAACCGTCTGAATGTTGCTGTTGACCATTTTTTGCTTGGAGATGCTCTTGAGCTTGAAACACACACAACAAGACCGGTGTTAACTAGCGAAATGGTCGGCAGAGTGCCGACACCGCGAGTTTTGACTGGCACTTGCACATATAAAACAAGGTCGTAAAGTAACTCGTTCGGCTTTTGAGTCACATAAAGTATGTGTGTTAATTTTGACGCCACTAGCTCTGCATGTTTTCATGCAATTTCTTTACCTCTCAGAAATGATTATGACATAAAAGTGAAGTACGTGACGAGTGTGACGTTAGGAAAACATTAGGCACCATGGAGAGATTCTGTATGGGACCACCCAACCCAAACGAGTACTGTGTGACGTGCTACCCGGCAGGTATTCAGCGAGGTAGCCGGCTAGCTCAGTCGGTAGAGTGTCAGACTCTTAATCCCAGGGTCGTGGGTTCGAGCCAGACGCTGGGCGGAACGGAATTTTGGTCCGCTGCAGGTGTAAATTACCGTTTTTCTGATTAACGAGATTTAATGGAAATAGCAACTTTAAACTTTGCCTACGTCTCTGTCAGTCGCAAGGAAACTGTATTTGAAGGTGAAGGTGATTTTGTAGACATGTGTGAAAGACGTGTTCTGAAATGCAAGTGTTGTTGTTTGGAGAGCACATCGGTTACGTGTCAGATGTGTAGCCAAGCAGTAATTTGTCGAAATAGCTGCAAATATTAGCCGGTAATATGAAGTGTTGTCAGCTAAAGTCTGATGATGCAGACGACCGTAAGGACGAAGTACCCTAAGAGTACCGCTAGGCCGCGCGTCTTTAGCTCAGTGGTAGAGCACTGGTCTAATAAACGAGGGGTCGTAAGTTCCATCCTCACAGGAGAAAGATGAATTTTGGAAATCAGTTGCGCGTCGTGGCCGTATAGCAAACAGTATCTGTGATGACGAACAATTAGCGACAGGCGTTTTTTTAAGAATTACTCTCAGATGCGATTAAGGCGAATGGCGCAGATAAAGCATTTGCCAAAGCGGTACAGCATAAGGTGGGACGAGGCAGTCTGAATTACATTTTATAGATGTATTTCTCACATATCTCAAAGCCTCTCGCGATATTCGTCGTCGTCGTCGTCGCCGTCGCCGCCGCCGCCGCCGCCGCCGCCGCTTCTGCAGAAGTAGCAAATGGCAATCGTAGCAAATGCAGCGAGGGACGCCCTGCCTTCGATTCCGAATGCACAAAGTGTGTGGTCTTGTTTCTCAGTCTATATTTGGTCGGTCTCGTCAGAGGTTGAATGTAACGAATGGGTGGGAAAGAGCAAGGGGCAGCGGCTGTGTAGAACGAAAACACAAATCCTCAGGGGTGTGAGCGTTTCGAGATGAGTCGTATACATGTAAATGTTGGTCGTCAGTGACCGTGTGGCCTAATGGATAAGGCGTCGGATTTCGGATCTGAAGATTACAGGTTTGAATACTGTCACGCTTGTGTTTTTCCAGTTCTGAAAAAGAAACATAACGTTTTAATGTAGCAATTGAGCAGTACGAAACCGTCTGAATGTTGCTGTTGACCATTTTTTGCTTGGAGATGCTCTTGAGCTTGAAACACACACAACAAGACCGGTGTTAACTAGCGAAATGGTCGGCAGAGTGCCGACACAGCGAGTTTTGACTATCACTTGCACATCTAAAACAACGTCGGAAAGTAACTCGTTCGGCTTTTGAGTCACATAAAGTATGTGTGTTAATTTTGACGCCACTAGCTCTGCATGTTGTCATGCAATTTCTTTATCTCTCAGAAATGATTATGACATAAAAGTGAAGTACGTGACGAGTGTGACGTTAGGAAAACATTAGGCATCATGGAGAGATTCTGTATGGGACCACCCAACCCAAACGAGTACTGTGTGACGTGCTACCCGGCAGGTATTCACCGAGGTAGCCGGCTAGCTCAGTCGGTAGAGTGTCAGACTCTTAATCCCAGGGTCGTGGGTTCGAGCCAGACGCTGGGCGGAACGGAATTTTGTTCCGCTGCAGGTGTAAATTACCGTTTTTCTGATTAACGAGATTTAATGGAAATAGCAACTTTAAACTTTGCCTACGTCTCTGTCAGTCGCAAGGAAACTGTATTTGAAGGTGAAGGTGATTTTGTAGACATGTGTGAAAGACGTGTTCTGAAATGCAAGTGTTGTTGTTTGGAGAGCACATCGGTTACGTGTCAGATGTGTAGCCAAGCAGTAATTTGTCGAAATAGCTGCAAATATTAGCCGGTAATATGAAGTGTTGTCAGCTAAAGTCTGATGATGCAGACGACCGTAAGGACGAAGTACCCAAGAGTACCGCTAGGCCGCGCGTCTTTAGCTCAGTGGTAGAGCACTGATCTAATAAACGAGGGGTCGTAAGTTCCATCCTCACAGGAGAAAGATGAATTTTGGAAATCAGTTGCGCGTCGTGGCCGTATAGCAAACAGTATCTGTGATGACGAACAATTAGCGACAGGCGTTTTTTTAAGAATTACTCTCAGATGCGATTAAGGCGAATGGCGCAGATAAAGCATTTGCCAAAGCGGTACAGCATAAGGTGGGACGAGGCAGTCTGAATTACATTTTATAGATGTATTTCTCACATATCTCAAAGCCTCTCGGGATATTCGTCGTCGTCGTCGTCGCCGCCGCCGCCGCCGCCGCCGCCGCTTCTGCAGAAGTAGCAAATGGCAATCGTAGCAAATGCAGCGAGGGACGCCCTGCCTTCGATTCCGAATGCACAAAGTGTGTGGTCTTGTTTCTCAGTCTATATTTGGTCGGTCTCGTCAGAGGTTGAATGTAATGAATGGGTGGGAAAGAGCAAGGGGCAGCGGCTGTGTAGAACGAAAACACAAATCCTCAGGGGTGTGAGCGTTTCGAGATGAGTCGTATACATATAAATGTTGGTCGTCAGTGACCGTGTGGCCTAATGGATAATGCGTCGGATTTCGGATCTGAAGATTACAGGTTCGAATGCTGTCACGCTTGTGTTTTTCCAGTTCTGAAAAAGAAACATAACGTTTTAATGTAGCAATTGAGCAGTACGAAACCGTCTGAATGTTGCTGTTGACCATTTTTTGCTTGGAGATGCTCTTGAGCTTGAAACACACACAACAAGACCGGTGTTAACTAGCGAAATGGTCGGCAGAGTGCCGACACAGCGAGTTTTGACTATCACTTGCACATCTAAAACAACGTCGGAAAGTAACTCGTTCGGCTTTTGAGTCACATAAAGTATGTGTGTTAATTTTGACGCCACTAGCTCTGCATGTTGTCATGCAATTTCTTTATCTCTCAGAAATGATTATGACATAAAAGTGAAGTACGTGACGAGTGTGACGTTAGGAAAACATTAGGCATCATGGAGAGATTCTGTATGGGACCACCCAACCCAAACGAGTACTGTGTGACGTGCTACCCGGCAGGTATTCAGCGAGGTAGCCGGCTAGCTCAGTCGGTAGAGTGTCAGACTCTTAATCCCAGGGTCGTGGGTTCGAGCCAGACGCTGGGCGGAACGGAATTTTGTTCCGCTGCAGGTGTAAATTACCGTTTTTCTGATTAACGAGATTTAATGGAAATAGCAACTTTAAACTTTGCCTACGTCTCTGTCAGTCGCAAGGAAACTGTATTTGAAGGTGAAGGTGATTTTGTAGACATGTGTGAAAGACGTGTTCTGAAATGCAAGTGTTGTTGTTTGGAGAGCACATCGGTTACGTGTCAGATGTGTAGCCAAGCAGTAATTTGTCGAAATAGCTGCAAATATTAGCCGGTAATATGAAGTGTTGTCAGCTAAAGTCTGATGATGCAGACGACCGTAAGGACGAAGTACCCAAGAGTACCGCTAGGCCGCGCGTCTTTAGCTCAGTGGTAGAGCACTGATCTAATAAACGAGGGGTCGTAAGTTCCATCCTCACAGGAGAAAGATGAATTTTGGAAATCAGTTGCGCGTCGTGGCCGTATAGCAAACAGTATCTGTGATGACGAACAATTAGCGACAGGCGTTTTTTTAAGAATTACTCTCAGATGCGATTAAGGCGAATGGCGCAGATAAAGCATTTGCCAAAGCGGTACAGCATAAGGTGGGACGAGGCAGTCTGAATTACATTTTATAGATGTATTTCTCACATATCTCAAAGCCTCTCGCGATATTCGTCGTCGTCGTCGTCGTCGTCGCCGCCGCCGCCGCTTCTGCAGAAGTAGCAAATGGCAATCGTAGCAAATGCAGCGAGGGACGCCCTGCCTTCGATTCCGAATGCACAAAGTGTGTGGTCTTGTTTCTCAGTCTATATTTGGTCGGTCTCGTCAGAGGTTGAATGTAACGAATGGGTGGGAAAGAGCAAGGGGCAGCGGCTGTGTAGAACGAAAACACAAATCCTCAGGGGTGTGAGCGTTTCGAGATGAGTCGTATACATATAAATGTTGGTCGTCAGTGACCGTGTGGCCTAATGGATAATGCGTCGGATTTCGGATCTGAAGATTACAGGTTCGAATGCTGTCACGATTGTGTTTTTCCAGTTCTGAAAAAGAAACATAACGTTTTAATGTAGCAATTGAGCAGTACGAAACCGTCTGAATGTTGCTGTTGACCATTTTTTGCTTGGAGATGCTCTTGAGCTTGAAACACACACAACAAGACCGGTGTTAACTAGCGAAATGGTCGGCAGAGTGCCGACACAGCGAGTTTTGACTATCACTTGCACATCTAAAACAACGTCGGAAAGTAACTCGTTCGGCTTTTGAGTCACATAAAGTATGTGTGTTAATTTTGACGCCACTAGCTCTGCATGTTGTCATGCAATTTCTTTATCTCTCAGAAATGATTATGACATAAAAGTGAAGTACGTGACGAGTGTGACGTTAGGAAAACATTAGGCATCATGGAGAGATTCTGTATGGGACCACCCAACCCAAACGAGTACTGTGTGACGTGCTACCCGGCAGGTATTCACCGAGGTAGCCGGCTAGCTCAGTCGGTAGAGTGTCAGACTCTTAATCCCAGGGTCGTGGGTTCGAGCCAGACGCTGGGCGGAACGGAATTTTGTTCCGCTGCAGGTGTAAATTACCGTTTTTCTGATTAACGAGATTTAATGGAAATAGCAACTTTAAACTTTGCCTACGTCTCTGTCAGTCGCAAGGAAACTGTATTTGAAGGTGAAGGTGATTTTGTAGACATGTGTGAAAGACGTGTTCTGAAATGCAAGTGTTGTTGTTTGGAGAGCACATCGGTTACGTGTCAGATGTGTAGCCAAGCAGTAATTTGTCGAAATAGCTGCAAATATTAGCCGGTAATATGAAGTGTTGTCAGCTAAAGTCTGATGATGCAGACGACCGTAAGGACGAAGTACCCAAGAGTACCGCTAGGCCGCGCGTCTTTAGCTCAGTGGTAGAGCACTGGTCTAATAAACGAGGGGTCGTAAGTTCCATCCTCACAGGAGAAAGATGAATTTTGGAAATCAGTTGCGCGTCGTGGCCGTATAGCAAACAGTATCTGTGATGACGAACAATTAGCGACAGGCGTTTTTTTAAGAATTACTCTCAGATGCGATTAAGGCGAGTGGCGCAGATAAAGCATTTGCCAAAGCGGTACAGCATAAGGTGGGACGAGGCAGTCTGAATTACATTTTATAGATGTATTTCTCACATATCTCAAAGCCTCTCGGGATATTCGTCGTCGTCGTCGTCGCCGTCGCCGCCGCCGCCGCCGCCGCCGCCGCTTCTGCAGAAGTAGCAAATGGCAATCGTAGCAAATGCAGCGAGGGACGCCCTGCCTTCGATTCCGAATGCACAAAGTGTGTGGTCTTGTTTCTCAGTCTATATTTGGTCGGTCTCGTCAGAGGTTGAATGTAACGAATGGGTGGGAAAGAGCAAGGGGCAGCGGCTGTGTAGAACGAAAACACAAATCCTCAGGGGTGTGAGCGTTTCGAGATGAGTCGTATACATATAAATGTTGGTCGTCAGTGACCGTGTGGCCTAATGGATAATGCGTCGGATTTCGGATCTGAAGATTACAGGTTCGAATGCTGTCACGCTTGTGTTTTTCCAGTTCTGAAAAAGAAACATAACGTTTTAATGTAGCAATTGAGCAGTACGAAACCGTCTGAATGTTGCTGTTGACCATTTTTTGCTTGGAGATGCTCTTGAGCTTGAAACACACACAACAAGACCGGTGTTAACTAGCGAAATGGTCGGCAGAGTGCCGACACCGCGAGTTTTGACTGGCACTTGCACATATAAAACAAGGTCGTAAAGTAACTCGTTCGGCTTTTGAGTCACATAAAGTATGTGTGTTAATTTTGACGCCACTAGCTCTGCATGTTTTCATGCAATTTCTTTACCTCTCAGAAATGATTATGACATAAAAGTGAAGTACGTGACGAGTGTGACGTTAGGAAAACATTAGGCACCATGGAGAGATTCTGTATGGGACCACCCAACCCAAACGAGTACTGTGTGACGTGCTACCCGGCAGGTATTCAGCGAGGTAGCCGGCTAGCTCAGTCGGTAGAGTGTCTGACTCTTAATCCCAGGGTCGTGGGTTCGAGCCAGACGCTGGGCGGAACGGAACTTTGGTCCGCTGCAGGTGTAAATTACCGTTTTTCTGATTAACGAGATTTAATGGAAATAGCAACTTTAAACTTTGCCTACGTCTCTGTCAGTCGCAAGGAAACTGTATTTGAAGGTGAAGGTGATTTTGTAGACATGTGTGAAAGACGTGTTCTGAAATGCAAGTGTTGTTGTTTGGAGAGCACATCGGTTACGTGTCAGATGTGTAGCCAAGCAGTAATTTGTCGAAATAGCTGCAAATATTAGCCGGTAATATGAAGTGTTGTCAGCTAAAGTCTGATGATGCAGACGACCGTAAGGACGAAGTACCCTAAGAGTACCGCTAGGCCGCGCGTCTTTAGCTCAGTGGTAGAGCACTGGTCTAATAAACGAGGGGTCGTAAGTTCCATCCTCACAGGAGAAAGATGAATTTTGGAAATCAGTTGCGCGTCGTGGCCGTATAGCAAACAGTATCTGTGATGACGAACAATTAGCGACAGGCGTTTTTTTAAGAATTACTCTCAGATGCGATTAAGGCGAATGGCGCAGATAAAGCATTTGCCAAAGCGGTACAGCATAAGGTGGGACGAGGCAGTCTGAATTACATTTTATAGATGTATTTCTCACATATCTCAAAGCCTCTCGCGATATTCGTCGTCGTCGTCGTCGCCGTCGCCGCCGCCGCCGCCGCCGCTTCTGCAGAAGTAGCAAATGGCAATCGTAGCAAATGCAGCGAGGGACGCCCTGCCTTCGATTCCGAATGCACAAAGTGTGTGGTCTTGTTTCTCAGTCTATATTTGGTCGGTCTCGTCAGAGGTTGAATGTAACGAATGGGTGGGAAAGAGCAAGGGGCAGCGGCTGTGTAGAACGAAAACACAAATCCTCAGGGGTGTGAGCGTTTCGAGATGAGTCGTATACATGTAAATGTTGGTCGTCAGTGACCGTGTGGCCTAATGGATAAGGCGTCGGATTTCGGATCTGAAGATTACAGGTTTGAATACTGTCACGCTTGTGTTTTTCCAGTTCTGAAAAAGAAACATAACGTTTTAATGTAGCAATTGAGCAGTACGAAACCGTCTGAATGTTGCTGTTGACCATTTTTTGCTTGGAGATGCTCTTGAGCTTGAAACACACACAACAAGACCGGTGTTAACTAGCGAAATGGTCGGCAGAGTGCCGACACCGCGAGTTTTGACTGGCACTTGCACATATAAAACAAGGTCGTAAAGTAACTCGTTCGGCTTTTGAGTCACATAAAGTATGTGTGTTAATTTTGACGCCACTAGCTCTGCATGTTTTCATGCAATTTCTTTACCTCTCAGAAATGATTATGACATAAAAGTGAAGTACGTGACGAGTGTGACGTTAGGAAAACATTAGGCACCATGGAGAGATTCTGTATGGGACCACCCAACCCAAACGAGTACTGTGTGACGTGCTACCCGGCAGGTATTCAGCGAGGTAGCCGGCTAGCTCAGTCGGTAGAGTGTCAGACTCTTAATCCCAGGGTCGTGGGTTCGAGCCAGACGCTGGGTGGAACGGAATTTTGGTCCGCTGCAGGTGTAAATTACCGTTTTTCTGATTAACGAGATTTAATGGAAATAGCAACTTTAAACTTTGCCTACGTCTCTGTCAGTCGCAAGGAAACTGTATTTGAAGGTGAAGGTGATTTTGTAGACATGTGTGAAAGACGTGTTCTGAAATGCAAGTGTTGTTGTTTGGAGAGCACATCGGTTACGTGTCAGATGTGTAGCCAAGCAGTAATTTGTCGAAATAGCTGCAAATATTAGCCGGTAATATGAAGTGTTGTCAGCTAAAGTCTGATGATGCAGACGACCGTAAGGACGAAGTACCCTAAGAGTACCGCTAGGCCGCGCGTCTTTAGCTCAGTGGTAGAGCACTGGTCTAATAAACGAGGGGTCGTAAGTTCCATCCTCACAGGAGAAAGATGAATTTTGGAAATCAGTTGCGCGTCGTGGCCGTATAGCAAACAGTATCTGTGATGACGAACAATTAGCGACAGGCGTTTTTTTAAGAATTACTCTCAGATGCGATTAAGGCGAATGGCGCAGATAAAGCATTTGCCAAAGCGGTACAGCATAAGGTGGGACGAGGCAGTCTGAATTACATTTTATAGATGTATTTCTCACATATCTCAAAGCCTCTCGCGATATTCGTCGTCGTCGTCGTCGCCGTCGCCGCCGCCGCCGCCGCCGCCGCCGCCGCCGCTTCTGCAGAAGTAGCAAATGGCAATCGTAGCAAATGCAGCGAGGGACGCCCTGCCTTCGATTCCGAATGCACAAAGTGTGTGGTCTTGTTTCTCAGTCTATATTTGGTCGGTCTCGTCAGAGGTTGAATGTAACGAATGGGTGGGAAAGATCAAGGGGCAGCGGCTGTGTAGAACGAAAACACAAATCCTCAGGGGTGTGAGCGTTTCGAGATGAGTCGTATACATGTAAATGTTGGTCGTCAGTGACCGTGTGGCCTAATGGATAAGGGGTCGGATTTCGGATCTGAAGATTACAGGTTTGAATGCTGTCACGCTTGTGTTTTTCCAGTTCTGAAAAAGAAACATAACGTTTTAATGTAGCAATTGAGCAGTACGAAACCGTCTGAATGTTGCTGTTGACCATTTTTTGCTTGGAGATGCTCTTGAGCTTGAAACACACACAACAAGACCGGTGTTAACTAGCGAAATGGTCGGCAGAGTGCCGACACCGCGAGTTTTGACTGGCACTTGCACATATAAAACAAGGTCGTAAAGTAACTCGTTCGGCTTTTGAGTCACATAAAGTATGTGTGTTAATTTTGACGCCACTAGCTCTGCATGTTTTCATGCAATTTCTTTACCTCTCAGAAATGATTATGACATAAAAGTGAAGTACGTGACGAGTGTGACGTTAGGAAAACATTAGGCATCATGGAGAGATTCTGTATGGGACCACCCAACCCAAACGAGTACTGTGTGACGTGCTACCCGGCAGGTATTCAGCGAGGTAGCCGGCTAGCTCAGTCGGTAGAGTGTCAGACTCTTAATCCCAGGGTCGTGGGTTCGAGCCAGACGCTGGGCGGAACGGAATTTTGGTCCGCTGCAGGTGTAAATTACCGTTTTTCTGATTAACGAGATTTAATGGAAATAGCAACTTTAAACTTTGCCTACGTCTCTGTCAGTCGCAAGGAAACTGTATTTGAAGGTGAAGGTGATTTTGTAGACATGTGTGAAAGACGTGTTCTGAAATGCAAGTGTTGTTGTTTGGAGAGCACATCGGTTACGTGTCAGATGTGTAGCCAAGCAGTAATTTGTCGAAATAGCTGCAAATATTAGCCGGTAATATGAAGTGTTGTCAGCTAAAGTCTGATGATGCAGACGACCGTAAGGACGAAGTACCCAAGGGTACCGCTAGGCCGCGCGTCTTTAGCTCAGTGGTAGAGCACTGGTCTAATAAACGAGGGGTCGTAAGTTCCGTCCTCACAGGAGAAAGATGAATTTTGGAAATCAGTTGCGCGTCGTGGCCGTATAGCAAACAGTATCTGTGATGACGAACAATTAGCGACAGGCGTTTTTTTAAGAATTACTCTCAGATGCGATTAAGGCGAATGGCGCAGATAAAGCATTTGCCAAAGCGGTACAGCATAAGGTGGGACGAGGCAGTCTGAATTACATTTTATAGATGTATTTCTCACATATCTCAAAGCCTCTCGCGATATTCGTCGTCGTCGTCGTCGTCGTCGCCGCCGCCGCCGCCGCCGCCGCCGCTTCTGCAGAAGTAGCAAATGGCAATCGTAGCAAATGCAGCGAGGGACGCCCTGCCTTCGATTCCGAATGCACAAAGTGTGTGGTCTTGTCTCTCAGTCTATATTTGGTCGGTCTCGTCAGAGGTTGAATGTAACGAATGGGTGGGAAAGAGCAAGGGGCAGCGGCTGTGTAGAACGAAAACACAAATCCTCAGGGGTGTGAGCGTTTCGAGATGAGTCGTATACATGTAAATGTTGGTCGTCAGTGACCGTGTGGCCTAATGGATAAGGCGTCGGATTTCGGATCTGAAGATTACAGGTTCGAATGCTGTCACGCTTGTGTTTTTCCAGTTCTGAAAAAGAAACATAACGTTTTAATGTAGCAATTGAGCAGTACGAAACCGTCTGAATGTTGCTGTTGACCATTTTTTGCTTGGAGATGCTCTTGAGCTTGAAACACACACAACAAGACCGGTGTTAACTAGCGAAATGGTCGGCAGAGTGCCGACACCGCGAGTTTTGACTGGCACTTGCACATATAAAACAAGGTCGTAAAGTAACTCGTTCGGCTTTTGAGTCACATAAAGTATGTGTGTTAATTTTGACGCCACTAGCTCTGCATGTTTTCATGCAATTTCTTTACCTCTCAGAAATGATTATGACATAAAAGTGAAGTACGTGACGAGTGTGACGTTAGGAAAACATTAGGCACCATGGAGAGATTCTGTATGGGACCACCCAACCCAAACGAGTACTGTGTGACGTGCTACCCGGCAGGTATTGAGCGAGGTAGCCGGCTAGCTCAGTCGGTAGAGTGTCAGACTCTTAATCCCAGGGTCGTGGGTTCGAGCCAGACGCTGGGCGGAACGGAATTTTGGTCCGCTGCAGGTGTAAATTACCGTTTTTCTGATTAACGAGATTTAATGGAAATAGCAACTTTAAACTTTGCCTACGTCTCTGTCAGTCGCAAGGAAACTGTATTTGAAGGTGAAGGTGATTTTGTAGACATGTGTGAAAGACGTGTTCTGAAATGCAAGTGTTGTTGTTTGGAGAGCACATCGGTTACGTGTCAGATGTGTAGCCAAGCAGTAATTTGTCGAAATAGCTGCAAATATTAGCCGGTAATATGAAGTGTTGTCAGCTAAAGTCTGATGATGCAGACGACCGTAAGGACGAAGTACCCAAGGGTACCGCTAGGCCGCGCGTCTTTAGCTCAGTGGTAGAGCACTGGTCTAATAAACGAGGGGTCGTAAGTTCCGTCCTCACAGGAGAAAGATGAATTTTGGAAATCAGTTGCGCGTCGTGGCCGTATAGCAAACAGTATCTGTGATGACGAACAATTAGCGACAGGCGTTTTTTTAAGAATTACTCTCAGATGCGATTAAGGCGAATGGCGCAGATAAAGCATTTGCCAAAGCGGTACAGCATAAGGTGGGACGAGGCAGTCTGAATTACATTTTACAGATGTATTTCTCACATATCTCAGAGCCTCTCGCGGTCGTCGTCGTTGTCGTCGCCGCCGCCGCTTCTGCAGAAGTAGCAAATGGCAATCGTAGCAAATGCAGCGAGGGACGCCCTGCCTTCGATTCCGAATGCACAAAGTGTGTGGTCTTGTTTCTCAGTCTATATTTGGTCGGTCTCGTCAGAGGTTGAATGTAACGAATGGGTGGGAAAGAGCAAGGGGCAGCGGCTGTGTAGAACGAAAACACAAATCCTCAGGGGTGTGAGCGTTTCGAGATGAGTCGTATACATGTAAATGTTGGTCGTCAGTGACCGTGTGGCCTAATGGATAAGGCGTCGGATTTCGGATCTGAAGATTACAGGTTTGAATGCTGTCACGCTTGTGTTTTTCCAGTTCTGAAAAAGAAACATAACGTTTTAATGTAGCAATTGAGCAGTACGAAACCGTCTGAATGTTGCTGTTGACCATTTTTTGCTTGGAGATGCTCTTGAGCTTGAAACACACACAACAAGACCGGTGTTAACTAGCGAAATGGTCGGCAGAGTGCCGACACCGCGAGTTTTGACTGGCACTTGCACATATAAAACAAGGTCGTAAAGTAACTCGTTCGGCTTTTGAGTCACATAAAGTATGTGTGTTAATTTTGACGCCACTAGCTCTGCATGTTTTCATGCAATTTCTTTACCTCTCAGAAATGGTTATGACATAAAAGTGAAGTACGTGACGAGTGTGACGTTAGGAAAACATTAGGCACCATGGAGAGATTCTGTATGGGACCACCCAACCCAAACGAGTACTGTGTGACGTGCTACCCGGCAGGTATTCAGCGAGGTAGCCGGCTAGCTCAGTCGGTAGAGTGTCAGACTCTTAATCCCAGGGTCGTGGGTTCGAGCCAGACGCTGGGCGGAACGGAATTTTGGTCCGCTACAGGTGTAAATTACCGTTTTTCTGATTAACGAGATTTAATGGAAATAGCAACTTTAAACTTTGCCTACGTCTCTGTCAGTCGCAAGGAAACTGTATTTGAAGGTGAAGGTGATTTTGTAGACATGTGTGAAAGACGTGTTCTGAAATGCAAGTGTTGTTGTTTGGAGAGCACATCGGTTACGTGTCAGATGTGTAGCCAAGCAGTAATTTGTCGAAATAGCTGCAAATATTAGCCGGTAATATGAAGTGTTGTCAGCTAAAGTCTGATGATGCAGACGACCGTAAGGACGAAGTACCCAAGGGTACCGCTAGGCCGCGCGTCTTTAGCTCTGTGGTAGAGCACTGGTCTAATAAACGAGGGGTCGTAAGTTCCGTCCTCACAGGAGAAAGATGAATTTTGGAAATCAGTTGCGCGTCGTGGCCGTATAGCAAACAGTATCTGTGATGACGAACAATTAGCGACAGGCGTTTTTTTAAGAATTACTCTCAGACGCGATTAAGGCGAATGGCGCAGATAAAGCATTTGCCAAAGCGGTACAGCATAAGGTGGGACGAGGCAGTCTGAATTACATTTTATAGATGTATTCCTCACATATCTCAAAGCCTCTCGCGATATTCGTCCTCGTCGTCGTCGTCGTCGTCGTCGTCGCCGCCGCCGCCGCTTCTGCAGAAGTAGCAAATGGCAATCGTAGCAAATGCAGCGAGGGACGCCCTGCCTTCGATTCCGAATGCACAAAGTGTGTGGTCTTGTTTCTCAGTCTATATTTGGTCGGTCTCGTCAGAGGTTGAATGTAACGAATGGGTGGGAAAGAGCAAGGGGCAGCGGCTGTGTAGAACGAAAACACAAATCCTCAGGGGTGTGAGCGTTTCGAGATGAGTCGTATACATGTAAATGTTGGTCGTCAGTGACCGTGTGGCCTAATGGATCAGTTGCGAGTCAGCCGCCGAGCGGGACGGACGTGTGGCGGAGCTGGACGTCTGGCTGTAGTAAACACAGGCTGAGTCGCTGCGTTTGAGGTTAGTGGTGCTGCTAAGCCGCTATTCGTGCTGCACTTGTATTCATGAAGTTCTAGAATGAATAGGTTGAATTATTTGAGGAAAGACACAATCAAGTTTACTTTCGATCGAAATTTCGTTCGACCTAAAGCATTTGAAATTAAAGCATGGTTTATCGAAAAAGTATTGATTAACGGTGATGATGTTGTCGGAGTTTATCTCTCGTTTGTGACAAATGCTGTGTATCTGAAGATGAAAAGTCCAGAATTATGTAGTTCCATTGTGGATCGTTGCGGAGGTAGCGTGAAGTTTAATCATTCTGATGGGAATGTGAGTGACGTTGCTGTTAGTCATGCTGGGTACGGGATTCGTACGATCAGAGTGTTTGAGCTCCCTTTTGAAATTCCGCCCGAAGAACTTAATGTTGCCCTTCGGCCTTATGGCAGAATTATTTCCAATGTGGCAGAAAGGTGGTCTGAAGCTCATATGTTTCCTGTCTTGAACGGCGTAAGGCAAATTAAGATTGAATTACAGAAGCATGTCCCCTCTTATCTTAATATTTGTGGGTATCGTGCTTTGATTATCTATGATGGGCAACCGCGGACTTGCGCTTTATGCAATTCCACGGAACACATTCGTGCAGAATGTTCACGGAGGCGTGTCCCGCAGTTACCGCGTGACGAGATGCCGAATTCCGGCCCTGTTGTTGGTATGAAGTTGTCATACGCTGCCGCTGCTGACTTCCGCAGCCGAGGCGAGTCGGTGCCGCCTGTGCGCGGGGAGCCTGCTGCCTCGCGGGCGATTGTCGATGATACTCCGGCTTCAAGCTCTAGATTTGCGGATGGTCTGCCGATCAGCTCCGCGCCCCTCGAATCTATGCCGACGCCAACTTTTTCCAACTCTCCCACTGTGGTTGCTCGTTCTTCCGCGGACTCGGCCGAAGATCCCCAAATACCCGCAACGGGGGATTCCTTGCGTCGTCAGGATTCCCACCAACGTGAGGATATTGCCACTAGCTTCCGAGGAGTGGACGCTCCAGGCATCCACTCTGCGGGAACTATGAACGAAGATAGCAATCTGGACATTGGTTTCACGTTGGCGCCCACAGAAGACACTTGCGTCAAGGAAACCACAACGAGCGATAGTGTAGAATTGGAGACTGGGTTGCTACCAGTGGGAGCCATGGAAAAAGATGCGCCTCCTTCTGCCGTTGCGGAATGCGATTCGCGGACTTTTGTCCGAAAAAAGGAACAGGCGACGTCAGACGTATCATCCGGTACTTCTCCTGACAGGTCGCAAACTTCATCTCCTGCTAGATCGCCGAAGAGATCTTCGAAGAAAGGCAAGAAGAGGAGATTGGCACACAAAGCAGCAGAGAGTTTAGCTCCTGCATTGCGGGAAAAGTTAAAACATTTAAGGGATAATGAACGACTACGAGAACAATGCCCAGTAGCACGAGTTAACGAGTGTACTGAAGCGGAGATGAGTCGTGCCGATGCAGATGATTTTCAACAACAACCTCGCGCACCGCTTGGCGTCGCAGGTTTGCAGACCGGCACTACTATGGATTTAGACCGAACTGTCTCAGGAAAAGGACTTGATTGGGCCGATGCCCAAGAAGATCGCACCGACCACGGAATGGAGATGGACCTGACACATGCTAGTGGCATTTAAATTTTTTTTTTTTTAATGTCTATTTTTCTTTCTGACAGACAGAATGGAATGGTACAGACGTGACTCTGCATGGGGTATACTTCATTAGCCAATTTCTTTTACCTGCACCTATGCCAACGGAACTGACATATAATGTGACCACGATCAATATAAATCGGATTCGCAGTGAAACGAAAGTCGCTTCTTTAAAAGATTTCCTTTACCAGTCGGATACTGATATAGCCCTCCTACAGGAATTTAATGTCCACAACTTTTATGTCCCAGGTTTTCAAGAGATTTTAAATATTGCACCGGAAGCCACATGTGGGACTGCGATCCTTGTCAAAGATGGTATTGATGTGAAGGATATCTGTCTGTTAGAAAATGGGAGGGGCATCAGTTGTAAAATTTTTACTACTACTGTTTTAAATGTATATGTCCCCTCTGGTAACAACGCTAGAGATGATAGGGCTAATTTTTTTAAGAACGATATGGTCTATTTACTTAAGGGGAATCCGGCGGAAGCTTTAATCGGTGGTGACTTTAATTGTGTACTTCACAAAAAGGATCAGCGACCAAATTTTAACTTCTCCAGGGAACTGGCGGCTTTGGTGACAAACATGAAGTGGACAGACGTGTGGGAAAGCAAATACCCCACGTTAGTCAAATTTACGTACATCAGTAGTCGCTCGCAAAGCAGAATAGACAGAATATACGTCACAGCAAACCTGGAAAATAAAATCAGTAGTATCGAAGTAATTCCCACTACCTTTTCGGACCATCTCGCAGTGAAATGCAGCATTCGGTTTCAGAAGCAAGGAACGTATTGGGGTCGCCCCTTATGGAAGCTGAATACCCATATGTTGTTCGAGGGTGCCCTATCAAGAACAGTTGCGGAGGTATGGCAGGCTGCTCTACGTATGCGCCATAAATACAGCTCTCGCCTTGCGTGGTGGACCTCATGTGCTAAAAAGAAATTGAGATCATCCCTAATAGCTTACGGGAGGGAGCGAGCGATGTGGTCTCGCAATACCGTTGAATTTTACTATACATGCTTAAGGGAACTATCAGCTCAGCAGATGACTGATGAGGTTTTCATTGAAATAAAGAAGATCAAGGCTCACCTCATAAGTCTCAAGCGACAACAGCTGGAGGGTTTAAAAATTAAATCTCGTGTCCCGACAACGGTGGAGGACGAACACGCATCGCTGTACCACTTACTCGAACATGAAAGAAATAGAAGACGAGCGTTTATTGCTTGTCTTAGAGTGGGCGATAACCGGGTGCTGACGGAACACTCTGACATTTTAAATGCAGTTTATGGATTTTATCGTACGTTATATACTGATACCCGGTATAATCTAGACTGTGCGAACGATTTGCTACGAACTACAGGTATCGACAACGTTATCAATGACGAGGACAATGTGTCCCTTACCACTGCGATCACATGTGAGGAGGTGTTTGATATACTTAAATATTCGCCTACCCGTAAGTCCCCAGGGCCTGATGGCTTGCCTGTAGAGTTTTATTGTAAATTTTGGCCTCTCATCGGTAATCAATTCACAGAAGTGATAAATGAAGTGTTGCAAGGTGTTACTGTTCCACGCGAGTTCAAAGAAAGCGTAACTGTGCTAATACCAAAGGGAAGGAACGCGACAGTTAAAGATCTCAATCAATTGAGACCAATATGTTTGATGAACTCGGATTATAAAATAATTGCACGTGTACTGAAGGAAAGACTGAGACCTCTAATGGAGAAGATCATAGGTGACCACCAAACCTGTCTCTCGGGGCGGAATATTTTTAAAACTGTTTGTGAATATAGGGATGTCTCTGCAATTTTTGCAACGTCATCCTCACCAGGAGGCCTTGCCTTTATCGACTTCTCAAAGGCTTTTGACAGGGTCAACCACTTATTTTTGTTCAGAACGTTGACCTATGTGGGTTTTAGTCAACATTTTGTGCAAGTTTTAATTAACATTGTTGAAGGCATCCAAACACAAGTGTCTGTAAATGGGCATTTCACTCCACCCATTGAAATTCGCAATGGCGTCCCGCAGGGAAGTCCTTTGTCAATGCTCCTGTATGTTGTTGCACTGGAGCCTTTACTAAGGAGACTCGATGTCGATCTTGAGGGCATCACGATATCTGGCGTTAACAACGTCACCAATGCATATGCTGATGACGTTGGAGTGGTTATTCGTAGTAACGAAGATTTAGAGAAATTAACTACGAATATTCAGATCTTTTGTGAAGCTACAGGCGCTAGGGTGAACGAGGTGAAGAGTTCGTTTTTAAATCTTAAAGGTCTTCAAGATGTCCGTTTGGAATGGGCACGCTCCGTCGATCGTCACACCGCTCTGGGTGTCACCTTTTACCGATGTCCGCTTCAGACCATGACCTACAATTGGAAGAAAGTACTGGATACAATCAGAGGAGCCACAATACTCAATCAGACCAGACATCTGAACATTAAACAACGAATCAGAATAATTAATTGGTCCATTTTATCAAAAGCTATATATATAGGTCAAATATTGCCAGTTTCGAAACCCATTGCCAAACGTATAATGAGTATCATTTGCCGATTTATATGGACAGGGAATATTTTTAGAGTAGCAGTCGGTACAGTTACGTTACCTTCCGCTGAAGGTGGCCTAGGTTTAACAGATATATGGCGGAAGACTACGGCGTTATATATAAAGAGGACCCTACAAATTATAGAAAAACATCCACATAGTATTACAGCCAGGCTGTATCGACTCCTACAGCCAGAAAATTTACGTCCACCCATAAATATAGGCGGAATTAATTATAAATTGAAATATATTCGCCAGTTCTTTTTAGAGATTAGCTACATGGACAGTATTGTCACGAATCCACAATCAAGGAATTGCAGGAAATTAATGGAACTCTTAACAACGAAAGAACATGTCAACAAAATGGAGTGCAGATATCCCGACAAAGACTGGAAAAGAATTTGGAAAAATATTAGTAATCGTGAACTGTCTTCCGACATTCAGGCAACCTGGTACCGAGTTGTTAATAACGTAGTTTCCACTAACGAAAAGTTGCACTCCATTGGTCTTAGTGACACGATTGTGTGCACCCGATGTGACGCAGTTGACACATTGATCCACCGCTTTCTCTGTGGCGGATACGCCGAAATATGGAGGGGAATCCAACGGCGGGTAGCCTTTATAACCAGAACTGTTAGTACTGAGATCAATGTTGAAAAATTACTCTTCCCCGATGGTGTTTTCTTCCCTGTCCAGAAAACCAATGCTGTGTTGTGGTTGTTTGGCAATTATGTACATTACGTTATATCTGAACACGGCAATGACCGTGTTTTAGAATACGAATTATACGAACGAGCAAAATATTATCAGATATGTACGCGCAGGGACCACAAAAAAACTTTTGGTAACATGTTACACATTCTGTTTCAGAGACAAGGGATTGGATAAACATCTTAATAGCCCTCGTCTACGAAAAATGTAGTCACAGGCCAAAGTAGGGGATCGCTGTTGAGGGTGAAGTACGGTGGGGACTTCGTGTGCCCCAGGGCCGCTACGGTAGCCGTGAAGGCCTCGGACAGAACCCCGAAACGGCACTGCGGCTTCACACTTACTGCTGGATGAACCCCATATCTCCAGCAACTACTTTCATCTATGATGATTTTCCAGGATCTCGGTAATATCGGAAGGTGGTTTCGTTGCACACAATGCAGTGGAAGCTTCTTGCACGTGTTCCTCAGTTACAATCTTTCTATTTTTGTTTAATTTTTTTCAGTATGAAGCAAGAGTGACAATTTATTAATTCCCAAGAAGCCTAAATTTTTCAATTTTCAGTTCTACGGAGGAGAAGCCTCACATGGCGAAGAAGCCAAACATCATTTCATTTCCCTAACTGTCACAGTAAATTTGAAAAGAAAATCAGTCGATATAGCATAGAAGCTCGCCGAAGAAGGCATAAAAGGAGAGCGAATGGATGGGCTGTGTGGGGAGAAGGGAGGCCCAAAAAAGAAAAAAAAAATAAAAAAAAAAATGGATAAGGCGTCGGATTTCGGATCTGAAGATTACAGGTTTGAATGCTGTCACGCTTGTGTTTTTCCAGTTCTGAAAAAGAAACATAACGTTTTAATGTAGCAATTGAGCAGTACGAAACCGTCTGAATGTTGCTGTTGACCATATTTTGCTTGGAGATGCTCTTGAGCTTGAAACACACACAACAAGACCGGTGTTAACTAGCGAAATGGTCGGCAGAGTGCCGACACCGCGAGTTTTGACTGGCACTTGCACATATAAAACAAGGTCGTAAAGTAACTCGTTCGGCTTTTGAGTCACATAAAGTATGTGTGTTAATTTTGACGCCACTAGCTCTGCATGTTGTCATGCAATTTCTTTACCTCTCAGAAATGATTATGACATAAAAGTGAAGTACGTGACGAGTGTGACGTTAGGAAAACATTAGGCACCATGGAGAGATTCTGTATGGGACCACCCAACCCAAACGAGTACTGTGTGACGTGCTACCCGGCAGGTATTCACCGAGGTAGCCGGCTAGCTCAGTCGGTAGAGTGTCAGACTCTTAATCCCAGGGTCGTGGGTTCGAGCCAGACGCTGGGCGGAACGGAATTTTGTTCCGCTGCAGGTGTAAATTACCGTTTTTCTGATTAACGAGATTTAATGGAAATAGCAACTTTAAGCTTTGCCTACGTCTCTGTCAGTCGCAAGGAAACTGTATTTGAAGGTGAAGGTGATTTTGTAGACATGTGTGAAACACATGTTCTGAAATGCAAGTGTTGTTGTTTGGAGAGCACATCGGTTACGTGTCAGATGTGTAGCCAAGCAGTAATTTGTCGAAATAGCTGCAAATATTAGCCGGTAATATGAAGTGTTGTCAGCTAAAGTCTGATGATGCAGACGACCGTAAGGACGAAGTACCCAAGAGTACCGCTAGGCCGCGCGTCTTTAGCTCAGTGGTAGAGCACTGGTCTAATAAACGAGGGGTCGTAAGTTCCATCCTCACAGGAGAAAGATGAATTTTGGAAATCAGTTGCGCGTCGTGGCCGTATAGCAAACAGTATCTGTGATGACGAACAATTAGCGACAGGCGTTTTTTTAAGAATTACTCTCAGATGCGATTAAGGCGAATGGCGCAGATAAAGCATTTGCCAAAGCGGTACAGCATAAGGTGGGACGAGGCAGTCTGAATTACATTTTATAGATGTATTTCTCACATATCTCAAAGCCTCTCGCGATATTCGTCGTCGTCGTCGTCGTCGTCGTCGCCGTCGCCGCCGCCGCCGCTTCTGCAGAAGTAGCAAATGGCAATCGTAGCAAATGCAGCGATGGACGCCCTGCCTTCGATTCCGAATGCACAAAGTGTGTGGTCTTGTTTCTCAGTCTATATTTGGTCGGTCTCGTCAGAGGTTGAATGTAACGAATGGGTGGGAAAGAGCAAGGGGCAGCGGCTGTGTAGAACGAAAACACAAATCCTCAGGGGTGTGAGCGTTTCGAGATGAGTCGTATACATGTAAATGTTGGTCGTCAGTGACCGTGTGGCCTAATGGATAAGGCGTCGGATTCCGGATCTGAAGATTACAGGTTTGAATGCCTTCACGCTTGTGTTTTTCCAGTTCTGAAAAAGAAACATAACGTTTTAATGTAGCAATTGAGCAGTACGAAACCGTCTGAATGTTGCTGTTGACCATTTTTTGCTTGGAGATGCTCTTGAGCTTGAAACACACACAACAAGACCGGTGTTAACTAGCGAAATGGTCGGCAGAGTGCCGACACAGCGAGTTTTGACTATCACTTGCACATCTAAAACAACGTCGGAAAGTAACTCGTTCGGCTTTTGAGTCACATAAAGTATGTGTGTTAATTTTGACGCCACTAGCTCTGCATGTTGTCATGCAATTTCTTTACCTCTCAGAAATGATTATGACATAAAAGTGAAGTACGTGACGAGTGTGACGTTAGGAAAACATTAGGCATCATGGAGAGTTTCTGTATGGGACCACCCAACCCAAACGAGTACTGTGTGACGTGCTACCCGGCAGGTATTCACCGAGGTAGCCGGCTAGCTCAGTCGGTAGAGTGTCAGACTCTTAATCCCAGGGTCGTGGGTTCGAGCCAGACGCTGGGCGGAACGGAATTTTGTTCCGCTGCAGGTGTAAATTACCGTTTTTCTGATTAACGAGATTTAATGGAAATAGCAACTTTAAACTTTGCCTACGTCTCTGTCAGTCGCAAGGAAACTGTATTTGAAGGTGAAGGTTATTTTGTAGACATGTGTGAAAGACGTGTTCTGAAATGCAAGTGTTGTTGTTTGGAGAGCACATCGGTTACGTGTCAGATGTGTAGCCAAGCAGTAATTTGTCGAAATAGCTGCAAATATTAGCCGGTAATATGAAGTGTTGTCAGCTAAAGTCTGATGATGCAGACGACCGTAAGGACGAAGTACCCAAGAGTACCGCTAGGCCGCGCGTCTTTAGCTCAGTGGTAGAGCACTGGTCTAACAAACCAGGGGTCGTAAGTTCCATCCTCACAGGAGAAAGATGAATTTTGGAAATCAGTTCCGCGTCGTGGCCGTATAGCAAACAGTATCTGTGATGATGAACAATTAGCGACAGGCGTTTTTTTAAGAATTACTCTCAGATGCGATTAAGGCGAATGGCGCAGATAAAGCATTTGCCAAAGCGGTACAGCATAAGGTGGGACGAGGCAGTCTGAATTACATTTTATAGATGTATTTCTCACATATCTCAAAGCCTCTCGCGATATTCGTCGTCGTCGTCGTCGTCGTCGTCGTCGTCGTCGTCGTCGCCGCTTCTGCAGAAGTAGCAAATGGCAATCGTAGCAAATGCGGCGAGGGACGCCCTGCCTTCGATTCCGAATGCACAAAATGTGTGGTCTTGTTTCTCAGTCTATATTTGGTCGGTCTCGTCAGAGGTTGAATGTAACGAATGGGTGGGAAAGTGCAAGGGGCAGCGGCTGTGTAGAACGAAAACACAAATCCTCAGGGGTGTGAGCGTTTCGAGATGAGTCGTATACATGTAAATGTTGGTCGTCAGTGACCGTGTGGCCTAATGGATAAGGCGTCGGATATCGGATCTGAAGATTACAGGTTCGAATGCTGTCACGCTTGTGTTTTTCTAGTTCTGAAAAAGAAACATAACGTTTTAATGTAGCAATTGAGCAGTACGAAACCGTCTGAATGTTGCTGTTGACCATTTTTTGCTTGGAGATGCTCTTGAGCTTGAAACACACACAACAAGACCGGTGTTAACTAGCGAAATGGTCGGCAGAGTGCCGACACAGCGAGTTTTGACTATCACTTGCACATCTAAAACAACGTCGGAAAGTAACTCGTTCGGCTTTTGAGTCACATAAAGTATGTGTGTTAATTTTGACGCCACTAGCTCTGCATGTTGTCATGCAATTTCTTTACCTCTCAGAAATGATTATGACATAAAAGTGAAGTACGTGACGAGTGTGACGTTAGGAAAACATTAGGCATCATGGAAAGTTTCTGTATGGGACCACCCAACCCAAACGAGTACTGTGTGACGTGCTACCCGGCAGGTATTCACCGAGGTAGCCGGCTAGCTCAGTCGGTAGAGTGTCAGACTCTTAATCCCAGGTCGTGGGTTCGAGCCAGACGCTGGGCGGAACGGAATTTTGTTCCGCTGCAGGTGTAAATTACCGTTTTTCTGATTAACGAGATTTAATGGAAATAGCAACTTTAAACTTTGCCTACGTCTCTGTCAGTCGCAAGGAAACTGTATTTGAAGGTGAAGGTTATTTTGTAGACATGTGTGAAAGACGTGTTCTGAAATGCAAGTGTTGTTGTTTGGAGAGCACATCGGTTACGTGTCAGATGTGTAGCCAAGCAGTAATTTGTCGAAATAGCTGCAAATATTAGCCGGTAATATGAAGTGTTGTCAGCTAAAGTCTGATGATGCAGACGACCGTAAGGACGAAGTACCCAAGAGTACCGCTAGGCCGCGCGTCTTTAGCTCAGTGGTAGAGCACTGGTCTAACAAAGCAGGGGTCGTAAGTTCCATCCTCACAGGAGAAAGATGAATTTTGGAAATCAGTTCCGCGTCGTGGCCGTATAGCAAACAGTATCTGTGATGATGAACAATTAGCGACAGGCGTTTTTTTAAGAATTACTCTCAGATGCGATTAAGGCGAATGGCGCAGATAAAGCATTTGCCAAAGCGGTACAGCATAAGGTGGGACGAGGCAGTCTGAATTACATTTTATAGATGTATTTCTCACATATCTCAAAGCCTCTCGCGATATTCGTCGTCGTCGTCGTCGTCGTCGTCGTCGTCGTCGTCGTCGCCGCTTCTGCAGAAGTAGCAAATGGCAATCGTAGCAAATGCGGCGAGGGACGCCCTGCCTTCGATTCCGAATGCACAAAATGTGTGGTCTTGTTTCTCAGTCTATATTTGGTCGGTCTCGTCAGAGGTTGAATGTAACGAATGGGTGGGAAAGTGCAAGGGGCAGCGGCTGTGTAGAACGAAAACACAAATCCTCAGGGGTGTGAGCGTTTCGAGATGAGTCGTATACATGTAAATGTTGGTCGTCAGTGACCGTGTGGCCTAATGGATAAGGCGTCGGATATCGGATCTGAAGATTACAGGTTCGAATGCTGTCACGCTTGTGTTTTTCTAGTTCTGAAAAAGAAACATAACGTTTTAATGTAGCAATTGAGCAGTACGAAACCGTCTGAATGTTGCTGTTGACCATTTTTTGCTTGGAGATGCTCTTGAGCTTGAAACACACACAACAAGACCGGTGTTAACTAGCGAAATGGTCGGCAGAGTGCCGACACCGCAAGTTTTGACTGGCACTTGCACATATAAAACAAGGTCGTAAAGTAACTCGTTCGGCTTTTGAGTCACATAAAGTATGTGTGTTAATTTTGACGCCACTAGCTCTGCATGTTGTCATGCAATTTCTTTACCTCTCAGAAATGATTATGACATAAAAGTGAAGTACGTGACGAGTGTGACGTTAGGAAAACATTAGGCACCATGGAGATATTCTGTATGGGACCACCCAACCCAAACGAGTACTGTGTGACGTGCTACCCGCCAGGTATTCACCGAGGTAGCCGGCTAGCTCAGTCGGTAGAGTGTCAGACTTTTAATCCCAGGGTCGTGGGTTCGAGCCAGACGCTGGGCGGAACGGAATTTTGTTCCGCTGCAGGTGTAAATTACCGTTTTTCTGATTAACGAGATTAAATGGAAATAGCAACTTTAAACTTTGCCTACGTCTCTGTCAGTCGCAAGGAAACTGTATTTGAAGGTGAAGGTGATTTTGTAGACATGTGTGAAAGACATGTTCTGAAATGCAAGTGTTGTTGTTTGGAGAGCACATCGGTTACGTGTCAGATGTGTAGCCAAGCAGTAATTTGTCGAAATAGCTGCAAATATTAGCCGGTAATATGAAGTGTTGTCAGCTAAAGTCTGATGATGCAGACGACCGTAAGGACGAAGTACCCAAGAGTACCGCTAGGCCGCGCGTCTTTAGCTCAGTGGTAGAGCACTGGTCTAATAAACGAGGGGTCGTAAGTTCCATCCTCACAGGAGAAAGATGAATTTTGGAAATCAGTTGCGCGTCGTGGCCGTATAGCAAACAGTAGAGCACTGGTCTAATAAACGAGGGGTCGTAAGTTCCATCCTCACAGGAGAAAGATGAATTATGGAAATCAGTTGCGCGTCGTGGCCGTATAGCAAACAGTATCTGTGATGACGAACAATTAGCGACAGGCGTTTTTTTAAGAATTACTCTCAGATGCGATTAAGGCGAATGGCGCAGATAAAGCATTTGCCAAAGCGGTACAGCATAAGGTGGGACGAGGCAGTCTGAATTACATTTTATAGATGTATTTCTCACATATCTCAAAGCCTCTCGCGATATTCGTCGTCGTCGTCGTCGCCGCCGCCGCCGCTTCTGCAGAAGTAGCAAATGGCAATCGTAGCAAATGCGGCGAGGGACGCCCTGCCTTCGATTCCGAATGCACAAAGTGTGTGGTCTTGATTCTCAGTCTATATTTGGTCGGTCTCGTCAGAGGTTGAATGTAACGAATGGGTGGGAAAGAGCAAGGGGCAGCGGCTGTGTAGAACGAAAACACAAATCCTCAGGGGTGTGAGCGTTTCGAGATGAGTCGTATACATGTAAATGTTGGTCATCAGTGACCGTGTGGCCTAATGGATAAGGCGTCGGATTTCGGATCTGAAGATTACAGATTCGAATGCTGTCACGCTTGTGTTTTTCCAGTTCTGAAAAAGAAACATAACGTTTTAATGTAGCAATTGAGCAGTACGAAACCGTCTGAATGTTGCTGTTGACCATTTTTTACTTGGAGATGCTCTTGAGCTTGAAACACACACAACAAGACCGGTGTTAACTAGCGAAATGGTCGGCAGAGTGCCGACACAGCGAGTTTTGACTATCACTTGCACATCTAAAACAACGTCGGAAAGTAACTCGTTCGGCTTTTGAGTCACATAAAGTATGTGTGTTAATTTTGACGCCACTAGCTCTGCATGTTGTCATGCAATTTCTTTACCCCTCAGAAATGATTATGACATAAAAGTGAAGTACGTGACGAGTGTGACGTTAGGAAAACATTAGGCATCATGGAGAGTTTCTGTATGGGACCACCCAACCCAAACGAGTACTGTGTGACGTGCTACCCGGCAGGTATTCACCGAGGTAGCCGGCTAGCTCAGTCGGTAGAGTGTCAGACTCTTAATCCCAGGGTCGTGGGTTCGAGCCAGACGCTGGGCGGAACGGAATTTTGTTCCGCTGCAGGTGTAAATTACCGTTTTTCTGATTAACGAGATTTAATGGAAATAGCAACTTTAAACTTTGCCTACGTCTCTGTCAGTCGCAAGGAAACTGTATTTGAAGGTGAAGGTGATTTTGTAGACATGTGTGAAAGACATGTTCTGAAATGCAAGTGTTGTTGTTTGGAGAGTACATCGGTTTCGTGTCAGATGTGTAGCCAAGCAGTAATTTGTCGAAATAGCTGCAAATATTAGCCGGTAATATGAAGTGTTGTCAGCTAAAGTCTGATGATGCAGACGACCGTAAGGACGAAGTACCCAAGAGTACCGCTAGGCCGCGCGTCTTTAGCTCAGTGGTAGAGCACTGGTCTAATAAACGAGGGGTCGTAAGTTCCATCCTCACAGGAGAAAGATGAATTTTGGAAATCAGTTGCGCGTCGTGGCCATATAGCAAACAGTATCTGTGATGACGAACAATTAGCGACAGGCGTTTTTTTAAGAATTACTCTCAGATGCGATTAAGGCGAATGGCGCAGATAAAGCATTTGCCAAAGCGGTACAGCATAAGGTGGGACGAGGCAGTCTGAATTACATTTTATAGATGTATTTCTCACATATCTCAAAGCCTCTCGCGATATTCGTCGTCGTCGTCGTCGTCGCCGCCGCCGCCGCTTCTGCAGAAGTAGCAAATGGCAATCGTAGCAAATGCGGCGAGGGACGCCCTGCCTTCGATTCCGAATGCACAAAGTGTGTGGTCTTGATTCTCAGTCTATATTTGGTCGGTCTCGTCAGAGGTTGAATGTAACGAATGGGTGGGAAAGAGCAAGGGGCAGCGGCTGTGTAGAACGAAAACACAAATCCTCAGGGGTGTGAGCGTTTCGAGATGAGTCGTATACATGTAAATGTTGGTCATCAGTGACCGTGTGGCCTAATGGATAAGGCGTCGGATTTCGGATCTGAAGATTACAGGTTCGAATGCTGTCACGCTTGTGTTTTTCCAGTTCTGAAAAAGAAACATAACGTTTTAATGTAGCAATTGAGCAGTACGAAACCGTCTGAATGTTGCTGTTGACCATTTTTTACTTGGAGATGCTCTTGAGCTTGAAACACACACAACAAGACCGGTGTTAACTAGCGAAATGGTCGGCAGAGTGCCGACACAGCGAGTTTTGACTATCACTTGCACATCTAAAACAACGTCGGAAAGTAACTCGTTCGGCTTTTGAGTCACATAAAGTATGTGTGTTAATTTTGACGCCACTAGCTCTGCATGTTGTCATGCAATTTCTTTACCCCTCAGAAATGATTATGACATAAAAGTGAAGTACGTGACGAGTGTGACGTTAGGAAAACATTAGGCATCATGGAGAGTTTCTGTATGGGACCACCCAACCCAAACGAGTACTGTGTGACGTGCTACCCGGCAGGTATTCACCGAGGTAGCCGGCTAGCTCAGTCGGTAGAGTGTCAGACTCTTAATCCCAGGGTCGTGGGTTCGAGCCAGACGCTGGGCGGAACGGAATTTTGTTCCGCTGCAGGTGTAAATTACCGTTTTTCTGATTAACGAGATTTAATGGAAATAGCAACTTTAAACTTTGCCTACGTCTCTGTCAGTCGCAAGGAAACTGTATTTGAAGGTGAAGGTGATTTTGTAGACATGTGTGAAAGACATGTTCTGAAATGCAAGTGTTGTTGTTTGGAGAGTACATCGGTTTCGTGTCAGATGTGTAGCCAAGCAGTAATTTGTCGAAATAGCTGCAAATATTAGCCGGTAATATGAAGTGTTGTCAGCTAAAGTCTGATGATGCAGACGACCGTAAGGACGAAGTACCCAAGAGTACCGCTAGGCCGCGCGTCTTTAGCTCAGTGGTAGAGCAGTGGTCTAATAAACGAGGGGTCGTAAGTTCCATCCTCACAGGAGAAAGATGAATTTTGGAAATCACTTGCGCGTCGTGGCCATATAGCAAACAGTATCTGTGATGACGAACAATTAGCGACAGGCGTTTTTTTAAGAATTACTCTCAGATGCGATTAAGGCGAATGGCGCAGATAAAGCATTTGCCAAAGCGGTACAGCATAAGGTGGGACGAGGCAGTCTGAATTACATTTTATAGATGTATTTCTCACATATCTCAAAGCCTCTCGCGATATTCGTCGTCGTCGTCGTCGCGTCGTCGTCGTCGCCGCCGCCGCCGCTTCTGCAGAAGTAGCAAATGGCAATCGTAGCAAATGCGGCGAGGGACGCCCTGCCTTCGATTCCGAATGCACAAAGTGTGTGGTCTTGTTTCTCAGTCTATATTTGGTCGGTCTCGTCAGAGGTTGAATGTAACGAATGGGTGGGAAAGAGCAAGGGGCAGCGGCTGTGTAGAACGAAAACACAAATCCTCAGGGGTGTGAGCGTTTCGAGATGAGTCGTATACATGTAAATGTTGGTCATCAGTGACCGTGTGGCCTAATGGATAAGGCGTCGGATTTCGGATCTGAAGATTACAGGTTCGAATGCTGTCACGCTTGTGTTTTTCCAGTTCTGAAAAAGAAACATAACGTTTTAATGTAGCAATTGAGCAGTACGAAACCGTCTGAGTGTTGCTGTTGACCATTTTTTGCTTGGAGATGCTCTTGAGCTTGAAACACACACAACAAGACCGGTGTTAACTAGCGAAATGGTCGGCAGAGTGCCGACACCGCGAGTTTTGACTGGCACTTGCACATATAAAACAAGGTCGTAAAGTAACTCGTTCGGCTTTTGAGTCACATAAAGTATGTGTGTTAATTTTGACGCCACTAGCTCTGCATGTTGTCATGCAATTTCTTTACCTCTCAGAAATGATTATGACATAAAAGTGAAGTACGTGACGAGTGTGACGTTAGGAAAACATTAGGCACCATGGAGAAATTCTGTATGGGACCACCCAACCCAAACGAGTACTGTGTGACGTGCTACCCAGCAGGTATTCACCGAGGTAGCCGGCTAGCTCAGTCGGTAGAGTGTCAGACTCTTAATCCCAGGGTCGTGGGTTCGAGCCAGACGCTGGGCGGAACGGAATTTTGTTCCGCTGCAGGTGTAAATTACCGTTTTTCTGATTAACGAGATTTAATGGAAATAGCAACTTTAAACTTTGCCTACGTCTCTGTCAGTCGCAAGGAAACTGTATTTGAAGGTGAAGGTGATTTTGTAGACATGTGTGTGAAAGACATGTTCTGAAATGCAAGTGTTGTTGTTTGGAGAGCACATCGGTTACGTGTCAGATGTGTAGCCAAGCAGTAATTTGTCGAAATAGCTGCAAATATTAGCTGGTAATACGAAGTGTTGTCAGCTAAAGTCTGATGATGCAGACGACCGTAAGGACGAAGTACCCAAGAGTACGGCTAGGCCGCGCCTCTTTAGCTCAGTGGTAGAGCACTGGTCTAATAAACGAGGGGTCGTAAGTTCCATCCTCACAGGAGAAAGATGAATTTTGGAAATCAGTTGCGCGTCGTGGCCGTATAGTAAACAGTACCTGTGATGACGAACAATTAATGACAGGCGTTTTTTTAAGAATTACTCTCAGATGCGATTAAGGCGAATGGCGCAGATAAAGCATTTGCCAAAGCGGTACAGCATAAGGTGGGACGAGACAGTCTGTATTACATTTTATAGATGTATTTCTCACATATCACAGAGCCTCTCGCGATATTCGTCGTCGTCGTCGTCGTCGTCGTCGTCGTCGTCGCCGACGCCGCTTCTGCAGAAGTAGCAAATGGCAATCGTAGCAAATGCGGCGAGGGACGCCCTGCCTTCGATTCCGAATGCACAAAGTGTGTGGTCTTGTTTCTCAGTCTATATTTGGTCGGTCTCGTCAGAGGTTGAATGTAACGAATGGGTGGGAAAGAGCAAGGGGCAGCGGCTGTGAAGAACGAAAACACAAATCCTCAGGGGTGTGAGCGTTTCGAGATGAGTCGTATACATGTAAATGTTGGTCGTCAGTGACCGTGTGGCCTAATGGATAAGGCGTCGGATTTCGGATCTGAAGATTACAGGTTCGAATGCTGTCACGCTTGTGTTTTTCCAGTTCTGAAAAAGAAACATAACGTTTTAATGTAGCAATTGAGCAGTACGAAACCGTCTGAATGTTGCTGTTGACCATTTTTTGCTTGGAGATGCTCTTGAGCTTGAAACACACACAACAAGACCGGTGTTAACTAGCGAAATGGTCGGCAGAGTGCCGACACTAAGAGTTTTGACTGGCACTTGCACATATAAAACAAGGTCGTAAAGTAACTCGTTCGGCTTTTGAGTCACATAAAGTATGTGTGTTAATTTTGACGCCACTAGCTCTGCATGTTTTCATGCAATTTCTTTACCTCTCAGAAATGATTATGACATAAAAGTGAAGTACGTGACGAGTGTGACGTTAGGAAAACATTAGGCACCATGGAGAGATTCTGTATGGGACCACCCAACCCAAACGAGTACTGTGTGACGTGCTACCCGGCAGGTATTCACCGAGGTAGCCGGCTAGCTCAGTCGGTAGAGTGTCAGACTCTTAATCCCAGGGTCGTGGGTTCGAGCCAGACGCTGGGCGGAACGGAATTTTGTTCCGCTGCAGGTGTAAATTACCGTTTTTCTGATTAACGAGATTTAATGGAAATAGCAACTTTAAACTTTGCCTACGTCTCTGTCAGTCGCAAGGAAACTGTATTTGAAGGTGAAGGTGATTTTGTAGACATGTGTGAAAGACATGTTCTGAAATGCAAGTGTTGTTGTTTGGAGAGCACATCGGTTACGTGTTAGATGTGTAGCCAAGCAGTAATTTGTCGCCATAGCTGCAAATATTAGCCGGTAATATGAAGTGTTGTCAGCTAAAGTCTGATGATGCAGACAACCGTAAGGACGAGGTACCCAAGAATATCGCTAGGCCGCGCCTCTTTAGCTCAGTGGTAGAGCACTGGTCTAATAAACCAGGGGTCGTAAGTTCCATTCTCACAGGAGAAAGATTAATTTTGGAAATCAGTTGCTCGTCGTGGCCGAATAGCAAACAGTACCCGTGATGACGAACAATTAGCGACAGCGTTTTTTTAAGAATTACTCTCAGATGCGATTAAGGCGAATGGCGCAGATAAAGCATTTGCCAAAGCGGTACAGCATAAGGTGGGACGAGGCAGTCTGAATTACATTTTATAGATGTATTTCTCACATATCTCAGAGCCTCTCGCGATATTCGTCGTCGCCGCCGCCGCCGCCGCCGCCGCTTCTGCAGAAGTAGCAAATGGCAATCGTAGCAAATGCGGCGAGGGACGCCCTGCCTTCGATTCGGAATGCACAAAGTGTGTGGTCTTGTTTCTCAGTCTATATTTGGTCGGTCACGTCAGAGGTTGAATGTAACGAATGGGTGGGAAAGAGCAAGGGGCAGCGGCTGTGTAGAACGAAAACACAAATCCTCAGGGGTGTGAGCGTTTCGAGATGAGTCGTATACATGTAAACGTTAGTCGTCAGTGACCGTGTGGCCTAATGGATAAGGCGTCGGACTTCGGATCTGAAGATGACAGGTTCGAATGTTGTCACGCTTGTGTTTCTCCAGTTCTGAAAAAGAAACATAACGTTTTAATGTAGCAATTGAGCAGTACGAAACCGTCTGAATGTTGCTGTTGAACATTTTTTGCTTGCAGATGCTCTTGAGCTTGAAACACACACAACAAGACCGGTGTTAACTAGCGAAATGGTCGGCAGAGTGCCGACACAGCGAGTTTTGACTATCACTTGCACATCTAAAACAACGTCGGAAAGTAACTCGTTCGGCTTTTGAGTCACATAAAGTATGTGTGTGAATTTTGACGCCACTAGCTCTGCATGTTGTCATGCAATTTCTTTACCTCTCAGAAATGATTATGACATAAAAGTGAAGTACGTGACGAGTGTGACGTTAGGAAAACATTAGGCATCATGGAGAGATTCTGTATGGGACCACCCAACCCAAACGAGTACTGTGTGACGTGCTACCCGGGAGGTATTCACCGAGGTAGCCGGCTAGCTCAGTCGGTAGAGCGTCAGACTCTTATTCCCAGGGTCGTGGGTTCGAGCCAGACGCTGTGGGAACGGAATTTTGTTCCGCTGCAGGTGTAAATTAACGTTTTTCTGATTAACGAGATTTAATGGAAATAGCAACTTTAAACTTTGCCTACGTCTCTGTCAGTCGCAAGGAAACTGTATTTGAAGGTGAAGGTGATTTTGTAGACATGTGTGAAACACATGTTCTGAAATGCAAGTGTTGTTGTTTGGAGAGCACATCGGTTACGTGTTAGATGTGTAGCCAAGCAGTAATTTGTCGCCATAGCTGCAAATATTAGCCGGTAATATGAAGTGTTGTCAGCTAAAGTCTGATGATGCAGACGACCGTAAGGACGAAGTACCCAAGAGTACCGCTAGGCCGCGCCTCTTTAGCTCAGTGGTAGAGCACTGGTCTAATAAACCAGGGGTCGTAAGTTCCATCCTCACAGGAGAAAGATGAATTTTGGAAATCAGTTGCGCGTCGTGGCCGTATAGCAAACAGTACCTGTGATGACGAACAATTAGCGACAGGCGTTTTTTTAAGAATTACTCTCAGATGCGATTAAGGCGAATGGCGCAGATAAAGCATTTGCCAAAGCGGTACAGCATAAGGTGGGACGAGGCAGTCTGAATTACATTTTATAGATGTATTTCTCACATATCTCAGAGCCTCTCGCGAAATTCGTCGTCGTCGTCGTCGTCGTCGTCGCCGCCGCCGCTTCTTCAGAAGTAGCAAATGGCAATCGTAGCAAATGCGGCGAGGGACGCCTTGCCTTCGATTCCGAATGCACAAAGTGTGTGGTCTTGTTTCTCAGTCTATATTTGGTCGGTCACGTCAGAGGTTGAATGTAACGAATGGGTGGGAAAGAGCAAGGGGCAGCGGCTGTGTAGAACGAAAACACAAATCCTCAGGGGTGTGAGCGTTCCGAGATGAGTCGTATACATGTAAATGTTGGTCGTCAGTGACCGTGTGGCCTAATGGATAAGGCGTCGGACGTCGGATCTGAAGATTACAGGTTCGAATGCTGTCACGCTTGTGTTTTTCCAGTTCTGAAAAAGAAACATAACGTTTTAATGTAGCAATTGAGCAGTACGAAACCGTCTGAATGTTGCTGTTGACCATATTTTGCTTGGAGATGCTCTTGAGCTTGAAACACACACAACAAGACCGGTGTTAACTAGCGAAATGGTCGGCAGAGTGCCGACACAGCGAGTTTTGACTATCACTTGCACATCTAAAACAACGTCGGAAAGTAACTCGTTCATTTACATTTTATAGATGTATTTCTCACATATCTCAGAGCCTCTCGCGATATTTGTCGTCGCCGCCGCCGCCGCCGCTTCTGCAGAAGTAGCAAATGGCAATCGTAGCAAATGCGGCGAGGGACGCCCTGCCTTCGATTCGGAATGCACAAAGTGTGTGGTCTTGTTTCTCAGTCTATATTTGGTCGGTCACGTCAGAGGTTGAATGTAACGAATGGGTGGGAAAGAGCAAGGGGCAGCGGCTGTGTAGAACGAAAACACAAATCCTCAGGGGTGTGAGCGTTTCGAGATGAGTCGTATACATGTAAACGTTGGTCGTCAGTGACCGTGTGGCCTAATGGATAAGGCGTCGGACTTCGGATCTGAAGATTACAGGTTCGAATGTTGTCACGCTTGTGTTTCTCCAGTTCTGAAAAAGAAACATAACGTTTTAATGTAGCAATTGAGCAGTACGAAACCGTCTGAATGTTGCTGTTGAACATTGTTTGCTTGCAGATGCTCTTGAGCTTGAAACACACACAACAAGACCGGTGTTAACTAGCGAAATGGTCGGCAGAGTGCCGACACCGCGAGTTTTGACTGGCACTTGCACATATAAAACAAGGTCGTAAAGTAACTCGTTCGGCTTTTGAGTCACATAAAGTATGTGTGTTAATTTTGACGCCACTAGCTCTGCATGTTGTCATGCAATTTCTTTACCTCTCAGAAATGATTATGACATAAAAGTGAAGTACGTGACGAGTGTGACGTTAGGAAAACATTAGGCACCATGGAGAGATTCTGTATGGGACCACCCAACCCAAACGAGTACTGTGTGACGTGCTACCCGGCAGGTATTCACCGAGGTAGCCGGCTAGCTCAGTCGGTAGAGTGTCAGACTCTTAATCCCAGGGTCGTGGGTTCGAGCCAGACGCTGGGCGGAACGGAATTTTGTTCCGCTGCAGGTGTAAATTACCGTTTTTCTGATTAACGAGATTTAATGGAAATAGCAACTTTAAACTTTGCCTACGTCTCTGTCAGTCGCAAGGAAACTGTATTTGAAGGTGAAGGTGATTTTGTAGACATGTGTGAAAGACATGTTCTGAAATGCAAGTGTTGTTGTTTGGAGAGCACATCGGTTACGTGTTAGATGTGTAGCCAAGCAGTAATTTGTCGCCATAGCTGCAAATATTAGCCGGTAATATGAAGTGTTGTCAGCTAAAGTCTGATGATGCAGACAACCGTAAGGACGAAGTACCCAAGAATATCGCTAGGCCGCGCCTCTTTAGCTCAGTGGTAGAGCACTGGTCTAATAAACCAGGGGTCGTAAGTTACATTCTCACAGGAGAAAGATTAATTTTGGAAATCAGTTGCTCGTCGTGGCCGAATAGCAAACAGTACCCGTGATGACGAACAATTAGCGACAGGCGTTTTTTTAAGAATTACTCTCAGATGCGATTAAGGCGAATGGCGCAGATAAAGCATTTGCCAAAGCGGTACAGCATAAGGTGGGACGAGGCAGTCTGAATTACATTTTATAGATGTATTTCTCACATATCTCAGAGCCTCTCGCGATATTCGTCGTCGCCGCCGCCGCCGCCGCCGCCGCCGCCGCTTCTGCAGAAGTAGCAAATGGCAATCGTAGCAAATGCGGCGAGGGACGCCCTGCCTTCGATTCGGAATGCACAAAGTGTGTGGTCTTGTTTCTCAGTCTATATTTGGTCGGTCACGTCAGAGGTTGAATGTAACGAATGGGTGGGAAAGAGCAAGGGGCAGCGGCTGTGTAGAACGAAAACACAAATCCTCAGGGGTGTGAGCGTTTCGAGATGAGTCGTATACATGTAAACGTTGGTCGTCAGTGACCGTGTGGCCTAATGGATAAGGCGTCGGACTTCGGATCTGAAGATGACAGGTTCGAATGTTGTCACGCTTGTGTTTCTCCAGTTCTGAAAAAGAAACATAACGTTTTAATGTAGCAATTGAGCAGTACGAAACCGTCTGAATGTTGCTGTTGAACATTTTTTGCTTGCAGATGCTCTTGAGCTTGAAACACACACAACAAGACCGGTGTTAACTAGCGAAATGGTCGGCAGAGTGCCGACACAGCGAGTTTTGACTATCACTTGCACATCTAAAACAACGTCGGAAAGTAACTCGTTCGGCTTTTGAGTCACATAAAGTATGTGTGTGAATTTTGACGCCACTAGCTCTGCATGTTGTCATGCAATTTCTTTACCTCTCAGAAATGATTATGACATAAAAGTGAAGTACGTGACGAGTGTGACGTTAGGAAAACATTAGGCATCATGGAGAGATTCTGTATGGGACCACCCAACCCAAACGAGTACTGTGTGACGTGCTACCCGGGAGGTATTCACCGAGGTAGCCGGCTAGCTCAGTCGGTAGAGCGTCAGACTCTTAATCCCAGGGTCGTGGGTTCGAGCCAGACGCTGTGGGAACGGAATTTTGTTCCGCTGCAGGTGTAAATTAACGTTTTTCTGATTAACGAGATTAAATGGAAATAGCAACTTTAAACTTTGCCTACGTCTCTGTCAGTCGCAAGGAAACTGTATTTGAAGGTGAAGGTGATTTTGTAGACATGTGTGAAAGACATGTTCTGAAATGCAAGTGTTGTTGTTTGGACAGCACATCGGTTACGTGTCAGATGTGTAGCCAAGCAGTAATTTGTCGCCATAGCTGCAAATATTAGCCGGTAATATGAAGTGTTGTCAGCTAAAGTCTGATGATGCAGACGACCGTAAGGACGAAGTACCCAAGAGTACCGCTAGGCCGCGCCTCTTTAGCTCAGTGGTAGAGCACTGGTCTAATAAACCAGGGGTCGTAAGTTCCATCCTCACAGGAGAAAGATGAATTTTGGAAATCAGTTGCGCGTCGTGGCCGTATAGCAAACAGTACCTGTGATGACGAACAATTAGCGACAGGCGTTTTTTTAAGAATTACTCTCAGATGCGATTAAGGCGAATGGCGCAGATAAAGCATTTGCCAAAGCGGTACAGCATAAGGTGGGACGAGGCAGTCTGAATTACATTTTATAGATGTATTTCTCACATATCTCAGAGCCTCTCGCGATATTCGTCGTCGTCGTCGTCGTCGTCGTCGTCGCCGCCGCCGCCGCTTCTTCAGAAGTAGCAAATGGCAATCGTAGCAAATGCGGCGAGGGACGCCCTGCCTTCGATTCCGAATGCACAAAGTGTGTGGTCTTGTTTCTCAGTCTATATTTGGTCGGTCACGTCAGAGGTTGAATGTAACGAATGGGTGGGAAAGAGCAAGGGGCAGCGGCTGTGTAGAACGAAAACACAAATCCTCAGGGGTGTGAGCGTTTCGAGATGAGTGGTATACATGTAAATGTTGGTCGTCAGTGACCGTGTGGCCTAATGGATAAGGCGTCGGACTTTGGATCTGAAGATTACAGGTTTGAATGCTGTCACGCTTGTGTTTTTCCAGTTCTGAAAAAGAAACATAACGTTTTAATGTAGCAATTGAGCAGTACGAAACCGTCTGAATGTTGCTGTTGACCATATTTTGCTTGGAGATGCTCTTGAGCTTGAAACACACACAACAAGACCGGTGTTAACTAGCGAAATGGTCGGCAGAGTGCCGACACAGCGAGTTTTGACTATCACTTGCACATCTAAAACAACGTCGGAAAGTAACTCGTTCATTTACATTTTATAGATGTATTTCTCACATATCTCAGATCCTCTCGCGATATTTGTCGTCGCCGCCGCCGCCGCCGCTTCTGCAGAAGTAGCAAATGGCAATCGTAGCAAATGCGGCGAGGGACGCCCTGCCTTCGATTCGGAATGCACAAAGTGTGTGGTCTTGTTTCTCAGTCTATATTTGGTCGGTCACGTCAGAGGTTGAATGTAACGAATGGGTGGGAAAGAGCAAGGGGCAGCGGCTGTGTAGAACGAAAACACAAATCCTCAGGGGTGTGAGCGTTTCGAGATGAGTCGTATACATGTAAACGTTGGTCGTCAGTGACCGTGTGGCCTAATGGATAAGGCGTCGGACTTCGGATCTGAAGATTACAGGTTCGAATGTTGTCACGCTTGTGTTTCTCCAGTTCTGAAAAAGAAACATAACGTTTTAATGTAGCAATTGAGCAGTACGAAACCGTCTGAATGTTGCTGTTGAACATTGTTTGCTTGCAGATGCTCTTGAGCTTGAAACACACACAACAAGACCGGTGTTAACTAGCGAAATGGTCGGCAGAGTGCCGACACAGCGAGTTTTGACTATCACTTGCACATCTAAAACAACGTCGGAAAGTAACTCGTTCGGCTTTTGAGTCACATAAAGTATGTGTGTGAATTTTGACGCCACTAGCTCTGCATGTTGTCATGCAATTTCTTTACCTCTCAGAAATAATTATGACATAAAAGTGAAGTACGTGACGAGTGTGACGTTAGGAAAACATTAGGCATCATGGAGAGATTCTGTATGGGACCACCCAACCCAAACGAGTACTGTGTGACGTGCTACCCGGGAGGTATTCACCGAGGTAGCCGGCTAGCTCAGTCGGTAGAGCGTCACACTCTTAATCCCAGGGTCGTGGGTTCGAGCCAGACGCTGTGGGAACGGAATTTTGTTCCGCTGCAGGTGTAAATTAACGTTTTTCTGATTAACGAGATTAAATGGAAATAGCAACTTTAAACTTTGCCTACGTCTCTGTCAGTCGCAAGGAAACTGTATTTGAAGGTGAAGGTGATTTTGTAGACATGTGTGAAAGACATGTTCTGAAATGCAAGTGTTGTTGTTTGGACAGCACATCGGTTACGTGTCAGATGTGTAGCCAAGCAGTAATTTCTCGCCATAGCTGCAAATATTAGCCGGTAATATGAAGTGTTGTCAGCTAAAGTCTGATGATGCAGACGACCGTAAGGACGAAGTACCCAAGAGTACCGCTAGGCCGCGCCTCTTTAGCTCAGTGGTAGAGCACTGGCCTAATAAACCAGGGGTCGTAAGTTCCATACTCACAGGAGAAAGATGAATTTTGGAAATCAGTTGCGCGTCGTGGCCGTATAGCAAACAGTACCTGTGATGACGAACAATTAGATGCGATTAAGGCGAATGGCGCAGATAAAGCATTTGCCAAAGCGGTACAGCATAAGGTGGGACGAGGCAGTCTGAATTACATTTTATAGATGTATTTCTCACATATCTCAGAGCCTCTCGCGATATTCGTCGTCGTCGTCGTCGCCGCCGCCGCTTCTTCAGAAGTAGCAAATGGCAATCGTAGCAAATGCGGCGAGGGACGCCCTGCCTTCGATTCCGAATGCACAAAGTGTGTGGTCTTGTTTCTCAGTCTATATTTGGTCGGTCACGTCAGAGGTTGAATGTAACGAATGGGTGGGAAAGAGCAAGGGGCAGCGGCTGTGTAGAACGAAAACACAAATCCTCAGGGGTGTGAGCGTTTCGAGATGAGTCGTATACATGTAAATGTTGGTCGTCAGTGACCGTGTGGCCTAATGGATAAGGCGTCGGACTTTGGATCTGAAGATTACAGGTTCGAATGCTGTCACGCTTGTGTTTTTCCAGTTCTGAAAAAGAAACATAACGTTTTAATGTAGCAATTGAGCAGTACGAAACCGTCTGAATGTTGCTGTTGACCATATTTTGCTTGGAGATGCTCTTGAGCTTGAAACACACACAACAAGACCGGTGTTAACTAGCGAAATGGTCGGCAGAGTGCCGACACAGCGAGTTTTGACTATCACTTGCACATCTAAAACAACGTCGGAAAGTAACTCGTTCATTTACATTTTATAGATGTATTTCTCACATATCTCAGAGCCTCTCGCGATATTTGTCGTCGCCGCCGCCGCCGCCGCTTCTGCAGAAGTAGCAAATGGCAATCGTAGCAAATGCGGCGAGGGACGCCCTGCCTTCGATTCCGAATGCACAAAGTGTGTGGTCTTGTTTCTCAGTCTATATTTGGTCGGTCACGTCAGAGGTTGAATGTAACGAATGGGTGGGAAAGAGCAAGGGGCAGCGGCTGTGTAGAACGAAAACACAAATCCTCAGGGGTGTGAGCGTTTCGAGATGAGTCGTATACATGTAAATGTTGGTCGTCAGTGACCGTGTGGCCTAATGGATAAGGCGTCGGACTTTGGATCTGAAGATTACAGGTTCGAATGCTGTCACGCTTGTGTTTTTCCAGTTCTGAAAAAGAAACATAACGTTTTAATGTAGCAATTGAGCAGTACGAAACCGTCTGAATGTTGCTGTTGAACATTGTTTGCTTGCAGATGCTCTTGAGCTTGAAACACACACAACAAGACCGGTGTTAACTATCGAAATGGTCGGCAGAGTGCCGACACAGCGAGTTTTGACTATCACTTGCACATCTAAAACAACGTCGCAAAGTAACTCGTTCGGCTTTTGAGTCACATAAAGTATGTGTGTGAATTTTGACGCCACTAGCTCTGCATGTTGTCATGCAATTTCTTTACCTCTCAGAAATGATTATGACATAAAAGTGAAGTACGTGACGAGTGTGACGTTAGGAAAACATTAGGCATCATGGAGAGATTCTGTATGGGACCACCCAACCCAAACGAGTACTGTGTGACGTGCTACCCGGGAGGTATTCACCGAGGTAGCCGGCTAGCTCAGTCGGTAGAGCGTCAGACTCTTAATCCCAGGGTCGTGGGTTCGAGCCAGACGCTGTGGGAACGGTATTTTGTTCCGCTGCAGGTGTAAATTAACGTTTTTCTGATTAACGAGATTAAATGGAAATAGCAACTTTAAACTTTGCCTACGTCTCTGTCAGTCGCAAGGAAACTGTATTTGAAAGTGAAGGTGATTTTGTAGACATGTGTGAAAGACATGTTCTGAAATGCAAGTGTTGTTGTTTGGACAGCACATCGGTTACGTGTCAGATGTGTAGCCAAGCAGTAATTTGTCGCCATAGCTGCAAATATTAGCCGGTAATATGAAGTGTTGTCAGCTAAAGTCTGATGATGCAGACGACCGTAAGGACGAAGTTACAATAAGTACCGCTAGGCCGCGCCTATTTAGCTCAGTGGTAGAGCACTTGTCTAATAAAGCAGGGGTCGTAAGTTCCATCCTCACAGGAAAAAGATGAATTTTGGAAATCAGTTGCGCGTCGTGGCCGTATAGCAAACAGTACCTGTGATGACGAACAATTAGCGACAGGCGTTTTTTTAAGAATTACTCTCAGATGCGATTAAGGCGAATGGCGCAGATAAAGCATTTGCCAAAGCGGTACAGCATAAGGTGGGACGAGGCAGTCTGAATTACATTTTATAGATGTATTTCTCACATATCTCAGAGCCTCTCGCGATATTCGTCGTCGTCGTCGTCGTCGTCGTCGTCGTCGTCGTCGTCGTCGTCGTCGTCGCCGCCGCCGCCGCTTCTTCAGAAGTAGCAAATGGCAATCGTAGCAAATGCGGCGAGGGACGCCCTGCCTTCGATTCCGAATGCACAAAGTGTGTGGTCTTGTTTCTCAGTCTATATTTGGTCGGTCACGTCAGAGGTTGAATGTAACGAATGGGTGGGAAAGAGCAAGGGGCAGCGGCTGTGTAGAACGAAAACACAAATCCTCAGGGGTGTGAGCGTTTCGAGATGAGTCGTATACATGTAAATGTTGGTCGTCAGTGACCGTGTGGCCTAATGGATAAGGCGTCGGCCTTTGGCTCTGAAGATTACAGGTTCGAATGCTGTCACGCTTGTGTTTTTCCAGTTCTGAAAAAGAAACATAACGTTTTAATGTAGCAATTGAGCAGTACGAAACCGTCTGAATGTTGCTGTTGACCATATTTTGCTTGGAGATGCTCTTGAGCTTGAAACACACACAACAAGACCGGTGTTAACTAGCGAAATGGTCGGCAGAGTGCCGACACAGCGAGTTTTGACTATCACTTGCACATCTAAAACAACGTCGGAAAGTAACTCGTTCATTTACATTTTATAGATGTATTTCTCACATATCTCAGAGCCTCTCGCGATATTTGTCGTCGCCGCCGCCGCCGCCGCTTCTGCAGAAGTAGCAAATGGCAATCGTAGCAAATGCGGCGAGGGACGCCCTGCCTTCGATTCGGAATGCACAAAGTGTGTGGTCTTGTTTCTCAGTCTATATTTGGTCGGTCACGTCAGAGGTTGAATGTAACGAATGGGTGGGAAAGAGCAAGGGGCAGCGGCTGTGTAGAACGAAAACACAAATCCTCAGGGGTGTGAGCGTTTCGAGATGAGTCGTATACATGTAAATGTTGGTCGTCAGTGACCGTGTGGCCTAATGGATAAGGCGTCGGACTTTGGATCTGAAGATTACAGGTACGAATGCTGTCACGCTTGTGTTTTTCCAGTTCTGAAAAAGAAACATAACGTTTTAATGTAGCAATTGAGCAGTACGAAACCGTCTGAATGTTGCTGTTGAACATTGTTTGCTTGCAGATGCTCTTGAGCTTGAAACACACACAACAAGACCGGTGTTAACTATCGAAATGGTCGGCAGAGTGCCGACACAGCGAGTTTTGACTATCACTTGCACATCTAAAACAACGTCGGAAAGTAACTCGTTCGGCTTTTGAGTCACATAAAGTATGTGTGTGAATTTTGACGCCACTAGCTCTGCATGTTGTCATGCAATTTCTTTACCTCTCAGAAATAATTATGACATAAAAGTGAAGTACGTGACGAGTGTGACGTTAGGAAAACATTAGGCATCATGGAGAGATTCTGTATGGGACCACCCAACCCAAACGAGTACTGTGTGACGTGCTACCCGGGAGGTATTCACCGAGGTAGCCGGCTAGCTCAGTCGGTAGAGCGTCACACTCTTAATCCCAGGGTCGTGGGTTCGAGCCAGACGCTGTGGGAACGGAATTTTGTTCCGCTGCAGGTGTAAATTAACGTTTTTCTGATTAACGAGATTAAATGGAAATAGCAACTTTAAACTTTGCCTACGTCTCTGTCAGTCGCAAGGAAACTGTATTTGAAGGTGAAGGTGATTTTGTAGACATGTGTGAAAGACATGTTCTGAAATGCAAGTGTTGTTGTTTGGACAGCACATCGGTTACGTGTCAGATGTGTAGCCAAGCAGTAATTTGTCGCCATAGCTGCAAATATTAGCCGGTAATATGAAGTGTTGTCAGCTAAAGTCTGATGATGCAGACGACCGTAAGGACGAAGTACCCAAGAGTACCGCTAGGCCGCGCCTCTTTAGCTCAGTGGTAGAGCACTGGTCTAATAAACCAGGGGTCGTAAGTTCCATACTCACAGGAGAAAGATGAATTTTGGAAATCAGTTGCGCGTCGTGGCCGTATAGCAAACAGTACCTGTGATGACGAACAATTAGCGACAGGCGTTTTTTTAAGAATTACTCTCAGATGCGATTAAGGCGAATGGCGCAGATAAAGCATTTGCCAAAGCGGTACAGCATAAGGTGGGACGAGGCAGTCTGAATTACATTTTATAGATGTATTTCTCACATATCTCAGAGCCTCTCGCGATATTCGTCGTCGTCGTCGTCGTCGTCGCCGCCGCCGCCGCTTCTTCAGAAGTAGCAAATGGCAATCGTAGCAAATGCGGCGAGGGACGCCCTGCCTTCGATTCCGAATGCACAAAGTGTGTGGTCTTGTTTCTCAGTCTATATTTGGTCGGTCACGTCAGAGGTTGAATGTAACGAATGGGTGGTAAAGAGCAAGGGGCAGCGGCTGTGTAGAACGAAAACACAAATCCTCAGGGGTGTGAGCGTTTCGAGATGAGTCGTATACATGTAAATGTTGGTCGTCAGTGACTGTGTGGCCTAATGGATAAGGCGTCGGACTTCGGATCTGAAGATTACAGGTTCGAATGCTGTCACGCTTGTGTTTTTCCAGTTCTGAAAAAGAAACATAACGTTTTAATGTAGCAATTGAGCAGTACGAAACCGTCTGAATGTTGCTGTTGACCATATTTTGCTTGGAGATGCTCTTGAGCTTGAAACACACACAACAAGACCGGTGTTAACTAGCGAAATGGTCGGCAGAGTGCCGACACAGCGAGTTTTGACTATCACTTGCACATCTAAAACAACGTCGGAAAGTAACTCGTTCATTTACATTTTATAGATGTATTTCTCACATATCTCAGAGCCTCTCGCGATATTTGTCGTCGCCGCCGCCGCCGCCGCTTCTGCAGAAGTAGCAAATGGCAATCGTAGCAAATGCGGCGAGGGACGCCCTGCCTTCGATTCGGAATGCACAAAGTGTGTGGTCTTGTTTCTCAGTCTATATTTGGTCGGTCACGTCAGAGGTTGAATGTAACGAATGGGTGGGAAAGAGCAAGGGGCAGCGGCTGTGTAGAACGAAAACACAAATCCTCAGGGGTGTGAGCGTTTCGAGATGAGTCGTATACATGTAAACGTTGGTCGTCAGTGACCGTGTGGCCTAATGGATAAGGCGTCGGACTTCGGATCTGAAGATTACAGGTTCGAATGTTGTCACGCTTGTGTTTCTCCAGTTCTGAAAAAGAAACATAACGTTTTAATGTAGCAATTGAGCAGTACGAAACCGTCTGAATGTTGCTGTTGAACATTGTTTGCTTGCAGATGCTCTTGAGCTTGAAACACACACAACAAGACCGGTGTTAACTAGCGAAATGGTCGGCAGAGTGCCGACACAGCGAGTTTTGACTATCACTTGCACATCTAAAACAACGTCGGAAAGTAACTCGTTCGGCTTTTGAGTCACATAAAGTATGTGTGTGAATTTTGACGCCACTAGCTCTGCATGTTGTCATGCAATTTCTTTACCTCTCAGAAATAATTATGACATAAAAGTGAAGTACGTGACGAGTGTGACGTTAGGAAAACATTAGGCATCATGGAGAGATTCTGTATGGGACCACCCAACCCAAACGAGTACTGTGTGACGTGCTACCCGGGAGGTATTCACCGAGGTAGCCGGCTAGCTCAGTCGGTAGAGCGTCAGACTCTTAATCCCAGGGTCGTGGGTTCGAGCCAGACGCTGTGGGAACGGAATTTTGTTCCGCTGCAGGTGTAAATTAACGTTTTTCTGATTAACGAGATTAAATGGAAATAGCAACTTTAAACTTTGCCTACGTCTCTGTCAGTCGCAAGGAAACTGTATTTGAAGGTGAAGGTGATTTTGTAGACATGTGTGAAAGACATGTTCTGAAATGCAAGTGTTGTTGTTTGGACAGCACATCGGTTACGTGTCAGATGTGTAGCCAAGCAGTAATTTGTCGCCATAGCTGCAAATATTAGCCGGTAATATGAAGTGTTGTCAGCTAAAGTCTGATGATGCAGACGACCGTAAGGACGAAGTACCCAAGAGTACCGCTAGGCCGCGCCTCTTTAGCTCAGTGGTAGAGCACTGGTCTAATAAACCAGGGGTCGTAAGTTCCATACTCACAGGAGAAAGATGAATTTTGGAAATCAGTTGCGCGTCGTGGCCGTATAGCAAACAGTACCTGTGATGACGAACAATTAGCGACAGGCGTTTTTTTAAGAATTACTCTCAGATGCGATTAAGGCGAATGGCGCAGATAAAGCATTTGCCAAAGCGGTACAGCATAAGGTGGGACGAGGCAGTCTGAATTACATTTTATAGATGTATTTCTCACATATCTCAGAGCCTCTCGCGATATTCGTCGTCGTCGTCGTCGTCGTCGTCGTCGTCGCCGCCGCCGCTTCTTCAGAAGTAGCAAATGGCAATCGTAGCAAATGCGGCGAGGGACGCCCTGCCTTCGATTCCGAATGCACAAAGTGTGTGGTCTTGTTTCTCAGTCTATATTTGGTCGGTCACGTCAGAGGTTGAATGTAACGAATGGGTGGGAAAGAGCAAGGGGCAGCGGCTGTGTAGAACGAAAACACAAATCCTCAGGGGTGTGAGCGTTTCGAGATGACTCGTATACATGTAAATGTTGGTCGTCAGTGACCGTGTGGCCTAATGGATAAGGCGTCGGCCTTTGGATCTGAAGATTACAGGTTCGAATGCTGTCACGCTTGTGTTTTTCCAGTTCTGAAAAAGAAACATAACGTTTTAATGTAGCAATTGAGCAGTACGAAACCGTCTGAATGTTGCTGTTGACCATATTTTGCTTGGAGATGCTCTTGAGCTTGAAACACACACAACAAGACCGGTGTTAACTAGCGAAATGGTCGGCAGAGTGCCGACACAGCGAGTTTTGACTATCACTTGCACATCTAAAACAACGTCGGAAAGTAACTCGTTCATTTACATTTTATAGATGTATTTCTCACATATCTCAGAGCCTCTCGCGATATTTGTCGTCGCCGCCGCCGCCGCCGCTTCTGCAGAAGTAGCAAATGGCAATCGTAGCAAATGCGGCGAGGGCCGCCCTGCCTTCGATTCCGAATGCACAAAGTGTGTGGTCTTGTTTCTCAGTCTATATTTGGTCGGTCACGTCAGAGGTTGAATGTAACGAATGGGTGGGAAAGAGCAAGGGACAGTGGCTGTGTAGAACGAAAACACAAATCCTCAGGGGTGTGAGCGTTTCGAGATGAGTCGTATACATGTAAATGTTGGTCGTCAGTGACCGTGTGGCCTAATGGATAAGGCGTCGGACTTTGGATCTGAAGATTACAGGTACGAATGCTGTCACGCTTGTGTTTTTCCAGTTCTGAAAAAGAAACATAACGTTTTAATGTAGCAATTGAGCAGTACGAAACCGTCTGAATGTTGCTGTTGAACATTGTTTGCTTGCAGATGCTCTTGAGCTTGAAACACACACAACAAGACCGGTGTTAACTATCGAAATGGTCGGCAGAGTGCCGACACAGCGAGTTTTGACTATCACTTGCACATCTAAAACAACGTCGGAAAGTAACTCGTTCGGCTTTTGAGTCACATAAAGTATGTGTGTGAATTTTGACGCCACTAGCTCTGCATGTTGTCATGCAATTTCTTTACCTCTCAGAAATAATTATGACATAAAAGTGAAGTACGTGACGAGTGTGACGTTAGGAAAACATTAGGCATCATGGAGAGATTCTGTATGGGACCACCCAACCCAAACGAGTACTGTGTGACGTGCTACCCGGGAGGTATTCACCGAGGTAGCCGGCTAGCTCAGTCGGTAGAGCGTCAGACTCTTAATCCCAGGGTCGTGGGTTCGAGCCAGACGCTGTGGGAACGGAATTTTGTTCCGCTGCAGGTGTAAATTAACGTTTTTCTGATTAACGAGATTAAATGGAAATAGCAACTTTAAACTTTGCCTACGTCTCTGTCAGTCGCAAGGAAACTGTATTTGAAGGTGAAGGTGATTTTGTAGACATGTGTGAAAGACATGTTCTGAAATGCAAGTGTTGTTGTTTGGACAGCACATCGGTTACGTGTCAGATGTGTAGCCAAGCAGTAATTTGTCGCCATAGCTGCAAATATTAGCCGGTAATATGAAGTGTTGTCAGCTAAAGTCTGATGATGCAGACGACCGTAAGGACGAAGTACCCAAGAGTACCGCTAGGCCGCGCCTCTTTAGCTCAGTGGTAGAGCACTGGTCTAATAAACCAGGGGTCGTAAGTTCCATACTCACAGGAGAAAGATGAATTTTGGAAATCAGTTGCGCGTCGTGGCCGTATAGCAAACAGTACCTGTGATGACGAACAATTAGCGACAGGCGTTTTTTTAAGAATTACTCTCAGATGCGATTAAGGCGAATGGCGCAGATAAAGCATTTGCCAAAGCGGTACAGCATAAGGTGGGACGAGGCAGTCTGAATTACATTTTATAGATGTATTTCTCACATATCTCAGAGCCTCTCGCGATATTCGTCGTCGTCGTCGTCGTCGCCGCCGCCGCCGCTTCTTCAGAAGTAGCAAATGGCAATCGTAGCAAATGCGGCGAGGGACGCCCTGCCTTCGATTCCGAATGCACAAAGTGTGTGGTCTTGTTTCTCAGTCTATATTTGGTCGGTCACGTCAGAGGTTGAATGTAACGAATGGGTGGGAAAGAGCAAGGGGCAGCGGCTGTGTAGAACGAAAACACAAATCCTCAGGGGTGTGAGCGTTTCGAGATGAGTCGTATACATGTAAATGTTGGTCGTCAGTGACCGTGTGGCCTAATGGATAAGGCGTCGGACTTCGGATCTGAAGATTACAGGTTCGAATGCTGTCACGCTTGTGTTTTTCCAGTTCTGAAAAAGAAACATAACGTTTTAATGTAGCAATTGAGCAGTACGAAACCGTCTGAATGTTGCTGTTGACCATATTTTGCTTGGAGATGCTCTTGAGCTTGAAACACACACAACAAGACCGGTGTTAACTAGCGAAATGGTCGGCAGAGTGCCGACACAGCGAGTTTTGACTATCACTTGCACATCTAAAACAACGTCGGAAAGTAACTCGTTCATTTACATTTTATAGATGTATTTCTCACATATCTCAGAGCCTCTCGCGATATTTGTCGTCGCCGCCGCCGCCGCCGCTTCTGCAGAAGTAGCAAATGGCAATCGTAGCAAATGCGGCGAGGGACGCCCTGCCTTCGATTCGGAATGCACAAAGTGTGTGGTCTTGTTTCTCAGTCTATATTTGGTCGGTCACGTCAGAGGTTGAATGTAACGAATGGGTGGGAAAGAGCAAGGGGCAGCGGCTGTGTAGAACGAAAACACAAATCCTCAGGGGTGTGAGCGTTTCGAGATGAGTCGTATACATGTAAACGTTGGTCGTCAGTGACCGTGTGGCCTAATGGATAAGGCGTCGGACTTCGGATCTGAAGATTACAGGTTCGAATGTTGTCACGCTTGTGTTTCTCCAGTTCTGAAAAAGAAACATAACGTTTTAATGTAGCAATTGAGCAGTACGAAACCGTCTGAATGTTGCTGTTGAACATTGTTTGCTTGCAGATGCTCTTGAGCTTGAAACACACACAACAAGACCGGTGTTAACTAGCGAAATGGTCGGCAGAGTGCCGACACAGCGAGTTTTGACTATCACTTGCACATCTAAAACAACGTCGGAAAGTAACTCGTTCGGCTTTTGAGTCACATAAAGTATGTGTGTGAATTTTGACGCCACTAGCTCTGCATGTTGTCATGCAATTTCTTTACCTCTCAGAAATAATTATGACATAAAAGTGAAGTACGTGACGAGTGTGACGTTAGCAAAACATTAGGCATCATGGAGAGATTCTGTATGGGACCACCCAACCCAAACGAGTACTGTGTGACGTGCTACCCGGGAGGTATTCACCGAGGTAGCCGGCTAGCTCAGTCGGTAGAGCGTCAGACTCTTAATCCCAGGGTCGTGGGTTCGAGCCAGACGCTGTGGGAACGGAATTTTGTTCCGCTGCAGGTGTAAATTAACGTTTTTCTGATTAACGAGATTAAATGGAAATAGCAACTTTAAACTTTGCCTACGTCTCTGTCAGTCGCAAGGAAACTGTATTTGAAGGTGAAGGTGATTTTGTAGACATGTGTGAAAGACATGTTCTGAAATGCAAGTGTTGTTGTTTGGACAGCACATCGGTTACGTGTCAGATGTGTAGCCAAGCAGTAATTTGTCGCCATAGCTGCAAATATTAGCCGGTAATATGAAGTGTTGTCAGCTAAAGTCTGATGATGCAGACGACCGTAAGGACGAAGTACCCAAGAGTACCGCTAGGCCGCGCCTCTTTAGCTCAGTGGTAGAGCACTGGTCTAATAAACCAGGGGTCGTAAGTTCCATACTCACAGGAGAAAGATGAATTTTGGAAATCAGTTGCGCGTCGTGGCCGTATAGCAAACAGTACCTGTGATGACGAACAATTAGCGACAGGCGTTTTTTTAAGAATTACTCTCAGATGCGATTAAGGCGAATGGCGCAGATAAAGCATTTGCCAAAGCGGTACAGCATAAGGTGGGACGAGGCAGTCTGAATTACATTTTATAGATGTATTTCTCACATATCTCAGAGCCTCTCGCGATATTCGTCGTCGTCGTCGTCGTCGTCGTCGTCGTCGTCGCCGCCGCCGCTTCTTCAGAAGTAGCAAATGGCAATCGTAGCAAATGCGGCGAGGGACGCCCTGCCTTCGATTCCGAATGCACAAAGTGTGTGGTCTTGTTTCTCAGTCTATATTTGGTCGGTCACGTCAGAGGTTGAATGTAACGAATGGGTGGGAAAGAGCAAGGGGCAGCGGCTGTGTAGAACGAAAACACAAATCCTCAGGGGTGTGAGCGTTTCGAGATGACTCGTATACAGGTAAATGTTGGTCGTCAGTGACCGTGTGGCCTAATGGATAAGGCGTCGGACGTCGGATCTGAAGATTACAGGTTCGAATGCTGTCACGCTTGTGTTTTTCCAGTTCTGAAAAAGAAACATAACGTTTTAATGTAGCAATTGAGCAGTACGAAACCGTCTGAATGTTGCTGTTGACCATATTTTGCTTGGAGATGCTCTTGAGCTTGAAACACACACAACAAGACCGGTGTTAACTAGCGAAATGGTCGGCAGAGTGCCGACACAGCGAGTTTTGACTATCACTTGCACATCTAAAACAACGTCGGAAAGTAACTCGTTCATTTACATTTTATAGATGTATTTCTCACATATCTCAGAGCCTCTCGCGATATTTGTCGTCGCCGCCGCCGCCGCCGCCGCTTCTGCAGAAGTAGCAAATGGCAATCGTAGCAAATGCGGCGAGGGACGCCCTGCCTTCGATTCCGAATGCACAAAGTGTGTGGTCTTGTTTCTCAGTCTATATTTGGTCGGTCACGTCAGAGGTTGAATGTAACGAATGGGTGGGAAAGAGCAAGGGGCAGCGGCTGTGTAGAACGAAAACACAAATCCTCAGGGGTGTGAGCGTTTCGAGATGAGTCGTATACATGTAAATGTTGGTCGTCAGTGACCGTGTGGCCTAATGGATAAGGCGTCGGACGTCGGATCTGAAGATTACAGGTTCGAATGCTGTCACGCTTGTGTTTTTCCAGTTCTGAAAAAGAAACATAACGTTTTAATGTAGCAATTGAGCAGTACGAAACCGTCTGAATGTTGCTGTTGAACATTGTTTGCTTGCAGATGCTCTTGAGCTTGAAACACACACAACAAGACCGGTGTTAACTATCGAAATGGTCGGCAGAGTGCCGACACAGCGAGTTTTGACTATCACTTGCACATCTAAAACAACGTCGGAAAGTAACTCGTTCGGCTTTTGAGTCACATAAAGTATGTGTGTGAATTTTGACGCCACTAGCTCTGCATGTTGTCATGCAATTTCTTTACCTCTCAGAAATAATTATGACATAAAAGTGAAGTACGTGACGAGTGTGACGTTAGGAAAACATTAGGCATCATGGAGAGATTCTGTATGGGACCACCCAACCCAAACGAGTACTGTGTGACGTGCTACCCGGGAGGTATTCACCGAGGTAGTCGGCTAGCTCAGTCGGTAGAGCGTCAGACTCTTAATCCCAGGGTCGTGGGTTCGAGCCAGACGCTGGGCGGAACGGAATTTTGTTCTGCTGCAGGTGTAAATTACCGTTTTTCTGATTAACGAGATTTAATGGAAATAGCAACTTTAAACTTTGCCTACGTCTCTGTCAGTCGCAAGGAAGCTGTATTTGAAGGTGAAGGTGATTTTGTAGACATGTGTGAAAGACATGTTCTGAAATGCAAGTGTTGTTGTTTGGACAGCACATCGGTTACGTGTCAGATGTGTAGCCAAGCAGTAATTTGTCGCCATAGCTGCAAATATTAGCCGGTAATATGAAGTGTTGTCAGCTAAAGTCTGATGATGCAGACGACCGTAAGGACGAAGTACCCAAGAGTACCGCTAGGCCGCGCCTCTTTAGCTCAGTGGTAGAGCACTGGTCTAATAAACCAGGGGTCGTAAGTTCCATACTCACAGGAGAAAGATGAATTTTGGAAATCAGTTGCGCGTCGTGGCCGTATAGCAAACAGTACCTGTGATGACGAACAATTAGCGACAGGCGTTTTTTTAAGAATTACTCTCAGATGCGATTGAGGCGAATGGCGCAGATAAAGCATTTGCCAAAGCGGTACAGCATAAGGTGGGACGAGGCAGTCTGAATTACATTTTATAGATGTATTTCTCACATATCTCAGAGCCTCTCGCGATATTCGTCGTCGTCGTCGTCGTCGTCGTCGTCGTCGCCGCAGCCGCTTCTTCAGAAGTAGCAAATGGCAATCGTAGCAAATGCGGCGAGGGACGCCCTGCCTTCGATTCCGAATGCACAAAGTGTGTGGTCTTGTTTCTCAGTCTATATTTGGTCGGTCACGTCAGAGGTTGAATGTAACGAATGGGTGGGAAAGAGCAAGGGGCAGCGGCTGTGTAGAACGAAAACACAAATCCTCAGGGGTGTGAGCGTTTCGAGATGAGTCGTATACAGGTAAATGTTGGTCGTCAGTGACCGTGTGGCCTAATGGATAAGGCGTCGGACGTCGGATCTGAAGATTACAGGTTCGAATGCTGTCACGCTTGTGTTTTTCCAGTTCTGAAAAAGAAACATAACGTTTTAATGTAGCAATTGAGCAGTACAAAACCGTCTGAATGTTGCTGTTGACCATATTTTGCTTGGAGATGCTCTTGAGCTTGAAACACACACAACAAGACCGGTGTTAACTAGCGAAATGGTCGGCAGAGTGCCGACACAGCGAGTTTCGACTATCACTTGCACATCAAAAACAACGTCGGAAAGTAACTCGTTCATTTACATTTTATAGATGTATTTCTCACATATCTCAGAGCCTCTCGCGATATTTGTCGTCGCCGCCGCCGCCGCCGCTTCTGCAGAAGTAGCAAATGGCAATCGTAGCAAATGCGGCGAGGGACGCCCTGCCTTCGATTCCGAATGCACAAAGTGTGTGGTCTTGTTTCTCAGTCTATATTTGGTCGGTCACGTCAGAGGTTGAATGTAACGAATGGGTGGGAAAGAGCAAGGGGCAGCGGCTGTGTAGAACGAAAACACAAATCCTCAGGGGTGTGAGCGTTTCGAGATGAGTCGTATACATGTAAATGTTGGTCGTCAGTGACCGTGTGGCCTAATGGATAAGGCGTCGGACTTTGGATCTGAAGATTACGGGTTCGAATGCTGTCACGCTTGTGTTTTTCCAGTTCTGAAAAAGAAACATAACGTTTTAATGTAGCAATTGAGCAGTACGAAACCGTCTGAATGTTGCTGTTGAACATTGTTTGCTTGCAGATGCTCTTGAGCTTGAAACACACACAACAAGACCGGTGTTAACTATCGAAATGGTCGGCAGAGTGCCGACACAGCGAGTTTTGACTATCACTTGCACATCTAAAACAACGTCGGAAAGTAACTCGTTCGGCTTTTGAGTCACATAAAGTATGTGTGTGAATTTTGACGCCACTAGCTCTGCATGTTGTCATGCAATTTCTTTACCTCTCAGAAATAATTATGACATAAAAGTGAAGTACGTGACGAGTGTGACGTTAGGAAAACATTAGGCATCATGGAGAGATTCTGTATGGGACCACCCAACCCAAACGAGTACTGTGTGACGTGCTACCCGGGAGGTATTCACCGAGGTAGCCGGCTAGCTCAGTCGGTAGAGCGTCAGACTCTTAATCCCAGGGTCGTGGGTTCGAGCCAGACGCTGTGGGAACGGAATTTTGTTCCGCTGCAGGTGTAAATTAACGTTTTTCTGATTAACGAGATTTAATGGAAATAGCAACTTTAAACTTTGCCTACGTCTCTGTCAGTCGCAAGGAAACTGTATTTGAAGGTGAAGGTGATTTTGTAGACATGTGTGAAAGACATGTTCTGAAATGCAAGTGTTGTTGTTTGGACAGCACATCGGTTACGTGTCAGATGTGTAGCCAAGCAGTAATTTGTCGCCATAGCTGCAAATATTAGCCGGTAATATGAAGTGTTGTCAGCTAAAGTCTGATGATGCAGACGACCGTAAGGACGAAGTACCCAAGAGTACCGCTAGGCCGCGCCTCTTTAGCTCAGTGGTAGAGCACTGGTCTAATAAACCAGGGGTCGTAAGTTCCATACTCACAGGAGAAAGAAGAATTTTGGAAATCAGTTGCGCGTCGTGGCCGTATAGCAAACAGTACCTGTGATGACGAACAATTAGCGACAGGCGTTTTTTTAAGAATTACTCTCAGATGCGATTAAGGCGAATGGCGCAGATAAAGCATTTGCCAAAGCGGTACAGCATAAGGTGGGACGAGGCAGTCTGAATTACATTTTATAGATGTATTTCTCACATATCTCAGAGCCTCTCGCGATATTCGTCGTCGTCGTCGTCGTCGTCGTCGTCGTCGCCGCCGCTTCTTCAGAAGTAGCAAATGGCAATCGTAGCAAATGCGGCGAGGGACGCCCTGCCTTCGATTCCGAATGCACAAAGTGTGTGGTCTTGTTTCTCAGTCTATATTTGGTCGGTCACGTCAGAGGTTGAATGTAACGAATGGGTGGGAAAGAGCAAGGGGCAGCGGCTGTGTAGAACGAAAACACAAATCCTCAGGGGTGTGAGCGTTTCGAGATGAGTCGTATACAGGTAAATGTAGGTCGTCAGTGACCGTGTGGCCTAATGGATAAGGCGTCGGACGTCGGATCTGAAGATTACAGGTTCGAATGCTGTCACGCTTGTGTTTTTCCAGTTCTGAAAAAGAAACATAACGTTTTAATGTAGCAATTGAGCAGTACGAAACCGTCTGAATGTTGCTGTTGACCATATTTTGCTTGGAGATGCTCTTGAGCTTGAAACACACACAACAAGACCGGTGTTAACTAGCGAAATGGTCGGCAGAGTGCCGACACAGCGAGTTTTGACTATCACTTGCACATCTAAAACAACGTCGGAAAGTAACTCGTTCATTTACATTTTATAGATGTATTTCTCACATATCTCAGAGCCTCTCGCGATATTTGTCGTCGCCGCCGCCGCCGCCGCTTCTGCAGAAGTAGCAAATGGCAATCGTAGCAAATGCGGCGAGGGACGCCCTGCCTTCGATTCCGAATGCACAAAGTGTGTGGTCTTGTTTCTCAGTCTATATTTGGTCGGTCACGTCAGAGGTTGAATGTAACGAATGGGTGGGAAAGAGCAAGGGGCAGCGGCTGTGTAGAACGAAAACACAAATCCTCAGGGGTGTGAGCGTTTCGAGATGAGTCGTATACAGGTAAATGTTGGTCGTCAGTGACCGTGTGGCCTAATGGATAAGGCGTCGGACGTCGGATCTGAAGATTACAGGTTCGAATGCTGTCACGCTTGTGTTTTTCCAGTTCTGAAAAAGAAACATAACGTTTTAATGTAGCAATTGAGCAGTACGAAACCGTCTGAATGTTGCTGTTGACCATATTTTGCTTGGAGATGCTCTTGAGCTTGAAACACACACAACAAGACCGGTGTTAACTAGCGAAATGGTCGGCAGAGTGCCGACACAGCGAGTTTCGACTATCACTTGCACATCAAAAACAACGTCGGAAAGTAACTCGTTCATTTACATTTTATAGATGTATTTCTCACATATCTCAGAGCCTCTCGCGATATTTGTCGTCGCCGCCGCCGCCGCCGCTTCTGCAGAAGTAGCAAATGGCAATCGTAGCAAATGCGGCGAGGGACGCCCTGCCTTCGATTCCGAATGCACAAAGTGTGTGGTCTTGTTTCTCAGTCTATATTTGGTCGGTCACGTCAGAGGTTGAATGTAACGAATGGGTGGGAAAGAGCAAGGGGCAGCGGCTGTGTAGAACGAAAACACAAATCCTCAGGGGTGTGAGCGTTTCGAGATGAGTCGTATACATGTAAATGTTGGTCGTCAGTGACCGTGTGGCCTAATGGATAAGGCGTCGGACTTTGGATCTGAAGATTACAGGTTCGAATGCTGTCACGCTTGTGTTTTTCCAGTTCTGAAAAAGAAACATAACGTTTTAATGTAGCAATTGAGCAGTACGAAACCGTCTGAATGTTGCTGTTGAACATTGTTTGCTTGCAGATGCTCTTGAGCTTGAAACACACACAACAAGACCGGTGTTAACTATCGAAATGGTCGGCAGAGTGCCGACACAGCGAGTTTTGACTATCACTTGCACATCTAAAACAACGTCGGAAAGTAACTCGTTCGGCTTTTGAGTCACATAAAGTATGTGTGTGAATTTTGACGCCACTAGCTCTGCATGTTGTCATGCAATTTCTTTACCTCTCAGAAATAATTATGACATAAAAGTGAAGTACGTGACGAGTGTGACGTTAGGAAAACATTAGGCATCATGGAGAGATTCTGTATGGGACCACCCAACCCAAACGAGTACTGTGTGACGTGCTACCCGGGAGGTATTCACCGAGGTAGCCGGCTAGCTCAGTCGGTAGAGCGTCAGACTCTTAATCCCAGGGTCGTGGGTTCGAGCCAGACGCTGTGGGAACGGAATTTTGTTCCGCTGCAGGTGTAAATTAACGTTTTTCTGATTAACGAGATTTAATGGAAATAGCAACTTTAAACTTTGCCTACGTCTCTGTCAGTCGCAAGGAAACTGTATTTGAAGGTGAAGGTGATTTTGTAGACATGTGTGAAAGACATGTTCTGAAATGCAAGTGTTGTTGTTTGGACAGCACATCGGTTACGTGTCAGATGTGTAGCCAAGCAGTAATTTGTCGCCATAGCTGCAAATATTAGCCGGTAATATGAAGTGTTGTCAGCTAAAGTCTGATGATGCAGACGACCGTAAGGACGAAGTACCCAAGAGTACCGCTAGGCCGCGCCTCTTTAGCTCAGTGGTAGAGCACTGGTCTAATAAACCAGGGGTCGTAAGTTCCATACTCACAGGAGAAAGATGAATTTTGGAAATCAGTTGCGCGTCGTGGCCGTATAGCAAACAGTACCTGTGATGACGAACAATTAGCGACAGGCGTTTTTTTAAGAATTACTCTCAGATGCGATTAAGGCGAATGGCGCAGATAAAGCATTTGCCAAAGCGGTACAGCATAAGGTGGGACGAGGCAGTCTGAATTACATTTTATAGATGTATTTCTCACATATCTCAGAGCCTCTCGCGATATTCGTCGTCGTCGTCGTCGTCGTCGTCGTCGTCGTCGTCGTCGCCGCCGCTTCTTCAGAAGTAGCAAATGGCAATCGTAGCAAATGCGGCGAGGGACGCCCTGCCTTCGATTCCGAATGCACAAAGTGTGTGGTCTTGTTTCTCAGTCTATATTTGGTCGGTCACGTCAGAGGTTGAATGTAACGAATGGGTGGGAAAGAGCAAGGGGCAGCGGCTGTGTAGAACGAAAACACAAATCCTCAGGGGTGTGAGCGTTTCGAGATGAGTCGTATACAGGTAAATGTAGGTCGTCAGTGACCGTGTGGCCTAATGGATAAGGCGTCGGACGTCGGATCTGAAGATTACAGGTTCGAATGCTGTCACGCTTGTGTTTTTCCAGTTCTGAAAAAGAAACATAACGTTTTAATGTAGCAATTGAGCAGTACGAAACCGTCTGAATGTTGCTGTTGACCATATTTTGCTTGGAGATGCTCTTGAGCTTGAAACACACACAACAAGACCGGTGTTAACTAGCGAAATGGTCGGCAGAGTGCCGACACAGCGAGTTTTGACTATCACTTGCACATCTAAAACAACGTCGGAAAGTAACTCGTTCATTTACATTTTATAGATGTATTTCTCACATATCTCAGAGCCTCTCGCGATATTTGTCGTCGCCGCCGCCGCCGCCGCTTCTGCAGAAGTAGCAAATGGCAATCGTAGCAAATGCGGCGAGGGACGCCCTGCCTTCGATTCCGAATGCACAAAGTGTGTGGTCTTGTTTCTCAGTCTATATTTGGTCGGTCACGTCAGAGGTTGAATGTAACGAATGGGTGGGAAAGAGCAAGGGGCAGCGGCTGTGTAGAACGAAAACACAAATCCTCAGGGGTGTGAGCGTTTCGAGATGAGTCGTATACATGTAAATGTTGGTCGTCAGTGACCGTGTGGCCTAATGGATAAGGCGTCGGACGTCGGATCTGAAGATTACAGGTTCGAATGCTGTCACGCTTGTGTTTTTCCAGTTCTGAAAAAGAAACATAACGTTTTAATGTAGCAATTGAGCAGTACGAAACCGTCTGAATGTTGCTGTTGAACATTGTTTGCTTGCAGATGCTCTTGAGCTTGAAACACACACAACAAGACCGGTGTTAACTATCGAAATGGTCGGCAGAGTGCCGACACAGCGAGTTTTGACTATCACTTGCACATCTAAAACAACGTCGGAAAGTAACTCGTTCGGCTTTTGAGTCACATAAAGTATGTGTGTGAATTTTGACGCCACTAGCTCTGCATGTTGTCATGCAATTTCTTTACCTCTCAGAAATAATTATGACATAAAAGTGAAGTACGTGACGAGTGTGACGTTAGGAAAACATTAGGCATCATGGAGAGATTCTGTATGGGACCACCCAACCCAAACGAGTACTGTGTGACGTGCTACCCGGGAGGTATTCACCGAGGTAGTCGGCTAGCTCAGTCGGTAGAGCGTCAGACTCTTAATCCCAGGGTCGTGGGTTCGAGCCAGACGCTGGGCGGAACGGAATTTTGTTCTGCTGCAGGTGTAAATTACCGTTTTTCTGATTAACGAGATTTAATGGAAATAGCAACTTTAAACTTTGCCTACGTCTCTGTCAGTCGCAAGGAAGCTGTATTTGAAGGTGAAGGTGATTTTGTAGACATGTGTGAAAGACATGTTCTGAAATGCAAGTGTTGTTGTTTGGACAGCACATCGGTTACGTGTCAGATGTGTAGCCAAGCAGTAATTTGTCGCCATAGCTGCAAATATTAGCCGGTAATATGAAGTGTTGTCAGCTAAAGTCTGATGATGCAGACGACCGTAAGGACGAAGTACCCAAGAGTACCGCTAGGCCGCGCCTCTTTAGCTCAGTGGTAGAGCACTGGTCTAATAAACCAGGGGTCGTAAGTTCCATACTCACAGGAGAAAGATGAATTTTGGAAATCAGTTGCGCGTCGTGGCCGTATAGCAAACAGTACCTGTGATGACGAACAATTAGCGACAGGCGTTTTTTTAAGAATTACTCTCAGATGCGATTGAGGCGAATGGCGCAGATAAAGCATTTGCCAAAGCGGTACAGCATAAGGTGGGACGAGGCAGTCTGAATTACATTTTATAGATGTATTTCTCACATATCTCAGAGCCTCTCGCGATATTCGTCGTCGTCGTCGTCGTCGTCGTCGTCGTCGCCGCAGCCGCTTCTTCAGAAGTAGCAAATGGCAATCGTAGCAAATGCGGCGAGGGACGCCCTGCCTTCGATTCCGAATGCACAAAGTGTGTGGTCTTGTTTCTCAGTCTATATTTGGTCGGTCACGTCAGAGGTTGAATGTAACGAATGGGTGGGAAAGAGCAAGGGGCAGCGGCTGTGTAGAACGAAAACACAAATCCTCAGGGGTGTGAGCGTTTCGAGATGAGTCGTATACAGGTAAATGTTGGTCGTCAGTGACCGTGTGGCCTAATGGATAAGGCGTCGGACGTAGGATCTGAAGATTACAGGTTCGAATGCTGTCACGCTTGTGTTTTTCCAGTTCTGAAAAAGAAACATAACGTTTTAATGTAGCAATTGAGCAGTACGAAACCGTCTGAATGTTGCTGTTGACCATATTTTGCTTGGAGATGCTCTTGAGCTTGAAACACACACAACAAGACCGGTGTTAACTAGCGAAATGGTCGGCAGAGTGCCGACACAGCGAGTTTCGACTATCACTTGCACATCAAAAACAACGTCGGAAAGTAACTCGTTCATTTACATTTTATAGATGTATTTCTCACATATCTCAGAGCTTCTCGCGATATTTGTCGTCGCCGCCGCCGCCGCCGCTTCTGCAGAAGTAGCAAATGGCAATCGTAGCAAATGCGGCGAGGGACGCCCTGCCTTCGATTCCGAATGCACAAAGTGTGTGGTCTTGTTTCTCAGTCTATATTTGGTCGGTCACGTCAGAGGTTGAATGTAACGAATGGGTGGGAAAGAGCAAGGGGCAGCGGCTGTGTAGAACGAAAACACAAATCCTCAGGGGTGTGAGCGTTTCGAGATGAGTCGTATACATGTAAATGTTGGTCGTCAGTGACCGTGTGGCCTAATGGATAAGGCGTCGGACTTTGGATCTGAAGATTACAGGTTCGAATGCTGTCACGCTTGTGTTTTTCCAGTTCTGAAAAAGAAACATAACGTTTTAATGTAGCAATTGAGCAGTACGAAACCGTCTGAATGTTGCTGTTGAACATTGTTTGCTTGCAGATGCTCTTGAGCTTGAAACACACACAACAAGACCGGTGTTAACTATCGAAATGGTCGGCAGAGTGCCGACACAGCGAGTTTTGACTATCACTTGCACATCTAAAACAACGTCGGAAAGTAACTCGTTCGGCTTTTGAGTCACATAAAGTATGTGTGTGAATTTTGACGCCACTAGCTCTGCATGTTGTCATGCAATTTCTTTACCTCTCAGAAATAATTATGACATAAAAGTGAAGTACGTGACGAGTGTGACGTTAGGAAAACATTAGGCATCATGGAGAGATTCTGTATGGGACCACCCAACCCAAACGAGTACTGTGTGACGTGCTACCCGGGAGGTATTCACCGAGGTAGCCGGCTAGCTCAGTCGGTAGAGCGTCAGACTCTTAATCCCAGGGTCGTGGGTTCGAGCCAGACGCTGTGGGAACGGAATTTTGTTCCGCTGCAGGTGTAAATTAACGTTTTTCTGATTAACGAGATTTAATGGAAATAGCAACTTTAAACTTTGCCTACGTCTCTGTCAGTCGCAAGGAAACTGTATTTGAAGGTGAAGGTGATTTTGTAGACATGTGTGAAAGACATGTTCTGAAATGCAAGTGTTGTTGTTTGGACAGCACATCGGTTACGTGTCAGATGTGTAGCCAAGCAGTAATTTGTCGCCATAGCTGCAAATATTAGCCGGTAATATGAAGTGTTGTCAGCTAAAGTCTGATGATGCAGACGACCGTAAGGACGAAGTACCCAAGAGTACCGCTAGGCCGCGCCTCTTTAGCTCAGTGGTAGAGCACTGGTCTAATAAACCAGGGGTCGTAAGTTCCATACTCACAGGAGAAAGATGAATTTTGGAAATCAGTTGCGCGTCGTGGCCGTATAGCAAACAGTACCTGTGATGACGAACAATTAGCGACAGGCGTTTTTTTAAGAATTACTCTCAGATGCGATTAAGGCGAATGGCGCAGATAAAGCATTTGCCAAAGCGGTACAGCATAAGGTGGGACGAGGCAGTCTGAATTACATTTTATAGATGTATTTCTCACATATCTCAGAGCCTCTCGCGATATTCGTCGTCGTCGTCGTCGTCGTCGTCGTCGTCGTCGTCGTCGCCGCCGCTTCTTCAGAAGTAGCAAATGGCAATCGTAGCAAATGCGGCGAGGGACGCCCTGCCTTCGATTCCGAATGCACAAAGTGTGTGGTCTTGTTTCTCAGTCTATATTTGGTCGGTCACGTCAGAGGTTGAATGTAACGAATGGGTGGGAAAGAGCAAGGGGCAGCGGCTGTGTAGAACGAAAACACAAATCCTCAGGGGTGTGAGCGTTTCGAGATGAGTCGTATACAGGTAAATGTAGGTCGTCAGTGACCGTGTGGCCTAATGGATAAGGCGTCGGACGTCGGATCTGAAGATTACAGGTTCGAATGCTGTCACGCTTGTGTTTTTCCAGTTCTGAAAAAGAAACATAACGTTTTAATGTAGCAATTGAGCAGTACGAAACCGTCTGAATGTTGCTGTTGACCATATTTTGCTTGGAGATGCTCTTGAGCTTGAAACACACACAACAAGACCGGTGTTAACTAGCGAAATGGTCGGCAGAGTGCCGACACAGCGAGTTTTGACTATCACTTGCACATCTAAAACAACGTCGGAAAGTAACTCGTTCATTTACATTTTATAGATGTATTTCTCACATATCTCAGAGCCTCTCGCGATATTTGTCGTCGCCGCCGCCGCCGCCGCTTCTGCAGAAGTAGCAAATGGCAATCGTAGCAAATGCGGCGAGGGACGCCCTGCCTTCGATTCCGAATGCACAAAGTGTGTGGTCTTGTTTCTCAGTCTATATTTGGTCGGTCACGTCAGAGGTTGAATGTAACGAATGGGTGGGAAAGAGCAAGGGGCAGCGGCTGTGTAGAACGAAAACACAAATCCTCAGGGGTGTGAGCGTTTCGAGATGAGTCGTATACATGTAAATGTTGGTCGTCAGTGACCGTGTGGCCTAATGGATAAGGCGTCGGACTTTGGATCTGAAGATTACAGGTTCGAATGCTGTCACGCTTGTGTTTTTCCAGTTCTGAAAAAGAAACATAACGTTTTAATGTAGCAATTGAGCAGTACGAAACCGTCTGAATGTTGCTGTTGAACATTGTTTGCTTGCAGATGCTCTTGAGCTTGAAACACACACAACAAGACCGGTGTTAACTATCGAAATGGTCGGCAGAGTGCCGACACAGCGAGTTTTGACTATCACTTGCACATCTAAAACAACGTCGGAAAGTAACTCGTTCGGCTTTTGAGTCACATAAAGTATGTGTGTGAATTTTGACGCCACTAGCTCTGCATGTTGTCATGCAATTTCTTTACCTCTCAGAAATAATTATGACATAAAAGTGAAGTACGTGACGAGTGTGACGTTAGGAAAACATTAGGCATCATGGAGAGATTCTGTATGGGACCACCCAACCCAAACGAGTACTGTGTGACGTGCTACCCGGGAGGTATTCACCGAGGTAGCCGGCTAGCTCAGTCGGTAGAGCGTCAGACTCTTAATCCCAGGGTCGTGGGTTCGAGCCAGACGCTGTGGGAACGGAATTTTGTTCCGCTGCAGGTGTAAATTAACGTTTTTCTGATTAACGAGATTAAATGGAAATAGCAACTTTAAACTTTGCCTACGTCTCTGTCAGTCGCAAGGAAACTGTATTTGAAGGTGAAGGTGATTTTGTAGACATGTGTGAAAGACATGTTCTGAAATGCAAGTGTTGTTGTTTGGACAGCACATCGGTTACGTGTCAGATGTGTAGCCAAGCAGTAATTTGTCGCCATAGCAGCAAATATTAGCCGGTAATATGAAGTGTTGTCAGCTAAAGTCTGATGATGCAGACGACCGTAAGGACGAAGTACCCAAGAGTACCGCTAGGCCGCGCCTCTTTAGCTCAGTGGTAGAGCACTGGTCTAATAAACCAGGGGTCGTAAGTTCCATACTCACAGGAGAAACATGAATTTTGGAAATCAGTTGCGCGTCGTGGCCGTATAGCAAACAGTACCTGTGATGACGAACAATTAGCGACAGGCGTTTTTTTAAGAATTACTCTCAGATGCGATTAAGGCGAATGGCGCAGATAAAGCATTTGCCAAAGCGGTACAGCATAAGGTGGGACGAGGCAGTCTGAATTACATTTTATAGATGTATTTCTCACATATCTCAGAGCCTCTCGCGATATTCGTCGTCGTCGTCGTCGTCGTCGTCGTCGTCGTCGTCGCCGCCGCCGCCGCTTCTTCAGAAGTAGCAAATGGCAATCGTAGCAAATGCGGCGAGGGACGCCCTGCCTTCGATTCCGAATGCACAAAGTGTGTGGTCTTGTTTCTCAGTCTATATTTGGTCGGTCACGTCAGAGGTTGAATGTAACGAATGGGTGGGAAAGAGCAAGGGGCAGCGGCTGTGTAGAACGAAAACACAAATCCTCAGGGGTGTGAGCGTTTCGAGATGAGTCGTATACAGGTAAATGTTGGTCGTCAGTGACCGTGTGGCCTAATGGATAAGGCGTCGGACGTCGGATCTGAAGATTACAGGTTCGAATGCTGTCACGCTTGTGTTTTTCCAGTTCTGAAAAAGAAACATAACGTTTTAATGTAGCAATTGAGCAGTACGAAACCGTCTGAATGTTGCTGTTGACCATATTTTGCTTGGAGATGCTCTTGAGCTTGAAACACACACAACAAGACCGGTGTTAACTAGCGAAATGGTCGGCAGAGTGCCGACACAGCGAGTTTTGACTATCACTTGCACATCTAAAGCAACGTCGGAAAGTAACTCGTTCATTTACATTTTATAGATGTATTTCTCACATATCTCAGAGCCTCTCGCGATATTTGTCGTCGCCGCCGCCGCCGCCGCTTCTGCAGAAGTAGCAAATGGCAATCGTAGCAAATGCGGCGAGGGACGCCCTGCCTTCGATTCGGAATGCACAAAGTGTGTGGTCTTGTTTCTCAGTCTATATTTGGTCGGTCACGTCAGAGGTTGAATGTAACGAATGGGTGGGAAAGAGCAAGGGGCAGCGGCTGTGTAGAACGAAAACACAAATCCTCAGGGGTGTGAGCGTTTCGAGATGAGTCGTATACATGTAAACGTTGGTCGTCAGTGACCGTGTGGCCTAATGGATAAGGCGTCGGACTTCGGATCTGAAGATTACAGGTTCGAATGTTGTCACGCTTGTGTTTCTCCAGTTCTGAAAAAGAAACATAACGTTTTAATGTAGCAATTGAGCAGTACGAAACCGTCTGAATGTTGCTGTTGAACATTGTTTGCTTGCAGATGCTCTTGAGCTTGAAACACACACAACAAGACCGGTGTTAACTAGCGAAATGGTCGGCAGAGTGCCGACACAGCGAGTTTTGACTATCACTTGCACATCTAAAACAACGTCGGAAAGTAACTCGTTCGGCTTTTGAGTCACATAAAGTATGTGTGTGAATTTTGACGCCACTAGCTCTGCATGTTGTCATGCAATTTCTTTACCTCTCAGAAATAATTATGACATAAAAGTGAAGTACGTGACGAGTGTGACGTTAGGAAAACATTAGGCATCATGGAGAGATTCTGTATGGGACCACCCAACCCAAACGAGTACTGTGTGACGTGCTACACGGGAGGTATTCACCGAGGTAGCCGGCTAGCTCAGTCGGTAGAGCGTCAGACTCTTAATCCCAGGGTCGTGGGTTCGAGCCAGACGCTGTGGGAACGGAATTTTGTTCCGCTGCAGGTGTAAATTAACGTTTTTCTGATTAACGAGATTAAATGGAAATAGCAACTTTAAACTTTGCCTACGTCTCTGTCAGTCGCAAGGAAACTGTATTTGAAGGTGAAGGTGATTTTGTAGACATGTGTGAAAGACATGTTCTGAAATGCAAGTGTTGTTGTTTGGACAGCACATCGGTTACGTGTCAGATGTGTAGCCAAGCAGTAATTTGTCGCCATAGCTGCAAATATTAGCCGGTAATATGAAGTGTTGTCAGCTAAAGTCTGATGATGCAGACGACCGTAAGGACGAAGTACCCAAGAGTACCGCTAGGCCGCGCCTCTTTAGCTCAGTGGTAGAGCACTGGTCTAATAAACCAGGGGTCGTAAGTTCCATACTCACAGGAGAAAGATGAATTTTGGAAATCAGTTGCGCGTCGTGGCCGTATAGCAAACAGTACCTGTGATGACGAACAATTAGCGACAGGCGTTTTTTTAAGAATTACTCTCAGATGCGATTAAGGCGAATGGCGCAGATAAAGCATTTGCCAAAGCGGTACAGCATAAGGTGGGACGAGGCAGTCTGAATTACATTTTATAGATGTATTTCTCACATATCTCAGAGCCTCTCGCGATATTCGTCGTCGTCGTCGTCGTCGTCGTCGTCGTAGTCGCCGCCGCCGCTTCTTCAGAAGTAGCAAATGGCAATCGTAGCAAATGCGGCGAGGGACGCCCTGCCTTCGATTCCGAATGCACAAAGTGTGTGGTCTTGTTTCTCAGTCTATATTTGGTCGGTCACGTCAGAGGTTGAATGTAACGAATGGGTGGGAAAGAGCAAGGGGCAGCGGCTGTGTAGAACGAAAACACAAATCCTCAGGGGTGTGAGCGTTTCGAGATGAGTCGTATACAGGTAAATGTTGGTCGTCAGTGACCGTGTGGCCTAATGGATAAGGCGTCGGACGTCGGATCTGAAGATTACAGGTTCGAATGCTGTCACGCTTGTGTTTTTCCAGTTCTGAAAAAGAAACATAACGTTTTAATGTAGCAATTGAGCAGTACGAAACCGTCTGAATGTTGCTGTTGACCATATTTTGCTTGGAGATGCTCTTGAGCTTGAAACACACACAACAAGACCGGTGTTAACTAGCGAAATGGTCGGCAGAGTGCCGACACAGCGAGTTTTGACTATCACTTGCAAATCTAAAACAACGTCGGAAAGTAACTCGTTCATTTACATTTTATAGATGTATTTCTCACATATCTCAGAGCCTCTCGCGATATTTGTCGTCGCCGCCGCCGCCGCCGCTTCTGCAGAAGTAGCAAATGGCAATCGTAGCAAATGCGGCGAGGGACGCCCTGCCTTCGATTCGGAATGCACAAAGTGTGTGGTCTTGTTTCTCAGTCTATATTTGGTCGGTCACGTCAGAGGTTGAATGTAACGAATGGGTGGGAAAGAGCAAGGGGCAGCGGCTGTGTAGAACGAAAACACAAATCCTCAGGGGTGTGAGCGTTTCGAGATGAGTCGTATACATGTAAATGTTGGTCGTCAGTGACCGTGTGGCCTAATGGATAAGGCGTCGGACTTTGGATCTGAAGATTACAGGTTCGAATGCTGTCACGCTTGTGTTTTTCCAGTTCTGAAAAAGAAACATAACGTTTTAATGTAGCAATTGAGCAGTACGAAACCGTCTGAATGTTGCTGTTGAACATTGTTTGCTTGCAGATGCTCTTGAGCTTGAAACACACACAACAAGACCGGTGTTAACTATCGAAATGGTCGGCAGAGTGCCGACACAGCGAGTTTTGACTATCACTTGCACATCTAAAACAACGTCGGAAAGTAACTCGTTCGGCTTTTGAGTCACATAAAGTATGTGTGTGAATTTTGACGCCACTAGCTCTGCATGTTGTCATGCAATTTCTTTACCTCTCAGAAATAATTATGACATAAAAGTGAAGTACGTGACGAGTGTGACGTTAGGAAAACATTAGGCATCATGGAGAGATTCTGTATGGGACCACCCAACCCAAACGAGTACTGTGTGACGTGCTACCCGGGAGGTATTCACCGAGGTAGCCGGCTAGCTCAGTCGGTAGAGCGTCACACTCTTAATCCCAGGGTCGTGGGTTCGAGCCAGACGCTGTGGGAACGGAATTTTGTTCCGCTGCAGGTGTAAATTAACGTTTTTCTGATTAACGAGATTAAATGGAAATAGCAACTTTAAACTTTGCCTACGTCTCTGTCAGTCGCAAGGAAACTGTATTTGAAGGTGAAGGTGATTTTGTAGACATGTGTGAAAGACATGTTCTGAAATGCAAGTGTTGTTGTTTGGACAGCACATCGGTTACGTGTCAGATGTGTAGCCAAGCAGTAATTTGTCGCCACAGCTGCAAATATTAGCCGGTAATATGAAGTGTTGTCAGCTAAAGTCTGATGATGCAGACGACCGTAAGGACGAAGTACCCAAGAGTACCGCTAGGCCGCGCCTCTTTAGCTCAGTGGTAGAGCACTGGTCTAATAAACCAGGGGTCGTAAGTTCCATACTCACAGGAGAAAGATGAATTTTGGAAATCAGTTGCGCGTCGTGGCCGTATAGCAAACAGTACCTGTGATGACGAACAATTAGCGACAGGCGTTTTTTTAAGAATTACTCTCAGATGCGATTAAGGCGAATGGCGCAGATAAAGCATTTGCCAAAGCGGTACAGCATAAGGTGGGACGAGGCAGTCTGAATTACATTTTATAGATGTATTTCTCACATATCTCAGAGCCTCTCGCGATATTCGTCGTCGTCGTCGTCGTCGTCGTCGTCGTCGCCGCCGCCGCTTCTTCAGAAGTAGCAAATGGCAATCGTAGCAAATGCGGCGAGGGACGCCCTGCCTTCGATTCCGAATGCACAAAGTGTGTGGTCTTGTTTCTCAGTCTATATTTGGTCGGTCACGTCAGAGGTTGAATGTAACGAATGGGTGGGAAAGAGCAAGGGGCAGCGGCTGTGTAGAACGAAAACACAAATCCTCAGGGGTGTGAGCGTTTCGAGATGAGTCGTATACAGGTAAATGTAGGTCGTCAGTGACCGTGTGGCCTAATGGATAAGGCGTCGGACGTCGGATCTGAAGATTACAGGTTCGAATGCTGTCACGCTTGTGTTTTTCCAGTTCTGAAAAAGAAACATAACGTTTTAATGTAGCAATTGAGCAGTACGAAACCGTCTGAATGTTGCTGTTGACCATATTTTGCTTGGAGATGCTCTTGAGCTTGAAACACACACAACAAGACCGGTGTTAACTAGCGAAATGGTCGGCAGAGTGCCGACACAGCGAGTTTTGACTATCACTTGCACATCTAAAACAACGTCGGAAAGTAACTCGTTCATTTACATTTTATAGATGTATTTCTCACATATCTCAGAGCCTCTCGCGATATTTGTCGTCGCCGCCGCCGCCGCCGCTTCTGCAGAAGTAGCAAATGGCAATCGTAGCAAATGCGGCGAGGGACGCCCTGCCTTCGATTCGGAATGCACAAAGTGTGTGGTCTTGTTTCTCAGTCTATATTTGGTCGGTCACGTCAGAGGTTGAATGTAACGAATGGGTGGGAAAGAGCAAGGGGCAGCGGCTGTGTAGAACGAAAACACAAATCCTCAGGGGTGTGAGCGTTTCGAGATGAGTCGTATACATGTAAATGTTGGTCGTCAGTGACCGTGTGGCCTAATGGATAAGGCGTCGGACTTTGGATCTGAAGATTACAGGTTCGAATGCTGTCACGCTTGTGTTTTTCCAGTTCTGAAAAAGAAACATAACGTTTTAATGTAGCAATTGAGCAGTACGAAACCGTCTGAATGTTGCTGTTGAACATTGTTTGCTTGCAGATGCTCTTGAGCTTGAAACACACACAACAAGACCGGTGTTAACTATCGAAATGGTCGGCAGAGTGCCGACACAGCGAGTTTTGACTATCACTTGCACATCTAAAACAACGTCGGAAAGTAACTCGTTCGGCTTTTGAGTCACATAAAGTATGTGTGTGAATTTTGACGCCACTAGCTCTGCATGTTGTCATGCAATTTCTTTACCTCTCAGAAATAATTATGACATAAAAGTGAAGTACGTGACGAGTGTGACGTTAGGAAAACATTAGGCATCATGGAGAGATTCTGTATGGGACCACCCAACCCAAACGAGTACTGTGTGACGTGCTACCCGGGAGGTATTCACCGAGGTAGCCGGCTAGCTCAGTCGGTAGAGCGTCAGACTCTTAATCCCAGGGTCGTGGGTTCGAGCCAGACGCTGTGGGAACGGAATTTTGTTCCGCTGCAGGTGTAAATTAACGTTTTTCTGATTAACGAGATTAAATGGAAATAGCAACTTTAAACTTTGCCTACGTCTCTGTCAGTCGCAAGGAAACTGTATTTGAAGGTGAAGGTGATTTTGTAGACATGTGTGAAAGACATGTTCTGAAATGCAAGTGTTGTTGTTTGGACAGCACATCGGTTACGTGTCAGATGTGTAGCCAAGCAGTAATTTGTCGCCATAGCTGCAAATATTAGCCGGTAATATGAAGTGTTGTCAGCTAAAGTCTGATGATGCAGACGACCGTAAGGACGAAGTACCCAAGAGTACCGCTAGGCCGCGCCTCTTTAGCTCAGTGGTAGAGCACTGGTCTAATAAACCAGGGGTCGTAAGTTCCATACTCACAGGAGAAAGATGAATTTTGGAAATCAGTTGCGCGTCGTGGCCGTATAGCAAACAGTACCTGTGATGACGAACAATTAGCGACAGGCGTTTTTTTAAGAATTACTCTCAGATGCGATTAAGGCGAATGGCGCAGATAAAGCATTTGCCAAAGCGGTACAGCATAAGGTGGGACGAGGCAGTCTGAATTACATTTTATAGATGTATTTCTCACATATCTCAGAGCCTCTCGCGATATTCGTCGTCGTCGTCGTCGTCGTCGCCGCCGCCGCCGCTTCTTCAGAAGTAGCAAATGGCAATCGTAGCAAATGCGGCGAGGGACGCCCTGCCTTCGATTCCGAATGCACAAAGTGTGTGGTCTTGTTTCTCAGTCTATATTTGGTCGGTCACGTCAGAGGTTGAATGTAACGAATGGGTGGGAAAGAGCAAGGGGCAGCGGCTGTGTAGAACGAAAACACAAATCCTCAGGGGTGTGAGCGTTTCGAGATGAGTCGTATACATGTAAACGTTGGTCGTCAGTGACCGTGTGGCCTAATGGATAAGGCGTCGGACTTCGGATCTGAAGATTACAGGTTCGAATGTTGTCACGCTTGTGTTTCTCCAGTTCTGAAAAAGAAACATAACTTTTTAATGTAGCAATTGAGCAGTACGAAACCGTCTGAATGTTGCTGTTGAACATTGTTTGCTTGCAGATGCTCTTGAGCTTGAAACACACACAACAAGACCGGTGTTAACTAGCGAAATGGTCGGCAGAGTGCCGACACAGCGAGTTTTGACTATCACTTGCACATCTAAAACAACGTCGGAAAGTAACTCGTTCGGCTTTTGAGTCACATAAAGTATGTGTGTGAATTTTGACGCCACTAGCTCTGCATGTTGTCATGCAATTTCTTTACCTCTCAGAAATAATTATGACATAAAAGTGAAGTACGTGACGAGTGTGACGTTAGCAAAACATTAGGCATCATGGAGAGATTCTGTATGGGACCACCCAACCCAAACGAGTACTGTGTGACGTGCTACCCGGGAAGTATTCACCGAGGTAGCCGGCTAGCTCAGTCGGTAGAGCGTCAGACTCTTAATCCCAGGGTCGTGGGTTCGAGCCAGACGCTGTGGGAACGGAATTTTGTTCCGCTGCAGGTGTAAATTAACGTTTTTCTGATTAACGAGATTAAATGGAAATAGCAACTTTAAACTTTGCCTACGTCTCTGTCAGTCGCAAGGAAACTGTATTTGAAGGTGAAGGTGATTTTGTAGACATGTGTGAAAGACATGTTCTGAAATGCAAGTGTTGTTGTTTGGACAGCACATCGGTTACGTGTCAGATGTGTAGCCAAGCAGTAATTTGTCGCCATAGCTGCAAATATTAGCCGGTAATATGAAGTGTTGTCAGCTAAAGTCTGATGATGCAGACGACCGTAAGGACGAAGTACCCAAGAGTACCGCTAGGCCGCGCCTCTTTAGCTCAGTGGTAGAGCACTGGTCTAATAAACCAGGGGTCGTAAGTTCCATACTCACAGGAGAAAGATGAATTTTGGAAATCAGTTGCGCGTCGTGGCCGTATAGCAAACAGTACCTGTGATGACGAACAATTAGCGACAGGCGTTTTTTTAAGAATTACTCTCAGATGCGATTAAGGCGAATGGCGCAGATAAAGCATTTGCCAAAGCGGTACAGCATAAGGTGGGACGAGGCAGTCTGAATTACATTTTATAGATGTATTTCTCACATATCTCAGAGCCTCTCGCGATATTCGTCGTCGTCGTCGTCGTCGTCGTCGTCGTCGTCGCCGCCGCCGCTTCTTCAGAAGTAGCAAATGGCAATCGTAGCAAATGCGGCGAGGGACGCCCTGCCTTCGATTCCGAATGCACAAAGTGTGTGGTCTTGTTTCTCAGTCTATATTTGGTCGGTCACGTCAGAGGTTGAATGTAACGAATGGGTGGGAAAGAGCAAGGGGCAGCGGCTGTGTAGAACGAAAACACAAATCCTCAGGGGTGTGAGCGTTTCGAGATGAGTCGTATACAGGTAAATGTTGGTCGTCAGTGACCGTGTGGCCTAATGGATAAGGCGTCGGACGTCGGATCTGAAGATTACAGGTTCGAATGCTGTCACGCTTGTGTTTTTCCAGTTCTGAAAAAGAAACATAACGTTTTAATGTAGCAATTGAGCAGTACGAAACCGTCTGAATGTTGCTGTTGACCATATTTTGCTTGGAGATGCTCTTGAGCTTGAAACACACACAACAAGACCGGTGTTAACTAGCGAAATGGTCGGCAGAGTGCCGACACAGCGAGTTTTGACTATCACTTGCACATCTAAAGCAACGTCGGAAAGTAACTCGTTCATTTACATTTTATAGATGTATTTCTCACATATCTCAGAGCCTCTCGCGATATTTGTCGTCGCCGCCGCCGCCGCCGCTTCTGCAGAAGTAGCAAATGGCAATCGTAGCAAATGCGGCGAGGGACGCCCTGCCTTCGATTCGGAATGCACAAAGTGTGTGGTCTTGTTTCTCAGTCTATATTTGGTCGGTCACGTCAGAGGTTGAATGTAACGAATGGGTGGGAAAGAGCAAGGGGCAGCGGCTGTGTAGAACGAAAACACAAATCCTCAGGGGTGTGAGCGTTTCGAGATGAGTCGTATACATGTAAACGTTGGTCGTCAGTGACCGTGTGGCCTAATGGATAAGGCGTCGGACTTCGGATGTGAAGATTACAGGTTCGAATGTTGTCACGCTTGTGTTTCTCCAGTTCTGAAAAAGAAACATAACGTTTTAATGTAGCAATTGAGCAGTACGAAACCGTCTGAATGTTGCTGTTGAACATTGTTTGCTTGCAGATGCTCTTGAGCTTGAAACACACACAACAAGACCGGTGTTAACTAGCGAAATGGTCGGCAGAGTGCCGACACAGCGAGTTTTGACTATCACTTGCACATCTAAAACAACGTCGGAAAGTAACTCGTTCGGCTTTTGAGTCACATAAAGTATGTGTGTGAATTTTGACGCCACTAGCTCTGCATGTTGTCATGCAATTTCTTTACCTCTCAGAAATAATTATGACATAAAAGTGAAGTACGTGACGAGTGTGACGTTAGCAAAACATTAGGCATCATGGAGAGATTCTGTATGGGACCACCCAACCCAAACGAGTACTGTGTGACGTGCTACCCGGGAGGTATTCACCGAGGTAGCCGGCTAGCTCAGTCGGTAGAGCGTCAGACTCTTAATCCCAGGGTCGTGGGTTCGAGCCAGACGCTGTGGGAACGGAATTTTGTTCCGCTGCAGGTGTAAATTAACGTTTTTCTGATTAACGAGATTAAATGGAAATAGCAACTTTAAACTTTGCCTACGTCTCTGTCAGTCGCAAGGAAACTGTATTTGAAGGTGAAGGTGATTTTGTAGACATGTGTGAAAGACATGTTCTGAAATGCAAGTGTTGTTGTTTGGACAGCACATCGGTTACGTGTCAGATGTGTAGCCAAGCAGTAATTTGTCGCCATAGCTGCAAATATTAGCCGGTAATATGAAGTGTTGTCAGCTAAAGTCTGATGATGCAGACGACCGTAAGGACGAAGTACCCAAGAGTACCGCTAGGCCGCGCCTCTTTAGCTCAGTGGTAGAGCACTGGTCTAATAAACCAGGGGTCGTAAGTTCCATACTCACAGGAGAAAGATGAATTTTGGAAATCAGTTGCGCGTCGTGGCCGTATAGCAAACAGTACCTGTGATGACGAACAATTAGCGACAGGCGTTTTTTTAAGAATTACTCTCAGATGCGATTAAGGCGAATGGCGCAGATAAAGCATTTGCCAAAGCGGTACAGCATAAGGTGGGACGAGGCAGTCTGAATTACATTTTATAGATGTATTTCTCACATATCTCAGAGCCTCTCGCGATATTCGTCGTCGTCGTCGTCGTCGTCGTCGTCGTCGTCGCCGCCGCCGCTTCTTCAGAAGTAGCAAATGGCAATCGTAGCAAATGCGGCGAGGGACGCCCTGCCTTCGATTCCGAATGCACAAAGTGTGTGGTCTTGTTTCTCAGTCTATATTTGGTCGGTCACGTCAGAGGATGAATGTAACGAATGGGTGGGAAAGAGCAAGGGGCAGCGGCTGTGTAGAACGAAAACACAAATCCTCAGGGGTGTGAGCGTTTCGAGATGAGTCGTATACAGGTAAATGTTGGTCGTCAGTGACCGTGTGGCCTAATGGATAAGGCGTCGGACGTCGGATCTGAAGATTACAGGTTCGAATGCTGTCACGCTTGTGTTTTTCCAGTTCTGAAAAAGAAACATAACGTTTTAATGTAGCAATTGAGCAGTACGAAACCGTCTGAATGTTGCTGTTGACCATATTTTGCTTGGAGATGCTCTTGAGCTTGAAACACACACAACAAGACCGGTGTTAACTAGCGAAATGGTCGGCAGAGTGCCGACACAGCGAGTTTTGACTATCACTTGCACATCTAAAACAACGTCGGAAAGTAACTCGTTCATTTACATTTTATAGATGTATTTCTCACATATCTCAGAGCCTCTCGCGATATTTGTCGTCGCCGCCGCCGCCGCCGCTTCTGCAGAAGTAGCAAATGGCAATCGTAGCAAATGCGGCGAGGGACGCCCTGCCTTCGATTCGGAATGCACAAAGTGTGTGGTCTTGTTTCTCAGTCTATATTTGGTCGGTCACGTCAGAGGTTGAATGTAACGAATGGGTGGGAAAGAGCAAGGGGCAGCGGCTGTGTAGAACGAAAACACAAATCCTCAGGGGTGTGAGCGTTTCGAGATGAGTCGTATACATGTAAACGTTGGTCGTCAGTGACCGTGTGGCCTAATGGATAAGGCGTCGGACTTCGGATCTGAAGATTACAGGTTCGAATGTTGTCACGCTTGTGTTTCTCCAGTTCTGAAAAAGAAACATAACGTTTTAATGTAGCAATTGAGCAGTACGAAACCGTCTGAATGTTGCTGTTGAACATTGTTTGCTTGCAGATGCTCTTGAGCTTGAAACACACACAACAAGACCGGTGTTAACTAGCGAAATGGTCGGCAGAGTGCCGACACAGCGAGTTTTGACTATCACTTGCACATCTAAAACAACGTCGGAAAGTAACTCGTTCGGCTTTTGAGTCACATAAAGTATGTGTGTGAATTTTGACGCCACTAGCTCTGCATGTTGTCATGCAATTTCTTTACCTCTCAGAAATAATTATGACATAAAAGTGAAGTACGTGACGAGTGTGACGTTAGCAAAACATTAGGCATCATGGAGAGATTCTGTATGGGACCACCCAACCCAAACGAGTACTGTGTGACGTGCTACCCGGGAGGTATTCACCGAGGTAGCCGGCTAGCTCAGTCGGTAGAGCGTCAGACTCTTAATCCCAGGGTCGTGGGTTCGAGCCAGACGCTGTGGGAACGGAATTTTGTTCCGCTGCAGGTGTAAATTAACGTTTTTCTGATTAACGAGATTAAATGGAAATAGCAACTTTAAACTTTGCCTACGTCTCTGTCAGTCGCAAGGAAACTGTATTTGAAGGTGAAGGTGATTTTGTAGACATGTGTGAAAGACATGTTCTGAAATGCAAGTGTTGTTGTTTGGACAGCACATCGGTTACGTGTCAGATGTGTAGCCAAGCAGTAATTTGTCGCCATAGCTGCAAATATTAGCCGGTAATATGAAGTGTTGTCAGCTAAAGTCTGATGATGCAGACGACCGTAAGGACGAAGTACCCAAGAGTACCGCTAGGCCGCGCCCCTTTAGCTCAGTGGTAGAGCACTGGTCTAATAAACCAGGGGTCGTAAGTTCCATACTCACAGGAGAAAGATGAATTTTGGAAATCAGTTGCGCGTCGTGGCCGTATAGCAAACAGTACCTGTGATGACGAACAATTAGCGACAGGCGTTTTTTTAAGAATTACTCTCAGATGCGATTAAGGCGAATGGCGCAGATAAAGCATTTGCCAAAGCGGTACAGCATAAGGTGGGACGAGGCAGTCTGAATTACATTTTATAGATGTATTTCTCACATATCTCAGAGCCTCTCGCGATATTCGTCGTCGTCGTCGTCGTCGTCGTCGTCGTCGTCGTCGTCGCCGCCGCCGCTTCTTCAGAAGTAGCAAATGGCAATCGTAGCAAATGCGGCGAGGGACGCCCTGCCTTCGATTCCGAATGCACAAAGTGTGTGGTCTTGTTTCTCAGTCTATATTTGGTCGGTCACGTCAGAGGTTGAATGTAACGAATGGGTGGGGAAGAGCAAGGGGCAGCGGCTGTGTAGAACGAAAACACAAATCCTCAGGGGTGTGAGCGTTTCGAGATGAGTCGTATACATGTAAATGTTGGTCGTCAGTGACCGTGTGGCCTAATGGATAAGGCGTCGGACGTCGGATCTGAAGATTACAGGTTCGAATGCTGTCACGCTTGTGTTTTTCCAGTTCTGAAAAAGAAACATAACGTTTTAATGTAGCAATTGAGCAGTACGAAACCGTCTGAATGTTGCTGTTGACCATATTTTGCTTGGAGATGCTCTTGAGCTTGAAACACACACAACAAGACCGGTGTTAACTAGCGAAATGGTCGGCAGAGTGCCGACACAGCGAGTTTTGACTATCACTTGCACATCTAAAACAACGTCGGAAAGTAACTCGTTCATTTACATTTTATAGATGTATTTCTCACATATCTCAGAGCCTCTCGCGATATTTGTCGTCGCCGCCGCCGCCGCCGCTTCTGCAGAAGTAGCAAATGGCAATCGTAGCAAATGCGGCGAGGGACGCCCTGCCTTCGATTCCGAATGCACAAAGTGTGTGGTCTTGTTTCTCAGTCTATATTTGGTCGGTCACGTCAGAGGTTGAATGTAACGAATGGGTGGGAAAGAGCAAGGGGCAGCGGCTGTGTAGAACGAAAACACAAATCCTCAGGGGTGTGAGCGTTTCGAGATGAGTCGTATACATGTAAATGTTGGTCGTCAGTGACCGTGTGGCCTAATGGATAAGGCGTCGGACTTTGGATCTGAAGATTACAGGTTCGAATGCTGTCACGCTTGTGTTTTTCCAGTTCTGAAAAAGAAACATAACGTTTTAATGTAGCAATTGAGCAGTACGAAACCGTCTGAATGTTGCTGTTGACCATTTTTTGCTTGGAGATGCTCTTGAGCTTGAAACACACACAACAAGACCGGTGTTAACTAGCGAAATGGTCGGCAGAGTGCCGACACAGCGAGTTTTGACTATCACTTGCACATCTAAAACAACGTCGGAAAGTAACTCGTTCGGCTTTTGAGTCACATAAAGTATGTGTGTGAATTTTGACGCCACTAGCTCTGCATGTTGTCATGCATTTTCTTTACCTCTCAGAAATGATTATGACATAAAAGTGAAGTACGTGACGAGTGTGACGTTAGGAAAACATTAGGCATCATGGAGAGATTCTGTATGGGACCACCCAACCCAAACGAGTACTGTGTGACGTGCTACCCGGGAGGTATTCACCGAGGTAGCCGGCTAGCTCAGTCGGTAGAGCGTCAGACTCTTAATCCCAGGGTCGTGGGTTCGAGCCAGACGCTGTGGGAACGGAATTTTGTTCCGCTGCAGGTGTAAATTAACGTTTTTCTGATTAACGAGATTAAATGGAAATAGCAACTTTAAACTTTGCCTACGTCTCTGTCAGTCGCAAGGAAACTGTATTTGAAGGTGAAGGTGATTTTGTAGACATGTGTGAAAGACATGTTCTGAAATGCAAGTGTTGTTGTTTGGACAGCACATCGGTTACGTGTCAGATGTGTAGCCAAGCAGTAATTTGTCGCCATAGCTGCAAATATTAGCCGGTAATATGAAGTGTTGTCAGCTAAAGTCTGATGATGCAGACGACCGTAAGGACGAAGTACCCAAGAGTACCGCTAGGCCGCGCCTCTTTAGCTCAGTGGTAGAGCACTGGTCTAATAAACCAGGGGTCGTAAGTTCCATACTCACAGGAGAAAGATGAATTTTGGAAATCAGTTGCGCGTCGTGGCCGTATAGCAAACAGTACCTGTGATGACGAACAATTAGCGACAGGCGTTTTTTTAAGAATTACTCTCAGATGCGATTAAGGCGAATGGCGCAGATAAAGCATTTGCCAAAGCGGTACAGCATAAGGTGGGACGAGGCAGTCTGAATTACATTTTATAGATGTATTTCTCACATATCTCAGAGCCTCTCGCGATATTCGTCGTCGTCGTCGTCGTCGTCGTCGTCGTCGTCGTCGCCGCCGCCGCTTCTTCAGAAGTAGCAAATGGCAATCGTAACAAATGCGGCGAGGGACGCCCTGCCTTCGATTCCGAATGCACAAAGTGTGTGGTCTTGTTTCTCAGTCTATATTTGGTCGGTCACGTCAGAGGTTGAATGTAACGAATGGGTGGGAAAGAGCAAGGGGCAGCGGCTGTGTAGAACGAAAACACAAATCCTCAGGGGTGTGAGCGTTTCGAGATGAGTCGTATACATGTAAATGTTGGTCGTCAGTGACCGTGTGGCCTAATGGATAAGGCGTCGGACGTCGGATCTGAAGATTACAGGTTCGAATGCTGTCACGCTTGTGTTTTTCCAGTTCTGAAAAAGAAACATAACGTTTTAATGTAGCAATTGAGCAGTACGAAACCGTCTGAATGTTGCTGTTGACCATATTTTGCTTGGAGATGCTCTTGAGCTTGAAACACACACAACAAGACCGGTGTTAACTAGCGAAATGGTCGGCAGAGTGCCGACACAGCGAGTTTTGACTATCACTTGCACATCTAAAACAACGTCGGAAAGTAACTCGTTCATTTACATTTTATAGATGTATTTCTCACATATCTCAGAGCCTCTCGCGATATTTGTCGTCGCCGCCGCCGCCGCCGCTTCTGCAGAAGTAGCAAATGGCAATCGTAGCAAATGCGGCGAGGGACGCCCTGCCTTCGATTCCGAATGCACAAAGTGTGTGGTCTTGTTTCTCAGTCTATATTTGGTCGGTCACGTCAGAGGTTGAATGTAACGAATGGGTGGGAAAGAGCAAGGGGCAGCGGCTGTGTAGAACGAAAACACAAATCCTCAGGGGTGTGAGCGTTTCGAGATGAGTCGTATACATGTAAATGTTGGTCGTCAGTGACCGTGTGGCCTAATGGATAAGGCGTCGGACTTTGGATCTGAAGATTACAGGTTCGAATGCTGTCACGCTTGTGTTTTTCCAGTTCTGAAAAAGAAACATAACGTTTTAATGTAGCAATTGAGCAGTACGAAACCGTCTGAATGTTGCTGTTGACCATTTTTTGCTTGGAGATGCTCTTGAGCTTGAAACACACACAACAAGACCGGTGTTAACTAGCGAAATGGTCGGCAGAGTGCCGACACAGCGAGTTTTGACTATCACTTGCACATCTAAAACAACGTCGGAAAGTAACTCGTTCGGCTTTTGAGTCACATAAAGTATGTGTGTGAATTTTGACGCCACTAGCTCTGCATGTTGTCATGCAATTTCTTTACCTCTCAGAAATGATTATGACATAAAAGTGAAGTACGTGACGAGTGTGACGTTAGGAAAACATTAGGCATCATGGAGAGATTCTGTATGGGACCACCCAACCCAAACGAGTACTGTGTGACGTGCTACCCGGGAGGTATTCACCGAGGTAGCCGGCTAGCTCAGTCGGTAGAGCGTCAGACTCTTAATACCAGGGTCGTGGGTTCGAGCCAGACGCTGTGGGAACGGAATTTTGTTCCGCTGCAGGTGTAAATTAACGTTTTTCTGATTAACGAGATTAAATGGAAATAGCAACTTTAAACTTTGCCTACGTCTCTGTCAGTCGCAAGGAAACTGTATTTGAAGGTGAAGGTGATTTTGTAGACATGTGTGAAAGACATGTTCTGGAATGCAAGTGTTGTTGTTTGGACAGCACATCGGTTACGTGTCAGATGTGTAGCCAAGCAGTAATTTGTCGCCATAGCTGCAAATATTAGCCGGTAATACGAAGTGTTGTCAGCTAAAGTCTGATGATGCAGACGACCGTAAGGACGAAGTACCCAAGAGTACCGCTAGGCCGCGCCTCTTTAGCTCATTGGTAGAGCACTGGTCTAATAAACCAGGGGTCGTAAGTTCCATACTCACAGGAGAAAGATGAATTTTGGAAATCAGTTGCGCGTCGTGGCCGTATAGCAAACAGTACCTGTGATGACGAACAATTAGCGACAGGCGTTTTTTTAAGAATTACTCTCAGATGCGATTAAGGCGAATGGCGCAGATAAAGCATTTGCCAAAGCGGTACAGCATAAGGTGGGACGAGGCAGTCTGAATTACATTTTATAGATGTATTTCTCACATATCTCAGAGCCTCTCGCGATATTCGTCGTCGTCGTCGTCGTCGTCGTCGTCGTCGTCGTCGTCGTCGTCGCCGCCGCCGCTTCTTCAGAAGTAGCAAATGGCAATCGTAGCAAATGCGGCGAGGGACGCCCTGCCTTCGATTCCGAATGCACAAAGTGTGTGGTCTTGTTTCTCAGTCTATATTTGGTCGGTCACGTCAGAGGTTGAATGTAACGAATGGGTGGGAAAGAGCAAGGGGCAGCGGCTGTGTAGAACGAAAACACAAATCCTCAGGGGTGTGAGCGTTTCGAGATGAGTCGTATACAGGTAAATGTTGGTCGTCAGTGACCGTGTGGCCTAATGGATAAGGCGTCGGACGTCGGATCTGAAGATTACAGGTTCGAATGCTGTCACGCTTGTGTTTTTCCAGTTCTGAAAAAGAAACATAACGTTTTAATGTAGCAATTGAGCAGTACGAAACCGTCTGAATGTTGCTGTTGACCATATTTTGCTTGGAGATGCTCTTGAGCTTGAAACACACACAACAAGACCGGTGTTAACTAGCGAAATGGTCGGCAGAGTGCCGACACAGCGAGTTTTGACTATCACTTGCACATCTAAAACAACGTCGGAAAGTAACTCGTTCATTTACATTTTATAGATGTATTTCTCACATATCTCAGAGCCTCTCGCGATATTTGTCGTCGCCGCCGCCGCCGCCGCTTCTGCAGAAGTAGCAAATGGCAATCGTAGCAAATGCGGCGAGGGACGCCCTGCCTTCGATTCCGAATGCACAAAGTGTGTGGTCTTGTTTCTCAGTCTATATTTGGTCGGTCACGTCAGAGGTTGAATGTAACGAATGGGTGGGAAAGAGCAAGGGGCAGCGGCTGTGTAGAACGAAAACACAAATCCTCAGGGGTGTGAGCGTTTCGAGATGAGTCGTATACATGTAAATGTTGGTCGTCAGTGACCGTGTGGCCTAATGGATAAGGCGTCGGACTTTGGATCTGAAGATTACAGGTTCGAATGCTGTCACGCTTGTGTTTTTCCAGTTCTGAAAAAGAAACATAACGTTTTAATGTAGCAATTGAGCAGTACGAAACCGTCTGAATGTTGCTGTTGAACATTGTTTGCTTGCAGATGCTCTTGAGCTTGAAACACACACAACAAGACCGGTGTTAACTATCGAAATGGTCGGCAGAGTGCCGACACAGCGAGTTTTGACTATCACTTGCACATCTAAAACAACGTCGGAAAGTAACTCGTTCGGCTTTTGAGTCACATAAAGTATGTGTGTGAATTTTGACGCCACTAGCTCTGCATGTTGTCATGCAATTTCTTTACCTCTCAGAAATAATTATGACATAAAAGTGAAGTACGTGACGAGTGTGACGTTAGGAAAACATTAGGCATCATGGAGAGATTCTGTATGGGACCACCCAACCCAAACGAGTACTGTGTGACGTGCTACCCGGGAGGTATTCACCGAGGTAGTCGGCTAGCTCAGTCGGTAGAGCGTCAGACTCTTAATCCCAGGGTCGTGGGTTCGAGCCAGACGCTGTGGGAACGGAATTTTGTTCCGCTGCAGGTGTAAATTAACGTTTTTCTGATTAACGAGATTAAATGGAAATAGCAACTTTAAACTTTGCCTACGTCTCTGTCAGTCGCAAGGAAACTGTATTTGAAGGTGAAGGTGATTTTGTAGACATGTGTGAAAGACATGTTCTGAAATGCAAGTGTTGTTGTTTGGACAGCACATCGGTTACGTGTCAGATGTGTAGCCAAGCAGTAATTTGTCGCCATAGCTGCAAATATTAGCCGGTAATATGAAGTGTTGTCAGCTAAAGTCTGATGATGCAGACGACCGTAAGGACGAAGTACCCAAGAGTACCGCTAGGCCGCGCCTCTTTAGCTCAGTGGTAGAGCACTGGTCTAATAAACCAGGGGTCGTAAGTTCCATACTCACAGGAGAAAGATGAATTTTGGAAATCAGTTGCGCGTCGTGGCCGTATAGCAAACAGTACCTGTGATGACGAACAATTAGCGACAGGCGTTTTTTTAAGAATTACTCTCAGATGCGATTAAGGCGAATGGCGCAGATAAAGCATTTGCCAAAGCGGTACAGCATAAGGTGGGACGAGGCAGTCTGAATTACATTTTATAGATGTATTTCTCACATATCTCAGAGCCTCTCGCGATATTCGTCGTCGTCGTCGTCGTCGTCGTCGTCGTCGCCGCCGCCGCTTCTTCAGAAGTAGCAAATGGCAATCGTAGCAAATGCGGCGAGGGACGCCCTGCCTTCGATTCCGAATGCACAAAGTGTGTGGTCTTGTTTCTCAGTCTATATTTGGTCGGTCACGTCAGAGGTTGAATGTAACGAATGGGTGGGAAAGAGCAAGGGGCAGCGGCTGTGTAGAACGAAAACACAAATCCTCAGGGGTGTGAGCGTTTCGAGATGAGTCGTATACAGGTAAATGTTGGTCGTCAGTGACCGTGTGGCCTAATGGATAAGGCGTCGGACGTCGGATCTGAAGATTACAGGTTCGAATGCTGTCACGCTTGTGTTTTTCCAGTTCTGAAAAAGAAACATAACGTTTTAATGTAGCAATTGAGCAGTACGAAACCGTCTGAATGTTGCTGTTGACCATATTTTGCTTGGAGATGCTCTTGAGCTTGAAACACACACAACAAGACCGGTGTTAACTAGCGAAATGGTCGGCAGAGTGCCGACACAGCGAGTTTTGACTATCACTTGCACATCTAAAACAACGTCGGAAAGTAACTCGTTCATTTACATTTTATAGATGTATTTCTCACATATCTCAGAGCCTCTCGCGATATTTGTCGTCGCCGCCGCCGCCGCCGCTTCTGCAGAAGTAGCAAATGGCAATCGTAGCAAATGCGGCGAGGGACGCCCTGCCTTCGATTCCGAATGCACAAAGTGTGTGGTCTTGTTTCTCAGTCTATATTTGGTCGGTCACGTCAGAGGTTGAATGTAACGAATGGGTGGGAAAGAGCAAGGGGCAGCGGCTGTGTAGAACGAAAACACAAATCCTCAGGGGTGTGAGCGTTTCGAGATGAGTCGTATACATGTAAATGTTGGTCGTCAGTGACCGTGTGGCCTAATGGATAAGGCGTCGGACTTTGGATCTGAAGATTACAGGTTCGAATGCTGTCACGCTTGTGTTTTTCCAGTTCTGAAAAAGAAACATAACGTTTTAATGTAGCAATTGAGCAGTACGAAACCGTCTGAATGTTGCTGTTGAACATTGTTTGCTTGCAGATGCTCTTGAGCTTGAAACACACACAACAAGACCGGTGTTAACTATCGAAATGGTCGGCAGAGTGCCGACACAGCGAGTTTTGACTATCACTTGCACATCTAAAACAACGTCGGAAAGTAACTCGTTCGGCTTTTGAGTCACATAAAGTATGTGTGTGAATTTTGACGCCACTAGCTCTGCATGTTGTCATGCAATTTCTTTACCTCTCAGAAATAATTATGACATAAAAGTGAAGTACGTGACGAGTGTGACGTTAGGAAAACATTAGGCATCATGGAGAGATTCTGTATGGGACCACCCAACCCAAACGAGTACTGTGTGACGTGCTACCCGGGAGGTATTCACCGAGGTAGTCGGCTAGCTCAGTCGGTAGAGCGTCAGACTCTTAATCCCAGGGTCGTGGGTTCGAGCCAGACGCTGTGGGAACGGAATTTTGTTCCGCTGCAGGTGTAAATTAACGTTTTTCTGATTAACGAGATTAAATGGAAATAGCAACTTTAAACTTTGCCTACGTCTCTGTCAGTCGCAAGGAAACTGTATTTGAAGGTGAAGGTGATTTTGTAGACATGTGTGAAAGACATGTTCTGAAATGCAAGTGTTGTTGTTTGGACAGCACATCGGTTACGTGTCAGATGTGTAGCCAAGCAGTAATTTGTCGCCATAGCTGCAAATATTAGCCGGTAATATGAAGTGTTGTCAGCTAAAGTCTGATGATGCAGACGACCGTAAGGACGAAGTACCCAAGACTACCGCTAGGCCGCGCCTCTTTAGCTCAGTGGTAGAGCACTGGTCTAATAAACCAGGGGTCGTAAGTTCCATACTCACAGGAGAAAGATGAATTTTGGAAATCAGTTGCGCGTCGTGGCCATATAGCAAACAGTACCTGTGATGACGAACAATTAGCGACAGGCGTTTTTTTAAGAATTACTCTCAGATGCGATTAAGGCGAATGGCGCAGATAAAGCATTTGCCAAAGCGGTACAGCATAAGGTGGGACGAGGCAGTCTGAATTACATTTTATAGATGTATTTCTCACATATCTCAGAGCCTCTCGCGATATTCGTCGTCGTCGTCGTCGTCGTCGTCGTCGTCGTCGTCGTCGCCGCCGCCGCTTCTTCAGAAGTAGCAAATGGCAATCGTAGCAAATGCGGCGAGGGACGCCCTGCCTTCGATTCCGAATGCACAAAGTGTGTGGTCTTGTTTCTCAGTCTATATTTGGTCGGTCACGTCAGAGGTTGAATGTAACGAATGGGTGGGAAAGAGCAAGGGGCAGCGGCTGTGTAGAACGAAAACACAAATCCTCAGGGGTGTGAGCGTTTCGAGATGAGTCGTATACAGGTAAATGTTGGTCGTCAGTGACCGTGTGGCCTAATGGATAAGGCGTCGGACGTCGGATCTGAAGATTACAGGTTCGAATGCTGTCACGCTTGTGTTTTTCCAGTTCTGAAAAAGAAACATAACGTTTTAATGTAGCAATTGAGCAGTACGAAACCGTCTGAATGTTGCTGTTGACCATATTTTGCTTGGAGATGCTCTTGAGCTTGAAACACACACAACAAGACCGGTGTTAACTAGCGAAATGGTCGGCAGAGTGCCGACACAGCGAGTTTTGACTATCACTTGCACATCTAAAACAACGTCGGAAAGTAACTCGTTCATTTACATTTTATAGATGTATTTCTCACATATCTCAGAGCCTCTCGCGATATTTGTCGTCGCCGCCGCCGCCGCCGCTTCTGCAGAAGTAGCAAATGGCAATCGTAGCAAATGCGGCGAGGGACGCCCTGCCTTCGATTCCGAATGCACAAAGTGTGTGGTCTTGTTTCTCAGTCTATATTTGGTCGGTCACGTCAGAGGTTGAATGTAACGAATGGGTGGGAAAGAGCAAGGGGCAGCGGCTGTGTAGAACGAAAACACAAATCCTCAGGGGTGTGAGCGTTTCGAGATGAGTCGTATACATGTAAATGTTGGTCGTCAGTGACCGTGTGGCCTAATGGATAAGGCGTCGGACTTTGGATCTGAAGATTACAGGTTCGAATGCTGTCACGCTTGTGTTTTTCCAGTTCTGAAAAAGAAACATAACGTTTTAATGTAGCAATTGAGCAGTACGAAACCGTCTGAATGTTGCTGTTGAACATTGTTTGCTTGCAGATGCTCTTGAGCTTGAAACACACACAACAAGACCGGTGTTAACTATCGAAATGGTCGGCAGAGTGCCGACACAGCGAGTTTTGACTATCACTTGCACATCTAAAACAACGTCGGAAAGTAACTCGTTCGGCTTTTGAGTCACATAAAGTATGTGTGTGAATTTTGACGCCACTAGCTCTGCATGTTGTCATGCAATTTCTTTACCTCTCAGAAATAATTATGACATAAAAGTGAAGTACGTGACGAGTGTGACGTTAGGAAAACATTAGGCATCATGGAGAGATTCTGTATGGGACCACCCAACCCAAACGAGTACTGTGTGACGTGCTACCCGGGAGGTATTCACCGAGGTAGTCGGCTAGCTCAGTCGGTAGAGCGTCAGACTCTTAATCCCAGGGTCGTGGGTTCGAGCCAGACGCTGTGGGAACGGAATTTTGTTCCGCTGCAGGTGTAAATTAACGTTTTTCTGATTAACGAGATTAAATGGAAATAGCAACTTTAAACTTTGCCTACGTCTCTGTCAGTCGCAAGGAAACTGTATTTGAAGGTGAAGGTGATTTTGTAGACATGTGTGAAAGACATGTTCTGAAATGCAAGTGTTGTTGTTTGGACAGCACATCGGTTACGTGTCAGATGTGTAGCCAAGCAGTAATTTGTCGCCATAGCTGCAAATATTAGCCGGTAATATGAAGTGTTGTCAGCTAAAGTCTGATGATGCAGACGACCGTAAGGACGAAGTACCCAAGAGTACCGCTAGGCCGCGCCTCTTTAGCTCAGTGGTAGAGCACTGGTCTAATAAACCAGGGGTCGTAAGTTCCATACTCACAGGAGAAAGATGAATTTTGGAAATCAGTTGCGCGTCGTGGCCGTATAGCAAACAGTACCTGTGATGACGAACAATTAGCGACAGGCGTTTTTTTAAGAATTACTCTCAGATGCGATTAAGGCGAATGGCGCAGATAAAGCATTTGCCAAAGCGGTACAGCATAAGGTGGGACGAGGCAGTCTGAATTACATTTTATAGATGTATTTCTCACATATCTCAGAGCCTCTCGCGATATTCGTCGTCGTCGTCGTCGTCGTCGTCGTCGTCGTCGCCGCCGCCGCTTCTTCAGAAGTAGCAAATGGCAATCGTAGCAAATGCGGCGAGGGACGCCCTGCCTTCGATTCCGAATGCACAAAGTGTGTGGTCTTGTTTCTCAGTCTATATTTGGTCGGTCACGTCAGAGGTTGAATGTAACGAATGGGTGGGAAAGAGCAAGGGGCAGCGGCTGTGTAGAACGAAAACACAAATCCTCAGGGGTGTGAGCGTTTCGAGATGAGTCGTATACAGGTAAATGTTGGTCGTCAGTGACCGTGTGGCCTAATGGATAAGGCGTCGGACGTCGGATCTGAAGATTACAGGTTCGAATGCTGTCACGCTTGTGTTTTTCCAGTTCTGAAAAAGAAACATAACGTTTTAATGTAGCAATTGAGCAGTACGAAACCGTCTGAATGTTGCTGTTGACCATATTTTGCTTGGAGATGCTCTTGAGCTTGAAACACACACAACAAGACCGGTGTTAACTAGCGAAATGGTCGGCAGAGTGCCGACACAGCGAGTTTTGACTATCACTTGCACATCTAAAACAACGTCGGAAAGTAACTCGTTCATTTACATTTTATAGATGTATTTCTCACATATCTCAGAGCCTCTCGCGATATTTGTCGTCGCCGCCGCCGCCGCCGCTTCTGCAGAAGTAGCAAATGGCAATCGTAGCAAATGCGGCGAGGGACGCCCTGCCTTCGATTCCGAATGCACAAAGTGTGTGGTCTTGTTTCTCAGTCTATATTTGGTCGGTCACGTCAGAGGTTGAATGTAACGAATGGGTGGGAAAGAGCAAGGGGCAGCGGCTGTGTAGAACGAAAACACAAATCCTCAGGGGTGTGAGCGTTTCGAGATGAGTCGTATACATGTAAATGTTGGTCGTCAGTGACCGTGTGGCCTAATGGATAAGGCGTCGGACTTTGGATCTGAAGATTACAGGTTCGAATGCTGTCACGCTTGTGTTTTTCCAGTTCTGAAAAAGAAACATAACGTTTTAATGTAGCAATTGAGCAGTACGAAACCGTCTGAATGTTGCTGTTGAACATTGTTTGCTTGCAGATGCTCTTGAGCTTGAAACACACACAACAAGACCGGTGTTAACTATCGAAATGGTCGGCAGAGTGCCGACACAGCGAGTTTTGACTATCACTTGCACATCTAAAACAACGTCGGAAAGTAACTCGTTCGGCTTTTGAGTCACATAAAGTATGTGTGTGAATTTTGACGCCACTAGCTCTGCATGTTGTCATGCAATTTCTTTACCTCTCAGAAATAATTATGACATAAAAGTGAAGTACGTGACGAGTGTGACGTTAGGAAAACATTAGGCATCATGGAGAGATTCTGTATGGGACCACCCAACCCAAACGAGTACTGTGTGACGTGCTACCCGGGAGGTATTCACCGAGGTAGTCGGCTAGCTCAGTCGGTAGAGCGTCAGACTCTTAATCCCAGGGTCGTGGGTTCGAGCCAGACGCTGTGGGAACGGAATTTTGTTCCGCTGCAGGTGTAAATTAACGTTTTTCTGATTAACGAGATTAAATGGAAATAGCAACTTTAAACTTTGCCTACGTCTCTGTCAGTCGCAAGGAAACTGTATTTGAAGGTGAAGGTGATTTTGTAGACATGTGTGAAAGACATGTTCTGAAATGCAAGTGTTGTTGTTTGGACAGCACATCGGTTACGTGTCAGATGTGTAGCCAAGCAGTAATTTGTCGCCATAGCTGCAAATATTAGCCGGTAATATGAAGTGTTGTCAGCTAAAGTCTGATGATGCAGACGACCGTAAGGACGAAGTACCCAAGAGTACCGCTAGGCCGCGCCTCTTTAGCTCAGTGGTAGAGCACTGGTCTAATAAACCAGGGGTCGTAAGTTCCATACTCACAGGAGAAAGATGAATTTTGGAAATCAGTTGCGCGTCGTGGCCGTATAGCAAACAGTACCTGTGATGACGAACAATTAGCGACAGGCGTTTTTTTAAGAATTACTCTCAGATGCGATTAAGGCGAATGGCGCAGATAAAGCATTTGCCAAAGCGGTACAGCATAAGGTGGGACGAGGCAGTCTGAATTACATTTTATAGATGTATTTCTCACATATCTCAGAGCCTCTCGCGATATTCGTCGTCGTCGTCGTCGTCGTCGTCGTCGTCGTCGTCGTCGCCGCCGCCGCTTCTTCAGAAGTAGCAAATGGCAATCGTAGCAAATGCGGCGAGGGACGCCCTGCCTTCGATTCCGAATGCACAAAGTGTGTGGTCTTGTTTCTCAGTCTATATTTGGTCGGTCACGTCAGAGGTTGAATGTAACGAATGGGTGGGAAAGAGCAAGGGGCAGCGGCTGTGTAGAACGAAAACACAAATCCTCAGGGGTGTGAGCGTTTCGAGATGAGTCGTATACAGGAAAATGTTGGTCGTCAGTGACCGTGTGGCCTAATGGATAAGGCGTCGGACGTCGGATCTGAAGATTACAGGTTCGAATGCTGTCACGCTTGTGTTTTTCCAGTTCTGAAAAAGAAACATAACGTTTTAATGTAGCAATTGAGCAGTACGAAACCGTCTGAATGTTGCTGTTGACCATATTTTGCTTGGAGATGCTCTTGAGCTTGAAACACACACAACAAGACCGGTGTTAACTAGCGAAATGGTCGGCAGAGTGCCGACACAGCGAGTTTTGACTATCACTTGCACATCTAAAACCACGTCGGAAAGTAACTCGTTCATTTACATTTTATAGATGTATTTCTCACATATCTCAGAGCCTCTCGCGATATTTGTCGTCGCCGCCGCCGCCGCCGCTTCTGCAGAAGTAGCAAATGGCAATCGTAGCAAATGCGGCGAAGGACGCCCTGCCTTCGATTCCGAATGCACAAAGTGTGTGGTCTTGTTTCTCAGTCTATATTTGGTCGGTCACGTCAGAGGTTGAATGTAACGAATGGGTGGGAAAGAGCAAGGGGCAGCGGCTGTGTAGAACGAAAACACAAATCCTCAGGGGTGTGAGCGTTTCGAGATGAGTCGTATACATGTAAACGTTGGTCGTCAGTGACCGTGTGGCCTAATGGATAAGGCGTCGGACTTCGGATCTGAAGATTACAGGTTCGAATGTTGTCACGCTTGTGTTTCTCCAGTTCTGAAAAAGAAACATAACGTTTTAATGTAGCAATTGAGCAGTACGAAACCGTCTGAATGTTGCTGTTGAACATTGTTTGCTTGCAGATGCTCTTGAGCTTGAAACACACACAACAAGACCGGTGTTAACTAGCGAAATGGTCGGCAGAGTGCCGACACTGCGAGTTTTGACTATCACTTGCACATCTAAAACAACGTCGGAAAGTAACTCGTTCGGCTTTTGAGTCACATAAAGTATGTGTGTGAATTTTGACGCCACTAGCTCTGCATGTTGTCATGCAATTTCTTTACCTCTCAGAAATAATTATGACATAAAAGTGAAGTACGTGACGAGTGTGACGTTAGGAAAACATTAGGCATCATGGAGAGATTCTGTATGGGACCACCCAACCCAAACGAGTACTGTGTGACGTGCTACCCGGGAGGTATTCACCGAGGTAGCCGGCTAGCTCAGTCGGTAGAGCGTCAGACTCTTAATCCCAGGGTCGTGGGTTCGAGCCAGACGCTGTGGGAACGGAATTTTGTTCCGCTGCAGGTGTAAATTAACGTTTTTTTGATTAACGAGATTAAATGGAAATAGCAACTTTAAACTTTGCCTACGTCTCTGTCAGTCGCAAGGAAACTGTATTTGAAGGTGAAGGTGATTTTGTAGACATGTGTGAAAGACATGTTCTGAAATGCAAGTGTTGTTGTTTGGACAGCACATCGGTTACGTGTCAGATGTGTAGCCAAGCAGTAATTTGTCGCCATAGCTGCAAATATTAGCCGGTAATATGAAGTGTTGTCAGCTAAAGTCTGATGGTGCAGACGACCGTAAGGACGAAGTACCCAAGAGTACCGCTAGGCCGCGCCTCTTTAGCTCAGTGGTAGAGCACTGGTCTAATAAACCAGGGGTCGTAAGTTCCATACTCACAGGAGAAAGATGAATTTTGGAAATCAGTTGCGCGTCGTGGCCGTATAGCAAACAGTACCTGTGATGACGAACAATTAGCGACAGGCGTTTTTTTAAGAATTACTCTCAGATGCGATTAAGGCGAATGGCGCAGATAAAGCATTTGCCAAAGCGGTACAGCATAAGGTGGGACGAGGCAGTCTGAATTACATTTTATAGATGTATTTCTCACATATCTCAGAGCCTCTCGCGATATTCGTCGTCGTCGTCGTCGTCGTCGTCGTCGTCGTCGTCGTCGTCGCCGCCGCCGCTTCTTCAGAAGTAGCAAATGGCAATCGTAGCAAATGCGGCGAGGGACGCCCTGCCTTCGATTCCGAATGCACAAAGTGTGTGGTCTTGTTTCTCAGTCTATATTTGGTCGGTCACGTCAGAGGTTGAATGTAACGAATGGGTGGGAAAGAGCAAGGGGCAGCGGCTGTGTAGAACGAAAACACAAATCCTCAGGGGTGTGAGCGTTTCGAGATGAGTCGTATACATGTAAACGTTGGTCGTCAGTGACCGTGTGGCCTAATGGATAAGGCGTCGGACTTCGGATCTGAAGATTACAGGTTCGAATGTTGTCACGCTTGTGTTTCTCCAGTTCTGAAAAAGAAACATAACGTTTTAATGTAGCAATTGAGCAGTACGAAACCGTCTGAATGTTGCTGTTGAACATTGTTTGCTTGCAGATGCTCTTGAGCTTGAAACACACACAACAAGACCGGTGTTAACTAGCGAAATGGTCGGCAGAGTGCCGACACTGCGAGTTTTGACTATCACTTGCACATCTAAAACAACGTCGGAAAGTAACTCGTTCGGCTTTTGAGTCACATAAAGTATGTGTGTGAATTTTGACGCCACTAGCTCTGCATGTTGTCATGCAATTTCTTTACCTCTCAGAAATAATTATGACATAAAAGTGAAGTACGTGACGAGTGTGACGTTAGGAAAACATTAGGCATCATGGAGAGATTCTGTATGGGACCACCCAACCCAAACGAGTACTGTGTGACGTGCTACCCGGGAGGTATTCACCGAGGTAGCCGGCTAGCTCAGTCGGTAGAGCGTCAGACTCTTAATCCCAGGGTCGTGGGTTCGAGCCAGACGCTGTGGGAACGGAATTTTGTTCCGCTGCAGGTGTAAATTAACGTTTTTCTGATTAACGAGATTAAATGGAAATAGCAACTTTAAACTTTGCCTACGTCTCTGTCAGTCGCAAGGAAACTGTATTTGAAGGTGAAGGTGATTTTGTAGACATGTGTGAAAGACATGTTCTGAAATGCAAGTGTTGTTGTTTGGACAGCACATCGGTTACGTGTCAGATGTGTAGCCAAGCAGTAATTTGTCGCCATAGCTGCAAATATTAGCCGGTAATATGAAGTGTTGTCAGCTAAAGTCTGATGGTGCAGACGACCGTAAGGACGAAGTACCCAAGAGTACCGCTAGGCCGCGCCTCTTTAGCTCAGTGGTAGAGCACTGGTCTAATAAACCAGGGGTCGTAAGTTCCATACTCACAGGAGAAAGATGAATTTTGGAAATCAGTTGCGCGTCGTGGCCGTATAGCAAACAGTACCTGTGATGACGAACAATTAGCGACAGGCGTTTTTTTAAGAATTACTCTCAGATGCGATTAAGGCGAATGGCGCAGATAAAGCATTTGCCAAAGCGGTACAGCATAAGGTGGGACGAGGCAGTCTGAATTACATTTTATAAATGTATTTCTCACATATCTCAGAGCCTCTCGCGATATTCGTCGTCGTCGTCGTCGTCGTCGTCGTCGTCGTCGTCGTCGTCGTCGTCGTCGTCGCCGCCGCCGCTTCTTCAGAAGTAGCAAATGGCAATCGTAGCAAATGCGGCGAGGGACGCCCTGCCTTCGATTCCGAATGCACAAAGTGTGTGGTCTTGTTTCTCAGTCTATATTTGGTCGGTCACGTCAGAGGTTGAATGTAACGAATGGGTGGGAAAGAGCAAGGGGCAGCGGCTGTGTAGAACGAAAACACAAATCCTCAGGGGTGTGAGCGTTTCGAGATGAGTCGTATACATGTAAATGTTGGTCGTCAGTGACCGTGTGGCCTAATGGATAAGGCGTCGGACGTCGGATCTGAAGATTACAGGTTCGAATGCTGTCACGCTTGTGTTTTTCCAGTTCTGAAAAAGAAACATAACGTTTTAATGTAGCAATTGAGCTGTACGAAACCGTCTGAATGTTGCTGTTGACCATATTTTGCTTGGAGATGCTCTTGAGCTTGAAACACACACAACAAGACCGGTGTTAACTAGCGAAATGGTCGGCAGAGTGCCGACACAGCGAGTTTTGACTATCACTTGCACATCTAAAACAACGTCGGAAAGTAACTCGTTCGGCTTTTGAGTCACATAAAGTATGTGTGTGAATTTTGACGCCACTAGCTCTGCATGTTGTCATGCAATTTCTTTACCTCTCAGAAATGATTATGACATAAAAGTGAAGTACGTGACGAGTGTGACGTTAGGAAAACATTAGGCATCATGGAGAGATTCTGTATGGGACCACCCAACCCAAACGAGTACTGTGTGACGTGCTACCCGGGAGGTATTCACTGAGGTAGCCGGCTAGCTCAGTCGGTAGAGCGTCAGACTCTTAATCCCAGGGTCGTGGGTTCGAGCCAGACGCTGTGGGAACGGAATTTTGTTCCGCTGCAGGTGTAAATTAACGTTTTTCTGATTAACGAGATTAAATGGAAATAGCAACTTTAAACTTTGCCTACGTCTCTGTCAGTCGCAAGGAAACTGTATTTGAAGGTGAAGGTGATTTTGTAGACATGTGTGAAAGACATGTTCTGAAATGCAAGTGTTGTTGTTTGGACAGCACATCGGTTACGTGTCAGATGTGTAGCCAAGCAGTAATTTGTCGCCATAGCTGCAAATATTAGCCGGTAATATGAAGTGTTGTCAGCTAAAGTCTGATGATGCAGACGACCGTAAGGACGAAGTACCCAAGAGTACCGCTAGGCCGCGCCTCTTTAGCTCAGTGGTAGAGCACTGGTCTAATAAACCAGGGGTCGTAAGTTCCATACTCACAGGAGAAAGATGAATTTTGGAAATCAGTTGCGCGTCGTGGCCGTATAGCAAACAGTACCTGTGATGACGAACAATTAGCGACAGGCGTTTTTTTAAGAATTACTCTCAGATGCGATTAAGGCGAATGGCGCAGATAAAGCATTTGCCAAAGCGGTACAGCATAAGGTGGGACGAGGCAGTCTGAATTACATTTTATAGATGTATTTCTCACATATCTCAGAGCCTCTCGCGATATTTGTCGTCGTCGTCGCCGCCGCCGCTTCTTCAGAAGTAGCAAATGGCAATCGTAACAAATGCGGCGAGGGACGCCCTGCCTTCGATTCCGAATGCACAAAGTGTGTGGTCTTGTTTCTCAGTCTATATTTGGTCGGTCACGTCAGAGGTTGAATGTAACGAATGGGTGGGAAAGAGCAAGGGGCAGCGGCTGTGTAGAACGAAAACACAAATCCTCAGGGGTGTGAGCGTTTCGAGATGAGTCGTATACATGTAAATGTTGGTCGTCAGTGACCGTGTGGCCTAATGGATAAGGCGTCGGACGTCGGATCTGAAGATTACAGGTTCGAATGCTGTCACGCTTGTGTTTTTCCAGTTCTGAAAAAGAAACATAACGTTTTAATGTAGCAATTGAGCAGTACGAAACCGTCTGAATGTTGCTGTTGACCATATTTTGCTTGGAGATGCTCTTGAGCTTGAAACACACACAACAAGACCGGTGTTAACTAGCGAAATGGTCGGCAGAGTGCCGACACAGCGAGTTTTGACTATCACTTGCACATCTAAAACAACGTCGGAAAGTAACTCGTTCATTTACATTTTATAGATGTATTTCTCACATATCTCAGAGCCTCTCGCGATATTTGTCGTCGCCGCCGCCGCCGCCGCTTCTGCAGAAGTAGCAAATGGCAATCGTAGCAAATGCGGCGAGGGACGCCCTGCCTTCGATTCCGAATGCACAAAGTGTGTGGTCTTGTTTCTCAGTCTATATTTGGTCGGTCACGTCAGAGGTTGAATGTAACGAATGGGTGGGAAAGAGCAAGGGGCAGCGGCTGTGTAGAACGAAAACACAAATCCTCAGGGGTGTGAGCGTTTCGAGATGAGTCGTATACATGTAAATGTTGGTCGTCAGTGACCGTGTGGCCTAATGGATAAGGCGTCGGACGTCGGATCTGAAGATTACAGGTTCGAATGCTGTCACGCTTGTGTTTTTCCAGTTCTGAAAAAGAAACATAACGTTTTAATGTAGCAATTGAGCTGTACGAAACCGTCTGAATGTTGCTGTTGACCATATTTTGCTTGGAGATGCTCTTGAGCTTGAAACACACACAACAAGACCGGTGTTAACTAGCGAAATGGTCGGCAGAGTGCCGACACAGCGAGTTTTGACTATCACTTGCACATCTAAAACAACGTCGGAAAGTAACTCGTTCGGCTTTTGAGTCACATAAAGTATGTGTGTGAATTTTGACGCCACTAGCTCTGCATGTTGTCATGCAATTTCTTTACCTCTCAGAAATGATTATGACATAAAAGTGAAGTACGTGACGAGTGTGACGTTAGGAAAACATTAGGCATCATGGAGAGATTCTGTATGGGACCACCCAACCCAAACGAGTACTCTGTGACGTGCTACCCGGGAGGTATTCACTGAGGTAGCCGGCTAGCTCAGTCGGTAGAGCGTCAGACTCTTAATCCCAGGGTCGTGGGTTCGAGCCAGACGCTGTGGGAACGGAATTTTGTTCCGCTGCAGGTGTAAATTAACGTTTTTCTGATTAACGAGATTAAATGGAAATAGCAACTTTAAACTTTGCCTACGTCTCTGTCAGTCGCAAGGAAACTGTATTTGAAGGTGAAGGTGATTTTGTAGACATGTGTGAAAGACATGTTCTGAAATGCAAGTGTTGTTGTTTGGACAGCACATCGGTTACGTGTCAGATGTGTAGCCAAGCAGTAATTTGTCGCCATAGCTGCAAATATTAGCCGGTAATATGAAGTGTTGTCAGCTAAAGTCTGATGATGCAGACGACCGTAAGGACGAAGTACCCAAGAGTACCGCTAGGCCGCGCCTCTTTAGCTCAGTGGTAGAGCACTGGTCTAATAAACCAGGGGTCGTAAGTTCCATACTCACAGGAGAAAGATGAATTTTGGAAATCAGTTGCGCGTCGTGGCCGTATAGCAAACAGTACCTGTGATGACGAACAATTAGCGACAGGCGTTTTTTTAAGAATTACTCTCAGATGCGATTAAGGCGAATGGCGCAGATAAAGCATTTGCCAAAGCGGTACAGCATAAGGTGGGACGAGGCAGTCTGAATTACATTTTATAGATGTATTTCTCACATATCTCAGAGCCTCTCGCGATATTCGTCGTCGTCGTCGTCGTCGTCGTCGTCGTCGTCGTCGTCGTCGCCGCCGCCGCTTCTTCAGAAGTAGCAAATGGCAATCGTAACAAATGCGGCGAGGGACGCCCTGCCTTCGATTCCGAATGCACAAAGTGTGTGGTCTTGTTTCTCAGTCTATATTTGGTCGGTCACGTCAGAGGTTGAATGTAACGAATGGGTGGGAAAGAGCAAGGGGCAGCGGCTGTGTAGAACGAAAACACAAATCCTCAGGGGTGTGAGCGTTTCGAGATGAGTCGTATACATGTAAATGTTGGTCGTCAGTGACCGTGTGGCCTAATGGATAAGGCGTCGGACTTTGGATCTGAAGATTACAGGTTCGAATGCTGTCACGCTTGTGTTTTTCCAGTTCTGAAAAAGAAACATAACGTTTTAATGTAGCAATTGAGCAGTACGAAACCGTCTGAATGTTGCTGTTGACCATATTTTGCTTGGAGATGCTCTTGAGCTTGAAACACACACAACAAGACCGGTGTTAACTAGCGAAATGGTCGGCAGAGTGCCGACACAGCGAGTTTTGACTATCACTTGCACATCTAAAACAACGTCGGAAAGTAACTCGTTCATTTACATTTTATAGATGTATTTCTCACATATCTCAGAGCCTCTCGCGATATTTGTCGTCGCCGCCGCCGCCGCCGCTTCTGCAGAAGTAGCAAATGGCAATCGTAGCAAATGCGGCGAGGGACGCCCTGCCTTCGATTCCGAATGCACAAAGTGTGTGGTCTTGTTTCTCAGTCTATATTTGGTCGGTCACGTCAGAGGTTGAATGTAACGAATGGGTGGGAAAGAGCAAGGGGCAGCGGCTGTGTAGAACGAAAACACAAATCCTCAGGGGTGTGAGCGTTTCGAGATGAGTCGTATACATGTAAATGTTGGTCGTCAGTGACCGTGTGGCCTAATGGATAAGGCGTCGGACGTCGGATCTGAAGATTACAGGTTCGAATGCTGTCACGCTTGTGTTTTTCCAGTTCTGAAAAAGAAACATAACGTTTTAATGTAGCAATTGAGCAGTACGAAACCGTCTGAATGTTGCTGTTGACCATTTTTTGCTTGGAGATGCTCTTGAGCTTGAAACACACACAACAAGACCGGTGTTAACTAGCGAAATGGTCGGCAGAGTGCCGACACAGCGAGTTTTGACTATCACTTGCACATCTAAAACAACGTCGGAAAGTAACTCGTTCGGCTTTTGAGTCACATAAAGTATGTGTGTGAATTTTGACGCCACTAGCTCTGCATGTTGTCATGCAATTTCTTTACCTCTCAGAAATGATTATGACATAAAAGTGAAGTACGTGACGAGTGTGACGTTAGGAAAACATTAGGCATCATGGAGAGATTCTGTATGGGACCACCCAACCCAAACGAGTACTGTGTGACGTGCTACCCGGGAGGTATTCACCGAGGTAGCCGGCTAGCTCAGTCGGTAGAGCGTCAGACTCTTAATCCCAGGGTCGTGGGTTCGAGCCAGACGCTGTGGGAACGGAATTTTGTTCCGCTGCAGGTGTAAATTAACGTTTTTCTGATTAACGAGATTAAATGGAAATAGCAACTTTAAACTTTGCCTACGTCTCTGTCAGTCGCAAGGAAGCTGTATTTGAAGGTGAAGGTGATTTTGTAGACATGTGTGAAAGACATGTTCTGAAATGCAAGTGTTGTTGTTTGGACAGCACATCGGTTACGTGTCAGATGTGTAGCCAAGCAGTAATTTGTCGCCATAGCTGCAAATATTAGCCGGTAATATGAAGTGTTGTCAGCTAAAGTCTGATGATGCAGACGACCGTAAGGACGAAGTACCCAAGAGTACCGCTAGGCCGCGCCTCTTTAGCTCAGTGGTAGAGCACTGGTCTAATAAACCAGGGGTCGTAAGTTCCATACTCACAGGAGAAAGATGAATTTTGGAAATCAGTTGCGCGTCGTGGCCGTATAGCAAACAGTACCTGTGATGACGAACAATTAGCGACAGGCGTTTTTTTAAGAATTACTCTCAGATGCGATTAAGGCGAATGGCGCAGATAAAGCATTTGCCAAAGCGGTACAGCATAAGGTGGGACGAGGCAGTCTGAATTACATTTTATAGATGTATTTCTCACATATCTCAGAGCCTCTCGCGATATTCGTCGTCGTCGTCGTCGTCGTCGTCGTCGTCGTCGTCGTCGTCGTCGCCGCCGCCGCTTCTTCAGAAGTAGCAAATGGCAATCGTAGCAAATGCGGCGAGGGACGCCCTGCCTTCGATTCCGAATGCACAAAGTGTGTGGTCTTGTTTCTCAGTCTATATTTGGTCGGTCACGTCAGAGGTTGAATGTAACGAATGGGTGGGAAAGAGCAAGGGGCAGCGGCTGTGTAGAACGAAAACACAAATCCTCAGGGGTGTGAGCGTTTCGAGATGAGTCGTATACATGTAAATGTTGGTTGTCAGTGACCGTGTGGCCTAATGGATAAGGCGTCGGACGTCGGATCTGAAGATTACAGGTTCGAATGCTGTCACGCTTGTGTTTTTCCAGTTCTGAAAAAGAAACATAACGTTTTAATGTAGCAATTGAGCAGTACGAAACCGTCTGAATGTTGCTGTTGACCATATTTTGCTTGGAGATGCTCTTGAGCTTGAAACACACACAACAAGACCGGTGTTAACTAGCGAAATGGTCGGCAGAGTGCCGACACAGCGAGTTTTGACTATCACTTGCACATCTAAAACAACGTCGGAAAGTAACTCGTTCATTTACATTTTATAGATGTATTTCTCACATATCTCAGAGCCTCTCGCGATATTTGTCGTCGCCGCCGCCGCCGCCGCTTCTGCAGAAGTAGCAAATGGCAATCGTAGCAAATGCGGCGAGGGACGCCCTGCCTTCGATTCGGAATGCACAAAGTGTGTGGTCTTGTTTCTCAGTCTATATTTGGTCGGTCACGTCAGAGGTTGAATGTAACGAATGGGTGGGAAAGAGCAAGGGGCAGCGGCTGTGTAGAACGAAAACACAAATCCTCAGGGGTGTGAGCGTTTCGAGATGAGTCGTATACATGTAAACGTTGGTCGTCAGTGACCGTGTGGCCTAATGGATAAGGCGTCGGACTTCGGATCTGAAGATTACAGGTTCGAATGTTGTCACGCTTGTGTTTCTCCAGTTCTGAAAAAGAAACATAACGTTTTAATGTAGCAATTGAGCAGTACGAAACCGTCTGAATGTTGCTGTTGAACATTGTTTGCTTGCAGATGCTCTTGAGCTTGAAACACACACAACAAGACCGGTGTTAACTAGCGAAATGTTCGGCAGAGTGCCGACACAGCGAGTTTTGACTATCACTTGCACATCTAAAACAACGTCGAAAAGTAACTCGTTCGGCTTTTGAGTCACATAAAGTATGTGTGTGAATTTTGACGCCACTAGCTCTGCATGTTGTCATGCAATTTCTTTACCTCTCAGAAATGATTATGACATAAAAGTGAAGTACGTGACGAGTGTGACGTTAGGAAAACATTAGGCATCATGGAGAGATTCTGTATGGGACCACCCAACCCAAACGAGTACTGTGTGACGTGCTACCCGGGAGGTATTCACCGAGGTAGCCGGCTATCTCAGTCGGTAGAGCGTCAGACTCTTAATCCCAGGGTCATGGGTTCGAGCCAGACGCTGGGCGGAACGGAATTTAGTTCCGCTGCAGGTGTAAATTACCGTTTTTCTGATTAACGAGATTTGATGGAAATAGCAACTTTAAACTTTGCCTACGTCTCTGTCAGCCGCAAGGAAACTGTATTTGAAGGTGAAGGTGATTTTGTAGACATGTGTAAAAGACATGTTCTGAAATGCAAGTGTTGTTGTTTGGAGAGCACATCGGTTACGTGTCAGATGTGTAGCCAAGCAGTAATTTGTCGAAATAGCTGCAAATATTAGCCGGTAATATGAAGTGTTGTCAGCTAAAGTCTGATGATGCAGACGACCGTAAGGACGAAGTACCCAAGAGTACCGCTAGGCCGCGCCTCTTTAGCTCAGTGGTAGAGCACTGGTCTAATAAACCATGGGTCGTATGTTCCATCCTCACAGGAGAAAGATGAATTTTGGAAATCAGTTGCGCGTCGTGGCCGTATAGCAAACAGTTCCTGTGATGACGAACAATTAGCGACAGGCGTTTTTTTAAGAATTACTCTCAGATGCGATTAAGGCGAATGGCGCAGATAAAGCATTTGCCAAAGCGGTACAGCATAAGGTGGGACGAGGCAGTCTGAATTACATTTTATAGATGTATTTCTCACATATCTCAGAGCCTCTCGCGATATTTGTCGTCGCCGCTGCCGCCGCCGCTTCTGCAGAAGTAGCAAATGGCAATCGTAGCAAATGCGGCGAGGGACGCCCTGCCTTCGATTCCGAATGCACAAAGTGTGTGGTCTTGTTTCTCAGTCAATATTTGGTCGGTCACGTCAGAGGTTGAATGTAACGAATGGGTGGGAAAGAGCAAGGGGCAGCGGCTGTGTAGAACGAAAACACAAATCCTCAGGGGTGTGAGCGTTTCGAGATGAGTCGTATACATGTAAATGTTGGTCGTCAGTGACCGTGTGGCCTAATGGATATGGCGTCGGACTTCGGATCTGAAGATTACAGGTTCGAATGCTGTCACGCTTGTGTTTTTCCAGTTCTGAAAAAGAAACATAACGTTTTAATGTAGCAATTGAGCAGTACGAAACCGTCTGAATGTTGCTGTTGACCATTTTTTGCTTGGAGATGCTCTTGAGCTTGAAACACACACAACAAGACCGGTGTTAACTAGCGAAATGGTCGGCAGAGTGCCGACACAGCGAGTTTTGACTATCACTTGCACATCTAAAACAACGTCGGAAAGTAACTCGTTCGGCTTTTGAGTCACATAAAGTATGTGTGTTAATTTTGACGCCACTAGCTCTGCATGTTGTCATGCAATTTCTTTACCTCTCAGAAATGATTATGACATAAAAGTGAAGTACGTGACGAGTGTGACGTTAGGAAAACATTAGGCATCATGGAGAGATTCTGTATGGGACCACCCACCCCAAACGAGTACAGTGTGACGTGCTACCCGGGAGGTATTCACCGAGGTAGCCGGCTAGCTCAGTCGGTAGAGCGTCAGACTCTTAATCCCAGGGTCATGGGTTCGAGCCAGACGCTGGGCGGAACGGAATTTTGTTCCGCTGCAGGTGTAAATTACCGTTTTTCTGATTAACGAGATTTAATGGAAATAGCAACTTTAAACTTTGCCTACGTCTCTGTCAGTCGCAAGGAAGCTGTATTTGAAGGTGAAGGTGATTTTGTAGACATGTGTGAAAGACATGTTCTGAAATGCAAGTGTTGTTGTTTGGACAGCACATCGGTTACGTGTCAGATGTGTAGCCAAGCAGTAATTTCTCGCCATAGCTGCAAATATTAGCCGGTAATATGAAGTGTTGTCAGCTAAAGTCTGATGATGCAGACGACCGTAAGGACGAAGTACCCAAAAGTACCGCTAGGCCGCGCCTCTTTAGCTCAGTGGTAGAGCACTGGTCTAAGAAACCAGGGGTCGTAAGTTCCATCCTCACAGGAGAAAGATGAATTTCGGAAATCAGTTGCGCGTCGTGGCCGTATAGCAAACAGTACCTGTGATGACGAACAATTAGCGAAAGGCGTTTTTTTAAGAATTACTCTCAGATGCGATTAAGGCGAATGGCGCAGATAAAGCATTTGCCAAAGCGGTACAGCATAAGGTGGGACGAGGCAGTCTGAATTACATTTTATAGATGTATTTCTCACATATCTCAGAGCCTCTCGCGATATTCGTCGTCGTCGTCGTCGTCGTCGTCGCCGCCGCCGCCGCTTCTGCAGAAGTAGCAAATGGCAATCGTAGCAAATGCGGCGAGGGACGCCCTGCCTTCGATTCCGAATGCACAAAGTGTGTGGTCTTGTTTCTCAGTCAATATTTGGTCGGTCACGTCAGAGGTTGAATGTAACGAATGGGTGGGAAAGAGCAAGGGGCAGCGGCTGTGTAGAACGAAAACACAAATCCTCAGGGGTGTGAGCGTTTCGAGATGAGTCGTATACATGTAAATGTTGGTCGTCAGTGACCGTGTGGCCTAATGGATAAGGCGTCGGACTTCGGATCTGAAGATTACAGGTTCGAATGCTGTCACGCTTGTGTTTTTCCAGTTCTGAAAAAGAAACATAACGTTTTAATGTAGCAATTGAGCAGTACGAAACCGTCTGAATGTTGCTGTTGACCATTTTTTGCTTGGAGATGCTCTTGAGCTTGAAACACACACAACAAGACCGGTGTTAACTAGCGAAATGGTCGGCAGAGTGCCGACACAGCGAGTTTTGACTATCACTTGCACATCTAAAACAACGTCGGAAAGTAACTCGTTCGGCTTTTGAGTCACATAAAGTATGTGTGTTAATTTTGACGCCACTAGCTCTGCATGTTGTCATGCAATTTCTTTACCTCTCAGAAATGATTATGACATAAAAGTGAAGTACGTGACGAGTGTGACGTTAGGAAAACATTAGGCATCATGGAGAGATTCTGTATGGGACCACCCACCCCAAACGAGTACAGTGTGACGTGCTACCCGGCAGGTATTCACCGAGGTAGCCGGCTAGCTCAGTCGGTAGAGCGTCAGACTCTTAATCCCAGGGTCATGGGTTCGAGCCAGACGCTGGGCGGAACGGAATTTTGTTCCGCTGCAGGTGTAAATTACCGTTTTTCTGATTAACGAGATTTAATGGAAATAGCAACTTTAAACTTTGCCTACGTCTCTGTCAGTCGCAAGGAAGCTGTATTTGAAGGTGAAGGTGATTTTGTAGACATGTGTGAAAGACATGTTCTGAAATGCAAGTGTTGTTGTTTGGACAGCACATCGGTTACGTGTCAGATGTGTAGCCAAGCAGTAATTTCTCGCCATAGCTGCAAATATTAGCCGGTAATATGAAGTGTTGTCAGCTAAAGTCTGATGATGCAGACGACCGTAAGGACGAAGTACCCAAAAGTACCGCTAGGCCGCGCCTCTTTAGCTCAGTGGTAGAGCACTGGTCTAAGAAACCAGGGGTCGTAAGTTCCATCCTCACAGGAGAAAGATGAATTTCGGAAATCAGTTGCGCGTCGTGGCCGTATAGCAAACAGTACCTGTGATGACGAACAATTAGCGAAAGGCGTTTTTTTAAGAATTACTCTCAGATGCGATTAAGGCGAATGGCGCAGATAAAGCATTTGCCAAAGCGGTACAGCATAAGGTGGGACGAGGCAGTCTGAATTACATTTTATAGATGTATTTCTCACATATCTCAGAGCCTCTCGCGATATTCGTCGTCGTCGTCGTCGTCGTCGTCGTCGTCGTCGTCGCCGCCGCCGCCGCTTCTGCAGAAGTAGCAAATGGCAATCGTAGCAAATGCGGCGAGGGACGCCCTGCCTTCGATTCCGAATGCACAAAGTGTGTGGTCTTGTTTCTCAGTCTATATTTGGTCGGTCACGTCAGAGGTTGAATGTAACGAATGGGTGGGAAAGAGCAAGGGGCAGCGGCTGTGTAGAACGAAAACACAAATCCTCAGGGGTGTGAGCGTTTCGAGATGAGTCGTATACATGTAAATGTTGGTCGTCAGTGACCGTGTGGCCTAATGGATAAGGCGTCGGACTTCGGATCTGAAGATTACAGGTTCGAATGCTGTCACGCTTGTGTTTTTCCAGTTCTGAAAAAGAAACATAACGTTTTAATGTAGCAATTGAGCAGTACGAAACCGTCTGAATGTTGCTGTTGACCATTTTTTGCTTGGAGATGCTCTTGAGCTTGAAACACACACAACAAGACCGGTGTTAACTAGCGAAATGGTCGGCAGAGTGCCGACACAGCGAGTTTTGACTATCACTTGCACATCTAAAACAACGTCGGAAAGTAACTCGTTCGGCTTTTGAGTCACATAAAGTATGTGTGTTAATTTTGACGCCACTAGCTCTGCATGTTGTCATGCAATTTCTTTACCTCTCAGAAATGATTATGACATAAAAGTGAAGTACGTGACGAGTGTGACGTTAGGAAAACATTAGGCATCATGGAGAGATTCTGTATGGGACCACCCACCCCAAACGAGTACAGTGTGACGTGCTACCCGGCAGGTATTCACCGAGGTAGCCGGCTAGCTCAGTCGGTAGAGCGTCAGACTCTTAATCCCAGGGTCATGGGTTCGAGCCAGACGCTGGGCGGAACGGAATTTTGTTCCGCTGCAGGTGTAAATTACCGTTTTTCTGATTAACGAGATTTAATGGAAATAGCAACTTTAAACTTTGCCTACGTCTCTGTCAGTCGCAAGGAAGCTGTATTTGAAGGTGAAGGTGATTTTGTAGACATGTGTGAAAGACATGTTCTGAAATGCAAGTGTTGTTGTTTGGACAGCACATCGGTTACGTGTCAGATGTGTAGCCAAGCAGTAATTTCTCGCCATAGCTGCAAATATTAGCCGGTAATATGAAGTGTTGTCAGCTAAAGTCTGATGATGCAGACGACCGTAAGGACGAAGTACCCAAAAGTACCGCTAGGCCGCGCCTCTTTAGCTCAGTGGTAGAGCACTGGTCTAAGAAACCAGGGGTCGTAAGTTCCATCCTCACAGGAGAAAGATGAATTTTGGAAATCAGTTGCGCGTCGTGGCCGTATAGCAAACAGTACCTGTGATGACGAACAATTAGCGAAAGGCGTTTTTTTAAGAATTACTCTCAGATGCGATTAAGGCGAATGGCGCAGATAAAGCATTTGCCAAAGCGGTACAGCATAAGGTGGGACGAGGCAGTCTGAATTACATTTTATAGATGTATTTCTCACATATCTCAGAGCCTCTCGCGATATTCGTCGTCGTCGTCGTCGTCGTCGTCGTCGTCGCCGCCGCCGCCGCTTCTGCAGAAGTAGCAAATGGCAATCGTAGCAAATGCGGCGAGGGACGCCCTGCCTTCGATTCCGAATGCACAAAGTGTGTGGTCTTGTTTCTCAGTCAATATTTGGTCGGTCACGTCAGAGGTTGAATGTAACGAATGGGTGGGAAAGAGCAAGGGGCAGCGGCTGTGTAGAACGAAAACACAAATCCTCAGGGGTGTGAGCGTTTCGAGATGAGTCGTATACATGTAAATGTTGGTCGTCAGTGATCGTGTGGCCTAATGGATATGGCGTCGGACTTCGGATCTGAAGATTACAGGTTCGAATGCTGTCACGCTTGTGTTTTTCCAGTTCTGAAAAAGAAACATAACGTTTTAATGTAGCAATTGAGCAGTACGAAACCGTCTGAATGTTGCTGTTGACCATTTTTTGCTTGGAGATGCTCTTGAGCTTGAAACACACACAACAAGACCGGTGTTAACTAGCGAAATGGTCGGCAGAGTGCCGACACAGCGAGTTTTGACTATCACTTGCACATCTAAAACAACGTCGGAAAGTAACTCGTTCGGCTTTTGAGTCACATAAAGTATGTGTGTTAATTTTGACACCACTAGCTCTGCATGTTGTCATGCAATTTCTTTACCTCTCAGAAATGATTATGACATAAAAGTGAAGTACGTGACGAGTGTGACGTTAGGAAAACATTAGGCATCATGGAGAGATTCTGTATGGGACCACCCACCCCAAACGAGTACAGTGTGACGTGCTACCCGGCAGGTATTCACCGAGGTAGCCGGCTAGCTCAGTCGGTAGAGCGTCAGACTCTTAATCCCAGGGTCATGGGTTCGAGCCAGACGCTGGGCGGAACGGAATTTTGTTCCGCTGCAGGTGTAAATTACTGTTTTTCTGATTAACGAGATTTAATGGAAATAGCAACTTTAAACTTTGCCTACGTCTCTGTCAGTCGCAAGGAAGCTGTATTTGAAGGTGAAGGTGATTTTGTAGACATGTGTGAAAGACATGTTCTGAAATGCAAGTGTTGTTATTTGGACAGCACATCGGTTACGTGTCAGATGTGTAGCCAAGCAGTAATTTCTCGCCATAGCTGCAAATATTAGCCGGTAATATGAAGTGTTGTCAGCTAAAGTCTGATGATGCAGACGACCGTAAGGACGAAGTACCCAAAAGTACCGCTAGGCCGCGCCTCTTTAGCTCAGTGGTAGAGCACTGGTCTAAGAAACCAGGGGTCGTAAGTTCCATCCTCACAGGAAAAAGATGAATTTTGGAAATCAGTTGCGCGTCGTGGCCGTATAGCAAACAGTACCTGTGATGACGAACAATTAGCGAAAGGCGTTTTTTTAAGAATTACTCTCAGATGCGATTAAGGCGAATGGCGCAGATAAAGCATTTGCCAAAGCGGTACAGCATAAGGTGGGACGAGGCAGTCTGAATTACATTTTATAGATGTATTTCTCACATATCTCAGAGCCTCTCGCGATATTCGTCGTCGTCGTCGTCGTCGTCGTCGCCGCCGCAGCCGCTTCTGCAGAAGTAGCAAATGGCAATCGTAGCAAATGCGGCGAGGGACGCCCTGCCTTCGATTCCGAATGCACAAAGTGTGTGGTCTTGTTTCTCAGTCAATATTTGGTCGGTCACGTCAGAGGTTGAATGTAACGAATGGGTGGGAAAGAGCAAGGGGCAGCGGCTGTGTAGAACGAAAACACAAATCCTCAGGGGTGTGAGCGTTTCGAGATGAGTCGTATACATGTAAATGTTGGTCGTCAGTGATCGTGTGGCCTAATGGATAAGGCGTCGGACTTCGGATCTGAAGATTACAGGTTCGAATGCTGTCACGCTTGTGTTTTTCCAGTTCTGAAAAAGAAACATACCGGTTTAATGTAGCAATTGAGCACTACGAAACCGTCTGAATGGTGCTGTTGACCATTTTTTGCTTGGAGATGCTCTTGAGCTTGAAACACACACAACAAGACCGGTGTTAACTAGCGAAATGGTCGGCAGAGTGCCGACACAGCGAGTTTTGACTATCACTTGCACATCTAAAACAACGTCGGAAAGTAACTCGTTCGGCTTTTGAGTCACATAAAGTATGTGTGTTAATTTTGACGCCACTAGCTCTGCATGTTGTCATGCAATTTCTTTACCTCTCAGAAATGATTATGACATAAAAGTGAAGTACGTGACGAGTGTGACGTTAGGAAAACATTAGGCATCATGGAGAGATTCTGTATGGGACCACCCACCCCAAACGAGTACAGTGTGACGTGCTACCCGGCAGGTATTCACCGAGGTAGCCGGCTAGCTCAGTCGGTAGAGCGTCAGACTCTTAATCCCAGGGTCATGGGTTCGAGCCAGACGCTGGGCGGAACGGAATTTTGTTCCGCTGCAGGTGTAAATTACCGTTTTTCTGATTAACGAGATTTAATGGAAATAGCAACTTTAAACTTTGCCTACGTCTCTGTCAGTCGCAAGGAAGCTGTATTTGAAGGTGAAGGTGATTTTGTAGACATGTGTGAAAGACATGTTCTGAAATGCAAGTGTTGTTGTTTGGACAGCACATCGGTTACGTGTCAGATGTGTAGCCAAGCAGTAATTTGTCGCCATAGCTGCAAATATTATCCGGTAATATGAAGTGTTGTCAGCTAAAGTCTGATGATGCAGACGACCGTAAGGACGAAGTACCCAAAAGTACCGCTAGGCCGCGCCTCTTTAGCTCAGTGGTAGAGCACTGGTCTAAGAAACCAGGGGTCGTAAGTTCCATCCTCACAGGAAAAAGATGAATTTTGGAAATCAGTTGCGCGTCGTGGCCGTATAGCAAACAGTACCTGTGATGACGAACAATTAGCGAAAGGCGTTTTTTTAAGAATTACTCTCAGATGCGATTAAGGCGAATGGCGCAGATAAAGCATTTGCCAAAGCGACACTAGATCGCGTGTTGACGAGGCAGTCTGAATTACATTTTATAGATGTATTTCTCACATATCTCAGAGCCTCTCGCGATATTCGTCGTCGTCGTCGTCGTCGTCGTCGTCGTCGCCGCCGCCGCTTCTGCAGAAGTAGCAAATGGCAATCGTAGCAAATGCGGCGAGGGACGCCCTGCCTTCGATTCCGAATGCACAAAGTGTGTGGTCTTGTTTCTCAGTCAATATTTGGTCGGTCACGTCAGAGGTTGAATGTAACGAATGGGTGGGAAAGAGCAAGGGGCAGCGGCTGTGTAGAACGAAAACACAAATCCTCAGGGGTGTGAGCGTTTCGAGATGAGTCGTATACATGTAAATGTTGGTCGTCAGTGACCGTGTGGCCTAATGGATAAGGCGTCGGACTTCGGATTTGAAGATTACAGGTTCGAATGCTGTCACGCTTGTGTTTTTCCAGTTCTGAAAAAGAAACATAACGTTTTAATGTAGCAATTGAGCAGTACGAAACCGTCTGAATGTTGCTGTTGACCATTTTTTGCTTGGAGATGCTCTTGAGCTTGAAACACACACAACAAGACCGGTGTTAACTAGCGAAATGGTCGGCAGAGTGCCGACACAGCGAGTTTTGACTATCACTTGCACATCTAAAACAACGTCGGAAAGTAACTCGTTCGGCTTTTGAGTCACATAAAGTATGTGTGTTAATTTTGACGCCACTAGCTCTGCATGTTGTCATGCAATTTCTTTACCTCTCAGAAATGATTATGACATAAAAGTGAAGTACGTGACGAGTGTGACGTTAGGAAAACATTAGGCATCATGGAGAGATTCTGTATGGGACCACCCAACCCAAACGAGTACAGTGTGACGTGCTACCCGGCAGGTATTCACCGAGGTAGCCGGCTAGCTCAGTCGGTAGAGCGTCAGACTCTTAATCCCATGGTCATGGGTTCGAGCCAGACGCTGGGCGGAACGGAATTTTGTTCCGCTGCAGGTGTAAATTACCGTTTTTCTGATTAACGAGATTTAATGGAAATAGCAACTTTAAACTTTGCCTACGTCTCTGTCAGTCGCAAGGAAGCTGTATTTGAAGGTGAAGGTGATTTTGTAGACATGTGTGAAAGACATGTTCTGAAATGCAAGTGTTGTTGTTTGGACAGCACATCGGTTACGTGTCAGATGTGTAGCCAAGCAGTAATTTGTCGCCATAGCTGCAAATATTATCCGGTAATATGAAGTGTTGTCAGCTAAAGTCTGATGATGCAGACGACCGTAAGGACGAAGTACCCAAAAGTACCGCTAGGCCGCGCCTCTTTAGCTCAGTGGTAGAGCACTGGTCTAAGAAACCAGGGGTCGTAAGTTCCATCCTCACAGGAAAAAGATGAATTTTGGAAATCAGTTGCGCGTCGTGGCCGTATAGCAAACAGTACCTGTGATGACGAACAATTAGCGAAAGGCGTTTTTTTAAGAATTACTCTCAGATGCGATTAAGGCGAATGGCGCAGATAAAGCATTTGCCAAAGCGGTACAGCATAAGGTAGGGACGAGGCAGTCTGAATTACATTTTATAGATGTATTTCTCACATATCTCAGAGCCTCTCGCGATATTCGTCGTCGTCGTCGTCGTCGTCGTCGTCGTCGTCGTCGCCGCCGCCGCTTCTGCAGAAGTAGCAAATGGCAATCGTAGCAAATGCGGCGAGGGACGCCCTGCCTTCGATTCCGAATGCACAAAGTGTGTGGTCTTGTTTCTCAGTCAATATTTGGTCGGTCACGTCAGAGGTTGAATGTAACGAATGGGTGGGAAAGAGCAAGGGGCAGCGGCTGTGTAGAACGAAAACACAAATCCTCAGGGGTGTGAGCGTTTCGAGATGAGTCGTATACATGTAAATGTTGGTCGTCAGTGACCGTGTGGCCTAATGGATAAGGCGTCGGACTTCGGATTTGAAGATTACAGGTTCGAATGCTGTCACGCTTGTGTTTTTCCAGTTCTGAAAAAGAAACATAACGTTTTAATGTAGCAATTGAGCAGTACGAAACCGTCTGAATGTTGCTGTTGACCATTTTTTGCTTGGAGATGCTCTTGAGCTTGAAACACACACAACAAGACCGGTGTTAACTAGCGAAATGGTCGGCAGAGTGCCGACACAGCGAGTTTTGACTATCACTTGCACATCTAAAACAACGTCGGAAAGTAACTCGTTCGGCTTTTGAGTCACATAAAGTATGTGTGTTAATTTTGACGCCACTAGCTCTGCATGTTGTCATGCAATTTCTTTACCTCTCAGAAATGATTATGACATAAAAGTGAAGTACGTGACGAGTGTGACGTTAGGAAAACATTAGGCATCATGGAGAGATTCTGTATGGGACCACCCAACCCAAACGAGTACAGTGTGACGTGCTACCCGGCAGGTATTCACCGAGGTAGCCGGCTAGCTCAGTCGGTAGAGCGTCAGACTCTTAATCCCATGGTCATGGGTTCGAGCCAGACGCTGGGCGGAACGGAATTTTGTTCCGCTGCAGGTGTAAATTACCGTTTTTCTGATTAACGAGATTTAATGGAAATAGCAACTTTAAACTTTGCCTACGTCTCTGTCAGTCGCAAGGAAGCTGTATTTGAAGGTGAAGGTGATTTTGTAGACATGTGTGAAAGACATGTTCTGAAATGCAAGTGTTGTTGTTTGGACAGCACATCGGTTACGTGTCAGATGTGTAGCCAAGCAGTAATTTGTCGCCATAGCTGCAAATATTATCCGGTAATATGAAGTGTTGTCAGCTAAAGTCTGATGATGCAGACGACCGTAAGGACGAAGTACCCAAAAGTACCGCTAGGCCGCGCCTCTTTAGCTCAGTGGTAGAGCACTGGTCTAAGAAACCAGGGGTCGTAAGTTCCATCCTCACAGGAGAAAGATGAATTTTGGAAATCAGTTGCGCGTCGTGGCCGTATAGCAAACAGTACCTGTGATGACGAACAATTAGCGAAAGGCGTTTTTTTAAGAATTACTCTCAGATGCGATTAAGGCGAATGGCGCAGATAAAGCATTTGCCAAAGCGGTACAGCATAAGGTGGGACGAGGCAGTCTGAATTACATTTTATAGATGTATTTCTCACATATCTCAGAGCCTCTCGCGATATTCGTCGTCGTCGTCGTCGTCGTCGTCGTCGTCGTCGTCGTCGTCGTCGCCGCCGCCGCTTCTGCAGAAGTAGCAAATGGCAATCGTAGCAAATGCGGCGAGGGACGCCCTGCCTTCGATTCCGAATGCACAAAGTGTGTGGTCTTGTTTCTCAGTCAATATTTGGTCGGTCACGTCAGAGGTTGAATGTAACGAATGGGTGGGAAAGAGCAAGGGGCAGCGGCTGTGTAGAACGAAAACACAAATCCTCAGGGGTGTGAGCGTTTCGAGATGAGTCGTATACATGTAAATGTTGGTCGTCAGTGACCGTGTGGCCTAATGGATAAGGCGTCGGACTTCGGATCTGAAGATTACAGGTTCGAATGCTGTCACGCTTGTGTTTTTCCAGTTCTGAAAAAGAAACATAACGTTTTAATGTAGCAATTGAGCAGTACGAAACCGTCTGAATGTTGCTGTTGACCATTTTTTGCTTGGAGATGCTCTTGAGCTTGAAACACACACAACAAGACCGGTGTTAACTAGCGAAATGGTCGGCAGAGTGCCGACACAGCGAGTTTTGACTATCACTTGCACATCTAAAACAACGTCGGAAAGTAACTCGTTCGGCTTTTGAGTCACATAAAGTATGTGTGTTAATTTTGACGCCACTAGCTCTGCATGTTGTCATGCAATTTCTTTACCTCTCAGAAATGATTATGACATAAAAGTGAAGTACGTGACGAGTGTGACGTTAGGAAAACATTAGGCATCATGGAGAGATTCTGTATGGGACCACCCACCCCAAACGAGTACTGTGTGACGTGCTACCCGGCAGGTATTCACCGAGGTAGCCGGCTAGCTCAGTCGGTAGAGCGTCAGACTCTTAATCCCAGGGTCATGGGTTCGAGCCAGACGCTGGGCGGAACGGAATTTTGTTCCGCTGCAGGTGTAAATTACCGTTTTTCTGATTAACGAGATTTAATGGAAATAGCAACTTTAAACTTTGCCTACGTCTCTGTCAGTCGCAAGGAAGCTGTATTTGAAGGTGAAGGTGATTTTGTAGACATGTGTGAAAGACATGTTCTGAAATGCAAGTGTTGTTGTTTGGACAGCACATCGGTTACGTGTCAGATGTGTAGCCAAGCAGTAATTTGTCGCCATAGCTGCAAATATTATCCGGTAATATGAAGTGTTGTCAGCTAAAGTCTGATGATGCAGACGACCGTAAGGACGAAGTACCCAAAAGTACCGCTAGGCCGCGCCTCTTTAGCTCAGTGGTAGAGCACTGGTCTAAGAAACCAGGGGTCGTAAGTTCCATCCTCACAGGAGAAAGATGAATTTTGGAAATCAGTTGCGCGTCGTGGCCGTATAGCAAACAGTACCTGTGATGACGAACAATTAGCGAAAGGCGTTTTTTTAAGAATTACTCTCAGATGCGATTAAGGCGAATGGCGCAGATAAAGCATTTGCCAAAGCGGTACAGCATAAGGTGGGACGAGGCAGTCTGAATTACATTTTATAGATGTATTTCTCACATATCTCAGAGCCTCTCGCGATATTCGTCGTCGTCGTCGTCGTCGTCGTCGTCGTCGTCGCCGCCGCCGCTTCTGCAGAAGTAGCAAATGGCAATCGTAGCAAATGCGGCGAGGGACGCCCTGCCTTCGATTCCGAATGCACAAAGTGTGTGGTCTTGTTTCTCAGTCAATATTTGGTCGGTCACGTCAGAGGTTGAATGTAACGAATGGGTGGGAAAGAGCAAGGGGCAGCGGCTGTGTAGAACGAAAACACAAATCCTCAGGGGTGTGAGCGTTTCGAGATGAGTCGTATACATGTAAATGTTGGTCGTCAGTGACCGTGTGGCCTAATGGATAAGGCGTCGGACTTCGGATCTGAAGATTACAGGTTCGAATGCTGTCACGCTTGTGTTTTTCCAGTTCTGAAAAAGAAACATAACGTTTTAATGTAGCAATTGAGCAGTACGAAACCGTCTGAATGTTGCTGTTGACCATTTTTTGCTTGGAGATGCTCTTGAGCTTGAAACACACACAACAAGACCGGTGTTAACTAGCGAAATGGTCGGCAGAGTGCCGACACAGCGAGTTTTGACTATCACTTGCACATCTAAAACAACGTCGGAAAGTAACTCGTTCGGCTTTTGAGTCACATAAAGTATGTGTGTTAATTTTGACGCCACTAGCTCTGCATGTTGTCATGCAATTTCTTTACCTCTCAGAAATGATTATGACATAAAAGTGAAGTACGTGACGAGTGTGACGTTAGGAAAACATTAGGCATCATGGAGAGATTCTGTATGGGACCACCCACCCCAAACGAGTACTGTGTGACGTGCTACCCGGCAGGTATTCACCGAGGTAGCCGGCTAGCTCAGTCGGTAGAGCGTCAGACTCTTAATCCCAGGGTCATGGGTTCGAGCCAGACGCTGGGCGGAACGGAATTTTGTTCCGCTGCAGGTGTAAATTACCGTTTTTCTGATTAACGAGATTTAATGGAAATAGCAACTTTAAACTTTGCCTACGTCTCTGTCAGTCGCAAGGAAGCTGTATTTGAAGGTGAAGGTGATTTTGTAGACATGTGTGAAAGACATGTTCTGAAATGCAAGTGTTGTTGTTTGGACAGCACATCGGTTACGTGTCAGATGTGTAGCCAAGCAGTAATTTGTCGCCATAGCTGCAAATATTATCCGGTAATATGAAGTGTTGTCAGCTAAAGTCTGATGATGCAGACGACCGTAAGGACGAAGTACCCAAAAGTACCGCTAGGCCGCGCCTCTTTAGCTCAGTGGTAGAGCACTGGTCTAAGAAACCAGGGGTCGTAAGTTCCATCCTCACAGGAGAAAGATGAATTTTGGAAATCAGTTGCGCGTCGTGGCCGTATAGCAAACAGTACCTGTGATGACGAACAATTAGCGAAAGGCGTTTTTTTAAGAATTACTCTCAGATGCGATTAAGGCGAATGGCGCAGATAAAGCATTTGCCAAAGCGGTACAGCATAAGGTAGGGACGAGGCAGTCTGAATTACATTTTATAGATGTATTTCTCACATATCTCAGAGCCTCTCGCGATATTCGTCGTCGTCGTCGTCGTCGTCGTCGTCGTCGCCGCCGCCGCTTCTGCAGAAGTAGCAAATGGCAATCGTAGCAAATGCGGCGAGGGACGCCCTGCCTTCGATTCCGAATGCACAAAGTGTGTGGTCTTGTTTCTCAGTCAATATTTGGTCGGTCACGTCAGAGGTTGAATGTAACGAATGGGTGGGAAAGAGCAAGGGGCAGCGGCTGTGTAGAACGAAAACACAAATCCTCAGGGGTGTGAGCGTTTCGAGATGAGTCGTATACATGTAAATGTTGGTCGTCAGTGACCGTGTGGCCTAATGGATAAGGCGTCGGACTTCGGATTTGAAGATTACAGGTTCGAATGCTGTCACGCTTGTGTTTTTCCAGTTCTGAAAAAGAAACATAACGTTTTAATGTAGCAATTGAGCAGTACGAAACCGTCTGAATGTTGCTGTTGACCATTTTTTGCTTGGAGATGCTCTTGAGCTTGAAACACACACAACAAGACCGGTGTTAACTAGCGAAATGGTCGGCAGAGTGCCGACACAGCGAGTTTTGACTATCACTTGCACATCTAAAACAACGTCGGAAAGTAACTCGTTCGGCTTTTGAGTCACATAAAGTATGTGTGTTAATTTTGACGCCACTAGCTCTGCATGTTGTCATGCAATTTCTTTACCTCTCAGAAATGATTATGACATAAAAGTGAAGTACGTGACGAGTGTGACGTTAGGAAAACATTAGGCATCATGGAGAGATTCTGTATGGGACCACCCAACCCAAACGAGTACAGTGTGACGTGCTACCCGGCAGGTATTCACCGAGGTAGCCGGCTAGCTCAGTCGGTAGAGCGTCAGACTCTTAATCCCATGGTCATGGGTTCGAGCCAGACGCTGGGCGGAACGGAATTTTGTTCCGCTGCAGGTGTAAATTACCGTTTTTCTGATTAACGAGATTTAATGGAAATAGCAACTTTAAACTTTGCCTACGTCTCTGTCAGTCGCAAGGAAGCTGTATTTGAAGGTGAAGGTGATTTTGTAGACATGTGTGAAAGACATGTTCTGAAATGCAAGTGTTGTTGTTTGGACAGCACATCGGTTACGTGTCAGATGTGTAGCCAAGCAGTAATTTGTCGCCATAGCTGCAAATATTATCCGGTAATATGAAGTGTTGTCAGCTAAAGTCTGATGATGCAGACGACCGTAAGGACGAAGTACCCAAAAGTACCGCTAGGCCGCGCCTCTTTAGCTCAGTGGTAGAGCACTGGTCTAAGAAACCAGGGGTCGTAAGTTCCATCCTCACAGGAGAAAGATGAATTTTGGAAATCAGTTGCGCGTCGTGGCCGTATAGCAAACAGTACCTGTGATGACGAACAATTAGCGAAAGGCGTTTTTTTAAGAATTACTCTCAGATGCGATTAAGGCGAATGGCGCAGATAAAGCATTTGCCAAAGCGGTACAGCATAAGGTGGGACGAGGCAGTCTGAATTACATTTTATAGATGTATTTCTCACATATCTCAGAGCCTCTCGCGATATTCGTCGTCGTCGTCGTCGTCGTCGTCGTCGTCGTCGTCGTCGTCGCCGCCGCCGCTTCTGCAGAAGTAGCAAATGGCAATCGTAGCAAATGCGGCGAGGGACGCCCTGCCTTCGATTCCGAATGCACAAAGTGTGTGGTCTTGTTTCTCAGTCAATATTTGGTCGGTCACGTCAGAGGTTGAATGTAACGAATGGGTGGGAAAGAGCAAGGGGCAGCGGCTGTGTAGAACGAAAACACAAATCCTCAGGGGTGTGAGCGTTTCGAGATGAGTCGTATACATGTAAATGTTGGTCGTCAGTGACCGTGTGGCCTAATGGATAAGGCGTCGGACTTCGGATCTGAAGATTACAGGTTCGAATGCTGTCACGCTTGTGTTTTTCCAGTTCTGAAAAAGAAACATAACGTTTTAATGTAGCAATTGAGCAGTACGAAACCGTCTGAATGTTGCTGTTGACCATTTTTTGCTTGGAGATGCTCTTGAGCTTGAAACACACACAACAAGACCGGTGTTAACTAGCGAAATGGTCGGCAGAGTGCCGACACAGCGAGTTTTGACTATCACTTGCACATCTAAAACAACGTCGGAAAGTAACTCGTTCGGCTTTTGAGTCACATAAAGTATGTGTGTTAATTTTGACGCCACTAGCTCTGCATGTTGTCATGCAATTTCTTTACCTCTCAGAAATGATTATGACATAAAAGTGAAGTACGTGACGAGTGTGACGTTAGGAAAACATTAGGCATCATGGAGAGATTCTGTATGGGACCACCCACCCCAAACGAGTACTGTGTGACGTGCTACCCGGCAGGTATTCACCGAGGTAGCCGGCTAGCTCAGTCGGTAGAGCGTCAGACTCTTAATCCCAGGGTCATGGGTTCGAGCCAGACGCTGGGCGGAACGGAATTTTGTTCCGCTGCAGGTGTAAATTACCGTTTTTCTGATTAACGAGATTTAATGGAAATAGCAACTTTAAACTTTGCCTACGTCTCTGTCAGTCGCAAGGAAGCTGTATTTGAAGGTGAAGGTGATTTTGTAGACATGTGTGAAAGACATGTTCTGAAATGCAAGTGTTGTTGTTTGGACAGCACATCGGTTACGTGTCAGATGTGTAGCCAAGCAGTAATTTGTCGCCATAGCTGCAAATATTATCCGGTAATATGAAGTGTTGTCAGCTAAAGTCTGATGATGCAGACGACCGTAAGGACGAAGTACCCAAAAGTACCGCTAGGCCGCGCCTCTTTAGCTCAGTGGTAGAGCACTGGTCTAAGAAACCAGGGGTCGTAAGTTCCATCCTCACAGGAGAAAGATGAATTTTGGAAATCAGTTGCGCGTCGTGGCCGTATAGCAAACAGTACCTGTGATGACGAACAATTAGCGAAAGGCGTTTTTTTAAGAATTACTCTCAGATGCGATTAAGGCGAATGGCGCAGATAAAGCATTTGCCAAAGCGGTACAGCATAAGGTAGGGACGAGGCAGTCTGAATTACATTTTATAGATGTATTTCTCACATATCTCAGAGCCTCTCGCGATATTCGTCGTCGTCGTCGTCGTCGTCGTCGTCGTCGCCGCCGCCGCTTCTGCAGAAGTAGCAAATGGCAATCGTAGCAAATGCGGCGAGGGACGCCCTGCCTTCGATTCCGAATGCACAAAGTGTGTGGTCTTGTTTCTCAGTCAATATTTGGTCGGTCACGTCAGAGGTTGAATGTAACGAATGGGTGGGAAAGAGCAAGGGGCAGCGGCTGTGTAGAACGAAAACACAAATCCTCAGGGGTGTGAGCGTTTCGAGATGAGTCGTATACATGTAAATGTTGGTCGTCAGTGACCGTGTGGCCTAATGGATAAGGCGTCGGACTTCGGATCTGAAGATTACAGGTTCGAATGCTGTCACGCTTGTGTTTTTCCAGTTCTGAAAAAGAAACATAACGTTTTAATGTAGCAATTGAGCAGTACGAAACCGTCTGAATGTTGCTGTTGACCATTTTTTGCTTGGAGATGCTCTTGAGCTTGAAACACACACAACAAGACCGGTGTTAACTAGCGAAATGGTCGGCAGAGTGCCGACACAGCGAGTTTTGACTATCACTTGCACATCTAAAACAACGTCGGAAAGTAACTCGTTCGGCTTTTGAGTCACATAAAGTATGTGTGTTAATTTTGACGCCACTAGCTCTGCATGTTGTCATGCAATTTCTTTACCTCTCAGAAATGATTATGACATAAAAGTGAAGTACGTGACGAGTGTGACGTTAGGAAAACATTAGGCATCATGGAGAGATTCTGTATGGGACCACCCACCCCAAACGAGTACAGTGTGACGTGCTACCCGGCAGGTATTCACCGAGGTAGCCGGCTAGCTCAGTCGGTAGAGCGTCAGACTCTTAATCCCAGGGTCATGGGTTCGAGCCAGACGCTGGGCGGAACGGAATTTTGTTCCGCTGCAGGTGTAAATTACCGTTTTTCTGATTAACGAGATTTAATGGAAATAGCAACTTTAAACTTTGCCTACGTCTCTGTCAGTCGCAAGGAAGCTGTATTTGAAGGTGAAGGTGATTTTGTAGACATGTGTGAAAGACATGTTCTGAAATGCAAGTGTTGTTGTTTGGACAGCACATCGGTTACGTGTCAGATGTGTAGCCAAGCAGTAATTTCTCGCCATAGCTGCAAATATTAGCCGGTAATATGAAGTGTTGTCAGCTAAAGTCTGATGATGCAGACGACCGTAAGGACGAAGTACCCAAAAGTACCGCTAGGCCGCGCCTCTTTAGCTCAGTGGTAGAGCACTGGTCTAAGAAACCAGGGGTCGTAAGTTCCATCCTCACAGGAGAAAGATGAATTTTGGAAATCAGTTGCGCGTCGTGGCCGTATAGCAAACAGTACCTGTGATGACGAACAATTAGCGAAAGGCGTTTTTTTAAGAATTACTCTCAGATGCGATTAAGGCGAATGGCGCAGATAAAGCATTTGCCAAAGCGGTACAGCATAAGGTGGGACGAGGCAGTCTGAATTACATTTTATAGATGTATTTCTCACATATCTCAGAGCCTCTCGCGATATTCGTCGTCGTCGTCGTCGTCGCCGCCGCAGCCGCTTCTGCAGAAGTAGCAAATGGCAATCGTAGCAAATGCGGCGAGGGACGCCCTGCCTTCGATTCCGAATGCACAAAGTGTGTGGTCTTGTTTCTCAGTCAATATTTGGTCGGTCACGTCAGAGGTTGAATGTAACGAATGGGTGGGAAAGAGCAAGGGGCAGCGGCTGTGTAGAACGAAAACACAAATCCTCAGGGGTGTGAGCGTTTCGAGATGAGTCGTATACATGTAAATGTTGGTCGTCAGTGACCGTGTGGCCTAATGGATAAGGCGTCGGACTTCGGATCTGAAGATTATAGGTTCGAATGCTGTCACGCTTGTGTTTTTCCAGTTCTGAAAAAGAAACATAACGTTTTAATGTAGCAATTGAGCAGTACGAAACCGTCTGAATGTTGCTGTTGACCATTTTTTGCTTGGAGATGCTCTTGAGCTTGAAACACACACAACAAGACCGGTGTTAACTAGCGAAATGGTCGGCAGAGTGCCGACACAGCGAGTTTTGACTATCACTTGCACATCTAAAACAACGTCGGAAAGTAACTCGTTCGGCTTTTGAGTCACATAAAGTATGTGTGTTAATTTTGACGCCACTAGCTCTGCATGTTGTCATGCAATTTCTTTACCTCTCAGAAATGATTATGACATAAAAGTGAAGTACGTGACGAGTGTGACGTTAGGAAAACATTAGGCATCATGGAGAGATTCTGTATGGGACCACCCACCCCAAACGAGTACAGTGTGACGTGCTACCCGGCAGGTATTCACCGAGGTAGCCGGCTAGCTCAGTCGGTAGAGCGTGAGACTCTTTATCCCAGGGTCATGGGTTCGAGCCAGACGCTGGGCGGAACGGAATTTTGTTCCGCTGCAGGTGTAAATTACCGTTTTTCTGATTAACGAGATTTAATGGAAATAGCAACTTTAAACTTTGCCTACGTCTCTGTCAGTCGCAAGGAAGCTGTATTTGAAGGTGAAGGTGATTTTGTAGACATGTGTGAAAGACATGTTCTGAAATGCAAGTGTTGTTGTTTGGACAGCACATCGGTTACGTGTCAGATGTGTAGCCAAGCAGTAATTTCTCGCCATAGCTGCAAATATTAGCCGGTAATATGAAGTGTTGTCAGCTAAAGTCTGATGATGCAGACGACCGTAAGGACGAAGTACCCAAAAGTACCGCTAGGCCGCGCCTCTTTAGCTCAGTGGTAGAGCACTGGTCTAAGAAACCAGGGGTCGTAAGTTCCATCCTCACAGGAGAAAGATGAATTTTGGAAATCAGTTGCGCGTCGTGGCCGTATAGCAAACAGTACCTGTGATGACGAACAATTAGCGAAAGGCGTTTTTTTAAGAATTACTCTCAGATGCGATTAAGGCGAATGGCGCAGATAAAGCATTTGCCAAAGCGGTACAGCATAAGGTGGGACGAGGCAGTCTGAATTACATTTTATAGATGTATTTCTCACATATCTCAGAGCCTCTCGCGATATTCGTCGTCGTCGTCGTCGTCGCCGCCGCAGCCGCTTCTGCAGAAGTAGCAAATGGCAATCGTAGCAAATGCGGCGAGGGACGCCCTGCCTTCGATTCCGAATGCACAAAGTGTGTGGTCTTGTTTCTCAGTCAATATTTGGTCGGTCACGTCAGAGGTTGAATGTAACGAATGGGTGGGAAAGAGCAAGGGGCAGCGGCTGTGTAGAACGAAAACACAAATCCTCAGGGGTGTGAGCGTTTCGAGATGAGTCGTATACATGTAAATGTTGGTCGTCAGTGACCGTGTGGCCTAATGGATAAGGCGTCGGACTTCGGATCTGAAGATTATAGGTTCGAATGCTGTCACGCTTGTGTTTTTCCAGTTCTGAAAAAGAAACATAACGTTTTAATGTAGCAATTGAGCAGTACGAAACCGTCTGAATGTTGCTGTTGACCATTTTTTGCTTGGAGATGCTCTTGAGCTTGATACACACACAACAAGACCGGTGTTAACTAGCGAAATGGTCGGCAGAGTGCCGACACAGCGAGTTTTGACTATCACTTGCACATCTAAAACAACGTCGGAAAGTAACTCGTTCGGCTTTTGAGTCACATAAAGTATGTGTGTTAATTTTGACGCCACTAGCTCTGCATGTTGTCATGCAATTTCTTTACCTCTCAGAAATGATTATGACATAAAAGTGAAGTACGTGACGAGTGTGACGTTAGGAAAACATTAGGCATCATGGAGAGATTCTGTATGGGACCACCCACCCCAAACGAGTACAGTGTGACGTGCTACCCGGCAGGTATTCACCGAGGTAGCCGGCTAGCTCAGTCGGTAGAGCGTCAGACTCTTAATCCCAGGGTCATGGGTTCGAGCCAGACGCTGGGCGGAACGGAATTTTGTTCCGCTGCAGGTGTAAATTACCGTTTTTCTGATTAACGAGATTTAATGGAAATAGCAACTTTAAACTTTGCCTACGTCTCTGTCAGTCGCAAGGAAGCTGTATTTGAAGGTGAAGGTGATTTTGTAGACATGTGTGAAAGACATGTTCTGAAATGCAAGTGTTGTTGTTTGGACAGCACATCGGTTACGTGTCAGATGTGTAGCCAAGCAGTAATTTCTCGCCATAGCTGCAAATATTAGCCGGTAATATGAAGTGTTGTCAGCTAAAGTCTGATGATGCAGACGACCGTAAGGACGAAGTACCCAAAAGTACCGCTAGGCCGCGCCTCTTTAGCTCAGTGGTAGAGCACTGGTCTAAGAAACCAGGGGTCGTAAGTTCCATCCTCACAGGAGAAAGATGAATTTTGGAAATCAGTTGCGCGTCGTGGCCGTATAGCAAACAGTACCTGTGATGACGAACAATTAGCGAAAGGCGTTTTTTTAAGAATTACTCTCAGATGCGATTAAGGCGAATGGCGCAGATAAAGCATTTGCCAAAGCGGTACAGCATAAGGTGGGACGAGGCAGTCTGAATTACATTTTATAGATGTATTTCTCACATATCTCAGAGCCTCTCGCGATATTCGTCGTCGTCGTCGTCGTCGCCGCCGCAGCCGCTTCTGCAGAAGTAGCAAATGGCAATCGTAGCAAATGCGGCGAGGGACGCCCTGCCTTCGATTCCGAATGCACAAAGTGTGTGGTCTTGTTTCTCAGTCAATATTTGGTCGGTCACGTCAGAGGTTGAATGTAACGAATGGGTGGGAAAGAGCAAGGGGCAGCGGCTGTGTAGAACGAAAACACAAATCCTCAGGGGTGTGAGCGTTTCGAGATGAGTCGTATACATGTAAATGTTGGTCGTCAGTGACCGTGTGGCCTAATGGATAAGGCGTCGGACTTCGGATCTGAAGATTATAGGTTCGAATGCTGTCACGCTTGTGTTTTTCCAGTTCTGAAAAAGAAACATAACGTTTTAATGTAGCAATTGAGCAGTACGAAACCGTCTGAATGTTGCTGTTGACCATTTTTTGCTTGGAGATGCTCTTGAGCTTGAAACACACACAACAAGACCGGTGTTAACTAGCGAAATGGTCGGCAGAGTGCCGACACAGCGAGTTTTGACTATCACTTGCACATCTAAAACAACGTCGGAAAGTAACTCGTTCGGCTTTTGAGTCACATAAAGTATGTGTGTTAATTTTGACGCCACTAGCTCTGCATGTTGTCATGCAATTTCTTTACCTCTCAGAAATGATTATGACATAAAAGTGAAGTACGTGACGAGTGTGACGTTAGGAAAACATTAGGCATCATGGAGAGATTCTGTATGGGACCACCCACCCCAAACGAGTACAGTGTGACGTGCTACCCGGCAGGTATTCACCGAGGTAGCCGGCTAGCTCAGTCGGTAGAGCGTCAGACTCTTAATCCCAGGGTCATGGGTTCGAGCCAGACGCTGGGCGGAACGGAATTTTGTTCCGCTGCAGGTGTAAATTACCGTTTTTCTGATTAACGAGATTTAATGGAAATAGCAACTTTAAACTTTGCCTACGTCTCTGTCAGTCGCAAGGAAGCTGTATTTGAAGGTGAAGGTGATTTTGTAGACATGTGTGAAAGACATGTTCTGAAATGCAAGTGTTGTTGTTTGGACAGCACATCGGTTACGTGTCAGATGTGTAGCCAAGCAGTAATTTCTCGCCATAGCTGCAAATATTAGCCGGTAATATGAAGTGTTGTCAGCTAAAGTCTGATGATGCAGACGACCGTAAGGACGAAGTACCCAAAAGTACCGCTAGGCCGCGCCTCTTTAGCTCAGTGGTAGAGCACTGGTCTAAGAAACCAGGGGTCGTAAGTTCCATCCTCACAGGAGAAAGATGAATTTTGGAAATCAGTTGCGCGTCGTGGCCGTATAGCAAACAGTACCTGTGATGACGAACAATTAGCGAAAGGCGTTTTTTTAAGAATTACTCTCAGATGCGATTAAGGCGAATGGCGCAGATAAAGCATTTGCCAAAGCGGTACAGCATAAGGTGGGACGAGGCAGTCCGAATTACATTTTATAGATGTATTTCTCACATATCTCAGAGCCTCTCGCGATATTCGTCGTCGTCGTCGTCGTCGTCGTCGTCGCCGCCGCCGCTTCTGCAGAAGTAGCAAATGGCAATCGTAGCAAATGCGGCGAGGGACGCCCTGCCTTCGATTCCGAATGCACAAAGTGTGTGGTCTTGTTTCTCAGTCTATATTTGGTCGGTCACGTCAGAGGTTGAATGTAACGAATGGGTGGGAAAGAGCAAGGGGCAGCGGCTGTGTAGAACGAAAACACAAATCCTCAGGGGTGTGAGCGTTTCGAGATGAGTCGTATACATGTTACAGTTGGTCGTCAGTGACCGTGTGGCCTAATGGATAAGGCGTCGGACTTCGGATACGAAGTTTACAGGTTCGAATGCTGTCACGCTCGTGTTTTTCCAGTTCTGAAAAGGAAACATACCGTTTTAATGTAGCAATTGAGCACTACGAAACCGTCTGAATGTTGCTGTTGACCATTTTTTGCTTGGAGATGCACTTGAGCTTGATACACACACAACAAGACCGGTGTTAACTAGCGAAATGGTCGGCAGAGTGCCGACACAGCGAGTTTTGACTATCACTTGCACATCTAAAACAACGTCGGAAAGTAACTCGTTCGGCTTTTGAGTCACATAAAGTATGTGTGTTAATTTTGACGCCACTAGCTCTGCATGTTGTCATGCAATTTCTTTACCTCTCAGAAATGATTATGACATAAAAGTGAAGTACGTGACGAGTGTGACGTTAGGAAAACATTAGGCATCATGGAGAGATTCTGTATGGGACCACCCACCCCAAACGAGTACTGTGTGACGTGCTACCCGGCAGGTATTCACAGAGGTAGCCGGCTAGCTCTTAATCCCAGGGTCGTGGATTGGAGCCAGACGCTGGGCGGAAAGGAATTTTGTTCCGCTGCAGGTGTAAATTACCGTTTTTCTGATTAACGAGATTTAATGGAAATAGCAACTTTAAACTTTGCCTACGTCTCTGTCAGTCGCAAGGAAGCTGTATTTGAAGGTGAAGGTGATTTTGTAGACATGTGTGAAAGACATGTTCTGAAATGCAAGTGTTGTTGTTTGGACAGCACATCGGTTACGTGTCAGATGTGTAGCCAATCAGTAATTTGTCGCCATAGCTGCAAATATTAGCCGGTAATATGAAGTGTTGTCAGCTAAAGTCTGATGATGCAGACGACCGTAAGGACGAAGTACCCAAGAGTACCGCTAGGCCGCGCCTCTTTAGCTCAGTGGTAGAGCACTGGTCTAATAAACCAGGGGTCGTTAGTTCCATCCTCACAGGAGAAAGATGAATTTTGGAAATCAGTTGCGCGTCGTGGCCGTATAGCAAACAGTACCTGTGATGACGAACAATTAGCGACAGGCGTTTTTTTAAGAATTACTCTCAGATGCGATTAAGGCGAATGGCGCAGATAAAGCATTTGCCAAAGCGGTACGGCATAAGGTGGGGCGAGGCAGTCTGAATTACATTTTATAGATGTATTTCTCACATATCTCAGAGCCTCTCGCGATATTCGTCGTCGTCGTCGTCGTCGTCGTCGTCGTCGTCGTCGTCGTCGTCGCCGCCGCCGCCGCTTCTGCAGAAGTAGCAAATGGCAATCGTAGCAAATGCGGCGAGGGACGCCCTGCCTTCGATTCCGAATGCACAAAGTGTGTGGTCTTGTTTCTCAGTCTAAATTTGGTCGGTCTCGTCAGAGGTTGAATGTAACGAATGGGTGGGAAAGAGCAAGGGGCAGCGGCTGTGTAGAACGAAAACACAAATCCTCAGGGGTGTGAGCGTTTCGAGATGAGTCGTATACATGTAAATGTTGGTCGTCAGTGACCGTGTGGCCTAATGGATAAGGCGTCGGACTTCGGATCTGAAGATTATAGGTTCGAATGCTGTCACGCTTGTGTTTTTCCAGTTCTGAAAAAGAAACATAACGTTTTAATGTAGCAATTGAGCAGTACGAAACCGTCTGAATGTTGCTGTTGACCATTTTTTGCTTGGAGATGCTCTTGAGCTTGAAACACACACAACAAGACCGGTGTTAACTAGCGAAATGGTCGGCAGAGTGCCGACACAGCGAGTTTTGACTATCACTTGCACATCTAAAACAACGTCGGAAAGTAACTCGTTCGGCTTTTGAGTCACATAAAGTATGTGTGTTAATTTTGACGCCACTAGCTCTGCATGTTGTCATGCAATTTCTTTACCTCTCAGAAATGATTATGACATAAAAGTGAAGTACGTGACGAGTGTGACGTTAGGAAAACATTAGGCATCATGGAGAGATTCTGTATGGGACCACCCACCCCAAACGAGTACAGTGTGACGTGCTACCCGGCAGGTATTCACCGAGGTAGCCGGCTAGCTCAGTCGGTAGAGCGTCAGACTCTTAATCCCAGGGTCATGGGTTCGAGCCAGACGCTGGGCGGAACGGAATTTTGTTCCGCTGCAGGTGTAAATTACCGTTTTTCTGATTAACGAGATTTAATGGAAATAGCAACTTTAAACTTTGCCTACGTCTCTGTCAGTCGCAAGGAAGCTGTATTTGAAGGTGAAGGTGATTTTGTAGACATGTGTGAAAGACATGTTCTGAAATGCAAGTGTTGTTGTTTGGACAGCACATCGGTTACGTGTCAGATGTGTAGCCAAGCAGTAATTTCTCGCCATAGCTGCAAATATTAGCCGGTAATATGAAGTGTTGTCAGCTAAAGTCTGATGATGCAGACGACCGTAAGGACGAAGTACCCAAAAGTACCGCTAGGCCGCGCCTCTTTAGCTCAGTGGTAGAGCACTGGTCTAAGAAACCAGGGGTCGTAAGTTCCATCCTCACAGGAGAAAGATGAATTTTGGAAATCAGTTGCGCGTCGTGGCCGTATAGCAAACAGTACCTGTGATGACGAACAATTAGCGAAAGGCGTTTTTTTAAGAATTACTCTCAGATGCGATTAAGGCGAATGGCGCAGATAAAGCATTTGCCAAAGCGGTACAGCATAAGGTGGGACGAGGCAGTCCGAATTACATTTTATAGATGTATTTCTCACATATCTCAGAGCCTCTCGCGATATTCGTCGTCGTCGTCGTCGTCGTCGTCGTCGCCGCCGCCGCTTCTGCAGAAGTAGCAAATGGCAATCGTAGCAAATGCGGCGAGGGACGCCCTGCCTTCGATTCCGAATGCACAAAGTGTGTGGTCTTGTTTCTCAGTCTATATTTGGTCGGTCACGTCAGAGGTTGAATGTAACGAATGGGTGGGAAAGAGCAAGGGGCAGCGGCTGTGTAGAACGAAAACACAAATCCTCAGGGGTGCGAGCGTTTCGAGATGAGTCGTATACATGTTACAGTTGGTCGTCAGTGACCGTGTGGCCTAATGGATAAGGCGTCGGACTTCGGATACGAAGTTTACAGGTTCGAATGCTGTCACGCTCGTGTTTTTCCAGTTCTGAAAAGGAAACATACCGTTTTAATGTAGCAATTGAGCACTACGAAACCGTCTGAATGTTGCTGTTGACCATTTTTTGCTTGGAGATGCACTTGAGCTTGATACACACACAACAAGACCGGTGTTAACTAGCGAAATGGTCGGCAGAGTGCCGACACAGCGAGTTTTGACTATCACTTGCACATCTAAAACAACGTCGGAAAGTAACTCGTTCGGCTTTTGAGTCACATAAAGTATGTGTGTTAATTTTGACGCCACTAGCTCTGCATGTTGTCATGCAATTTCTTTACCTCTCAGAAATGATTATGACATAAAAGTGAAGTACGTGACGAGTGTGACGTTAGGAAAACATTAGGCATCATGGAGAGATTCTGTATGGGACCACCCACCCCAAACGAGTACTGTGTGACGTGCTACCCGGCAGGTATTCACAGAGGTAGCCGGCTAGCTCTTAATCCCAGGGTCGTGGATTGGAGCCAGACGCTGGGCGGAAAGGAATTTTGTTCCGCTGCAGGTGTAAATTACCGTTTTTCTGATTAACGAGATTTAATGGAAATAGCAACTTTAAACTTTGCCTACGTCTCTGTCAGTCGCAAGGAAGCTGTATTTGAAGGTGAAGGTGATTTTGTAGACATGTGTGAAAGACATGTTCTGAAATGCAAGTGTTGTTGTTTGGACAGCACATCGGTTACGTGTCAGATGTGTAGCCAATCAGTAATTTGTCGCCATAGCTGCAAATATTAGCCGGTAATATGAAGTGTTGTCAGCTAAAGTCTGATGATGCAGACGACCGTAAGGACGAAGTACCCAAGAGTACCGCTAGGCCGCGCCTCTTTAGCTCAGTGGTAGAGCACTGGTCTAATAAACCAGGGGTCGTTAGTTCCATCCTCACAGGAGAAAGATGAATTTTGGAAATCAGTTGCGCGTCGTGGCCGTATAGCAAACAGTACCTGTGATGACGAACAATTAGCGACAGGCGTTTTTTTAAGAATTACTCTCAGATGCGATTAAGGCGAATGGCGCAGATAAAGCATTTGCCAAAGCGGTACGGCATAAGGTGGGGCGAGGCAGTCTGAATTACATTTTATAGATGTATTTCTCACATATCTCAGAGCCTCTCGCGATATTCGTCGTCGTCGTCGTCGTCGTCGTCGTCGTCGTCGTCGTCGTCGTCGTCGCCGCCGCCGCCGCTTCTGCAGAAGTAGCAAATGGCAATCGTAGCAAATGCGGCGAGGGACGCCCTGCCTTCGATTCCGAATGCACAAAGTGTGTGGTCTTGTTTCTCAGTCTAAATTTGGTCGGTCTCGTCAGAGGTTGAATGTAACGAATGGGTGGGAAAGAGCAAGGGGCAGCGGCTGTGTAGAACGAAAACACAAATCCTCAGGGGTGTGAGCGTTTCGAGATGAGTCGTATACATGTTAGAGTTGGTCGTCAGTGACCGTGTGGACTAATGGATAAGGCGTCGGACTTCGGATATGAAGTTTACAGGTTCGAATGCTGTCACGCTCGTGTTTTTCCAGTTCTGAAAAAGAAACATACCGTTTTAATGTAGCAATTGAGCACTACGAAACCGTCTGAATGTTGCTGTTGACCATTTTTTGCTTGGAGATGCTCTTGAGCTTGATACACACACAACAAGACCGGTGTTAACTAGCGAAATGGTCGGCAGAGTGCCGACACAGCGAGTTTTGACTATCACTTGCACATCTAAAACAACGTCGGAAAGTAACTCGTTCGGCTTTTGAGTCACATAAAGTATGTGTGTTAATTTTGACGCCACTAGCTCTGCATGTTGTCATGCAATTTCTTTACCTCTCAGAAATGATTATGACATAAAAGTGAAGTACGTGACGAGTGTGACGTTAGGAAAACATTAGGCATCATGGAGAGATTCTGTATGGGACCACCAACCCCAAACGAGTACTGTGTGACGTGCTACCCGGCAGGTATTCACCGAGGTAGCCGGCTAGCTCAGTCGGTAGAGCGTCAGGCTCTTAATCCCAGGGTCGTGGGTTCGAGCCAGACGCTGGGCGGAACGGAATTCTGTTCCGCTGCAGGTGTAAATTACCGTTTTTCTGATTAACGAGATTTAATGGAAATAGCAACTTTAAACTTTGCCTACGTCTCTGTCAGTCGCAAGGAAGCTGTATTTGAAGGTGAAGGTGATTTTGTAGACATGTGTGAAAGACATGTTCTGAAATGCAAGTGTTGTTGTTTGGAAAGCACATCGGTTACGTGTCAGATGTGTAGCCAAGCAGTAATTTGTCACCATAGCTGCAAATATTAGCCGGTAATATGAAGTGTTGTCAGCTAAAGTCTGATGATGCAGACGACCGTAAGGACGAAGTACCCAAGAGTACCCCAAGCCGCGCCTCTTTAGCTCAGTGGTAGAGCACTGGTCTAATAAACCAGGGGTCGTAAGTTCCATCCTCACAGGAGAAAGATGAATTTTGGAAATCAGTTGCGCGTCGTGGCCGTATAGCAAACAGTACCTGTGATGACGAACAATTAGCGACAGGCGTTTTTTTAAGAATTACTCTCAGATGCGATTAAGGCGAATGGCGCAGATAAAGCATTTGCCAAAGCGGTACGGCTTAAGGTGGGGCGAGGCAGTCTGAATTACATTTTATAGATGTATTTCTCACATATCTCAGAGCCTCTCGCGATATTCGTCGTCGTCGTCGCCGCCGCCGCTTCTGCAGAAGTAGCAAATGGCAATCGTAGCAAATGCGGCGAGGGACGCCCTGCCTTCGATTCCGAATGCACAAAGTGTGTGGTCTTGTTTCTCAGTCTATATTTGGTCGGTCTCGTCAGAGGTTGAATGTAACGAATGGGTGGGAAAGAGCAAGGGGCAGCGGCTGTGTAGAACGAAAACACAAATCCTCAGGGGTGTGAGCGTTTCGAGATCAGTCGTATACATGTTACAGTTGGTCGTCAGTGACCGTGTGGCCTAATGGATAAGGCGTCGGACTTCGCATATGAAGTTTACAGGTTCGAATGCTGTCACGCTCGTGTTTTTCCAGTTCTGAAAAGGAAACATACCGTTTTAATGTAGCAATTGAGCACTACGAAACCGTCTGAATGTTGCTGTTGACCATTTTTTGCTTGGAGATGCACTTGAGCTTGATACACACACAACAAGACCGGTGTTAACTAGCGAAATGGTCGGCAGAGTGCCGACACAGCGAGTTTTGACTATCACTTGCACATCTAAAACAACGTCGGAAAGTAACTCGTTCGGCTTTTGAGTCACATAAAGTATGTGTGTTAATTTTGACGCCACTAGCTCTGCATGTTGTCATGCAATTTCTTTACCTCTCAGAAATGATTATGACATAAAAGTGAAGTACGTGACGAGTGTGACGTTAGGAAAACATTAGGCATCATGGAGAGATTCTGTATGGGACCACCCACCCCAAACGAGTACTGTGTGACGTGCTACCCGGCAGGTATTCACAGAGGTAGCCGGCTAGCTCAGTCGGTAGAGCGTCAGACTCTTAATCCCAGGGTCGTGGATTCGAGCCAGACGCTGGGCGGAAAGGAATTTTGTTCCGCTGCAGGCGTAAATTACCGTTTTTCTGATTAACGAGATTTAATGGAAATAGCAACTTTAAACTTTGCCTACGTCTCTGTCAGTCGCAAGGAAGCTGTATTTGAAGGTGAAGGTGATTTTGTAGACATGTGTGAAAGACATGTTCTGAAATGCAAGTGTTGTTGTTTGGACAGCACATCGGTTACGTGTCAGATGTGTAGCCAATCAGTAATTTGTCGCCATAGCTGCAAATATTAGCCGGTAATATGAAGTGTTGTCAGCTAAAGTCTGATGATGCAGACGACCGTAAGGACGAAGTACCCAAGAGTACCGCTAGGCCGCGCCTCTTTAGCTCAGTGGTAGAGCACTGGTCTAATAAACCAGGGGTCGTAAGTTCCATCCTCACAGGAGAAAGATGAATTTTGGAAATCAGTTGCGCGTCGTGGCCGTATAGCAAACAGTACCTGTGATGACGAACAATTAGCGACAGGCGTTTTTTTAAGAATTACTCTCAGATGCGATTAAGGCGAATGGCGCAGATAAAGCATTTGCCAAAGCGGTACGGCATAAGGTGGGGCGAGGCAGTCTGAATTACATTTTATAGACGTATTTCTCACATATCTCAGAGCCTCTCGCGATATTCGTCGTCGTCGTCGTCGCCGCCGCCGCTTCTGCAGAAGTAGCAAATGGCAATCGTAGCAAATGCGGCGAGGGACGCCCTGCCTTCGATTCCGAATGCACAAAGTGTGTGGTCTTGTTTCTCAGTCTATATTTGGTCGGTCACGTCAGAGGTTGAATGTAACGAATGGGTGGGAAAGAGCAAGGGGCAGCGGCTGTGTAGAACGAAAACACAAATCCTCAGTGGTGTGAGCGTTTCGAGATGAGTCGTATACATGTTACAGTTGGTCGTCAGTGACCGTGTGGCCTAATGGATAAGGCGTCGGACTTCGGATATGAAGTTTACAGGTTCGAATGCTGTCACGCTCGTGTTTTTTTAGTTCTGAAAAAGAAACATACCGTTTTAATGTAGCAATTGAGCACTACGAAACCGTCTGAATGTTGCTGTTGACCATTTTTTGCTTGGAGATGCTCTTGAGCTTGATACACACACAACAAGACCGGTGTTAACTAGCGAAATGGTCGGCAGAGTGCCGACACAGCGAGTTTTGACTATCACTTGCACATCTAAAACAACGTCGGAAAGTAACTCGTTCGGCTTTTGAGTCACATAAAGTATGTGTGTTAATTTTGACGCCACTAGCTCTGCATGTTGTCATGCAATTTCTTCACCTCTCAGAAATGATTATGACATAAAAGTGAAGTACGTGACGAGTGTGACGCTAGGAAAACATTAGGCATCATGGAGAGATTCTGTATGGGACCACCCACCCCAAACGAGTACTGTGTGACGTGCTACCCGGCAGGTATTCACCGAGGTAGCCGGCTAGCTCAGTCGGTAGAGCGTCAGACTCTTAATCCCAGGGTCGTGGGTTCGAGCCAGACGCTGGGCGGAACGGAATTCTTTTCCGCTGCAGGTGTAAATTACCGTTTTTCTGATTAACGAGATTTAATGGAAATAGCAACTTTAAACTTTGCCTACGTCTCTGTCAGTCGCAAGGAAGCTGTATTTGAAGGTGAAGGTGATTTTGTAGACATGTGTGAAAGACATGTTCTGAAATGCAAGTGTTGTTGTTTGGACAGCACATCGGTTACGTGTCAGATGTGTAGCCAATCAGTAATTTGTCGCCATAGCTGCAAATATTAGCCGGTAATATGAAGTGTTGTCAGCTAAAGTCTGATGATGCAGACGACCGTAAGGACGAAGTACCCAAGAGTACCGCTAGGCCGCGCCTCTTTAGCTCAGTGGTAGAGCACTGGTCTAATAAACCAGGGGTCGTAAGTTCCATCCTCACAGGAGAAAGATGAATTTTGGAAATCAGTTGCGCGTCGTGGCCGTATAGCAAACAGTACCTGTGATGACGAACAATTAGCGACAGGCGTTTTTTTAAGAATTACTCTCAGATGCGATTAAGGCGAATGGCGCAGATAAAGCATTTGCCAAATCGGTACGGCATAAGGTGGGGCGAGGCAGTATGAATTACATTTTATAGATGTATTTCTCACATATCTCAGAGCCTCTCGCGATATTCGTCGTCGTCGTCGTCGTCGCCGCCGCCGCAGCCGCTTCTGCAGAAGTAGCAAATGGCAATCGTAGCAAATGCGGCGAGGGACGCCCTGCCTTCGATTCCGAATGCACAAAGTGTGTGGTCTTGTTTCTCAGTCTATATTTGGTCGGTCACGTCAGAGGTTGAATGTAACGAATGTGTGGGAAAGAGCAAGGGGCAGCGGCTGTGTAGAACGAAAACACAAATCCTCAGGGGTGTGAGCGTTTCGAGATGAGTCGTATACATGTTACAGTTGGTCGTCAGTGACCGTGTGGCCTAATGGATAAGGCGTCGGACTTCGGATATGAAGTTTACAGGTTCGAATGCTGTCACGCTCGTGTTTTTCCAGTTCTGAAAAGAAACATACCGTTTTAATGTAGCAATTGAGCAGTACGAAACCGTCTGAATGTTGCTGTTGACCATTTTTTGCTTGGAGATGCACTTGAGCTTGATACACACACAACAAGACCGGTGTTAACTAGCGAAATGGTCGGCAGAGTGCCGACACAGCGAGTTTTGACTATCACTTGCACATCTAAAACAACGTCGGAAAGTAACTCGTTCGGCTTTTGAGTCACATAAAGTATGTGTGTTAATTTTGACGCCACTAGCTCTGCATGTTGTCATGCAATTTCTTTACCTCTCAGAAATGATTATGACATAAAAGTGAAGTACGTGACGAGTGTGACGTTAGGAAAACATTAGGCATCATGGAGAGATTCTGTATGGGACCACCCACCCCAAACGAGTACTGTGTGACGTGCTACCCGGCAGGTATTCACAGAGGTAGCCGGCTAGCTCAGTCGGTAGAGCGTCAGACTCTTAATCCCAGGGTCGTGGATTCGAGCCAGACGCTGGGCGGAAAGGAATTTTGTTCCGCTGCAGGCGTAAATTACCGTTTTTCTGATTAACGAGATTTAATGGAAATAGCAACTTTAAACTTTGCCTACGTCTCTGTCAGTCGCAAGGAAGCTGTATTTGAAGGTGAAGGTGATTTTGTAGACATGTGTGAAAGACATGTTCTGAAATGCAAGTGTTGTTGTTTGGACAGCACATCGGTTACGTGTCAGATGTGTAGCCAATCAGTAATTTGTCGCCATAGCTGCAAATATTAGCCGGTAATATGAAGTGTTGTCAGCTAAAGTCTGATGATGCAGTCGACCGTAAGGGCGAAGTACCCAAGAGTACCGCTAGGCCGCGCCTCTTCAGCTCAGTGGTAGAGCACTGGTCTAATAAACCAGGGGTCGTAAGTTCCATCCTCACAGGAGAAAGATGAATTTTGGAAATCAGTTGCGCGTCGTGGCCGTATAGCAAACAGTACCTGTGATGACGAACAATTAGCGACAGGCGTTTTTTTAAGAATTACTCTCAGATGCGATTAAGGCGAATGGCGCAGATAAAGCATTTGCCAAAGCGGTACAGCATAAGGTGGGGCGAGGCAGTCTGAATTACATTTTATAGATGTATTTCTCACATATCTCAGAGCCTCTCGCGATATTCGTCGTCGTCGTCGCCGCCGCCGCTTCTGCAGAAGTAGCAAATGGCAATCGTAGCAAATGCGGCGAGGGACGCCCTGCCTTCGATTCCGAATGCACAAAGTGTGTGGTCTTGTTTCTCAGTCTATATTTGGTCGGTCACGTCAGAGGTTGAATGTAACGAATGGGTGGGAAAGAGCAAGGGGCAGCGGCTGTGTAGAACGAAAACACAAATCCTCAGGGGTGTGAGCGTTTCGAGATGAGTCGTATACATGTAAATGTTGGTCGTCAGTGGCCGTGTGGCCTAATGGATAAGGCGTCGGACTTCGGATCTGAAGATTACAGGTTCGAATGCTGTCATGCTCGTGTTTTTCCAGTTCTGAAAAAGAAACATACCGTTTTAATGTAGCAATTGAGCAGTACGAAACCGTCTGAATGTTGCTGTTGACCATTTTTTTCTTGGGGATGCTCTTGAGTTTGAAACACACACAACAAGACCGGTGTTAACTAGCGAAATGGTCGGCAGAGTGCCGACACAGCGAGTTTTGACTATCACTTGCACATCTAAAACAACGTCGGAAAGTAACTCGTTCGGCTTTTGAGTCACATAAAGTATGTGTGTTAATTTTGACGCCACTAGCTCTGCATGTTGTCATGCAATTTCTTTACCTCTCAGAAATGATTATGACATAAAAGTGAAGTACGTGACGAGTGTGACGTTAGGAAAACATTAGGCATCATGGAGAGATTCTGTATGGGACCACCCACCCCAAACGAGTACTGTGTGACGTGCTACCCGGCAGGTATTCACCGAGGTAGCCGGCTAGCTCAGTCGGTAGAGCGTCAGACTCTTAATCCCAGGGTCGTGTGTTCGAGCCAGACGCTGGGCGGAACGGAATTCTTTTCCGCTGCAGGTGTAAATTACCGTTTTTCTGATTAACGAGATTTAATGGAAATAGCAACTTTAAACTTTGCCTACGTCTCTGTCAGTCGCAAGGAAGCTGTATTTGAAGGTGAAGGTGATTTTGTAGACATGTGTGAAAGACATGTTCTGAAATGCAAGTGTTGTTGTTTGGACAGCACATCGGTTACGTGTCAGATGTGTAGCCAATCAGTAATTTGTCGCCATAGCTGCAAATATTAGCCGGTAATATGAAGTGTTGTCAGCTAAAGTCTGATGATGCAGACGACCGTAAGGACGAAGTACCCAAGAGTACCGCTAGGCCGCGCCTCTTTAGCTCAGTGGTAGAGCACTGGTCTAATAAACCAGGGGTCGTAAGTTCCATCCTCACAGGAGAAAGATGAATTTTGGAAATCAGTTGCGCGTCGTGGCCGTATAGCAAACAGTACCTGTGATGACGAACAATTAGCGACAGGCGTTTTTTTAAGAATTACTCTCAGATGCGATTAAGGCGAATGGCGCAGATAAAGCATTTGCCAAAGCGGTACGGCATAAGGTGGGGCGAGGTAGTCTGAATTACATTTTATAGATGTATTTCTCACATATCTCAGAGCCTCTCGCGATATTCGTCGTCGTCGTCGTCGTCGTCGTCGTCGCCGCCGCTTCTGCAGAAGTAGCAAATGGCAATCGTAGCAAATGCGGCGAGGGACGCCCTGCCTTCGATTCCGAATGCACAAAGTGTGTGGTCTTGTTTCTCAGTCTATATTTGGTCGGTCACGTCAGAGGTTGAATGTAACGAATGGGTGGGAAAGAGCAAGGGGCAGCGGCTGTGTAGAACGAAAACACAAATCCTCAGTGGTGTGAGCGTTTCGAGATGAGTCGTATACATGTTACAGTTGGTCGTCAGTGACCGTGTGGCCTAATGGATAAGGCGTCGGACTTCGGATATGAAGTTTACAGGTTCGAATGCTGTCACGCTCGTGTTTTTTTAGTTCTGAAAAAGAAACATACCGTTTTAATGTAGCAATTGAGCACTACGAAACCGTCTGAATGTTGCTGTTGACCATTTTTTGCTTGGAGATGCTCTTGAGCTTGATACACACACAACAAGACCGGTGTTAACTAGCGAAATGGTCGGCAGAGTGCCGACACAGCGAGTTTTGACTATCACTTGCACATCTAAAACAACGTCGGAAAGTAACTCGTTCGGCTTTTGAGTCACATAAAGTATGTGTGTTAATTTTGACGCCACTAGCTCTGCATGTTGTCATGCAATTTCTTTACCTCTCAGAAATGATTATGACATAAAAGTGAAGTACGTGACGAGTGTGACGTTAGGAAAACATTAGGCATCATGGAGAGATTCTGTATGGGACCACCCACCCCAAACGAGTACTGTGTGACGTGCTACCAGGCAGGTATTCACCGAGGTAGCCGGCTAGCTCAGTCGGTAGAGCGTCAGACTCTTAATCCCAGGGTCGTGGGTTCGAGCCAGACGCTGGGCGGAACGGAATTCTTTTCCGCTGCAGGTGTAAATTACCGTTTTTCTGATTAACGAGATTTAATGGAAATAGCAACTTTAAACTTTGCCTACGTCTCTGTCAGTCGCAAGGAAGCTGTATTTGAAGGTGAAGGTGATTTTGTAGACATGTGTGAAAGACATGTTCTGAAATGCAAGTGTTGTTGTTTGGACAGCACATCGGTTACGTGTCAGATGTGTAGCCAATCAGTAATTTGTCGCCATAGCTGCAAATATTAGCCGGTAATATGAAGTGTTGTCAGCTAAAGTCTGATGATGCAGACGACCGTAAGGACGAAGTACCCAAGAGTACCGCTAGGCCGCGCCTCTTTAGCTCAGTGGTAGAGCACTGGTCTAATAAACCAGGGGTCGTAAGTTCCATCCTCACAGGAGAAAGATGAATTTTGGAAATCAGTTGCGCGTCGTGGCCGTATAGCAAACAGTACCTGTGATGACGAACAATTAGCGACAGGCGTTTTTTTAAGAATTACTCTCAGATGCGATTAAGGCGAATGGCGCAGATAAAGCATTTGCCAAAGCGGTACGGCATAAGGTGGGGCGAGGCAGTATGAATTACATTTTATAGATGTATTTCTCACATATCTCAGAGCCTCTCGCGATATTCGTCGTCGTCGTCGTCGCCGCCGCCGCTTCTGCAGAAGTAGCAAATGGCAATCGTAGCAAATGCGGCGAGGGACGCCCTGCCTTCGATTCCGAATGCACAAAGTGTGTGGTCTTGTTTCTCAGTCTATATTTGGTCGGTCACGTCAGAGGTTGAATGTAACGAATGTGTGGGAAAGAGCAAGGGGCAGCGGCTGTGTAGAACGAAAACACAAATCCTCAGTGGTGTGAGCGTTTCGAGATGAGTCGTATACATGTTACAGTTGGTCGTCAGTGACTGTGTGGCCTAATGGATAAGGCGTCGGACTTCGGATATGAAGTTTACAGGTTCGAATGCTGTCACGCTCGTGTTTTTCCAGTTCTGAAAAGAAACATACCGTTTTAATGTAGCAATTGAGCAGTACGAAACCGTCTGAATGTTGCTGTTGACCATTTTTTGCTTGGAGATGCACTTGAGCTTGATACACACACAACAAGACCGGTGTTAACTAGCGAAATGGTCGGCAGAGTGCCGACACAGCGAGTTTTGACTATCACTTGCACATCTAAAACAACGTCGGAAAGTAACTCGTTCGGCTTTTGAGTCACATAAAGTATGTGTGTTAATTTTGACGCCACTAGCTCTGCATGTTGTCATGCAATTTCTTTACCTCTCAGAAATGATTATGACATAAAAGTGAAGTACGTGACGAGTGTGACGTTAGGAAAACATTAGGCATCATGGAGAGATTCTGTATGGGACCACCCACCCCAAACGAGTACTGTGTGACGTGCTACCCGGCAGGTATTCACCGACGTTGCCGGCTAGCTCAGTCGGTAGAGCGTCAGGCTCTTAATCCCAGGGTCGTGGGTTCGAGCCAGACGCTGGGCGGAACGGAATTCTTTTCCGCTGCAGGTGTAAATTACCGTTTTTCTGATTAACGAGATTTAATGGAAATAGCAACATTAAACTTTGCCTACAACTCTGTCAGTCGCAAGGAAGCTGTATTTGAAGGTGAAGGTGATTTTGTAGACATGTGTGAAAGACATGTTCTGAAATGCAAGTGTTGTTGTTTGGACAGCACATCGGTTACGTGTCAGATGTGTAGCCAATCAGTAATTTGTCGCCATAGCTGCAAATATTAGCCGGTAATATGAAGTGTTGTCAGCTAAAGTCTGATGATGCAGACGACCGTAAGGACGAAGTACCCAAGAGTACCGCTAGGCCGCGCCTCTTTAGCTCAGTGGTAGAGCACTGGTCTAATAAACTAGGGGTCGTAAGTTCCATCCTCACAGGAAAAAGATGAAATTTGGAAATCAGTTGCGCGTCGTGGCCGTATAGCAAACAGTACCTGTGATGACGAACAATTAGCGACAGGCGTTTTTTTAAGAATTACTCTCAGATGCGATTAAGGCGAATGGCGCAGATAAAGCATTTGCCAAAGCGGTACAGCATAAGGTGGGGCGAGGCAGTCTGAATTACATTTTATAGATGTATTTCTCACATATCTCAGAGCCTCTCGCGATATTCGTCGTCGTCGTCGTCGTTCGTCGTCGTCGTCGTCGTCGTCGTCGCCGCTTCTGCAGAAGTAGCAAATGGCAATCGTAGCAAATGCGGCGAGGGACGCCCTGCCTTCGATTCCGAATGCACAAAGTGTGTGGTCTTGTTTCTCAGTCTATATTTGGTCGGTCACGTCAGAGGTTGAATGTAACGAATGGGTGGGAAAGAGCAAGGGGCAGCGGCTGTGTAGAACGAAAACACAAATCCTCAGTGGTGTGAGCGTTTCGAGATGAGTCGTATACATGTAAATGTTGGTCGTCAGTGACCGTGTGGCCTAATGGATAAGGCGTCGGACTTCGGATCTGAAGATTACAGGTTCGAATGCTGTCACGCTTGTGTTTTTCCAGTTCTGAAAAAGAAACATAACGTTTTAATGTAGCAATTGAGCACTACGAAACCGTCTGAATGTTGCTGTTGACCATATTTTGCTTGGAGATGCTCTTGAGCTTGAAACACACACAACAAGACCGGTGGTAACTAGCGAAATGGTCGGCAGAGTGCCGACACCGCGAGTTTTGACTGGCACTTGCACATATAAAACAAGGTCGTAAAGTAACTCGTTCGGCTTTTGAGTCACATAAAGTATGTGTGTTAATTTTGACGACACTAGCTCTGCATGTTGTCATGCAATTTCTTTACCTCTGAGAAATGATTATGACATAAAAGTGAAGTACGTGACGAGTGTGACGTTAGGAAAACATTAGGCTGCATAAAGAGAAACTGTATGGGACCACCCAACCGAAACGAGTACTGTGTGACGTGCTACCCGGGAGGTATTCACTGCGGTAGCCGGCTAGCACACATTCTGGCTTTAGCCGTCGCCGCGGTCGGACGTGCTTGTTGTTTACTCCGCGTACGTTAGCGCTATCGCCGGTGTTTGGTGTTTACGTGAAGTTTGCTGTACATTTTCGCTGTTATTTTTTGAGTGGTGTCTCTGATAAGTGTTTTTATAGTGCTTTCGTCCGTTCCACGTTTCGTGCTTCGCCGCAATTTCGGTTGTTGCCGGAATTTCGTCGGAACCGACGACCATGTCTGACACCGTCAGGAAGAATACTTTAGTCTTCTCGTTCGAGAAAGAAACACGGCCGGTCCAACCCACTGCGCTGGAAATCCACGATTGGCTGACTGAGGTAATCGGTATAAATTCTGACTCTGTTCATACCACGCAATTAGATGCTGAAAAATACTGTGTTTTTGTTAAATTTCTGAACTCAGTGACAGTCGATAAGTTGCTTGCAAAATGGGGTAATTCCGTCGAATTTGTTCATCGAGACGGTTCAAAAAGTAATGTCTCTGTACGAAAAGCTGATATCATGTACACCAATGTCAGGATTTTGAATGTTCCAATTGAAATTGATAATCAGTTGATCAAGGACGCTCTATCTAAATATGGCGAAGTTAAATCTATCTATAACGAAAGATGGTCGAAGCTATACAAGATACAGTGTTTTAATGGCATTAGATCCGTTGAAATGGAGGTGAAAGCCAACATTCCGTCCCATATATCCGTTGCAGGCCATAAAGCACACGTTGTGTATTCTGGTCAGGAGCGCACGTGCAATATTTGCAATGAGACAGGTCATTTCCGACAAGATTGTCCGCGCCGTGTTTTTGTTCTTCGGAACAATCTAACACAGCGTCAAAAACTGACCCTCAGCGATGTCTTACCAAATAGCACTTCCCTTCTTTCGGTTAACGACAGTGGTGCATGTACTTCTGCAGTGCCCGCCATAACTACTACGGAGTTCCCTCCCCTGAGCGTCATTACATCACACCCTTCTGTTCCCGATTGCGATCTCCAGAATAAGAAGCGACCGTTGGAAACGACCGATGACGGCTCGGACGGCGAGTCCGCCCGTAATTCGCCTTCCACCCGCAAGCAGAAGCAGTGTAATGCGGATGTGCTCGAGGAAACAAACAGTACATGTATTGACGTGACGACAGCCGCTGAGGCAACCCGGCCGCTGTCGGCGGCTGAACAGGTACAAACGGTCCACGGAGGGGACGCAGTAACGATTGTCGCGGAGACGGAAGAGGCGCACTCCGAAGCACAAGAGGTGACGGAGCGGAACCCAACTCAAGAACTTACAGACCCACAAACCGCCGACTCAGTCAGTGCTCTGGAGCTAGTGACGGAAGAACAAGGAAATGGCACTCGTAAAAAGGACGCTGTTGAGGCAGCTTCGATCACAACGGTGGTAAAGATAGACAATCCGAATGACGGCGCGTTGAACCAAGATGTCCGAAGACGCCGACTCAAACCGCAACCTAATCTCAAAGCTTCCCGTAACCAAAGCAAACAACAACCAGTACAAGAGGAAGCGACGGCCAGGAACGTCTTGTATGAAATCATCACGGAAAGACCTAAGGAGGTACCTTCAAGTGACATTAGTGATGCAAAGCCCCTCGGTAAAACTAAAACCCGAGATGTTCGGAATCCTGCACCAAAATGAGGCTGTAAGATGAAAAAAAAAAAAGGATTTTGTTGAACCGGTTTCATTTCTAATTGTACTACTGTCTTAGTCATATTTCAGAGGAACCAGATGAAGTGTTTACCGAGCTTCAAATACTGACTATTCTTTTAGATGTTTGTTTAAGCGGAGTCGTTTCTCCCTTCTAGAAGCTGCACATCTCTTTTTTTTATTAATATTTTGTTATCTTTTTAATCACTTATTTACTTTTTATGCACACTAAATGTCCCAGGCATATACAATTACGACTCTCAATATTAACAGGATTACATCCGTGACTAAAGTTACAGCGCTCAAGGATTATTTATATGAGTCAGGGACGGACATTGCTTTCCTACAGGAAGTAGTGCTGACTAATCTTACAGTGCCTGGATATTTGGCGATTTTAAATGTCTCACTTGACACCAACGTCGGTACAGCAATTTTAGTCAGGGAGGGGATTCCTGTCTCGGATATCGAGAGGTTGGACTCCGGCAGAGCGATAGGTATAAAAGTCTTTGGTTCTACCCTTATCAATCTGTATGCCCCTTCTGGCACATCCAATAGAATGGAAAGAGCACAGTTCTATAAAGAAGAAATCATTTATTTATTACGGAAAAACCCAAAAGATCTTATAGTAGGCGGTGATTTTAATTGTGTGATAAATAAGAAAGACCAGGTTCCGAATTTTAATAACTGCAATGAACTGAAGCGTTTCGTTACTGTTTTACAGCTTAAAGATGCTTGGGAAATAATGTATCCCACATTTGTGGCATTTACATTCCTAGGTCCTCACTCACGTAGCAGGATCGACAGACTCTACATATCGCAAAGTCTAGTTAGCTCCTTCATTAAAGCAGAGACGATTCCAGTTTACTTTTCTGATCATAGCTCCGTGCTAGCTTCCATCAACCTTACTGCGCAACCCACTCGCCGTTTTAGAAGTTCATGGCACCTTAATACGTCACTGATGCAGGACGACGGATTAGAAGAAAGTTTGACAGAAGCGTGGGCATTGTGCCTCCGCTCTGCAGATAGACACGTCTCAGTACTAGACTGGTGGTGCAACAGGGCAAAGCCTAAACTGAGAAAAGTTCTCATCCAGTATAGTGTACAACGATCGAAAGACTTGAAAAATTCCATAGAATTTTATTATACCATGCTGCGAAATTTATATGAGCAGGCAAACACTTCCAACGTCCGTCTGGCAGATATCAAGCAAACTAAGGCCAAATTGCTCAGTCTTAAAAGACAGCAGATGGAGGGTCTGAAATTAAAATCCAAGGCTAAGACAGTCGTGGAGGATGAACATGCTTCCTTGTACCATCTACTGAAGCACGAAAGAAACAGGAGACGCACCTTCATTGATGGACTTCAGTCTGAAACTGGCGAGACACTCACGACTCAGAGAGACATCGTCAATGCAGTGCACAAATATTACGAAGACCTATACACTGCCAACCCGGTATGTGAAGAGTCCTTCGATGAGTTCCTTAGTTCCATAGCTCCACAGGTCTCGGACGAGGAAAACGAAGACCTTCTCGTTGAGTGTACTAACGAAGATATCCACAGAATCATCTGCAAATCTCCTCTGAGGAAATCGCCGGGACCGGATGGTTTGCCTGTTGAATTTTATAAACGATACTGGCCACTGATTGGTGACATGTTTACCCGAATGACGAACGAGGTGCTTCAGGGAAAGCATTTACCTGCTGTTTTTAAAGAGAGCACAATAGTACTAATTCCAAAAAATGCTGCAAAAAGAAACCTCAACAACTTTCGTCCTATCTCCCTGTTAAACTCCGATTATAAAATCATCGGCAGAATTTTAAACAACAGACTCTCACAGTTGGCCAAAAAGATAGTAAGTCCATACCAGTCCTGTGTGCCTACCAAGAGCATTTTCAAAAGCATAGCTGAATATAGAGATATAATTGCAATCACTGCTGTGACCACCATAAAATGTGCTATCATGTTTATTGACTTCCAGAAAGCATTTGATCGTGTGGATCATAGATTCCTTAGTGCCACACTGAACAAAATAGGTTTTAATGAGCGAGTCGTAAGTGTGATCAGAAATGTTGCAACAGACATCAGCGCTTGTATATCAGTTAACTGCCAGAGGACAAAGCAGATTCAGATCAGGCGCGGCGTTCCTCAAGGAAGCCCCCTCTCCATGTTCCTATTCGTGCTTTCATTAGAACCTTTCCTCCGCAGTGTTCATGCCACTCTAACTGGCATCACATTATCTGGTCACCGAACAGTCATAAACGCCTATGCCGATGATGTCGGAGTCGTCCTGCGAAATCCCGACGACATTTTGAAATTGGAAACGCTAATTAAAAAGTACTGTAGAGTCTCCGGAGCAGGTGTCAACGCAAACAAAAGCAAACTCCTAAACCTGCGGGGTTTTCAACATACCACCTTAGCCTGGGCCACAATGGTCACCCAATGCAAAGCACTAGGAATAACACTGACACCTTGTCCGTTAAAAATGGCAGCTATCAATTGGAGAAATACGTCGGGACAACTTCTTGGAACAACAAGAGAAAACCTCCACCGTAACATGAACCAAGTTCAGAGGGTGATTTTCATTAACCACTGCATTCTCTCCAGGAGTTACTTTATAGCACAGATCTTCCCACTACCGAAAATGATTGGAAAAAAGATAATGTCTACCATTGCCAGCTATCTTTGGAGAGGGGATATATTCAGAGTCGACGCAAAAACTGCGACCTTAGATCCCAGGAATGGAGGTTTGGGGTTAGTTGACATCAGAAATAAGGCGTCTGCGCTTTTTATAAAAAGGACCGCCACTATCCTTAGCGACCACGCTGATAGCATTACAACTAAATTATTTGAAGTTGTCAGGCCTGCCAGTTTACAGGCGCCGGTGAATGTGCAAAAAATAAATAACCGGCTCCAGTACGTTCGTGTATATTTTGTGGAATTCAGCTATCTCGGCGGTGTCATCATCAACTCACGACGGATCACGGCCCGCGATATTCTGTGCCATCGAAAGAAAATGGAGGGGAGAAACAAATTGGAAAGTAAATACCCACACACTGATTGGGACGCCATATGGAAAAATATTAATATGCGTGGTCTACCATCGGACGTCAAGTCAGCGTGGTATAAAACAGTGAATGAGACCGTAAGCACCAATGAAAGGTTACATGCAATCGGCGTTAGCGACACGAACCTATGTCTCAAATGTAAATTGATCGACACGTTAGTGCACAGATTCACGTGCGGTGGCAATCTACAACTCTGTAATTGGATTAGGGAACAACTGGCTTTTCTTACGAGATCTTCGGTGGAAAATTTTCCCCCTGTTACATTCCTCAGGCCTCAGACTTGCTATTTTCCAGCAGCAAAAAACAACTCGGTCCATTGGTTAATGGGACACTATGTGAATTACGTAATTAATCACCTGGGAAATGACAATTCCACTGATTTTTACATGTACTTGAAGTGTGCTTTTTATAACGCCCTGAAATATAAAGACCACAAGAAAAACTACGGCAATATGCTTAAAATTGTATTCGAGCGACTGGGCATTGGTTGACAAGCCAACGAGATAAACAAAAATCGTTTATTTAAGCGAAACGACGCTTAAACAAAAACAATTGGGGAGAAGTACAATTTTACAGTTTCATATTACAATCACTTATCCTCTGCTGGCAAAGAAGGCTATTTTGTTTATTGCACAGAAGAAGCCGAAGCCGAAAGCCAGTATCGCAGGGTTAAAGATAAATTGTTTTCTTATACATTCATTTTATGACTGAGGAGGAAGTCTCATTTGTTTCCATGGAAGGGAACATACTTTTTTATTATTATTATTAATCTCAAAAAGGAAAGGAGGCTATGGAATTAGTGCCTTAACATAAAATTCCTTCTTCACATTCCATGAAGATTTTTCTTTTACAATAAAAAAATAACAAACAAACAAAAATAATAATAATAACAATAAAAAAACTAAACAGAATTTAAAAAAAATAATATACAGGTTCAGGGTCCACTACTTCCTACAACTTTATTATATATTACAAAGAAGTATGCTAGGTTGCCGAGAAGCAGTGGATGAAAAAAAAAAAAAAAAAAAAAAAAAAAAAAAAAAAAAAAAAAAAAGCACTAAAGCTATAACCTTCAATCTCTATTGCCTCGGCATGACATAAATTTTTTGTTTCAAATGAAGCATCTTTTGGTTCAGGATTTCGAAGGCAAAACAGCATATATCTACGTATACACAAGATGTAAAATTTCTTATTGAAAACTATGATAAAGACACGCCTCAGCAACAGGACTGGGTGGAGACATCGCGGCCAGGCCTCGAGATTTTGACCCCTGCCCGCTTTGCCTCCGCCTGCCTCATGCTGCCAAGTTCCTTACAAAAAAAAAAAAAAAAAAACAAAAAAAAAAAAAAAAAAAGCACTAAAGCTATAACCTTCAATCTCTATTGCCTCGGCATGACATAAATTTTTTGTTTCAAATGAAGCATCTTTTGGTTCAGGATTTCGAAGGCAAAACAGCATATATCTACGTATACACAAGATGTAAAATTTCTTATTGAAAACTATGATAAAGACACGCCACAGCAACAGGACTGGGTGGAGACATCGCGGCCAGGCCTCGAGATTTTGACCCCTGCCCGCTTTGCCTCCGCCTGCCTCATGCTGCCAAGTTCCTTACAAAAAAAAAAAAAAAAAAAAAAAAAAAAAAAAAAAAAAAAAAAAATCTAATTGTAATGGGCTAGTGGAATACAGTTGAAAAAAAAAAAAATTGATAAGGCGTCGGACTTCGGATCTGAAGATTAAAAAAAAAAAAAAAAAAAGTTGGTAGAGCACTCGCCTGCGAAAGGCAACGGTTCCGAGTTCGAGTCTCGCAAAAAAAAAAAAAAAAAAAAAAAAAAAAAAAAAAAAAAAAAAAATGCTGTCACGCTCGTGTTTTTTTAGTTCTGAAAAAGAAACATACCGTTTTAGTATAGCAATTGAGCACTACGAAACCGTCTGAATGTTGCTGTTGACCATTTTTTGCTTGGAGATGCTCTTGAGCTTGATACACACACAACAAGACCGGTGTTAACTAGCGAAATGGTCGGCAGAGTGCCGACACAGCGAGTGTTGACTATCACTTGCACATCTAAAACAACGTCGGAAAGTAACTCGTTCGGCTTTTGAGTCACATAAAGTATGTGTGTTAATTTTGACGCCACTAGCTCTGCATGTTGTCATGCAATTTCTTTACCTCTCAGAAATGATTATGACATAAAAGTGAAGTACGTGACGAGTGTGACGTTAGGAAAACATTAGGCATCATGGAGAGATTCTGTATGGGACCACCCACCCCAAACGAGTACTGTGTGACGTGCTACCCGGCAGTTATTCACAGAGGTAGCCGGCTAGCTCAGTCGGTAGAGCGTCAGACTCTTAATCCCAGGGTCGTGGATTCGAGCCAGACGCTGGGCGGAAAGGAATTTTGTTCCGCTGCAGGTGTAAATTACCGTTTTTCTGATTAACGAGATTTAATGGAAATAGCAACTTTAAACTTTGCCTACGTCTCTGTCAGTCGCAAGGAAGCTGTATTTGAAGGTGAAGGTGATTTTGTAGACATGTGTGAAAGACATGTTCTGAAATGCAAGTGTTGTTGTTTGGACAGCACATCGGTTACGTGTCAGATGTGTAGCCAAGCAGTAATTTGTCGCCATAGCTGCAAATATTAGCCGGTAATATGAAGTGTTGTCAGCTAAAGTCTGATGATGCAGACGACCGTAAGGACGAAGTACCCAAGGGTACCGCTAGGCCGCGCCTCTTTAGCTCAGTGGTAGAGCACTGGTCTAATAAACCAGGGGTCGTAAGTTCCATCCTCACAGGAAAAAGATGAATTTTGGAAATCAGTTGCGCGTCGTGGCCGTATAGCAAACAGTACCTGTGATGACGAACAATTTGCGACAGGCGTTTTTTTAAGAATTACTCTCAGATGCGATTAAGGCGAATGGCGCACATAAAGCATTTGCCAAAGCGGTACGGCATAAGGTGGGGCGAGGCAGTCTGAATTACATTTTATAGATGTATTTCTCACATATCTCAGAGCCTCTCGCGATATTCGTCGTCGTCGTCGTCGTCGTCGTCGCCGCCGCTTCTGCAGAAGTAGCAAATGGCAATCGTAGCAAATGCGGCGAGGGACGCCCTGCCTTCGATTCCGAATGCACAAAGTGTGTGGTCTTGTTTCTCAGTCTATATTTGGTCGGTCACGTCAGAGGTTGAATGTAACGAATGGGTGGGAAAGAGCAAGGGGCAGCGGCTGTGTAGAACGAAAACACAAATCCTCAGTGGTGTGAGCGTTTCGAGATGAGTCGTATACATGTAAATGTTGGTCGTCAGTGACCGTGTGGCCTAATGGATAAGGCGTCGGACTTCGGATCTGAAGATTACAGGTTCGAATGCTGTCACGCTTGTGTTTTTCCAGTTCTGAAAAAGAAACATACCGGTTTAATGTAGCAATTGAGCACTACGAAACCGTCTGAATGGTGCTGTTGACCATTTTTTGCTTGGAGATGCTCTTGAGCTTGAAACACACACAACAAGACCGGTGTTAACTAGCGAAATGGTCGGCAGAGTGCCGACACAGCGAGTTTTGACTATCACTTGCACATCTAAAACAACGTCGGAAAGTAACTCGTTCGGCTTTTGAGTCACATAAAGTATGTGTGTTAATTTTGACGCCACTAGCTCTGCATGTTGTCATGCAATTTCTTTACCTCTCAGAAATGATTATGACATAAAAGTGAAGTACGTGACGAGTGTGACGTTAGGAAAACATTAGGCATCATGGAGAGATTCTGTATGGGACCACCCACCCCAAACGAGTACTGTGTGACGTGCTACCCGGCATGTATTCACAGAGGTAGCCGGCTAGCTCAGTCGGTAGAGCGTCAGACTCTTAATCCCAGGGTTGTGGATTCGAGCCAGACGCTGGGCGGAAAGGAATTTTGTTCCGCTGCAGGTGTAAATTACCGTTTTTCTGATTAACGAGATTTAATGGAAATAGCAACTTTAAACTTTGCCTACGTCTCTGTCAGTCGCAAGGAAGCTGTATTTGAAGGTGAAGGTGATTTTGTAGACATGTGTGAAAGACATGTTCTGAAATGCAAGTGTTGTTGTTTGGACAGCACATCGGTTACGTGTCAGATGTGTAGCCAATCAGTAATTTGTCGCCATAGCTGCAAATATTAGCCAGTAATATGAAGTGTTGTCAGCTAAAGTCTGATGATGCAGACGACCGTAAGGACGAAGTACCCAAGAGTACCGCTAGGCCGCGCCTCTTTAGCTCAGTGGTAGAGCACTGGTCTAATAAACCAGGGGTCGTAAGTTCCATCCTCACAGGAGAAAGATGAATTTTGGAAATCAGTTGCGCGTCGTGGCCGTATAGCAAACAGTATCTGTGATGACGAACAATTAGCGACAGGCGTTTTTTTAAGAATTACTCTCAGATGCGATTAAGGCGAATGGCGCAGATAAAGCATTTGCCAAAGCGGTACAGCATAAGGTGGGGCGAGGCAGTCTGAATTACATTTTATAGATGTATTTCTCACATATCTCAGAGCCTCTCGCGATATTCGTCGTCGTCGTCGTCGTCGTCGCCGCCGCTTCTGCAGAAGTAGCAAATGGCAATCGTAGCAAATGCGGCGAGGGACGCCCTGCCTTCGATTCCGAATGCACAAAGTGTGTGGTCTTGTTTCTCAGTCTATATTTGGTCGGTCACGTCAGAGGTTGAATGTAACGAATGGGTGGGAAAGAGCAAGGGGCAGCGGCTGTGTAGAACGAAAACACAAATCCTCAGTGGTGTGAGCGTTTCGAGATGAGTCGTATACATGTAAATGTTGGTCGTCAGTGACCGTGTGGCCTAATGGATAAGGCGTCGGACTTCGGATCTGAAGATTACAGGTTCGAATGCTGTCACGCTTGTGTTTTTCCAGTTCTGAAAAAGAAACATACCGGTTTAATGTAGCAATTGAGCACTACGAAACCGTCTGAATGGTGCTGTTGACCATTTTTTGCTTGGAGATGCTCTTGAGCTTGAAACACACACAACAAGACCGGTGTTAACTAGCGAAATGGTCGGCAGAGTGCCGACACAGCGAGTTTTGACTATCACTTGCACATCTAAAACAACGTCGGAAAGTAACTCGTTCGGCTTTCGAGTCACATAAAGTATGTGTGTTAATTTTGACGCCACTAGCTCTGCATGTTGTCATGCAATTTCTTTACCTCTCAGAAATGATTATGACATAAAAGTGAAGTACGTGACGAGTGTGACGTTAGGAAAACATTAGGCATCATGGAGAGATTCTGTATGGGACCACCCACCCCAAACGAGTACTGTGTGACGTGCTACCCGGCATGTATTCACAGAGGTAGCCGGCTAGCTCAGTCGGTAGAGCGTCAGACTCTTAATCCCAGGGTCGTGGATTCGAGCCAGACGCTGGGCGGAAAGGAATTTTGTTCCGCTGCAGGTGTAAATTACCGTTTTTCTGATTAACGAGATTTAATGGAAATAGCAACTTTAAACTTTGCCTACGTCTCTGTCAGTCGCAAGGAAGCTGTATTTGAAGGTGAAGGTGATTTTGTAGACATGTGTGAAAGACATGTTCTGAAATGCAAGTGTTGTTGTTTGGACAGCACATCGGTTACGTGTCAGATGTGTAGCCAATCAGTAATTTGTCGCCATAGCTGCAAATATTAGCCGGTAATATGAAGTGTTGTCAGCTAAAGTCTGATGATGCAGACGACCGTAAGGACGAAGTACCCAAGAGTACCGCTAGGCCGCGCCTCTTTAGCTCAGTGGTAGAGCACTGGTCTAATAAACCAGGGGTCGTAAGTTCCATCCTCACAGGAGAAAGATGAATTTTGGAAATCAGTTGCGCGTCGTGGCCGTATAGCAAACAGTATCTGTGATGACGAACAATTAGCGACAGGCGTTTTTTTAAGAATTACTCTCAGATGCGATTAAGGCGAATGGCGCAGATAAAGCATTTGCCAAAGCGGTACAGCATAAGGTGGAGCGAGGCAGTCTGAATTACATTTTATAGATGTATTTCTCACATATCTCAGAGCCTCTCGCGGTATTCGTCGTCGTCGTCGCCGCCGCCGCTTCTGCAGAAGTAACAAATGGCAATCGTAGCAAATGCGGCGAGGGACGCCCTGCCTTCGATTCCGAATGCACAAAGTGTGTGGTCTTGTTTCTCAGTCTATATTTGGTCGGTCACGTCAGAGGTTGAATGTAACGAATGGGTGGGAAAGAGCAAGGGGCAGCGGCTGTGTAGAACGAAAACACAAATCCTCAGTGGTGTGAGCGTTTCGAGATGAGTCGTATACATGTTACAGTTGGTCGTCAGTGACCGTGTGGCCTAATGGTTAGCAATTATTGATTTGACTAATTTATGTGAGAAATGAATTGATTGGATACGGTTAATTGAAATAGTACAAGTAATGGGTATAATTTGTGCCATATGCTTAAATTCCTATTTAGATAATTTGTTTGACATCTTTTTTAATGGGACTATATTAAAGTTACGCGGAAGAATACTTCGTGCGAAGTCCTGTTGTAGAGAACTTATATGCGCGAACAGTAGCTTACCGTGGCTTAGTGCAACTGATGTTATACCCGTGGACAGTCTGAGGAGTTGCAAGGCTGTGCAAGAAAACTGGAAGCAGACAGTGTAAAAGGATTGGGTTTGTTTTCAGGATTTGTGACAGTTCTTACTCAGTAAAATAATGGCATGTAATAATGTAGAACTTTATTTAATAAAGACTTCCACAAAGTGATAGCAAGTAAAAAAAAAAAAAAAAAATGGATAAGGCGTCGGACTTCGGATATGAAGTTTACAGGTTCGAATGCTGTCACGCTCGTGTTTTTTTAGTTCTGAAAAAGAAACATACCGTTTTAATGTAGCAATTGAGCAGTACGAAACCGTCTGAATGTTGCTATTGACCATTTTTTGCTTGGAGATGCTCTTGAGCTTGATACACACACAACAAGACCGGTGTTAACTAGCGAAATGGTCGGCAGAGTGCCGACACAGCGAGTTTTGACTATCACTTGCACATCTAAAACAACGTCGGAAAGTAACTCGTTCGGCTTTCGAGTCACATAAAGTATGTGTGTTAATTTTGACGCCACTAGCTCTGCATGTTGTCATGCAATTTCTTTACCTCTCAGAAATGATTATGACATAAAAGTGAAGTACGTGACGAGTGTGACGTTAGGAAAACATTAGGCATCATGGAGAGATTCTGTATGGGACCACCCACCCCAAACGAGTACAGTGTGACGTGCTACCCGGCAGGTATTCACCGAGGTAGCCGGCTAGCTCAGTCGGTAGAGCGTCAGACTCTTAATCCCAGGGTCGTGGGTTCGAGCCAGACGCTGTGGGAACGGAATTTTGTTCCGCTGCAGGTGTAAATTACCGTTTTTCTGATTAACGAGATTTAATGGAAATAGCAACTTTAAACTTTGCCTACGTCTCTGTCAGTCGCAAGGAAGCTGTATTTGAAGGTGAAGGTGATTTTGTAGACATGTGTGAAAGACATGTTCTGAAATGCAAGTGTTGTTGTTTGGACAGCACATCGGTTACGTGTCAGATGTGTAGCCAAGCAGTAATTTGTCACCATAGCTGTAAATATTAGCCGGTAATATGAAGTGTTGTCAGCTAAAGTCTGATGATGCAGACGACCGTAAGGACGAAGTACCCAAGAGTACCGCTAGGCCGCGCCTCTTTAGCTCAGTGGTAGAGCACTGGTCTAATAAACCAGGGGTCGTAAGTTCCATCCTCACAGGAGAAAGGTGAATTTTGGAAATCAGTTGCGCGTCGTGGCCGTATAGCAAACAGTACCTGTGATGACGACCAATTAGCGACAGGCGTTTTTTTAAGAATTACTCTCAGATGCGATTAAGGCGAATGGCGCAGATAAAGCATTTGCCAAAGCGGTACAGCATAACGTGGGGCGAGTCAGTCTGAATTACATTTTATAGATGTATTTCTCACATATCTCAGAGCCTCTCGCGATATTCGTCGTCGTCGCCGCCGCCGCCGCCGCCGCCGCCGCCGCCGCTTCTGCAGAAGTAGCAAATGGCAATCGTAGCAAATGCGGCGAGGGACGCCTGCCTTCGATTCCGAATGAACAAAGTGTGTGGTCTTGTTTCTCAGTCTATATTTGGTCGGTCTCGTCAGAGGTTGAATGTAACGAATGGGTGGGAAAGAGCAAGGGGCAGCGGCTGTGTAGAACGAAAACACAAATCCTCAGGGGTGTGAGCGTTTCGAGATGAGTCGTATACATGTTACAGTTGGTCGTCAGTGACCGTGTGGCCTAATGGATAAGGCGTCGGACTTCGGATATGAAGTTTACAGGTTCGAATGCTGTCACGCTCGTGTTTTTCCAGTTCTGAAAAAGAAACATACCGTTTTAATGTAGCAATTGAGCACTACGAAACCGTCTGAATGTTGCTGTTGACCATTTTTTGCTTGGAGATGCTCTTGAGCTTGATACACACACAACAAGACCGGTGTTAACTAGCGAAATGGTCGGCAGAGTGCCGACACAGCGAGTTTTGACTATCACTTGCACATCTAAAACAACGTCGGAAAGTAACTCGTTCGGCTTTCGAGTCACATAAAGTATGTGTGTTAATTTTGACGCCACTAGCTCTGCATGTTGTCATGCAATTTCTTTACCTCTCAGAAATGATTATGACATAAAAGTGAAGTACGTGACGAGTGTGACGTTAGGAAAACATTAGGCATCATGGAGAGGTTCTGTATGGGACCACCCACCCCAAACGAGTACTGTGTGACGTGCTACCCGGCAGGTATTCACCGAGGTAGCCAGCTAGCTCAGTCGGTAGAGCGTCAGACTCTTAATCCCAGGGTTGTGGGTTCGAGCCAGACGCTGGGCGGAACGGAATTCTGTTCCGCTGCAGGTGTAAATTACCGTTTTTCTGATTAACGAGATTTAATGGAAATAGCAACTTTAAACTTTGCCTACGTCTCTGTCAGTCGCAAGGAATCTGTATTTGAAGGTGAAGGTGATTTTGTAGACATGTGTGAAAGACATGTTCTAAAAAGCAAGTGTTGTTGTTTGGACAGCACATCGGTTACGTGTCAGATGTGTAGCCAATCAGTAATTTGTCGCCATAGCTGCAAATATTAGCCGGTAATATGAAGTGTTGTCAGCTAAAGTCTGATGATGCAGACGACCGTAAGGACGAAGTACCCAAGAGTACCGCTAGGCCGCGCCTCTTTAGCTCAGTGGTAGAGCACTGGTCTAATAAACCAGGGGTCGTAAGTTCCATCCTCACAGGAGAAAGATGAATTTTGGAAATCAGTTGCGCGTCGTGGCCGTATAGCAAACAGTACCTGTGATGACGAACAATTAGCGACAGGCGTTTTTTTAAGAATTACTCTCAGATGCGATTAAGGCGAATGGCGCAGATAAAGCATTTGCCAAAGCGGTACAGCATAAGGTGGGGCGAGGCAGTCTGAATTACATTTTATAGATGTATTTCTCACATATCTCAGAGCCTCTCGCGATATTCGTCGTCGTCGTCGTCGTCGTCGTCGTCGTCGTCGTCGTCGTCGTCGCCGCCGCCGCTTCTGCAGAAGTATCAAATGGCAATCGTAGCAAATGCGGCGAGGGACGCCCTGCCTTCGATTCCGAATGAACAAAGTGTGTGGTCTTGTTTCTCAGTCTATATTTGGTCGGTCTCGTCAGAGGTTGAATGTAACGAATGGGTGGGAAAGAGCAAGGGGCAGCGGCTGTGTAGAACGAAAACACAAATCCTCAGGGGTGTGAGCGTTTCGAGATGAGTCGTATACATGTTACAGTTGGTCGTCAGTGACCGTGTGGCCTAATGGATAAGGCGTCGGACTTCGGATATGAAGTTTACAGGTTCGAATGCTGTCACGCTCGTGTTTTTCCAGTTCTGAAAAAGAAACATACCGTTTTAATGTAGCAATTGAGCACTACGAAACCGTCTGAATGTTGCTGTTGACCATTTTTTGCTTGGAGATGCTCTTGAGCTTGATACACACACAACAAGACCGGTGTTAACTAGCGAAATGGTCGGCAGAGTGCCGACACAGCGAGTTTTGACTATCACTTGCACATCTAAAACAACGTCGGAAAGTAACTCGTTCGGCTTTCGAGTCACATAAAGTATGTGTGTTAATTTTGACGCCACTAGCTCTGCATGTTGTCATGCAATTTCTTTACCTCTCAGAAATGATTATGACATAAAAGTGAAGTACGTGACGAGTGTGACGTTAGGAAAACATTAGGCATCATGGAGAGGTTCTGTATGGGACCACCCACCCCAAACGAGTACTGTGTGACGTGCTACCCGGCAGGTATTCACCGAGGTAGCCAGCTAGCTCAGTCGGTAGAGCGTCAGACTCTTAATCCCAGGGTTGTGGGTTCGAGCCAGACGCTGGGCGGAACGGAATTCTGTTCCGCTGCAGGTGTAAATTACCGTTTTTCTGATTAACGAGATTTAATGGAAATAGCAACTTTAAACTTTGCCTACGTCTCTGTCAGTCGCAAGGAATCTGTATTTGAAGGTGAAGGTGATTTTGTAGACATGTGTGAAAGACATGTTCTAAAAAGCAAGTGTTGTTGTTTGGACAGCACATCGGTTACGTGTCAGATGTGTAGCCAATCAGTAATTTGTCGCCATAGCTGCAAATATTAGCCGGTAATATGAAGTGTTGTCAGCTAAAGTCTGATGATGCAGACGACCGTAAGGACGAAGTACCCAAGAGTACCGCTAGGCCGCGCCTCTTTAGCTCAGTGGTAGAGCACTGGTCTAATAAACCAGGGGTCGTAAGTTCCATCCTCACAGGAGAAAGATGAATTTTGGAAATCAGTTGCGCGTCGTGGCCGTATAGCAAACAGTACCTGTGATGACGAACAATTAGCGACAGGCGTTTTTTTAAGAATTACTCTCAGATGCGATTAAGGCGAATGGCGCAGATAAAGCATTTGCCAAAGCGGTACAGCATAAGGTGGGGCGAGGCAGTCTGAATTACATTTTATAGATGTATTTCTCACATATCTCAGAGCCTCTCGCGATATTCGTCGTCGTCGTCGTCGTCGTCGTCGTCGTCGTCGTCGTCGTCGTCGCCGCCGCCGCTTCTGCAGAAGTATCAAATGGCAATCGTAGCAAATGCGGCGAGGGACGCCCTGCCTTCGATTCCGAATGAACAAAGTGTGTGGTCTTGTTTCTCAGTCTATAATTGGTCGGTCTCGTCAGAGGTTGAATGTAACGAATGGGTGGGAAAGAGCAAGGGGCAGCGGCTGCGTAGAACGAAAACACAAATCCTCAGGGGTGTGAGCGTTTCGAGATGAGTCGTATACATGTTACAGTTGGTCGTCAGTGACCGTGTGGCCTAATGGATAAGGCGTCGGACTTCGGATATGAAGTTTACAGGTTCGAATGCTGTCACGCTCGTGTTTTTCCAGTTCTGAAAAAGAAACATACCGTTTTAATGTAGCAATTGTGCACTACGAAACCGTCTGAATGTTGCTGTTGATCATTTTTTGCTTGGAGATGCTCTTGAGCTTGATAAACACACAACAAGATCGGTGTTAACTAGCGAAATGGTCGGCAGAGTGCCGACACAGCGAGTTTTGACTATCACTTGCACATCTAAAACAACGTCGGAAAGTAACTCGTTCGGCTTTTGAGTCACATAAAGTATGTGTGTTAATTTTGACGCCACTAGCTCTGCATGTTGTCATGCAATTTCTTTACCTCTCAGAAATGATTATGACATAAAAGTGAAGTACGTGACGAGTGTGACGTTAGGAAAACATTAGGCATCATGGAGAGATTCTGTATGGGACCACCCACCCCAAACGAGTACTGTGTGACGTGCTACCCGGCAGGTATTCACAGAGGTAGCCGGCTAGCTCAGTCGGTAGAGCGTCAGACTCTTAATCCCAGGGTCGTGGATTCGAGCCAGTCACTGGGCGGAAAGGAATTTTGTTCCGCTGCAGTTGTAAATTACCGTTTTTCTGATTAACGAGATTTAATGGAAATAGCAACTTTAAACTTTGCCTACGTCTCTGTCAGTCGCAAGGAAGCTGTATTTGAAGGTGAAGGTGATTTTGTAGACATGTGTGAAAGACATGTTCTGAAATGCAAGTGTTGTTGTTTGGACAGCACATCGGTTACGTGTCAGATGTGTAGCCAATCAGTAATTTGTCGCCATAGCTGCAAATATTAGCCGGTAATATGAAGTGTTGTCAGCTAAAGTCTGATGATGCAGACGACCGTAAGGACGAAGTACCCAAGAGTACCGCTAGGCCGCGCCTCTTTAGCTCAGTGGTAGAGCACTGGTCTAATAAACCAGCGGTCGTAAGTTCCATCCTCACAGGAGAAAGATGAATTTTGGAAATCAGTTGCGCGTCGTGGCCGTATAGCAAACAGTACCTGTGATGACGAACAATTAGCGACAGGCGTTTTTTTAAGAATTACTCTCAGATGCGATTAAGGCGAATGGCGCAGATAAAGCATTTGCCAAAGCGGTACAGCATAAGGTGGGGCGAGGCAGTCTGAATTACATTTTATAGATGTATTTCTCACATATCTCAGAGCCTCTCGCGATATTCGTCGTCGTCGTCGTCGTCGTCGTCGTCGTCGTAGTCGTCGTCGCCGCCGCCGCCGCTTCTGCAGAAGTAGCAAATGGCAATCGTAGCAAATGCGGCGAGGGACGCCCTGCCTTCGATTCCGAATGCACAAAGTGTGTGGTCTTGTTTCTCAGTCTATATTTGGTCGGTCACGTCAGAGGTTGAATGTAACGAATGGGTGGGAAAGAGCAAGGGGCAGCGGCTGTGTAGAACGAAATCACAAATCCTCAGGGGTGTGAGCGTTTCGAGATGAGTCGTATACATGTTACAGTTGGTCGTCAGTGACCGTGTGGCCTAATGGATAAGGCGTCGGACTTCGGATCTGAAGATTACAGGTTCGAATGCTGTCACGCTCGTGTTTTTCCAGTTCTGAAAAAGAAACATACCGGTTTAATGTAGCAATTGAGCACTACGAAACCGTCTGAATGTTGCTGTTGACCATTTTTTGCTTGGAGATGCTCTTGAGCTTGATACACACACAACAAGACCGGTGTTAACTAGCGAAATGGTCGGCAGAGTGCCGACACAGCGAGTTTTGACTATCACTTGCACATCTAAAACAACGTCGGAAAGTAACTCGTTCGGCTTTTGAGTCACATAAAGTATGTGTGTTAATTTTGACGCCACTAGCTCTGCATGTTGTCATGCAATTTCTTTACCTCTCAGAAATAATTATGACATAATAGTGATGTACGTGACGAGTGTGACGTTAGGAAAACATTAGGCATCATGGAGAGATTCTGTATGGGACCACCCACCCCAAACGAGTACTGTGTGACGTGCTACCCGGCAAGTATTCACCGAGGTAGCCGGCTACCTCAGTCGGTAGAGCGTCAGACTCTTAATCCCAGGGTCGTGGGTTCGAGCCAGACGGTGGGCGGAACGGAATTCTGTTCCGCTGCAGGTGTAAATTACCGTTTTTCTGATTAACGAGATTTAATGGAAATAGCAACTTTAAACTTTGCCTACGTCTCTGTCAGTCGCAGGGAAGCTGTATTTGAAGGTGAAGGTGATTTTGTAGACATGTGTGAAAGACATGTTCTGAAATGCAAGTGTTGTTGTTTGGACAGCACATCGGTTACGTGTCAGATGTGTAGCCAATCAGTAATTTGTCGCCATAGCTGCAAATATTAGCCGGTAATATGAAGTGTTGTCAGCTAAAGTCTGATGATGCAGACGACCGTAAGGACGAAGTACCCAAGAGTACCGCTAGGCCGCGCCTCTATAGCTCAGTGGTAGAGCACTGGTCTTATAAACCAGGGGTCGTAAGTTCCATCCTCACAGGAGAAAGATGAATTTTGGAAATCAGTTGCGCGTCGTAGCCGTATAGCAAACAGTACCTGTGATGACGAACAATTAGCGACAGGCGTTTTTTTAAGAATTACTCTCAGATGCGATTAAGGCGAATGGCGCAGATAAAGCATTTGCCAAAGCGGTACAGCATAAGGTGGGGCGAGGCAGTCTGAATTATATTTTATAGATGTATTTCTCACATATCTCAGAGCCTCTCGCGATATTCGTCGTCGTCGTCGTCGTCGTAGTCGTCGTCGCCGCCGTCGCCGCTTCTGCAGAAGTAGCAAATGGCAATCGTAGCAAATGCGGCGAGGGACGCCCTGCCTTCGATTCCGAATGCACAAAGTGTGTGGTCTTGTTTCTCAGTCTATATTTGGTCGGTCACGTCAGAGGTTGAATGTAACGAATGGGTGGGAAAGAGCAAGGGGCAGCGGCTGTGTAGAACGAAATCACAAATCCTCAGGGGTGTGAGCGTTTCGAGATGAGTCGTATACATGTTACAGTTGGTCGTCAGTGACCGTGTGGCCTAATGGATAAGGCGTCGGACTTCGGATATGAAGATTACAGGTTCGAATGCTGTCACGCTCGTGTTTTTCCAGTTCTGAAAAAGAAACATACCGGTTTAATGTAGCAATTGAGCACTACGAAACCGTCTGAATGTTGCTGTTGACCATTTTTTGCTTGGAGATGCTCTTGAGCTTGATACACACACAACAAGACCGGTGTTAACTAGCGAAATGGTCGGCAGAGTGCCGACACAGCGAGTTTTGACTATCACTTGCACATCTAAAACAACGTCGGAAAGTAACTCGTTCGGCTTTTGAGTCACATAAAGTATGTGTGTTAATTTTGACGCCACTAGCTCTGCATGTTGTCATGCAATTTCTTTACCTCTCAGAAATGATTATGACATAAAAGTGAAGTACGTGACGAGTGTGACGTTAGGAAAACATTAGGCATCATGGAGAGATTCTGTATGGGACCACCCACCCCAAACGAGTACTGTGTGACGTGCTACCCGGCAGGTATACACCGAGGTAGCCGGCTACCTCAGTCGGTAGAGCGTCAGACTCTTAATCCCAGGGTCGTGGGTTCGAGCCAGACGCTGGGCGGAAAGGAATTTTGTTCCGCTGCAGGTGTAAATTACCGTTTTTCTGATTAACGAGATTTAATGGAAATAGCAACTTTAAACTTTGCCTACGTCTCTGTCAGTCGCAAGGAAGCTGTATTTGAAGGTGAAGGTGATTTTGTAGACATGTGTGAAAGACATGTTCTGAAATGCAAGTGTTGTTGTTTGGACAGCACATCGGTTACGTGTCAGATGTGTAGCCAAGCAGTAATTTGTCGCCATAGCTGCAAATATTAGCCGGTAATATGAAGTGTTGTCAGCTGAAGACTGATGATGCAGACGACCGTAAGGACGAAGTACCCAAGAGTACCGCTAGGCCGCGCCTCTTTAGCTCAGTGGTAGAGCACTGGTCTAATAAACCAGGGGTCGTAAGTTCCATCCTCACAGGAGAAAGATGAATTTTGGAAATCAGTTGCGCGTCGTGGCCGTACAGCAAACAGTACCTGTGATGACGAACAATTAGCGACAGGCGTTTTTTTAAGAATTACTCTCAGATGCGATTAAGGCGAATGGCGCAGATAAAGCATTTGCCAAAGCGGTACAGCATAAGGTGGGGCGAGGCAGTCTGAATTACATTTTATAGATGTATTTCTCACATATCTCAGAGCCTCTCGCGATATTCGTCGTCGTCGTCGTCGTCGTCGTCGTCGTCGTCGTCGTCGTCGTCGCCGCCGCCGCTTCTGCAGAAGTACCAAATGGCAATCGTAGCAAATGCGGCGAGGGACGCCCTGCCTTCGATTCCGAATGCACAAAGTGTGTGGTCTTGTTTCTCAGTCTATATTTGGTCGGTCACGTCAGAGGTTGAATGTAACGAATGGGTGGGAAAGAGCAAGGGGCAGCGGCTGTGTAGAACGAAAACACAAATCCTCAGTGGTGTGAGCGTTTCGAGATGAGTCGTATACATGTAAATGTTGGTCGTCAGTGACCGTGTGGCCTAATGGATAAGGCGTCGGACTTCGGATCTGAAGATTACAGGTTCGAATGCTGTCACGCTTGTGTTTTTCCAGTTCTGAAAAAGAAACATAACGTTTTAATGTAGCAATTGAGCAGTACGAAACCGTCTGAATGTTGCTGTTGACCATTTTTTGCTTGGAGATGCTCTTGAGCTTGATACACACACAACAAGACCGGTGTTAACTAGCGCAATGGTCGGCAGAGTGCCGACACAGCGAGTTTTGACTATCACTTGCACATCTAAAACAACGTCGGAAAGTAACTCGTTCGGCTTTTGAGTCACATAAAGTATGTGTGTTAATTTTGACGCCACTAGCTCTGCATGTTGTCATGCAATTTCTTTACCTCTCAGAAATGATTATGACATAAAAGTGAAGTACGTGACGAGTGTGACGTTAGGAAAACATTAGGCATCATGGAGAGATTCTGTATGGGACCACCCACCCCAAACGAGTACTGTGTGACGTGCTACCCGGCAGGTATTCACCGAGGTAGCCGGCTACCTCAGTCGGTAGAGCGTCAGACTCTTAATCCCAGGGTCGTGGGTTCGAGCCAGACGCTTGGCGGAACGGAATTCTGTTCCGCTGCAGGTGTAAATTACCGTTTTTCTGATTAACGAGATTTAATGGAAATAGCAACTTTAAACTTTGCCTACGTCTCTGTCAGTCGCAAGGAAGCTGTATTTGAAGGTGAAGGTGATTTTGTAGACATGTGTGAAAGACATGTTCTGAAATGCAAGTGTTGTTGTTTGGACAGCACATCGGTTACGTGTCAGATGTGTAGCCAAGCAGTAATTTGTCGCCATAGCTGCAAATATTAGCCGGTAATATGAAGTGTTGTCAGCTAAAGTCTGATGATGCAGACGACCGTAAGGACGAAGTACCCAAGAGTACCGCTAGGCCGCGCCTCTATAGCTCAGTGGTAGAGCACTGGTCTAATAAACCAGGGGTCGTAAGTTCCATCCTCACAGGAGAAAGATGAATTTTGGAAATCAGTTGCGCGTCGTGGCCGTATAGCAAACAGTACCTGTGGTGACGAACAATTAGCGACAGGCGTTTTTTTAAGAATTACTCTCAGATGCGATTAAGGCGAATGGCGCAGATAAAGCATTTGCCAAAGCGGTACAGCATAAGGTGGGGCGAGGCAGTCTGAATTACATTTTATAGATGTATTTCTCACATATCTCAGAGCCTCTCGCGATATTCGTCGTCGTCGTCGTCGTCGTGGTCGTCGTCGTCGCCGCCGCCGCCGCTTCTGCAGAAGTAGCAAATGGCAATCGTAGCAAATGCGGCGAGGGACGCCCTGCCTTCGATTCCGAATGCACAAAGTGTGTGGTCTTGTTTCTCAGTCTATATTTGGTCGGTCACGTCAGAGGTTGAATGTAACGAATGGGTGGGAAAGAGCAAGGGGCAGCGGCTGTGTAGATCGAAATCACAAATCCTCAGGGGTGTGAGCGTTTCGAGATGAGTCGTATACATGTAAATGTTGGTCGTCAGTGACCGTGTGGCCTAATGGATAAGGCGTCGGACTTCGGATCTGAAGATTACAGTTTCGAATGCTGTCACGCTCGTGTTTTTCCAGTTCTGAAAAAGAAACATACCGGTTTAATGTAGCAATTGAGCACTACGAAACCGTCTGAATGGTGCTGTTGACCAATTTTTGCTTGGAGATGCTCTTGAGCTTGATACACACACAACAAGACCGGTGTTAACTAGCGAAATGGTCGGCAGAGTGCCGACACAGCGAGTTTTGACTATCACTTGCACATCTAAAACAACGTCGGAAAGTAACTCGTTCGGCTTTTGAGTCACATAAAGTATGTGTGTTAATTTTGACGCCACTAGCTCTGCATGTTGTCATGCAATTTCTTTACCTCTCAGAAATGATTATGACATAAAAGTGAAGTACGTGACGAGTGTGACGTTAGGAAAACATTAGGCATCATGGAGAGATTCTGTATGGGACCACCCACCCCAAACGAGTACTGTGTGACGTGCTACCCGGCAGGTATTCACCGAGGTAGCCGGCTACCTCAGTCGGTAGAGCGTCAGACTCTTAATCCCAGGGTCGTGGGTTCGAGCCAGACGCTTGGCGGAACGGAATTCTGTTCCGCTGCAGGTGTAAATTAGCGTTTTTCTGATTAACGAGATTTAATGGAAATAGCAACTTTAAACTTTGCCTACGTCTCTGTCAGTCGCAAGGAAGCTGTATTTGAAGGTGAAGGTGATTTTGTAGACATGTGTGAAAGACATGTTCTGAAATGCAAGTGTTGTTGTTTGGACAGCACATCGGTTACGTGTCAGATGTGTAGCCAAGCAGTAATTTGTCGCCATAGCTGCAAATATTAGCCGGTAATATGAAGTGTTGTCAGCTAAAGTCTGATGATGCAGACGACCGTAAGGACGAAGTACCCAAGAGTACCGCTAGGCCGCGCCTCTATAGCTCAGTGGTAGAGCACTGGTCTAATAAACCAGGGGTCGTAAGTTCCATCCTCACAGGAGAAAGATGAATTTTGGAAATCAGTTGCGCGTCGTGGCCGTATAGCAAACAGTACCTGTGGTGACGAACAATTAGCGACAGGCGTTTTTTTAAGAATTACTCTCAGATGCGATTAAGGCGAATGGCGCAGATAAAGCATTTGCCAAAGCGGTACAGCATAAGGTGGGGCGAGGCAGTCTGAATTACATTTTATAGATGTATTTCTCACATATCTCAGAGCCTCTCGCGATATTCGTCGTCGTCGTCGTCGTCGCCGCCGCCGCCGCCGCTTCTGCAGAAGTAGCAAATGGCAATCGTAGCAAATGCGGCGAGGGACGCCCTGCCTTCGATTCCGAATGCACAAAGTGTGTGGTCTTGTTTCTCAGTCTATATTTGGTCGGTCACGTCAGAGGTTGAATGTAACGTATGGGTGGGAAAGAGCAAGGGGCAGCGGCTGTGTCGAACGAAAACACAAATCCTCAGTGGTGTGAGCGTTTCGAGATGAGTCGTATACATGTAAATGTTGGTCGTCAGTGACCGTGTGGCCTAATGGATAAGGCGTCGGACTTCGGATCTGAAGATTACAGGTTCGAATGCTGTCACGCTTGTGTTTTTCCAGTTCTGAAAAAGAAACATAACGTTTTAATGTAGCAATTGAGCAGTACGAAACCGTCTGAATGTTGCTGTTGACCATTTTTTTCTTGGAGATGCTCTTGAGCTTGAAACACACACAACAAGACCGGTGTTAACTAGCGAAATGGTCGGCAGAGTGCCGACACAGCGAGTTTTGACTATCACTTGCACATCTAAAACAACGTCGGAAAGTAACTCGTTCGGCTTTTGAGTCACATAAAGTATGTGTGTTAATTTTGACGCCACTAGCTCTGCATGTTATCATGCAATTTCCTTACCTCTCAGAAATGATTATGACATAAAAGTGAAGTACGTGACGAGTGTGACGTTAGGAAAACATTAGGCATCATGGAGAGATTCTGTATGGGACCACCCACCCCAAAGGAGTACTGTGTGACGTGCTACCCGGCAGGTATTCACCGAGGTAGCCGGCTAGCTCAGTCGGTAGAGCGTCAGACTCTTAATCCCAGGGTCGTGGGTTCGAGCCAGACGCTGGGCGGAACGGAATTTTGTTCCGCTGCAGGTGTAAATTACCGTTTTTCTGATTAACGAGATTTAATGGAAATAGCAACTTTAAACTTTGCCTACGTCTCTGTCAGTCGCAAGGAAGCTGTATTTGAAGGTGAAGGTGATTTTGTAGACATGTGTGAAAGACATGTTCTGAAATGCAAGTGTTGTTGTTTGGAGAGCACATCGGTTACGTGTCAGATGTGTAGCCAAGCAGTAATTTGTCGCCATAGCTGCAAATATTAGCCGGTAATATGAAGTGTTGTCAGCTAAAGTCTGATGATGCAGACGACCGTAAGGACGAAGTACCCAAGAGTACCGCTAGGCCGCGCCTCTTTAGCTCAGTGGTAGAGCACTGGTCTAATAAACCAGGGGTCGTAAGTTCCATCCTCACAGGAGAAAGATGAATTTTGGAAATCAGTTGCGCGTCGTGGCCGTATAGCAAACAGTACCCGTGATGACGAACAATTAGCGACAGGCGTTTTTTTAAGAATTACTCTCAGATGCGATTAAGGCGAATGGCGCAGATAAAGCATTTGCCAAAGCGGTACAGCATAAGGTGGGGCGAGGCAGTCTGAATTACATTTTATAGATGTATTTCTCACATATCTCAGAGCCTCTCGCGATATTCGTCGTCGTCGTCGTCGTCGTCGTCGTCGTCGTCGTCGTCGTCGCCGCCGCCGCTTCTGCAGAAGTAGCAAATGGCAATCGTAGCAAATGCGGCGAGGGACGCCCTGCCTTCGATTCCGAATGCACAAAGTGTGTGGTCTTGTTTCTCTGTCTATATTTGGTCGGTCACGTCAGAGGTTGAATGTAACGTATGGGTGGGAAAGAGCAAGGGGCAGCGGCTGTGTCGAACGAAAACACAAATCCTCAGTGGTGTGAGCGTTTCGAGATGAGTCGTATACATGTAAATGTTGGTCGTCAGTGACCGTGTGGCCTAATGGATAAGGCGTCGGACTTCGGATCTGAAGATTACAGGTTCGAATGCTGTCACGCTTGTGTTTTTCCAGTTCTGAAAAAGAAACATAACGTTTTAATGTAGCAATTGAGCAGTACGAAACCGTCTGAATGTTGCTGTTGACCATTTTTTTCTTGGAGATGCTCTTGAGCTTGAAACACACACAACAAGACCGGTGTTAACTAGCGAAATGGTCGGCAGAGTGCCGACACAGCGAGTTTTGACTATCACTTGCACATCTAAAACAACGTCGGAAAGTAACTCGTTCGGCTTTTGAGTCACATAAAGTATGTGTGTTAATTTTGACGCCACTAGCTCTGCATGTTATCATGCAATTTCCTTACCTCTCAGAAATGATTATGACATAAAAGTGAAGTACGTGACGAGTGTGACGTTAGGAAAACATTAGGCATCATGGAGAGATTCTGTATGGGACCACCCACCCCAAACGAGTACTGTGTGACGTGCTACCCGGCAAGTATTCACCGAGGTAGCCGGCTAGCTCAGTCGGTAGAGCGTCAGACTCTTAATCCCAGGGTCGTGGGTTCGAGCCAGACGCTGGGCGGAACGGAATTTTGTTCCGCTGCAGGTGTAAATTACCGTTTTTCTGATTAACGAGATTTAATGGAAATAGCAACTTTAAACTTTGCCTACGTCTCTGTCAGTCGCAAGGAAGCTGTATTTGAAGGTGAAGGTGATTTTGTAGACATGTGTGAAAGACATGTTCTGAAATGCAAGTGTTGTTGTTTGGAGAGCACATCGGTTACGTGTCAGATGTGTAGCCAAGCAGTAATTTGTCGCCATAGCTGCAAATATTAGCCGGTAATATGAAGTGTTGTCAGCTAAAGTCTGATGATGCAGACGACCGTAAGGACGAAGTACCCAAGAGTACCGCTAGGCCGCGCCTCTTTAGCTCAGTGGTAGAGCACTGGTCTAATAAACCAGGGGTCGTAAGTTCCATACTCACAGGAGAAAGATGAATTTTGGAAATCAGTTGCGCGTCGTGGCCGTATAGCAAACAGTACCTGTGATGACGAACAATTAGCGACAGGCGTTTTTTTAAGAATTACTCTCAGATGCGATTAAGGCGAATGGCGCAGATAAAGCATTTGCCAAAGCGGTACAGCATAAGGTGGGGCGAGGCAGTCTGAATTACATTTTATAGATGTATTTCTCACATATCTCAGAGCCTCTCGCGATATTCGTCGTCGTCATCGTCGTCGTCGTCGTCGCTTGCGGCGAGGGACGCCCTGCCTTCGATTCCGAATGCACAAAGTGTGTGGTCTTGTTTCTCAGTCTATATTTGGTCGGTCACGTCAGAGGTTGAATGTAACGTATGGGTGGGAAAGAGCAAGGGGCAGCGGCTGTGTCGAACGAAAACACAAATCCTCAGTGGTGTGAGCGTTTCGAGATGAGTCGTATACATGTAAATGTTGGTCGTCAGTGACCGTGTGGCCTAATGGATAAGGCGTCGGACTTCGGATCTGAAGATTACAGGTTCGAATGCTGTCACGCTTGTGTTTTTCCAGTTCTGAAAAAGAAACATAACGTTTTAATGTAGCAATTGAGCAGTACGAAACCGTCTGAATGTTGCTGTTGACCATTTTTTTCTTGGAGATGCTCTTGAGCTTGAAACACACACAACAAGACCGGTGTTAACTAGCGAAATGGTCGGCAGAGTGCCGACACAGCGAGTTTTGACTATCACTTGCACATCTAAAACAACGTCGGAAAGTAACTCGTTCGGCTTTTGAGTCACATAAAGTATGTGTGTTAATTTTGACGCCACTAGCTCTGCATGTTATCATGCAATTTCCTTACCTCTCAGAAATGATTATGACATAAAAGTGAAGTACGTGACGAGTGTGACGTTAGGAAAACATTAGGCATCATGGAGAGATTCTGTATGGGACCACCCACCCCAAACGAGTACTGTGTGACGTGCTACCCGGCAGGTATTCACCGAGGTAGCCGGCTAGCTCAGTCGGTAGAGCGTCAGACTCTTAATCCCAGGGTCGTGGGTTCGAGCCAGACGCTGGGCGGAACGGAATTTTGTTCCGCTGCAGGTGTAAATTACCGATTTTCTGATTAACGAGATTTAATGGAAATAGCAACTTTAAACTTTGCCTACGTCTCTGTCAGTCGCAAGGAAGCTGTATTTGAAGGTGAAGGTGATTTTGTAGACATGTGTGAAAGACATGTTCTGAAATGCAAGTGTTGTTGTTTGGAGAGCACATCGGTTACGTGTCAGATGTGTAGCCAAGCAGTAATTTGTCGCCATAGCTGCAAATATTAGCCGGTAATATGAAGTGTTGTCAGCTAAAGTCTGATGATGCAGACGACCGTACGGACGAAGTACCCAAGAGTACCGCTAGGCCGCGCCTCTTTAGCTCAGTGGTAGAGCACTGGTCTAATAAACCAGGGGTCGTAAGTTCCATCCTCACAGGAGAAAGATGAATTTTGGAAATCAGTTGCGCGTCGTGGCCGTATAGCAAACAGTACCTGTGATGACGAACAATTAGCGACAGGCGTTTTTTTAAGAATTACTCTCAGATGCGATTAAGGCGAATGGCGCAGATAAAGCATTTGCCAAAGCGGTACAGCATAAGGTGGGGCGAGGCAGTCTGAATTACATTTTATAGATGTATTTCTCACATATCTCAGAGCCTCTCGCGATATTCGTCGTCGTCGTCGTCGTCGTCGTCGTCGCCGCCGCCTCCGCTTCTGCAGAAGTAGCAAATGGCAATCGTAGCAAATGCGGCGAGGGACGCCCTGCCTTCGATTCCGAATGCACAAAGTGTGTGGTCTTGTTTCTCAGTCTATATTTGGTCGGTCACGTCAGAGGTTGAATGTAACGAATGGGTGGGAAAGAGCAAGGGGCAGCGGCTGTGTAGAACGAAAACACAAATCCTCAGTGGTGTGAGCGTTTCGAGATGAGTCGTATACATGTAAATGTTGGTCGTCAGTGACCGTGTGGCCTAATGGATAAGGCGTCGGACTTCGGATCTGAAGATTACAGGTTCGAATGCTGTCACGCTTGTGTTTTTCCAGTTCTGAAAAAGAAACATAACGTTTTAATGTAGCAATTGAGCACTACGAAACCGTCTGAATGTTGCTGTTGACCATTTTTTGCTTGGAGATGCTCTTGAGCTTGATACACACACAACAAGACCGGTGTTAACTAGCGCAATGGTCGGCAGAGTGCCGACACAGCGAGTTTTGACTATCACTTGCACATCTAAAACAACGTCGGAAAGTAACTCGTTCGGCTTTTGAGTCACATAAAGTATGTGTGTTAATTTTGACGCCACTAGCTCTGCATGTTGTCATGCAATTTCTTTACCTCTCAGAAATGATTATGACATAAAAGTGAAGTACGTGACGAGTGTGACGTTAGGAAAACATTAGGCATCATGGAGAGATTCTGTATGGGACCACCCACCCCAAACGAGTACTGTGTGACGTGCTACCTGGCATGTATTCATCGTGGTAGCTGGCTAGCTCAGTCGGTAGAGCGTCAGACTCTTGACACCAGGGTAGTTGGTTCGAGCCACTCACTGGGAGGAACGGAAATTTGTTCCGCTGCAGATGTAAATTACCGTTTTTCTGGTTAACGATATTTAATGGAAATAGCAACTTTTAACTTTGCCTACGTCTCTGTCAGTCGCAAGGAATCTGTATTTGAAGGTGAAGGTGATTTTGTAGACATGTGTGAAAGACATGTTCTGAAATGCAAGTGTTGTTGTTTGGAGAGCACATCGGTTACGTGTCAGATGTGTAGCCAAGCAGTAATGGGTCGCCATAGCTGCAAATATTAGCCTGTAATATGAAGTGTTGTCAGCTTAAGTCTGATGATGCAGACGACCGTAAGGACGAAGTACCCAAGAGTACCGCTAGGCCGCGCCTCTTTAGCTCAGTGGTAGAGCACTGGTATAATAAACCAGAGGTCGCAAGTTCCATCCTCACAGGAAAAAGATGAATTTTGGAAATCAGTTGCGCGTCGTGGCTGTATAGCAAACAGTATCTGTGATGACGAACAATTAGCGACAGGCGTTTTTTTAAGATTTACTCTCAGATGTGGTTAAGGCGAATGGCGCAGATAAAGCATTTGCCAAAGCGGTACAGCATAAGGTGGGACGAGGCAGTCTGAATTACATTTTACAGATTTATTTCTCACATATCTCAGAGCCTCTCGCGGTCGTCGTCGCCGCCGCTTCTGCAGAAGTAGCAAATGGCCATCGTAGCAAATGCGCCGAGGGACGCCCTGCCTCCGATTCCGATTGCACAAAGTGTGTGGTCTTGTTTCTCAGTCTGTATTTGATCGGTCTCGTAAGAGGTTGAATGTAACGAATGGGTGGGAAAGAGCAAGGGGCAGCGGCTGTGTAGAACGAAAACACAAATCCTCAGGAGCATGAGCGTTTCGAGATGAGTCGTATACATGTAAATGTTGGTCGTCAGTGACCGTGTGGCCTAATGGATAAGGCGTCGGACTTCGGATCTGAAGATTACAGGTTCGAATGCTGTCATGCTCGTGTTTTTCCAGTTCTGAAAAAGAAACATACCGTTTTAATGTAGCAATTGAGCAGTACGAAACCGTCTGAATGTTGCTGTTGACCATTTTTTGCTTGGAGATGCTCTTGAGTTTGAAACACACACAACAAGACCGGTGTTAACTAGCGAAATGGTCGGCAGAGTGCCGACACCGCGAGTTTTGACTGGCACTTGCACATATAAAACAAGGTCGTAAAGTAACTCGTTCGGCTTTTGAGTCACATAAAGTATGTGTGTTAATTTTGACGACACTAGCTCTGCATGTTTGTCATGCAATTTCCTTACCTCTCAGAAATGATTATGACATAAAAGTGAAGTACGTGACGAGTGTGACGTTAGGAAAACATTAGGCTGCATGGAGAGAAACTGTATGGGACCACCCAACCCAAACGAGTACTGTGTGACGTGCTACCCGGCAGGTATTCCCTGCGGGAGCCGGCTAGCTCAGTCGGTAGAGTGTCAGACTCTTAATCCCAGGGTCGTTGGTTCGAGCCAGACGCTGGGCGGAACGGAATTTTGTTCCGCTGCAGATGTAAATTACCGTTTTTCTGATTAACGATATTTAATGGAAATAGCAACTTTTAACTTTGCCTACGTCTCTGTCAGTCGCAAGGAATCTGTATTTGAAGGTGAAGGTGATTTTGTAGACATGTGTGAAAGACATGTTCTGAAATGCAAGTGTTGTTGTTTGGAGAGCACATCGGTTACGTGTCAGATGTGTAGCCAAGCAGTAATTTGTCGCCATAGCTGCAAATACTAGCCGGTAATATGAAGTGTTGTCAGCTAAAGTCTGATGATGCAGACGACCGTAAGGACGAAGTACCCAAGAGTACCACTAGGCCGCGAGTCTTTAGCTCAGTGGTAGAGCACTGGTCTAATAAACCGGGGGTCGTAAGTTCCATCCTCACAGGAGAAAGATGAATTTTGGAAATCAGTTGCGCGTCGTGGCCGTATAGCAAACAGTACCTGTGATGACGAACAATTAGCGACAGGCGTTTTTTTAAGATTTACTCTCAGATGTGATTAAGGCGAATGGCGCAGATAAAGCATTTGCCAAAGCGGTACAGCATAAGGTGGGACGAGGCAGTCTGAATTACGTTTTATAGATGTATTTCTCACATATCTCAGAGCCTCTCGCGGTCGTCGTCGTCGTCGTCGTCGTCGCCGCCGCCGCTTCTGCAGAAGTAGCAAATGGCCATCGTAGCAAATGCGGCGAGGGACGCCCTGCCCTCGATTCCGAATGCACAAAGTGTGTGGTCTTGTTGTCAGTCTATATTTGGTCGGTCTCGTCAGAGGTTGAATGTAGCGAATGGGTGGGAAAGAGCAAGGGGCAGCGGCTGTGTAGAACGAAAACACAAATCCTCAGGGGTGTGAGCGTTTCGAGATGAGTCGTATACATGTAAATGTTGGTCGTCAGTGACTGTGTGGCCTAATGGATAAGGCGTCGGACTTCGGATCTGAAGATTACAGGTTCGAATGCTGTCATGCTCGTGTTTTTCCAGTTCTGAAAAAGAAACATACCGTTTTAATGTAGCAATTGAGCAGTACGAAACCGTCTGAATGTTGCTGTAGACCATTTTTTGCTTGGGGATGCTCTTGAGTTTGAAACACACACAACAAGACCGGTGTTAACTAGCGAAATGGTCGGCAGAGTGCCGACACCGCGAGTTTTGACTGGCACTTGCACATATAAAACAAGGTCGTAAAGTAACTCGTTCGGCTTTTGAGTCACATAAAGTATGTGTGTTAATTTTGACGCCACTAGCTCTGCATTTTGTCATGCAATTTCTTTACCTCTCAGAAATGATTATGACATAAAAGTGAAGTACGTGACGAGTGTGACGTTAGGAAAACATTAGGCTGCATGGAGAGAAACTGTATGGGACCACCAAACCGAAACGAGTACTGTGTGACGTGCTACCTGGCATGTATTCATCGTGGTAGCTGGCTAGCTCAGTCGGTAGAGCGTCAGACACTTGACACCAGGGTAGTTGGTTCGAGCCACTCACTGGGAGGAACGGAAATTTGTTCCGCTGCAGATGTAAATTACCGTTTTTCTGATTAACGATATTTAATGGAAATAGCAACTTTTAACTTTGCCTACGTCTCTGTCAGTCGCAAGGAATCTGTATTTGAAGGTGAAGGTGATTTTGTAGACATGTGTGAAAGACATGTTCTGAAATGCAAGTGTTGTTGTTTGGAGAGCACATCGGTTACGTGTCAGATGTGTAGCCAAGCAGTAATGGGTCGCCATAGCTGCAAATATTAGCCTGTAATATGAAGTGTTGTCAGCTTAAGTCTGATGATGCAGACGACCGTAAGGACGAAGTACCCAAGAGTACCGCTAGGCCGCGCCTCTTTAGCTCCGTGGTAGAGCACTGGTATAATAAACCAGAGGTCGCAAGTTCCATCCTGACAGGAGAAAGATGAATTTTGGAAATCAGTTGCGCGTCGTGGCTGTATAGCAAACAGTATCTGTGATGACGAACAATTAGCGACAGGCGTTTTTTTAAGATTTACTCTCAGATGTGGTTACGGCGAATGGCGCAGATAAAGCATTTGCCAAAGCGGTACAGCATAAGGTGGGACGAGGCAGTCTGAATTACATTTTACAGATGTATTTCTCACATATCTCAGAGCCTCTCGCGGTCGTCGTCGCCGCCGCTTCTGCAGAAGTAGCAAATGGCCATCGTAGCAAATGCGGCGAGGGACGCCCTGCCTCCGATTCCGATTGCACAAAGTGTGTGGTCTTGTTTCTCTGTCTGTATTTGATCGGTCTCGTAAGAGGTTGAATGTAACGAATGGGTGGGAAAGAGCAAGGGGCAGCGGCTGTGTAGAACGAAAACACAAATCCTCAGGAGCGTGAGCGTTTTGAGATGAGTCGTATACATGTAAATGTTGGTCGTCAGTGACCGTGTGGCCTAATGGATAAGGCGTCGGACTTCGGATCTGAAGATTACAGGTTCGAATGCTGTGATGCTCGTGTTTTTCCAGTTCTGAAAAAGAAACATACCGTTTTAATGTAGCAATTGAGCAGTACGAAACCGTCTGAATGTTGCTGTTGACCATTTTTTGCTTGGAGATGCTCTTGAGTTTGAAACACACACAACAAGACCGGTGTTAACTAGCGAAATGGTCGGCAGAGTGCCGACACCGCGAGTTTTGACTGGCACTTGCACATATAAAACAAGGTCGTAAAGTAACTCGTTCGGCTTTTGAGTCACATAAAGTATGTGTGTTAATTTTGACGACACTAGCTCTGCATGTTTGTCATGCAATTTCCTTACCTCTCAGAAATGATTATGACATAAAAGTGAAGTACGTGACGAGTGTGACGTTAGGAAAACATTAGGCTGCATGGAGAGAAACTGTATGGGACCACCCAACCGAAACGAGTACTGTGTGACGTGCTACCCGGCATGTATTCACCGTGGTAGCTGGCTAGCTCAGTCGGTAGAGCCTCAGACTCTTGACCCCAGAGTCGTAGGCTCGAGCCACTCACTGGGCGGAATGGAATTTTGTTCCGCTGCAGATGTAAATTACCGTTTTTCTGATTAACAATATTTATTGGAAATAGCAACTTTTAACTTTGCCTACGTCTCTGTCAGTCGCAAGGAAACTGTATTTGAAGGTGAAGGTGATTTTGTAGACATGTGTGAAAGACATGTTCTGAAATGCAAGTGTTGTTGTTTGGAGACCACATCGGTTACGTGTCAGATGTGTAGCCAAGCAGTAATGGGTCGCCATAGCTGCAAATATTAGCCTGTAATATGAAGTGTTGTCAGCTTAAGTCTGATGATGCAGACGACCGTAAGGACGAAGTACCCAAGAGTACCGCTAGGCCGCGCCTCTTTAGCTCAGTGGTAGAGCACTGGTATAATAAACCGGGGGTCGTAAGTTCCATCCTCATAGGAGAAAGATGAATTTTGGAAATCAGTTGCGCGTCGTGGCTGTATAGCAAACAGTATCTGTGATGACGAACAATTAGCAACAGGCGTTTTTTTTAAGAATTACTCTCAGATGTGGTTAAGGCGAATGGCGCAGATAAAGCATTTGCCAAAGCGGTACAGCATAAGGTGGGACGAGGCGGTCTGAATTACATTTTACAGATGTATTTCTCACATATCTCAGAGCCTCTCGCGGTCGTCGTCGTCGTCGTCGTCGTCGTCGCCGCCGCCGCCGCTTCTGCAGAAGTAGCAAATGGCCATCGTAGCAAATGCGGCGAGGGACGCCCTGCCTCCGATTCCGATTGCACAAAGTGTGTGGTCTTGTTTCTCAGTCTGTATTTGGTCGGTCTCGTAAGAGGTTGAATGTAACGAATGGGTGGGAAAGAGCAAGGGGCAGCGGCTGTGTAGAACGAAAACACAAATCCTCAGGAGCGTGAGCGTTTCGAGATGAGTCGTATACATGTAAATGTTGGTCGTCAGTGACCGTGTGGCCTAATGGATAAGGCGTCGGACTTCGGATCTTAAGATTACAGGTTCGAATGCTGTCATGCTCGTGTTTTTCCAGTTCTGAAAAAGAAACATACCGTTTTAATGTAGCAATTGAGCAGTACGAAACCGTCTGAATGTTGCTGTTGACCATTTTTTGCTTGGAGATGCTCCTGAGTTTGAAACACACACAACAAGACCGGTGTTAACTAGCGAAATGGTCGGCAGAGTGCCGACACCGCGAGTTTTGACTGGCACTTGCACATATAAAACAAGGTCGTAAAGTAACTCGTTCGGCTTTTGAGTCACATAAAGTATGTGTGTTAATTTTGACGACACTAGCTCTGCATGTTTGTCATGCAATTTCCTTACCTCTCAGAAATGATTATGACATAAAAGTGAAGTACGTGACGAGTGTGACGTTAGGAAAACATTAGGCTGCATGGAGAGAAACTGTATGGGACCACCCAACCGAAACGAGTACTGTGTGACGTGCTACCCGGCATGTATTCACCGTGGTAGCTGGCTAGCTCAGTCGGTAGAGCCTCAGACTCTTGACCCCAGGGTCGTAGGTTCGAGCCACTCACTGGGCGGAATGGAATTTTGTTCCGCTGCAGATGTAAATTACCGTTTTTCTGATTAACAATATTTAATGGAAATAGCAACTTTTAACTTTGCCTACGTCTCTGTCAGTCGCAAGGAAACTGTATTTGAAGGTGAAGGTGATTTTGTAGACATGTGTGAAAGACATGTTCTGAAATGCAAGTGTTGTTGTTTGGAGAGCACATCGGTTACGTGTCAGATGTGTAGCCAAGCAATAATGGGTCGCCATAGCTGCAAATATTAGCCTGTAATATGAAGTGTTGTCAGCTTAAGTCTGATGATGCAGACGACCGTAAGCACGAAGTACCCAAGAGTACCGCTAGGCCGCGCCTCTTTAGCTCAGTGGTAGAGCACCGGTATAATAAACGAGGGGTCGTAAGCTCCATCCTCACAGGAGAAAGATGAATTTTGGAAATCAGTTGCGCGTCGTGGCTGTATAGCAAACAGTATCTGTGATGACGAACAATTAGCAACAGGCGTTTTTTTAAGAATTACTCTCAGATGTGGTTAAGGCGAATGGCGCAGATAAAGCATTTGCCAAAGCGGTACAGCATAAGGTGGGACGAGGCAGTCTGAATTACATTTTACAGATGTATTTCTCACATATCTCAGAGCCTCTCGCGGTCGTCGTCGTCGTCGTCGTCGTCGTCGTCGCCGCCGCCGCTTCTGCAGAAGTAGCAAATGGCCATCGTAGCAAATGCGGCGAGGGACGCCCTGCCTTCGATTCCGATTGCACAAAGTGTGTGGTCTTGTTTCTCAGTCTGTATTTGATCGGTCTCGTAAGAGGTTGAATGTAACGAATGGGTGGGAAAGAGAAAGGGGCAGCGGCTGTGTAGAATGAAAACACAAATCCTCAGGGGTGTGTGCGTTTCGAGATGAGTCGTATACATGTAAATGTTGGTGGTCAGTGACCGTGTGGCCTAATGGATAAGGCGTCGGACTTCGGATCTGAAGGTTACAGGTTCGAATTCTGTCACGCTCGTGTTTTTCCAGTTCTGAAAATGAAACATACCGTTTTAATGTAGCAATTGAGCAGTACGAAACCGTCTGAATGTTGCTGTTGACCATTTTTTGCGTGGAGATGCTCTTGAGCTTGAAACACACACAACAAGACCGGTGTTAACTAGCGAAATGGTCGGCAGAGTGCCGACACCGCGAGTTTTGACTGGCACTTGCACATATAAAACAAGGTCGTAAAGTAACTCGTTCGGCTTTTGAGTCACATCAAGTATGTGTGTTAATTTTGACGCCACTAGCTCTGCTTGTTGTCATGCAATTCCTTTGCCTCTCAGAAATGATTATGACACAAAAGTGAAGTACGTGACGAGTGTGACGTTAGGAAAACATTAGGCTGCATGGAGAGAAACTGTATGGGACCACCCAACCGAAACGAGTACTGTGTGACGTGCTACCCGGCATGTATTCACCGTGGAAGCTTGCTAGCTCAGTCGGTAGAGCCTCAGACTCTTGACCCCAGGGTCGTAGGTTCGAACCACTCACTGGGCGGAACGGAATTTTGTTCCGCTGCAGATGTAAATTACCGTTTTTCTGATTAACGATATTTAATGGAAATAGCAACTTTTAACTTTGCCTACGTCTCTGTCAGTCGCAAGGAAACTGTATTTGAAGGTGAAGGTGATTTTGTAGACATGTGTGAAAGACATGTTCTGAAATGCAAGTGTTGTTGTTTGGAGAGCACATCGGTTACGTGTCAGATGTGTAGCCAAGCAGTAATGGGTCGCCATAGCTGCAAATATTAGCCTGTAATATGAAGTGTTGTCAGCTTAAGTCTGATGATGCAGACGACCGTAAGCACGAAGTACCCAAGAGTACCGCTAGGCCGCGCCTCTTTAGCTCAGTGGTAGAGCACCGGTATAATAAACCAGGGGTCGTAAGTTCCATCCTCACAGGAGAAAGATGAATTTTGGAAATCAGTTGCGCGTCGTGGCTGTATAGCAAACAGTATCTGTGATGACGAACAATTAGCAACAGGCGTTTTTTTAAGAATTACTCTCAGATGTGGTTAAGGCGAATGGCGCAGATAAAGCATTTGCCAAAGCGGTACAGCATAAGGTGGGACGAGGCAGTCTGAATTACATTTTACAGATGTATTTCTCACATATCTCAGAGCCTCTCGCGGTCGTCGTCGTCGTCGTCGTCGTCGTCGTCGTCGTCATCGTCGTCGTCGTCGTCGTCGCCGCCGCCGCCGCTTCTGCAGAAGTAGCAAATGGCCATCGTAGCAAATGCGGCGAGGGACGCCCTGCCTTCGATTCCGATTGCACAAAGTGTGTGGTCTTGTTTCTCAGTCTGTATTTGATCGGTCTCGTAAGAGGCTGAATGTAACGAATGGGTGGGAAAGAGCAAGGGGCAGCGGCTGTGTAGAACGAAAACACAAATCCTCAGGGGTGTGAGCGTTTCGAGATGAGTCGTATACATGTAAATGTTGGTCGTCAGTGGCCGTGTGGCCTAATGGATAAGGCGTCGGACTTCGGATCTGAAGATTACAGGTTCGAATGCTGTCATGCTCGTGTTTTTCCAGTTCTGAAAAGGAAACATACCGTTTTAATGTAGCAATTGAGCAGTACGAAACCGTCTGAATGTTGCTGTTGACCATTTTTTTCTTGGGGATGCTCTTGAGTTTGAAACACACACAACAAGACCGGTGTTAAGTAGCGAAATGGTCGGCAGAGTGCCGACACCGCGAGTTTTGACTGGCACTTGCACATATAAAACAACGTCGGAAAGTAACCCGTTTGGCTTTTGAGTCACATAAAGTATGTGTGTTAATTTTGACGCCATTAGCTCTGCTTGTTGTCATGCAATTTCTTTGCCTCTCAGAAATGATTATGACACAAAAGTGAAGTACGTGACGAGTGTGACGTTAGGAAAACATTAGGCTGCATGGAGAGAAACTGTATGGGACCACCCAACCCAAACGAGTACTGTGTGACGTGCTACCCGGCAGGTATTCACCGAGGTAGCCGGCTAGCTCAGTCGGTAGATCGTCAGACTCTTAATCCCAGGGTCGTGGGTTCGAGCCAGACGCTGAGCGGAACGGAATTTTGTTCCGCTGCAGGTGTAAATTATTGTTTTTCTGATTAACGATATTTAATGGAAATAGCAACTTTTAACTTTGTCTACGTCTCTGTCAGTCGCAAGGAAACTGTATTTGAAGGTGAAGGTGATTTTGTAGACATGTGTGAAAGACATGTTCTGAAATGCAAGTGTTGTTGTTTGGAGAGCACATCGGTTACGTGTCAGATGTGTAGCCAAGCAAGAATGGGTCGCCATAGCTGCAAATATTAGCCTGTAATATGAAGTGTTGTCAGCTTAAGTCTGATGATGCAGACGACCGTAAGCACGAAGTACCCAAGAGTACCGCTAGGCCGTGCCTCTTTAGCTCAGTGGTAGAGCACCGGTATAATAAACCAGGGGTCGTAAGTTCCATCCTCACAGGAGAAAGATGAATTTTGGAAATCAGTTGCGCGTCGTGGCTGTATAGCAAACAGTATCTGTGATGACGAACAATTAGCAACAGGCGTTTTTTTAAGAATTACTCTCAGATGTGGTTAAGGCGAATGGCGCAGATAAAGCATTTGCCAAAGCGGTACAGCATAAGGTGGGACGAGGCAGTCTGAATTACATTTTACAGATGTATTTCTCACATATCTCAGAGCCTCTCGCGGTCGTCGTCGTCGTCGTCATCGTCGTCGTCGTCGTCGCCGCCGCTTCTGCAGAAGTAGCAAATGGCCATCGTAGCAAATGCGGCGAGGGACGCCCTGCCTTCGATTCCGATTGCACAAAGTGTGTGGTCTTGTTTCTCAGTCTGTATTTGATCGGTCTCGTAAGAGGTTGAATGTAACGAATGGGTGGGAAAGAGAAAGGGGCAGCGGCTGTGTAGAATGAAAACACAAATCCTCAGGGGTGTGTGCGTTTCGAGATGAGTCGTATACATGTAATTGTTGGTGGTCAGTGTCCGTGTGGCCTAATGGATAAGGCGTCGGACTTCGGATCTGAAGGTTACAGGTTCGAATTCTGTCACGCTCGTGTTTTTCCAGTTCTGAAAATGAAACATACCGTTTTAATGTAGCAATTGAGCAGTACGAAACCGTCTGAATGTTGCTGTTGACCATTTTTTGCTTGGAGATGCTCTTGAGCTTGAAACACACACAACAAGACCGGTGGTAACTAGCGAAATGGTCGGCAGAGTGCCGACACCGCGAGTTTCGACTGGCACTTGCACATATAAAACAAGGTCGTAAAGTAACTCGTTCGGCTTTTGAGTCACATAAAGTATGTGTGTTAATTTTGACGCCACTAGCTCTGCTTGTTGTTATGCAATTTCTTTGCCTCTCAGAAATGATTATGACATAAAAGTGAAGTACGTGACGATTGTGACGTTAGGAAAATATTAGGCTGCATGGAGAGAAACTGTATGGGACCACCCAACCGAAACGAGTACTGTGTGACGTGCCACACGGTATGTATTCACCGTGGTAGCTTGCTAGCTCAGTCGGTAGAGCCTCAGACTCTTGACCCCAGGCTCGTAGGTTCGAACCACTCACTGGGCGGAGCGGAATTTTGTTCCGCTGCAGATGTAAATTACCGTTTTTCTGATTAACGATATTTAATGGAAATAGCAACTTTTAACTTTGCCTACGTCTCTGTCAGTCGCAAGGAAACTGTATTTGAAGGTGAAGGTGATTTTGTAGACATGTGTGAAAGACATGTTCTGAAATGCAAGTGTTGTTGTTTGGAGAGCACATCGGTTACGTGTCAGATGTGTAGCCAAGCAGTAATGGGTCGCCATAGCTGCAAATATTAGCCTGTAATATGAAGTGTTGTCAGCTTAAGTCTGATGATGCAGACGACCGTAAGGACCAAGTACCCAAGAGTACCGCTATACCGCGCCTCTTTAGCTCAGTGGTAGAGCACTGGTATAATAAACCAGGGGTCGTAAGTTCCATCCTCACAGGAGAAAGATGAATTTTGGAAATCAGTTGCGCGTCGTGGCTGTATAGCAAACAGTATCTGTGATGACGAACAATTAGCAACAGGCGTTTTTTTAAGAATTACTCTCAGATGTGGTTAAGGCGATTGGCGCAGATAAAGCATTTGCCAAAGCAGTACAGCATAAGGTGGGATGAGGCAGTCTGAATTACATTTTACAGATGTGTTTCTCACATATCTCAGAGCCTCTCGCGGTCGTCGTCGTCGTCGTCGCCGCCGCTTCTGCAGAAGTAGCAAATGGCCATCGTAGCAAATGCGGCGAGGGACGCCCTGCCTTCGATTCCGATTGCACAAAGTGTGTGGTCTTGTTTCTCAGTCTGTATTTGATCGGTCTCGTAAGAGGTTGAATGTAACGAATGGGTGGGAAAGAGCAAGGGGCAGCGGCTGTGTAGAACGAAAACACAAATCCTCAGGAGCGTGAGCGTTTCGAGATGAGTCGTATACATGTAAATGTTGGTCGTCAGTGACCGTGTGGCCTAATGGATAAGGCGTCGGACTTCGGATCTGAAGATTACAGGTTCGAATGCTGTCATGCTCGTGTTTTTCCAGTTCTGAAAAAGAAACATACCGTTTTAATGTAGCAATTGAGCAGTACGAAACCGTCTGAATGTTGCTGTTGACCATTTTTTTCTTGGGGATGCTCTTGAGTTTGAAACACACACAACAAGACCGGTGTTAACTAGCGAAATGGTCGGCAGAGTGCCGACACCGCGAGTTGCACTTGCACATATAAAACAACGTCGTAAAGTAACTCGTTCGGCTTTTGAGTCACATAAAGTATGTGTGTTAATTTTGACGCCACTAGCTCTGCTTGCTGTCATGCAATTTCTTTAACTCTCAGAAATGATTATGACATAAAAGTGAAGTACGTGACGAGTGTGACGTTAGGAAAACATTAGGCTGCATGGAGAGAAACTGTATGGGACCACCCAACCGAAACGAGTACTGTGTGACGTGCTACCCGTCATGTATTCACCGTGGTAGCTTGCTAGCTCAGTCGGTAGAGCCTCAGACTCTTGACCCCAGGGTCGTAGGTTCGAACCACTCACTGGGCGGAGCGGAATTTTGTTCCGCTGCAGATGTAAATTACCGTTTTTCTGATTAACGATATTTAATGGAAATAGCAACTTTTAACTTTGCCTACGTCTCTGTCAGTCGCAAGGAAACTGTATTTGAAGGTGAAGGTGATTTTGTAGACATGTGTGAAAGACATGTTCTGAAATGCAAGTGTTGTTGTTTGGAGAGCACATCGGTTACGTGTCAGATGTGTAGCCAAGCAGTAATGGGTCGCCATAGCTGCAAATATTAGCCTGTAATATGAAGTGTTGTCAGCTTAAGTCTGATGGTGCAGACGACGGTAAGGACGAAGTACCCAAGAGTACCGCTAGGCCGCGCCTCTTTAGCTCAGTGGTAGAGCACTGGTGTAATAAACCAGGGGTCGTAAGTTCCATCCTCACAGGAGAAAGATGAATTTTGGAAATCAGTTGCGCGTCGTGGCTGTATAGCAAACAGTATCTGTGATGACGAACAATTAGCAACAGGCGTTTTTTTAAGAATTACTCTCAGATGTGGTTAAGGCGAATGGCGCAGATAAAGCATTTGCCAAAGCGGTACAGCATAAGGTGGGACGAGGCAGTCTGAATTACATTTTGCAGATGTATTTCTCACATATCTCAGAGCCTCTCGCGGTCGTCGTCGTCGTCGTCGTCGTCGTCGTCGTCGTCGTTGTCGTTGTCGTCGTCCCCGCCGCTTCTGCAGAAGTAGCAAATGGCCATCGTAGCAAATGCGGCGAGGGACGCCCTGCCTTAGATTCCGATTGCACAAAGTGTGTGGTCTTGTTTCTCAGTCTGTATTTGATCGGTCTCGTAAGAGGTTGAATGTAACGAATGGGTGGGAAAGAGCAAGGGGCAGCGGCTGTGTAGAACGAAAACACAAATCCTCAGGAGCGTGAGCGTTTCGAGATGAGTCGTATACATGTAAATGTTGGTCGTCAGTGACCGTGTGGCCTAATGGATAAGGCGTCGGACTTCGGATCTGAAGATTACAGGTTCGAATGCTGTCATGCTCGTGTTTTTCCAGTTCTGAAAAAGAAACATACCGTTTTAATGTAGCAATTGAGCAGTACGAAACCGTCTGAATGTTGCTGTTGACCATTTTTTTCTTGGGGATGCTCTTGAGTTTGAAACACACACAACAAGACCGGTGTTAACTAGCGAAATGGTCGGCAGAGTGCCGACACCGCGAGTTTTGACTGGCACTTGCACATATAAAACAAGGTCGTAAAGTAACTCGTTCGGCTTTTGAGTCACATAAAGTATGTGTGTTAATTTTGACGACACTAGCTCTGCATGTTGTCATGCAATTTCTTTACCTCTGAGAAATGATTATGACATAAAAATGAAGTACGTAACGAGTGTGACGTTAGGAAAACTTTAGGCTGCATGGAGAGAAACTGTATGGGACCACCCAACCGAAACGAGTACTGTGTGACGTGCTACCCGGCATGTATTCACCGTGGTAGCTGGCTAGCTCAGTCGGTAAATCCTCAGACTCTTGACCCCAGGGTCGTAGGTTCGAGCCACCCACTGGGCGGAACGGAATTTTGTTCCGCTGCAGATGTAAATTACCGTTTTTCTGATTAACGATATTTAATGGAAATAGCAACTTTTAACTTTGCCTACGTCTCTGTCAGTCGCAAGGAAACTGTATTTGAAGGTGAAGGTGATTTTGTAGACACGTGTGAAAGACATGTTCTGAAATGCAAGTGTTGTTGTTTGGAGAGCACATCGGTTACGTGTCAGATGTGTAGCCAAGCAGTAATGGGTCGCCATAGCTGCAAATATTAGCCTGTAATATGAAGTGTTGTCAGCTTAAGTCTGATGATGCAGACGACCGTAAGGACGAAGTACCCAAGAGTACCGCTAGGCCGCGCCTCTTTAGCTCAGTGGTAGAGCACCGGTATAATAAACCAGGGGTCGTAAGTTCCATCCTCACAGGAGAAAGATGAATTTTGGATATCAGTTGCGCGTCGTGGCTGTATAGCAAACAGTATCTGTGATGACGAACAATTAGCAACAGGCGTTTTTTTAAGAATTACTCTCAGATGTGGTTAAGGCGAATGGCGCAGATAAAGCATTTGCCAAAGCGGTACAGCATAAGGTGGGACGAGGCAGTCTGAATTACATTTTACAGATGTATTTCTCACATATCTCAGAGCCTCTCGCGGTCGTCGTCGTCGTCGTCGTCGTCGTCGTCGTCGCCGCCGCTTCTGCAGAAGTAGCAAATGGCCATCGTAGAAAATGCGGCGAGGGACGCCCTGCCTTCGATTCCGATTGCACAAAGTGTGTGGTCTTGTTTCTCAGTCTGTATTTGATCGGTCTCGTAAGAGGTTGAATGTAACGAATGGGTGGGAAAGAGCAAGGGGCAGCGGCTGTGTAGAACGAAAACACAAATCCTCAGGGGTGTGTGCGTTTCGAGATGAGTCGTATATATGTAAATGTTGGTCGTCAGTGACCGTGTGGCCTAATGGATAAGGCGTCGGACTTCGGATCTGAAGATTACAGGTTCGAATGCTGTCACGCTCGTGTTTTTCCAGTTCTGAAAATGAAACATACCGTTTTAATGTAGCAATTGAGCAGTACGAAACCGTCTGAATGTTGCTGTTGACCATTTTTTGCTTGGAGATGCTCTTGAGCTTGAAACACACACAACAAGACCGATGTTAACTAGTGAAATGGTCGGCAGAGTGCCGACACCGTGAGTTATGACTGGCACTTGCACATATAAAACAAGGTCGTAAAGTAACTCGTTCGGCTTTTGAGTCACATAAAGTATGTGTGTTAATTTTGACGACACTAGCTCTGCATGTTGTCATGCAATTTCTTTACCTCTCAGAAATGATTATGACATAAAAGTGAAGTACGTGACGAGTGTGACGTTAGGAAAACATTAGGCTGCATGGAGAGAAACTGTATGGGACCACCCAACCGAAACGAGTACTGTGTGACGTGCTACCCGGCATGTATTCACCGTGGAAGCTTGCTAGCTCAGTCGGTAGAGCCTCAGACTCTTGACCCCAGGGTCGTAGGTTCGAACCACTCACTGGGCGGAACGGAATTTTGTTCCGCTGCAGATGTAAATTACCGTTTTTCTGATTAACGATATTTAATGGAAATAGCAACTTTTAACTTTGCCTACGTCTCTGTCAGTCGCAAGGAAACTGTATTTGAAGGTGAAGGTGATTTTGTAGACATGTGTGAAAGACATGTTCTGAAATGCAAGTGTTGTTGTTTGGAGAGCACATCGGTTACGTGTCAGATGTGTAGCCAAGCAGTAATGGGTCGCCATAGCTGCAAATATTAGCCTGTAATATGAAGTGTTGTCAGCTTAAGTCTGATGATGCAGACGACGGTAAGGACGAAGTACCCAAGAGTACCGCTAGGCCGCGCCTCTTTAGCTCAGTGGTAGAGCACTGGTGTAATAAACCAGGGGTCGTAAGTTCCATCCTCACAGGAGAAAGATGAATTTTGGAAATCAGTTGCGCGTCGTGGCTGTATAGCAAACAGTATCTGTGATGACGAACAATTAGCAACAGGCGTTTTTTTAAGAATTACTCTCAGATGTGGTTAAGGCGAATGGCGCAGATAAAGCATTTGCCAAAGCGGTACAGCATAAGGTGGGACGAGGCAGTCTGAATTACATTTTGCAGATGTATTTCTCACATATCTCAGAGCCTCTCGCGGTCGTCGTCGTCGTCGTCGTCGTCGTCGTCGTCGTCCCCGCCGCTTCTGCAGAAGTAGCAAATGGCCATCGTAGCAAATGCGGCGAGGGACGCCCTGCCTTAGATTCCGATTGCACAAAGTGTGTGGTCTTGTTTCTCAGTCTGTATTTGATCGGTCTCGTAAGAGGTTGAATGTAACGAATGGGTGGGAAAGAGCAAGGGGCAGCGGCTGTGTAGAACGAAAACACAAATCCTCAGGAGCGTGAGCGTTTCGAGATGAGTCGTATACATGTAAATGTTGGTCGTCAGTGACCGTGTGGCCTAATGGATAAGGCGTCGGACTTCGGATCTGAAGATTACAGGTTCGAATGCTGTCATGCTCGTGTTTTTCCAGTTCTGAAAAAGAAACATACCGTTTTAATGTAGCAATTGAGCAGTACGAAACCGTCTGAATGTTGCTGTTGACCATTTTTTTCTTGGGGATGCTCTTGAGTTTGAAACACACACAACAAGACCGGTGTTAACTAGCGAAATGGTCGGCAGAGTGCCGACACCGCGAGTTTTGACTGGCACTTGCACATATAAAACAAGGTCGTAAAGTAACTCGTTCGGCTTTTGAGTCACATAAAGTATGTGTGTTAATTTTGACGACACTAGCTCTGCATGTTGTCATGCAATTTCTTTACCTCTGAGAAATGATTATGACATAAAAATGAAGTACGTAACGAGTGTGACGTTAGGAAAACTTTAGGCTGCATGGAGAGAAACTGTATGGGACCACCCAACCGAAACGAGTACTGTGTGACGTGCTACCCGGCATGTATTCACCGTGGTAGCTGGCTAGCTCAGTCGGTAAATCCTCAGACTCTTGACCCCAGGGTCGTGGGTTCGAGTCACTCACTGGGCGGAACGGAATTTTGTTCCGCTGCAGATGTAAATTACCGTTTTTCTGATTAACGATATTTAATGGAAATAGCAACTTTTAACTTTGCCTAAGTCTCTGTCAGTCGCAAGGAAACTGTATTTGAAGGTGAAGGTGATTTTGTAGACATGTGTGAAAGACATGTTCTGAAATGCAAGTGTTGTTGTTTGGAGAGCACATCGGTTACGTGTCAGATGTGTAGCCAAGCAGTAATGGGTCGCCATAGCTGCAAATATTAGCCTGTAATATGAAGTGTTGTCAGCTTAAGTCTGATGATGCAGACGACCGTAAGGACGAAGTACCCAAGAGTACCGCTAGGCCGCGCCTCTTTAGCTCAGTGGTAGAGCACCGGTATAATAAACCAGGGGTCGTAAGTTCCATCCTCACAGGAGAAAGATGAATTTTGGATATCAGTTGCGCGTCGTGGCTGTATAGCAAACAGTATCTGTGATGACGAACAATTAGCAACAGGCGTTTTTTTAAGAATTACTCTCAGATGTGGTTAAGGCGAATGGCGCAGATAAAGCATTTGCCAAAGCGGTACAGCATAAGGTGGGACGAGGCAGTCTGAATTACATTTTACAGATGTATTTCTCACATATCTCAGAGCCTCTCGCGGTCGTCGTCGTCGTCGTCGTCGTCGTCGTCGTCGTCGCCGCCGCTTCTGCAGAAGTAGCAAATGGCCATCGTAGAAAATGCGGCGAGGGACGCCCTGCCTTCGATTCCGATTGCACAAAGTGTGTGGTCTTGTTTCTCAGTCTGTATTTGATCGGTCTCGTAAGAGGTTGAATGTAACGAATGGGTGGGAAAGAGCAAGGGGCAGCGGCTGTGTAGAACGAAAACACAAATCCTCAGGGGTGTGTGCGTTTCGAGATGAGTCGTATATATGTAAATGTTGGTCGTCAGTGACCGTGTGGCCTAATGGATAAGGCGTCGGACTTCGGATCTGAAGATTACAGGTTCGAATGCTGTCACGCTCGTGTTTTTCCAGTTCTGAAAATGAAACATACCGTTTTAATGTAGCAATTGAGCAGTACGAAACCGTCTGAATGTTGCTGTTGACCATTTTTTGCTTGGAGATGCTCTTGAGCTTGAAACACACACAACAAGACCGATGTTAACTAGTGAAATGGTCGGCAGAGTGCCGACACCGTGAGTTATGACTGGCACTTGCACATATAAAACAAGGTCGTAAAGTAACTCGTTCGGCTTTTGAGTCACATAAAGTATGTGTGTTAATTTTGACGACACTAGCTCTGCATGTTGTCATGCAATTTCTTTAACTCTCAGAAATGATTATGACATAAAAGTGAAGTACGTGACGAGTGTGACGTTAGGAAAACATTAGGCTGCATGGAGAGAAACTGTATGGGACCACCCAACCGAAACGAGTACTGTGTGACGTGCTACCCGGCATGTATTCACGGTGGAAGCTTGCTAGCTCAGTCGGTAGAGCCTCAGACTCTTGACCCCGGGGTCGTAGATTCGAACCACTCACTGGGCGGAACGGAATTTTGTTCCGCTGCAGATGTAAATTACCGTTTTTCTGATTAACGATATTTAATGGAAATAGCAACTTTTAACTTTGCCTACGTCTCTGTCAGTCGCAAGGAAACTGTATTTGAAGGTGAAGGTGATTTTGTAGACATGTGTGAAAGACATGTTCTGAAATGCAAGTGTTGTTGTTTGGAGAGCACATCGGTTACGTGTCAGATGTGTAGCCAAGCAGTAATGGGTCGCCATAGCTGCAAATATTAGCCTGTAATATGAAGTGTTGTCAGCTTAAGTCTGATGATGCAGACGACCGTAAGCACGAAGTACCCAAGAGTACCGCTAGGCCGCGCCTCTTTAGCTCAGTGGTAGAGCACCGGTGTAATAAACCAGGGGTCGTAAGTTCCATCCTCACAGGAGAAAGATGAATTTTGGAAATCAGTTGCGCGTCGTGGCTGTATAGCAAACAGTATCTGTGATGACGAACAATTAGCAACAGGCGTTTTTTTAAGAATTACTCTCAGATGTGGTTAAGGCGATTGGCGCAGATAAAGCATTTGCCAAAGCGGTACAGCATAAGGTGGGACGAGGCAGTCTGAATTACATTTTACAGATGTATTTCTCACATATCTCAGAGCCTCTCGCGGTCGTCGTCGTCGTCGTCGTCGTCGTCGTCGTCGCCGCCGCCGCTTCTGCAGAAGTAGCAAATGGCCATCGTAGCAAATGCGGCGAGGGACGCCCTGCCTTCGATTCCGATTGCACAAAGTGTGTGGTCTTGTTTCTCAGTCTGTATTTGATCGGTCTCGTAAGAGGTTGAATGTAACGAATGGGTGGGAAAGAGCAAGGGGCAGCGGCTGTGTAGAACGAAAACACAAATCCTCAGGAGCGTGAGCGTTTCGAGATGAGTCGTATACATGTAAATGTTGGTCGTCAGTGGCCGTGTGGCCTAATGGATAAGGCGTAGGACTTCGGATCTGAAGATTACAGGTTCGAATGCTGTCATGCTCGTGTTTTTCCAGTTCTGAAAAAGAAACATACCGTTTTAATGTAGCAATTGAGCAGTACGAAACCGTCTGAATGTTGCTGTTGACCATTTTTTTCTTGGGGATGCTCTTGAGTTTGAAACACACACAACAAGACCGGTGTTAACTAGCGAAATGGTCGGCAGAGTGCCGACACCGCGAGTTTTGACTGGCACTTGCACATATAAAACAACGTCGGAAAGTAACCCGTTTGGCTTTTGAGTCACATGAAGTATGTGTGTTAATTTTGACGCCATTAGCTCTGCTTGTTGTCATGCAATTTCTTTGCCTCTCAGAAATGATTATGACACAAAAGTGAAGTACGTGACGAGTGTGACGTTAGGAAAACATTAGGCTGCATGGAGAGAAACTGTATGTGACCACCCAACCCAAACGAGTACTGTGTGACGTGCTACCCGGCAGGTATTCACCGAGGTAGCCGGCTAGCTCAGTCGGTAGATCGTCAGACTCTTAATCCCAGGGTCGTGGGTTCGAGCCAGACGCTGAGCGGAACGGAATTTTGTTCCGCTGCAGGTGTAAATTATTGTTTTTCTGATTAACGATATTTAATGGAAATAGCAACTTTTAACTTTGTCTACGTCTCTGTCAGTCGCAAGGAAACTGTATTTGAAGGTGAAGGTGATTTTGTAGACATGTGTGAAAGACATGTTCTGAAATGCAAGTGTTGTTGTTTGGAGAGCACATCGGTTACGTGTCAGATGTGTAGCCAAGCAGTAATGGGTCGCCATAGCTGCAAATATTAGCCTGTAATATGAAGTGTTGTCAGCTGAAGTCTGAAGATGCAGACGACCGTAAAGACGAAGTACCCAAGAGTACCGCTATGCCGCGCCTCTTTAGCTCAGTGGTAGAGCACTGGTCTAATAAACCAGGGGTCGTAAGTTCCATCTTCACAGGAAAAAGATGAATTTTGGAAATCAGTTGCCCGTCGTGGCTGTATAGCAAACAGTATCTGTGATGACGAACAATTAGCAACAGGCGTTTTTTTAAGAATTACTCTCAGATGTGATTAAGGCGAATGGCGCAGATAAAGCATTTGCCAAAGCGGTACAGCATAAGGTGGGACGAGGCAGTCTGAATTACATTTTACAGATGTATTTCTCACATATCTCAGAGCCTCTCGCGGTCGTCGTCGTCGTCGTCGTCGTCGTCGCCTCCGCCGCTTCTGCAGAAGTAGCAAATGGCCATCGTAACAAATGCGGCGAGGGACGCCCTGCCTTCGATTCCGAATGCACAAAGTGTGTGGTCTTGTTTCTCAGTCTATATTTGATCGGTCTCGTAAGAGGTTGTATGTAACGAATGGGTGGGAAAGAGCAAGGGGCAGCGGCTGTGTAGAACGAAAACACAAATCCTCAGGGGTGTGAGCGTTTCGAGATGAGTCGTATACATGTAAATGTTGGTCGTTAGTGACCGTGTGGCCTAATGGATAAGGCGTCGGACTTCGTATCTGAAGATTACAGTTTCGAATGCTGTCACGCTCGTGTTTTTCCAGTTCTGAAAAAGAAACATACCGTTTTAATGTAGCAATTGAGCAGTACGAAACCGTCTGAATGTTGCTGTTGACCATTTTTTGCTTGGAGATGCTCTTGAGCTTGAAACACACACAACAAGACCGGTGTTAATTAGCGAAATGGTCGGCAGAGTGCCGACACCGCGAGTTTTGTCTGGCACTTGCACATATAAAACAAGGTCGTAAAGTGACTCGTTCGGCTTTTGAGTCACATAAAGTATGTGTGTTAATTTTGACGCCACTAGCTCTGCATGTTGTCATGCAATTTCTTTACCTCTCAGAAATGATTATGACATAAAAGTGAAGTACATGACGAGTGTGACGTTAGGAAAACATTAGGCTGCATGGAGAGAAACTGTATGGGACCACCCAACCGAAACGAGTACTGTGTCACGTGCTACCCGGCCGTTATTTACCGCGGTAGCCGGCTAGCTCAGTCGGTAGAGCGTCAGACTCTTAATCCCAGGGTCGTTGGTTCGAGCCACACGCTGGGTGGAACGGAATTTTGTTCCGCTGCAGATGTAAATTACCGTTTTTCTGATTAACGATATTTAATGGAAATAGCAACTTTTAACTTTGCCTACGTCTCTGTCAGTCGCAAGGAATCTGTATTTGAAGGTGAAGGTGATTTTGTAGACATGTGTGAAAGACATGTTCTGAAATGCAAGTGTTGTTGTTTGGAGAGCACATCGGTTACGTGTCAGATGTGTAGCCAAGCAGTAATGGGTCGCCATAGCTGCAAATATTAGCCTGTAATATGAAGTGTTGTCAGCTGAAGTCTGATGATGCAGACGACCGTAGGGACGAAGTACCCTAGAGTACCGCTACGCCGCGCCTCTTTAGCTCAGTGGTAGAGCACCGGTCGAATAAACCAGGGGTCGTAAGTTCCATCCTCACAGGAGAAATATGAATTTTGGATATCAGTTGCGCGTCGTGGCTGTATAGCGAACAGTATCTGTGATGACGAACAATTAGCAACAGGCGTTTTTTTAAGAATTACTCTCAGATATGATTAAGGCGAATGGCGCAGATAAAGCATTTATTTCCATAAAAGAATGTTAATTTTACAACTAGCCCACTGCCTTATTTGATTGGTGGGCCAAGTTAGTTATACAAAGATAATTAGCAGCTAATTCTAAGTCCTATGTAGTAACTAGTTAGTATATAAGTGAGCAGTAAGCAATGGCAACATTAGTGTTAGTCTACTACAAACATTTAATCTTAAGACTAGTTACTAATCCTACAGCTTTACAGTTGTGTCAGCTAGTTTATATAAACCTACTATAGAGCCTTGCTCATTGAGCTAATCCCAATGAGCGTGCCCCTGACACTGGGCAGGCCAAGATGGAAATCGCTGCAGGTCACTAATAATAATGTCTAAAAACTAAGTCCTACAACTAACTTATCCTAATGTCAAGTCCGGTGCGTTGTCTGGTTCGGTAAGGCTGCACCCCCCCCCCCCCCCCCCCCATAATCCTGTTCCGCGGCGGATTCAGACTGAGGAAGTCGGCCTTTCCGCGCCCAGGCGGTTTGGGAGTAGGGTATCAAACTCTATCTGTGTCCTTGTTTATCTCTTTCTTGTACTACTATGGTTCTTTCAGGTAGTCCTTTAGGACTTTCTGAGATACCGCGTTAGCCAGTTTATTTATGATGTCGAAAGTGTCGCGATGTCTGATTAGTCTATATGTGTCGTTGTGTGGTAGTTGGTCCCGCAGTACTGAGGCCACATCATTTAAAAGGGGGCACTCGTATACTACATGGCCAGGAGTACCCTCCGGAACACCACAGTCACACGCAGGTGTCGCCTTTTTACCAAATCGACATAGATATGTCGAGTACGATCCATGTCCAGTGAGGAAGTGGATGAGTCCCCGGGATGGATCGAAATGTGACATTCCCATCCTTTCCCTGACATCTGGTAGGAGCTCAAAGGTTCGACGCCCTGTTTCTTCGGTTTCCCACGAAAGTTGCCATAGCAGCTCCCCTTTTTTCCTAATCTCTACTTTATTTTCAGTCCTGCTGCCCAGAATTTCCTCGGTTTTTTCCAAATTCCCCTTTTTAGTCCAGTACCAAGCGGCCTGCTCCCGAATTTTGATATGCAGGGGGCAAAGCCCCATTATAACTAACAGGGCTCCTCCCAGTGTAGTTATGTATGCCCCCACTGATCTCAGGATCATATTTCTCTGCACTCTCCTCACTGTCATGGCGGGCACCACCCTTGTGAGCCTGTGTGCCCAGACTCCGGATCCGTAACCCACTATGGATGTTAGTATACTGTTATGATAAAGTTTGATGAGATGTGGTGGAAGATGAAACCGCTTGTGCCCAATGGAGATGAGGTTGTTGAGTACCTGTAAAGCTCTTTGAGTTACGGTTTCGATGTGTCTACCAAAAGTCCACCTTTCATCAATGATGATACCAAGGTAGTGTGTCTCACGTCGCCGGAGAACTGGTGATCCATCTATCCTAACAGTTGGGTTACGAGCTAATTGTCCCTTTAGAAGAAGATACGTAGACTTGGCCGGTGAAATTGTCATTTTTGTCTTGCGGCACCACAGTTGGAGTGTGTTTATTGTTCTCTCGATCTTAGGCTCTATGTCTTCTCGGCTACGGCCGCCGACCAGTAGGAGGAGATCATCTGCGTAGGCTATCACCTCCAGCACTTCATCACTTTGTTGTAATGTATCTACTAAGGGTTCCATGTGGATGTCCCAGAACAGCGGACCCAGTACGGAACCCTGGGGACATCCCTTGGTGATAGTTTTCCTTACTCTTGTGCAAGCAGATGATAGCTAGACCTCCCGATCTTCACAATAGCTCCCCAGACAGCCATATAGCGGCCCTGGACACTCCTTCTCCCTTAAGCAGGAGAAGAGCGAAGGCCACCACAGGTTGTCGAAGGCGCCACTTATATCCACCATGATGCCAACAATGTACTTGTACGGGGTAGAGCCGCAGACCTCGGCCGCCAGGGCGATTGCGTCAGATGCCGATCGTCCAGGCCTGAAGCCAAACTGCCTGTTGCTCATTCCGCACAGCACTCGGTGTGCAGCCAGTCTATCAGCCAGAAGTCTCTCCAGAATCTTCCCAAGCAGATCAAGCAGGCAGATAGGTCTATAAGATTTAGTTTCTGCTGGGTCTTTGTCAGCCCCTTTCTTTATAATTACCACATTTGCCCTCTTCCATATTCGAGGGAACTTTTTCTGCCTGAGGCATTCGTTATATAAATGAGTTAGAGGGGCGACTATCTGGGGGGCCAGGAATTGCACCACTTCCGCCACAATACCGTCTGGCCCAGGAGCTTTTCCTCTCTTCAGGGAATTTATATGGGCAGCTACCTCTTCTTCTGAGAATGGGTAGACTGCCATATCATTTTCATACGCATTGTTGTTATGCTCCCGCAGCTGCCGTTGTTCGTCTGTCTCATCCGCAGTGTCATCAGGCAACAGGGAGTGGAGAAGGACCTCAGCAGTTTCCTGCCAAGACCCCGTCATCCGGTCCCCATGCCTGACGGTTGAAAGCTCCATCGGAGAACGGATCTTTTCCCGGGCAAGCCTGTAGGGAACTCCCCATGGGTCTAATGCTAATTGGTTCAGAACAAAGTGTTCCCAACTCTTTGTTCTAACTTCCCGTAGCTGTTTTTGGAAGTTATCTTTGGCTTCCCGGTAAAGCTGCAGCCATCTTTGTCTTTCTTGCCAGACGACACTGCGCTGGTAGTGCCTCCTGAGCCTTCTGACCGACCGGCGCATCTCCTCTAGTTCAGCAGACCATGGTGATGGAGAGGCCGCCATGGCCCTCCTCCTAGTAGGTACGGCTGCTTTGACTGCTCGAGTTATTACTGAGACCAGTTCTTCGGCTCTGTTGTCAACGTCAAGGTCTCTGTGGTCGTCACCCTCTGATAACGGAGGAATGTCGCACTCCCCAGCAAGTCTCTCCCAGTCGGCTCTATTGTAATTGTATTGTATTTCCCACCCCATAGCCCAGCGGCTCTCGCCATCTCCTATGTTGAAAGTAATGAGATTGTGGTCACTTGTAGTGGCATTCTCAACTACTTTCCATTGCTGGATTAGGTATGCTGCGTTTGGCGTAGCCAGGGTCACGTCGATGTTTGTGCCTTGGCCCCCTCCCGCCGCATAGGTCGGAGGGTTGCCTGGCTTGTTAGCCACTACAAGCTGCAAGGCCATGATGGCTTCATCTGCCTTCTCTCCATTGGGATCCCTGGTGCCGCTGTACCATAGGGGGGATTTGGCATTCATATCGGCAGTCACAAATGTTTTCCGCCACCGCAACGCCGTGATAGCTGTGGTGAGATGAGCTAGGTGTCTTTCAATATCATCACCATATTGGAAGTATGTGTTGATCATAATAATAGCTCCTGCTGGAGACTGCAGCTCCACGACGTTGCAGTGGCTGGTTGTGAACTGCGTTAGGACTGTAGCCCTTATCAGTTTGTTTGTAATAATAATTGCCGCTTTTGGGTCTTCTCCTCTGCAGACGACTTGCCAGGTCGCAGCTGTGAAAGCTATCTTCCCGTTTAGGGAATACGGCTCCTGCAGGCAGACCACATCCAGTCTCCTCTCCTCCACTTCCCTTCGTAACTCCTGCATGACAAGTCTGCTGTTATGAGTGTTGAGTTGGCCAATGGTGATTTCTGTCATGTAGTTGTCTATGGAGTGTATGTGTGAATTCTGTCATGAGGCCATGTTTTGTTCCAGTCAAATGTGATACGTCCATTTGCCAGAACTGCTTGTCGATAAATTTCATTCAGGTCGAATTTTTCACCACGTCTGTCAAAGACTTTCTTTAGTAGGTCTCGCAGGGCTCCGAAGTCAGTGGGGAGATTCACTGACTTGAGTTGAATTCTGTCCACAGCCTCCATTACCAAGAAGGTGACTCTCTGTCCATATTCATGTCCCACCCGAACCACATGTCTCAAGGCAGTGGTCAGGGTAGTCGGCTGCTCCAGCCTCGCCAGTTTCATGGTGAGTTCAAGGTTTGGGTAGACTCTAACTGGATCGACAGGTGGCAGTCTCACTACACGATCTTTTGTTGCAGCTGGTTCACTTGAACTAGTTATTTTATTTTCTTGCACTGGTTGTTTTGTTGTTATGTTTAATTCTGCTGAGACTGCCACCGTCTCTGGTACAGGATGCCGTTGCCGTAGGTCTTTAGTCGGCCTTGTTTCCCTGCTTGGGGAGGAGGGGAGCGTGACTGCCAGAGGCCTCGTTTGTGTCCCTCTATCCGTAGTGGTAGAGTCGGTTTGAGTGCCTTTGTCTACGGTTCTGGTTGTGGTGCCCATGTGCAACCTCAAGAAAAGCTTGAAGGCACTCGCCCTCATGGCATCCCTCCTCCTTTTGCTAGGGGATTTTCTTTTGGGCATCCTGTTGGCTTTGGTTTGATCAGCCATAGTCTATTCCTGAAATAAGCCTTTGTTCCAGAAGTCTGTAGGTGGGGCAGCTACGTCCCATGGTACCACAGGGCTTTTTACCCCGTCTCTTGCAGGGGATACAAACCGCCGCAGCCCTACAGTCCTTCCTGACGTGGCCATCCTCGCCACATTTCGAGCAGGCCGACCCCCTGGTACAGTGCCTCAAAACGTGGTCGAGATCTCCACAATTGTGGCAACGCGGTACGACCAGAAAGTCGCGTGTATTAATGGCGTGAAAGCCGACGTATAGTCTGCCCATTGCTGTAATTTTTTTCCACATGTGAGCGGAGACCTCGGCAACGTGATGGACCACATCACGGTCCCGAGGCCCAGTTTTGAATCTCAAATTGAAATTTGCTTTAAATTCTTCTTCTGTCATGTCTTCGAAATTCTGAGCCTTTATAGATTTTTGCAGTTCTTCATTCGTCATGATTGTTGGTACATCATACAAGATGACCAATGGGTTTCTTTTCCTTGGTGGCTCGCATTTGACCACCGACTTTAGTTTTGCATTACTTAACAGTTTCTCTTTGTCCTCTTCTGAAGCTACTTCAACAATAACAGAGTTTCTGCTGGGTTTTACCTTATTTATTTTAATTTTGTCTTTTGATGGATTGATAGTGGTCGTAAGCAATTCCGGGATTCTTTTTACGCTAGTGTCCTGACCAGGCAGGGTCCTTAGGAAAACCGTTGTGTCTGATCTTTTAGTGACTTTTGCAATGGCATCCTTTGTAGTCTGCGGTTTTGGTGGCGCTTCTGCCACCACCGCCGCCCAGGTCTTTCCGGGTTGTTTCCTTAGTCTCTCATTTTCTTTTGTAAGTTCTTCTACACGGCCCTCAAGCTTGGCGTTTGCGATAGCCCACGCCGCCAGTTCATTTTTGATTATAGTCAAAGCCGCTTGACTAATTTTACCATTTTTGATATGTTGCTCAAGGAGCAATGATATTCTCGTGTGTCTTTGTAGGACATTTTCCTCAATTGCCTGTCCCGACTCGTCCTGAGGAGCGGGTTCAGACATCACGGAAGCTCGCGTTGGCGCACTCGAATCACTCGTTTCTGGTGTAGCCATGATGAACGAGTAATAAAAAAGGGGTGGGAGCCCGTCTCTTGCCCCGGACCGGCTCCTCTGGCATGGGGGGGGGACTTCTGCAGCTCGCTCACCGACCTCGCCCCTAGGTCAAGAGCACTCCAGAGCTGCTGGGTTCAGCGCGCCGTTTCCAGCGCACTGGTCCCCCTCGGTGACTCCGTCATCGGCGATTTCACGCGACGCATCCCAGCAACTGCACCCCGCACTACGGAGAGGCGGATGCACCTCTCGCCCTTCGCCGCCTACTTGCCCGAGTTTCCACCTCTCGGCCAGGGACCCACTCCTACTCAGGTGGCGGGCCGGTCCCCCAGGCGTTCGGCGGTCTGGACCCATCTAACCTGGCCCAGGCGATGTTACCACCACCTGGGTTTGGCAGAACACGCCCCGGATACCCAGGGGCGCGGCGAAGCACCCTTGCCGACACGCGCCGCGATCCCACGCCGACAAACAAGATCGCCGGCATGCAGAGCACCTGTTGTTCTGTGCCCTGCGAAAAGAAGGGACTGATGTATGGTCCCTCGACACAGCTCCCCCTGTGCCATACACCCTTCGCTTTCGCATCGGGTTGGGTCGCAGCTCTCCCTTTTGTCGCAAGGCAAAATGCCAAGCTTAACGTCTGGCACCACGGGAAGGCGGAAAGAGCCACTTGGGAAGGAGAGGCTATAAGTGACGCATCACTTCCCTGTGAGGACTGCCGCGGCACGCCCGTCTGGAAGCGATACGCCCAAGTGCGAGCCTCCGTGCCTTACGGCGCGCCGGCTACGGGCGGGCCCGCGCCGAACGCGCCGTCGAGCAACCGACCTCACGGCAGACCAGATAAAGCATTTGCCAAAGCGGTACAGCAGAAGGTGGGACGAGGCAGTCTGAATTACATTTTATAGATGTATTTCTCACATATCTCAGAGCCTCTCGCGGTCGTCGTCGTCGTCGTCGTCGTCGTCGTCGTCGCCGCCGCCGCCGCTTCTGCAGAAGTAGCAAATGGCCATCGTAGCAAATGCGGCGAGGGACGCCCTGCCTTCGATTCCGAATGCACAAAGTGTGTGGTCTTGTTTCTCAGTCTATATTTGATCGGTCTCGTAAGAGGTTGAATGTAACGAATGGGTGGGAAAGAGCAAGGGGCAGCGGCTGTGTAGAACGAAAACACAAATCCTCAGGGGTGTGAGGGTTTCGAGATGAGTCGCATACATGTAAATGTTGGTCGTCAGTGACCATGTGGCCTAATGGATAAGACGTCGGACTTCGGATCTGAAGATTACAGGTTCGAATGCTGTCACGCTTGTGTTTTTCCAGTTCTGAAAAAGAAACATACCGTTTTAATGTAGCAATTGAGCAGTACGAAACCGTCTGAATGTTGCTGTTGACCATTTTTTGCTTGGAGATGCTCTTGAGCTTGAAACACACACAACAAGACCGGTGTTAACTAGCGAAATGGTCGGCAGAGTGCCGACACCGCGAGTTTTGACTGACACTTGCACATATAAAACAAGGTCGTAAAGTAACTCGTTCGGCTTTTGAGTCACATAAAGTATGTGTGTTAATTTTGACGCCACTAGCTCTGCATGTTGTCATGCAATTTCTTTACCTCTCAGAAATGATTATGACATAAAAGTGAAGTACGTGACGAGTGTGACGTTAGGAAAACATTAGGCTGCATGGAGAGAAACTGTATGGGACCACCCAACCGAAACGAGTACTGTGTGACGTGCTACCCGGCAGGTATTCACCGTGGTAGCCGGCTAGCTCAGTCGGTAGAGCGTCAGGCTCTCAATCCCAGGGTCGTTGGTTCGAGCCACACGCTGGGCGGAACGGAATTTTGTTCCGCTGCAGATGTAAATTACCGTTTTTCTGATTAACGATATTTAACGGAAATAGCAACTGTTAACTTTGCCTACGTCTCTGTCAGTCGCAAGGAATCTGTATTTGAAGGTGAAGGTGATTTTGTAGACATATGTGAAAGACATGTTCTGAAATGCAAGTGTTGTTGTTTGGAGAGCACATCGGTTACGTGTCAGATGTGTAGCCAAGCAGTAATGGGTCGCCATAGCAGCAAATATTAGCCTGTAATATGAAGTGTTGTCAGCTGAAGTCTGATGATGCAGACGACCGTAAGGACGAAGAAACCAAGAGTACAGCTAGGCCGCGCCTCTTTAGCTCAGTGGAAGAGCACTTGTCTAATAATCCAGGGGTCGTAAGTTCCTTCCTCACAGGAGAAAGATGAATTTTGGAAATCAGTTGCGCGTCGTGGCCGTATAGCAAACAGTATCTGTGATGACGAACAATTAGCAACAGGCGTTTTTTTAAGAATAACTCTCAGATGTGATTAAGGCGAATGGCGCAGATAAAGCATTTGAAAAAGCGGTACAGCAGAAGGTGGAACGAGGCAGTCTGAATTACATTTTACAGATGTATTTCTCACATATCTCAGAGCCTCTCGCGGTCGTCGTCGTCGTCGTCGTCGTCGTCGTCGCCGCCGCTTCTGCAGGAGTAGCAAATGGCCATCGTAGCAAATGCGGCGAGGGACGCCCTGCCTTCGATTCCGAATGCACAAAGTGTGTGGTCTTGTTTCTCAGTCTATATTTGATCGGTCTCGTAAGAGGTTGAATGTAACGAATGGGTGGGAAAGAGCAAGGGGCAGCGGCTGTGTAGAACGAAAACACAAATCCTCAGGGGTGTGAGGGTTTCGAGATGAGTCGCATACATGTAAATGTTGGTCGTCAGTGACCATGTGGCCTAATGGATAAGACGTCGGACTTCGGATCTGAAGATTACAGGTTCGAATGCTGTCACGCTTGTGTTTATCCAGTTCTGAAAAAGAAACATACCGTTTTAATGTAGCAATTGAGCAGTACGAAACCGTCTGAATGTCGCTGTTGACCATATTTTGCTTGGAGATGCTCTTGAGCTTGAAACACACACAACAAGACCGGTGTTAACTAGCGAAATGGTCGGCAGAGTGCCGACACCGCGAGTTTTAACTGGCACTTGCACATATAAAACAAGGTCGTAAAGTAACTCGTTCGGCTTTTGAGTCACATAAAGTATGTGTGTTAATTTTGACGCCACTAGCTCTGCATGTTGTCATGCAATTTCTTTACCTCTCACAAATGATTATGACATAAAAGTGAAGTACGTGACGAGTGTGACGTTAGGAAAACATTAGGCTGCATGGAGAGAAACTGAATGGGACCACCCAACCGAAACGAGTACTGTGTCACGTGCTACCCGGCAGGTATTCAGTCGGTAGAGCGTCAGGCTCTCAATCCCAGGGTCGTTGGTTCGAGCCACACGCTGGGCGGAACGGAATTTTGTTCCGCTGCAGATGTAAATTACCGTTTTTCTGATTAACGATATTTAATGGAAATAGCAACTGTTAACTTTGCCTACGTCTCTGTCAGTCGCAAGGAATCTGTATTTGAAGGTGAAGGTGATTTTGTAGACATGTGTGAAAGACATGTTCTGAAATGCAAGTGTTGTTGTTTGGAGAGCACATCGGTTACGTGTCAGATGTGTAGCCAAGCAGTAATGGGTCGACATAGCTGCAAATATTAGCCTGTAATATGAAGTGTTGTCAGCTGAAGTCTGATGATGCAGACGACCGTAAGGACGAAGTACCCAAGAGTACCGCTAGGCCGCGCCTCTTTAGCTCAGTGGTAGAGCACTGGTCTAATAATCCAGGGGTCGTAAGTTCCATCCTCACAGGAGAAAGATGAATTTTGGAAATCAGTTGCGCGTCGTGGCTGTATAGTAAACAGTATCTGTGATGACCAACAATTAGCAACAGGCGTTTTTTTAAGAATTACTCTCAGATGTGATTAAGGCGAATGGCGCAGATAAAACATTTGCCAAAGCGGTACAGCAGAAGGTGGGACGAGGCAGTCTGAATTACATTTTACAGATGTATTTCTCACATATCTAAGAGCCTCTCGCGGTCGTCGTCGTCGTCGTCGTCGTCGTCGCCGCCGCCGCCGCTTCTGCAGAAGTAGCAAATGGCAATCGTAGCAAATGCGGCGAGGGACGCCCTGCCTTCGATTCCGAATGCACAAAGTGTGTGGTCTTGTTTCTCAGTCTATATTTGGTCGGTCTCGTCAGAGGTTGAATGTAACGAATGGGTGGGAAAGAGCAAGGGGCAGCGGCTGTGTAGAACGAAAACACAAATCCTCAGGGGTGTGAGCGTTTCGAGATGAGTCGCATACATGTAAATGTTGGTCATCAGTGACCATGTGGCCTAATGGATAAGACGTCCGACTTCGGACCTGAAGATTACAGGTTCGAATGCTGTCATGCTTCTGTTTTTCCAGTTCTGAAAAAGAAACATACCGTTTTAATGTAGCAATTGAGCAGTACGAAACCGTCTGAATGTTGCTGTTGACCATTTTTTGCTTGGAGATGCTCTTGAGCTTGAAACACACGCAACAACACCGGTGTTAACTAGCGAAATGGTCGGCAGAGTGCCGACACCGCAAGTTTTGACTGGCACTTGCACATATAAAACAAGGTCGTAAAGTAACTCGTTCGGCTTTTGAGTCACATAAAGTATGTGTGTTAATTTTGACGCCACTAGCTCTGCATGTTGTCATGCAATTTCTTTACCTCTCAGAAATGATTATGACATAAAAGTAAGGACGTGACGAGTGTGACGTTAGGAAAACATTAGGCTGCATGGAGAGAAACTGTATGGGACCACGCCACCGAAACGAGTACTGTGTGACGTGCTACCCGGCAGGTATTCCCTGCGGTAGCCGGCTAGCTCAGTCGGTAGAGTGTCAGACTCTTAATCCCAGGGTCGTTGGTTCGAGCCACACGCTGGGCGGAACGGAATTTTGTTCCGCTGCAGATGTAAATTACAGTTTTTCTGATTAACGAGATTTAATGGAAATAGCAACTTTAAACTTTACCTACGTCTCTGTCAGTCACAAGTAATCTGTATTTGAAGGTGAAGGTGATTTTGTAGACATGTGTGAAAGACATGTTCTGAAATGCAAGTGTTGTTGTTTAGAGAGCACATCAGTTACGTGTCAGATGTGTAGCCAAGCAGTAATTTGTCGCCATAGCTGCGAATACTAGCCGGTAATATGAAGTGTTGTCAGCTAAAGTCTGATGATGCAGACGACCGTAAGGACGAAGTACCCAAGAGTACCGCTAGGCCGCGCCTCTTTAGCTCAGTGGTAGAGCACTGGTCTAATAAACCAGGGGTCGTAAGTTCCATTCTCACAGTAGAATAATGAATTTTGGAAATCAGTTGCGCGTCGTGGCCGTATAGCAAACTGTACCTGTGATGACGAACAATTAGCGACAGGCGTTTTTTTAAGAATTACTCTCAGATGCGATTAAGGCGAATGGCGCAGATAAAGCATTTGGTAAAGCGGTACAGCATAAGGTGGGACGAGGCAGTCTGAATTACATTTTATAGATGTATTTCTCACATATCTCAGAGCCTCTCGCGGTCGTCGTCGTCGTCGTCGTCGTCGCCGCCGCCGCCGCTTCTGCAGAAGTAGCAAATGGCAATCGTAGCAAATGCGGCGAGGGACGCCCTGCCTTCGATTCCGAATGCACAAAGTGTGTGGTCTTGTTTCTCAGTCTATATTTGGTCGGTCTCGTCAGAGGTTGAATGTAACGAATGGGTGGGAAAGAGCAAGGGGCAGCGGCTGTGTAGAACGAAAACACAAATCCTCAGGGGTGTGAGCGTTTCGAGATGAGTCGCATACATGTATATGTTGGTCGTCAGTGACCATGTGAACTAATGGATAAGACGACGGACATCGGATCTGAAGATTACAGGTTCGAATGCTGTCACGCTTGTGTTTTTCCAGTTCTGAAAAAGAAACATAACGTTTTAATGTAGCAATTGAGCAGTACGAAACCGTCTGAATGTTGCTGTTGACCATTTTTTGCTTGGAGATGCTCTTGAGCTTGAAACACACACAACAAGACCGGTGTTAACTAGCGAAATGGTCGGCAGAGTGCCGACACCGCGAGTTTTGACTGGCACTTGCACATATAAAACAAGGTCGTAAAGTAACTCGTTCGGCTTTTGAGTCACATAAAGTATGTGTGTTAATTTTGACGCCACTAGCTCTGCATGTTGTCATGCAATTTCTTTACCTCTCAGAAATGATTATGACATAAAAGTAAGGACGTGACGAGTGTGACGTTAGGAAAACATTAGGCTGCATGGAGAGAAACTGTATGGGACCACGCCACCGAAACGAGTACTGTGTGACGTGCTACCCGGCAGGTATTCACTGCGGTAGCCGGCTAGCTCAGTCGGTAGAGTGTCAGACTCTTAATCCCAGGGTCGTTGGTTTGAGCCAGACGCTGGGCGGAACGGAATTTTGTTCCGCTGCAGATGTAAATTACCGTTTTTCTGATTAACGAGATTTAATGGAAATAGCAACTTTTAACTTTGCCTACGTCTCTGTCAGTCGCAAGGAATCTGTATTTGAAGGTGAAGGTGATTTTGTAGACATGTGTGAAAGACATGTTCTGAAATGCAAGTGTTGTTGTTTGGAGAGCACATCGGTTACGTGTCAGATGTGTAGCCAAGCAGTAATTTGTCGCCACAGCTGCAAATACTAGCCGGTAATATGAAGTGTTGTCAGCTGAAGTCTGATGATGCAGACGACCGTAAGGACGAAGTACCCTAGAGTACCGCTACGCCGCCCCTCTTTAGCTCAGTGGTAGAGCACCGGTCTAATAAACCAGGGGTCGTAAGTTCCATCCTCACAGGAGAAATATGAATCTTGGATATCAGTTGCGCGTCGTGGCTGTATAGCGAACAGTATCTGTGATGACGAACAATTAGCAACAGGCGTTTTTTTAAGAATTACTCTCAGATGTGATTAAGGCGAATGGCGCAGATAAAGCATTTATTTCCATAAAAGAATGTTAATTTTACAACTAGCCCACTGCCTTATTTGATTGGTGTGCCAAGTTAGTTATACAAAGATAATTAGCAGCTAATTCTAAGTCCTATGTAGTAACTAGTTAGTATATAAGTGAGCAGTAAGCAATGGGCAACATTAGTGTTAGTCTACTACAAACATTTAATCTTAAGACTAGTTACTAATCCTACAGCTTTACAGTTGTGTCAGCTAGTTTATATAAACCTACTATAGAGCCTTGCTCATTGAGCTAATCCCAATGAGCGTGCCCCTGACACTGGGCAGGCCAAGATGGAAATCGCTGCAGGTTACTAATAATAATGTCTAAAAACTAAGTCCTACAACTAACTTATCCTAATGTCAAGTCCGGTGCGTTGTCTGGTTCGGTAAGGCTGCACCCCCCCCCCCCCCCCCATAATCCTGTGGCGCGGCGGATTCAGACTGAGGAAGTCGGCCTTTCCGCGCCCAGGCGGTTTGGGAGTAGGGTATCAAACTCTATCTGTGTCCTTGTTTATCTCTTTCTTGTACTACTATGGTTCTTTCAGGTAGTCCTTTAGGACTTTCTGAGATACCGCGTTAGCCAGTTTATTTATGATGTCGAAAGTGTCGCGATGTCTGATTAGTCTATATGTGTCGTTGTGTGGTAGTTGGTCCCGCAGTACTGAGGCCACATCATTGAAAAGGGGGCACTCGTAGACTACATGGTCAGGAGTGCCCTCCGGAACACCACAGTCACACGCAGGTGTCGCCTTTTTACCAAATCGACATAGATATGTCGAGTACGGTCCATGTCCAGTGAGGAAGTGGATGAGTCCCCGGGATGGATCGAAATGTGACATTCCCATCCTTTCCCTGACATCTGGTAGGAGCTCAAAGGTTCGACGCCCTGTTTCTTCGGTTTCCCACGAAAGTTGCCATAGCAGCTCCCCTTTTTTCCTAATCTCTACTTTATTTTCAGTCCTGCTGCCCAGAATTTCCTCGGTTTTTTCCAAATTCCCCTTTTTAGTCCAGTACCAAGCGGCCTGCTCCCGAATTTTGATATCCAGGGGGCAAAGCCCCATTATAACTAACAGGGCTCCTCCCAGTGTAGTTCTGTATGCCCCCACTGACCTCAGGATCATATTTCTCTGCACTCTCCTCACTGTCATGGCGGGCACCACCCTCGTGAGCCTGTGTGCCCAGACTCCGGATCCGTAACCCACTATGGATGTTAGTATACTGTTATGATAAAGTTTGATGAGATGTGGTGGAAGATGAAACCGCTTGTGCCCAATGGAGATGAGGTTGTTGAGTACCTGTAAAGCTCTTTGAGTTACGGTTTCGATGTGTCTACCAAAAGTCCACCTTTCATCAATGATGATACCAAGGTAGCGTGTCTCACGTCGCCGGAGAACTGGTGATCCATCTATCCTAACAGTTGGGTTACGAGCTAATTGTCCCTTTAGAAGAAGATACGTAGACTTGGCCGGTAAAATTGTCATTTTTGTCTTGTGGCACCACAGTTGGAGTGTGTTTATTGTTCTCTCGATCTTAGGATCTATGTCTTCTTGGCTACGGCCGCCGACCAGTAGGAGGAGATCATCTGCGTAGGCTATCACCTCCAGCACTTCATCACTTTGTTGTAATGTATCTAGTAAGGGTTTCATGTGGATGTCCCAGAACAGCAGACCCAGTACGGAACCCTGGGGACATCCCTTGGTGATAGTTTTCCTTACTCTTGTGCTAGCAGATGATAGCCAGACCTCCCGATCTTCACAATAGCTCCTCAGACAGCCATATAGCGGCCCTGGACACTCCTTCTCCCTTAAGCAGGAGAAGAGCGAAGGCCACCACAGGTTGTCGAAGGCGCCACTTATATCCACCATGATGCCAACAATGTACTTGTACGGGGTAGAGCCGCAGACCTCGGCCGCCAGGGCGATTGCGTCAGATGCCGATCGTCCAGGCCTGAAGCCAAACTGCCTGTTGCTCATTCCGCACAGCACTCGGTGTGCAGCCAGTCTATCAGCCAGAAGTCTCTCCAGAATCTTCCCAAGCAGATCAAGCAGGCAGATAGGTCTATAAGATTTAGTTTCTGCTGGGTCTTTGTCAGCCCCTTTCTTTATAATTACCACATTTGCCCTCTTCCATATTCGAGGGAACTTTTTCTGCCTGAGGCATTCGTTATATAAATGAGTTAGAGGGGCGACTATCTGGGGGGCCAGGAATTGCACCACTTCCGCCACAATACCGTCTGGCCCAGGAGCTTTTCCTCTCTTCAGGGAATTTATATGGGCAGCTACCTCTTCTTCTGAGAATGGGTAGACTGCCATAACATTTTCATACGCATTGTTGTTATGCTCCCGCAGCTGCCGTTGTTCGTCTGTCTCATCCGCAGTGTCATCAGGCAACAGGGAGTGGAGAAGGACCTCAGCAGTTTCCTGCCAAGACCCCGTCATCCGGTCCCCATGCCTGACGGTTGAAAGCTCCATCGGAGAACGGATCTTTTCCCGGGCAAGCCTGTAGGGAACTCCCCATGGGTCTAATGCTAATTGGTTCAGAACAAAGTGTTCCCAACTCTTTGTTCTAACTTCCTGTAGCTGTTTTTGGAAGTTATCTTTGGCTTCCCGGTAAAGCTGCAGCCATCTTTGTCTTTCTTGCCAGACGACACTGCGCTGGTAGTGCCTCCTGAGCCTTCTGACCGACCGGCGCATCTCCTCTAGTTCAGCAGACCGTGGTGATGGAGAGGCCGCCATGGCCCTCCTCCTAGTAGGTACGGCTGCTTTGACTGCTCGAGTTATTACTGAGACCAGTTCTTCGGCTCTGTTGTCAACGTCAAGGTCTCTGTGGTCGTCACCCTCTGATAACGGAGGAATGTCGCACTCCCCAGCAAGTCTCTCCCAGTCGGCTCTATTGTAATTGTATTGTATTTCCCACCCCATAGCCCAGCGGCTCTCGCCATCTCCTATGTTGAAAGTAATGAGATTGTGGTCACTTGTAGTGGCATTCTCAACTACTTTCCATTGCTGGATTAGGTATGCTGCGTTTGGCGTAGCCAGGGTCACGTCGATGTTTGTGCCTTGGCCCCCTCCCGCCGCATAGGTCGGAGGGTTGCCTGGCTTGTTAGCCACTACAAGCTGCAAGGCCATGATGGCTTCTTCTGCCTTCTCTCCATTGGGATCCCTGGTGCCGCTGTACCATAGGGGGGATTTGGCATTCATATCGGCAGTCACAAATGTTTTCCGCCACCGCAACGCCGTGATAGCTGTGGTGAGATGAGCTAGGTGTCTTTCAATATCATCACCATATTGGAAGTATGTGTTGATCATAATAATAGCTCCTGCTGGAGACTGCAGCTCCACGACGTTGCAGTGGCTGGTTGTGAACTGTGTTAGGACTGTAGCCCTTATCAGTTTGTTTGTAATAATAATTGCCGCTTTTGGGTCTTCTCCTCTGCAGACGACTTGCCAGGTCGCAGCTGTGAAAGCTATCTTCCCGTTTAGGGAATACGGCTCCTGCAGGCAGACCACATCCAGTCTCCTCTCCTCCACTTCCCTTCGTAACTCCTGCATGACAAGTCTGCTGTTATGAGTGTTGAGTTGGCCAATGGTGATTTCTGTCATGTAGTTGTCTATGGAGTGTATGTGTGAATTCTGTCATGAGGCCATGTTTTGTTCCAGTCAAATGTGATACGTCCATTTGCCAGAACTGCTTGTCGATAAATTTCATTCAGGTCGAATTTTTCACCACGTCTGTCAAAGACTTTCTTTAGTAGGTCTCGCAGGGCTCCGAAGTCAGTGGGGAGATTCACTGACTTGAGTTGAATTCTGTCCACAGCCTCCATTACCAAGAAGGTGACTCTCTGTCCATATTCATGTCCCACCCGAACCACATGTCTCAAGGCAGTGGTCAGGGTAGTCGGCTGCTCCAGCCTCGCCAGTTGCATGGTGAGTTCAAGGTTTGGGTAGACTCTAACTGGATCGACAGGTGGCAGTCTCACTACACGATCTTTTGTTGCAGCTGGTTCACTTGAACTAGTTATTTTATTTTCTTGCACTGGTTGTTTTGTTGTTATGTTTAATTCTGCTGAGACTGCCACCGTCTCTGGTACAGGATGCTGTTGCCGTAGGTCTTTAGTCGGCCTTGTTTCCCTGCTTGGGGAGGAGGGGAGCGTGACTGCCAGAGGCCTCGTTTGGGTCCCTCTATCCGTAGTGGTAGAGTCGGTTTGAGTGCCTTTGTCTACGGTTCTGGTTGTGGTGCCCATGTGCAACCTCAAGAAAAGCTTGAAGGCACTCGCCCTCATGGCATCCCTCCTCCTTTTGCTAGGGGATTTTCTTTTGGGCATCCTGTTGGCTTTGGTTTGATCAGCCATAGTCTATTCTTGAAATAAGCCTTTGTTCCAGAAGTCTGTAGGTGGGGCAGCTACGTCCCATGGTACCACAGGGCTTTTTACCCCGTCTCTTGCAGGGGATACAAACCGCCGCAGCCCTACAGTCCTTCCTGACGTGGCCATCCTCGCCACATTTCGAGCAGGCCGACCCCCTGGTATAGTGCCTCAAAACGTGGTCGAGATCTCCACAGTTGTGGCAACGCGGTACGACCAGAATGTCGCGTGTATTAATGGCGTGAAAGCCGACGTATAGTCTGCCCATTGCTGTAATTTTTTTCCACATGTGAGCGGAGACCTCGGCAACGTGATGGACCACATCACGGTCCCGAGGCCCAGTTTTGAATCTCAAATTGAAATTTGCTTTAAATTCTTCTTCTGTCATGTCTTCGAAATTCTGAGCCTTTATAGATTTTTGAAGTTCTTCATTCGTCATGATTGTTGGTACATCATACAAGATGACCAATGGGTTTCTTTTCCTTGGTGGCTCGCATTTGACCACCGACTTTAGTTTTGCATTACTTAACAGTTTCTCTTTGTCCTCTTCTGAAGCTACTTCAACAATAACAGAGTTTCTGCTGGGTTTTACCTTATTTATTTTAATTTTGTCTTTTGCTGGATTGATAGTGGTCGTAAGCAATTCCGGGATTCTTTTTACGCTAGTGTCCTGACCAGGCAGGGTCCTTAGGAAAACCGTTGTGTCTGATCTTTTAGTGACTTTTGCAATGGCATCCTTTGTAGTCTGCGGTTTTGGTGGCGCTTGTGCCACCATCGCCGCCCAGGTCTTTCCGGGTTGTTTCCTTAGTCTCTCATTTTCTTTTGTAAGTTCTTCCACACGGCCCTCAAGCTTGGCGTTTGCGATAGCCCACGCCGCCAGTTCATTTTTGATTATAGTCAAAGCCGCTTGACTAATTTTACCATTTTTGATATGTTGCTCAAGGAGCAATGATATTCTCGTGTGTCTTTGTAGGACATTTTCCTCAATTGCCTGTCCCGACTCGTCCTGAGGAGCGGGTTCAGACATCACGGAAGCTCGCGTTGGCGCACTCGAATCACTCGTTTCTGGTGTAGCCATGATGAACGAGTAATAAAAAAGGGGTGGGAGCCCGTCTCTTGCCCCGGACCGGCTCCTATGGCATGGGGGGGGACTTCTGCAGCTCGCTCACCGACCTCGCCCCAAGGTCAAGAGCACTCCAGAGCTGCTGGGTTCAGCGCGCCGTTTCCAGCGCACTGGTCCCCCTCGGTGACTCCGTCATCGGCGATTTCACGCGACGCACCCCGGCAACTGCACCCCGCACTACGGAGAGGCGGATGCACCTCTCGCCCTTCGCCGCCTACTTGCCCGAGTTTCCACCTCTCGGCCAGGGACCCACTCCTACTCAGGTGGCGGGCCGGTCCCCCAGGCGTTCGGCGGTCTGGACCCATCTAACCTGGCCCAGGCGATGTTACCACCACCTGGGTTTGGCAGAACACGCCCCGGATACCCAGGGGCGCGGCGAAGCACCCTTGCCGACACGCGCCGCGATCCCACGCCGACAAACAAGATCGCCGGCATGCAGAGCACCTGTTGTTCTGTGCCCTGCGAAAAGAAGGGACTGATGTATGGTCCCTCGACACAGCTCCCCCTGTGCCATGCACCCTTCGCTTTCGCATCGGGTTGGGTCGCAGCTCTCCCTTTTGTCGCAAGGCAAAATGCCAAGCTTAACGTCTGGCACCACGGGAAGGCGGAAAGAGCCACTTGGGAAGGAGAGGCTATAAGAGACGCATCACTTCCCTGTGAGGACTGCCGCGGCACGCCCGTCTGGAAGCGATACGCCCAAGTGCGAGCCTCCGTGCCTTACGGCGCGCCGGCTACGGGCGGGCCCGCGCCGAACGCGCCGTCGAGCGACCGACCTCACGCCAGACCAGATAAAGCATTTGCCAAAGCGGTACAGCAGAAGATGGGACGAGGCAGTCTGAATTACATTTTATAGATGTATTTCTCACATATCTCAGAGCCTCTCGCGGTCGTCGTCGTCGTCGTCGTCGTCGTCGTCGTCGCCGCCGCCGCCGCTTCTGCAGAAGTAGCAAATGGCCATCGTAGCAAATGCGGCGAGGGACGCCCTGCCTTCGATTCCGAATGCACAAAGTGTGTGGTCTTGTGTCTCAGTCTATATTTGATCGGTCTCGTAAGAGGTTGAATGTAACGAATGGGTGGGAAAGAGCAAGGGGCAGCGGCTGTGTATAACGAAAACACAAATCCTCAGGGGTGTGAGGGTTTCGAGATGAGTCGCATACATGTAAATGTCGGTCGTCAGTGACCATGTGGCCTAATGAATAAGACGTCGGACTTCGGATCTGAAGATTACAGGTTCGAATGCTGTCACGCTTGTGTTTTTCCATTTCTGAAAAAGAAACATACCGTTTTAACGTAGCAATTGAGCAGTACGAAACCGTCTGAATGTTGCTGTTGACCATTTTTTGCTTGGAGATGCTCTTGAGCTTGAAACACACACAACAAGACCGGTGTTAACTAGCGAAATGGTCGGCAGAGTGCCGACACCGCGAGTTTTGACTGACACTTGCACATATAAAACAAGGTCGTAAAGTAACTCGTTCGGCTTTTGAGTCACATAAAGTATGTGTGTTAATTTTGACGCCACTAGCTCTGCATGTTGTCATGCAATTTCTTTACCTCTCAGAAATGATTATGACATAAAAGTGAAGTACGTGACGAGTGTGACGTTAGGAAGACATTAGGCTGCATGGAGAGAAACTGTATGGGACCACGCCACCGAAACGAGTACTGTGTGACGTGCTACCCGGCAGCTATTCCCTGCGGTAGCCGGCTAGCTCAGTCGGTAGAGCGTCAGGCTCTCAATCCCAAGGTCGTTGGTTCGAGCCACACGCTGGGCGGAACGGAATTTTGTTCCGCTGCAGATGTAAATTACCGTTTTTCTGATTAACGATATTTAATGGAAATAGCAACTGTTAACTTTGCCTACGTCTCTGTCAGTCGCAAGGAATCTGTATTTGAAGGTGAAGGTGATTTTGTAGACATATGTGAAAGACATGTTCTGAAAAGCAAGTGTTGTTGTTTCGAGAGCACATCGGTTACGTGTCAGATGTGTAGGCAAGCAGTAATGGGTCGCCATAGCTGCAAATATTAGCCTGTAATATGAAGTGTTGTCAGCTGAAGTCTGATGATGCAGACGACCGTAAGGACGAAGTAACCAAGAGTACCGCCAGACCGCGCCTCTTTAGCTCAGTGGTGGAGCACTGGTCTAATAATCCAGGGGTCGTAAGTTCCATCCTCACAGGAGAAAGATGAATTTTGGAAATCAGTTGCGCGTCGTGGCTGTATAGCAAACAGTATCTGTGATGACGAACAATTAGCAACAGGCGTTTTTTTAAGAATTACTCTCAGATGTGATTAAGGCGAATGGCGCAGTTAAAGCATTTGCCAAAGCGGTACAGCAGAAGGTGGGACGAGGCAGTCTGAATTACATTTTACAGATGTATTTCTCACATATCTCAGAGCCTCTCGCTGTCGTCGTCGTCGTCGTCGTCGTCGTCGTCGTCGGCGTCGCCGCCGCCGCTTCTGCAGAAGTAGCAAATGGCCATCGTAGCAAATGCGGCGAGGGACGCCCTGCCTTCGATTCCGAATGCACAAAGTGTGTGGTCTTATTTCTCAGTCTATATATGATCGGTCTCGTAAGAGGTTGAATGTAACGAATGGGTGGGAAAGAGCAAGGGGCAGCGGCTGTGTAGAACGAAAACACAAATCCTCAGGGGTGTGAGCGTTTCGAGATGAGTCGCATACATGTAAATGTTAGTCGTCAGTGACCGTGTGGCCTAATGGATAAGACGTCGGACTTCGGATCTGAAGATTACAGGTTCGAATGCTGTCACGTTCGTATTTTTCCAGTTCTGAAAAAGAAACATACCTTTTTATTGTAGCAATTGAGCAGTACGAAACCGTCTGAATGTTGCTGTTGACCATTTTTTGCTTGGAGATGTTCTTGAGCTTGAAACACACACAACAAGACCGGTGATAACTAGCGAAATGGTCGGCAGAGTGCCGACACCGCGAGTTTTGACTGGCACTTGCACATATAAAACAAGGTCGGAAAGTAACTCGTTCGGCTTTTGAGTCACATAAAGTATGTGTGTTAATTTTGACGCCACTAGCTCTGCATGTTGTCATGCAATTTCTTTACCTCTCAGAAATGATTATGACATAAAAGTAAGGACGTGACGAGTGTGACGTTAGGAAAACATTAGGCTGCATGGAGACAAACTGTATGGGACCACGCCACCGAAACGAGTACTGTGTGACGTGCTACCCGGCAGGTATTCCCTGCGGTAGCCGGCTGGCTCAGTCGGTGTCAGACTCTTACTCCCAGGGTCGTTGGTTCGAGCCAGACGCTGGGCGGAACGGAATTTTGTTCCGCTGCAGATGTAAATTACCGTTTTTCTGATTAACGATATTTAATGGAAATAGCAACTTTTAACTTTGCCTACGTCTCTGTCAGTCGCAAGGAATCTGTATTTGAAGGTGAAGGTGATTTTGTAGACATGTGTGAAAGACATGTTCTGAAATGCAAGTGTTGTTGTTTGGAGAGCACATCAGTTACGTGTCAGATGTGTAGCCAAGCAGTAATTTGTCGCCATAGCTGCAAATACTAGCCGGTAATATGAAGTGTTGTCAGCTAAAGTCTGATGATGCAGACGACCGTAAGGACGAAGTACCCAAGAGTACCGCTAGGCCGCGCCTCTTTAGCTCAGTGGTAGAGCACTGGTCTAATAAACCAGGGGTCGTAATTTCCATCCTCACAGGAGAATGATAAATTTTGGAAATCAGTTGCGCGTCGTGGCCGTATAGCAAACAGTACCTGTGATGACGAACAATTAGCGACAGGCGTTTTTTTAAGAATTACTCTCAGATGCGATTAAGGCGAATGGCGCAGATAAAGCATTTGGTAAAGCGGTACAGCATAAGGTGGGACGAGGCAGTCTGAATTACATTTTATAGATGTATTTCTCACATATCTCAGAGCCTCTCGCGATCTTCGTCATCGTCGTCGTCGTCGCCGCCGCCGCTTCTGCAGAAGTAGCAAATGGCAATCGTAGCAAATGCGGCGAGGGACGCCCTGCCTTCGATTCCGAATGCACAAAGAGTGTGGTCTTGTTTCTCAGTCTATATTTGGTCGGTCTCGTCAGAGGTTGAATGTAACGAATGGGTGGGAAAGAGCAAGGGGCAGCGGCTGTGTAGAACGATAACACAAATCCTCAGGAGTGTGAGCGTTTCGAGATGAGTCGCATACATGTAAATGTTAGTCGTCAGTGACCGTGTGGCCTAATGGATAAGACGTCGGACTTCGGATCTGAAGATTACAGGTTCGAATGCTGTCACGCTCGTGTTTTTCCAGTTCTGAAAAAGAAACATACCGTTTTAATGTAGCAATTGAGCAGTACGAAACCGTCTGAATGTTGCTGTTGACCATTTTTTGCTTGGAGATGCTCTTGAGCTTGAAACACACACAACAAGACCGGTGTTAACTAGCGAAATGGTCGGCAGAGTGCCGACACCGCGAGTTTTGACTGGCACTTGCACATATAAAACAAGGTCGTAAAGTAACTCGTTCGGCTTTTGAGTCACATAAAGTATGTGTGTTAATTTTGACGCCACTAGCTCTGCATGTTGTCATGCAATTTCTTTACCTCTCAGAAATGATTATGACATAAAAGTAAGGACGTGACGAGTGTGACGTTAGGAAAACATTAGGCTGCATGGAGAGAAACTGTATGGGACCACGCCACCGAAACGAGTAATGTGTGACGTGCTACCCGGCAGGTATTCCCTGCGGTAGCCTGCTAGCTCAGTCGGTAGAGTGTCAGACTCTTAATCCCAGGGTCGTGGGTTCGAGCCAGACGCTGGGCGGAACTGAATTTTGTTCCGCTGCAGATGTAAATTACCGTTTTTCTGATTAACGATATTTAATGGAAATAGCAACTTTTAACTTTGCCTACGTCTCTGTCAGTCGCAAGGAATCTGTATTTGAAGGTGAAGGTGATTTTGTAGACATGTGTGAAAGACATGTTCTGAAATGCAAGTGTTGTTGTTTGGAGAGCACATCGGTTACGTGTCAGATGTGTAGCCAAGCAGTAATTTGTCGCCATAGCTGCAAATACTAGCCGGTAATATGAAGTGTTGTCAGCTAAAGTCTGATGATGCAGACGACAGTAAGGACGAAGTACCCAAGAGTACCGCTAGGCCGCGCCTCTTTAGCTCAGTGGTAGAGCACTGGTCTAATAAACCAGGGGTCGTAAGTTCCATCCTCACAGGAGAATGATGAATTTTGGAAATCAGTTGCGCGTCTTGGCCGTATAGCAAACAGTACCTGTGATGACGAACAATTAGCGACAGGCGTTTTTTTAAGAATTACTCTCAGATGCGATTAAAGCGAATGGCGCAGATAAAGCATTTGGTAAAGCGGTACAGCATAAGGTGGGACGAGGCAGTCTGAATTACATTTTATAGATGTATTTCTCACATATCTCAGAGCCTCTCGCGATCTTCGTCGTCGTCGTCGTCGTCGTCGTCGTCGTCGCCGCCGCCGCTTCTGCAGAAGTAGCAAATGGCCATGAGGGACGCCCTGCCTTCGATTCCGAATGCACAAAGTGTGTGGTCTTATTTCTCAGTCTATATTTGATCGGTCTCGTAAGAGGTTGAATGTAATGAATGGGTGGGAAAGAGCAAGGGGCAGCGGCTGTGTAGAACGAAAACACAAATCCTCAGGGGTGTGAGCGTTTCGAGATGAGTCGCATACATGTAAATGTTAGTCGTCAGTGACCGTGTGGCCTAATGGATAAGACGTCGGACTTCGGATCTGAAGATTACAGGTTCGAATGCTGTCACGCTCGTGTTTTTCCAGTTCTGAAAAAGAAACATACCGTTTTAATGTAGCAATTGAGCAGTACGAAACCGTCTGAATGTTGCTGTTGACCATTTTTTGCTTGGAGATGCTCTTGAGCTTGAAACACACACAACAAGACCGGTGATAACTAGCGAAATGGTCGGCAGAGTGCCGACACCGCGAGTTTTGACTGGCACTTGCACATATAAAACAAGGTCGTAAAGTAACTCGTTCGGCTTTTGAGTCACATAAAGTATGTGTGTTAATTTTGACGCCAATAGCTCTGCATGTTGTCATGCAATTTCTTTACCTCTCAGAAATGATTATGACATAAAAGTAAGGACGTGACGAGTGTGACGTTAGGAAAACATTAGGCTGCATGGAGAGAAACTGTATGGGACCACGCCACCGAAACGAGTACTGTGTGACGTGCTACCCGGCAGGTATTCCCTGCGGGAGCCGGCTAGCTCAGTCGGTAGAGTGTCAGACTCTTAATCCCAGGGTCGTTGGTTCGAGCCAGACGCTGGGCGGAACGGAATTTTGTTCCGCTGCAGATGTAAATTACCGTTTTTCTGATTAACGATATTTAATGGAAATAGCAACTTTTAACTTTGCCTACGTCTCTGTCAGTCGCAAGGAATCTGTATTTGAAGGTGAAGGTGATTTTGTAGACATGTGTGAAAGACATGTTCTGAAATGCAAGTGTTGTTGTTTGGACAGCACATCGGTTACGTGTCAGATGTGTAGCCAAGCAGTAATTTGTCGCCATAGCTGCAAATACTAGCCGGTAATATGAAGTGTTGTCAGCTAAAGTCTGATGATGCAGACGACCGTAAGGACGAAGTACCCAAGAGTACCGCTAGGCCGCGCCTCTTTAGCTCAGTGGTAGAGCACTGGTCTAATAAACCAGGGGTCGTAAGTTCCATCCTCACAGGAGAATGATGAATTTTCGAAATCAGTTGCGCGTCGTGGCCGTATAGCAAACAGTACCTGTGATGACGAACAATTAGCGACAGGCGTTTTTTTAAGAATTACTCTCAGATGCGATTAAGGCGAATGGCGCAGATAAAGCATTTGGTAAAGCGGTACAGCATAAGGTGGGACGAGCAGTCTGAATTACATTTTATAGATGTATTTCTCACATATCTCAGAGCCTCTCGCGATCTTCGTCGTCGTCGTCGTCGTCGTCGTCGTCGTCGCCGCCGCCGCTTCTGCAGAAGTAGCAAATGGCCATCGTAGCAAATGCGGCGATGGACGCCCTGCCTTCGATTCCGAATGCACAAAGTGTGTGGTCTTATTTCTCAGTCTATATTTGATCGGTCTCGTAAGAGGTTGAATGTAACGAATGGGTGGGAAAGAGCAAGGGGCAGCGGCTGTGTAGAACGAAAACACAAATCCTCAGGGGTGTGAGCGTTTCGAGATGAGTCGCATACATGTAAATGTTAGTCGTCAGTGACCGTGTGGCCTAATGGATAAGACGTCGGACTTCGGATCTGAAGATTACAGGTTCGAATGCTGTCACGCTCGTGTTTTTCCAGTTCTGAAAAAGAAACATACCGTTTTAATGTAGCAATTGAGCAGTACGAAACCGTCTGAATGTTGCTGTTGACCATTTTTTGCTTGGAGATGCTCTTGAGCTTGAAACACACACAACAAGACCGGTGATAACTAGCGAAATGGTCGGCAGAGTGCCGACACCGCGAGTTTTGACTGGCACTTGCACATATAAAACAAGGTCGTAAAGTAACTCGTTCGGCTTTTGAGTCACATAAAGTATGTGTGTTAATTTTGACGCCACTAGCTCTGCATGTTGTCATGCAATTTCTTTACCTCTCAGAAATGATTATGACATAAAAGTAAGGACGTGACGAGTGTGACGTTAGGAAAACATTAGGCTGCATGGAGAGAAACTGTATGGGACCACGCCACCGAAACGAGTACTGTGTGACGTGCTACCCGGCAGGTATTCCCTGCGGGAGCCGGCTAGCTCAGTCGGTAGAGTGTCAGACTCTTAATCCCAGGGTCGTTGGTTCGAGCCAGACGCTGGGCGGAACGGAATTTTGTTCCGCTGCAGATGTAAATTACCGTTTTTCTGATTAACGATATTTAATGGAAATAGCAACTTTTAACTTTGCCTACGTCTCTGTCAGTCGCAAGGAATCTGTATTTGAAGGTGAAGGTGATTTTGTAGACATGTGTGAAAGACATGTTCTGAAATGCAAGTGTTGTTGTTTGGAGAGCACATCGGTTACGTGTCAGATGTGTAGCCAAGCAGTAATTTGTCGCCATAGCTGCAAATACTAGCCGGTAATATGAAGTGTTGTCAGCTAAAGTCTGATGATGCAGACGACCGTAAGGACGAAGTACCCAAGAGTACCGCTAGGCCGCGCCTCTTTAGCTCAGTGGTAGAGCACTGGTCTAATAAACCAGGGGTCGTAAGTTCCATCCTCACAGGAGAATGATGAATTTTGGAAATCAGTTGCGCGTCGTGGCCGTATAGCAAACAGTACCTGTGATGACGAACAATTAGCGACAGGCGTTTTTTTAAGAATTACTCTCAGATGCGATTAAGGCGAATGGCGCAGATAAAGCATTTGGTAAAGCGGTACAGCATAAGGTGGGACGAGGCAGTCTGAATTACATTTTATAGATGTATTTCTCACATATCTCAGAGCCTCTCGCGATCTTCGTCGTCGTCGTCGTCGTCGTCGTCGTCGTCGCCGCCGCCGCCGCCGCTTCTGCAGAAGTAGCAAATGGCCATCGTAGCAAATGCGGCGATGGACGCCCTGCCTTCGATTCCGAATGCACAAAGTGTGTGGTCTTATTTCTCAGTCTATATTTTATCGGTCTCGTAAGAGGTTGAATGTAACGAATGGGTGGGAAAGAGCAAGGGGCAGCGGCTGTGTAGAACGAAAACACAAATCCTCAGGGGTGTGAGCGTTTCGAGATGAGTCGCATACATGTAAATGTTAGTCGTCAGTGACCGTGTGGCCTAATGGATAAGACGTCGGACTTCGGATCTGAAGATTACAGGTTCGAATGCTGTCACGCTCGTGTTTTTCCAGTTCTGAAAAAGAAACATACCGTTTTAATGTAGCAATTGAGCAGTACGAAACCGTCTGAAAGTTGCTGTTGACCATTTTTTGCTTGGAGATGCTCTTGAGCTTGAAACACACACAACAAGACCGGTGATAACTAGCGAAATGGTCGGCAGAGTGCCGACACCGCGAGTTTTGACTGGCACTTGCACATATAAAACAAGGTCGTAAAGTAACTCGTTCGGCTTTTGAGTCACATAAAGTATGTGTGTTAATTTTGACGCCACTAGCTCTGCATGTTGTCATGCAATTTCTTTACCTCTCAGAAATGATTATGACATAAAAGTAAGGACGTGACGAGTGTGACGTTAGGAAAACATTAGGCTGCATGGAGAGAAACTGTATGGGACCACGCCACCGAAACGAGTACTGTGTGACGTGCTACCCGGCAGATATCCCCTGCGGGAGCCGGCTAGCTCAGTCGGTAGAGTGTCAGACTCTTAATCCCAGGGTCGTTGGTTCGAGCCAGACGCTGGGCGGAACGGAATTTTGTTCCGCTGCAGATGTAAATTACCGTTTTTCTGATTAACGATATTTAATGGAAATAGCAACTTTTAACTTTGCCTACGTCTCTGTCAGTCGCAAGGAATCTGTATTTGAAGGTGAAGGTGATTTTGTAGACATGTGTGAAAGACATGTTCTGAAATGCAAGTGTTGTTGTTTGGAGAGCACATCGGTTACGTGTCAGATGTGTAGCCAAGCAGTAATTTGTCGCCATAGCTGCAAATACTAGCCGGTAATATGAAGTGTTGTCAGCTAAAGTCTGATGATGCAGACGACCGTAAGGACGAAGTACCCAAGAGTACCGCTAGGCCGCGCCTCTTTAGCTCAGTGGTAGAGCACTGGTCTAATAAACCAGGGGTCGTAAGTTCCATCCTCACAGGAGAATGATGAATTTTGGAAATCAGTTGCGCGTCGTGGCCGTATAGCAAACAGTACCTGTGATGACGAACAATTAGCGACAGGCGTTTTTTTAAGAATTACTCTCAGATGCGATTAAGGCGAATGGCGCAGATAAAGCATTTGGTAAAGCGGTACAGCATAAGGTGGGACGAGGCAGTCTGAATTACATTTTATAGATGTATTTCTCACATATCTCAGAGCCTCTCGCGATCTTCGTCATCGTCGTCGTCGTCGTCGTCGTCGCCGCCGCCGCCGCCGCTTCTGCAGAAGTAGCAAATGGCAATCGTAGCAAATGCGGCGAGGGACGCCCTGCCTTCGATTCCGAATGCACAAAGAGTGTGGTCTTATTTCTCAGTCTATATTTGATCGGTCTCGTAAGAGGTTGAATGTAATGAATGGGTGGGAAAGAGCAAGGGGCAGCGGCTGTGTAGAACGAAAACACAAATCCTCAGGGGTGTGAGCGTTTCGAGATGAGTCGCATACATGTAAATGTTAGTCGTCAGTGACCGTGTGGCCTAATGGATAAGACGTCGGACTTCGGATCTGAAGATTACAGGTTCGAATGCTGTCACGCTCGTGTTTTTCCAGTTCTGAAAAAGAAACATACCGTTTTAATGTAGCAATTGAGCAGTACGAAACCGTCTGAATGTTGCTGTTGACCATTTTTTGCTTGGAGATGCTCTTGAGCTTGAAACACACACAACAAGACCGGTGATAACTAGCGAAATGGTCGGCAGAGTGCCGACACCGCGAGTTTTGACTGGCACTTGCACATATAAAACAAGGTCGTAAAGTAACTCGTTCGGCTTTTGAGTCACATAAAGTATGTGTGTTAATTTTGACGCCACTAGCTCTGCATGTTGTCATGCAATTTCTTTACCTCTCAGAAATGATTATGACATAAAAGTAAGGACGTGACGAGTGTGACGTTAGGAAAACATTAGGCTGCATGGAGAGAAACTGTATGGGACCACGCCACCGAAACGAGTACTGTGTGACGTGCTACCCGGCAGGTATTCCCTGCGGGAGCCGGCTAGCTCAGTCGGTAGAGTGTCAGACTCTTAATCCCAGGGTCGTTGGTTCGAGCCAGACGCTGGGCGGAACGGAATTTTGTTCCGCTGCAGATGTAAATTACCGTTTTTCTGATTAACGATATTTAATGGAAATAGCAACTTTTAACTTTGCCTACGTCTCTGTCAGTCGCAAGGAATCTGTATTTGAAGGTGAAGGTGATTTTGTAGACATGTGTGAAAGACATGTTCTGAAATGCAAGTGTTGTTGTTTGGAGAGCACATCGGTTACGTGTCAGATGTGTAGCCAAGCAGTAATTTGTCGCCATAGCTGCAAATACTAGCCGGTAATATGAAGTGTTGTCAGCTAAAGTCTGATGATGCAGACGACCGTAAGGACGAAGTACCCAAGAGTACCGCTAGGCCGCGCCTCTTTAGCTCAGTGGTAGAGCACTGGTCTAATAAACCAGGGGTCGTAAGTTCCATCCTCACAGGAGAAGGATGAATTTTGGAAATCAGTTGCGCGTCGTGGCCGTATAGCAAACAGTACCTGTGATGACGAACAATTAGCGACAGGCGTTTTTTTAAGAATTACTCTCAGATGCGATTAAGGCGAATGGCGCAGATAAAGCATTTGGTAAAGCGGTACAGCATAAGGTGGGACGAGGCAGTCTGAATTACATTTTATAGATGTATTTCTCACATATCTCAGAGCCTCTCGCGATCTTCGTCGTCGTCGTCGTCGTCGTCGCCGCCGCCGCTTCTGCAGAAGTAGCAAATGGCCATCGTAGCAAATGCGGCGATGGACGCCCTGCCTTCGATTCCGAATGCACAAAGTGTGTGGTCTTATTTCTCAGTCTATATTTGATCGGTCTCGTAAGAGGTTGAATGTAACAAATGGGTGGGAAAGAGCAAGGGGCAGCGGCTGTGTAGAACGAAAACACAAATCCTCAGGGGTGTGAGCGTTTCGAGATGAGTCGCATACATGTAAATGTTAGTCGTCAGTGACCGTGTGGCCTAATGGATAAGACGTCGGACTTCGGATCTGAAGATTACAGGTTCGAATGCTGTCACGCTCGTGTTTTTCCAGTTCTGAAAAAGAAACATACCGTTTTAATGTAGCAATTGAGCAGTACGAAACCGTCTGAAAGTTGCTGTTGACCATTTTTTGCTTGGAGATGCTCTTGAGCTTGAAACACACACAACAAGACCGGTGATAACTAGCGAAATGGTCGGCAGAGTGCCGACACCGCGAGTTTTGACTGGCACTTGCACATATAAAACAAGGTCGTAAAGTAACTCGTTCGGCTTTTGAGTCACATAAAGTATGTGTGTTAATTTTGACGCCACTAGCTCTGCATGTTGTCATGCAATTTCTTTACCTCTCAGAAATGATTATGACATAAAAGTAAGGACGTGACGAGTGTGACGTTAGGAAAACATTAGGCTGCATGGAGAGAAACTGTATGGGACCACGCCACCGAAACGAGTACTGTGTGACGTGCTACCCGGCAGATATCCCCTGCGGGAGCCGGCTAGCTCAGTCGGTAGAGTGTCAGACTCTTAATCCCAGGGTCGTTGGTTCGAGCCAGACGCTGGGCGGAACGGAATTTTGTTCCGCTGCAGATGTAAATTACCGTTTTTCTGATTAACGATATTTAATGGAAATAGCAACTTTTAACTTTGCCTACGTCTCTGTCAGTCGCAAGGAATCTGTATTTGAAGGTGAAGGTGATTTTGTAGACATGTGTGAAAGACATGTTCTGAAATGCAAGTGTTGTTGTTTGGAGAGCACATCGGTTACGTGTCAGATGTGTAGCCAAGCAGTAATTTGTCGCCATAGCTGCAAATACTAGCCGGTAATATGAAGTGTTGTCAGCTAAAGTCTGATGATGCAGACGACCGTAAGGACGAAGTACCCAAGAGTACCGCTAGGCCGCGCCTCTTTAGCTCAGTGGTAGAGCACTGGTCTAATAAACCAGGGGTCGTAAGTTCCATCCTCACAGGAGAATGATGAATTTTGGAAATCAGTTGCGCGTCGTGGCCGTATAGCAAACAGTACCTGTGATGACGAACAATTAGCGACAGGCGTTTTTTTAAGAATTACTCTCAGATGCGATTAAGGCGAATGGCGCAGATAAAGCATTTGGTAAAGCGGTACAGCATAAGGTGGGACGAGGCAGTCTGAATTACATTTTATAGATGTATTTCTCACATATCTCAGAGCCTCTCGCGATCTTCGTCGTCGTCGTCGTCGTCGTCGTCGTCGCCGCCGCCGCCGCCGCTTCTGCAGAAGTAGCAAATGGCCATCGTAGCAAATGCGGCGATGGACGCCCTGCCTTCGATTCCGAATGCACAAAGTGTGTGGTCTTATTTCTCAGTCTATATTTGATCGGTCTCGTAAGAGGTTGAATGTAACGAATGGGTGGGAAAGAGCAAGGGGCAGCGGCTGTGTAGAACGAAAACACAAATCCTCAGGGGTGTGAGCGTTTCGAGATGAGTCGCATACATGTAAATGTTAGTCGTCAGTGACCGTGTGGCCTAATGGATAAGACGTCGGACTTCGGATCTGAAGATTACAGGTTCGAATGCTGTCACGCTCGTGTTTTTCCAGTTCTGAAAAAGAAACATACCGTTTTAATGTAGCAATTGAGCAGTACGAAACCGTCTGAAAGTTGCTGTTGACCATTTTTTGCTTGGAGATGCTCTTGAGCTTGAAACACACACAACAAGACCGGTGATAACTAGCGAAATGGTCGGCAGAGTGCCGACACCGCGAGTTTTGACTGGCACTTGCACATATAAAACAAGGTCGTAAAGTAACTCGTTCGGCTTTTGAGTCACATAAAGTATGTGTGTTAATTTTGACGCCACTAGCTCTGCATGTTGTCATGCAATTTCTTTACCTCTCAGAAATGATTATGACATAAAAGTAAGGACGTGACGAGTGTGACGTTAGGAAAACATTAGGCTGCATGGAGAGAAACTGTATGGGACCACGCCACCGAAACGAGTACTGTGTGACGTGCTACCCGGCAGGTATTCCCTGCGGGAGCCGGCTAGCTCAGTCGGTAGAGTGTCAGACTCTTAATCCCAGGGTCGTTGTTTCGAGCCAGACGCTGGGCGGAACGGAATTTTGTTCCGCTGCAGATGTAAATTACCGTTTTTCTGATTAACGATATTTAATGGAAATAGCAACTTTTAACTTTGCCTACGTCTCTGTCAGTCGCAAGGAATCTGTATTTGAAGGTGAAGGTGATTTTGTAGACATGTGTGAAAGACATGTTCTGAAATGCAAGTGTTGTTGTTTGGAGAGCACATCGGTTACGTGTCAGATGTGTAGCCAAGCAGTAATTTGTCGCCATAGCTGCAAATACTAGCCGGTAATATGAAGTGTTGTCAGCTAAAGTCTGATGATGCAGACGACCGTAAGGACGAAGTACCCAAGAGTACCGCTAGGCCGCGCCTCTTTAGCTCAGTGGTAGAGCACTGGTCTAATAAACCAGGGGTCGTAATTTCCATCCTCACAGGAGAATGATGAATTTTGGAAATCAGTTGCGCGTCGTGGCCGTATAGCAAACAGTACCTGTGATGACGAACAATTAGCGACAGGCGTTTTTTTAAGAATTACTCTCAGATGCGATTAAGGCGAATGGCGCAGATAAAGCATTTGGTAAAGCGGTACAGCATAAGGTGGGACGAGGCAGTCTGAATTACATTTTATAGATGTATTTCTCACATATCTCAGAGCCTCTCGCGATCTTCGTCATCGTCGTCGTCGTCGTCGTCGTCGCCGCCGCCGCTTCTGCAGAAGTAGCAAATGGCAATCGTAGCAAATGCGGCGAGGGACGCCCTGCCTTCGATTCCGAATGCACAAAGAGTGTGGTCTTATTTCTCAGTCTATATTTGATCGGTCTCGTAAGAGGTTGAATGTAATGAATGGGTGGGAAAGAGCAAGGGGCAGCGGCTGTGTAGAACGAAAACACAAATCCTCAGGGGTGTGAGCGTTTCGAGATGAGTCGCATACATGTAAATGTTAGTCGTCAGTGACCGTGTGGCCTAATGGATAAGACGTCGGACTTCGGATCTGAAGATTACAGGTTCGAATGCTGTCACGCTCGTGTTTTTCCAGTTCTGAAAAAGAAACATACCGTTTTAATGTAGCAATTGAGCAGTACGAAACCGTCTGAATGTTGCTGTTGACCATTTTTTGCTTGGAGATGCTCTTGAGCTTGAAACACACACAACAAGACCGGTGATAACTAGCGAAATGGTCGGCAGAGTGCCGACACCGCGAGTTTTGACTGGCACTTGCACATATAAAACAAGGTCGTAAAGTAACTCGTTCGGCTTTTGAGTCACATAAAGTATGTGTGTTAATTTTGACGCCACTAGCTCTGCATGTTGTCATGCAATTTCTTTACCTCTCAGAAATGATTATGACATAAAAGTAAGGACGTGACGAGTGTGACGTTAGGAAAACATTAGGCTGCATGGAGAGAAACTGTATGGGACCACGCCACCGAAACGAGTACTGTGTGACGTGCTACCCGGCAGGTATTCCCTGCGGGAGCCGGCTAGCTCAGTCGGTAGAGTGTCAGACTCTTAATCCCAGGGTCGTTGGTTCGAGCCAGACGCTGGGCGGAACGGAATTTTGTTCCGCTGCAGATGTAAATTACCGTTTTTCTGATTAACGATATTTAATGGAAATAGCAACTTTTAACTTTGCCTACGTCTCTGTCAGTCGCAAGGAATCTGTATTTGAAGGTGAAGGTGATTTTGTAGACATGTGTGAAAGACATGTTCTGAAATGCAAGTGTTGTTGTTTGGAGAGCACATCGGTTACGTGTCAGATGTGTAGCCAAGCAGTAATTTGTCGCCATAGCTGCAAATACTAGCCGGTAATATGAAGTGTTGTCAGCTAAAGTCTGATGATGCAGACGACCGTAAGGACGAAGTACCCAAGAGTACCGCTAGGCCGCGCCTCTTTAGCTCAGTGGTAGAGCACTGGTCTAATAAACCAGGGGTCGTAAGTTCCATCCTCACAGGAGAAGGATGAATTTTGGAAATCAGTTGCGCGTCGTGGCCGTATAGCAAACAGTACCTGTGATGACGAACAATTAGCGACAGGCGTTTTTTTAAGAATTACTCTCAGATGCGATTAAGGCGAATGGCGCAGATAAAGCATTTGGTAAAGCGGTACAGCATAAGGTGGGACGAGGCAGTCTGAATTACATTTTATAGATGTATTTCTCACATATCTCAGAGCCTCTCGCGATCTTCGTCGTCGTCGTCGTCGTCGTCGCCGCCGCCGCTTCTGCAGAAGTAGCAAATGGCCATCGTAGCAAATGCGGCGATGGACGCCCTGCCTTCGATTCCGAATGCACAAAGTGTGTGGTCTTATTTCTCAGTCTATATTTGATCGGTCTCGTAAGAGGTTGAATGTAACGAATGGGTGGGAAAGAGCAAGGGGCAGCGGCTGTGTAGAACGAAAACACAAATCCTCAGGGGTGTGAGCGTTTCGAGATGAGTCGCATACATGTAAATGTTAGTCGTCAGTGACCGTGTGGCCTAATGGATAAGACGTCGGACTTCGGATCTGAAGATTACAGGTTCGAATGCTGTCACGCTCGTGTTTTTCCAGTTCTGAAAAAGAAACATACCGTTTTAATGTAGCAATTGAGCAGTACGAAACCGTCTGAATGTTGCTGTTGACCATTTTTTGCTTGGAGATGCTCTTGAGCTTGAAACACACACAACAAGACCGGTGATAACTAGCGAAATGGTCGGCAGAGTGCCGACACCGCGAGTTTTGACTGGCACTTGCACATATAAAACAAGGTCGTAAAGTAACTCGTTCGGCTTTTGAGTCACATAAAGTATGTGTGTTAATTTTGACGCCACTAGCTCTGCATGTTGTCATGCAATTTCTTTACCTCTCAGAAATGATTATGACATAAAAGTAAGGACGTCACGAGTGTGACGTTAGGAAAACATTAGGCTGCATGGAGAGAAACTGTATGGGACCACGCCACCGAAACGAGTACTGTGTGACGTGCTACCCGGCAGGTATTCCCTGCGGGAGCCGGCTAGCTCAGTCGGTAGAGTGTCAGACTCTTAATCCCAGGGTCGTTGGTTCGAGCCAGACGCTGGGCGGAACGGAATTTTGTTCCGCTGCAGATGTAAATTACCGTTTTTCTGATTAACGATATTTAATGGAAATAGCAACTTTTAACTTTGCCTACGTCTCTGTCAGTCGCAAGGAATCTGTATTTGAAGGTGAAGGTGATTTTGTAGACATGTGTGAAAGACATGTTCTGAAATGCAAGTGTTGTTGTTTGGAGAGCACATCGGTTACGTGTCAGATGTGTAGCCAAGCAGTAATTTGTCGCCATAGCTGCAAATACTAGCCGGTAATATGAAGTGTTGTCAGCTAAAGTCTGATGATGCAGACGACCGTAAGGACGAAGTACCCAAGAGTACCGCTAGGCCGCGCCTCTTTAGCTCAGTGGTAGAGCACTGGTCTAATAAACCAGGGGTCGTAAGTTCCATCCTCACAGGAGAATGATGAATTTTGGAAATCAGTTGCGCGTCGTGGCCGTATAGCAAACAGTACCTGTGATGACGAACAATTAGCGACAGGCGTTTTTTTAAGAATTACTCTCAGATGCGATTAAGGCGAATGGCGCAGATAAAGCATTTGGTAAAGCGGTACAGCATAAGGTGGGACGAGGCAGTCTGAATTACATTTTATAGATGTATTTCTCACATATCTCAGAGCCTCTCGCGATCTTCGTCGTCGTCGTCGTCGTCGTCGTCGTCGTCGTCGTCGCCGCCGCCGCTTCTGCAGAAGTAGCAAATGGCCATCGTAGCAAATGCGGCGATGGACGCCCTGCCTTCGATTCCGAATGCACAAAGTGTGTGGTCTTATTTCTCAGTCTATATTTGATCGGTCTCGTAAGAGGTTGAATGTAACGAATGGGTGGGAAAGAGCAAGGGGCAGCGGCTGTGTAGAACGAAAACACAAATCCTCAGGGGTGTGAGCGTTTCGAGATGAGTCGCATACATGTAAATGTTAGTCGTCAGTGACCGTGTGGCCTAATGGATAAGACGTCGGACTTCGGATCTGAAGATTACAGGTTCGAATGCTGTCACGCTCGTGTTTTTCCAGTTCTGAAAAAGAAACATACCGTTTTAATGTAGCAATTGAGCAGTACGAAACCGTCTGAATGTTGCTGTTGACCATTTTTTGCTTGGAGATGCTCTTGAGCTTGAAACACACACAACAAGACCGGTGATAACTAGCGAAATGGTCGGCAGAGTGCCGACACCGCGAGTTTTGACTGGCACTTGCACATATAAAACAAGGTCGTAAAGTAACTCGTTCGGCTTTTGAGTCACATAAAGTATGTGTGTTAATTTTGACGCCACTAGCTCTGCATGTTGTCATGCAATTTCTTTACCTCTCAGAAATGATTATGACATAAAAGTAAGGACGTGACGAGTGTGACGTTAGGAAAACATTAGGCTGCATGGAGAGAAACTGTATGGGACCACGCCACCGAAACGAGTACTGTGTGACGTGCTACCCGGCAGGTATTCCCTGCGGGAGCCGGCTAGCTCAGTCGGTAGAGTGTCAGACTCTTAATCCCAGGGTCGTTGGTTCGAGCCAGACGCTGGGCGGAACGGAATTTTGTTCCGCTGCAGATGTAAATTACCGTTTTTCTGATTAACGATATTTAATGGAAATAGCAACTTTTAACTTTGCCTACATCTCTGTCAGTCGCAAGGAATCTGTATTTGAAGGTGAAGGTGATTTTGTAGACATGTGTGAAAGACATGTTCTGAAATGCAAGTGTTGTTGTTTGGAGAGCACATCGGTTACGTGTCAGATGTGTAGCCAAGCAGTAATTTGTCGCCATAGCTGCAAATACTAGCCGGTAATATGAAGTGTTGTCAGCTAAAGTCTGATGATGCAGACGACCGTAAGGACGAAGTACCCAAGAGTACCGCTAGGCCGCGCCTCTTTAGCTCAGTGGTAGAGCACTGGTCTAATAAACCAGGGGTCGTAAGTTCCATCCTCACAGGAGAATGATGAATTTTGGAAATCAGTTGCGCGTCGTGGCCGTATAGCAAACAGTACCTGTGATGACGAACAATTAGCGACAGGCGTTTTTTTAAGAATTACTCTCAGATGCGATTAAGGTGAATGGCGCAGATAAAGCATTTGGTAAAGCGGTACAGCATAAGGTGGGACGAGGCAGTCTGAATTACATTTCATAGATGTATTTCTCACATATCTCAGAGCCTCTCGCGATCTTCGTCGTCGTCGTCGTCGTCGTCGTCGTCGTCGTCGTCGTCGCCGCCGCCGCTTCTGCAGAAGTAGCAAATGGCCATCGTAGCAAATGCGGCGATGGACGCCCTGCCTTCGATTCCGAATGCACTAAGTGTGTGGTCTTATTTCTCAGTCTATATTTGATCGGTCTCGTAAGAGGTTGAATGTAACGAATGGGTGGGAAAGAGCAAGGGGCAGCGGCTGTGTAGAACGAAAACACAAATCCTCAGGGGTGTGAGCGTTTCGAGATGAGTCGCATACATGTAAATGTTAGTCGTCAGTGACCGTGTGGCCTAATGGATAAGACGTCGGACTTCGGATCTGAAGATTACAGGTTCGAATGCTGTCACGCTCGTGTTTTTCCAGTTCTGAAAAAGAAACATACCGTTTTAATGTAGCAATTGAGCAGTACGAAACCGTCTGAGTGTTGCTGTTGACCATTTTTTGCTTGGAGATGCTCTTGAGCTTGAAACACACACAACAAGACCGGTGATAACTAGCGAAATGGTCGGCAGAGTGCCGACACCGCGAGTTTTGACTGGCACTTGCACATATAAAACAAGGTCGTAAAGTAACTCGTTCGGCTTTTGAGTCACATAAAGTATGTGTGTTAATTTTGACGCCACTAGCTCTGCATGTTGTCATGCAATTTCTTTACCTCTCAGAAATGATTATGACATAAAAGTAAGGACGTGACGAGTGTGACGTTAGGAAAACATTAGGCTGCATGGAGAGAAACTGTATGGGACCACGCCACCGAAACGAGTACTGTGTGACGTGCTACCCGGCAGGTATTCCCTGCGGGAGCCGGCTAGCTCAGTCGGTAGAGTGTCAGACTCTTAATCCCAGGGTCGTTGGTTCGAGCCAGACGCTGGGCGGAACGGAATTTTGTTATGCTGCAGATGTAAATTACCGTTTTTCTGATTAACGATATTTAATGGAAATAGCAACTTTTAACTTTGCCTACGTCTCTGTCAGTCGCAAGGAATCTGTATTTGAAGGTGAAGGTGATTTTGTAGACATGTGTGAAAGACATGTTCTGAAATGCAAGTGTTGTTGTTTGGAGAGCACGTCGGTTACGTGTCAGATGTGTAGCCAAGCAGTAATTTGTCGCCATAGCTGCAAATACTAGCCGGTAATATGAAGTGTTGTCAGCTAAAGTCTGATGATGCAGACGACCGTAAGGACGAAGTACCCAAGAGTACCGCTAGGCCGCGCCTCTTTAGCTCAGTGGTAGAGCACTGGTCTAATAAACCAGGGGTCGTAAGTTCCATCCTCACAGGAGAATGATGAATTTTGGAAATCAGTTGCGCGTCGTGGCCGTATAGCAAACAGTACCTGTGATGACGAACAATTAGCGACAGGCGTTTTTTTAAGAATTACTCTCAGATGCGATTAAGGCGAATGGCGCAGATAAAGCATTTGGTAAAGCGGTACAGCATAAGGTGGGACGAGGCAGTCTGAATTACATTTTATAGATGTATTTCTCACATATCTCAGAGCCTCTCGCGATCTTCGTCGTCGTCGTCGTCGTCGTCGTCATCGTCGTCGTCGTCGCCGCCGCCGCTTCTGCAGAAGTAGCAAATGGCAATCGTAGCAAATGCGGCGAGGGACGCCCTGCCTTCGATTCCGAATGCACTAAGTGTGTGGTCTTATTTCTCAGTCTATATTTGATCGGTCTCGTAAGAGGTTGAATGTAACGAATGGGTGCGAAAGAGCAAGGGGCAGCGGCTGTGTAGAACGAAAACACAAATCCTCAGGGGTGTGAGCGTTTCGAGATGAGTCGCATACATGTAAATGTTAGTCGTCAGTGACCGTGTGGCCTAATGGATAAGACGTCGGACTTCGGATCTGAAGATTACAGGTTCGAATGCTGTCACGCTCGTGTTTTTCCAGTTCTGAAAAAGAAACATACCGTTTTAATGTAGCAATTGAGCAGTACGAAACCGTCTGAATGTTGCTGTTGACCATTTTTTGCTTGGAGATGCTCTTGAGCTTGAAACACACACAACAAGACCGGTGATAACTAGCGAAATGGTCGGCAGAGTGCCGACACCGCGAGTTTTGACTGGCACTTGCACATATAAAACAAGGTCGTAAAGTAACTCGTTCGGCTTTTGAGTCACATAAAGTATGTGTGTTAATTTTGACGCCACTAGCTCTGCATGTTGTCATGCAATTTCTTTACCTCTCAGAAATGATTATGACATAAAAGTAAGGACGTGACGAGTGTGACGTTAGGAAAACATTAGGCTGCATGGAGAGAAACTGTATGGGACCACGCCACCGAAACGAGTACTGTGTGACGTGCTACCCGGCAGGTATTCCCTGCGGGAGCCGGCTAGCTCAGTCGGTAGAGTGTCAGACTCTTAATCCCAGGGTCGTTGGTTCGAGCCAGACGCTGGGCGGAACGGAATTTTGTTCCGCTGCAGATGTAAATTACCGTTTTTCTGATTAACGATATTTAATGGAAATAGCAACTTTTAACTTTGCCTACGTCTCTGTCAGTCGCAAGGAATCTGTATTTGAAGGTGAAGGTGATTTTGTAGACATGTGTGAAAGACATGTTCTGAAATGCAAGTGTTGTTGTTTGGAGAGCACATCGGTTACGTGTCAGATGTGTAGCCAAGCAGTAATTTGTCGCCATAGCTGCAAATACTAGCCGGTAATATGAAGTGTTGTCAGCTAAAGTCTGATGATGCAGACGACCGTCAGGACGAAGTACCCAAGAGTACCGCTAGGCCGCGCCTCTTTAGCTCAGTGGTAGAGCACTGGTCTAATAAACCAGGGGTCGTAAGTTCCATCCTCACAGGAGAATGATGAATTTTGGAAATCAGTTGCGCGTCGTGGCCGTATAGCAAACAGTACCTGTGATGACGAACAATTAGCGACAGGCGTTTTTTTAAGAATTACTCTCAGATGCGATTAAGGCGAATGGCGCAGATAAAGCATTTGGTAAAGCGGTACAGCATAAGGTGGGACGAGGCAGTCTGAATTACATTTTATAGATGTATTTCTCACATATCTCAGAGCCTCTCGCGATCTTCGTCGTCGTCGTCGTCGTCGTCGTCGTCGTCGTCGTCGTCGCCGCCGCCGCTTCTGCAGAAGTAGCAAATGGCAATCGTAGCAAATGCGGCGAGGGACGCCCTGCCTTCGATTCCGAATGCACTAAGTGTGTGGTCTTATTTCTCAGTCTATATTTGATCGGTCTCGTAAGAGGTTGAATGTAACGAATGGGTGCGAAAGAGCAAGGGGCAGCGGCTGTGTAGAACGAAAACACAAATCCTCAGGGGTGTGAGCGTTTCGAGATGAGTCGCATACATGTAAATGTTAGTCGTCAGTGACCGTGTGGCCTAATGGATAAGACGTCGGACTTCGGATCTGAAGATTACAGGTTCGAATGCTGTCACGCTCGTGTTTTTCCAGTTCTGAAAAAGAAACATACCGTTTTAATGTAGCAATTGAGCAGTACGAAACCGTCTGAATGTTGCTGTTGACCATTTTTTGCTTGGAGATGCTCTTGAGCTTGAAACACACACAACAAGACCGGTGATAACTAGCGAAATGGTCGGCAGAGTGCCGACACCGCGAGTTTTGACTGGCACTTGCACATATAAAACAAGGTCGTAAAGTAACTCGTTCGGCTTTTGAGTCACATAAAGTATGTGTGTTAATTTTGACGCCACTAGCTCTGCATGTTGTCATGCAATTTCTTTACCTCTCAGAAATGATTATGACATAAAAGTAAGGACGTGACGAGTGTGACGTTAGGAAAACATTAGGCTGCATGGAGAGAAACTGTATGGGACCACGCCACCGAAACGAGTACTGTGTGACGTGCTACCCGGCAGGTATTCCCTGCGGGAGCCGGCTAGCTCAGTCGGTAGAGTGTCAGACTCTTAATCCCAGGGTCGTTGGTTCGAGCCAGACGCTGGGCGGAACGGAATTTTGTTCCGCTGCAGATGTAAATTACCGTTTTTCTGATTAACGATATTTAATGGAAATAGCAACTTTTAACTTTGCCTACGTCTCTGTCAGTCGCAAGGAATCTGTATTTGAAGGTGAAGGTGATTTTGTAGACATGTGTGAAAGACATGTTCTGAAATGCAAGTGTTGTTGTTTGGAGAGCACATCGGTTACGTGTCAGATGTGTAGCCAAGCAGTAATTTGTCGCCATAGCTGCAAATACTAGCCGGTAATATGAAGTGTTGTCAGCTAAAGTGTGATGATGCAGACGACCGTAAGGACGAAGTACCCAAGAGTACCGCTAGGCCGCGCCTCTTTAGCTCAGTGGTAGAGCACTGGTCTAATAAACCAGGGGTCGTAAGTTCCATCCTCACAGGAGAATGATGAATTTTGGAAATCAGTTGCGCGTCGTGGCCGTATAGCAAACAGTACCTGTGATGACGAACAATTAGCGACAGGCGTTTTTTTAAGAATTACTCTCAGATGCGATTAAGGCGAATGGCGCAGATAAAGCATTTGGTAAAGCGGTACAGCATAAGGTGGGACGAGGCAGTCTGAATTACATTTTATAGATGTATTTCTCACATATCTCAGAGCCTCTCGCGATCTTCGTAGTCGTCGTCGTCGTCGTCGCCGCCGCCGCCGTCGCTTCTGCAGAAGTAGCAAATGGCCATCGTAGCAAATGCGGCGAGGGACGCCCTGCCTTCGATTCCGAATGCACTAAGTGTGTGGTCTTATTTCTCAGTCTATATTTGATCGGTCTCGTAAGAGGTTGAATGTAACGAATGGGTGCGAAAGAGCAAGGGGCAGCGGCTGTGTAGAACGAAAACACAAATCCTCAGGGGTGTGAGCGTTTCGAGATGAGTCGCATACATGTAAATGTTAGTCGTCAGTGACCGTGTGGCCTAATGGATAAGACGTCGGACTTCGGATCTGAAGATTACAGGTTCGAATGCTGTCACGCTCGTGTTTTTCCAGTTCTGAAAAAGAAACATACCGTTTTAATGTAGCAATTGAGCAGTACGAAACCGTCTGAATGTTGCTGTTGACCATTTTTTGCTTGGAGATGCTCTTGAGCTTGAAACACACACAACAAGACCGGTGATAACTAGCGAAATGGTCGGCAGAGTGCCGACACCGCGAGTTTTGACTGGCACTTGCACATATAAAACAAGGTCGTAAGGTAACTCGTTCGGCTTTTGAGTCACATAAAGTATGTGTGTTAATTTTGACGCCACTAGCTCTGCATGTTGTCATGCAATTTCTTTACCTCTCAGAAATGATTATGACATAAAAGTAAGGACGTCACGAGTGTGACGTTAGGAAAACATTAGGCTGCATGGAGAGAAACTGTATGGGACCACGCCACCGAAACGAGTACTGTGTGACGTGCTACCCGGCAGGTATTCCCTGCGGGAGCCGGCTAGCTCAGTCGGTAGAGTGTCAGACTCTTAATCCCAGGGTCGTTGGTTCGAGCCAGACGCTGGGCGGAACGGAATTTTGTTCCGCTGCAGATGTAAATTACCGTTTTTCTGATTAACGATATTTAATGGAAATAGCAACTTTTAACTTTGCCTACGTCTCTGTCAGTCGCAAGGAATCTGTATTTGAAGGTGAAGGTGATTTTGTAGACATGTGTGAAAGACATGTTCTGAAATGCAAGTGTTGTTGTTTGGAGAGCACATCGGTTACGTGTCAGATGTGTAGCCAAGCAGTAATTTGTCGCCATAGCTGCAAATACTAGCCGGTAATATGAAGTGTTGTCAGCTAAAGTGTGATGATGCAGACGACCGTAAGGACGAAGTACCCAAGAGTACCGCTAGGCCGCGCCTCTTTAGCTCAGTGGTAGAGCACTGGTCTAATAAACCAGGGGTCGTAAGTTCCATCCTCACAGGAGAATGATGAATTTTGGAAATCAGTTGCGCGTCGTGGCCGTATAGCAAACAGTACCTGTGATGACGAACAATTAGCGACAGGCGTTTTTTTAAGAATTACTCTCAGATGCGATTAAGGCGAATGGCGCAGATAAAGCATTTGGTAAAGCGGTACAGCATAAGGTGGGACGAGGCAGTCTGAATTACATTTTATAGATGTATTTCTCACATATCTCAGAGCCTCTCGCGATCTTCGTCGTCGTCGTCGTCGTCGTCGTCGTCGTCGCCGCCGCCGCCGTCGCTTCTGCAGAAGTAGCAAATGGCCATCGTAGCAAATGCGGCGATGGACGCCCTGCCTTCGATTCCGAATGCACAAAGTGTGTGGTCTTATTTCTCAGTCTATATTTGATCGGTCTCGTAAGAGGTTGAATGTAACGAATGGGTGGGAAAGAGCAAGGGGCAGCGGCTGTGTAGAACGAAAACACAAATCCTCAGGGGTGTGAGCGTTTCGAGATGAGTCGCATACATGTAAATGTTAGTCGTCAGTGACCGTGTGGCCTAATGGATAAGACGTCGGACTTCGGATCTGAAGATTACAGGTTCGAATGCTGTCACGCTCGTGTTTTTCCAGTTCTGAAAAAGAAACATACCGTTTTAATGTAGCAATTGAGCAGTACGAAACCGTCTGAAAGTTGCTGTTGACCATTTTTTGCTTGGAGATGCTCTTGAGCTTGAAACACACACAACAAGACCGGTGATAACTAGCGAAATGGTCGGCAGAGTGCCGACACCGCGAGTTTTGACTGGAACTTGCACATATAAAACAAGGTCGTAAAGTAACTCGTTCGGCTTTTGAGTCACATAAAGTGTGTGTGTTAATTTTGACGCCACTAGCTCTGCATGTTGTCATGCAATTTCTTTACCTCTCAGAAATGATTATGACATAAAAGTAAGGACGTCACGAGTGTGACGTTAGGAAAACATTAGGCTGCATGGAGAGAAACTGTATGGGACCACGCCACCGAAACGAGTACTGTGTGACGTGCTACCCGGCAGGTATTCCCTGCGGGAGCCGGCTAGCTCAGTCGGTAGAGTGTCAGACTCTTAATCCCAGGGTCGTTGGTTCGAGCCAGACGCTGGGCGGAACGGAATTTTGTTCCGCTGCAGATGTAAATTACCGTTTTTCTGATTAACGATATTTAATGGAAATAGCAACTTTTAACTTTGCCTACGTCTCTGTCAGTCGCAAGGAATCTGTATTTGAAGGTGAAGGTGATTTTGTAGACATGTGTGAAAGACATGTTCTGAAATGCAAGTGTTGTTGTTTGGAGAGCACGTCGGTTACGTGTCAGATGTGTAGCCAAGCAGTAATTTGTCGCCATAGCTGCAAATACTAGCCGGTAATATGAAGTGTTGTCAGCTAAAGTCTGATGATGCAGACGACCGTAAGGACGAAGTACCCAAGAGTACCGCTAGGCCGCGCCTCTTTAGCTCAGTGGTAGAGCACTGGTCTAATAAACCAGGGGTCGTAAGTTCCATCCTCACAGGAGAATGATGAATTTTGGAAATCAGTTGCGCGTCGTGGCCGTATAGCAAACAGTACCTGTGATGACGAACAATTAGCGACAGGCGTTTTTTTAAGAATTACTCTCAGATGCGATTAAGGCGAATGGCGCAGATAAAGCATTTGGTAAAGCGGTACAGCATAAGGTGGGACGAGGCAGTCTGAATTACATTTTATAAATGTATTTCTCACATATCTCAGAGCCTCTCGCGATCTTCGTCGTCGTCGTCGTCGTCGTCGTCGTCGTCGTCGTCGTCGCCGCCGCCGCTTCTGCAGAAGTAGCAAATGGCAATCGTAGCAAATGCGGCGAGGGACGCCCTGCCTTCGATTCCGAATGCACTAAGTGTGTGGTCTTATTTCTCAGTCTATATTTGATCGGTCTCGTAAGAGGTTGAATGTAACGAATGGGTGCGAAAGAGCAAGGGGCAGCGGCTGTGTAGAACGAAAACACAAATCCTCAGGGGTGTGAGCGTTTCGAGATGAGTCGCATACATGTAAATGTTAGTCGTCAGTGACCGTGTGGCCTAATGGATAAGACGTCGGACTTCGGATCTGAAGATTACAGGTTCGAATGCTGTCACGCTCGTGTTTTTCCAGTTCTGAAAAAGAAACATACCGTTTTAATGTAGCAATTGAGCAGTACGAAACCGTCTGAATGTTGCTGTTGACCATTTTTTGCTTGGAGATGCTCTTGAGCTTGAAACACACACAACAAGACCGGTGATAACTAGCGAAATGGTCGGCAGAGTGCCGACACAGCGAGTTTTGACTGGCACTTGCACATATAAAACAAGGTCGTAAAGTAACTCGTTCGGCTTTTGAGTCACATAAAGTATGTGTGTTAATTTTGACGCCACTAGCTCTGCATGTTGTCATGCAATTTCTTTACCTCTCAGAAATGATTATGACATAAAAGTAAGGACGTGACGAGTGTGACGTTAGGAAAACATTAGGCTGCATGGAGAGAAACTGTATGGGACCACGCCACCGAAACGAGTACTGTGTGACGTGCTACCCGGCAGGTATTCCCTGCGGGAGCCGGCTAGCTCAGTCGGTAGAGTGTCAGACACTTAATCCCAGGGTCGTTGGTTCGAGCCAGACGCTGGGCGGAACGGAATTTTGTTCTGCTGCAGATGTAAATTACCATTTTTCTGATTAACGATATTTAATGGAAATAGCAACTTTTAACTTTGCCTACGTCTCTGTCAGTCGCAAGGAATCTGTATTTGAAGGTGAGGGTGATTTTGTAGACATGTGTGAAAGACATGTTCTGAAATGCAAGTGTTGTTGTTTGGAGAGCACATCGGTTACGTGTCAGATGTGTAGCCAAGCAGTAATTTGTCGCCATAGCTGCAAATACTAGCCGGTAATATGAAGTGTTGTCAGCTAAAGTCTGATGATGCAGACGACCGTAAGGACGAAGTACCCAAGAGTACCGCTAGGCCGCGCCTCTTTAGCTCAGTGGTAGAGCACTGGTCTAATAAACCAGGGGTCGTAAGTTCCATCCTCACAGGAGAATGATGAATTTTGGAAATCAGTTGCGCGTCGTGGCCGTATAGCAAACAGTACCTGTGATGACGAACAATTAGCGACAGGCGTTTTTTTAAGAATTACTCTCAGATGCGATTAAGGCGAATGGCGCAGATAAAGCATTTGGTAAAGCGGTACAGCATAAGGTGGGACGAGGCAGTCTGAATTACATTTTATGGATGTATTTCTCACATATCTCAGAGCCTCTCGCGATCTTCGTCGTCGTCGTCGTCGTCGTCGTCGTCGTCGTCGCCGCTGCCGCCGCTTCTGCAGAAGTAGCAAATGGCCATCGTAGCAAATGCGGCGATGGACGCCCTGCCTTCGATTCCGAATGCACTAAGTGTGTGGTCTTATTTCTCAGTCTATATTTGATCGGTCTCGTAAGAGGTTGAATGTAACGAATGGGTGCGAAAGAGCAAGGGGCAGCGGCTGTGTAGAACGAAAACACAAATCCTCAGGGGTGTGAGCGTTTCGAGATGAGTCGCATACATGTAAATGTTAGTCGTCAGTGACCGTGTGGCCTAATGGATAAGACGTCGGACTTCGGATCTGAAGATTACAGGTTCGAATGCTGTCACGCTCGTGTTTTTCCAGTTCTGAAAAAGAAACATACCGTTTTAATGTAGCAATTGAGCAGTACGAAACCGTCTGAAAGTTGCTGTTGACCATTTTTTGCTTGGAGATGCTCTTGAGCTTGAAACACACACAACAAGACCGGTGATAACTAGCGAAATGGTCGGCAGAGTGCCGACACCGCGAGTTTTGACTGGCACTTGCACATGTAAAACAAGGTCGTAAAGTAACTCGTTCGGCTTTTGAGTCACATAAAGTATGTGTGTTAATTTTGACGCCACTAGCTCTGCATGTTGTCATGCAATTTCTTTACCTCTCAGAAATGATTATGACATAAAAGTAAGGACGTGACGAGTGTGACGTTAGGAAAACATTAGGCTGCATGGAGAGAAACTGTATGGGACCACGCCACCGAAACGAGTACTGTGTGACGTGCTACCCGGCAGGTATTCCCTGCGGGAGCCGGCTAGCTCAGTCGGTAGAGTGTCAGACTCTTAATCCCAGGGTCGTTGGTTCGAGCCAGACGCTGGACGGAACGGAATTTTGTTATGCTGCAGATGTAAATTACCGTTTTTCTGATTAACGATATTTAATGGAAATAGCAACTTTTAACTTTGCCTACGTCTCTGTCAGTCGCAAGGAATCTGTATTTGAAGGTGAAGGTGATTTTGTAGACATGTGTGAAAGACATGTTCTGAAATGCAAGTGTTGTTGTTTGGAGAGCACATCGGTTACGTGTCAGATGTGTAGCCAAGCAGTAATTTGTCGCCATAGCTGCAAATACTAGCCGGTAATATGAAGTGTTGTCAGCTAAAGTCTGATGATGCAGACGACCGTAAGGACGAAGTACCCAAGAGTACCGCTAGGCCGCGCCTCTTTAGCTCAGTGGTAGAGCACTGGTCTAATAAACCAGGGGTCGTAAGTTCCATCCTCACAGGAGAATGATGAATTTTGGAAATCAGTTGCGCGTCGTGGCCGTATAGCAAACAGTACCTGTGATGACGAACAATTAGCGACAGGCGTTTTTTTAAGAATTACTCTCAGATGCGATTAAGGCGAATGGCGCAGATAAAACATTTGGTAAAGCGGTACAGCATAAGGTGGGACGAGGCAGTCTGAATTACATTTTATAAATGTATTTCTCACATATCTCAGAGCCTCTCGCGATCTTCGTCGTCGTCGTCGTCGTCGTCGTCGTCGTCGCCGCCGCCGCTTCTGCAGAAGTAGCAAATGGCAATCGTAGCAAATGCGGCGAGGGACGCCCTGCCTTCGATTCCGAATGCACTAAGTGTGTGGTCTTATTTCTCAGTCTATATTTGATCGGTCTCGTAAGAGGTTGAATGTAACGAATGGGTGCGAAAGAGCAAGGGGCAGCGGCTGTGTAGAACGAAAACACAAATCCTCAGGGGTGTGAGCGTTTCGAGATGAGTCGCATACATGTAAATGTTAGTCGTCAGTGACCGTGTGGCCTAATGGATAAGACGTCGGACTTCGGATCTGAAGATTACAGGTTCGAATGCTGTCACGCTCGTGTTTTTCCAGTTCTGAAAATGAAACATACCGTTTTAATGTAGCAATTGAGCAGTACGAAACCGTCTGAATGTTGCTGTTGACCATTTTTTGCTTGGAGATGCTCTTGAGCTTGAAACACACACAACAAGACCGGTGATAACTAGCGAAATGGTCGGCAGAGTGCCGACACCGCGAGTTTTGACTGGCACTTGCACATATAAAACAAGGTCGTAAAGTAACTCGTTCGGCTTTTGAGTCACATAAAGTATGTGTGTTAATTTTGACGCCACTAGCTCTGCATGTTGTCATGCAATTTCTTTACCTCTCAGAAATGATTATGACATAAAAGTAAGGACGTGACGAGTGTGACGTTAGGAAAACATTAGGCTGCATGGAGAGAAACTGTATGGGACCACGCCACCGAAACGAGTACTGTGTGACGTGCTACCCGGCAGGTATTCCCTGCGGGAGCCGGCTAGCTCAGTCGGTAGAGTGTCAGACACTTAATCCCAGGGTCGTTGGTTCGAGCCAGACGCTGGGCGGAACGGAATTTTGTTCTGCTGCAGATGTAAATTACCATTTTTCTGATTAACGATATTTAATGGAAATAGCAACTTTTAACTTTGCCTACGTCTCTGTCAGTCGCAAGGAATCTGTATTTGAAGGTGAGGGTGATTTTGTAGACATGTGTGAAAGACATGTTCTGAAATGCAAGTGTTGTTGTTTGGAGAGCACATCGGTTACGTGTCAGATGTGTAGCCAAGCAGTAATTTGTCGCCATAGCTGCAAATACTAGCCGGTAATATGAAGTGTTGTCAGCTAAAGTCTGATGATGCAGACGACCGTAAGGACGAAGTACCCAAGAGTACCGCTAGGCCGCGCCTCTTTAGCTCAGTGGTAGAGCACTGGTCTAATAAACCAGGGGTCGTAAGTTCCATCCTCACAGGAGAATGATGAATTTTGGAAATCAGTTGCGCGTCGTGGCCGTATAGCAAACAGTACCTGTGATGACGAACAATTAGCGACAGGCGTTTTTTTAAGAATTACTCTCAGATGCGATTAAGGCGAATGGCGCAGATAAAGCATTTGGTAAAGCGGTACAGCATAAGGTGGGACGAGGCAGTCTGAATTACATTTTATGGATGTATTTCTCACATATCTCAGAGCCTCTCGCGATCTTCGTCGTCGTCGTCGTCGTCGTCGTCGTCGTCGTCGCCGCTGCCGCCGCTTCTGCAGAAGTAGCAAATGGCCATCGTAGCAAATGCGGCGATGGACGCCCTGCCTTCGATTCCGAATGCACTAAGTGTGTGGTCTTATTTCTCAGTCTATATTTGATCGGTCTCGTAAGAGGTTGAATGTAACGAATGGGTGCGAAAGAGCAAGGGGCAGCGGCTGTGTAGAACGAAAACACAAATCCTCAGGGGTGTGAGCGTTTCGAGATGAGTCGCATACATGTAAATGTTAGTCGTCAGTGACCGTGTGGCCTAATGGATAAGACGTCGGACTTCGGATCTGAAGATTACAGGTTCGAATGCTGTCACGCTCGTGTTTTTCCAGTTCTGAAAAAGAAACATACCGTTTTAATGTAGCAATTGAGCAGTACGAAACCGTCTGAAAGTTGCTGTTGACCATTTTTTGCTTGGAGATGCTCTTGAGCTTGAAACACACACAACAAGACCGGTGATAACTAGCGAAATGGTCGGCAGAGTGCCGACACCGCGAGTTTTGACTGGCACTTGCACATGTAAAACAAGGTCGTAAAGTAACTCGTTCGGCTTTTGAGTCACATAAAGTATGTGTGTTAATTTTGACGCCACTAGCTCTGCATGTTGTCATGCAATTTCTTTACCTCTCAGAAATGATTATGACATAAAAGTAAGGACGTGACGAGTGTGACGTTAGGAAAACATTAGGCTGCATGGAGAGAAACTGTATGGGACCACGCCACCGAAACGAGTACTGTGTGACGTGCTACCCGGCAGGTATTCCCTGCGGGAGCCGGCTAGCTCAGTCGGTAGAGTGTCAGACTCTTAATCCCAGGGTCGTTGGTTCGAGCCAGACGCTGGGCGGAACGGAATTTTGTTATGCTGCAGATGTAAATTACCGTTTTTCTGATTAACGATATTTAATGGAAATAGCAACTTTTAACTTTGCCTACGTCTCTGTCAGTCGCAAGGAATCTGTATTTGAAGGTGAAGGTGATTTTGTAGACATGTGTGAAAGACATGTTCTGAAATGCAAGTGTTGTTGTTTGGAGAGCACATCGGTTACGTGTCAGATGTGTAGCCAAGCAGTAATTTGTCGCCATAGCTGCAAATACTAGCCGGTAATATGAAGTGTTGTCAGCTAAAGTCTGATGATGCAGACGACCGTAAGGACGAAGTACCCAAGAGTGCCGCTAGGCCGCGCCTCTTTAGCTCAGTGGTAGAGCACTGGTCTAATAAACCAGGGGTCGTAAGTTCCATCCTCACAGGAGAATGATGAATTTTGGAAATCAGTTGCGCGTCGTGGCCGTATAGCAAACAGTACCTGTGATGACGAACAATTAGCGACAGGCGTTTTTTTAAGAATTACTCTCAGATGCGATTAAGGCGAATGGCGCAGATAAAGCATTTGGTAAAGCGGTACAGCATAAGGTGGGACGAGGCAGTCTGAATTACATTTTATGGATGTATTTCTCACATATCTCAGAGCCTCTCGCGATCTTCGTCGTCGTCGTCGTCGTCGTCGTCGTCGTCGTCGTCGCCGCTTCTGCAGAAGTAGCAAATGCCCATCGTAGCAAATTCGGCGAGGTACGCCCTGCCTTCGATTCCGAATGCACAAAGTGTGTGGTCTTATTTCTCAGTCTATATTTGATCGGTCTCGTAAGAGGCTGAATGTAACGAATGGGTGGGAAAGAGCAAGGGGCAGCGGCTGTATAGAACGAAAACACAAATCCTCAGGGGTGTGAGCGTTTCGAGATGACTCGCATACATGTATATGTTGGTCGTCAGTGACCATGTGTTCTAATGGATAAGACGTCGGACATCGGATCTGAATATTACAGGTTCGAATGCTGTCACGCTTGTGTTTTTCCAGTTCTGAAAAAGAAACATAACGTTTTAATGTAGCAATTGAGCAGTACGAAACCGTCTGAATGTTGCTGTTGACCATTTTTTGCTTGGAGATGCTCTTGAGCTTGAAACACACACAACAAGACCGGTGATAACTAGCGAAATGGTCGGCAGAGTGCCGACACCGCGAGTTTTGACTGGCACTTGCACATATAAAACAAGGTCGTAAAGTAACTCGTTCGGCTTTTGAGTCACATAAAGTATGTGTGTTAATTTTGACGCCACTAGCTCTGCATGTTGTCATGCAATTTCTTTACCTCTCAGAAATGATTATGACATAAAAGTAAGGACGTGACGAGTGTGGCGTTAGGAAAACATTAGGCTGCATGGAGACAAACTGTATGGGACCACGCCACCGAAACGAGTACTGTGTGACGTGCTACCCGGCAGGTATTCCCTGCGGGAGCCGGCTAGCTCAGTCGGTAGAGTGTCAGACTCTTAATCCCAGGGTCGTTGGTTCGAGCCAGACGCTGGGCGGAACGGAATTTTGTTCCGCTGCAGATGTAAATTACCGTTTTTCTGATTAACGATATTTAATGGAAATAGCAACTTTTAACTTTGCCTACGTCTCTGTCAGTCGCAAGGAATCTGTATTTGAAGGTGAAGGTGATTTTGTAGACATGTGTGAAAGACATGTTCTGAAATGCAAGTGTTGTTGTTTGGAGAGCACATCGGTTACGTGTCAGATGTGTAGCCAAGCAGTAATTTGTCGCCATAGCTGCAAATACTAGCCGGTAATATGAAGTGTTGTCAGCTAAAGTGTGATGATGCAGACGACCGTAAGGACGAAGTACCCAAGAGTCCGCTAGGCCGCGCCTCTTTAGCTCAGTGGTAGAGCACTGGTCTAATAAACCAGGGGTCGTAAGTTCCATCCTCACAGGAGAATGATGAATTTTGGAAATCAGTTGCGCGTCGTGGCCGTATAGCAAACAGTACCTGTGATGACGAACAATTAGCGACAGGCGTTTTTTTAAGAATTACTCTCAGATGCGATTAAGGCGAATGGCGCAGATAAAGCATTTGGTAAAGCGGTACAGCATAAGGTGGGACGAGGCAGTCTGAATTACATTTTATAGATGTATTTCTCACATATCTCAGAGCCTCTCGCGATCTTCGTCGTCGTCGTCGTCGTCGTCGTCGTCGTCGTCGTCGCCGCCGCCGCTTCTGCAGAAGTTGCAAATGGCCATGAGGGACGCCCTGCCTTCGATTCCGAATGCACAAAGTGTGTGGTCTTATTTCTCAGTCTATATTTGATCGGTCTCGTAAGAGGTTGAATGTAACGAATGGGTGGGAAAGAGCAAGGGGCAGCGGCTGTGTAGAACGAAAACACAAATCCTCAGGGGTGTGAGCGTTTCGAGATGAGTCGCATACATGTAAATGTTAGTCGTCAGTGACCGTGTGGCCTAATGGATAAGACGTCGGACTTCGGATCTGAAGATTACAGGTTCGAATGCTGTCACGCTCGTGTTTTTCCAGTTCTGAAAAAGAAACATACCGTTTTAATGTAGCAATTGAGCAGTACGAAACCGTCTGAAAGTTGCTGTTGACCATTTTTTGCTTGGAGATGCTCTTGAGCTTGAAACACACACAACAAGACCGGTGTTAACTAGCGAAATGGTCGGCAGAGTGCCGACACCGCGAGTTTTGACTGGCACTTGTACATATAAAACAAGGTCGTAAAGTAACTCGTTCGGCTTTTGAGTCACATAAAGTATGTGTGTTAATTTTGACGCCACTAGCTCTGCATGTTGTCATGCAATTTCTTTACCTCTCAGAAATGATTATGACATAAAAGTAAGGACGTGACGAGTGTGGCGTTAGGAAAACATTAGGCTGCATGGAGAGAAACTGTATGGGACCACGCCACCGAAACGAGTACTGTGTGACGTGCTACCCGGCAGGTATTCCCTGCGGGAGCCGGCTAGCTCAGTCGGTAGAGTGTCAGACTCTTAATCCCAGGGTCGTTGGTTCGAGCCAGACGCTGGGCGGAACGGAATTTTGTTCCGCTGCAGATGTAAATTACCGTTTTTCTGATTAACGATATTTAATGGAAATAGCAACTTTTAACTTTGCCTACGTCTCTGTCAGTCGCAAGGAATCTGTATTTGAAGGTGAAGGTGATTTTGTAGACATGTGTGAAAGACATGTTCTGAAATGCAAGTGTTGTTGTTTGGAGAGCACATCGGTTACGTGTCAGATGTGTAGCCAAGCAGTAATTTGTCGCCATAGCTGCAAATACTAGCCGGTAATATGAAGTGTTGTCAGCTAAAGTCTGATGATGCAGACGACCGTAAGGACGAAGTACCCAAGAGTACCGCTAGGCCGCGCCTCTTTAGCTCAGTGGTAGAGCACTGGTCTAATAAACCAGGGGTCGTAAGTTCCATCCCCACAGGAGAATGATGAATTTTGGAAATCAGTTGCGCGTCGTGGCCGTATAGCAAACAGTACCTGTGATGACGAACAATTAGCGACAGGCGTTTTTTAAAGAATTACTCTCAGATGCGATTAAGGCGAATGGCGCAGATAAAGCATTTGGTAAAGCGGTACAGCATAAGGTGGGACGAGGCAGTCTGAATTACATTTTATAGATGTATTTCTCACATATCTCAGAGCCTCTCGCGATCTTCGTCGTCGTCGTCGTCGTCGTCGTCGTCGTCGTCGTCGTCGTCGCCGCCGCCGCCGCTTCTGCAGAAGTAGCAAATGGCCATCGTAGCAAATGCGGCGATGGACGCCCTGCCTTCGATTCCGAATGCACTAAGTGTGTGGTCTTATTTCTCAGTCTATATTTGATGGGTCTCGTAAGAGGTTGAATGTAACGAATGGGTGCGAAAGAGCAAGGGGCAGCGGCTGTGTAGAACGAAAACACAAATCCTCAGGGGTGTGAGCGTTTCGAGATGAGTCGCATACATGTAAATGTTAGTCGTCAGTGACCGTGTGGCCTAATGGATAAGACGTCGGACTTCGGATCTGAAGATTACAGGTTCGAATGCTGTCACGCTCGTGTTTTTCCAGTTCTGAAAAAGAAACATACCGTTTTAATGTAGCAATTGAGCAGTACGAAACCGTCTGAAAGTTGCTGTTGACCATTTTTTGCTTGGAGATGCTCTTGAGCTTGAAACACACACAACAAGACCGGTGATAACTAGCGAAATGGTCGGCAGAGTGCCGACACCGCGAGTTTTGACTGGCACTTGCACATGTAAAACAAGGTCGTAAAGTAACTCGTTCGGCTTTTGAGTCACATAAAGTATGTGTGTTAATTTTGACGCCACTAGCTCTGCATGTTGTCATGCAATTTCTTTACCTCTCAGAAATGATTATGACATAAAAGTAAGGACGTGACGAGTGTGACGTTAGGAAAACATTAGGCTGCATGGAGAGAAACTGTATGGGACCACGCCACCGAAACGAGTACTGTGTGACGTGCTACCCGGCAGGTATTCCCTGCGGGAGCCGGCTAGCTCAGTCGGTAGAGTGTCAGACTCTTAATCCCAGGGTCGTTGGTTCGAGCCAGACGCTGGGCGGAACGGAATTTTGTTATGCTGCAGATGTAAATTACCGTTTTTCTGATTAACGATATTTAATGGAAATAGCAACTTTTAACTTTGCCTACGTCTCTGTCAGTCGCAAGGAATCTGTATTTGAAGGTGAAGGTGATTTTGTAGACATGTGTGAAAGACATGTTCTGAAATGCAAGTGTTGTTGTTTGGAGAGCACATCGGTTACGTGTCAGATGTGTAGCCAAGCAGTAATTTGTCGCCATAGCTGCAAATACTAGCCGGTAATATGAAGTGTTGTCAGCTAAAGTCTGATGATGCAGACGACCGTAAGGACGAAGTACCCAAGAGTGCCGCTAGGCCGCGCCTCTTTAGCTCAGTGGTAGAGCACTGGTCTAATAAACCAGGGGTCGTAAGTTCCATCCTCACAGGAGAATGATGAATTTTGGAAATCAGTTGCGCGTCGTGGCCGTATAGCAAACAGTACCTGTGATGACGAACAATTAGCGACAGGCGTTTTTTTAAGAATTACTCTCAGATGCGATTAAGGCGAATGGCGCAGATAAAGCATTTGGTAAAGCGGTACAGCATAAGGTGGGACGAGGCAGTCTGAATTACATTTTATGGATGTATTTCTCACATATCTCAGAGCCTCTCGCGATCTTCGTCGTCGTCGTCGTCGTCGTCGTCGTCGTCGTCGTCGCCGCCGCCGCCGCCGCTTCTGCAGAAGTAGCAAATGGCCATCGTAGCAAATGCGGCGATGGACGCCCTGCCTTCGATTCCGAATGCACTAAGTGTGTGGTCTTATTTCTCAGTCTATATTTGATCGGTCTCGTAAGAGGTTGAATGTAACGAATGGGTGCGAAAGAGCAAGGGGCAGCGGCTGTGTAGAACGAAAACACAAATCCTCAGGAGTGTGAGCGTTTCGAGATGAGTCGCATACATGTAAATGTTAGTCGTCAGTGACCGTGTGGCCTAATGGATAAGACGTCGGACTTCGGATCTGAAGATTACAGGTTCGAATGCTGTCACGCTCGTGTTTTTCCAGTTCTGAAAAAGAAACATACCGTTTTAATGTAGCAATTGAGCAGTACGAAACCGTCTGAAAGTTGCTGTTGACCATTTTTTGCTTGGAGATGCTCTTGAGCTTGAAACACACACAACAAGACCGGTGATAACTAGCGAAATAGTCGGCAGAGTGCCGACACCGCGAGTTTTGACTGGCACTTGCACATGTAAAACAAGGTCGTAAAGTAACTCGTTAGGCTTTTGAGTCACATAAAGTATGTGTGTTAATTTTGACGCCACTAGCTTTACATGTTGTCATGCAATTTATTTACCTCTCAGAAATGATTATGACATAAAAGTAAGGACGTGACGAGTGTGACGTTAGGAAAACATTAGGCTGCATGGAGAGAAACTGTATGGGACCACGCCACCGAAACGAGTACTGTGTGACGTGCTACCCGGCAGGTATTCCCTGCGGGAGCCGGCTAGCTCAGTCGGTAGAGTGTCAGACTCTTAATCCCAGGGTCGTTGGTTCGAGCCAGACGCTGGGCGGAACGGAATTTTGTTCCGCTGCAGATGTAAATTACCGTTTTTCTGATTAACGATATTTAATGGAAATAGCAACTTTTAACTTTGCCTACGTCTCTGTCAGTCGCAAGGAATCTGTATTTGAAGGTGAAGGTGATTTTGTAGACATGTGTGAAAGACATGTTCTGAAATGCAAGTGTTGTTGTTTGGAGAGCACATCGGTTACGTGTCAGATGTGTAGCCAAGCAGTAATTTGTCGCCATAGCTGCAAATACTAGCCGGTAATATGAAGTGTTGTCAGCTAAAGTCTGATGATGCAGACGACCGTAAGGACGAAGTACCCAAGAGTACCGCTAGGCCGCGCCTCTTTAGCTCAGTGGTAGAGCACTGGTCTAATAAACCAGGGGTCGTAAGTTCCATCCTCACAGGAGAATGATGAATTTTGGAAATCAGTTGCGCGTCGTGGCCGTATAGCAAACAGTACCTGTGATGACGAACAATTAGCGACAGGCGTTTTTTTAAGAATTACTCTCAGATGCGATTAAGGCGAATGGCGCAGATAAAGCATTTGGTAAAGCGGTACAGCATAAGGTGGGACGAGGCGGTCTGAATTACATTTTATGGATGTATTTCTCACATATCTCAGAGCCTCTCGCGATCTTCGTCGTCGTCGTCGTCGTCGTCGTCGTCGTCGTCGCCGCCGCCGCTTCTGCAGAAGTAGCAAATGGCCATCGTAGCAAATGCGGCGAGGTACGCCCTGCCTTCGATTCCGAATGCACAAAGTGTGTGGTCTTATTTCTCAGTCTATATTTGATCGGTCTCGTAAGAGGCTGAATGTAACGAATGGGTGGGAAAGAGCAAGGGGCAGCGGCTGTATAGAACGAAAACACAAATCCTCAGGGGTGTGAGCGTTTCGAGATGACTCGCATACATGTATATGTTGGTCGTCAGTGACCATGTGTTCTAATGGATAAGACGTCGGACATCGGATCTGAATATTACAGGTTCGAATGCTGTCACGCTTGTGTTTTTCCAGTTCTGAAAAAGAAACATAACGTTTTAATGTAGCAATTGAGCAGTACGAAACCGTCTGAATGTTGCTGTTGACCATTTTTTGCTTGGAGATGCTCTTGAGCTTGAAACACACACAACAAGACCGGTGATAACTAGCGAAATGGTCGGCAGAGTGCCGACACCGCGAGTTTTGACTGGCACTTGCACATATAAAACAAGGTCGTAAAGTAACTCGTTCGGCTTTTGAGTCACATAAAGTATGTGTGTTAATTTTGACGCCACTAGCTCTGCATGTTGTCATGCAATTTCTTTACCTCTCAGAAATGATTATGACATAAAAGTAAGGACGTGACGAGTGTGGCGTTAGGAAAACATTAGGCTGCATGGAGACAAACTGTATGGGACCACGCCACCGAAACGAGTACTGTGTGACGTGCTACCCGGCAGGTATTCCCTGCGGGAGCCGGCTAGCTCGGTCGGTAGAGTGTCAGACTCTTAATCCCAGGGTCGTTGGTTCGAGCCAGACGCTGGGCGGAACGGAATTTTGTTCCGCTGCAGATGTAAATTACCGTTTTTCTGATTAACGATATTTAATGGAAATAGCAACTTTTAACTTTGCCTACGTCTCTGTCAGTCGCAAGGAATCTGTATTTGAAGGTGAAGGTGATTTTGTAGACATGTGTGAAAGACATGTTCTGAAATGCAAGTGTTGTTGTTTGGAGAGCACATCGGTTACGTGTCAGATGTGTAGCCAAGCAGTAATTTGTCGCCATAGCTGCAAATACTAGCCGGTAATATGAAGTGTTGTCAGCTAAAGTGTGATGATGCAGACGACCGTAAGGACGAAGTACCCAAGAGTACCGCTAGGCCGCGCCTCTTTAGCTCAGTGGTAGAGCACTGGTCTAATAAACCAGGGGTCGTAAGTTCCATCCTCACAGGAGAATGATGAATTTTGGAAATCAGTTGCGCGTCGTGGCCGTATAGCAAACAGTACCTGTGATGACGAACAATTAGCGACAGGCGTTTTTTTAAGAATTACTCTCAGATGCGATTAAGGCGAATGGCGCAGATAAAGCATTTGGTAAAGCGGTACAGCATAAGGTGGGACGAGGCAGTCTGAATTACATTTTATAGATGTATTTCTCACATATCTCAGAGCCTCTCGCGATCTTCGTCGTCGTCGTCGTCGTCGTCGTCGTCGTCGCCGCCGCCGCTTCTGCAGAAGTTGCAAATGGCCATGAGGGACGCCCTGCCTTCGATTCCGAATGCACAAAGTGTGTGGTCTTATTTCTCAGTCTATATTTGATCGGTCTCGTAAGAGGTTGAATGTAACGAATGGGTGGGAAAGAGCAAGGGGCAGCGGCTGTGTAGAACGAAAACACAAATCCTCAGGGGTGTGAGCGTTTCGAGATGAGTCGCATACATGTAAATGTTAGTCGTCAGTGACCGTGTGGCCTAATGGATAAGACGTCGGACTTCGGATCTGAAGATTACAGGTTCGAATGCTGTCACGCTCGTGTTTTTCCAGTTCTGAAAAAGAAACATACCGTTTTAATGTAGCAATTGAGCAGTACGAAACCGTCTGAAAGTTGCTGTTGACCATTTTTTGCTTGGAGATGCTCTTGAGCTTGAAACACACACAACAAGACCGGTGATAACTAGCGAAATGGTCGGCAGAGTGCCGACACCGCGAGTTTTGACTGGCACTTGCACATATAAAACAAGGTCGTAAAGTAACTCGTTCGGCTTTTGAGTCACATAAAGTATGTGTGTTAATTTTGACGCCACTAGCTCTGCATGTTGTCATGCAATTTCTTTACCTCTCAGAAATGATTATGACATAAAAGTAAGGACGTGACGAGTGTGACGTTAGGAAAACATTAGGCTGCATGGAGAGAAACTGTATGGGACCACGCCACCGAAACGAGTACTGTGTGACGTGCTACCCGGCAGGTATTCCCTGCGGGAGCCGGCTAGCTCAGTCGGTAGAGTGTCAGACACTTAATCCCAGGGTCGTTGGTTCGAGCCAGACGCTGGGCAGAACGGAATTTTGTTCCGCTGCAGATGTAAATTACCGTTTTTCTGATTAACGATATTTAATGGAAATAGCAACTTTTAACTTTGCCTACGTCTCTGTCAGTCGCAAGGAATCTGTATTTGAAGGTGAAGGTGATTTTGTAGACATGTGTGAAAGACATGTTCTGAAATGCAAGTGTTGTTGTTTGGAGAGCACATCGGTTACGTGTCAGATGTGTAGCCAAGCAGTAATTTGTCGCCATAGCTGCAAATACTAGCCGGTAATATGAAGTGTTGTCAGCTAAAGTCTGATGATGCAGACGACCGTAAGGACGAAGTACCCAAGAGTACCGCTGGGCCGCGCCTCTTTAGCTCAGTGGTAGAGCACTGGTCTAATAAACCAGGGGTCGTAAGTTCCATCCTCACAGGAGAATGATGAATTTTGGAAATCAGTTGCGCGTCGTGGCCGTATAGCAAACAGTACCTGTGATGACGAACAATTAGCGACAGGCGTTTTTTTAAGAATTACTCTCAGATGCGATTAAGGCGAATGTCGCAGATAAAGCATTTGGTAAAGCGGTACAGCATAAGGTGGGACGAGGCAGTCTGAATTACATTTTATGGATGTATTTCTCACATATCTCAGAGCCTCTCGCGATCTTCGTCGTCGTCGTCGTCGTCGTCGTCGTCGTCGTCGCCGCCGCCGCTTCTGCAGAAGTAGCAAATGGCCATCGTAGCAAATGCGGCGATGGACGCCCTGCCTTCGATTCCGAATGCACTAAGTGTGTGGTCTTATTTCTCAGTCTATATTTGATCGGTCTCGTAAGAGGTTGAATGTAACGAATGGGTGGGAAAGAGCAAGGGGCAGCGGCTGTGTAGAACGAAAACACAAATCCTCAGGGGTGTGGGCGTTTCGAGATGAGTCGCATACATGTAAATGTTAGTCGTCAGTGACCGTGTGGCCTAATGGATAAGACGTCGGACTTCGGATCTGAAGATTACAGGTTCGAATGCTGTCACGCTTGTGTTTTTCCAGTTCTGAAAAAGAAACATAACGTTTTAATGTAGCAATTGAGCAGTACGAAACCGTCTGAATGTTGCTGTTGACCATTTTTTGCTTGGAGATGCTCTTGAGCTTGAAACACACACAACAAGACCGGTGATAACTAGCGAAATGGTCGGCAGAGTGCCGACACCGCGAGTTTTGACTGGCACTTGCACATATAAAACAAGGTCGTAAAGTAACTCGTTCGGCTTTTGAGTCACATAAAGTATGTGTGTTAATTTTGACGCCACTAGCTCTGCATGTTGTCATGCAATTTCTTTACCTCTCAGAAATGATTATGACATAAAAGTAAGGACGTGACGAGTGTGGCGTTAGGAAAACATTAGGCTGCATGGAGACAAACTGTATGGGACCACGCCACCGAAACGAGTACTGTGTGACGTGCTACCCGGCAGGTATTCCCTGCGGGAGCCGGCTAGCTCAGTCGGTAGAGTGTCAGACTCTTAATCCCAGGGTCGTTGGTTCGAGCCAGACGCTGGGCGGAACGGAATTTTGTTCCGCTGCAGATGTAAATTACCGTTTTTCTGATTAACGATATTTAATGGAAATAGCAACTTTTAACTTTGCCTACGTCTCTGTCAGTCGCAAGGAATCTGTATTTGAAGGTGAAGGTGATTTTGTAGACATGTGTGAAAGACATGTTCTGAAATGCAAGTGTTGTTGTTTGGAGAGCACATCGGTTACGTGTCAGATGTGTAGCCAAGCAGTAATTTGTCGCCATAGCTGCAAATACTAGCCGGTAATATGAAGTGTTGTCAGCTAAAGTCTGATGATGCAGACGACCGTAAGGACGAAGTACCCAAGAGTACCGCTAGGCCGCGCCTCTTTAGCTCAGTGGTAGAGCACTGGTCTAATAAACCAGGGGTCGTAAGTTCCATCCTCACAGGAGAATGATGAATTTTGGAAATCAGTTGCGCGTCGTGGCCGTATAGCAAACAGTACCTGTGATGACGAACAATTAGCGACAGGCGTTTTTTTAAGAATTACTCTCAGATGCGATTAAGGCGAATGTCGCAGATAAAGCATTTGGTAAAGCGGTACAGCATAAGGTGGGACGAGGCAGTCTGAATTACATTTTATGGATGTATTTCTCACATATCTCAGAGCCTCTCGCGATCTTCGTCGTCGTCGTCGTCGTCGTCGTCGTCGTCGCCGCCGCCGCTTCTGCAGAAGTAGCAAATGGCCATCGTAGCAAATGCGGCGATGGACGCCCTGCCTTCGATTCCGAATGCACTAAGTGTGTGGTCTTATTTCTCAGTCTATATTTGATCGGTCTCGTAAGAGGTTGAATGTAACGAATGGGTGGGAAAGAGCAAGGGGCAGCGGCTGTGTAGAACGAAAACACAAATCCTCAGGGGTGTGGGCGTTTCGAGATGAGTCGCATACATGTAAATGTTAGTCGTCAGTGACCGTGTGGCCTAATGGATAAGACGTCGGACTTCGGATCTGAAGATTACAGGTTCGAATGCTGTCACGCTCGTGTTTTTCCAGTTCTGAAAAAGAAACATACCGTTTTAATGTAGCAATTGAGCAGTACGAAACCGTCTGAATGTTGCTGTTGACCATTTTTTGCTTGGAGATGCTCTTGAGCTTGAAACACACACAACAAGACCGGTGTTAACTAGCGAAATGGTCGGCAGAGTGCCGACACCGCGAGTTTTGACTGGCACTTGCACATATAAAACAAGGTCGTAAAGTAACTCGTTCGGCTTTTGAGTCACATAAAGTATGTGTGTTAATTTTGACGCCACTAGCTCTGCATGTTGTCATGCAATTTCTTTACCTCTCAGAAATGATTATGACATAAAAGTAAGGACGTGACGAGTGTGACGTTAGGAAAACATTAGGCTGCATGGAGAGAAACTGTATGGGACCACGCCACCGAAACGAGTACTGTGTGACGTGCTACCCGGCAGGTATTCCCTGCGGTAGCCGGCTAGCTCAGTCGGTAGAGTGTCAGACTCTTAATCCCAGGGTCCTTGGTTCGAGCCAGACGCTGGGCGGAACGGAATTTTGTTCCGCTGCAGATGTAAATTACCGTTTTTTCTGATTAACGATATTTAATGGAAATAGCAACTTTTAACTTTGCCTACGTCTCTGTCAGTCGCAAGGAACCTGTATTTGAAGGTGAAGGTGATTTTGTAGACATGTGTGAAAGACATGTTCTGAAATGCAAGTGTTGTTGTTTGGAGAGCACATCGGTTACGTGTCAGATGTGTAGCCAAGCAGTAATTTGTCGCCATAGCTGCAAATACTAGCCGGTAATATGAAGTGTTGTCAGCTAAAGTCTGATGATGCAGACGACCGTAAGGACGAAGTACCCAAGAATACCGCTAGGCCGCGCCTCTTTAGCTCAGTGGTAGAGCACTGGTCTAATAAACCAGGGGTCGTAAGTTCCATCCTCACAGGAGAATGATGAATTTTGGAAATCAGTTGCGCGTCGTGGCCGTATAGCAAACAGTACCTGTGATGACGAACAATTAGCGAGAGGCGTTTTTTTAAGAATTACTCTCAGATGCGATTAAGGCGAATGGCGCAGATAAAGCATTTGGTAAAGCGGTACAGCATAAGGTAGGACGAGGCAGTCTGAATTACATTTTATAGATGTATTTCTCACATATCTCAGAGCCTCTCGCGATCTTCGTCGTCGTCGTCGTCGTCGTCGTCGCCGCCGCCGCTTCTGCAGAAGTAGTAAATGGCAATCGTAGCAAATGCGGCGAGGGACGCCCTGCCTTCGATTCCGAATGCACAAAGTGCGTGGTCTTGTTTCTCAGTCTATATTCGGTCGGTCTCGTCAGAGGTTGAATGTAACGAATGGGTGGGAAAGAGCAAGGGGCAGCGGCTGTGTAGAACGAAAACACAAATCCTCAGGGGTGTGAGCGTTTCGAGATGAGTCGCATACATGTAAATGTTAGTCGTCAGTGACCGTGTGGCCTAATGGATAAGACGTCGGACTTCGGATCTGAAGATTACAGGTTCGAATGCTGTCACGCTCGTGTTTTTCCAGTTCTGAAAAAGAAACATACCGTTTTAATGTAGCAATTGAGCAGTACGAAACCGTCTGAATGTTGCTGTTGACCATTTTTTGCTTGGAGATGCTCTTGAGCTTGAAACACACACAACAAGACCGGTGTTAACTAGCGAAATGGTCGGCAGAGTGCCGACACCGCGAGTTTTGACTGGCACTTGCACATATAAAACAAGGTCGTAAAGTAACTCGTTCGGCTTTTGAGTCACATAAAGTATGTGTGTTAATTTTGACGCCACTAGCTCTGCATGTTGTCATGCAATTTCTTTACCTCTCAGAAATGATTATGACATAAAAGTAAGGACGTGACGAGTGTGACGTTAGGAAAACATTAGGCTGCATGGAGAGAAACTGTATGGGACCACGCCACCGAAACGAGTACTGTGTGACGTGCTACCCGGCAGGTATTCCCTGCGGTAGCCGGCTAGCTCAGTCGGTAGAGTGTCATACTCTTAATCCCAGGGTCGTTGGTTCGAGCCAGACGCTGGGTGGAACGGAATTTTGTTCCGCTGCAGATGTAAATTACCGTTTTTCTGATTAACGATATTTAATGAAAATAGCAACTTTTAACTTTGCCTACGTCTCTGTCAGTCGCAAGGAATCTGTATTTGAAGGTGAAGGTGATTTTGTAGACATGTGTGAAAGACATGTTCTGAAATGCAAGTGTTGTTGTTTGGAGAGCACATCGGTTACGTGTCAGATGTGTAGCCAAGCAGTAATTTGTCGCCATAGCTGCAAATACTAGCCGGTAATATGAAGTGTTGTCAGCTAAAGTCTGATGATGCAGACGACCGTAAGGACGAAGTACCCAAGAGTACCGCTAGGCCGCGCCTCTTTAGCTCAGTGGTAGAGCACTGGTGTAATAAACCAGGGGTCGTAAGTTCCATCCTCACAGGAGAATGATGAATTTTGGAAATCAGTTGCGCGTCGTGGCCGTATAGCAAACAGTACCTGTGGTGACGAACAATTAGCGACAGGCGTTTTTTTAAGAATTACTCTCAGATGCGATTAAGGCGAATGGCGCAGATAAAGCATTTGGTAAAGCGGTACAGCATAAGGTGGGACGAGGCAGTCTGAATTACATTTTATAGATGTATTTCTCACATATCTCAGAGCCTCTCGCGATCTTCGTCGTCGTCGTCGTCGTCGTCGTTGTCGTCGCCGCCGCCGCTTCTGCAGAAGTAGCAAATGGCAATCGTAGAAAATGCGGCGAGGGACGCCCTGCCTTCGATTCCGAATGCACAAAGTGTGTGGTCTTGTTTCTCAGTCTATATTTGGTCGGTCTCGTAAGAGGTTGAATGTAACGAATGGGTGGGAAAGAGCAAGGGGCAGCGGCTGTGTAGAACGAAAACACAAATCCTCAGGGGTGTGAGCGTTTCGAGATGAGTCGCATACATGTAAATGTTAGTCGTCAGTGACCGTGTGGCCTAATGGATAAGACGTCGGACTTCGGATCTGAAGATTACAGGTTCGAATGATGTCACGCTCGTGTTTTTCCAGTTCTGAAAAAGAAACATACCGTTTTAATGTAGCAATTGAGCAGTACGAAACCGTCTGAATGTTGCTGTTGACCATTTTTTGCTTGGAGATGCTCTTGAGCTTGAAACACACACAACAAGACCGGTGATAACTAGCGAAATGGTCGGCAGAGTGCCGACACCGCGAGTTTTGACTGGCACTTGCACATATAAAACAAGGTCGTAAAGTAACTCGTTCGGCTTTTGAGTCACATAAAGTATGTGTGTTAATTTTGACGCCACTAGCTCTGCATGTTGTCATGCAATTTCTTTACCTCTCAGAAATGATTATGACATAAAAGTAAGGACGTGACGAGTGTGGCGTTAGGAAAACATTAGGCTGCATGGAGACAAACTGTATGGGACCACGCCACCGAAACGAGTACTGTGTGACGTGCTACCCGGCAGGTATTCCCTGCGGGAGCCGGCTAGCTCAGTCGGTAGAGTGTCAGACTCTTAATCCCAGGGTCGTTGGTTCGAGCCAGACGCTGGGCGGAACGGAATTTTGTTCCGCTGCAGATGTAAATTACCGTTTTTCTGATTAACGATATTTAATGGAAATAGCAACTTTTAACTTTGCCTACGTCTCTGTCAGTCGCAAGGAATCTGTATTTGAAGGTGAAGGTGATTTTGTAGACATGTGTGAAAGACATGTTCTGAAATGCAAGTGTTGTTGTTTGGAGAGCACATCGGTTACGTGTCAGATGTGTAGCCAAGCAGTAATTTGTCGCCATAGCTGCAAATACTAGCCGGTAATATGAAGTGTTGTCAGCTAAAGTCTGATGATGCAGACGACCGTAAGGACGAAGTACCCAAGAGTACCGCTAGGCCGCGCCTCTTTAGCTCAGTGGTAGAGCACTGGTCTAATAAACCAGGGGTCGTAAGTTCCATCCTCACAGGAGAATGATGAATTTTGGAAATCAGTTGCGCGTCGTGGCCGTATAGCAAACAGTACCTGTGATGACGAACAATTAGCGACAGGCGTTTTTTTAAGAATTACTCTCAGATGCGATTAAGGCGAATGTCGCAGATAAAGCATTTGGTAAAGCGGTACAGCATAAGGTGGGACGAGGCAGTCTGAATTACATTTTATGGATGTATTTCTCACATATCTCAGAGCCTCTCGCGATCTTCGTCGTCGTCGTCGTCGTCGTCGTCGTCGTCGCCGCCGCCGCTTCTGCAGAAGTAGCAAATGGCCATCGTAGCAAATGCGGCGATGGACGCCCTGCCTTCGATTCCGAATGCACTAAGTGTGTGGTCTTATTTCTCAGTCTATATTTGATCGGTCTCGTAAGAGGTTGAATGTAACGAATGGGTGGGAAAGAGCAAGGGGCAGCGGCTGTGTAGAACGAAAACACAAATCCTCAGGGGTGTGGGCGTTTCGAGATGAGTCGCATACATGTAAATGTTAGTCGTCAGTGACCGTGTGGCCTAATGGATAAGACGTCGGACTTCGGATCTGAAGATTACAGGTTCGAATGCTGTCACGCTCGTGTTTTTCCAGTTCTGAAAAAGAAACATACCGTTTTAATGTAGCAATTGAGCAGTACGAAACCGTCTGAATGTTGCTGTTGACCATTTTTTGCTTGGAGATGCTCTTGAGCTTGAAACACACACAACAAGACCGGTGTTAACTAGCGAAATGGTCGGCAGAGTGCCGACACCGCGAGTTTTGACTGGCACTTGCACATATAAAACAAGGTCGTAAAGTAACTCGTTCGGCTTTTGAGTCACATAAAGTATGTGTGTTAATTTTGACGCCACTAGCTCTGCATGTTGTCATGCAATTTCTTTACCTCTCAGAAATGATTATGACATAAAAGTAAGGACGTGACGAGTGTGACGTTAGGAAAACATTAGGCTGCATGGAGAGAAACTGTATGGGACCACGCCACCGAAACGAGTACTGTGTGACGTGCTACCCGGCAGGTATTCCCTGCGGTAGCCGGCTAGCTCAGTCGGTAGAGTGTCAGACTCTTAATCCCAGGGTCCTTGGTTCGAGCCAGACGCTGGGCGGAACGGAATTTTGTTCCGCTGCAGATGTAAATTACCGTTTTTTCTGATTAACGATATTTAATGGAAATAGCAACTTTTAACTTTGCCTACGTCTCTGTCAGTCGCAAGGAACCTGTATTTGAAGGTGAAGGTGATTTTGTAGACATGTGTGAAAGACATGTTCTGAAATGCAAGTGTTGTTGTTTGGAGAGCACATCGGTTACGTGTCAGATGTGTAGCCAAGCAGTAATTTGTCGCCATAGCTGCAAATACTAGCCGGTAATATGAAGTGTTGTCAGCTAAAGTCTGATGATGCAGACGACCGTAAGGACGAAGTACCCAAGAATACCGCTAGGCCGCGCCTCTTTAGCTCAGTGGTAGAGCACTGGTCTAATAAACCAGGGGTCGTAAGTTCCATCCTCACAGGAGAATGATGAATTTTGGAAATCAGTTGCGCGTCGTGGCCGTATAGCAAACAGTACCTGTGATGACGAACAATTAGCGAGAGGCGTTTTTTTAAGAATTACTCTCAGATGCGATTAAGGCGAATGGCGCAGATAAAGCATTTGGTAAAGCGGTACAGCATAAGGTAGGACGAGGCAGTCTGAATTACATTTTATAGATGTATTTCTCACATATCTCAGAGCCTCTCGCGATCTTCGTCGTCGTCGTCGTCGTCGTCGTCGCCGCCGCCGCTTCTGCAGAAGTAGTAAATGGCAATCGTAGCAAATGCGGCGAGGGACGCCCTGCCTTCGATTCCGAATGCACAAAGTGCGTGGTCTTGTTTCTCAGTCTATATTCGGTCGGTCTCGTCAGAGGTTGAATGTAACGAATGGGTGGGAAAGAGCAAGGGGCAGCGGCTGTGTAGAACGAAAACACAAATCCTCAGGGGTGTGAGCGTTTCGAGATGAGTCGCATACATGTAAATGTTAGTCGTCAGTGACCGTGTGGCCTAATGGATAAGACGTCGGACTTCGGATCTGAAGATTACAGGTTCGAATGCTGTCACGCTCGTGTTTTTCCAGTTCTGAAAAAGAAACATACCGTTTTAATGTAGCAATTGAGCAGTACGAAACCGTCTGAATGTTGCTGTTGACCATTTTTTGCTTGGAGATGCTCTTGAGCTTGAAACACACACAACAAGACCGGTGTTAACTAGCGAAATGGTCGGCAGAGTGCCGACACCGCGAGTTTTGACTGGCACTTGCACATATAAAACAAGGTCGTAAAGTAACTCGTTCGGCTTTTGAGTCACATAAAGTATGTGTGTTAATTTTGACGCCACTAGCTCTGCATGTTGTCATGCAATTTCTTTACCTCTCAGAAATGATTATGACATAAAAGTAAGGACGTGACGAGTGTGACGTTAGGAAAACATTAGGCTGCATGGAGAGAAACTGTATGGGACCACGCCACCGAAACGAGTACTGTGTGACGTGCTACCCGGCAGGTATTCCCTGCGGTAGCCGGCTAGCTCAGTCGGTAGAGTGTCATACTCTTAATCCCAGGGTCGTTGGTTCGAGCCAGACGCTGGGTGGAACGGAATTTTGTTCCGCTGCAGATGTAAATTACCGTTTTTCTGATTAACGATATTTAATGAAAATAGCAACTTTTAACTTTGCCTACGTCTCTGTCAGTCGCAAGGAATCTGTATTTGAAGGTGAAGGTGATTTTGTAGACATGTGTGAAAGACATGTTCTGAAATGCAAGTGTTGTTGTTTGGAGAGCACATCGGTTACGTGTCAGATGTGTAGCCAAGCAGTAATTTGTCGCCATAGCTGCAAATACTAGCCGGTAATATGAAGTGTTGTCAGCTAAAGTCTGATGATGCAGACGACCGTAAGGACGAAGTACCCAAGAGTACCGCTAGGCCGCGCCTCTTTAGCTCAGTGGTAGAGCACTGGTGTAATAAACCAGGGGTCGTAAGTTCCATCCTCACAGGAGAATGATGAATTTTGGAAATCAGTTGCGCGTCGTGGCCGTATAGCAAACAGTACCTGTGGTGACGAACAATTAGCGACAGGCGTTTTTTTAAGAATTACTCTCAGATGCGATTAAGGCGAATGGCGCAGATAAAGCATTTGGTAAAGCGGTACAGCATAAGGTGGGACGAGGCAGTCTGAATTACATTTTATAGATGTATTTCTCACATATCTCAGAGCCTCTCGCGATCTTCGTCGTCGTCGTCGTCGTCGTCGTTGTCGTCGCCGCCGCCGCTTCTGCAGAAGTAGCAAATGGCAATCGTAGAAAATGCGGCGAGGGACGCCCTGCCTTCGATTCCGAATGCACAAAGTGTGTGGTCTTGTTTCTCAGTCTATATTTGGTCGGTCTCGTAAGAGGTTGAATGTAACGAATGGGTGGGAAAGAGCAAGGGGCAGCGGCTGTGTAGAACGAAAACACAAATCCTCAGGGGTGTGAGCGTTTCGAGATGAGTCGCATACATGTAAATGTTAGTCGTCAGTGACCGTGTGGCCTAATGGATAAGACGTCGGACTTCGGATCTGAAGATTACAGGTTCGAATGATGTCACGCTCGTGTTTTTCCAGTTCTGAAAAAGAAACATACCGTTTTAATGTAGCAATTGAGCAGTACGAAACCGTCTGAATGTTGCTGTTGACCATTTTTTGCTTGGAGATGCTCTTGAGCTTGAAACACACACAACAAGACCGGTGTTAACTAGCGAAATGGTCGGCAGAGTGCCGACACCGCGAGTTTTGACTGGCACTTGCACATATAAAACAAGGTCGTAAAGTAACTCGTTCGGCTTTTGAGTCACATAAAGTATGTGTGTTAATTTTGACGCCACTAGCTCTGCATGTTGTCATGCAATTTCTTTACCTCTCAGAAATGATTATGACATAAAAGTAAGGACGTGACGAGTGTGACGTTAGGAAAACATTAGGCTGCATGGAGAGAAACTGTATGGGACCACGCCACCGAAACGAGTACTGTGTGACGTGCTACCCGGCAGGTATTCCCTGCGGTAGCCGGCTAGCTCAGTCGGTAGAGTGTCATACTCTTAATCCCAGGGTCGTTGGTTCGAGCCAGACGCTGGGTGGAACGGAATTTTGTTCCGCTGCAGATGTAAATTACCGTTTTTCTGATTAACGATATTTAATGGAAATAGCAACTTTTAACTTTGCCTACGTCTCTGTCAGTCGCAAGGAATCTGTATTTGAAGGTGAAGGTGATTTTGTAGACATGTGTGAAAGACATGTTCTGAAATGCAAGTGTTGTTGTTTGGAGAGCACATCGGTTACGTGTCAGATGTGTAGCCAAGCAGTAATTTGTCGCCATAGCGGCAAATACTAGCCGGTAATATGAAGTGTTGTCAGCTAAAGTCTGATGATGCAGACGACCGTAAGGACGAAGTACCCAAGAGTACCGCTAGGCCGCGACTCTTTAGCTCAGTGGTAGAGCACTGGTGTAATAAACCAGGGGTCGTAAGTTCCATCCTCACAGGAGAATGATGAATTTTGGAAATCAGTTGCGCGTCGTGGCCGTATAGCAAACAGTACCTGTGGTGACGAACAATTAGCGACAGGCGTTTTTTTAAGAATTACTCTCAGATGCGATTAAGGCGAATGGCGCAGATAAAGCATTTGGTAAAGCGGTACAGCATAAGGTGGGACGAGGCAGTCTGAATTACATTTTATAGATGTATTTCTCACATATCTCAGAGCCTCTCGCGATCTTCGTCGTCGTCGTCGTCGTCGTCGTTGTCGTCGCCGCCGCCGCTTCTGCAGAAGTAGCAAATGGCAATCGTAGAAAATGCGGCGAGGGACGCCCTGCCTTCGATTCCGAATGCACAAAGTGTGTGGTCTTGTTTCTCAGTCTATATTTGGTCGGTCTCGTCGGAGGTTGAATGTAACGAATGGGTGGGAAAGAGCAAGGGGCAGCGGCTGTGTAGAACGAAAACACAAATCCTCAGGGGTGTGAGCGTTTCGAGATGAGTCGCATACATGTAAATGTTAGTCGTCAGTGACCGTGTGGCCTAATGGATAAGACGTCGGACTTCGGATCTGAAGATTACAGGTTCGAATGATGTCACGCTCGTGTTTTTCCAGTTCTGAAAAAGAAACATACCGTTTTAATGTAGCAATTGAGCAGTACGAAACCGTCTGAATGTTGCTGTTGACCATTTTTTGCTTGGAGATGCTCTTGAGCTTGAAACACACACAACAAGACCGGTGTTAACTAGCGAAATGGTCGGCAGAGTGCCGACACCGCGAGTTTTGACTGGCACTTGCACATATAAAACAAGGTCGTAAAGTAACTCGTTCGGCTTTTGAGTCACATAAAGTATGTGTGTTAATTTTGACGCCACTAGCTCTGCATGTTGTCATGCAATTTCTTTACCTCTCAGAAATGATTATGACATAAAAGTAAGGACGTGACGAGTGTGACGTTAGGAAAACATTAGGCTGCATGGAGAGAAACTGTATGGGACCACGCCACCGAAACGAGTACTGTGTGACGTGCTACCCGGCAGGTATTCCCTGCGGTAGCCGGCTAGCTCAGTCGGTAGAGTGTCATACTCTTAATCCCAGGGTCGTTGGTTCGAGCCAGACGCTGGGTGGAACGGAATTTTGTTCCGCTGCAGATGTAAATTACCGTTTTTCTGATTAACGATATTTAATGAAAATAGCAACTTTTAACTTTGCCTACGTCTCTGTCAGTCGCAAGGAATCTGTATTTGAAGGTGAAGGTGATTTTGTAGACATGTGTGAAAGACATGTTCTGAAATGCAAGTGTTGTTGTTTGGAGAGCACATCGGTTACGTGTCAGATGTGTAGCCAAGCAGTAATTTGTCGCCATAGCTGCAAATACTAGCCGGTAATATGAAGTGTTGTCAGCTAAAGTCTGATGATGCAGACGACCGTAAGGACGAAGTACCCAAGAGTACCGCTAGGCCGCGCCTCTTTAGCTCAGTGGTAGAGCACTGGTGTAATAAACCAGGGGTCGTAAGTTCCATCCTCACAGGAGAATGATGAATTTTGGAAATCAGTTGCGCGTCGTGGCCGTATAGCAAACAGTACCTGTGGTGACGAACAATTAGCGACAGGCGTTTTTTTAAGAATTACTCTCAGATGCGATTAAGGCGAATGGCGCAGATAAAGCATTTGGTAAAGCGGTACAGCATAAGGTGGGACGAGGCAGTCTGAATTACATTTTATAGATGTATTTCTCACATATCTCAGAGCCTCTCGCGATCTTCGTCGTCGTCGTCGTCGTCGTCGTTGTCGTCGCCGCCGCCGCTTCTGCAGAAGTAGCAAATGGCAATCGTAGAAAATGCGGCGAGGGACGCCCTGCCTTCGATTCCGAATGCACAAAGTGTGTGGTCTTGTTTCTCAGTCTATATTTGGTCGGTCTCGTAAGAGGTTGAATGTAACGAATGGGTGGGAAAGAGCAAGGGGCAGCGGCTGTGTAGAACGAAAACACAAATCCTCAGGGGTGTGAGCGTTTCGAGATGAGTCGCATACATGTAAATGTTAGTCGTCAGTGACCGTGTGGCCTAATGGATAAGACGTCGGACTTCGGATCTGAAGATTACAGGTTCGAATGATGTCACGCTCGTGTTTTTCCAGTTCTGAAAAAGAAACATACCGTTTTAATGTAGCAATTGAGCAGTACGAAACCGTCTGAATGTTGCTGTTGACCATTTTTTGCTTGGAGATGCTCTTGAGCTTGAAACACACACAACAAGACCGGTGTTAACTAGCGAAATGGTCGGCAGAGTGCCGACACCGCGAGTTTTGACTGGCACTTGCACATATAAAACAAGGTCGTAAAGTAACTCGTTCGGCTTTTGAGTCACATAAAGTATGTGTGTTAATTTTGACGCCACTAGCTCTGCATGTTGTCATGCAATTTCTTTACCTCTCAGAAATGATTATGACATAAAAGTAAGGACGTGACGAGTGTGACGTTAGGAAAACATTAGGCTGCATGGAGAGAAACTGTATGGGACCACGCCACCGAAACGAGTACTGTGTGACGTGCTACCCGGCAGGTATTCCCTGCGGTAGCCGGCTAGCTCAGTCGGTAGAGTGTCATACTCTTAATCCCAGGGTCGTTGGTTCGAGCCAGACGCTGGGTGGAACGGAATTTTGTTCCGCTGCAGATGTAAATTACCGTTTTTCTGATTAACGATATTTAATGGAAATAGCAACTTTTAACTTTGCCTACGTCTCTGTCAGTCGCAAGGAATCTGTATTTGAAGGTGAAGGTGATTTTGTAGACATGTGTGAAAGACATGTTCTGAAATGCAAGTGTTGTTGTTTGGAGAGCACATCGGTTACGTGTCAGATGTGTAGCCAAGCAGTAATTTGTCGCCATAGCGGCAAATACTAGCCGGTAATATGAAGTGTTGTCAGCTAAAGTCTGATGATGCAGACGACCGTAAGGACGAAGTACCCAAGAGTACCGCTAGGCCGCGACTCTTTAGCTCAGTGGTAGAGCACTGGTGTAATAAACCAGGGGTCGTAAGTTCCATCCTCACAGGAGAATGATGAATTTTGGAAATCAGTTGCGCGTCGTGGCCGTATAGCAAACAGTACCTGTGGTGACGAACAATTAGCGACAGGCGTTTTTTTAAGAATTACTCTCAGATGCGATTAAGGCGAATGGCGCAGATAAAGCATTTGGTAAAGCGGTACAGCATAAGGTGGGACGAGGCAGTCTGAATTACATTTTATAGATGTATTTCTCACATATCTCAGAGCCTCTCGCGATCTTCGTCGTCGTCGTCGTCGTCGTCGTTGTCGTCGCCGCCGCCGCTTCTGCAGAAGTAGCAAATGGCAATCGTAGAAAATGCGGCGAGGGACGCCCTGCCTTCGATTCCGAATGCACAAAGTGTGTGGTCTTGTTTCTCAGTCTATATTTGGTCGGTCTCGTCGGAGGTTGAATGTAACGAATGGGTGGGAAAGAGCAAGGGGCAGCGGCTGTGTAGAACGAAAACACAAATCCTCAGGGGTGTGAGCGTTTCGAGATGAGTCGCATACATGTAAATGTTAGTCGTCAGTGACCGTGTGGCCTAATGGATAAGACGTCGGACTTCGGATCTGAAGATTACAGGTTCGAATGATGTCACGCTCGTGTTTTTCCAGTTCTGAAAAAGAAACATACCGTTTTAATGTAGCAATTGAGCAGTACGAAACCGTCTGAATGTTGCTGTTGACCATTTTTTGCTTGGAGATGCTCTTGAGCTTGAAACACACACAACAAGACCGGTGTTAACTAGCGAAATGGTCGGCAGAGTGCCGACACCGCGAGTTTTGACTGGCACTTGCACATATAAAACAAGGTCGTAAAGTAACTCGTTCGGCTTTTGAGTCACATAAAGTATGTGTGTTAATTTTGACGCCACTAGCTCTGCATGTTGTCATGCAATTTCTTTACCTCTCAGAAATGATTATGACATAAAAGTAAGGACGTGACGAGTGTGACGTTAGGAAAACATTAGGCTGCATGGAGAGAAACTGTATGGGACCACGCCACCGAAACGAGTACTGTGTGACGTGCTACCCGGCAGGTATTCCCTGCGGTAGCCGGCTAGCTCAGTCGGTAGAGTGTCATACTCTTAATCCCAGGGTCGTTGGTTCGAGCCAGACGCTGGGTGGAACGGAATTTTGTTCCGCTGCAGATGTAAATTACCGTTTTTCTGATTAACGATATTTAATGAAAATAGCAACTTTTAACTTTGCCTACGTCTCTGTCAGTCGCAAGGAATCTGTATTTGAAGGTGAAGGTGATTTTGTAGACATGTGTGAAAGACATGTTCTGAAATGCAAGTGTTGTTGTTTGGAGAGCACATCGGTTACGTGTCAGATGTGTAGCCAAGCAGTAATTTGTCGCCATAGCTGCAAATACTAGCCGGTAATATGAAGTGTTGTCAGCTAAAGTCTGATGATGCAGACGACCGTAAGGACGAAGTACCCAAGAGTACCGCTAGGCCGCGCCTCTTTAGCTCAGTGGTAGAGCACTGGTGTAATAAACCAGGGGTCGTAAGTTCCATCCTCACAGGAGAATGATGAATTTTGGAAATCAGTTGCGCGTCGTGGCCGTATAGCAAACAGTACCTGTGATGACGAACAATTAGCGACAGGCGTTTTTTTAAGAATTACTCTCAGATGCGATTAAGGCGAATGGCGCAGATAAAGCATTTGGTAAAGCGGTACAGCATAAGGTGGGACGAGGCAGTCTGAATTACATTTTATAGATGTATTTCTCACATATCTCAGAGCCTCTCGCGATCTTCGTCGTCGTCGTCGCCGCCGCCGCCGCCGCTTCTGCAGAAGTAGCAAATGGCCATGAGGGACGCCCTGGCTTCGATTCCGAATGCACAAAGTGTGTGGTCTTGTTTCTCAGTCTGTATTTCGTCGGTCTCGTAAGAGGTTGAATGTAACGAATGGGTGGGAAAGAGCAAGGGGCAGCGGCTGTGTAGAACGAAAACACAAATCCTCAGGGGTGTGAGCGTTTCGAGATGAGTCGCATACATGTAAATGTTAGTCGTCAGTGACCGTGTGGCCTAATGGATAAGACGTCGGACTTCGGATCTGAAGATTACAGGTTCGAATGCTGTCACGCTCGTGTTTTTCCAGTTCTGAAAAAGAAACATACCGTTTTAATGTAGCAATTGAGCAGTACGAAACCGTCTGAATGTTGCTGTTGACCATTTTTTGCTTGGAGATGCTCTTGAGCTTGAAACACACACAACAAGACCGGTGTTAACTAGCGAAATGGTCGGCAGAGTGCCGACACCGCGAGTTTTGACTGGCACTTGCACATATAAAACAAGGTCGTAAAGTAACTCGTTCGGCTTTTGAGTCACATAAAGTATGTGTGTTAATTTTGACGCCACTAGCTCTGCATGTTGTCATGCAATTTCTTTACCTCTCAGAAATGATTATGACATAAAAGTAAGGACGTGACGAGTGTGACGTTAGGAAAACATTAGGCTGCATGGAGAGAAACTGTATGGGACCACGCCAACGAAACGAGTACTGTGTGACGTGCTACCCGGCAGGTATTCCCTGCGGTAGCCGGCTAGCTCAGTCGGTAGAGTGTCATACTCTTAATCCCAGGGTCGTTGGTTCGAGCCAGACGCTGGGTGGAACGGAATTTTGTTCCGCTGCAGATGTAAATTACCGTTTTTCTGATTAACGATATTTAATGAAAATAGCAACTTTTAACTTTGCCTACGTCTCTGTCAGTCGCAAGGAATCTGTATTTGAAGGTGAAGGTGATTTTGTAGACATGTGTGAAAGACATGTTCTGAAATGCAAGTGTTGTTGTTTGGAGAGCACATCGGTTACGTGTCAGATGTGTAGCCAAGCAGTAATTTGTCGCCATAGCTGCAAATACTAGCCGGTAATATGAAGTGTTGTCAGCTAAAGTCTGATGATGCAGACGACCGTAAGGACGAAGTACCCAAGAGTACCGCTAGGCCGCGCCTCTTTAGCTCAGTGGTAGAGCACTGGTGTAATAAACCAGGGGTCGTAAGTTCCATCCTCACAGGAGAATGATGAATTTTGGAAATCAGTTGCGCGTCGTGGCCGTATAGCAAACAGTACCTGTGGTGACGAACAATTAGCGACAGGCGTTTTTTTAAGAATTACTCTCAGATGCGATTAAGGCGAATGGCGCAGATAAAGCATTTGGTAAAGCGGTACAGCATAAGGTGGGACGAGGCAGTCTGAATTACATTTTATAGATGTATTTCTCACATATCTCAGAGCCTCTCGCGATCTTCGTCGTCGTCGTCGTCGTCGTCGTTGTCGTCGCCGCCGCCGCTTCTGCAGAAGTAGCAAATGGCAATCGTAGAAAATGCGGCGAGGGACGCCCTGCCTTCGATTCCGAATGCACAAAGTGTGTGGTCTTGTTTCTCAGTCTATATTTGGTCGGTCTCGTAAGAGGTTGAATGTAACGAATGGGTGGGAAAGAGCAAGGGGCAGCGGCTGTGTAGAACGAAAACACAAATCCTCAGGGGTGTGAGCGTTTCGAGATGAGTCGCATACATGTAAATGTTAGTCGTCAGTGACCGTGTGGCCTAATGGATAAGACGTCGGACTTCGGATCTGAAGATTACAGGTTCGAATGATGTCACGCTCGTGTTTTTCCAGTTCTGAAAAAGAAACATACCGTTTTAATGTAGCAATTGAGCAGTACGAAACCGTCTGAATGTTGCTGTTGACCATTTTTTGCTTGGAGATGCTCTTGAGCTTGAAACACACACAACAAGACCGGTGTTAACTAGCGAAATGGTCGGCAGAGTGCCGACACCGCGAGTTTTGACTGGCACTTGCACATATAAAACAAGGTCGTAAAGTAACTCGTTCGGCTTTTGAGTCACATAAAGTATGTGTGTTAATTTTGACGCCACTAGCTCTGCATGTTGTCATGCAATTTCTTTACCTCTCAGAAATGATTATGACATAAAAGTAAGGACGTGACGAGTGTGACGTTAGGAAAACATTAGGCTGCATGGAGAGAAACTGTATGGGACCACGCCACCGAAACGAGTACTGTGTGACGTGCTACCCGGCAGGTATTCCCTGCGGTAGCCGGCTAGCTCAGTCGGTAGAGTGTCAGACTCTTAATCCCAGGGTCGTTGGTTCGAGCCAGACGCTGGGCGGAACGGAATTTTGTTCCGCTGCAGATGTAAATTACCGTTTTTCTGATTAACGATATTTAATGGAAATAGCAACTTTTAACTTTGCCTACGTCTCTGTCAGTCGCAAGGAATCTGTATTTGAAGGTGAAGGTGATTTTGTAGACATGTGTGAAAGACATGTTCTGAAATGCAAGTGTTGTTGTTTGGAGAGCACATCGGTTACTTGTCAGATGTGTAGCCAAGCAGTAATTTGTCGCCATAGCTGCAAATACTAGCCGGTAATATGAAGTGTTGTCAGCTAAAGTCTGATGATGCAGACGACCGTAAGGACGAAGTACCCAAGAGTACCGCTAGGCCGCGCCTCTTTAGCTCAGTGGTAGAGCACTGGTCTAATAAACCAGGGGTCGTAAGTTCCATCCTCACAGGAGAATGATGAATTTTGGAAATCAGTTGCGCGTCGTGGCCGTATAGCAAACAGTACCTGTGATGACGAACAATTAGCGACAGGCGTTTTTTTAAGAATTACTCTCAGATGCGATTAAGGCGAATGGCGCAGATAAAGCATTTGGTAAAGCGGTACAGCATAAGGTGGGACGAGGCAGTCTGAATTACATTTTATAGATGTATTTCTCACATATCTCAGAGCCTCTCGCGATCTTCGTCGTCGTCGTCGCCGCCGCCGCCGCCGCTTCTGCAGAAGTAGCAAATGGCCATGAGGGACGCCCTGGCTTCGATTCCGAATGCACAAAGTGTGTGGTCTTGTTTCTCAGTCTGTATTTCGTCGGTCTCGTAAGAGGTTGAATGTAACGAATGGGTGGGAAAGAGCAAGGGGCAGCGGCTGTGTAGAACGAAAACACAAATCCTCAGGGGTGTGAGCGTTTCGAGATGAGTCGCATACATGTAAATGTTAGTCGTCAGTGACCGTGTGGCCTAATGGATAAGACGTCGGACTTCGGATCTGAAGATTACAGGTTCGAATGCTGTCACGCTCGTGTTTTTCCAGTTCTGAAAAAGAAACATACCGTTTTAATGTAGCAATTGAGCAGTACGAAACCGTCTGAATGTTGCTGTTGACCATTTTTTGCTTGGAGATGCTCTTGAGCTTGAAACACACACAACAAGACCGGTGTTAACTAGCGAAATGGTCGGCAGAGTGCCGACACCGCGAGTTTTGACTGGCACTTGCACATATAAAACAAGGTCGTAAAGTAACTCGTTCGGCTTTTGAGTCACATAAAGTATGTGTGTTAATTTTGACGCCACTAGCTCTGCATGTTGTCATGCAATTTCTTTACCTCTCAGAAATGATTATGACATAAAAGTAAGGACGTGACGAGTGTGACGTTAGGAAAACATTAGGCTGCATGGAGAGAAACTGTATGGGACCACGCCACCGAAACGAGTACTGTGTGACGTGCTACCCGGCAGGTATTCCCTGCGGTAGCCGGCTAGCTCAGTCGGTAGAGTGTCATACTCTTAATCCCAGGGTCGTTGGTTCGAGCCAGACGCTGGGTGGAACGGAATATTGTTCCGCTGCAGATGTAAATTACCGTTTTTCTGATTAACGATATTTAATGGAAATAGCAACTTTTAACTTTGCCTACGTCTCTGTCAGTCGCAAGGAATCTGTATTTGAAGGTGAAGGTGATTTTGTAGACATGTGTGAAAGACATGTTCTGAAATGCAAGTGTTGTTGTTTGGAGAGCACATCGGTTACGTGTCAGATGTGTAGCCAAGCAGTAATTTGTCGCCATAGCGGCAAATACTAGCCGGTAATATGAAGTGTTGTCAGCTAAAGTCTGATGATGCAGACGACCGTAAGGACGAAGTACCCAAGAGTACCGCTAGGCCGCGACTCTTTAGCTCAGTGGTAGAGCACTGGTGTAATAAACCAGGGGTCGTAAGTTCCATCCTCACAGGAGAATGATGAATTTTGGAAATCAGTTGCGCGTCGTGGCCGTATAGCAAACAGTACCTGTGGTGACGAACAATTAGCGACAGGCGTTTTTTTAAGAATTACTCTCAGATGCGATTAAGGCGAATGGCGCAGATAAAGCATTTGGTAAAGCGGTACAGCATAAGGTGGGACGAGGCAGTCTGAATTACATTTTATAGATGTATTTCTCACATATCTCAGAGCCTCTCGCGATCTTCGTCGTCGTCGTCGTCGTCGTCGTTGTCGTCGCCGCCGCCGCTTCTGCAGAAGTAGCAAATGGCAATCGTAGAAAATGCGGCGAGGGACGCCCTGCCTTCGATTCCGAATGCACAAAGTGTGTGGTCTTGTTTCTCAGTCTATATTTGGTCGGTCTCGTCGGAGGTTGAATGTAACGAATGGGTGGGAAAGAGCAAGGGGCAGCGGCTGTGTAGAACGAAAACACAAATCCTCAGGGGTGTGAGCGTTTCGAGATGAGTCGCATACATGTAAATGTTAGTCGTCAGTGACCGTGTGGCCTAATGGATAAGACGTCGGACTTCGGATCTGAAGATTACAGGTTCGAATGCTGTCACGCTCGTGTTTTTCCAGTTCTGAAAAAGAAACATAACGTTTTAATGTAGCAATTGAGCAGTACGAAACCGTCTGAATGTTGCTGTTGACCATTTTTTGCTTGGAGATGCTCTTGAGCTTGAAACACACACAACAAGACCGGTGTTAACTAGCGAAATGGTCGGCAGAGTGCCGACACCGCGAGTTTTGACTGGCACTTGCACATATAAAACAAGGTCGTAAAGTAACTCGTTCGGCTTTTGAGTCACATAAAGTATGTGTGTTAATTTTGACGCCACTAGCTCTGCATGTTGTCATGCAATTTCTTTACCTCTCAGAAATGATTATGACATAAAAGTAAGGACGTGACGAGTGTGACGTTAGGAAAACATTAGGCTGCATGGAGAGAAACTGTATGGGACCACGCCACCGAAACGAGTACTGTGTAACGTGCTACCCGGCAGGTATTCCCTGCGGGAGCCGGCTAGCTCAGTCGGTAGAGTGTCAGACTCTTAAACCCAGGGTCGTTGGTTCGAGCCAGACGCTGGGCGGAACGGAATTTTGTTCCGCTGCAGATGTAAATTACCGTTTTTCTGATTAACGATATTTAATGGAAATAGCAACTTTTAACTTTGCCTACGTCTCTGTCAGTCGCAAGGAATCTGTATTTGAAGGTGAAGGTGATTTTGTAGACATGTGTGAAAGACATGTTCTGAAATGCAAGTGTTGTTGTTTGGAGAGCACATCGGTTACGTGTCAGATGTGTAGCCAAGCAGTAATTTGTCGCCATAGCTGCAAATACTAGCCGGTAATATGAAGTGTTGTCAGCTAAAGTCTGATGATGCAGACGACCGTAAGGACGAAGTACCCAAGAGTACCGCTAGGCCGCGCCTCTTTAGCTCAGTGGTAGAGCACTGATCTAATAAACCAGGGGTCGTAAGTTCCATCCTCACAGGAGAATGATGAATTTTGGAAATCAGTTGCGCGTCGTGGCCGTATAGCAAACAGTACCTGTGATGACGAACAATTAGCGACAGGCGTTTTTTTAAGAATTACTCTCAGATGCGATTAAGGCGAATGGCGCAGATAAAGCATTTGGTAAAGCGGTACAGCATAAGGTGGGACGAGGCAGTCTGAATTACATTTTATAGATGTATTTCTCACATATCTCAGAGCCTCTCGCGATCTTCGTCGTCGTCGTCGTCGTCGCCGCCGCCGCTTCTGCAGAAGTAGCAAATGGCCATGAGGGACGCCCTGCCTTCGATTCCGAATGCACAAAGTGTGTGGTCTTATTTCTCAGTCTATATTTGATCGGTCTCGTAAGAGGTTGAATGTAACGAATGGGTGGGAAAGAGCAAGGGGCAGCGGCTGTGTAGAACGAAAAAACAAATCCTCAGGGGTGTGAGCGTTTCGAGATGAGTCGCATACATGTAAATGTTAGTCGTCAGTGACCGTGTGGCCTAATGGATAAGACGTCGGACTTCGGATCTGAAGATTACAGGTTCGAATGCTGTCACGCTCGTGTTTTTCCAGTTCTGAAAAAGAAACATACCGTTTTAATGTAGCAATTGAGCAGTACGAAACCGTCTGAATGTTGCTGTTGACCATTTTTTGCTTGGAGATGCTCTTGAGCTTGAAACACACACAACAAGACCAGTGTTAACTAGCGAAATGGTCGGCAGAGTGCCGACACCGCGAGTTTTGACTGGCACTTGCACATATAAAACAAGGTCGTAAAGTAACTCGTTCGGCTTTTGAGTCACATAAAGTATGTGTGTTAATTTTGACGCCACTAGCTCTGCATGTTGTCATGAAATTTCTTTACCTCTCAGAAATGATTATGACATAAAAGTAAGGACGTGACGAGTGTGACGTTAGGAAAACATTAGGCTGCATGGAGAGAAACTGTATGGGAACACGCCACCGAAACGAGTACTGTGTGACGTGCTACCCGGCAGGTATTTCCTGCGGTAGCCGCCCAGCTCAGTCGGTAGAGTGTCAGACTCTTAATCCCAGGGTCGTTTGTTCGAGCCAGACGCTGGGCGGAACGGAATTTTGTTCCGCTGCAGATGTAAATTACCGTTTTTCTGATTAACGATATTTAATGGAAATAGCAACTTTTAACTTTGCCTACGTCTCTGTCAGTCGCAAGGAATCTGTATTTGAAGGTGAAGGTGATTTTGTAGACATGTGTGAAAGACATGTTCTGAAATACAAGTGTTGTTGTTTGGAGAGCACGTCGGTTACGTGTCAGATGTGTAGCCAAGCAGTAATTTGTCGCCATAGCTGCAAATACTAGCCGGTAATATGAAGTGTTGTCAGCTAAAGTCTGATGATGCAGACGACCGTAAGGACGAAGTACCCAAGAGTACCCCTAGGCCGCGCCTCTTTAGCTCAGTGGTAGAGCACTGGTCTAATAAACCAGGGGTCGCAAGTTCCATTCTCACAGGAGAATGATGAATTTTGGAAATCAGTTGCGCGTCGTGGCCGTATAGCAAACAGTACCTGTGATGACGAACAATTAGCGACAGGCGTTTTTTTAAGAATTACTCTCAGATGCGATTAAGGCGAATGGCGCAGATAAAGCATTTGGTAAAGCGGTACAGCATAAGGTGGGACGAGGCAGTCTGAATTACATTTTATAGATGTATTTCTCACATATCTCAGAGCCTCTCGCGATCTTCGTCGTCGTCGTCGTCGCCGCCGCCGCCGCTTCTGCAGAAGTAGCAAATGGCAATCGTAGCAAATGCGGCGAGGGACGCCCTGCCTTCGATTCCGAATGCACAAAGTGTGTGGTCTTATTTCTCAGTCTATATTTGATCGGTCTCGTAAGAGGTTGAATGTAACGAATGGGTGGGAAAGAGCAAGGGGCAGCGGCTGTGTAGAACGAAAACACAAATCCTCAGGGGTGTGAGCGTTTCGAGATGAGTCGCATACATGTAAATGTTAGTCGTCAGTGACCGTGTGGCCTAATGGATAAGACGTCGGACTTCGGATCTGAAGATTACAGGTTCGAATGCTGTCACGCTCGTGTTTTTCCAGTTCTGAAAAAGAAACATACCGTTTTAATGTAGCAATTGAGCAGTACGAAACCGTCTGAATGTTGCTGTTGACCATTTTTTGCTTGGAGATGCTCTTGAGCTTGAAACACACACAACAAGACCGGTGTTAACTAGCGAAATGGTCGGCAGAGTGCCGACACCGCGAGTTTTGACTGGCACTTGCACATATAAAACAAGGTCGTAAAGTAACTCGTTCGGCTTTTGAGTCACATAAAGTATGTGTGTTAATTTTGACGCCACTAGCTCTGCATGTTGTCATGCAATTTCTTTACCTCTCAGAAATGATTATGACATAAAAGTAAGGACGTGACGAGTGTGACGTTAGGAAAACATTAGGCTGCATGGAGAGAAACTGTATGGGACCACGCCACCGAAACGAGTACTGTGTGACGTGCTACCCGGCAGGTATTCCCTGCGGTAGCCGGCTAGCTCAGTCGGTAGAGTGTCAGACTCTTAATCCCAGGGTCGTTGGTTCGAGCCAGACGCTGGGCGGAACGGAATTTTGTTCCGCTGCAGATGTAAATTACCGTTTTTCTGATTAACGATATTTAATGGAAATAGCAACTTTTAACTTTGCCTACGTCTCTGTCAGTCGCAAGGAATCTGTATTTGAAGGTGAAGGTGATTTTGTAGACATGTGTGAAAGACATGTTCTGAAATGCAAGTGTTGTTGTTTGGAGAGCACATCGGTTACGTGTCAGATGTGTAGCCAAGCAGTAATTTGTCGCCATAGCTGCAAATACTAGCCGGTAATATGAAGTGTTGTCAGCTAAAGTCTGATGATGCAGACGACCGTAAGGACGAAGTACCCAAGAGTACCGCTAGGCCGCGCCTCTTTAGCTCAGTGGTAGAGCACTGGTCTAATAAACCAGGGGTCGCAAGTTCCATTCTCACAGGAGTATGATGAATTTTGGATATCAGTTGCGCGTCGTGGCCGTATAGCAAACAGTACCTGTGATGACGAACAATTAGCGACAGGCGTTTTTTTAAGAATTACTCTCAGATGCGATTAAGGCGAATGGCGCAGATAAAGCATTTGGTAAAGCGGTACAGCATAAGGTGGGACGAGGCAGTCTGAATTACATTTTATAGATGTATTTCTCACATATCTCAGAGCCTCTCGCGATCTTCGTCGTCGTCGTCGTCGTCGTCGTCGTCGTCGTCGTCGCCGCTTCTGCAGAAGTAGCAAATGGCAATCGTAGCAAATGCGGCGAGGGACGCCCTGCCTTCGATTCCGAATGCACAAAGTGTGTGGTCTTATTTCTCAGTCTATATTTGATCGGTCTCGTAAGAGGTTGAATGTAACGAATGGGTGGGAAAGAGCAAGGGGCAGCGGCTGTGTAGAACGAAAACACAAATCCTCAGGGGTGTGAGCGTTTCGAGATGAGTCGCATACATGTAAATGTTAGTCGTCAGTGACCGTGTGGCCTAATGGATAAGACGTCGGACTTCGGATCTGAAGATTACAGGTTCGAATGCTGTCACGCTCGTGTTTTTCCAGTTCTGAAAAAGAAACATACCGTTTTAATGTAGCAATTGAGCAGTACGAAACCGTCTGAATGTTGCTGTTGACCATTTTTTGCTTGGAGATGCTCTTGAGCTTGAAACACACACAACAAGACCGGTGTTAACTAGCGAAATGGTCGGCAGAGTGCCGACACCGCGAGTTTTGACTGGCACTTGCACATATAAAACAAGGTCGTAAAGTAACTCGTTCGGCTTTTGAGTCACATAAAGTATGTGTGTTAATTTTGACGCCACTAGCTCTGCATGTTGTCATGAAATTTCTTTACCTCTCAGAAATGATTATGACATAAAAGTAAGGACGTGACGAGTGTGACGTTAGGAAAACATTAGGCTGCATGGAGAGAAACTGTATGGGAACACGCCACCGAAACGAGTACTGTGTGACGTGCTACCCGGCAGGTATTTCCTGCGGTAGCCGCCTAGCTCAGTCGGTAGAGTGTCAGACTCTTAATCCCAGGGTCGTTTGTTCGAGCCAGACGCTGGGCGGAACGGAATTTTGTTCCGCTGCAGATGTAAATTACCGTTTTTCTGATTAACGATATTTAATGGAAATAGCAACTTTTAACTTTGCCTACGTCTCTGTCAGTCGCAAGGAATCTGTATTTGAAGGTGAAGGTGATTTTGTAGACATGTGTGAAAGACATGTTCTGAAATACAAGTGTTGTTGTTCGGAGAGCACATCGGTTACGTGTCAGATGTGTAGCCAAGCAGTAATTTGTCGCCATAGCTGCAAATACTAGCCGGTAATATGAAGTGTTGTCAGCTAAAGTCTGATGATGCAGACGACCGTAAGGACGAAGTACCCAAGAGTACCGCTAGGCCGCGCCTCTTTAGCTCAGTGGTAGAGCACTGGTCTAATAAACCAGGGGTCGCAAGTTCCATTCTCACAGGAGAATGATGAATTTTGGAAATCAGTTGCGCGTCGTGGCCGTATAGCAAACAGTACCTGTGATGACGAACAATTAGCGACAGGCGTTTTTTTAAGAATTACTCTCAGATGCGATTAAGGCGAATGGCGCAGATAAAGCATTTGGTAAAGCGGTACAGCATAAGGTGGGACGAGGCAGTCTGAATTACATTTTATAGATGTATTTCTCACATATCTCAGAGCCTCTCGCGATCTTCGTCGTCGTCGTCGTCGCCGCCGCCGCCGCTTCTGCAGAAGTAGCAAATGGCAATCGTAGCAAATGCGGCGAGGGACGCCCTGCCTTCGATTCCGAATGCACAAAGTGTGTGGTCTTATTTCTCAGTCTATATTTGATCGGTCTCGTAAGAGGTTGAATGTAACGAATGGGTGGGAAAGAGCAAGGGGCTGCGGCTGTGTAGAACGAAAACACAAATCCTCAGGGGTGTGAGCGTTTCGAGATGAGTCGCATACATGTAAATGTTAGTCGTCAGTGACCGTGTGGCCTAATGGATAAGACGTCGGACTTCGGATCTGAAGATTACAGGTTCGAATGCTGTCACGCTCGTGTTTTTCCAGTTCTGAAAAAGAAACATACCGTTTTAATGTAGCAATTGAGCAGTACGAAACCGTCTGAATGTTGCTGTTGACCATTTTTTGCTTGGAGATGCTCTTGAGCTTGAAACACACACAACAAGACCGGTGTTAACTAGCGAAATGGTCGGCAGAGTGCCGACACCGCGAGTTTTGACTGGCACTTGCACATATAAAACTAGGTCGTAAAGTAACTCGTTCGGCTTTTGAGTCACATAAAGTATGTGTGTTAATTTTGACGCCACTAGCTCTGCATGTTGTCATGCAATTTCTTTACCTCTCAGAAATGATTATGACATAAAAGTAAGGACGTGACGAGTGTGACGTTAGGAAAACATTAGGCTGCATGGAGAGAAACTGTATGGGACCACGCCACCGAAACGAGTACTGTGTGACGTGCTACCCGGCAGGTATTCCCTGCGGTAGCCGGCTAGCTCAGTCGGTAGAGTGTCAGACTCTTAATCCCAGGGTCGTTGGTTCGAGCCAGACGCTGGGCGGAACGGAATTTTGTTCCGCTGCAGATGTAAATTACCGTTTTTCTGATTAACGATATTTAATGGAAATAGCAACTTTTAACTTTGCCTACGTCTCTGTCAGTCGCAAGGAATCTGTATTTGAAGGTGAAGGTGATTTTGTAGACATGTGTGAAAGACATGTTCTGAAATGCAAGTGTTGTTGTTTGGAGAGCACATCGGTTACGTGTCAGATGTGTAGCCAAGCAGTAATTTGTCGCCATAGCTGCAAATACTAGCCGGTAATATGAAGTGTTGTCAGCTAAAGTCTGATGATGCAGACGACCGTAAGGACGAAGTACCCAAGAGTACCGCTAGGCCGCGCCTCTTTAGCTCAGTGGTAGAGCACTGGTCTAATAAACCAGGGGTCGTAAGTTCCATTCTCACAGGAGTATGATGAATTTTGGATATCAGTTGCGCGTCGTGGCCGTATAGCAAACAGTACCTGTGATGACGAACAATTAGCGACAGGCGTTTTTTTAAGAATTACTCTCAGATGCGATTAAGGCGAATGGCGCAGATAAAGCATTTGGTAAAGCGGTACAGCATAAGGTGGGACGAGGCAGTCTGAATTACATTTTATAGATGTATTTCTCACATATCTCAGAGCCTCTCGCGATCTTCGTCGTCGTCGTCGTCGTCGTCGTCGTCGCCGCCGCCTCCGCTTCTGCAGAAGTAGCAAATGGCAATCGTAGCAAATGCGGCGAGGGACGCCCTGCCTTCGATTCCGAATGCACAAAGTGTGTGGTCTTATTTCTCAGTCTATATTTGATCGGTCTCGTAAGAGGTTGAATGTAACGAATGGGTGGGAAAGAGCAAGGGGCAGCGGCTGTGTAGAACGAAAACACAAATCCTCAGGGGTGTGAGCGTTTCGAGATGAGTCGCATACATGTAAATGTTAGTCGTCAGTGACCGTGTGGCCTAATGGATAAGACGTCGGACTTCGGATCTGAAGATTACAGGTTCGAATGCTGTCACGCTCGTGTTTTTCCAGTTCTGAAAAAGAAACATACCGTTTTAATGTAGCAATTGAGCAGTACGAAACCGTCTGAATGTTGCTGTTGACCATTTTTTGCTTGGAGATGCTCTTGAGCTTGAAACACACACAACAAGACCGGTGTTAACTAGCGAAATGGTCGGCAGAGTGCCGACACCGCGAGTTTTGACTGGCACTTGCACATATAAAACAAGGTCGTAAAGTAACTCGTTCGGCTTTTGAGTCACATAAAGTATGTGTGTTAATTTTGACGCCACTAGCTCTGCATGTTGTCATGCAATTTCTTTACCTCTCAGAAATGATTATGACATAAAAGTAAGGACGTGACGAGTGTGACGTTAGGAAAACATTAGGCTGCATGGAGAGAAACTGTATGGGACCACGCCACCGAAACGAGTACTGTGTGACGTGCTACCCGGCAGGTATTCCCTGCGGTAGCCGGCTAGCTCAGTCGGTAGAGTGTCAGACCCTTAATCCCAGGGTCGTTGGTTCGAGCCAGACGCTGGGCGGAACGGAATTTTGTTCCGCTGCAGATGTAAATTACCGTTTTTCTGATTAACGATATTTAATGGAAATAGCAACTTTTAACTTTGCCTACGTCTCTGTCAGTCGCAAGGAATCTGTATTTGAAGGTGAAGGTGATTTTGTAGACATGTGTGAAAGACATGTTCTGAAATGCAAGTGTTGTTGTTTGGAGAGCACATCGGTTACGTGTCAGATGTGTAGCCAAGCAGTAATTTGTCGCCATAGCTGCAAATACTAGCCGGTAATATGAAGTGTTGTCAGCTAAAGTCTGATGATGCAGACGACCGTAAGGACGAAGTACCCAAGAGTACCGCTAGGCCGCGCCTCTTTAGCTCAGTGGTAGAGCACTGGTCTAATAAACCAGGGGTCGTAAGTTCCATCCTCACAGGAGAATGATGAATTTTGGAAATCAGTTGCGCGTCGTGGCCGTATAGCAAACAGTACCTGTGATGACGAACAATTAGCGACAGGCGTTTTTTTAAGAATTACTCTCAGATGCGATTAAGGCGAATGGCGCAGATAAAGCATTTGGTAAAGCGGTACAGCATAAGGTGGGACGAGGCAGTCTGAATTACATTTTATAGATGTATTTCTCACATATCTCAGAGCCTCTCGCGATCTTCGTCGTCGTCGTCGTCGTCGTCGTCGTCGTCGCCGCCGCCGCCGCTTCTGCAGAAGTAGCAAATGGCAATCGTAGCAAATGCGGCGAGGGACGCCCTGCCTTCGATTCCGAATGCACAAAGTGTGTGGTCTTATTTCTCAGTCTATATTTGATCGGTCTCGTAAGAGGTTGAATGTAACGAATGGGTGGGAAAGAGCAAGGGGCAGCGGCTGTGTAGAACGAAAACACAAATCCTCAGGGGTGTGAGCGTTTCGAGATGAGTCGCATACATGTAAATGTTCATCGTCAGTGACCGTGTGGCCTAATGGATAAGACGTCGGACTTCGGATCTGAAGATTACAGGTTCGAATGCTGTCACGCTCGTGTTTTTCCAGTTCTGAAAAAGAAACATACCGTTTTAATGTAGCAATTGAGCAGTACGAAACCGTCTGAATGTTGCTGTTGACCATTTTTTGCTTGGAGATGCTCTTGAGCTTGAAACACACACAACAAGACCGGTGTTAACTAGCGAAATGGTCGGCAGAGTGCCGACACCGCGAGTTTTGACTGGCACTTGCACATATAAAACAAGGTCGTAAAGTAACTCGTTCGGCTTTTGAGTCACATAAAGTATGTGTGTTAATTTTGACGCCACTAGCTCTGCATGTTGTCATGCAATTTCTTTACCTCTCAGAAATGATTATGACATAAAAGTAAGGACGTGACGAGTGTGACGTTAGGAAAACATTAGGCTGCATGGAGAGAAACTGTATGGGACCACGCCACCGAAACGAGTACTGTGTGACGTGCTACCCGGCAGGTATTCCCTGCGGTAGCCGGCTAGCTCAGTCGGTAGAGTGTCAGACTCTTAATCCCAGGGTCGTTGGTTCGAGCCAGACGCTGGGCGGAACGGAATTTTGTTCCGCTGCAGATGTAAATTACCGTTTTTCTGATTAACGATATTTAATGGAAATAGCAACTTTTAACTTTGCCTACGTCTCTGTCAGTAGCAAGGAATCTGTATTTGAAGGTGAAGGTGATTTTGTAGACATGTGTGAAAGACATGTTCTGAAATGCAAGTGTTGTTGTTTGGAGAGCACATCGGTTACGTGTCAGATGTGTAGCCAAGCAGTAATTTGTCGCCATAGCTGCAAATACTAGGCGGTAATATGAAGTGTTGTCAGCTAAAGTCTGATGATGCAGACGACCGTAAGGACGAAGTACCCAAGAGTACCGCTAGGCCGCGCCTATTTAGCTCAGTGGTAGAGCACTGGTCTAATAAACCAGGGGTCGTAAGTTCCATCCTCACAGGAGAATGATGAATTTTGGAAATCAGTTGCGCGTCGTGGCCGTATAGCAAACAGTACCTGTGATGACGAACAAATAGCGACAGGCGTTTTTTTAAGAATTACTCTCAGATGCGATTAAGGCGAATGGCGCAGATAAAGCATTTGGTAAAGCGGTACAGCATAAGGTGGGACGAGGCAGTCTGAATTACATTTCATAGATGTATTTCTCACATACCTCAGAGCCTCTCGCGACCTTCGTCGTCGTCGTCGTCGTCGTCGTCGCCGTTGCCGCCGCCGCCGCCGCCGCTTCTGCAGAAGTAGCAAATGGCAATCGTAGCAAATGCGGCGAGGGACGCCCTGCCTTCGATTCCGAATGCACAAAGTGTGTGGTCTTGTTTCTCAGTCTATATTTGATCGGTCTCGTAAGAGGTTGAATGTAACGAATGGGTGGGAAAGAGCAAGGGGCTGCGGCTGTGTAGAACGAAAACACAAATCCTCAGGGGTGTGAGCGTTTCGAGATGAGTCGCATAGATATATATGTTGGTCGTCAGTGACCATGTGGCCTAATGGATAAGACGTCGGACATCGGATCTGAAGATTACAGGTTCGAATGCTGTCACGCTTGTGTTTTTCCAGTTCTGAAAAAGAAACATATCGTTTTAATGTAGCAATTGAGCAGTACGAAACCGTCTGAATGTTGCTGTTGACCATTTTTTGCTTGGAGATGCTCTTGAGCTTGAAACACACGCAACAACACCGGTGTTAACTAGCGAAATGGTCGGCAGAGTGCCGACACCGCAAGTTTTGACTGGCACTTGCACATATAAAACAAGGTCGTAAAGTAACTCGTTCGGCTTTTGAGTCACATAAAGTATGTGTGTTAATTTTGACGCCACTAGCTCTGCATGTTGTCATGCAATTTCTTTACCTCTCAGAAATGATTATGACATAAAAGTAAGGACGTGACGAGTGTGACGTTAGGAAAACATTAGGCTGCATGGAGAGAAACTGTATGGGACCACGCCACCGAAACGAGTACTGTGTGACGTGCTGCTACCCGGCAGGTATTCCCTGCGGTAGCCGGCTAGCTCAGTCGGTAGAGTGTCAGACTCTTAATCCCAGGGTCGTTGGTTCGAGCCAGACGCTGGGCGGAACGGAATTTTGTTCCGCTGCAGATGTAAATTACCGTTTTTCTGATTAACGATATTTAATGGAAATAGCAACTTTTAACTTTGCCTACGTCTCTGTCAGTCGCAAGCAATCTGTATTTGAAGGTGAAGGTGATTTTGTAGACATGTGTGAAAGACATGTTCTGAAATGCAAGTGTTGTTGTTTGGAGAGCACATCGGTTACGTGTCAGATGTGTAGCCAAGCAGTAATTTGTCGCCATAGCTGCAAATACTAGCCGGTAATATGAAGTGTTGTCAGCTAAAGTCTGATGATGCAGACGACCGTAAGGACGAAGTACCCAAGAGTACCGCTAGGCCGCGCCTCTTTAGCTCAGTGGTAGAGCACTGGTCTAATAAACCAGGGGTCGTAAGTTCCATCCTCACACGAGAATGATGAATTTTGGAAATCAGTTGCGCGTCGTGGCCGTATAGCAAACAGTACCTGTGATGACGAACAATTAGCGACAGGCGTTTTTTTTAAGAATTACTCTCAGATGCGATTAAGGCGAATGGCGCAGATAAAGCATTTGGTAAAGCGGTACAGCATAAGGTGGGACGAGGCAGTCTGAATTACATTTTATAGATGTATTTCTCACATATCTCAGAGCCTCTCGCGATCGTCGTCGTCGTCGTCGTCGTCGTCGTCGTCGTCGTCGCCGCCGCCGCTTCTGCAGAAGTAGCAAATGGCAATCGTAGCAAATGCGGCGAGGGACGCCCTGCCTTCGATTCCGAATGCACAAAGTGTGTGGTCTTGTTTCTCAGTCTATATTTGGTCGGTCTCGTCAGAGGTTGAATGTAACGAATGGGTGGGAAAGAGCAAGGGGCAGCGGCTGTGTAGAACGAAAACACAAATCCTCAGGGGTGTGAGCGTTTCGAGATGAGTCGCATACATGTAAATGTTAGTCGTCAGTGACCGTGTGGCCTAATGGATAAGACGTCGGACTTCGGATCTGAAGATTACAGGTTCGAATGCTGTCACGCTCGTGTTTTTCCAGTTCTGAAAAAGAAACATACCGTTTTAATGTAGCAATTGAGCAGTACGAAACCGTCTGAATGTTGCTGTTGACCATTTTTTGCTTGGAGATGCTCTTGAGCTTGAAACACACACAACAAGACCGGTGTTAACTAGCGAAATGGTCGGCAGAGTGCCGACACCGCGAGTTTTGACTGGCACTTGCACATATAAAACAAGGTCGTAAAGTAACTCGTTCGGCTTTTGAGTCACATAAAGTATGTGTGTTAATTTTGACGCCACTAGCTCTGCATGTTGTCATGAAATTTCTTTACCTCTCAGAAATGATTATGACATAAAAGTAAGGACGTGACGAGTGTGACGTTAGGAAAACATTAGGCTGCATGGAGAGAAACTGTATGGGAACACGCCACCGAAACGAGTACTGTGTGACGTGCTACCCGGCAGGTATTTCCTGCGGTAGCCGCCTAGCTCAGTCGGTAGAGTGTCAGACTCTTAATCCCAGGGTCGTTGGTTCGAGCCAGACGCTGGGCGGAACGGAATTTTGTTCCGCTGCAGATGTAAATTACCGTTTTTCTGATTAACGATATTTAATGGAAATAGCAACTTTTAACTTTGCCTACGTCTCTGTCAGTCGCAAGGAATCTGTATTTGAAGGTGAAGGTGATTTTGTAGACATGTGTGAAAGACATGTTCTGAAATGCAAGTGTTGTTGTTTGGAGAGCACATCGGTTACGTGTCAGATGTGTAGCCAAGCAGTAATTTGTCGCCATAGCTGCAAATACTAGCCGGTAATATGAAGTGTTGTCAGCTAAAGTCTGATGATGCAGACGACCGTAAGGACGAAGTACCCAAGAGTACCGCTAGGCCGCGCCTCTTTAGCTCAGTGGTAGAGCACTGGTCTAATAAACCAGGGGTCGTAAGTTCCATCCTCACAGGAGAATGATGAATTTTGGAAATAAGTTGCGCGTCGTGGCCGTATAGCAAACAGTACCTGTGATGACGAACAATTAGCGACAGGCGTTTTTTTAAGAATTACTCTCAGATGCGATTAAGGCGAATGGCGCAGATAAAGCATTTGGTAAAGCGGTACAGCATAAGGTGGGACGAGGCAGTCTGAATTACATTTTATAGATGTATTTCTCACATATCTCAGAGCCTCTCGCGATCTTCGTCGTCGTCGTCGTCGTCGTCGTCGTCGTCGTCGTCGTCGCAGCCGCCGCCGCTTCTGCAGAAGTAGCAAATGGCAATCGTAGCAAATGCGGCGAGGGACGCCCTGCCTTCGATTCCGAATGCACAAAGTGTGTGGTCTTGTTTCTCTGTCTATATTTGGTCGGTCTCGTCAGAGGTTGAATGTAACGAATGCGTGGGAAAGAGCAAGGGGCTGCGGCTGTGTAGAACGAAAACACAAATCCTCAGGGGTGTGAGCGTTTCGAGATGAGTCGCATAGATATATATGTTGGTCGTCAGTGACCATGTGGCCTAATGGATAAGACGTCGGACATCGGATCTGAAGATTACAGGTTCGAATGCTGTCACGCTTGTGTTTTTCCAGTTCTGAAAAAGAAACATATCGTTTTAATGTAGCAATTGAGCAGTACGAAACCGTCTGAATGTTGCTGTTGACCATTTTTTGCTTGGAGATGCTCTTGAGCTTGAAACACACGCAACAACACCGGTGTTAACTAGCGAAATGGTCGGCAGAGTGCCGACACCGCAAGTTTTGACTGGCACTTGCACATATAAAACAAGGTCGTAAAGTAACTCGTTCGGCTTTTGAGTCACATAAAGTATGTGTGTTAATTTTGACGCCACTAGCTCTGCATGTTGTCATGCAATTTCTTTACCTCTCAGAAATGATTATGACATAAAAGTAAGGACGTGACGAGTGTGACGTTAGGAAAACATTAGGCTGCATGGAGAGAAACTGTATGGGACCACGCCACCGAAACGAGTACTGTGTGACGTGCTGCTACCCGACAGGTATTCCCTGCGGTAGCCGGCTAGCTCAGTCGTTAGAGTGTCAGACTCTTAATCCCAGGGTCGTTGGTTCGAGCCAGACGCTGGGCGGAACGGAATTTTGTTCCGCTGCAGATGTAAATTACCGTTTTTCTGATTAACGATATTTAATGGAAATAGCAACTTTTAACTTTGCCTACGTCTCTGTCAGTCGCAAGCAATCTGTATTTGAAGGTGAAGGTGATTTTGTAGACATGTGTGAAAGACATGTTCTGAAATGCAAGTGTTGTTGTTTGGAGAGCACATCGGTTACGTGTCAGATGTGTAGCCAAGCAGTAATTTGTCGCCATAGCTGCAAATACTAGCCGGTAATATGAAGTGTTGTCAGCTAAAGTCTGATGATGCAGACGACCGTAAGGACGAAGTACCCAAGAGTACCGCTAGGCCGCGCCTCTTTAGCTCAGTGGTAGAGCACGGGTCTAATAAACCAGGGATCGTAAGTTCCATCCTCACACGAGAATGATGAATTTTGGAAATCAGTTGCGCGTCGTGGCCGTATAGCAAACAGTACCTGTGATGACGAACAATTAGCGACAGGCGTTTTTTTTAAGAATTACTCTCAGATGCGATTAAGGCGAATGGCGCAGATAAAGCATTTGGTAAAGCGGTACAGCATAAGGTGGGACGAGGCAGTCTGAATTACATTTTATAGATGTATTTCTCACATATCTCAGAGCCTCTCGCGATCGTCGTCGTCGTCGTCGTCGTCGTCGTCGTCGTCGCCGCCGCCGCTTCTGCAGAAGTAGCAAATGGCAATCGTAGCAAATGCGGCGAGGGACGCCCTGCCTTCGATTCCGAATGCACAAAGTGTGTGGTCTTGTTTCTCAGTCTATATTTGGTCGGTCTCGTCAGAGGTTGAATGTAACGAATGGGTGGGAAAGAGCAAGGGGCAGCGGCTGTGTAGAACGAAAACACAAATCCTCAGGGGTGTGAGCGTTTCGAGATGAGTCGCATACATGTAAATGTTAGTCGTCAGTGACCGTGTGGCCTAATGGATAAGACGTCGGACTTCGGATCTGAAGATTACAGGTTCGAATGCTGTCACGCTCGTGTTTTTCCAGTTCTGAAAAAGAAACATACCGTTTTAATGTAGCAATTGAGCAGTACGAAACCGTCTGAATGTTGCTGTTGACCATTTTTTGCTTGGAGATGCTCTTGAGCTTGAAACACACACAACAAGACCGGTGTTAACTAGCGAAATGGTCGGCAGAGTGCCGACACCGCGAGTTTTGACTGGCACTTGCACATATAAAACAAGGTCGTAAAGTAACTCGTTCGGCTTTTGAGTCACATAAAGTATGTGTGTTAATTTTGACGCCACTAGCTCTGCATGTTGTCATGCAATTTCTTTACCTCTCAGAAATGATTATGACATAAAAGTAAGGACGTGACGAGTGTGACGTTAGGAAAACATTAGGCTGCATGGAGAGAAACTGTATGGGAACACGCCACCGAAACGAGTACTGTGTGACGTGCTACCCGGCAGGTATTTCCTGCGGTAGCCGCCTAGCTCAGTCGGTAGAGTGTCAGACTCTTAATCCCAGGGTCGTTGGTTCGAGCCAGACGCTGGGCGGAACGGAATTTTGTTCCGCTGCAGATGTAAATTACCGTTTTTCTGATTAACGATATTTAATGGAAATAGCAACTTTTAACTTTGCCTACGTCTCTGTCAGTCGCAAGGAATCTGTATTTGAAGGTGAAGGTGATTTTGTAGACATGTGTGAAAGACATGTTCTGAAATGCAAGTGTTGTTGTTTGGAGAGCACATCGGTTACGTGTCAGATGTGTAGCCAAGCAGTAATTTGTCGCCATAGCTGCAAATACTAGCCGGTAATATGAAGTGTTGTCAGCTAAAGTCTGATGATGCAGACGACCGTAAGGACGAAGTACCCAAGAGTACCGCTAGGCCGCGCCTCTTTAGCTCAGTGGTAGAGCACTGGTCTAATAAACCAGGGGTCGTAAGTTCCATCCTCACAGGAGAATGATGAATTTTGGAAATAAGTTGCGCGTCGTGGCCGTATAGCAAACAGTACCTGTGATGACGAACAATTAGCGACAGGCGTTTTTTTAAGAATTACTCTCAGATGCGATTAAGGCGAATGGCGCAGATAAAGCATTTGGTAAAGCGGTACAGCATAAGGTGGGACGAGGCAGTCTGAATTACATTTTATAGATGTATTTCTCACATACCTCAGAGCCTCTCGCGATCTTCGTCGTCGTCGTCGTCGTCTGGTAAAGCGGTACAGCATAAGGTGGGACGAGGCAGTCTGAATTACATTTTATAGATGTATTTCTCACATATCTCAGAGCCTCTCGCGATCTTCGTCGTCGTCGTCGTCGTCGTCGTCGCCGCCGCCGCCGCTTCTGCAGAAGTAGCAAATGGCAATCGTAGCAAATGCGGCGAGGGACGCCCTGCCTTCGATTCCGAATGCACAAAGTGTGTGGTCTTATTTCTCAGTCTATATTTGATCGGTCTCGTAAGAGGTTGAATGTAACGAATGGGTGGGAAAGAGCAAGGGGCAGCGGCTGTGTAGAACGAAAACACAAATCCTCAGGGGTGTGAGCGTTTCGAGATGAGTCGCATACATGTAAATGTTAGTCGTCAGTGACCGTGTGGCCTAATGGATAAGACGTCGGACTTCGGATCTGAAGATTACAGGTTCGAATGCTGTCACGCTCGTGTTTTTCCAGTTCTGAAAAAGAAACATACCGTTTTAATGTAGCAATTGAGCAGTACGAAACCGTCTGAATGTTGCTGTTGACCATTTTTTGCTTGGAGATGCTCTTGAGCTTGAAACACACACAACAAGACCGGTGTTAACTAGCGAAATGGTCGGCAGAGTGCCGACACCGCGAGTTTTGACTGGCACTTGCACATATAAAACAAGGTCGTAAAGTAACTCGTTCGGCTTTTGAGTCACATAAAGTATGTGTGTTAATTTTGACGCCACTAGCTCTGCATGTTGTCATGCAATTTCTTTACCTCTCAGAAATGATTATGACATAAAAGTAAGGACGTGACGAGTGTGACGTTAGGAAAACATTAGGCTGCATGGAGAGAAACTGTATGGGACCACGCCACCGAAACGAGTACTGTGTGACGTGCTACCCGGCAGGTATTCCCTGCGGTAGCCGGCTAGCTCAGTCGGTAGAGTGTCAGACTCTTAATCCCAGGGTCGTTGGTTCGAGCCAGACGCTGGGCGGAACGGAATTTTGTTCCGCTGCAGATGTAAATTACCGTTTTTCTGATTAACGATATTTAATGGAAATAGCAACTTTTAACTTTGCCTACGTCTCTGTCAGTCGCAAGGAATCTGTATTTGAAGGTGAAGGTGATTTTGTAGACATGTGTGAAAGACATGTTCTGAAATGCAAGTGTTGTTGTTTGGAGAGCACATCGGTTACGTGTCAGATGTGTAGCCAAGCAGTAATTTGTCGCCATAGCTGCAAATACTAGCCGGTAATATGAAGTGTTGTCAGCTAAAGTCTGATGATGCAGACGACCGTAAGGACGAAGTACCCAAGAGTACCGCTATGCCGCGCCTCTTTAGCTCAGTGGTAGAGCACTGGTCTAATAAACCAGGGGTCGTAAGTTCCATCCTCACAGGAGAATGATGAATTTTGGAAATCAGTTGTGCGTCGTGGCCGTATAGCAAACAGTACCTGTGATGACGAACAATTAGCGACAGGCGTTTTTTTAAGAATTACTCTCAGATGCGATTAAGGCGAATGGCGCAGATAGAGCATTTGGTAAAGCGGTACAGCATAAGGTGGGACGAGGCAGTCTGAATTACATTTTATAGATGTATTTCTTACATATCTCAGAGCCTCTCGCGATCTTCGTCGTCGTCGTCGTCGAAGTCGTCGTCGTCGCCGCCGCCGCTTCTGCAGAAGTAGCAAATGGCAATCGTAGCAAATGCGGCGAGGGACGCCCTGCCTTCGATTCCGAATGCACAAAGTGTGTGGTCTTGTTTCTCTGTCTATATTTGGTCGGTCTCGTCAGAGGTTGAATGTAACGAATGGGTGGGAAAGAGCAAGGGGCAGCGGCTGTGTAGAACGAAAACACAAATCCTCAGGGGTGTGAGCGTTACGAGACGAGTCGCATACATGTAAATGTTAGTCGTCAGTGACCGTGTGGAGTAATGGATAAGACGTCGGACTTCGGATCTGAAGATTACAGGTTCGAATGCTGTCACGCTCGTGTTTTTCCAGTTCTGAAAAAGAAACATACCGTTTTAATGTAGCAATTGAGCAGTACGAAACCGTCTGAATGTTGCTGTTGACCATTTTTTGCTTGGAGATGCTCTTGAGCTTGAAACACACACAACAAGACCGGTGTTAACTAGCGAAATGGTCGGCAGAGTGCCGACACCGCGAGTTTTGACTGGCACTTGCACATATAAAACAAGGTCGTAAAGTAACTCGTTCGGCTTTTGAGTCACATAAAGTATGTGTGTTAATTTTGACGCCACTAGCTCTGCATGTTGTCATGCAATTTCTTTACCTCTCAGAAATGATTATGACATAAAAGTAAGGACGTGACGAGTGTGACGTTAGGAAAACATTAGGCTGCATGGAGAGAAACTGTATGGGACCACGCCACCGAAACGAGTACTGTGTGACGTGCTACCCGGCAGGTATTCCCTGCGGTAGCCGGCTAGCTCAGTCGGTAGAGTGTCAGACTCTTAATCCCAGGGTCGTTGGTTCGAGCCAGACGCTGGGCGGAACGGAATTTTGTTCCGCTGCAGATGTAAATTACCGTTTTTCTGATTAACGATATTTAATGGAAATAGCAACTTTTAACTTTGCCTACGTCTCTGTCAGTCGCAAGGAATCTGTATTTGAAGGTGAAGGTGATTTTGTAGACATGTGTGAAAGACATGTTCTGAAATGCAAGTGTTGTTGTTTGGAGAGCACATCGGTTACGTGTCAGATGTGTAGCCAAGCAGTAATTTGTCGCCATAGCTGCAAATACTAGCCGGTAATATGAAGTGTTGTCAGCTAAAGTCTGATGATGCAGACGACCGTAAGGACGAAGTACCCAAGAGTACCGCTATGCCGCGCCTCTTTAGCTCAGTGGTAGATCACTGGTCTAATAAACCAGGGGTCGTAAGTTCCATCCTCACAGGAGAATGATGAATTTTGGAAATCAGTTGTGCGTCGTGGCCGTATAGCAAACAGTACCTGTGATGACGAACAATTAGCGACAGGCGTTTTTTTAAGAATTACTCTCAGATGCGATTAAGGCGAATGGCGCAGATAGAGCATTTGGTAAAGCGGTACAGCATAAGGTGGGACGAGGCAGTCTGAATTACATTTTATAGATGTATTTCTTACATATCTCAGAGCCTCTCGCGATCTTCGTCGTCGTCGTCGTCGAAGTCGTCGTCGTCGCCGCCGCCGCTTCTGCAGAAGTAGCAAATGGCAATCGTAGCAAATGCGGCGAGGGACGCCCTGCCTTCGATTCCGAATGCACAAAGTGTGTGGTCTTGTTTCTCTGTCTATATTTGGTCGGTCTCGTCAGAGGTTGAATGTAACGAATGGGTGGGAAAGAGCAAGGGGCAGCGGCTGTGTAGAACGAAAACACAAATCCTCAGGGGTGTGAGCGTTACGAGACGAGTCGCATACATGTAAATGTTAGTCGTCAGTGACCGTGTGGAGTAATGGATAAGACGTCGGACTTCGGATCTGAAGATTACAGGTTCGAATGCTGTCACGCTCGTGTTTTTCCAGTTCTGAAAAAGAAACATACCGTTTTAATGTAGCAATTGAGCAGTACGAAACCGTCTGAATGTTGCTGTTGACCATTTTTTGCTTGGAGATGCTCTTGAGCTTGAAACACACACAACAAGACCGGTGTTAACTAGCGAAATGGTCGGCAGAGTGCCGACACCGCGAGTTTTGACTGGCACTTGCACATATAAAACAAGGTCGTAAAGTAACTCGTTCGGCTTTTGAGTCACATAAAGTATGTGTGTTAATTTTGACGCCACTAGCTCTGCATGTTGTCATGCAATTTCTTTACCTCTCAGAAATGATTATGACATAAACGTTAGGACGTGACGAGTGTGACGTTAGGAAAACATTAGGCTGCATTGAGAGAAACTGTATGGGACCACGCCACCGAAACGAGTACTGTGTGACGTGCTACCCGGCAGGTATTCCCTGCGGTAGCCGGCTAGCTCAGTCGGTAGAGTGTCAGACTCTTAATCCCAGGGTCGTTGGTTCGAGCCAGACGCTGGGCGGAACGGAATTTTGTTCCGCTGCAGATGTAAATTACCGTTTTTCTGATTAACGATATTTAATGGAAATAGCAACTTTTAACTTTGCCTACGTCTCTGTCAGTCGCAAGGAATCTGTATTTGAAGGTGAAGGTGATTTTGTAGACATGTGTGAAAGACATGTTCTGAAATGCAAGTGTTGTTGTTTGGAGAGCACATCGGTTACGTGTCAGATGTGTAGCCAAGCAGTAATTTGTCGCCATAGCTGCAAATACTAGCCGGTAATATGAAGTGTTGTCAGCTAAAGTCTGATGATGCAGACGACCGTAAGGACGAAGTACCCAAGAGTACCGCTAGGCCGCGCCTCTTTAGCTCAGTGGTAGAGCACTGGTCTAATAAACCAGGGGTCGTAAGTTCCATCCTCACAGGAGAATGATGAATTTTGGAAATCAGTTGCGCGTCGTGGCCGTATAGCAAACAGTACCTGTGATGACGAACAATTAGCGACAGGCGTTTTTTTAAGAATTACTCTCAGATGCGATTAAGGCGAATGGCGCAGATAAAGCATTTGGTAAAGCGGTACAGCATAAGGTGGGACGAGGCAGTCTGAATTACATTTTATAGATGTATTTCTCACATATCTCAGAGCCTCTCGCGATCTTCGTCGTCGTCGTCGTCGTCGTCGTCGTCGTCGTCGCCGCCGCCGCTTCTGCAGAAGTAGCAAATGGCAATCGTAGCAAATGCGGCGAGGGACGCCCTGCCTTCGATTCCGAATGCACAAAGTGTGTGGTCTTATTTCTCAGTCTATATTTGATCGGTCTCGTAAGAGGTTGAATGTAACGAATGGGTGGGAAAGAGCAAGGGGCAGCGGCTGTGTAGAACGAAAACACAAATCCTCAGGGGTGTGAGCGTTTCGAGATGAGTCGCATACATGTAAATGTTAGTCGTCAGTGACCGTGTGGAGTAATGATTAAGACGTCGGACTTCGGATCTGAAGATTACAGGTTCGAATGCTGTCACGCTCGTGTTTTTCCAGTTCTGAAAAAGAAACATACCGTTTTAATGTAGCAATTGAGCAGTACGAAACCGTCTGAATGTTGCTGTTGACCATTTTTTGCTTGGAGATGCTCTTGAGCTTGAAACACACACAACAAGACCGGTGTTAACTAGCGAAATGGTCGGCAGAGTGCCGACACCGCGAGTTTTGACTGGCACTTGCACATATGAAACAAGGTCGTAAAGTAACTCGTTCGGCTTTTGAGTTACATAAAGTATGTGTGTTAATTTTGACGCCACTAGTTCTGCATGTTGTCATGCAATTTCTTTACCTCTCAGAAATGATTATGACATAAAAGTTAGGACGTGACGAGTGTGACGTTAGGAAAACATTAGGCTGCATGGAGAGAAACTGTATGGGACCACGCCACCGAAACGAGTACTGTGTGACGTGCTACCCGGCAGGTATTCCCTGCGGTAGCCGGCTAGCTCAGTCGGTAGAGTGTCAGACTCTTAATCCCAGGGTCGTTGGTTCGAGCCAGACGCTGGGCGGAACGGAATTTTGTTCCGCTGCAGATGTAAATTACCGTTTTTCTGATTAACGATATTTAATGGAAATAGCAACTTTTAACTTTGCCTACGTCTCTGTCAGTCGCAAGGAATCTGTATTTGAAGGTGAAGGTGATTTTGTAGACATGTGTGAAAGACATGTTCTGAAATGCAAGTGTTGTTGTTTGGAGAGCACATCGGTTACGTGTCAGATGTGTAGCCAAGCAGTAATTTGTCGCCATAGCTGCAAATACTAGCCGGTAATATGAAGTGTTGTCAGCTAAAGTCTGATGATGCAGACGACCGTAAGGACGAAGTACCCAAGAGTACCGCTAGGCCGCGCCTCTTTAGCTCAGTGGTAGAGCACTGGTCTAATAAACCAGGGGTCGTAAGTTCCATCCTCACAGGAGAATGATGAATTTTGGAAATAAGTTGCGCGTCGTGGCCGTATAGCAAACAGTACCTGTGATGACGAACAATTAGCGACAGGCGTTTTTTTAAGAATTACTCTCAGATGCGATTAAGGCGAATGGCGCAGATAAAGCATTTGGTAAAGCGGTACAGCATAAGGTGGGACGAGGCAGTCTGAATTACATTTTATAGATGTATTTCTCACATATCTCAGAGCCTCTCGCGATCTTCGTCGTCGTCGTCGTCGTCGTCGTCGTCGTCGTCGTCGTCGCCGCCGCCGCTTCTGCAGAAGTAGCAAATGGCAATCGTAGCAAATGCGGCGAGGGACGCCCTGCCTTCGATTCCGAATGCACAAAGTGTGTGGTCTTGTTTCTCAGTCTATATTTGGTCGGTCTCGTCAGAGGTTGAATGTAACGAATGGGTGGGAAAGAGCAAGGGGCAGCGGCTGTGTAGAACGAAAACACAAATCCTCAGGGGTGTGAGCGTTTCGAGATGAGTCGCATACATGTAAATGTTAGTCGTCAGTGACCGTGTGGCCTAATGGATAAGACGTCGGACTTCGGATCTGAAGATTACAGGTTCGAATGCTGTCACGCTCGTGTTTTTCCAGTTCTGAAAAAGAAACATACCGTTTTAATGTAGCAATTGAGCAGTACGAAACCGTCTGAATGTTGCTGTTGACCATTTTTTGCTTGGAGATGCTCTTGAGCTTGAAACACACACAACAAGACCGGTGTTAACTAGCGAAATGGTCGGCAGAGTGCCGACACCGCGAGTTTTGACTGGCACTTGTACATATAAAACAAGGTCGTAAAGTAACTCGTTCGGCTTTTGAGTCACATAAAGTATGTGTGTTAATTTTGACGCCACTAGCTCTGCATGTTGTCATGCAATTTCTTTACCTCTCAGAAATGATTATGACATAAAAGTAAGGACGTGACGAGTGTGACGTTAGGAAAACATTAGGCTGCATGGAGAGAGACTGTATGGGACCACGCCACCGAAACGAGTACTGTGTGACGTGCTACCCGGCATGTATTCCCTGCGGTAGCCGGCTAGCTCAGTCGGTAGAGTGTCAGACTCTTAATCCCAGGGTCGTTGGTTCGAGCCAGACGCTGGGCGGAACGGAATTTTGTTCCGCTGCAGATGTAAATTACCGTTTTTCTGATTAACGATATTTAATGGAAATAGCAACTTTTAACTTTGCCTACGTCTCTGTCAGTCGCAAGGAATCTGTATTTGAAGGTGAAGGTGATTTTGTAGACATGTGTGAAAGACATGTTCTGAAATGCAAGTGTTGTTGTTTGGAGAGCACATCGGTTACGTGTCAGATGTGTAGCCAAGCAGTAATTTGTCGCCATAGCTGCAAATACTAGCCGGTAACATGAAGTGTTGTCAGCTAAAGTCTGATGATGCAGACGACCGTAAGGACGAAGTACCCAAGAGTACCGCTAGGCCGCGCCTCTTTAGCTCAGTGGTAGAGCACTGGTCTAATAAACCAGGGGTCGTAAGTTCCATCCTCACAGGAGAATGATGAATTTTGGAAATAAGTTGCGCGTCGTGGCCGTATAGCAAACAGTACCTGTGATGACGAACAATTAGCGACAGGCGTTTTTTTAAGAATTACTCTCAGATGCGATTAAGGCGAATGGCGCAGATAAAGCATTTGGTAAAGCGGTACAGCATAAGGTGGGACGAGGCAGTCTGAATTACATTTTATAGATGTATTTCTCACATATCTCAGAGCCTCTCGCGATCTTCGTCGTCGTCGTCGTCGTCGTCGTCGTCGTCGTCGCAGCCGCCGCCGCTTCTGCAGAAGTAGCAAATGGCAATCGTAGCAAATGCGGCGAGGGACGCCCTGCCTTCGATTCCGAATGCACAAAGTGTGTGGTCTTGTTTCTCTGTCTATATTTGGTCGGTCTCGTCAGAGGTTGAATGTAACGAATGCGTGGGAAAGAGCAAGGGGCTGCGGCTGTGTAGAACGAAAACACAAATCCTCAGGGGTGTGAGCGTTTCGAGATGAGTCGCATAGATATATATGTTGGTCGTCAGTGACCATGTGGCCTAATGGATAAGACGTCGGACATCGGATCTGAAGATTACAGGTTCGAATGCTGTCACGCTTGTGTTTTTCCAGTTCTGAAAAAGAAACATATCGTTTTAATGTAGCAATTGAGCAGTACGAAACCGTCTGAATGTTGCTGTTGACCATTTTTTGCTTGGAGATGCTCTTGAGCTTGAAACACACGCAACAACACCGGTGTTAACTAGCGAAATGGTCGGCAGAGTGCCGACACCGCAAGTTTTGACTGGCACTTGCACATATAAAACAAGGTCGTAAAGTAACTCGTTCGGCTTTTGAGTCACATAAAGTATGTGTGTTAATTTTGACGCCACTAGCTCTGCATGTTGTCATGCAATTTCTTTACCTCTCAGAAATGATTATGACATAAAAGTAAGGACGTGACGAGTGTGACGTTAGGAAAACATTAGGCTGCATGGAGAGAAACTGTATGGGACCACGCCACCGAAACGAGTACTGTGTGACGTGCTGCTACCCGGCAGGTATTCCCTGCGGTAGCCGGCTAGCTCAGTCGTTAGAGTGTCAGACTCTTAATCCCAGGGTCGTTGGTTCGAGCCAGACGCTGGGCGGAACGGAATTTTGTTCCGCTGCAGATGTAAATTACCGTTTTTCTGATTAACGATATTTAATGGAAATAGCAACTTTTAACTTTGCCTACGTCTCTGTCAGTCGCAAGCAATCTGTATTTGAAGGTGAAGGTGATTTTGTAGACATGTGTGAAAGACATGTTCTGAAATGCAAGTGTTGTTGTTTGGAGAGCACATCGGTTACGTGTCAGATGTGTAGCCAAGCAGTAATTTGTCGCCATAGCTGCAAATACTAGCCGGTAATATGAAGTGTTGTCAGCTAAAGTCTGATGATGCAGACGACCGTAAGGACGAAGTACCCAAGAGTACCGCTAGGCCGCGCCACTTTAGCTCAGTGGTAGAGCACGGGTCTAATAAACCAGGGATCGTAAGTTCCATCCTCACACGAGAATGATGAATTTTGGAAATCAGTTGCGCGTCGTGGCCGTATAGCAAACAGTACCTGTGATGACGAACAATTAGCGACAGGCGTTTTTTTTAAGAATTACTCTCAGATGCGATTAAGGCGAATGGCGCAGATAAAGCATTTGGTAAAGCGGTACAGCATAAGGTGGGACGAGGCAGTCTGAATTACATTTTATAGATGTATTTCTCACATATCTCAGAGCCTCTCGCGATCTTCGTCGTCGTCGTCGTCGTCGTCGTCGTCGTCGCCGCCGCCGCTTCTGCAGAAGTAGCAAATGGCAATCGTAGCAAATGCGGCGAGGGACGCCCTGCCTTCGATTCCGAATGCACAAAGTGTGTGGTCTTGTTTCTCAGTCTATATTTGGTCGGTCTCGTCAGAGGTTGAATGTAACGAATGGGTGGGAAAGAGCAAGGGGCAGCGGCTGTGTAGAACGAAAACACAAATCCTCAGGGGTGTGAGCGTTTCGAGATGAGTCGCATACATGTAAATGTTAGTCGTCAGTGACCGTGTGGCCTAATGGATAAGACGTCGGACTTCGGATCTGAAGATTACATGTTCGAATGCTGTCACGCTCGTGTTTTTCCAGTTCTGAAAAAGAAACATACCGTTTTAATGTAGCAATTGAGCAGTACGAAACCGTCTGAATGTTGCTGTTGACCATTTTTTGCTTGGAGATGCTCTTGAGCTTGAAACACACACAACAAGACCGGTGTTAACTAGCGAAATGGTCGGCAGAGTGCCGACACCGCGAGTTTTGACTGGCACTTGCACATATAAAACAAGGTCGTAAAGTAACTCGTTCGGCTTTTGAGTCACATAAAGTATGTGTGTTAATTTTGACGCCACTAGCTCTGCATGTTGTCATGCAATTTCTTTACCTCTCAGAAATGATTATGACATAAAAGTAAGGACGTGACGAGTGTGACGTTAGGAAAACATTAGGCTGCATGGAGAGAAACTGTATGGGAACACGCCACCGAAACGAGTACTGTGTGACGTGCTACCCGGCAGGTATTTCCTGCGGTAGCCGCCTAGCTCAGTCGGTAGAGTGTCAGACTCTTAATCCCAGGGTCGTTGGTTCGAGCCAGACGCTGGGCGGAACGGAATTTTGTTCCGCTGCAGATGTAAATTACCGTTTTTCTGATTAACGATATTTAATGGAAATAGCAACTTTTAACTTTGCCTACGTCTCTGTCAGTCGCAAGGAATCTGTATTTGAAGGTGAAGGTGATTTTGTAGACATGTGTGAAAGACATGTTCTGAAATGCAAGTGTTGTTGTTTGGAGAGCACATCGGTTACGTGTCAGATGTGTAGCCAAGCAGTAATTTGTCGCCATAGCTGCAAATACTAGCCGGTAATATGAAGTGTTGTCAGCTAAAGTCTGATGATGCAGACGACCGTAAGGACGAAGTACCCAAGAGTACCGCTAGGCCGCGCCTCTTTAGCTCAGTGGTAGAGCACTGGTCTAATAAACCAGGGGTCGTAAGTTCCATCCTCACAGGAGAATGATGAATTTTGGAAATAAGTTGCGCGTCGTGGCCGTATAGCAAACAGTACCTGTGATGACGAACAATTAGCGACAGGCGTTTTTTTAAGAATTACTCTCAGATGCGATTAAGGCGAATGGCGCAGATAAAGCATTTGGTAAAGCGGTACAGCATAAGGTGGGACGAGGCAGTCTGAATTACATTTTATAGATGTATTTCTCACATATCTCAGAGCCTCTCGCGATCTTCGTCGTCGTCGTCGTCGTCGTCGTCGTCGCCGCCGCCGCCGCTTCTGCAGAAGTAGCAAATGGCAATCGTAGCAAATGCGGCGAGGGACGCCCTGCCTTCGATTCCGAATGCACAAAGTGTGTGGTCTTATTTCTCAGTCTATATTTGATCGGTCTCGTAAGAGGTTGAATGTAACGAATGGGTGGGAAAGAGCAAGGGGCAGCGGCTGTGTAGAACGAAAACACAAATCCTCAGGGGTGTGAGCGTTTCGAGATGAGTCGCATACATGTAAATGTTAGTCGTCAGTGACCGTGTGGCCTAATGGATAAGACGTCGGACTTCGGATCTGAAGATTACAGGTTCGAATGCTGTCACGCTCGTGTTTTTCCAGTTCTGAAAAAGAAACATACCGTTTTAATGTAGCAATTGAGCAGTACGAAACCGTCTGAATGTTGCTGTTGACCATTTTTTGCTTGGAGATGCTCTTGAGCTTGAAACACACACAACAAGACCGGTGTTAACTAGCGAAATGGTCGGCAGAGTGCCGACACCGCGAGTTTTGACTGGCACTTGCACATATAAAACAAGGTCGTAAAGTAACTCGTTCGGCTTTTGAGTCACATAAAGTATGTGTGTTAATTTTGACGCCACTAGCTCTGCATGTTGTCATGCAATTTCTTTACCTCTCAGAAATGATTATGACATAAAAGTAAGGACGTGACGAGTGTGACGTTAGGAAAACATTAGGCTGCATGGAGAGAAACTGTATGGGACCACGCCACCGAAACGAGTACTGTGTGACGTGCTACCCGGCAGGTATTCCCTGCGGTAGCCGGCTAGCTCAGTCGGTAGAGTGTCAGACTCTTAATCCCAGGGTCGTTGGTTCGAGCCAGACGCTGGGCGGAACGGAATTTTGTTCCGCTGCAGATGTAAATTACCGTTTTTCTGATTAACGATATTTAATGGAAATAGCAACTTTTAACTTTGCCTACGTCTCTGTCAGTCGCAAGGAATCTGTATTTGAAGGTGAAGGTGATTTTGTAGACATGTGTGAAAGACATGTTCTGAAATGCAAGTGTTGTTGTTTGGAGAGCACATCGGTTACGTGTCAGATGTGTAGCCAAGCAGTAATTTGTCGCCATAGCTGCAAATACTAGCCGGTAATATGAAGTGTTGTCAGCTAAAGTCTGATGATGCAGACGACTGTAAGGACGAAGTACCCAAGAGTACCGCTAGGCCGCGCCTCTTTAGCTCAGTGGTAGAGCACTGGTCTAATAAACCAGGGGTCGTAAGTTCCATCCTCACAGGAGAATGATGAATTTTGGAAATCAATTGTGCGTCGTGGCCGTATAGCAAACAGTACCTGTGATGACGAACAATTAGCGACAGGCGTTTTTTTAAGAATTACTCTCAGATGCGATTAAGGCGAATGGCGCAGATAGAGCATTTGGTAAAGCGGTACAGCATAAGGTGGGACGAGGCAGTCTGAATTACATTTTATAGATGTATTTCTTACATATCTCAGAGCCTCTCGCGATCTTCGTCGTCGTCGTCGTCGTCGTCGTCGTCGTCGCCGCCGCCGCTTCTGCAGAAGTAGCAAATGGCAATCGTAGCAAATGCGGCGAGGGACGCCCTGCCTTCGATTCCGAATGCACAAAGTGTGTGGTCTTGTTTCTCTGTCTATATTTGGTCGGTCTCGTCAGAGGTTGAATGTAACGAATGGGTGGGAAAGAGCAAGGGGCAGCGGCTGTGTAGAACGAAAACACAAATCCTCAGGGGTGTGAGCGTTACGAGACGAGTCGCATACATGTAAATGTTAGTCGTCAGTGACCGTGTGGAGTAATGGATAAGACGTCGGACTTCGGATCTGAAGATTACAGGTTCGAATGCTGTCACGCTCGTGTTTTTCCAGTTCTGAAAAAGAAACATACCGTTTTAATGTAGCAATTGAGCAGTACGAAACCGTCTGAATGTTGCTGTTGACCATTTTTTGCTTGGAGATGCTCTTGAGCTTGAAACACACACAACAAGACCGGTGTTAACTAGCGAAATGGTCGGCAGAGTGCCGACACCGCGAGTTTTGACTGGCACTTGCACATATAAAACAAGGTCGTAAAGTAACTCGTTCGGCTTTTGAGTCACATAAAGTATGTGTGTTAATTTTGACGCCACTAGCTCTGCATGTTGTCATGCAATTTCTTTACCTCTCAGAAATGATTATGACATAAACGTTAGGACGTGACGAGTGTGACGTTAGGAAAACATTAGGCTGCATTGAGAGAAACTGTATGGGACCACGCCACCGAAACGAGTACTGTGTGACGTGCTACCCGGCAGGTATTCCCTGCGGTAGCCGGCTAGCTCAGTCGGTAGAGTGTCAGACTCTTAATCCCAGGGTCGTTGGTTCGAGCCAGACGCTGGGCGGAACGGAATTTTGTTCCGCTGCAGATGTAAATTACCGTTTTTCTGATTAACGATATTTAATGGAAATAGCAACTTTTAACTTTGCCTACGTCTCTGTCAGTCGCAAGGAATCTGTATTTGAAGGTGAAGGTGATTTTGTAGACATGTGTGAAAGACATGTTCTGAAATGCAAGTGTTGTTGTTTGGAGAGCACATCGGTTACGTGTCAGATGTGTAGCCAAGCAGTAATTTGTCGCCATAGCTGCAAATACTAGCCGGTAATATGAAGTGTTGTCAGCTAAAGTCTGATGATGCAGACGACCGTAAGGACGAAGTACCCAACAGTACCGCTAGGCCGCGCCTCTTTAGCTCAGTGGTAGAGCACTGGTCTAATAAACCAGGGGTCGTAAGTTCCATCCTCACAGGAGAATGATGAATTTTGGAAATAAGTTGCGCGTCGTGGCCGTATAGCAAACAGTACCTGTGATGACGAACAATTAGCGACAGGCGTTTTTTTAAGAATTACTCTCAGATGCGATTAAGGCGAATGGCGCAGATAAAGCATTTGGTAAAGCGGTACAGCATAAGGTGGGACGAGGCAGTCTGAATTACATTTTATAGATGTATTTCTCACATATCTCAGAGCCACTCGCGATCTTCGTCGTCGTCGTCGTCGTCGTCGTCGTCGTCGCCGCCGCCGCTTCTGCAGAAGTAGCAAATGGCAATCGTAGCAAATGCGGCGAGGGACGCCCTGCCTTCGATTCCGAATGCACAAAGTGTGTGGTCTTATTTCTCAGTCTATATTTGATCGGTCTCGTAAGAGGTTGAATGTAACGAATGGGTGGGAAAGAGCAAGGGGCAGCGGCTGTGTAGAACGAAAACACAAATCCTCAGGGGTGTGAGCGTTTCGAGATGAGTCGCATACATGTAAATGTTAGTCGTCAGTGACCGTGTGGAGTAATGATTAAGACGTCGGACTTCGGATCTGAAGATTACAGGTTCGAATGCTGTCACGCTCGTGTTTTTCCAGTTCTGAAAAAGAAACATACCGTTTTAATGTAGCAATTGAGCAGTACGAAACCGTCTGAATGTTGCTGTTGACCATTTTTTGCTTGGAGATGCTCTTGAGCTTGAAACACACACAACAAGACCGGTGTTAACTAGCGAAATGGTCGGCAGAGTGCCGACACCGCGAGTTTTGACTGGCACTTGCACATATAAAACAAGGTCGTAAAGTAACTCGTTCGGCTTTTGAGTTACATAAAGTATGTGTGTTAATTTTGACGCCACTAGTTCTGCATGTTGTCATGCAATTTCTTTACCTCTCAGAAATGATTATGACATAAAAGTTAGGACGTGACGAGTGTGACGTTAGGAAAACATTAGGCTGCATGGAGAGAAACTGTATGGGACCACGCCACCGAAACGAGTACTGTGTGACGTGCTACCCGGCAGGTATTCCCTGCGGTAGCCGGCTAGCTCAGTCGGTAGAGTGTCAGACTCTTAATCCCAGGGTCGTTGGTTCGAGCCAGACGCTGGGCGGAACGGAATTTTGTTCCGCTGCAGATGTAAATTACCGTTTTTCTGATTAACGATATTTAATGGAAATAGCAACTTTTAACTTTGCCTACGTCTCTGTCAGTCGCAAGGAATCTGTATTTGAAGGTGAAGGTGATTTTGTAGACATGTGTGAAAGACATGTTCTGAAATGCAAGTGTTGTTGTTTGGAGAGCACATCGGTTACGTGTCAGATGTGTAGCCAAGCAGTAATTTGTCGCCATAGCTGCAAATACTAGCCGGTAATATGAAGTGTTGTCAGCTAAAGTCTGATGATGCAGACGACCGTAAGGACGAAGTACCCAAGAGTACCGCTAGGCCGCGCCTCTTTAGCTCAGTGGTAGAGCACTGGTCTAATAAACCAGGGGTCGTAAGTTCCATCCTCACAGGAGAATGATGAATTTTGGAAATCAGTTGCGCGTCGTGGCCGTATAGCAAACAGTACCTGTGATGACGAACAATTAGCGACAGGCGTTTTTTTAAGAATTACTCTCAGATGCGATTAAGGCGAATGGCGCAGATAAAGCATTTGGTAAAGCGGTACAGCATAAGGTGGGACGAGGCAGTCTGAATTACATTTTATAGATGTATTTCTCACATATCTCAGAGCCTCTCGCGATCTTCGTCGTCGTCGTCGTCGTCGTCGTCGTCGCCGCCGCCGCCGCTTCTGCAGAAGTAGCAAATGGCAATCGTAGCAAATGCGGCGAGGGACGCCCTGCCTTCGATTCCGAATGCACAAAGTGTGTGGTCTTGTTTCTCAGTCTATATTTGGTCGGTCTCGTCAGAGGTTGAATGTAACGAATGGGTGGGAAAGAGCAAGGGGCAGCGGCTGTGTAGAACGAAAACACAAATCCTCAGGGGTGTGAGCGTTTCGAGATGAGTCGCATACATGTAAATGTTAGTCGTCAGTGACCGTGTGGCCTAATGGATAAGACGTCGGACTTCGGATCTGAAGATTACAGGTTCGAATGCTGTCACGCTCGTGTTTTTCCAGTTCTGAAAAAGAAACATACCGTTTTAATGTAGCAATTGAGCAGTACGAAACCGTCTGAATGTTGCTGTTGACCATTTTTTGCTTGGAGATGCTCTTGAGCTTGAAACACACACAACAAGACCGGTGTTAACTAGCGAAATGGTCGGCAGAGTGCCGACACCGCGAGTTTTGACTGGCACTTGTACATATAAAACAAGGTCGTAAAGTAACTCGTTCGGCTTTTGAGTCACATAAAGTATGTGTGTTAATTTTGACGCCACTAGCTCTGCATGTTGTCATGCAATTTCTTTACCTCTCAGAAATGATTATGACATAAAAGTAAGGACGTGACGAGTGTGACGTTAGGAAAACATTAGGCTGCATGGAGAGAGACTGTATGGGACCACGCCACCGAAACGAGTACTGTGTGACGTGCTACCCGGCAGGTATTCCCTGCGGTAGCCGGCTAGCTCAGTCGGTAGAGTGTCAGACTCTTAATCCCAGGGTCGTTGGTTCGAGCCAGACGCTGGGCGGAACGGAATTTTGTTCCGCTGCAGATGTAAATTACCGTTTTTCTGATTAACGATATTTAATGGAAATAGCAACTTTTAACTTTGCCTACGTCTCTGTCAGTCGCAAGGAATCTGTATTTGAAGGTGAAGGTGATTTTGTAGACATGTTCTGAAATGCAAGTGTTGTTGTTTGGAGAGCACATCGGTTACGTGTCAGATGTGTAGCCAAGCAGTAATTTGTCGCCATAGCTGCAAATACTAGCCGGTAACATGAAGTGTTGTCAGCTAAAGTCTGATGATGCAGACGACCGTAAGGACGAAGTACCCAACAGTACCGCTAGGCCGCGCCTCTTTAGCTCAGTGGTAGAGCACTGGTCTAATAAACCAGGGGTCGTAAGTTCCATCCTCACAGGAGAATGATGAATTTTGGAAATAAGTTGCGCGTCGTGGCCGTATAGCAAACAGTACCTGTGATGACGAACAATTAGCGACAGGCGTTTTTTTAAGAATTACTCTCAGATGCGATTAAGGCGAATGGCGCAGATAAAGCATTTGGTAAAGCGGTACAGCATAAGGTGGGACGAGGCAGTCTGAATTACATTTTATAGATGTATTTCTCACATATCTCAGAGCCTCTCGCGATCTTCGTCGTCGTCGTCGTCGTCGTCGTCGTCGTCGTCGCAGCCGCCGCCGCTTCTGCAGAAGTAGCAAATGGCAATCGTAGCAAATGCGGCGAGGGACGCCCTGCCTTCGATTCCGAATGCACAAAGTGTGTGGTCTTGTTTCTCTGTCTATATTTGGTCGGTCTCGTCAGAGGTTGAATGTAACGAATGCGTGGGAAAGAGCAAGGGGCTGCGGCTGTGTAGAACGAAAACACAAATCCTCAGGGGTGTGAGCGTTTCGAGATGAGTCGCATAGATATATATGTTGGTCGTCAGTGACCATGTGGCCTAATGGATAAGACGTCGGACATCGGATCTGAAGATTACAGGTTCGAATGCTGTCACGCTTGTGTTTTTCCAGTTCTGAAAAAGAAACATATCGTTTTAATGTAGCAATTGAGCAGTACGAAACCGTCTGAATGTTGCTGTTGACCATTTTTTGCTTGGAGATGCTCTTGAGCTTGAAACACACGCAACAACACCGGTGTTAACTAGCGAAATGGTCGGCAGAGTGCCGACACCGCAAGTTTTGACTGGCACTTGCACATATAAAACAAGGTCGTAAAGTAACTCGTTCGGCTTTTGAGTCACATAAAGTATGTGTGTTAATTTTGACGCCACTAGCTCTGCATGTTGTCATGCAATTTCTTTACCTCTCAGAAATGATTATGACATAAAAGTAAGGACGTGACGAGTGTGACGTTAGGAAAACATTAGGCTGCATGGAGAGAAACTGTATGGGACCACGCCACCGAAACGAGTACTGTGTGACGTGCTGCTACCCGGCAGGTATTCCCTGCGGTAGCCGGCTAGCTCAGTCGTTAGAGTGTCAGACTCTTAATCCCAGGGTCGTTGGTTCGAGCCAGACGCTGGGCGGAACGGAATTTTGTTCCGCTGCAGATGTAAATTACCGTTTTTCTGATTAACGATATTTAATGGAAATAGCAACTTTTAACTTTGCCTACGTCTCTGTCAGTCGCAAGCAATCTGTATTTGAAGGTGAAGGTGATTTTGTAGACATGTGTGAAAGACATGTTCTGAAATGCAAGTGTTGTTGTTTGGAGAGCACATCGGTTACGTGTCAGATGTGTAGCCAAGCAGTAATTTGTCGCCATAGCTGCAAATACTAGCCGGTAATATGAAGTGTTGTCAGCTAAAGTCTGATGATGCAGACGACCGTAAGGACGAAGTACCCAAGAGTACCGCTAGGCCGCGCCTCTTTAGCTCAGTGGTAGAGCACGGGTCTAATAAACCAGGGATCGTAAGTTCCATCCTCACACGAGAATGATGAATTTTGGAAATCAGTTGCGCGTCGTGGCCGTATAGCAAACAGTACCTGTGATGACGAACAATTAGCGACAGGCGTTTTTTTTAAGAATTACTCTCAGATGCGATTAAGGCGAATGGCGCAGATAAAGCATTTGGTAAAGCGGTACAGCATAAGGTGGGACGAGGCAGTCTGAATTACATTTTATAGATGTATTTCTCACATATCTCAGAGCCTCTCGCGATCGTCGTCGTCGTCGTCGTCGTCGTCGTCGTCGTCGTCGTCGCCGCCGCCGCTTCTGCAGAAGTAGCAAATGGCAATCGTAGCAAATGCGGCGAGGGACGCCCTGCCTTCGATTCCGAATGCACAAAGTGTGTGGTCTTGTTTCTCAGTCTATATTATGTCGGTCTCGTCAGAGGTTGAATGTAACGAATGGGTGGGAAAGAGCAAGGGGCAGCGGCTGTGTAGAACGAAAACACAAATCCTCAGGGGTGTGAGCGTTTCGAGATGAGTCGCATACATGTAAATGTTAGTCGTCAGTGACCGTGTGGCCTAATGGATAAGACGTCGGACTTCGGATCTGAAGATTACAGGTTCGAATGCTGTCACGCTCGTGTTTTTCCAGTTCTGAAAAAGAAACATACCGTTTTAATGTAGCAATTGAGCAGTACGAAACCGTCTGAATGTTGCTGTTGACCATTTTTTGCTTGGAGATGCTCTTGAGCTTGAAACACACACAACAAGACCGGTGTTAACTAGCGAAATGGTCGGCAGAGTGCCGACACCGCGAGTTTTGACTGGCACTTGCACATATAAAACAAGGTCGTAAAGTAACTCGTTCGGCTTTTGAGTCACATAAAGTATGTGTGTTAATTTTGACGCCACTAGCTCTGCATGTTGTCATGCAATTTCTTTACCTCTCAGAAATGATTATGACATAAAAGTAAGGACGTGACGAGTGTGACGTTAGGAAAACATTAGGCTGCATGGAGAGAAACTGTATGGGAACACGCCACCGAAACGAGTACTGTGTGACGTGCTACCCGGCAGGTATTTCCTGCGGTAGCCGCCTAGCTCAGTCGGTAGAGTGTCAGACTCTTAATCCCAGGGTCGTTGGTTCGAGCCAGACGCTGGGCGGAACGGAATTTTGTTCCGCTGCAGATGTAAATTACCGTTTTTCTGATTAACGATATTTAATGGAAATAGCAACTTTTAACTTTGCCTACGTCTCTGTCAGTCGCAAGGAATCTGTATTTGAAGGTGAAGGTGATTTTGTAGACATGTGTGAAAGACATGTTCTGAAATGCAAGTGTTGTTGTTTGGAGAGCACATCGGTTACGTGTCAGATGTGTAGCCAAGCAGTAATTTGTCGCCATAGCTGCAAATACTAGCCGGTAATATGAAGTGTTGTCAGCTAAAGTCTGATGATGCAGACGACCGTAAGGACGAAGTACCCAAGAGTACCGCTAGGCCGCGCCTCTTTAGCTCAGTGGTAGAGCTCTGGTCTAATAAACCAGGGGTCGTAAGTTCCATCCTCACAGGAGAATGATGAATTTTGGAAATAAGTTGCGCGTCGTGGCCGTATAGCAAACAGTACCTGTGATGACGAACAATTAGCGACAGGCGTTTTTTTAAGAATTACTCTCAGATGCGATTAAGGCGAATGGCGCAGATAAAGCATTTGGTAAAGCGGTACAGCATAAGGTGGGACGAGGCAGTCTGAATTACATTTTATAGATGTATTTCTCACATATCTCAGAGCCTCTCGCGATCTTCGTCGTCGTCGTCGTCGTCGTCGTCGCCGCCGCCGCCGCTTCTGCAGAAGTAGCAAATGGCAATCGTAGCAAATGCGGCGAGGGACGCCCTGCCTTCGATTCCGAATGCACAAAGTGTGTGGTCTTATTTCTCAGTCTATATTTGATCGGTCTCGTAAGAGGTTGAATGTAACGAATGGGTGGGAAAGAGCAAGGGGCAGCGGCTGTGTAGAACGAAAACACAAATCCTCAGGGGTGTGAGCGTTTCGAGATGAGTCGCATACATGTAAATGTTAGTCGTCAGTGACCGTGTGGCCTAATGGATAAGACGTCGGACTTCGGATCTGAAGATTACAGGTTCGAATGCTGTCACGCTCGTGTTTTTCCAGTTCTGAAAAAGAAACATACCGTTTTAATGTAGCAATTGAGCAGTACGAAACCGTCTGAATGTTGCTGTTGACCATTTTTTGCTTGGAGATGCTCTTGAGCTTGAAACACACACAACAAGACCGGTGTTAACTAGCGAAATGGTCGGCAGAGTGCCGACACCGCGAGTTTTGACTGGCACTTGCACATATAAAACAAGGTCGTAAAGTAACTCGTTCGGCTTTTGAGTCACATAAAGTATGTGTGTTAATTTTGACGCCACTAGCTCTGCATGTTGTCATGCAATTTCTTTACCTCTCAGAAATGATTATGACATAAAAGTAAGGACGTGACGAGTGTGACGTTAGGAAAACATTAGGCTGCATGGAGAGAAACTGTATGGGACCACGCCACCGAAACGAGTACTGTGTGACGTGCTACCCGGCAGGTATTCCCTGCGGTAGCCGGCTAGCTCAGTCGGTAGAGTGTCAGACTCTTAATCCCAGGGTCGTTGGTTCGAGCCAGACGCTGGGCGGAACGGAATTTTGTTCCGCTGCAGATGTAAATTACCGTTTTTCTGATTAACGATATTTAATGGAAATAGCAACTTTTAACTTTGCCTACGTCTCTGTCAGTCGCAAGGAATCTGTATTTGAAGGTGAAGGTGATTTTGTAGACATGTGAGAAAGACATGTTCTGAAATGCAAGTGTTGTTGTTTGGAGAGCACATCGGTTACGTGTCAGATGTGTAGCCAAGCAGTAATTTGTCGCCATAGCTGCAAATACTAGCCGGTAATATGAAGTGTTGTCAGCTAAAGTCTGATGATGCAGACGACTGTAAGGACGAAGTACCCAAGAGTACCGCTAGGCCGCGCCTCTTTAGCTCAGTGGTAGAGCACTGGTCTAATAAACCAGGGGTCGTAAGTTCCATCCTCACAGGAGAATGATGAATTTTGGAAATCAATTGTGCGTCGTGGCCGTATAGCAAACAGTACCTGTGATGACGAACAATTAGCGACAGGCGTTTTTTTAAGAATTACTCTCAGATGCGATTAAGGCGAATGGCGCAGATAGAGCATTTTTTTTTTTTTTTTTTTTTTTTTTTTTTTTTTTTTTTTTTAAAAAAAACTTTATTAATAATACAACAACATTAATTTAATTATACAACATCTTAATATATAACTAAGTATGATACAAAAAGTCAAATACAAGAAACTATTCCCATACTATTAACCCACCACCTCAAATAATTAGTGGGTCCTTATTACAAACTACTAATTGGCAGTGTATTACTTGTGTGGCACTAACTACGGGCATGATTAATAATAAGTTACTTGTTAGACTACCTTACATGACTATTCTAGTGTGATCTGCAGTGTTACAGTATGTGCCAGAAGTTATGCATACAAACCTACTGTTATTTAGCCTGCCCACCGAGCTAACCCCAGTGGGCGTGCCCCTGGCACTGGGCTGGCTACGACTTTAACTTCACTGCAGTCCCTACCTGTTAGTATGTTAGTATTTCTAATTCTTACTTAAAACTACTTTCTACTCAAAAAATAGTTGTGCGATAATTCCAATTCCGGGTAGTGCACCTGCCATCCTTGTCCGAAGACGCGGCGGATTCCAGCCATGAAATGGCTGGCCAGATCCGCGCCTGGCGGTAGTGCAGGTGCAACTCGGTCAAGTTCGGTTTGGTACTTGATTAGTTCCTTGCCCTAATAAAGTCCCTCATGACTTTCATTGAGATCTCATTTGCCAGACTGTTGAGGACTCTGAAAGTGTCGGCACGCCGCAGCAAGGTATATGTATCTTGGCTAGGAAGTTGCGCTCTAAGTTCACTTGCCACTCCATCATACAACGTGCAGTTGTAGATGACGTGTTCGGGAGTTCCTTCCGGAGCACCACAGTCACACGCTGGTGTCGCCTGTTTACCAAATCGGCAAAGGTATGCCGGATATGGCCCATGTCCCGTCAGGAAGTGCAGCAGACCCCTACTTGGCTGAAAGTATCCCATTTTTAATCTTTCTGCAACATCTGGAAGTAGCTCAAAAACTCGTCTCCCAGTTCCTTCCCCTTCCCACTGACTCTGCCATAGTTCCTCCCCCCTTCTCTTGATTGCGTATTTGTCCCCTACTTGCACACCCATGATTTCCCTAGTCTTTTCAACTTTCCCCTTTGTTACCCAATACCACGCTGCCTGCTCCCTAATTTTTATATCAAGGGGACATAATCCCATAATAACTAGCAACGCCCCCCCAGGAGTAGTTCTGTATGCCCCAGCAGATCTTAGTAGCATACTTCGCTGCACCCTCCTCACGGCCATGGCAGGCGCCACCCTCGTGAGCCTGTGTGCCCAGACCCCGCTGGCATACCCTACTAAGGAAGTCAGAATACTATTATGATATAATTTTATTAGGTGGGGGGGTAAGTGAAATCTTTTATGCCCTATGTTTATTAAGTTATTAAGGATTTCTATCGCGCGCTGGGCAATCATTTCTATGTGCGTCGCGTAATTCCATTTTTCGTCTATTATTACTCCAAGATACCTAGCTTCGCGTCGCCGGAGAACTGGGGCTCCCGCAATCCTGACAGTTGGATTTCTTATCAGACTGCCTTTTAGTAGAAGATATGTTGATTTGTGTGGTGCAATTCTCATTTTTGCCTCTCGGCACCATTCCTGGAGAATTTGCATTGACCTTTCCACTTTTGGCTCTAAGTCTTCACGGCTACGGCCACCTACCAGCAGGAGGAGGTCGTCAGCGTAGGCTATCACGTCTAGCACATCTCTACATTGTTGTAACCTGACTAACAGGGGCTCTATGTTTACGTCCCAAAAGAGTGGCCCCAGGACCGATCCCTGGGGGCACCCCTTCGTACAGGTCTTACTTACTCTCTCGCTAGGCGATGATAGCCAGACCTCCCTGTCCATGCAATAGCTCCTCAGACAGCCATACAGGGGCCCTGGACACTCCATCTCACGCAAACGTGAGAAGAGCGAGGGCCACCAGAGGTTGTCAAAGGCGCCACTGATGTCCACCATGATGCCTACGACATACTTGTGCGTGGATGAGCCACAGACCTCAGCCGCCAGGGCGATTGCGTCAGACGCTGATCGCCCCGGCCTAAAGCCGAACTGCCTGTCACTCATTCCACGCAGCATCCTATGTGCGGTCAGTCTGTCCGCCAGCAGCCTCTCCAGCAGCTTCCCCATGGTGTCTAACAGGCATATAGGTCTATAGGATTTGGGATCCATAGGGTCCTTGTCCTTTCCTTTTTGTATGATTACTACATTTGCAGTCTTCCATACTCTCGGAAATTTCCCAGCTGTGAGACACTCATTGAAGAGCCGCGTTAGAGGAGCCACCAGCTGTGGGGCGAGGAACTGTACCACCTCTGCTACAATGCCGTCCGGTCCTGGCGCCTTCCCCTTCTTTAATGATTTGATATGTGCTGCAACTTCTGCTTCAGAGAAAGGGTACACTCTAGTATTATTGGTATATTCTAGAGAATCCTCCCTGCGGATTTGCCTTTGAGAGCCATCATCATCATGTTCATCATCGTCCGGTAGCAGAGTGCGCAGGAGAACTTCAGCAGTTTCCTTCCACGACTCTGTCACTCGGTCTCCATCTCGGATGGTCGAGAGAACCGCGGGGGATTTAACCTTTTCCCTTACGAGTTTGTAGGGTATTCCCCAGGGATCGGTATCGAGCTGATTTAGCACATACTTCTCCCAACTCCTTGTTCTTACTTCCTTTAATTCCCTTTGAAAATTTTCTTTCTCATCTCTGTAGCGCTGCAGCCAGTATTGCTTCTCTTGCCAGACGGCACTTCGCTGGTAGTACCTCCTCGCCCGTCTAACAGACCGACGCATACCTTCCAGTTCGGCAGTCCATGGTGATGGTGAGGCCGCCACGGCCCTCCTCCTGGTTGGCACGGCGACCTTTACCGCCCTAACGATGGAGCCTACCAGTTCTTCGGCGTACCTGTCGACATCCAGGCCACCCTCAGGCAACGGAGGAACGTCACACTCCTGAGCCAGGCATTCCCAATTTGTCTTGTGATAGTTATATTGAATCTCCCACCCCAGGTCCCAGCGGCACTCTTCATCTCCTATGCAAAAAGTAATCAGGTTGTGATCGCTTGTGGTAGCGTGCTCTATCACATTCCAGCTGTGGATAAGGTTTATAGCATTCGGTGACGCTAACGTCACATCGATGTTGGTGCCTTGTCCCCCTCCTCCTGCATAGGTGGGGGGGTTCCCTGCTTTATTTACTACCACCAGCTGTGACGCCATTATTGCTTCCTCTGCCCTTTCACCATTTTCGTCCCTAGTGCCGCTGTGCCATAGGGGGGATTTCGCGTTCATGTCTGCTGTGATTATTACCTTACGCCCACGTAACGCCATCATTACCCTGGAGAGATGTTCTATGAAATGTTCGAAATTTCCCCCGTACTGAAAGTACATATTGACAATATATAATATCCCAGCGGGTGACTGCAACTCGATGACGTTACAGTGGCAATCAGAGAGTTGCGCTATTTTTGTGGCTCTGAGGGCCTTATTTGTTATTACTATTAACGCCCTTGGCTCCTCTCCTGTAAAGATGGTTTGCCATGTTTTCGACATGAATGATATTTGCCCGGCCCAGTAGTATGGCTCCTGTAGACAGAGTACATCTAGTCTCCTCTCCTCCACTACTTTTCGGAGTTCCTGCATGACCAACCGACTATTATGAGTGTTTAGCTGCCCTACCGTGATTGAATTTAGGGTTGTCATTAAGGAAAATAAGTGTGAAAGTAACATTCAGGCCATGATTTGTTAAAGTCGAATGCTACTCTACCATTAGCTAGGACAGCCTGTGCATAAATTTCGTCCAGCTTGAATTCTTCACCTCTTCTCTCAAATACTTTCTTCACCAGGTCACGCAGGGCTCCGAAATCAGTGGGAAGATTCACTGACTTCAGCTGTATTCTATCTACAGCCTCCATCGCCGTGAAGGTGACCATTCTGCCATGTTCATGACCTACGCGTACGACGTGCCTCAAAGCTGTAGTGAGGATCGCTGGTTGCTCCAGACGCGATAGCTGCATCGCGAACTCCAAGTTGGGATAGATCCGTCTTGGGTCCGCTCCTACAGCCGGTTTATCGTCTTGCAGCTGTGCCATACTTGTGCTCGTAGTGGTGCTTGTGACTGTGCTGTCTTGCAGGGTAAAAGTTGGAAGACTCCCTGGGACAGGAGCAGAGCTGTTCCTTCTGGGTAAAGATTGAGGCTGTGAGCCTGGGTTAACTGCTATTCCGTCATGCTCCTCATTTTCTTCTTCAGGTTCTGTTTGGATACAAAGATCAACCATTTTTACTTCCTGTGTCCCTTTTAATTCAAGCTTTGAGACGAAAGTTTCAGCTTCAGGGTTTAATTTTGAGTGAGGAGCTGGAGATGTTGAGGGTGGAGACTCACTAGCAGCCCAGAAGTCGTCTACAATTACCTCAATTTCTTTTATTTCGTGCATTATTTCTCTTATCTCTTCGAATCTCGGATCAGAGTCAGTTTGTGTACTGAAGTCAATCATCGTTGCTTTTCGTTCCTGCATTTGTTTTAGAGACTTCAAAAATTTATTAAACCTTTCTGCCCTTCCAGCGTCCCTTTTTCTTTTGCTGGGAGACTTCCTTTTGATGTTCGTCCTTCTTATGTTGCCAGCATCAGCCATAGTCAATTCGGGATATGAGTCTCTGCTCTAGCAGTTTGTAGGTCGGGCAGTTTCTTCCTGCCATACCACAGGTTTTCTTTCCTCTCCGTGTGCAGGGAATGCACACCACGGACTTCTTACATTCCTTCCTCATATGTTCCTCCTCTCCGCATCTGGAGCAAGCAGGTTTCCTACTACAGTATTTGTGTATGTGATCAATATCCCCACAGTTCTGACACCGGGGGACAACAAGGTAGTCCTTGACATTAACAGAGTGAAAACCTATGTATACCCTGCCCATAGCTGTCAATTTCCTCCATAGGGATCCTGTGACTTCTGCTACGTGGTGGACTGTATCTTTATCCTTAGGCCCAGTTTTAAACCTAAGTTTAAAGTCTTTTAGGAAAGTTTCCATGTTGCTTTCTGAGTCCAAGTTTTGTTCATAGATCGTCTTACACAGGTCCTCGTCCGTTATGGACTTTGGCACATCATAGAGAATGACCAAGGGGTTCTTCTTACGGGGGGGTTCACATTTGACTGCCTTACATAGCTGTTGATTCGCCAAGAGCTTGTTCTTGTCCTCCTCAGTGGCAACGTCGACAATCACTACATTCTTTGTAGCCTTAATCCTGTTAATTTTAATTTTGTCCTTAACTGGGTTGACTGAAGTCGCGAAGACTTCTTGGACCTTCTTTATGTTCTGGCCAGGCATTGGTCTCAAAAAGACCGCAGTTTCCGGCCGCTTGGACACTTTGACAATAGTTTCTCTAGTTGTGGGAGCCTTGGGTGCAGCTTGCGCCGCGACCCCGGCCCATGTCCTAGCAGGCTGTTTCCGGAGCCTTTCATTCTCTCTTTCGAGCTCCTCTAGTCGTCCTTCGAGTTTGGCGTTGGCTATTGCCCATGCCGCCAACTCGTTTTTCAATGCCTGTACCGCGGTTTGACTGATTTTACCGTTCTTTACGTTATGGTCCAGGAACTGGCTTAATCTGAGATGCCTTTCCATGCTGCATTCTACCATCGCCTGACCCAGGCCTTCCTGTGGCGAGGGATCAGCTAGCGTCGAAAGCCTCGCAGGCGCACTCAAATCGCTTGTCTCGTTTGTAGCCATCATTATTTGACAAGCGAACAGATAGAGCATTTGGTAAAGCGGTACAGCATAAGGTGGGACGAGGCAGTCTGAATTACATTTTATAGATGTATTTCTTACATATCTCAGAGCCTCTCGCGATCTTCGTCGTCGTCGTCGTCGTCGTCGTCGTCGTCGCCGCCGCCGCTTCTGCAGAAGTAGCAAATGGCAATCGTAGCAAATGCGGCGAGGGACGCCCTGCCTTCGATTCCGAATGCACAAAGTGTGTGGTCTTGTTTCTCTGTCTATATTTGGTCGGTCTCGTCAGAGGTTGAATGTAACGAATGGGTGGGAACGAGCAAGGGGCAGCGGCTGTGTAGAACGAAAACACAAATCCTCAGGGGTGTGAGCGTTACGAGACGAGTCGCATACATGTAAATGTTAGTCGTCAGTGACCGTGTGGAGTAATGGATAAGACGTCGGACTTCGGATCTGAAGATTACAGGTTCGAATGCTGTCACGCTCGTGTTTTTCCAGTTCTGAAAAAGAAACATACCGTTTTAATGTAGCAATTGAGCAGTACGAAACCGTCTGAATGTTGCTGTTGACCATTTTTTGCTTGGAGATGCTCTTGAGCTTGAAACACACACAACAAGACCGGTGTTAACTAGCGAAATGGTCGGCAGAGTGCCGACACCGCGAGTTTTGACTGGCACTTGCACATATAAAACAAGGTCGTAAAGTAACTCGTTCGGCTTTTGAGTCACATAAAGTATGTGTGTTAATTTTGACGCCACTAGCTCTGCATGTTGTCATGCAATTTCTTTACCTCTCAGAAATGATTATGACATAAACGTTAGGACGTGACGAGTGTGACGTTAGGAAAACATTAGGCTGCATTGAGAGAAACTGTATGGGACCACGCCACCGAAACGAGTACTGTGTGACGTGCTACCTGGCAGGTATTCCCTGCGGTAGCCGGCTAGCTCAGTCGGTAGAGTGTCAGACTCTTAATCCCAGGGTCGTTGGTTCGAGCCAGACGCTGGGCGGAACGGAATTTTGTTCCGCTGCAGATGTAAATTACCGTTTTTCTGATTAACGATATTTAATGGAAATAGCAACTTTTAACTTTGCCTACGTCTCTGTCAGTCGCAAGGAATCTGTATTTGAAGGTGAAGGTGATTTTGTAGACATGTGTGAAAGACATGTTCTGAAAATGCAAGTGTTGTTGTTTGGAGAGCACATCGGTTACGTGTCAGATGTGTAGCCAAGCAGTAATTTGTCGCCATAGCTGCAAATACTAGCCGGTAATATGAAGTGTTGTCAGCTAAAGTCTGATGATGCAGACGACCGTAAGGACGAAGTACCCAACAGTACCGCTAGGCCGCGCCTCTTTAGCTCAGTGGTAGAGCACTGGTCTAATAAACCAGGGGTCGTAAGTTCCATCCTCACAGGAGAAAGATGAATTTTGGAAATCAGTTGCGCGTCGTGGCCGTATAGCAAACAGTACCTGTGATGACGAACAATTAGCGACAGGCGTTTTTTTAAGAATTACTCTCAGATGCGATTAAGGCGAATGGCGCAGATAAAGCATTTGGTAAAGCGGTACAGCATAAGGTGGGACGAGGCAGTCTGAATTACATTTTATAGATGTATTTCTCACATATCTCAGAGCCTCTCGCGATCTTCGTCGTCGTCGTCGTCGTCGTCGTCGTCGTCGCCGCCGCCGCTTCTGCAGAAGTAGCAAATGGCAATCGTAGCAAATGCGGCGAGGGACGCCCTGCCTTCGATTCCGAATGCACAAAGTGTGTGGTCTTATTTCTCAGTCTATATTTGATCGGTCTCGTAAGAGGTTGAATGTAACGAATGGGTGGGAAAGAGCAAGGGGCAGCGGCTGTGTAGAACGAAAACACAAATCCTCAGGGGTGTGAGCGTTTCGAGATGAGTCGCATACATGTAAATGTTAGTCGTCAGTGACCGTGTGGAGTAATGATTAAGACGTCGGACTTCGGATCTGAAGATTACAGGTTCGAATGCTGTCACGCTCGTGTTTTTCCAGTTCTGAAAAAGAAACATACCGTTTTAATGTAGCAATTGAGCAGTACGAAACCGTCTGAATGTTGCTGTTGACCATTTTTTGCTTGGAGATGCTCTTGAGCTTGAAACACACACAACAAGACCGGTGTTAACTAGCGAAATGGTCGGCAGAGTGCCGACACCGCGAGTTTTGACTGGCACTTGCACATATAAAACAAGGTCGTAAAGTAACTCGTTCGGCTTTTGAGTTACATAAAGTATTTGTGTTAATTTTGACGCCACTAGTTCTGCATGTTGTCATGCAATTTCTTTACCTCTCAGAAATGATTATGACATAAAAGTAAGGACGTGACGAGTGTGACGTTAGGAAAACATTAGGCTGCATGGAGAGAAACTGTATGGGACCACGCCACCGAAACGAGTACTGTGTGACGTGCTACCCGGCAGGTATTCCCTGCGGTAGCCGGCTAGCTCAGTCGGTAGAGTGTCAGACTCTTAATCCCAGGGTCGTTGGTTCGAGCCAGACGCTGGGCGGAACGGAATTTTGTTCCGCTGCAGATGTAAATTACCGTTTTTCTGATTAACGATATTTAATGGAAATAGCAACTTTTAACTTTGCCTACGTCTCTGTCAGTCGCAAGGAATCTGTATTTGAAGGTGAAGGTGATTTTGTAGACATGTGTGAAAGACATGTTCTGAAATGCAAGTGTTGTTGTTTGGAGAGCACATCGGTTACGTGTCAGATGTGTAGCCAAGCAGTAATTTGTCGCCATAGCTGCAAATACTAGCCGGTAATATGAAGTGTTGTCAGCTAAAGTCTGATGATGCAGACGACCGTAAGGACGAAGTACCCAAGAGTACCGCTAGGCCGCGCCTCTTTAGCTCAGTGGTAGAGCACTGGTCTAATAAACCAGGGGTCGTAAGTTCCATCCTCACAGGAGAATGATGAATTTTGGAAATCAGTTGCGCGTCGTGGCCGTATAGCAAATAGTACCTGTGATGACGAACAATTAGCGACAGGCGTTTTTTTAAGAATTACTCTCAGATGCGATTAAGGCGAATGGCGCAGATAAAGCATTTGGTAAAGCGGTACAGCATAAGGTGGGACGAGGCAGTCTGAATTACATTTTATAGATGTATTTCTCACATATCTCAGAGCCTCTCGCGATCTCCGTCGTCGTCGTCGTCGTCGTCGTCGTCGTCGCCGCCGCCGCCGCTTCTGCAGAAGTAGCAAATGGCAATCGTAGCAAATGCGGCGAGGGACGCCCTGCCTTCGATTCCGAATGCACAAAGTGTGTGGTCTTGTTTCTCAGTCTATATTTGGTCGGTCTCGTCAGAGGTTGAATGTAACGAATGGGTGGGAAAGAGCAAGGGGCAGCGGCTGTGTAGAACGAAAACACAAATCCTCAGGGGTGTGAGCGTTTCGAGATGAGTCGCATACATGTAAATGTTAGTCGTCAGTGACCGTGTGGCCTAATGGATAAGACGTCGGACTTCGGATCTGAAGATTACAGGTTCGAATGCTGTCACGCTCGTGTTTTTCCAGTTCTGAAAAAGAAACATACCGTTTTAATGTAGCAATTGAGCAGTACGAAACCGTCTGAATGTTGCTGTTGACCATTTTTTGCTTGGAGATGCTCTTGAGCTTGAAACACACACAACAAGACCGGTGTTAACTAGCGAAATGGTCGGCAGAGTGCCGACACCGCGAGTTTTGACTGGCACTTGTACATATAAAACAAGGTCGTAAAGTAACTCGTTCGGCTTTTGAGTCACATAAAGTATGTGTGTTAATTTTGACGCCACTAGCTCTGCATGTTGTCATGCAATTTCTTTACCTCTCAGAAATGATTATGACATAAAAGTAAGGACGTGACGAGTGTGACGTTAGGAAAACATTAGGCTGCATGGAGAGAGACTGTATGGGACCACGCCACCGAAACGAGTACTGTGTGACGTGCTACCCGGCAGGTATTCCCTGCGGTAGCCGGCTAGCTCAGTCGGTAGAGTGTCAGACTCTTAATCCCAGGGTCGTTGGTTCGAGCCAGACGCTGGGCGGAACGGAATTTTGTTCCGCTGCAGATGTAAATTACCGTTTTTCTGATTAACGATATTTAATGGAAATAGCAACTTTTAACTTTGCCTACGTCTCTGTCAGTCGCAAGGAATCTGTATTTGAAGGTGAAGGTGATTTTGTAGACATGTGTGAAAGACATGTTCTGAAATGCAAGTGTTGTTGTTTGGAGAGCACATCGGTTACGTGTCAGATGTGTAGCCAAGCAGTAATTTGTCGCCATAGCTGCAAATACTAGCCGGTAACATGAAGTGTTGTCAGCTAAAGTCTGATGATGCAGACGACCGTAAGGACGAAGTACCCAACAGTACCGCTAGGCCGCGCCTCTTTAGCTCAGTGGTAGAGCACTGGTCTAATAAACCAAGGGTCGTAAGTTCCATCCTCACAGGAGAATGATGAATTTTGGAAATCAGTTGCGCGTCGTGGCCGTATAGCAAACAGTACCTGTGATGACGAACAATTAGCGACAGGCGTTTTTTTAAGAATTACTCTCAGATGCGATTAAGGCGAATGGCGCAGATAAAGCATTTGGTAAAGCGGTACAGCATAAGGTGGGACGAGGCAGTCTGAATTACATTTTATAGATGTATTTCTCACATATCTCAGAGCCTCTCGCGATCTTCGTCGTCGTCGTCGTCGTCGTCGTCGTCGTCGTCGCCGCCGCCGCTTCTGCAGAAGTAGCAAATGGCAATCGTAGCAAATGCGGCGAGGGACGCCCTGCCTTCGATTCCGAATGCACAAAGTGTGTGGTCTTGTTTCTCAGTCTATGTTTGGTCGGTCTCGTCAGAGGTTGAATGTAACGAATGGGTGGGAAAGAGCAAGGGGCAGCGGCTGTGTAGAACGAAAACACAAATCCTCAGGGGTGTGAGCGTTTCGAGATGAGTCGCATACATGTAAATGTTAGTCGTCAGTGACCGTGTGGCCTAATGGATAAGACGTCGGACTTCGGATCTGAAGATTACAGGTTCGAATGCTGTCACGCTCGTGTTTTTCCAGTTCTGAAAAAGAAACATACCGTTTTAATGTAGCAATTGAGCAGTACGAAACCGTCTGAATGTTGCTGTTGACCATTTTTTGCTTGGAGATGCTCTTGAGCTTGAAACACACACAACAAGACCGGTGTTAACTAGCGAAATGGTCGGCAGAGTTCCGACACCGCGAGTTTTGACTGGCACTTGCACATATAAAACAAGGTCGTAAAGTAACTCGTTCGGCTTTTGAGTCACATAAAGTATGTGTGTTAATTTTGACGCCACTAGCTCTGCATGTTGTCATGCAATTTCTTTACCTCTCAGAAATGATTATGACATAAAAGTAAGGACGTGACGAGTGTGACGTTAGGAAAACATTAGGCTGCATGGAGAGAAACTGTATGGGACCACGCCACCGAAACGAGTACTGTGTGACGTGCTACCCGGCAGGTATTCCCTGCGGTAGCCGGCTAGCTCAGTCGGTAGAGTGTCAGACTCTTAATCCCAGGGTCGTTGGTTCGAGCCAGACGCTGGGCGGAACGGAATTTTGTTCCGCTGCAGATGTAAATTACCGTTTTTCTGATTAACGATATTTAATGGAAATAGCAACTTTTAACTTTGCCTACGTCTCTGTCAGTCGCAAGGAATCTGTATTTGAAGGTGAAGGTGATTTTGTAGACATGTGTGAAAGACATGTTCTGAAATGCAAGTGTTGTTGTTTGGAGAGCACATCGGTTACGTGTCAGATGTGTAGCCAAGCAGTAATTTGTCGCCATAGCTGCAAATACTAGCCGGTAATATGAAGTGTTGTCAGCTAAAGTCTGATGATGCAGACGACCGTAAGGACGAAGTACCCAACAGTACCGCTAGGCCGCGCCTCTTTAGCTCAGTGGTAGAGCACTGGTCTAATAAACCAAGGGTCGTAAGTTCCATCCTCACAGGAGAATGATGAATTTTGGAAATCAGTTGCGCGTCGTGGCCGTATAGCAAACAGTACCTGTGATGACGAACAATTAGCGACAGGCGTTTTTTTAAGAATTACTCTCAGATGCGATTAAGGCGAATGGCGCAGATAAAGCATTTGGTAAAGCGGTACAGCATAAGGTGGGACGAGGCAGTCTGAATTACATTTTATAGATGTATTTCTCACATATCTCAGAGCCTCTCGCGATCTTCGTCGTCGTCGTCGTCGTCGTCGTCGTCGTCGTCGCCGCCGCCGCTTCTGCAGAAGTAGCAAATGGCAATCGTAGCAAATGCGGCGAGGGACGCCCTGGCTTCGATTCCGAATGCACAAAGTGTGTGGTCTTGTTTCTCTGTCTATATTTGGTCGGTCTCGTCAGAGATTGAATGTAACGAATGGGTGGGAAAGAGCAAGGGGCAGCGGCTGTGTAGAACGAAAACACAAATCCTCAGGGGTGTGAGCGTTACGAGATGAGTCGCATACATGTAAATGTTAGTCGTCAGTGACCGTGTGGAGTAATGGATAAGACGTCGGACTTCGGATCTGAAGATTACAGGTTCGAATGCTGTCACGCTCGTGTTTTTCCAGTTCTGAAAAAGAAACATACCGTTTTAATGTAGCAATTGAGCAGTACGAAACCGTCTGAATGTTGCTGTTGACCATTTTTTGCTTGGAGATGCTCTTGAGCTTGAAACACACACAACAAGACCGGTGTTAACTAGCGAAATGGTCGGCAGAGTTCCGACACCGCGAGTTTTGACTGGCACTTGCACATATAAAACAAGGTCGTAAAGTAACTCGTTCGGCTTTTGAGTCACATAAAGTATGTGTGTTAATTTTGACGCCACTAGCTCTGCATGTTGTCATGCAATTTCTTTACCTCTCAGAAATGATTATGACATAAAAGTAAGGACGTGACGAGTGTGACGTTAGGAAAACATTAGGCTGCATGGAGAGAAACTGTATGGGACCACGCCACCGAAACGAGTACTGTGTGAAGTGCTACCCGGCAGGTATTCCCTGCGGTAGCCGGCTAGCTCAGTCGGTAGAGTGTCAGACTCTTAATCCCAGGGTCGTTGGTTCGAGCCAGACGCTGGGCGGAACGGAATTTTGTTCCGCTGCAGATGTAAATTACCGTTTTTCTGATTAACGATATTTAATGGAAATAGCAACTTTTAACTTTGCCTACGTCTCTGTCAGTCGCAAGGAATCTGTATTTGAAGGTGAAGGTGATTTTGTAGACATGTGTGAAAGACATGTTCTGAAATGCAAGTGTTGTTGTTTGGAGAGCACATCGGTTACGTGTCAGATGTGTAGCCAAGCAGTAATTTGTCGCCATAGCTGCAAATACTAGCCGGTAATATGAAGTGTTGTCAGCTAAAGTCTGATGATGCAGACGACCGTAAGGACGAAGTACCCAAGAGCACCGCTAGGCCGCGCCTCTTTAGCTCAGTGGTAGAGCACTGGTCTAATAAACCAGGGGTCGTAAGTTCCATCCTCACAGGAGAATGATGAATTTTGGAAATCAGTTGCGCGTCGTGGCCGTATAGCAAACAGTACCTGTGATGACGAACAATTAGCGACAGGCGTTTTTTTAAGAATTACTCTCAGATGCGATTAAGGCGAATGGCGCAGATAAAGCATTTGGTAAAGCGGTACAGCATAAGGTGGGACGAGGCAGTCTGAATTACATTTTATAGATGTATTTCTCACATATCTCAGAGCCTCTCGCGATCTTCGTCGTCGTCGTCGTCGTCGTCGTCGTCGTCGTCGCCGCCGCCGCTTCTGCAGAAGTAGCAAATGGCAATCGTAGCAAATGCGGCGAGGGACGCCCTGCCTTCGATTCCGAATGCACAAAGTGTGTGGTCTTGTTTCTCTGTCTATATTTGGTCGGTCTCGTCAGAGGTTCAATGTAACGAATGGGTGGGAAAGAGCAAGGGGCAGCGGCTGTGTAGAACGAAAACACAAATCCTCAGGGGTGTGAGCGTTACGAGATGAGTCGCATACATGTAAATGTTAGTCGTCAGTGACCGTGTGGAGTAATGGATAAGACGTCGGACTTCGGATCTGAAGATTACAGGTTCGAATGCTGTCACGCTCGTGTTTTTCCAGTTCTGAAAAAGAAACATACCGTTTTAATGTAGCAATTGAGCAGTACGAAACCGTCTGAATGTTGCTGTTGACCATTTTTTGCTTGGAGATGCTCTTGAGCTTGAAACACACACAACAAGACCGGTGTTAACTAGCGAAATGGTCGGCAGAGTGCCGACACCGCGAGTTTTGACTGGCACTTGCACATATAAAACAAGGTCGTAAAGTAACTCGTTCGGCTTTTGAGTCACATAAAGTATGTGTGTTAATTTTGACGCCACTAGCTCTGCATGTTGTCATGCAATTTCTTTACCTCTCAGAAATGATTATGACATAAAAGTAAGGACGTGACGAGTGTGACGTTAGGAAAACATTAGGCTGCATGGAGAGAAACTGTATGGGACCACGCCACCGAAACGAGTACTGTGTGACGTGCTACCCGGCAGGTATTCCCTGCGGTAGCCGGCTAGCTCAGTCGGTAGAGTGTCAGACTCTTAATCCCAGGGTCGTTGGTTCGAGCCAGACGCTGGGCGGAACGGAATTTTGTTCCGCTGCAGATGTAAATTACCGTTTTTCTGATTAACGATATTTAATGGAAATAGCAACTTTTAACTTTGCCTACGTCTCTGTCAGTCGCAAGGAATCTGTATTTGAAGGTGAAGGTGATTTTGTAGACATGTGTGAAAGACATGTTCTGAAATGCAAGTGTTGTTGTTTGGAGAGCACATCGGTTACGTGTCAGATGTGTAGCCAAGCAGTAATTTGTCGCCATAGCTGCAAATACTAGCCGGTAATATGAAGTGTTGTCAGCTAAAGTTTGATGATGCAGACGACCGTAAGGACGAAGTACCCAACAGTACCGCTAGGCCGCGCCTCTTTAGCTCAGTGGTAGAGCACTGGTCTAATAAACCAGGGGTCGTAAGTTCCATCCTCACAGGAGAATGATGAATTTTGGAAATCAGTTGCGCGTCGTGGCCGTATAGCAAACAGTACCTGTGATGACGAACAATTAGCGACAGGCGTTTTTTTAAGAATTACTCTCAGATGCGATTAAGGCGAATGGCGCAGATAAAGCATTTGGTAAAGCGGTACAGCATAAGGTGGGACGAGGCAGTCTGAATTACATTTTATAGATGTATTTCTCACATATCTCAGAGCCTCTCGCGATCTTCGTCGTCGTCGTCGTCGTCGTCGTCGTCGTCGTCGTCGTCGTCGCTGCCGCCGCTTCTGCAGAAGTAGCAAATGGCAATCGTAGCAAATGCGGCGAGGGACGCCCTGCCTTCGATTCCGAATGCACAAAGTGTGTGGTCTTGTTTCTCAGTCTATATTTGGTCGGTCTCGTCAGAGGTTGAATGTAACGAATGGGTGGGAAAGAGCAAGGGGCAGCGGCTGTGTAGAACGAAAACACAAATCCTCAGGGGTGTGAGCGTTACGAGATGAGTCGCATACATGTAAATGTTAGTCGTCAGTGACCGTGTGGAGTAATGGATAAGACGTCGGACTTCGGATCTGAAGATTACAGGTTCGAATGCTGTCACGCTCGTGTTTTTCCAGTTCTGAAAAAGTAACATACCGTTTTAATGTAGCAATTGAGCAGTACGAAACCGTCTGAATGTTGCTGTTGACCATTTTTTGCTTGGAGATGCTCTTGAGCTTGAAACACACACAACAAGACCGGCTTTAACTAGCGAAATGGTCGGCAGAGTTCCGACACCGCGAGTTTTGACTGGCACTTGCACATATAAAACAAGGTCGTAAAGTAACTCGTTCGGCTTTTGAGTCACATAAAGTATGTGTGTTAATTTTGACGCCACTAGCTCTGCATGTTGTCATGCAATTTCTTTACCTCTCAGAAATGATTATGACATAAAAGTTAGGACGTGACGAGTGTGACGTTAGGAAAACATTAGGCTGCATGGAGAGAAACTGTATGGGACCACGCCACCGAAACGAGTACTGTGTGACGTGCTACCCGGCAGGTATTCCCTGCGGTAGCCGGCTAGCTCAGTCGGTAGACTGTCAGACTCTTAATCCCAGGGTCGTTGGTTCGAGCCAGACGCTGGGCGGAACGGAATTTTGTTCCGCTGCAGATGTAAATTACCGTTTTTCTGATTAACGATATTTAATGGAAATAGCAACTTTTAACTTTGCCTACGTCTCTGTCAGTCGCAAGGAATCTGTATTTGAAGGTGAAGGTGATTTTGTAGACATGTGTGAAAGACATGTTCTGAAATGCAAGTGTTGTTGTTTGGAGAGCACATCGGTTACGTGTCAGATGTGTAGCCAAGCAGTAATTTGTCGCCATAGCTGCAAATACTAGCCAGTAATATGAAGTGTTGTCAGCTAAAGTCTGATGATGCAGACGACCGTAAGGACGAAGTACCCAAGAGTACCGCTACGCCGCGCCTCTTTAGCTCAGTGGTAGAGCACTGGTCTAATAAACCAGGGGTCGTAAGTTCCATCCTCACAGGAGAATGATGAATTTTGGAAATCAGTTGCGCGTCGTGGCCGTATAGCAAACAGTACCTGTGATGACGAACAATTAGCGACAGGCGTTTTTTTAAGAATTACTCTCAGATGCGATTAAGGCGAATGGCGCAGATAAAGCATTTGGTAAAGCGGTACAGCATAAGGTGGGACGAGGCAGTCTGAATTACATTTTATAGATGTATTTCTCACATATCTCAGAGCCTCTCGCGATCTTCGTCGTCGTCGTCGTCGTCGTCGTCGTCGCCGCCGCCGCTTCTGCAGAAGTAGCAAATGGCAATCGTAGCAAATGCGGCGAGGGACGCCCTGCCTTCGATTCCGAATGCACAAAGTGTGTGGTCTTGTTTCTCTGTCTATATTTGGTCGGTCTCGTCAGAGGTTGAATGTAACGAATGGGTGGGAAAGAGCAAGGGGCAGCGGCTGTGTAGAACGAAAACACAAATCCTCAGGGGTGTGAGCGTTACGAGATGAGTCGCATACATGTAAATGTTAGTCGTCAGTGACCGTGTGGAGTAATGGATAAGACGTCGGACTTCGGATCTGAAGATTACAGGTTCGAATGCTGTCACGCTCGTGTTTTTCCAGTTCCGAAAAAGAAACATACCGTTTTAATGTAGCAATTGAGCAGTACGAAACCGTCTGAATGTTGCTGTTGACCATTTTTTGCTTGGAGATGCTCTTGAGCTTGAAACACACACAACAAGACCGGTGTTAACTAGCGAAATGGTCGGCAGAGTTCCGACACCGCGAGTTTTGACTGGCACTTGCACATATAAAACAAGGTCGTAAAGTAACTCGTTCGGCTTTTGAGTCACATAAAGTATGTGTGTTAATTTTGACGCCACTAGCTCTGCATGTTGTCATGCAATTTCTTTACCTCTCAGAAATGATTATGACATAAAAGTTAGGACGTGACGAGTGTGACGTTAGGAAAACATTAGGCTGCATGGAGAGAAACTGTATGGGACCACGCCACCGAAACGAGTACTGTGTGACGTGCTACCCGGCAGGTATTCCCTGCGGTAGCCGGCTAGCTCAGTCGGTAGACTGTCAGACTCTTAATCCCAGGGTCGTTGGTTCGAGCCAGACGCTGGGCGGAACGGAATTTTGTTCCGCTGCAGATGTAAATTACCGTTTTTCTGATTAACGATATTTAATGGAAATAGCAACTTTTAACTTTGCCTACGTCTCTGTCAGTCGCAAGGAATCTGTATTTGAAGGTGAAGGTGATTTTGTAGACATGTGTGAAAGACATGTTCTGAAATGCAAGTGTTGTTGTTTGGAGAGCACATCGGTTACGTGTCAGATGTGTAGCCAAGCAGTAATTTGTCGCCATAGCTGCAAATACTAGCCAGTAATATGAAGTGTTGTCAGCTAAAGTCTGATGATGCAGACGACCGTAAGGACGAAGTACCCAAGAGTACCGCTAGGCCGCGCCTCTTTAGCTCAGTGGTAGAGCACTGGTCTAATAAACCAGGGGTCGTAAGTTCCATCCTCACAGGAGAATGATGAATTTTGGAAATCAGTTGCGCGTCGTGGCCGTATAGCAAACAGTACCTGTGATGACGAACAATTAGCGACAGGCGTTTTTTTAAGAATTACTCTCAGATGCGATTAAGGCGAATGGCGCAGATAAAGCATTTGGTAAAGCGGTACAGCAGAAGGTGGGACGAGGCAGTCTGAATTACATTTTACAGATGTATTTCTCAAATATCTCAGAGCCTCTCGCGGTCGTCGTCGTCGTCGTCGTCGTCGTCGTCGTCGTCGTCGCCGCCGCCGCCTCTGCAGAAGTAGCAAATGGCAATCGTAGCAAATGCGGCGAGGGACGCCCTGCCTTCGATTCCGAATGCTCAAAGTGTGTGGTCTTGTTTCTCTGTCTATATTTGGTCGGTCTCGTCAGAGGTTGAATGTAACGAATGGGTGGGAAAGAGCAAGGGGCAGCGGCTGTGTAGAACGAAAACACTAATCCTCAGGGGTGTGAGCGTTACGAGATGAGTCGCATACATGTAAATGCTAGTCGTCAGTGACCGTGTGGCCTAATGGATAAGACGTCGGACTTCGGATCTGAAGATTACAGGTTCGAATGCTGTCACGCTCGTGTTTTTCCAGTTCTGAAAAAGAAACATACCGTTTTAATGTAGCAATTGAGCAGTACGAAACCGTCTGAATGTTGCTGTTGACCATTTTTTGCTTGGAGATGCTCTTGAGCTTGAAACACACACAACAAGACCGGTGTTAACTAGCGAAATGGTCGGCAGAGTTCCGACACCGCGAGTTTTGACTGGCACTTGCACATATAAAACAAGGTCGTAAAGTAACTCGTTCGGCTTTTGAGTCACATAAAGTATGTGTGTTAATTTTGACGCCACTAGCTCTGCATGTTGTCATGCAATTTCTTTACCTCTCAGAAATGATTATGACATAAAAGTTAGGACGTGACGAGTGTGACGTTAGGAAAACATTAGGCTGCATGGAGAGAAACTGTATGGGACCACGCCACCGAAACGAGTACTGTGTGACGTACTACCCGGTAGGTATTCCCTGCGGTAGCCGGCTAGCTCAGTCGGTAGAGTGTCAGACTCTTAATCCCAGGGTCGTTGGTTCGAGCCAGATGCTGGGCGGAACGGAATTTTGTTCCGCTGCAGATGTAAATTACCGTTTTTCTGGTTAACGATATTTAATGGAAATAGCAACTTTTAACTTTGCCTACGTCTCTGTCAGTCGCAAGGAATCTGTATTTGAAGGTGAAGGTGATTTTGTAGACATGTGTGAAAGACATGTTCTGAAATGCAAGTGTTGTTGTTTGGAGAGCACATCGGTTACGTGTCAGATGTGTAGCCAAGCAGTAATTTGTCGCCATAGCTGCAAATACTAGCCGGTAATATGAAGTGTTGTCAGCTAAAGTCTGATGATGCAGACGACCGTAAGGACGAAGTACCCAAGAGTACCCTAGGCCGCGCCTCTTTAGCTCAGTGGTAGAGCACTGGTCTAATAAACCAGGGGTCGTAAGTTCCATCCTCACAGGAGAATGATGAATTTTGGAAATCAGTTGCGCGTCGTGGCCGTATAGCAAACAGTACCTGTGATGACGAACAATTAGCGACAGGCGTTTTTTTAAGAATTACTCTCAGATGCGATTAAGGCGAATGGCGCAGATAAAGCATTTGGTAAAGCGGTACAGCATAAGGTGGGACGAGGCAGTCTGAATTACATTTTATAGATGTATTTCTCACATATCTCAGAGCCTCTCGCGATCTTCGTCGTCGTCGTCGTCGTCGCCGCCGCCGCTTCTGCAGAAGTAGCAAATGGCAATCGTAGCAAATGCGGCGAGGGACGCCCTGCCTTCGATTCCGAATGCACAAAGTGTGTGGTCTTGTTTCTCAGTCTATATTTGGTCGGTCTCGTCAGAGGTTGAATGTAACGAATGGGTGGGAAAGAGCAAGGGGCAGCGGCTGTGTAGAACGAAAACACAAATCCTCAGGGGTGTGAGCGTTTCGAGATGAGTCGCATACATGTAAATGTTAGTCGTCAGTGACCGTGTGGCCTAATGGATAAGACGTCGGACTTCGGATCTGAAGATTACAGGTTCGAATGCTGTCACGCTCGTGTTTTTCCAGTTCTGAAAAAGAAACATACCGTTTTAATGTAGCAATTGAGCAGTACGAAACCGTCTGAATGTTGCTGTTGACCATTTTTTGCTTGGAGATGCTCTTGAGCTTGAAACACACACAACAAGACCGGTGTTAACTAGCGAAATGGTCGGCAGAGTGCCGACACCGCGAGTTTTGACTGGCACTTGCACATATAAAACAAGGTCGTAAAGTAACTCGTTCGGCTTTTGAGTCACATAAAGTATGTGTGTTAATTTTGACGCCACTAGCTCTTCATGTTGTCATGCAATTTCTTTACCTCTCAGAAATGATTATGACATAAAAGTTAGGACGTGACGAGTGTGACGTTAGGAAAACATTAGGCTGCATGGAGAGAAACTGTATGGGACCACGCCACCGAAACGAGTACTGTGTGACGTGCTACCCGGCAGGTATTCCCTGCGGTAGCCGGCTAGCTCAGTCGGTAGAGTGTCAGACTCTTAATCCCAGGTTCGTTGGTCCGAGCCAGACGCTGGGCGGAACGGAATTTTGTTCCGCTGCAGATGTAAATTACCGTTTTTCTGATTAACGATATTTAATGGAAATAGCAACTTTTAACTTTGCCTACGTCTCTGTCAGTCGCAAGGAATCTGTATTTGAAGGTGAAGGTGATTTTGTAGACATGTGTGAAAGACATGTTCTGAAATGCAAGTGTTGTTGTTTGGAGAGCACATCGGTTACGTGTCAGATGTGTAGCCAAGCAGTAATTTGTCGCCATAGCTGCAAATACTAGCCGGTAATATGAAGTGTTGTCAGCTAAAGTCTGATGATGCAGACGACCGTAAGGACGAAGTACCCAAGAGTACCGCTAGGCCGCGCCTCTTTAGCTCAGTGGTAGAACACTGGTCTAATAAACCAGGGGTCGTAAGTTCCATCCTCACAGGAGAATGATGAATTTTGGAAATCAGTTGCGCGTCGTGGCCGTATAGCAAACAGTACCTGTGATGACGAACAATTAGCGACAGGCGTTTTTTTAAGAATTACTCTCAGATGCGATTAAGGCGAATGGCGCAGATAAAGCATTTGGTAAAGCGGTACAGCATAAGGTGGGACGAGGCAGTCTGAATTACATTTTATAGATGTATTTCTCACATATCTCAGAGCCTCTCGCGATCTTCGTCGTCGTCGTCGTCGTCGTCGTCGTCGTCGCCGCCGCCGCTTCTGCAGAAGTAGCAAATGGCAATCGTAGCAAATGCGGCGAGGGACGCCCTGCCTTCGATTCCGAATGCACAAAGTGTGTGGTCTTGTTTCTCAGTCTATATTTGGTCGGTCTCGTCAGAGGTTGAATGTAACGAATGGGTGGGAAAGAGCAAGGGGCAGCGGCTGTGTAGAACGAAAACACAAATCCTCAGGGGTGTGAGCGTTTCGAGATGAGTCGCATACATGTAAATGTTAGTCGTCAGTGACCGTGTGGCCTAATGGATAAGACGTCGGACTTCGGATCTGAAGATTACAGGTTCGAATGCTGTCACGCTCGTGTTTTTCCAGTTCTGAAAAAGAAACATACCGTTTTAATGTAGCAATTGAGCAGTACGAAACCGTCTGAATGTTGCTGTTGACCATTTTTTGCTTGGAGATGCTCTTGAGCTTGAAACACACACAACAAGACCGGTGTTAACTAGCGAAATGGTCGGCAGAGTGCCGACACCGCGAGTTTTGACTGGCACTTGCACATATAAAACAAGGTCGTAAAGTAACTCGTTCGGCTTTTGAGTCACATAAAGTATGTGTGTTAATTTTGACGCCACTAGCTCTGCATGTTGTCATGCAATTTCTTTACCTCTCAGAAATGATTATGACATAAAAGTTAGGACGTGACGAGTGTGACGTTAGGAAAACATTAGGCTGCATGGAGAGAAACTGTATGGGACCACGCCACCGAAACGAGTACTGTGTGACGTGCTACCCGGCAGGTATTCCCTGCGGTAGCCGGCTAGCTCAGTCTGCCTGCGGCAGCGGTGGTGAGCGGACCTCCAGGGCCAGCGCGCTGCGGCAGGAAGTGTTTACGTCAGGCGGTGAGTCGCGTGCTTACAGCGTCTGCTTATTAGTATTCGTTCCGTTCTGTAGGATCTGATATGGAATTATGAATCCGACTAACAGGAAAGATACCTTGAAGTTTACCTTTGATAGGAACTTTTCGAAACCAAATTCGTTTGAAGTTGAAGCATGGTTAGAGGAAACAGCTAAGATTACTTTTGATGACATTGTGGGGATAAATTTCTCTATCGTGACTAGTGTTGTTTATGTGAAATTAACGTCCTCTGAACTGTGTGATAGAATTGTAGAGTCCAGTGGAGGTGTACTGAAGTTTAAACATAGCGATGGTACCGTCAGTGACGTCAGCATTACGCATGCTGGACTGGGCATCCGGACGGCACGTATTTTCGAACTCCCGTTTGAAATAACAGCCGCGCAAATAAATTCTGCATTGACACCTTACGGGAGGGTCATTAACAATTTTGCGGAGCGTTGGTCCAAAGCCCACAAATTTCCGGTGCTTAACGGCGTCAGGCAGGTTAAGATCGATATACAGAAGCACATACCTTCATATATTTACGTAGGTGGACATCGCGGAATTGTCATATATGATGGGCAGCCAAAAACGTGTGCCGGCTGTGGTGCGCCCGGCCACGTGCGCTCTGAATGTATACAAAGACGGGTGACGCAGATACCTGTCGGTGAAGCCGCTAGCCCCCCTGTGACGACGGCACTGCCACTGACATACGCTGTCGCGGCTTCTGGTCTTCCACCCGCGACCCCGCCTGTAGATGCCCCTCGTTTGAACGATGTTTTGGCCGATAACGTCAAAGAACCGAGTGCTGACGCGGCACCGCCGCTACCACACTCAGAGATGGAGGTAACGACGGATGACTCCCCAGTGGTTGATGCCACTGGTACTGAGGATGAAGCAGACGCTGTGTTCCCGGCGGATCAACCCCAGAGTCAACAGTCCACTTCGGATGTTGATGATACTGCGAACCCTAACAGGAAGCCTTCCAAAAAGAAGCGGAGACTTGCACATCAAGGAGCCAATCAGCTCGCCCCACAGCTCCGCGACAAAGCGAAACGAATAAGCAGCCAAATGTGTCAGAACACTTCTGAACCCTCTGAAGTTGGTCTCCCTGCGTCTGGTCGAATGGACATTGATCCTGTAGTGTCTCCCCCTGTGAATCCACGACGGGTGGAAGATAGTGATACCTCGAGTAGAGTCGTTTTGCCGGATACCCACGCTCAAGGAAACGCAGGATCGCTTTTGTCAGAGGCCACTCTCACTGGGAATTGGGCACGGGAAATGGAAGTATTGGATGCGAGCAATGATGCGGCTGTCATGCGGACCATTGAGACGGAATCTTCGGCACCCCCCACAGAGCAGCATACACCAACCGTACCGGGAACTACAGGAACTCCGACTGACGCGCTTGGCCTCAATTTCGTTAGCCATCCTTCTAAGACTGTTTAATTAATAGTATGTGCCTTCTCCCATGAACGAGCCCCAAGCCTATAAAATTGCCACGTTAAACATCAATAAGATACAGTCGTACTGGCGGCTCCGTAATTTACAAGATTTTGTATACGCAGCGGATATCGATATTCTGTTACTTCAAGAAGTCGCTGCGATTGAACTTGACCGAATAACTGGTTATACTACTCTCTCCAATTCCGGGAGCGGTGCGAATTTAGGGACGGCGATTCTGTTAAAAGAAGGGATTGTAGCGACCGACGTAGAAAAACTGCCTGATCATAGAGGGATCGCTGTCACTTTCCATCGGACACGCATAATCAATGTTTACGCCCCGTCCGGCAGTAGCAATAGGCGTGCTAGGGCTGAGTTCTTCACAAGCGCCATAGTCCCACTTTTTAGGGGAACCTACGATCGTATAATTTTTGCGGGTGACTTCAATTGTGTCTTAAGTCCAAAAGACCAGACGCCTAATTTTAACAAATCTGGAGAACTAGAACGTATCGTCCAAGAAATGAACCTCATTGACACATGGGAGCATACGCACGGAGCGGCACCTGGGTTCACTCATGTCACGAACCACTCTGCAAGCCGGCTAGACAGAATCTATGTATCGGCGTGTATGAAGACTCAAGTCCTCCAATCCGAAGTTTGGCCCACAATTTTTTCCGATCATGCCGCATATATTTGTACTGTTAACATGGTCAAGCAAGGCACATTTCGCGGCAGAGGTTTCTGGAAACTTAACAATGCTCTCCTTAACGATGTTGACTGTCACCGTGTCTTTAACGAAACATGGGAGGCATGTGAACGACGGGTTGCACAGTATGCCTCCGTTACTGAATGGTGGATAACACATGCCAAACCAACTTTATCAAAAATGTTTAAACGCTACGCTCGGGACAAATCCTGGTGGCAACGGCAAACGTCTGAGTTTTATTTTACTTGTCTCAGGGAGCTTTACCAGTCCGATGTGACTGTACCTGAAAATTTTATGCAGATTAAAAAAATTAAGGCAAAATTATTAAAACTTCAGCGGCAGCAGGCAGAAGGCTTTCAAATAAGGTCCAGGCCCCAGAATGTGATAGACGACGAAATGACATCCATGTTTCACGTCATTCGTGAAAATAAGAGGGGGCGGCGGAGATTAATAACTCGTCTTCAGTTGAGTGAAGGCGTTGCGCTCACGCGGCAACAAGACATACGGAACGCACTTCACAATCACTTGGCAGGTCTCCTGACAACGACACATACCGACGATGGAACTCACGATGAATTACTCAATAACTTGCAAAGGACTTTGGGTGCTGCTGAAGTCGAAACTCTCATGCGAGAAATTGATGAAGACGAATTGGATTCTGCGCTATCACGAAGTCCGAAAAATAAATCGCCGGGACCCGACGGTCTCACTGCCGAATTTTATCTTACTTTCTGCGACAAATTAAAGCCCAAGTTGTTGAGTATGTTTAATGAAATTTTACGGCCAGATTTTAATGTTCCTCAGGCTCTCGTGGAAGGCATCGTGGTTTTAATCCCTAAACGCCCAATGTGCAGTTCTGTTGACGATTTTCGGCCGCTTACTTTACTGAACAGTGACTACAAAATTTTAGCACGTATTATTTCTAATAGATTGAAAATGTTGATGAATACTGTCATTGGTCAGTACCAGACCAGTGTAGGTGTCGGTAGGACGATCTTCCAAAATTTGTCTCAATACAGGGACGTTATAGCCATTGCAGATGCGTGTAAGATACGGTGTGCGCTAGTTTCCCTTGACTTTTCAAAGGCATTCGACAGAGTAAACCATCAGTTTCTCATCCGGACGATGCATGCCATGGGATTTCCACTACGTTTTATCAATCTTATACATGAGCTCCTTCGTAAAGGAGTAACTCGACTCATGGTGAATGGCCAGCTGAGCGCATCAATTAATATTACTAATTCAGTGCGACAGGGATGCCCTATGTCGATGGCCTTGTTTGCCATTGCCATTGAGCCTTTGCTTGTCACCTTGACACAGCGTCTACAAGGATTAACCATCCACGGCATTAAGATTGTTTGTACTGCATATGCGGATGACGTCGGATTTTTGGTCATGGACGAAGGTGAAGTCGAGGAAGCCCTTCAGATCGTCAAAAACTACGAACTTGTTGCGGGTGCGAAGTTGAATGCCAGGAAATCTGGCATTATGAACATAGGACGCGGCATCTCGCTGCACCATCACGGTCAGTTGCAACTAATTTCTAAAATGAAATGCCTTGGTATTGAGTACAGGAGCAACATACAGCACACAATTGCGGTGAACTATAGGAATCTCCTGGCAAGTATGCGTGCTTGCATGCAGACCCACTACCTAAGAAGCCTTGATGAACTGCAGAAAGTCACCTTCGCTAATGTCTACCTCACCTCAAAGATTAACTACGTTGCACAAGTACTGCCCATGCCACAGGAGACAGCGAAGCGTATGATGTCCGCTCTAGGCCATTTTGTCACACGTGGACACATTTTTAAAGTCAAGTACGATACGCTCACTCTCTCCACGACCGATGGAGGCTTAAATTTAACAGATGTTCGTTCCAAGTCACGAGCTTTGTACGTATGCACCACCTACAAACGGTGGAGGTCGTTACCGAACAGTCTAACGGCTCACTTGTTAACCGAAATAGCGCCGGCCTGCCTGCAGCCTCCTGTCTCTGTTCAACATATTCCGCCTGCGCTGACTCACTTTAAGAGCTTTTTCATTGAGTTCAGTTACGTACGGTCAACTCTCCCAGAAAATGAGCTTTCCGTGGTGAAGTTAGTTTATAATAAACTACTGGCAACCAAGAACAGGAACAACATCGAACACAAATACCCCAATCATCGCTGGCCAGTGATATGGAAAAACATACATAGCCGTGATTTACCAACGTCAGTGAAAGCCTCTTGGTACAGGGTCGTGAACCGTAAAATAAGTACCAATTCACGACTTCATGCTCTACATTTGGCTGACTCACCTTTGTGCCTAACGTGCAACTTGCCTGATACTGATGAACATCGTTTTCTGTGCACCACTGTCCAAGCAGTTTGGCCATGCATTCGCCGAAAACTGGCTACGATTATGAGGACTTCCCAGCTTTGTATTAAACCTGAAGATTTCCTGTATCCGGATTCAGTGCCGTACCCGAACACCAAACGGAACTCTGTCAATTGGTTGAAGGGTCATTATGTTCATTATTTACAGACGCAAGAACCCAAGAGTGAGGCGGCGTTCTGTCTTTACCTGGCATTACAGTTTCACATACTTTCACAGACGAGACATTACAGGAAACGATATGCTAATTTTTTAGAAGTCGTTCTTCGATGAAAGAAGTATTTTTTTCTTTCCTTCATTCTACATTGCTTTGTTTTTTCTCTTTTCTTCTTCAAATGTCACAGTGACGTATACTGAACAGTGTTACGACAAGGACTATTTTATTTTCTTCTGTTTTTCTAGCGGACCAGAGTTCCTTTTTCATTTTCTATTTAAAAAAAAAAAAAAAAAAAAAAAAAAAAATATATATATATTCTACTTTGTCACCATTGCGGGACTATGCAATAGGTTTAGAAGTATCTTTGGTTTGGAAATCGGAATAGTTCAGAAGAATAAGTACTTCAGAAATCATGGCAGATGAAGCCGACGCCGACGAAGGCGATTTATGGCGAGCGCAAGGCGGGGCTGAAGGGGAGGAAGGAGGCCCTATTATAAAAACAAAAAAAAAAAAAAAAAAAAAAAGTCGGTAGAGTGTCAGACTCTTAATCCCAGGGTCGTTGGTTCGAGCCAGACGCTGGGCGGAACGGAATTTTGTTCCGCTGCAGATGTAAATTACCGTTTTTCTGATTAACGATATTTAATGGAAATAGCAACTTTTAACTTTGCCTACGTCTCTGTCAGTCGCAAGGAATCTGTATTTGAAGGTGAAGGTGATTTTGTAGACATGTGTGAAAGACATGTTCTGAAATGCAAGTGTTGTTGTTTGGAGAGCACATCGGTTACGTGTCAGATGTGTAGCCAAGCAGTAATTTGTCGCCATAGCTGCAAATACTAGCCGGTAATATGAAGTGTTGTCAGCTAAAGTCTGATGATGCAGACGACCGTAAGGACGAAGTACCCAAGAGTACCGCTAGGCCGCGCCTCTTTAGCTCAGTGGTAGAGCACTGGTCTAATAAACCAGGGGTCGTAAGTTCCATCCTCACAGGAGAATGATGAATTTTGGAAATCAGTTGCGCGTCGTGGCCGTATAGCAAACAGTACCTGTGATGACGAACAATTAGCGACAGGCGTTTTTTTAAGAATTACTCTCAGATGCGATTAAGGCGAATGGCGCAGATAAAGCATTTGGTAAAGCGGTACAGCATAAGGTGGGACGAGGCAGTCTGAATTACATTTTATAGATGTATTTCTCACATATCTCAGAGCCTCTCGCGATCTTCGTCGTCGTCGTCGTCGTCGTCGTCGTCGTCGTCGCCGCCGCCGGCGCTTCTGCAGAAGTAGCAAATGGCAATCGTAGCAAATGCGGCGAGGGACGCCCTGCCTTCGATTCCGAATGCACAAAGTGTGTGGTCTTGTTTCTCAGTCTATATTTGGTCGGTCTCGTCAGAGGTTGAATGTAACGAATGGGTGGGAAAGAGCAAGGGGCAGCGGCTGTGTAGAACGAAAACACAAATCCTCAGGGGTGTGAGCGTTTCGAGGTGAGTCGCATACATGTAAATGTTAGTCGTCAGTGACCGTGTGGCCTAATGGATAAGACGTCGGACTTCGGATCTGAAGATTACAGGTTCGAATGCTGTCACGCTCGTGTTTTTCCAGTTCTGAAAAAGAAACATACCGTTTTAATGTAGCAATTGAGCAGTACGAAACCGTCTGAATGTTGCTGTTGACCATTTTTTGCTTGGAGATGCTCTTGAGCTTGAAACACACACAACAAGACCGGTGTTAACTAGCGAAATGGTCGGCAGAGTGCCGACACCGCGAGTTTTGACTGGCACTTGTACATATAAAACAAGGTCGTAAAGTAACTCGTTCGGCTTTTGAGTCACATAAAGTATGTGTGTTAATTTTGACGCCACTAGCTCTGCATGTTGTCATGCAATTTCTTTACCTCTCAGAAATGATTATGACATAAAAGTAAGGACGTGACGAGTGTGACGTTAGGAAAACATTAGGCTGCATGGAGAGAAACTGTATGGGACCACGCCACCGAAACGAGTACTGTGTGACGTGCTACCCGGCAGGTATTCCCTGCGGTAGCCGGCTAGCTCAGTCGGTAGAGTGTCAGACTCTTAATCCCAGGGTCGTTGGTTCGAGCCAGACGCTGGGCGGAACGGAATTTTGTTCCGCTGCAGATGTAAATTACCGTTTTTCTGATTAACGATATTTAATGGAAATAGCAACTTTTAACTTTGCCTACGTCTCTGTCAGTCGCAAGGAATCTGTATTTGAAGGTGAAGGTGATTTTGTAGACATGTGTGAAAGACATGTTCTGAAATGCAAGTGTTGTTGTTTGGAGAGCACATCGGTTACGTGTCAGATGTGTAGCCAAGCAGTAATTTGTCGCCATAGCTGCAAATACTAGCCGGTAATATGAAGTGTTGTCAGCTAAAGTCTGATGATGCAGACGACCGTAAGGACGAAGTACCCAAGAGTACCGCTAGGCCGCGCCTCTTTAGCTCAGTGGTAGAGCACTGGTCTAATAAACCAGGGGTCGTAAGTTCCGTCCTCACAGGAGAATGATGAATTTTGGAAATCAGTTGCGCGTCGTGGCAGTATAGCAAACAGTACCTGTGATGACGAACAATTAGCGACAGGCGTTTTTTTAAGAATTACTCTCAGATGCGATTAAGGCGAATGGCGCAGATAAAGCATTTGGTAAAGCGGTACAGCATAAGGTGGGACGAGGCAGTCTGAATTACATTTTATAGATGTATTTCTCACATATCTCAGAGCCTCTCACGATCTTCGTCGTCGTCGTCGTCGTCGTCGTCGTCGTCGTCGTCGCCGCCGCCGCTTCTGCAGAAGTAGCAAATGGCAATCGTAGCAAATGCGGCGAGGGACGCCCTGCCTTCGATTCCGAATGCACAAAGTGTGTGGTCTTGTTTCTCAGTCTATATTTGGTCGGTCTCGTCAGAGGTTGAATGTAACGAATGGGTGGGAAAGAGCAAGGGGCAGCGGCTGTGTAGAACGAAAACACAAATCCTCAGGGGTGTGAGCGTTTCGAGATGAGTCGCATACATGTAAATGTTAGTCGTCAGTGACCGTGTGGCCTAATGGATAAGACGTCGGACTTCGGATCTGAAGATTACAGGTTCGAATTCTGTCACACTCGTGTTTTTCCAGTTCTGAAAAAGAAACATACCGTTTTAATGTAGCAATTGAGCAGTACGAAACCGTCTGAATGTTGCTGTTGACCATTTTTTGCTTGGAGATGCTCTTGAGCTTGAAACACACACAACAAGACCGGTGTTAACTAGCGAAATGGTCGGCAGAGTGCCGACACCGCGAGTTTTGACTGGCACTTGTACATATAAAACAAGGTCGTAAAGTAACTCGTTCGGCTTTTGAGTCACATAAAGTATGTGTGTTAATTTTGACGCCACTAGCTCTGCATGTTGTCATGCAATTTCTTTACCTCTCAGAAATGATTATGACATAAAAGTTAGGACGTGACGAGTGTGACGTTAGGAAAACATTAGGCTGCATGGAGAGAAACTGTATGGGACCACGCCACCGAAACGAGTACTGTGTGACGTGCTACCCGGCAGGTATTCCCTGCGGTAGCCGGCTAGCTCAGTCGGTAGAGTGTCAGACTCTTAATCCCAGGGTCGTTGGTTCGAGCCAGACGCTGGGCGGAACGGAATTTTGTTCCGCTGCAGATGTAAATTACCGTTTTTCTGATTAACGATATTTAATGGAAATAGCAACTTTTAACTTTGCCTACGTCTCTGTCAGTCGCAAGGAATCTGTATTTGAAGGTGAAGGTGATTTTGTAGACATGTGTGAAAGACATGTTCTGAAATGCAAGTGTTGTTGTTTGGAGAGCACATCGGTTACGTGTCAGATGTGTAGCCAAGCAGTAATTTGTCGCCATAGCTGCAAATACTAGCCGGTAATATGAAGTGTTGTCAGCTAAAGTCTGATGATGCAGACGACCGTAAGGACGAAGTACCCAAGAGTACCGCTAGGCCGCGCCTCTTTAGCTCAGTGGTAGAGCACTGGTCTAATAAACCAGGGGTCGTAAGTTCCATCCTCACAGGAGAATGATGAATTTTGGAAATCAGTTGCGCGTCGTGGCCGTATAGCAAACAGTACCTGTGATGACGAACAATTAGCGACAGGCGTTTTTTTAAGAATTACTCTCAGATGCGATTAAGGCGAATGGCGCAGATAAAGCATTTGGTAAAGCGGTACAGCATAAGGTGGGACGAGGCAGTCTGAATTACATTTTATAGATGTATTTCTCACATATCTCAGAGCCTCTCGCGATCTTCGTCGTCGTCGTCGTCGTCGTCGTCGTCGTCGTCGTCGCCGCCGCCGGCGCTTCTGCAGAAGTAGCAAATGGCAATCGTAGCAAATGCGGCGAGGGACGCCCTGCCTTCGATTCCGAATGCACAAAGTGTGTGGTCTTGTTTCTCAGTCTATATTTGGTCGGTCTCGTCAGAGGTTGAATGTAACGAATGGGTGGGAAAGAGCAAGGGGCAGCGGCTGTGTAGAACGAAAACACAAATCCTCAGGGGTGTGAGCGTTTCGAGATGAGTCGCATACATGTAAATGTTAGTCGTCAGTGACCGTGTGGCCTAATGGATAAGACGTCGGACTTCGGATCTGAAGATTACAGGTTCGAATGCTGTCACGCTCGTGTTTTTCCAGTTCTGAAAAAGAAACATACCGTTTTAATGTAGCAATTGAGCAGTACGAAACCGTCTGAATGTTGCTGTTGACCATTTTTTGCTTGGAGATGCTCTTGAGCTTGAAACACACACAACAAGACCGGTGTTAACTAGCGAAATGGTCGGCAGAGTGCCGACACCGCGAGTTTTGACTGGCACTTGTACATATAAAACAAGGTCGTAAAGTAACTCGTTCGGCTTTTGAGTCACATAAAGTATGTGTGTTAATTTTGACGCCACTAGCTCTGCATGTTGTCATGCAATTTCCTTTACCTCTCAGAAATGATTATGACATAAAAGTAAGGACGTGACGAGTGTGACGTTAGGAAAACATTAGGCTGCATGGAGAGAAACTGTATGGGACCACGCCACCGAAACGAGTACTGTGTGACGTGCTACCCGGCAGGTATTCCCTGCGGTAGCCGGCTAGCTCAGTCGGTAGAGTGTCAGACTCTTAATCCCAGGGTCGTTGGTTCGAGCCAGACGCTGGGCGGAACGGAATTTTGTTCCGCTGCAGATGTAAATTACCGTTTTTCTGATTAACGATATTTAATGGAAATAGCAACTTTTAACTTTGCCTACGTCTCTGTCAGTCGCAAGGAATCTGTATTTGAAGGTGAAGGTGATTTTGTAGACATGTGTGAAAGACATGTTCTGAAATGCAAGTGTTGTTGTTTGGAGAGCACATCGGTTACGTGTCAGATGTGTAGCCAAGCAGTAATTTGTCGCCATAGCTGCAAATACTAGCCGGTAATATGAAGTGTTGTCAGCTAAAGTCTGATGATGCAGACGACCGTAAGGACGAAGTACCCAAGAGTACCGCTAGGCCGCGCCTCTTTAGCTCAGTGGTAGAGCACTGGTCTAATAAACCAGGGGTCGTAAGTTCCATCCTCACAGGAGAATGATGAATTTTGGAAATCAGTTGCGCGTCGTGGCCGTATAGCAAACAGTACCTGTGATGACGAACAATTAGCGACAGGCGTTTTTTTAAGAATTACTCTCAGATGCGATTAAGGCGAATGGCGCAGATAAAGCATTTGGTAAAGCGGTACAGCATAAGGTGGGACGAGGCAGTCTGAATTACATTTTATAGATGTATTTCTCACATATCTCAGAGCCTCTCGCGATCTTCGTCGTCGTCGTCGTCGTCGTCGTCGTCGTCGTCGTCGTCGCCGCCGCCGCTTCTGCAGAAGTAGCAAATGGCAATCGTAGCAAATGCGGCGAGGGACGCCCTGCCTTCGATTCCGAATGCACAAAGTGTGTGGTCTTGTTTCTCAGTCTATATTTGGTCGGTCTCGTCAGAGGTTGAATGTAACGAATGGGTGGGAAAGAGCAAGGGGCAGCGGCTGTGTAGAACGAAAACACAAATCCTCAGGGGTGTGAGCGTTTCGAGATGAGTCGCATACATGTAAATGTTAGTCGTCAGTGACCGTGTGGCCTAATGGATAAGACGTCGGACTTCGGATCTGAAGATTACAGGTTCGAATGCTGTCACGCTCGTGTTTTTCCAGTTCTGAAAAAGAAACATACCGTTTTAATGTAGCAATTGAGCAGTACGAAACCGTCTGAATGTTGCTGTTGACCATTTTTTGCTTGGAGATGCTCTTGAGCTTGAAACACACACAACAAGACCGGTGTTAACTAGCGAAATGGTCGGCAGAGTGCCGACACCGCGAGTATTGACTGGCACTTGTACATATAAAACAAGGTCGTAAAGTAACTCGTTCGGCTTTTGAGTCACATAAAGTATGTGTGTTAATTTTGACGCCACTAGCTCTGCATGTTGTCATGCAATTTCTTTACCTCTCAGAAATGATTATGACATAAAAGTTAGGACGTGACGAGTGTGACGTTAGGAAAACATTAGGCTGCATGGAGAGAAACTGTATGGGACCACGCCACCGAAACGAGTACTGTGTGACGTGCTACCCGGCAGGTATTCCCTGCGGTAGCCGGCTAGCTCAGTCGGTAGAGTGTCAGACTCTTAATCCCAGGGTCGTTGGTTCGAGCCAGACGCTGGGCGGAACGGAATTTTGTTCCGCTGCAGATGTAAATTACCGTTTTTCTGATTAACGATATTTAATGGAAATAGCAACTTTTAACTTTGCCTACGTCTCTGTCAGTCGCAAGGAATCTGTATTTGAAGGTGAAGGTGATTTTGTAGACATGTGTGAAAGACATGTTCTGAAATGCAAGTGTTGTTGTTTGGAGAGCACATCGGTTACGTGTCAGATGTGTAGCCAAGCAGTAATTTGTCGCCATAGCTGCAAATACTAGCCGGTAATATGAAGTGTTGTCAGCTAAAGTCTTATGATGCAGACGACCGTAAGGACGAAGTACCCAAGAGTACCGCTAGGCCGCGCCTCTTTAGCTCAGTGGTAGAGCACTGGTCTAATAAACCAGGGGTCTTAAGTTCAATCCTCACAGGAGAATGATGAATTTTGGAAATCAGTTGCGCGTCGTGGCCGTATAGCAAACAGTACCTGTGATGACGAACAATTAGCGACAGGCGTTTTTTTAAGAATTACTCTCAGATGCGATTAAGGCGAATGGCGCAGATAAAGCATTTGGTAAAGCGGTACAGCATAAGGTGGGACGAGGCAGTCTGAATTACATTTTATAGATGTATTTCTCACATATCTCAGAGCCTCTCGCGATCTTCGTCGTCGTCGTCGTCGTCGTCGTCGTCGTCGCCGCCGCCGCTTCTGCAGAAGTAGCAAATGGCAATCGTAGCAAATGCGGCGAGGGACGCCCTGCCTTCGATTCCGAATGCACAAAGTGTGTGGTCTTGTTTCTCTGTCTATATTTGGTCGGTCTCGTCAGAGGTTGAATGTAACGAATGGGTGGGAAAGAGCAAGGGGCAGCGGCTGTGTAGAACGAAAACACAAATCCTCAGGGGTGTGAGCGTTACGAGATGAGTCGCATACATGTAAATGTTAGTCGTCAGTGACCGTGTGGAGTAATGGATAAGACGTCGGACTTCGGATCTGAAGATTACAGATTCGAATGCTGTCACGCTCGTGTTTTTCCAGTTCTGAAAAAGAAACATACCGTTTTAATGTAGCAATTGAGCAGTACGAAACCTTCTGAATGTTGCTGTTGACCATTTTTTGCTTGGAGATGCTCTTGAGCTTGAAACACACACAACAAGACCGGTGTTAACTAGCGAAATGGTCGGCAGAGTGCCGACACCGCGAGTTTTGACTGGCACTTGCACATATAAAACAAGGTCGTAAAGTAACTCGTTCGGCTTTTGAGTCACATAAAGTATGTGTGTTAATTTTGACGCCACTAGCTCTGCATGTTGTCATGCAATTTCTTTACCTCTCAGAAATGATTATGACATAAAAGTTAGGACGTGACGAGTGTGACGTTAGGAAAACATTAGGCTGCATGGAGAGAAACTGTATGGGACCACGCCACCGAAACGAGTACTGTGTGACGTGCTACCCGGCAGGTATTCCCTGCGGTAGCCGGCTAGCTCAGTCGGTAGAGTGTCAGACTCATAATCTCAGGGTCGTTGGTTCGAGCCAGACGCTGGGCGGAACGGAATTTTGTTCCGCTGCAGATGTAAATTACCGTTTTTCTGATTAACGATATTTAATGGAAATAGCAACTTTTAACTTTGCCTACGTCTCTGTCAGTCGCAAGGAATCTGTATTTGAAGGTGAAGGTGATTTTGTAGACATGTGTGAAAGACATGTTCTGAAATGCAAGTGTTGTTGTTTGGAGAGCACATCGGTTACGTGTCAGATGTGTAGCCAAGCAGTAATTTGTCGCCATAGCTGCAAATACTAGCCGGTAATATGAAGTGTTGTCAGCTAAAGTCTGATGATGCAGACGACCGTAAGGACGAAGTACCCAAGAGTACCGTTAGGCCGCGCCTCTTTAGCTCAGTGGTAGAGCGCTGGTCTAATAAACCAGGGGTCGTAAGTTCCATCCTCACAGGAGAATGATGATTTTTGGAAATCAGTTGCGCGTCGTGGCCGTATAGCAAACAGTACCTGTGATGACGAACAATTAGCGACAGGCGTTTTTTTAAGAATTACTCTCAGATGCGATTAAGGCGAATGGCGCAGATAAAGCATTTGGTAAAGCGGTACAGCATAAGGTGGGACGAGGCAGTCTGAATTACATTTTATAGATGTATTTCTCACATATCTCAGAGCCTCTCGCGATCTTCGTCGTCGTCGTCGTCGTCGTCGCCGCCGCCGCTTCTGCAGAAGTAGCAAATGGCAATCGTAGCAAATGCGGCGAGGGACGCCCTGCCTTCGATTCCGAATGCACAAAGTGTGTGGTCTTTTTCTCAGTCTATATTTGGTCGGTCTCGTCAGAGGTTGAATGTAACGAATGGGTGGGAAAGAGCAAGGGGCAGCGGCTGTGTAGAACGAAAACACAAATCCTCAGGGGTGTGAGCGTTTCGAGATGAGTCGCATACATGTAAATGTTAGTCGTCAGTGACCGTGTGGCCTAATGGATAAGACGTCGGACTTCGGATCTGAAGATTACAGGTTCGAATGCTGTCACGCTCGTGTTTTTCCAGTTCTGAAAAAGAAACATACCGTTTTAATGTAGCAATTGAGCAGTACGAAACCGTCTGAATGTTGCTGTTGACCATTTTTTGCTTGGAGATGCTCTTGAGGTTGAAACACACACAACAAGACCGGTGTTAACTAGCGAAATGGTCGGCAGAGTGCCGACACCGCGAGTATTGACTGGCACTTGTACATATAAAACAAGGTCGTAAAGTAACTCGTTCGGCTTTTGAGTCACATAAAGTATGTGTGTTAATTTTGACGCCACTAGCTCTGCATGTTGTCATGCAATTTCTTTACCTCTCAGAAATGATTATGACATAAAAGTTAGGACGTGACGAGTGTGACGTTAGGAAAACATTAGGCTGCATGGAGAGAAACTGTATGGGACCACGCCACCGAAACGAGTACTGTGTGACGTGCTACCCGGCAGGTATTCCCTGCGGTAGCCGGCTAGCTCAGTCGGTAGAGTGTCAGACTCTTAATCCCAGGGTCGTTGGTTCGAGCCAGACGCTGGGCGGAACGGAATTTTGTTCCGCTGCAGATGTAAATTACCGTTTCTCTGATTAACGATATTTAATGGAAATAGCAACTTTTAACTTTGCCTACGTCTCTGTCAGTCGCAAGGAATCTGTATTTGAAGGTGAAGGTGATTTTGTAGACATGTGTGAAAGACATGTTCTGAAATGCAAGTGTTGTTGTTTGGAGAGCACATCGGTTACGTGTCAGATGTGTAGCCAAGCAGTAATTTGTCGCCATAGCTGCAAATACTAGCCGGTAATATGAAGTGTTGTCAGCTAAAGTCTTATGATGCAGACGACCGTAAGGACGAAGTACCCAAGAGTACCGCTAGGCCGCGCCTCTTTAGCTCAGTGGTAGAGCACTGGTCTAATAAACCAGGGGTCTTAAGTTCCATCCTCACAGGAGAATGATGAATTTTGGAAATCAGTTGCGCGTCGTGGCCGTATAGCAAACAGTACCTGTGATGACGAACAATTAGCGACAGGCGTTTTTTTAAGAATTACTCTCAGATGCGATTAAGGCGAATGGCGCAGATAAAGCATTTGGTAAAGCGGTACAGCATAAGGTGGGACGAGGCAGTCTGAATTACATTTTATAGATGTATTTCTCACATATCTCAGAGCCTCTCGCGATCTTCGTCGTCGTCGTCGTCGTCGTCGTCGTCGTCGTCGCCGCCGCCGCTTCTGCAGAAGTAGCAAATGGCAATCGTAGCAAATGCGGCGAGGGACGCCCTGCCTTCGATTCCGAATGCACAAAGTGTGTGGTCTTGTTTCTCAGTCTATATTTGGTCGGTCTCGTCAGAGGTTGAATGTAACGAATGGGTGGGAAAGAGCAAGGGGCAGCGGCTGTGTAGAACGAAAACACAAATCCTCAGGGGTGTGAGCGTTACGAGATGAGTCGCATACATGTAAATGTTAGTCGTCAGTGACCGTGTGGAGTAATGGATAAGACGTCGGACTTCGGATCTGAAGATTACAGATTCGAATGCTGTCACGCTCGTGTTTTTCCAGTTCTGAAAAAGAAACATACCGTTTTAATGTAGCAATTGAGCAGTACGAAACCGTCTGAATGTTGCTGTTGACCATTTTTTGCTTGGAGATGCTCTTGAGCTTGAAACACACACAACAAGACCGGTGTTAACTAGCGAAATGGTCGGCAGAGTGCCGACACCGCGAGTTTTGACTGGCACTTGCACATATAAAACAAGGTCGTAAAGTAACTCGTTCGGCTTTTGAGTCACATAAAGTATGTGTGTTAATTTTGACGCCACTAGCTCTGCATGTTGTCATGCAATTTCTTTACCTCTCAGAAATGATTATGACATAAAAGTTAGGACGTGACGAGTGTGACGTTAGGAAAACATTAGGCTGCATGGAGAGAAACTGTATGGGACCACGCCACCGAAACGAGTACTGTGTGACGTGCTACCCGGCAGGTATTCCCTGCGGTAGCCGGCTAGCTCAGTCGGTAGAGTGTCAGACTCTTAATCCCAGGGTCGTTGGTTCGAGCCAGACGCTGGGTGGAACGGAATTTTGTTCCGCTGCAGATGTAAATTACCGTTTTTCTGATTAACGATATTTAATGGAAATAGCAACTTTTAACTTTGCCTACGTCTCTGTCAGTCGCAAGGAATCTGTATTTGAAGGTGAAGGTGATTTTGTAGACATGTGTGAAAGACATGTTCTGAAATGCAAGTGTTGTTGTTTGGAGAGCACATCGGTTACGTGTCAGATGTGTAGCCAAGCAGTAATTTGTCGCCATAGCTGCAAATACTAGCCGGTAATATGAAGTGTTGTCAGCTAAAGTCTGATGATGCAGACGACCGTAAGGACGAAGTACCCAAGAGTACCGCTAGGCCGCGCCTCTTTAGCTCAGTGGTAGAGCACTGGTCTAATAAACCAGGGGTCGCAAGTTCCATTCTCACAGGAGAATGATGAATTTTGGATATCAGTTGCGCGTCGTGGCCGTATAGCAAACAGTACCAGTGATGACGAACAATTAGCGACAGGCGTTTTTTTAAGAATTACTCTCAGATGCGATTAAGGCGAATGGCGCAGATAAAGCATTTGGTAAAGCGGTACAGCATAAGGTGGGACGAGGCAGTCTGAATTACATTTTATAGATGTATTTCTCACATATCTCAGAGCCTCTCGCGATCTTCGTCGTCGTCGTCGTCGTCGTCGTCGTCGTCGCCGCCGCCGCTTCTGCAGAAGTAGCAAATGGCAATCGTAGCAAATGCGGCGAGGGACGCCCTGCCTTCGATTCCGAATGCACAAAGTGTGTGGTCTTGTTTCTCTGTCTATATTTGGTCGGTCTCGTCAGAGGTTGAATGTAACGAATGGGTGGGAAAGAGCAAGGGGCAGCGGCTGTGTAGAACGAAAACACAAATCCTCAGGGGTGTGAGCGTTACGAGATGAGTCGCATACATGTAAATGTTAGTCGTCAGTGACCGTGTGGAGTAATGGATAAGACGTCGGACTTCGGATCTGAAGATTACAGGTTCGAATGCTGTCACGCTCGTGTTTTTCCAGTTCTGAAAAAGTAACATACCGTTTTAATGTAGCAATTGAGCAGTACGAAACCGTCTGAATGTTGCTGTTGACCATTTTTTGCTTGGAGATGCTCTTGAGCTTGAAACACACACAACAAGACCGGTGTTAACTAGCGAAATGGTCGGCAGAGTTCCGACACCGCGAGTTTTGACTGCCACTTGCACATATAAAACAAGGTCGTAAAGTAACTCGTTCGGCTTTTGAGTCACATAAAGTATGTGTGTTAATTTTGACGCCACTAGCTCTGCATGTTGTCATGCAATTTCTTTACCTCTCAGAAATGATTATGACATAAAAGTTAGGACGTGACGAGTGTGACGTTAGGAAAACATTAGGCTGCATGGAGAGAAACAGTATGGGACCACGCCACCGAAACGAGTACTGTGTGACGTGCTACCCGGCAGGTATTCCCTGCGGTAGCCGGCTAGCTCAGTCGGTAGACTGTCAGATTCTTAATCCCAGGGTCGTTGGTTCGAGCCAGACGCTGGGCGGAACGGAATTTTGTTCCGCTGCAGATGTAAATTACCGTTTTTCTGATTAACGATATTTAATGGAAATAGCAACTTTTAACTTTGCCTACGTCTCTGTCAGTCGCAAGGAATCTGTATTTGAAGGTGAAGGTGATTTTGTAGACATGTGTGAAAGACATGTTCTGAAATGCAAGTGTTGTTGTTTGGAGAGCACATCGGTTACGTGTCAGATGTGTAGCCAAGCAGTAATTTGTCGCCATAGCTGCAAATACTAGCCAGTAATATGAAGTGTTGTCAGCTAAAGTCTGATGATGCAGACTACCGTAAGGACGAAGTACCCAAGAGTACCGCTACGCCGCGCCTCTTTAGCTCAGTGGTAGAGCACTGGTCTAATAAACCAGGGGTCGTAAGTTCCATCCTCACAGGAGAATGATGAATTTTGGAAATCAGTTGCGCGTCGTGGCCGTATAGCAAACAGTACCTGTGATGACGAACAATTAGCGACAGGCGTTTTTTTAAGAATTACTCTCAGATGCGATTAAGGCGAATGGCGCAGATAAAGCATTTGGTAAAGCGGTACAGCATAAGGTGGGACGAGGCAGTCTGAATTACATTTTATAGATGTATTTCTCACATATCTCAGAGCCTCTCGCGATCTTCGTCGTCGTCGTCGTCGTCGTCGTCGTCGTCGTCGTCGTCGTCGCCGCCGCCGCTTCTGCAGAAGTAGCAAATGGCAATCGTAGCAAATGCGGCGAGGGACGCCCTGCCTTCGATTCCGAATGCACAAAGTGTGTGGTCTTGTTTCTCTGTCTATATTTGGTCGGTCTCGTCAGAGGTTGAATGTAACGAATGGGTGGGAAAGAGCAAGGGGCAGCGGCTGTGTAGAACGAAAACACAAATCCTCAGGGGTGTGAGCGTTACGAGATGAGTCGCATACATGTAAATGTTAGTCGTCAGTGACCGTGTGCAGTAATGGATAAGACGTCGGACTTCGGATCTGAAGATTACAGGTTCGAATGCTGTCACGCTCGTGTTTTTCCAGTTCTGAAAAAGTAACATACCGTTTTAATGTAGCAATTGAGCAGTACGAAACCGTCTGAATGTTGCTGTTGACCATTTTTTGCTTGGAGATGCTCTTGAGCTTGAAACACACACAACAAGACCGGCTTTAACTAGCGAAATGGTCGGCAGAGTTCCGACACCGCGAGTTTTGACTGGCACTTGCACATATAAAACAAGGTCGTAAAGTAACTCGTTCGGCTTTTGAGTCACATAAAGTATGTGTGTTAATTTTGACGCCACTAGCTCTGCATGTTGTCATGCAATTTCTTTACCTCTCAGAAATGATTATGACATAAAAGTTAGGACGTGACGAGTGTGACGTTAGGAAAACATTAGGCTGCATGGAGAGAAACTGTATGGGACCACGCCACCGAAACGAGTACTGTGTGACGTGCTACCCGGCAGGTATTCCCTGCGGTAGCCGGCTAGCTCAGTCGGTAGACTGTCAGACTCTTAATCCCAGGGTCGTTGGTTCGAGCCAGACGCTAGGCGGAACGGAATTTTGTTCCGCTGCAGATGTAAATTACCGTTTTTCTGATTAACGATATTTAATGGAAATAGCAACTTTTAACTTTGCCTACGTCTCTGTCAGTCGCAAGGAATCTGTATTTGAAGGTGAAGGTGATTTTGTAGACATGTGTGAAAGACATGTTCTGAAATGCAAGTGTTGTTGTTTGGAGAGCACATCGGTTACGTGTCAGATGTGTAGCCAAGCAGTAATTTGTCGCCATAGCTGCAAATACTAGCCAGTAATATGAAGTGTTGTCAGCTAAAGTCTGATGATGCAGACGACCGTAAGGACGAAGTACCCAAGAGTACCGCTAGGCCGCGCCTCTTTAGCTCAGTGGTAGAGCACTGGTCTAATAAACCAGGGGTCGTAAGTTCCATCCTCACAGGAGAATGATGAATTTTGGAAATCAGTTGCGCGTCGTGGCCGTATAGCAAACAGTACCTGTGATGACGAACAATTAGCGACAGGCGTTTTTTTAAGAATTAATCTCAGATGCGATTAAGGCGAATGGCGCAGATAAAGCATTTGGTAAAGCGGTACAGCAGAAGGTGGGACGAGGCAGTCTGAATTACATTTTACAGATGTATTTCTCAAATATCTCAGAGCCTCTCGCGGTCGTCGTCGTCGTCGTCGTCGTCGTCGTCGTCGTCGTCGCCGCCGCCGCTTCTGCAGAAGTAGCAAATGGCAATCGTAGCAAATGCGGCGAGGGACGCCCTGCCTTCGATTCCGAATGCACAAAGTGTGTGGTCTTGTTTCTCTGTCTATATTTGGTCGGTCTCGTCAGAGGTTGAATGTAACGAATGGGTGGGAAAGAGCAAGGGGCAGCGGCTGTGTAGAACGAAAACACTAATCCTCAGGGGTGTGAGCGTTACGAGATGAGTCGCATACATGTAAATGCTAGTCGTCAGTGACCGTGTGGCCTAATGGATAAGACGTCGGACTTCGGATCTGAAGATTACAGGTTCGAATGCTGTCACGCTCGTGTTTTTCCAGTTCTGAAAAAGAAACATACCGTTTTAATGTAGCAATTGAGCAGTACGAAACCGTCTGAATGTTGCTGTTGACCATTTTTTGCTTGGAGATGCTCTTGAGCTTGAAACACACACAACAAGACCGGTGTTAACTAGCGAAATGGTCGGCAGAGTTCCGACACCGCGAGTTTTGACTGGCACTTGCACATATAAAACAAGGTCGTAAAGTAACTCGTTCGGCTTTTGAGTCACATAAAGTATGTGTGTTAATTTTGACGCCACTAGCTCTGCATGTTGTCATGCAATTTCTTTACCTCTCAGAAATGATTATGACATAAAAGTTAGGACGTGACGAGTGTGACGTTAGGAAAACATTAGGCTGCATGGAGAGAAACTGTATGGGACCACGCCACCGAAACGAGTACTGTGTGACGTACTACCCGGTAGGTATTCCCTGCGGTAGCCGGCTAGCTCAGTCGGTAGAGTGTCAGACTCTTAATCCCAGGGTCGTTGGTTCGAGCCAGATGCTGGGCGGAACGGAATTTTGTTCCGCTGCAGATGTAAATTACCGTTTTTCTGGTTAACGATATTTAATGGAAATAGCAACTTTTAACTTTGCCTACGTCTCTGTCAGTCGCAAGGAATCTGTATTTGAAGGTGAAGGTGATTTTGTAGACATGTGTGAAAGACATGTTCTGAAATGCAAGTGTTGTTGTTTGGAGAGCACATCGGTTACGTGTCAGATGTGTAGCCAAGCAGTAATTTGTCGCCATAGCTGCAAATACTAGCCGGTAATATGAAGTGTTGTCAGCTAAAGTCTGATGATGCAGACGACCGTAAGGACGAAGTACCCAAGAGTACCGCTAGGCCGCGCCTCTTTAGCTCAGTGGTAGAGCACTGGTCTAATAAACCAGGGGTCGTAAGTTCCATCCTCACAGGAGAATGATGAATTTTGGAAATCAGTTGCGCGTCGTGGCCGTATAGCAAACAGTACCTGTGATGACGAACAATTAGCGACAGGCGTTTTTTTAAGAATTACTCTCAGATGCGATTAAGGCGAATGGCGCAGATAAAGCATTTGGTAAAGCGGTACAGCATAAGGTGGGACGAGGCAGTCTGAATTACATTTTATAGATGTATTTCTCACATATCTCAGAGCCTCTCGCGATCTTCGTCGTCGTCGTCGTCGTCGTCGTCGTCGTCGTCGTCGTCGTCGCCGCCGCCGCTTCTGCAGAAGTAGCAAATGGCAATCGTAGCAAATGCGGCGAGGGACGCCCTGCCTTCGATTCCGAATGCACAAAGTGTGTGGTCTTGTTTCTCAGTCTATATTTGGTCGGTCTCGTCAGAGGTTGAATGTAACGAATGGGTGGGAAAGAGCAAGGGGCAGCGGCTGTGTAGAACGAAAACACAAATCCTCAGGGGTGTGAGCGTTTCGAGATGAGTCGCATACATGTAAATGTTAGTCGTCAGTGACCGTGTGGCCTAATGGATAAGACGTCGGACTTCGGATCTGAAGATTACAGGTTCGAATGCTGTCACGCTCGTGTTTTTCCAGTTCTGAAAAAGAAACATACCGTTTTAATGTAGCAATTGAGCAGTACGAAACCGTCTGAATGTTGCTGTTGACCATTTTTTGCTTGGAGATGCTCTTGAGCTTGAAACACACACAACAAGACCGGTGTTAACTAGCGAAATGGTCGGCAGAGTGCCGACACCGCGAGTTTTGACTGGCACTTGCACATATAAAACAAGGTCGTAAAGTAACTCGTTCGGCTTTTGAGTCACATAAAGTATGTGTGTTAATTTTGACGCCACTAGCTCTGCATGTTGTCATGCAATTTCTTTACCTCTCAGAAATGATTATGACATAAAAGTTAGGACGTGACGAGTGTGACGTTAGGAAAACATTAGGCTGCATGGAGAGAAACTGTATGGGACCACGCCACCGAAACGAGTACTGTGTGACGTGCTACCCGGCAGGTATTCCCTGCGGTAGCCGGCTAGCTCAGTCGGTAGAGTGTCAGACTCTTAATCCCAGGTTCGTTGGTCCGAGCCAGACGCTGGGCGGAACGGAATTTTGTTCCGCTGCAGATGTAAATTACCGTTTTTCTGATTAACGATATTTAATGGAAATAGCAACTTTTAACTTTGCCTACGTCTCTGTCAGTCGCAAGGAATCTGTATTTGAAGGTGAAGGTGATTTTGTAGACATGTGTGAAAGACATGTTCTGAAATGCAAGTGTTGTTGTTTGGAGAGCACATCGGTTACGTGTCAGATGTGTAGCCAAGCAGTAATTTGTCGCCATAGCTGCAAATACTAGCCGGTAATATGAAGTGTTGTCAGCTAAAGTCTGATGATGCAGACGACCGTAAGGACGAAGTACCCAAGAGTACCGCTAGGCCGCGCCTCTTTAGCTCAGTGGTAGAGCACTGGTCTAATAAACCAGGGGTCGTAAGTTCCATCCTCACAGGAGAATGATGAATTTTGGAAATCAGTTGCGCGTCGTGGCCGTATAGCAAACAGTACCTGTGATGACGAACAATTAGCGACAGGCGTTTTTTTTAAGAATTACTCTCAGATGCGATTAAGGCGAATGGCGCAGATAAAGCATTTGGTAAAGCGGTACAGCATAAGGTGGGACGAGGCAGTCTGAATTACATTTTATAGATGTATTTCTCACATATCTCAGAGCCTCTCGCGATCTTCGTCGTCGTCGTCGTCGTCGTCGTCGTCGTCGTCGTCGTCGTCGTCGCCGCCGCCGCTTCTGCAGAAGTAGCAAATGGCAATCGTAGCAAATGCGGCGAGGGACGCCCTGCCTTCGATTCCGAATGCACAAAGTGTGTGGTCTTGTTTCTCAGTCTATATTTGGTCGGTCTCGTCAGAGGTTGAATGTAACGAATGGGTGGGAAAGAGCAAGGGGCAGCGGCTGTGTAGAACGAAAACACAAATCCTCAGGGGTGTGAGCGTTTCGAGATGAGTCGCATACATGTAAATGTTAGTCGTCAGTGACCGTGTGGCCTAATGGATAAGACGTCGGACTTCGGATCTGAAGATTACAGGTTCGAATGCTGTCACGCTCGTGTTTTTCCAGTTCTGAAAAAGAAACATACCGTTTTAATGTAGCAATTGAGCAGTACGAAACCGTCTGAATGTTGCTGTTGACCATTTTTTGCTTGGAGATGCTCTTGAGCTTGAAACACACACAACAAGACCGGTGTTAACTAGCGAAATGGTCGGCAGAGTGCCGACACCGCGAGTTTTGACTGGCACTTGCACATATAAAACAAGGTCGTAAAGTAACTCGTTCGGCTTTTGAGTCACATAAAGTATGTGTGTTAATTTTGACGCCACTAGCTCTGCATGTTGTCATGCAATTTCTTTACCTCTCAGAAATGATTATGACATAAAAGTTAGGACGTGACGAGTGTGACGTTAGGAAAACATTAGGCTGCATGGAGAGAAACTGTATGGGACCACGCCACCGAAACGAGTACTGTGTGACGTGCTACCCGGCAGGTATTCCCTGCGGTAGCCGGCTAGCTCAGTCGGTAGAGTGTCAGACTCTTAATCCCAGGTTCGTTGGTCCGAGCCAGACGCTGGGCGGAACGGAATTTTGTTCCGCTGCAGATGTAAATTACCGTTTTTCTGATTAACGATATTTAATGGAAATAGCAACTTTTAACTTTGCCTACGTCTCTGTCAGTCGCAAGGAATCTGTATTTGAAGGTGAAGGTGATTTTGTAGACATGTGTGAAAGACATGTTCTGAAATGCAAGTGTTGTTGTTTGGAGAGCACATCGGTTACGTGTCAGATGTGTAGCCAAGCAGTAATTTGTCGCCATAGCTGCAAATACTAGCCGGTAATATGAAGTGTTGTCAGCTAAAGTCTGATGATGCAGACGACCGTAAGGACGAAGTACCCAAGAGTACCGCTAGGCCGCGCCTCTTTAGCTCAGTGGTAGAGCACTGGTCTAATAAACCAGGGGTCGTAAGTTCCATCCTCACAGGAGAATGATGAATTTTGGAAATCAGTTGCGCGTCGTGGCCGTATAGCAAACAGTACCTGTGATGACGAACAATTAGCGACAGGCGTTTTTTTAAGAATTACTCTCAGATGCGATTAAGGCGAATGGCGCAGATAAAGCATTTGGTAAAGCGGTACAGCATAAGGTGGGACGAGGCAGTCTGAATTACATTTTATAGATGTATTTCTCACATATCTCAGAGCCTCTCGCGATCTTCGTCGTCGTCGTCGTCGTCGTCGTCGTCGTCGTCGTCGCCGCCGCCGCTTCTGCAGAAGTAGCAAATGGCAATCGTAGCAAATGCGGCGAGGGACGCCCTGCCTTCGATTCCGAATGCACAAAGTGTGTGGTCTTGTTTCTCTGTCTATATTTGGTCGGTCTCGTCAGAGGTTGAATGTAACGAATGGGTGGGAAAGAGCAAGGGGCAGCGGCTGTGTAGAACGAAAACACAAATCCTCAGGGGTGTGAGCGTTACGAGATGAGTCGCATACATGTAAATGTTAGTCGTCAGTGACCGTGTGGAGTAATGGATAAGACGTCGGACTTCGGATCTGAAGATTACAGGTTCGAATGCTGTCACGCTCGTGTTTTTCCAGTTCTGAAAAAGAAACATACCGTTTTAATGTAGCAATTGAGCAGTACGAAACCGTCTGAATGTTGCTGTTGACCATTTTTTGCTTGGAGATGCTCTTGAGCTTGAAACACACACAACAAGACCGGTGTTAACTAGCGAAATGGTCGGCAGAGTGCCGACACCGCGAGTTTTGACTGGCACTTGCACATATAAAACAAGGTCGTAAAGTAACTCGTTCGGCTTTTGAGTCACATAAAGTATGTGTGTTAATTTTGACGCCACTAGCTCTGCATGTTGTCATGCAATTTCTTTACCTCTCAGAAATGATTATGACATAAAAGTTAGGACGTGACGAGTGTGACGTTAGGAAAACATTAGGCTGCATGGAGAGAAACTGTATGGGACCACGCCACCGAAACGAGTACTGTGTGACGTGCTACCCGGCAGGTATTCCCTGCGGTAGCCGGCTAGCTCAGTCGGTAGAGTGTCAGACTCTTAATCCCAGGGTCGTTGGTTCGAGCCAGACGCTGGGCGGAACGGAATTTTGTTCCGCTGCAGATGTAAATTACCGTTTTTCTGATTAACGATATTTAATGGAAATAGCAACTTTTAACTTTGCCTACGTCTCTGTCAGTCGCAAGGAATCTGTATTTGAAGGTGAAGGTGATTTTGTAGACATGTGTGAAAGACATGTTCTGAAATGCAAGTGTTGTTGTTTGGAGAGCACATCGGTTACGTGTCAGATGTGTAGCCAAGCAGTAATTTGTCGCCATAGCTGCAAATACTAGCCGGTAATATGAAGTGTTGTCAGCTAAAGTCTGATGATGCAGACGACCGTAAGGACGAAGTACCCAAGAGTACCGCTAGGCCGCGCCTCTTTAGCTCAGTGGTAGAGCACTGGTCTAATAAACCAGGGGTCGTAAGTTCCATCCTCACAGGAGAATGATGAATTTTGGAAATCAGTTGCGCGTCGTGGCCGTATAGCAAACAGTACCTGTGATGACGAACAATTAGCGACAGGCGTTTTTTTAAGAATTACTCTCAGATGCGATTAAGGCGAATGGCGCAGATAAAGCATTTGGTAAAGCGGTACAGCATAAGGTGGGACGAGGCAGTCTGAATTACATTTTATAGATGTATTTCTCATATATCTCAGAGCCTCTCGCGATCTTCGTCGTCGTCGTCGTCGTCGTCGTCGTCGTCGTCGTCGCCGCTTCTGCAGAAGTAGCAAATGGCAATCGTAGCAAATGCGGCGAGGGACGCCCTGCCTTCGATTCCGAATGCACAAAGTGTGTGGTCTTGTTTCTCTGTCTATATTTGGTCGGTCTCGTCAGAGGTTGAATGTAACGAATGGGTGGGAAAGAGCAAGGGGCAGCGGCTGTGTAGAACGAAAACACAAATCCTCAGGGGTGTGAGCGTTACGAGATGAGTCGCATACATGTAAATGTTAGTCGTCAGTGACCGTGTGGAGTAATGGATAAGACGTCGGACTTCGGATCTGAAGATTACAGGTTCGAATGCTGTCACGCTCGTGTTTTTCCAGTTCTGAAAAAGAAACATACCGTTTTAATGTAGCAATTGAGCAGTACGAAACCGTCTGAATGTTGCTGTTGACCATTTTTTGCTTGGAGATGCTCTTGAGCTTGAAACACACACAACAAGACCGGTGATAACTAGCGAAATGGTCGGCAGAGTGCCGACACCGCGAGTTTTGACTGGCACTTGCACATATAAAACAAGGTCGTAAAGTAACTCGTTCGGCTTTTGAGTCACATAAAGTATGTGTGTTAATTTTGACGCCACTAGCTCTGCATGTTGTCATGCAATTTCTTTACCTCTCAGAAATGATTATGACATAAAAGTTAGGACGTGACGAGTGTGACGTTAGGAAAACATTAGGCTGCATGGAGAGAAACTGTATGGGACCACGCCACCGAAACGAGTACTGTGTGACGTGCTACCCGGCAGGTATTCCCTGCGGTAGCCGGCTAGCTCAGTCGGTAGAGTGTCAGACTCTTAATCCCAGGGTCGTTGGTTCGAGCCAGACGCTGGGCGGAACGGAATTTTGTTCCGCTGCAGATGTAAATTACCGTTTTTCTGATTAACGATATTTAATGGAAATAGCAACTTTTAACTTTGCCTACGTCTCTGTCAGTCGCAAGGAATCTGTATTTGAAGGTGAAGGTGATTTTGTAGACATGTGTGAAAGACATGTTCTGAAATGCAAGTGTTGTTGTTTGGAGAGCACATCGGTTACGTGTCAGATGTGTAGCCAAGCAGTAATTTGTCGCCATAGCTGCAAATACTAGCCGGTAATATGAAGTGTTGTCAGCTAAAGTCTGATGATGCAGACGACCGTAAGGACGAAGTACCCAAGAGTACCGCTAGGCCGCGCCTCTTTAGCTCAGTGGTAGAGCACTGGTCTAATAAACCAGGGGTCGTAAGTTCCATCCTCACAGGAGAATGATGAATTTTGGAAATCAGTTGCGCGTCGTGGCCGTATAGCAAACAGTACCTGTGATGACGAACAATTAGCGACAGGCGTTTTTTTAAGAATTACTCTCAGATGCGATTAAGGCGAATGGCGCAGATAAAGCATTTGGTAAAGCGGTACAGCATAAGGTGGGACGAGGCAGTCTGAATTACATTTTATAGATGTATTTCTCACATATCTCAGAGCCTCTCGCGATCTTCGTCGTCGTCGTCGTCGTCGTCGTCGTCGTCGCCGCCGCCGCCGCTTCTGCAGAAGTAGCAAATGGCAATCGTAGCAAATGCGGCGAGGGACGCCCTGCCTTCGATTCCGAATGCACAAAGTGTGTGGTCTTGTTTCTCAGTCTATATTTGGTCGGTCTCGTCAGAGGTTGAATGTAACGAATGGGTGGGAAAGAGCAAGGGGCAGCGGCTGTGTAGAACGAAAACACAAATCCTCAGGGGTGTGAGCGTTTCGAGATGAGTCGCATACATGTAAATGTTAGTCGTCAGTGACCGTGGGGCCTAATGGATAAGACGTCGGACTTCGGATCTGAAGATTACAGGTTCGAATGCTGTCACGCTCGTGTTTTTCCAGTTCTGAAAAAGAAACATACCGTTTTAATGTAGCAATTGAGCAGTACGAAACCGTCTGAATGTTGCTGTTGACCATTTTTTGCTTGGAGATGCTCTTGAGCTTGAAACACACACAACAAGACCGGTGTTAACTAGCGAAATGGTCGGCAGAGTGCCGACACCGCGAGTTTTGACTGGCACTTGTACATATAAAACAAGGTCGTAAAGTAACTCGTTCGGCTTTTGAGTCACATAAAGTATGTGTGTTAATTTTGACGCCACTAGCTCTGCATGTTGTCATGCAATTTCTTTACCTCTCAGAAATGATTATGACATAAAAGTAAGGACGTGACGAGTGTGACGTTAGGAAAACATTAGGCTGCATGGAGAGAAACTGTATGGGACCACGCCACCGAAACGAGTACTGTGTGACGTGCTACCCGGCAGGTATTCCCTGCGGTAGCCGGCTAGCTCAGTCGGTAGAGTGTCAGACTCTTAATCCCAGGGTCGTTGGTTCGAGCCAGACGCTGGGCGGAACGGAATTTTGTTCCGCTGCAGATGTAAATTACCGTTTTTCTGATTAACGATATTTAATGGAAATAGCAACTTTTAACTTTGCCTACGTCTCTGTCAGTCGCAAGGAATCTGTATTTGAAGGTGAAGGTGATTTTGTAGACATGTGTGAAAGACATGTTCTGAAATGCAAGTGTTGTTGTTTGGAGAGCACATCGGTTACGTGTCAGATGTGTAGCCAAGCAGTAATTTGTCGCCATAGCTGCAAATACTAGCCGGTAATATGAAGTGTTGTCAGCTAAAGTCTGATGATGCAGACGACCGTAAGGACGAAGTACCCAAGAGTACCGCTAGGCCGCGCCTCTTTAGCTCAGTGGTAGAGCACTGGTCTAATAAACCAGGGGTCGTAAGTTCCATCCTCACAGGAGAATGATGAATTTTGGAAATCAGTTGCGCGTCGTGGCCGTATAGCAAACAGTACCTGTGATGACGAACAATTAGCGACAGGCGTTTTTTTAAGAATTACTCTCAGATGCGATTAAGGCGAATGGCGCAGATAAAGCATTTGGTAAAGCGGTACAGCATAAGGTGGGACGAGGCAGTCTGAATTACATTTTATAGATGTATTTCTCACATATCTCAGAGCCTCTCGCGATCTTCGTCGTCGTCGTCGTCGTCGTCGTCGTCGTCGTCGCCGCCGCCGGCGCTTCTGCAGAAGTAGCAAATGGCAATCGTAGCAAATGCGGCGAGGGACGCCCTGCCTTCGATTCCGAATGCACAAAGTGTGTGGTCTTGTTTCTCAGTCTATATTTGGTCGGTCTCGTCAGAGGTTGAATGTAACGAATGGGTGGGAAAGAGCAAGGGGCAGCGGCTGTGTAGAACGAAAACACAAATCCTCAGGGGTGTGAGCGTTTCGAGATGAGTCGCATACATGTAAATGTTAGTCGTCAGTGACCGTGTGGCCTAATGGATAAGACGTCGGACTTCGGATCTGAAGATTACAGGTTCGAATGCTGTCACGCTCGTGTTTTTCCAGTTCTGAAAAAGAAACATACCGTTTTAATGTAGCAATTGAGCAGTACGAAACCGTCTGAATGTTGCTGTTGACCATTTTTTGCTTGGAGATGCTCTTGAGCTTGAAACACACACAACAAGACCGGTGTTAACTAGTGAAATCGTCGGCAGAGTGCCGACACCGCGAGTTTTGACTGGCACTTGTACATATAAAACAAGGTCGTAAAGTAACTCGTTCGGCTTTTGAGTCACATAAAGTATGTGTGTTAATTTTGACGCCACTAGCTCTGCATGTTGTCATGCAATTTCTTTACCTCTCAGAAATGATTATGACATAAAAGTAAGGACGTGACGAGTGTGACGTTAGGAAAACATTAGGCTGCATGGAGAGAAACTGTATGGGACCACGCCACCGAAACGAGTACTGTGTGACGTGCTACCCGGCAGGTATTCCCTGCGGTAGCCGGCTAGCTCAGTCGGTAGAGTGTCAGACTCTTAATCCCAGGGTCGTTGGTTCGAGCCAGACGCTGGGCGGAACGGAATTTTGTTCCGCTGCAGATGTAAATTACCGTTTTTCTGATTAACGATATTTAATGGAAATAGCAACTTTAAACTTTGCCTACGTCTCTGTCAGTCGCAAGGAATCTGTATTTGAAGGTGAAGGTGATTTTGTAGACATGTGTGAAAGACATGTTCTGAAATGCAAGTGTTGTTGTTTGGAGAGCACATCGGTTACGTGTCAGATGTGTAGCCAAGCAGTAATTTGTCGCCATAGCTGCAAATACTAGCCGGTAATATGAAGTGTTGTCAGCTAAAGTCTGATGATGCAGACGACCGTAAGGACGAAGTACCCAAGAGTACCGCTAGGCCGCGCCTCTTTAGCTCAGTGGTAGAGCACTGGTCTAATAAACCAGGGGTCGTAAGTTCCATCCTCACAGGAGAATGATGAATTTTGGAAATCAGTTGCGCGTCGTGGCCGTATAGCAAACAGTACCTGTGATGACGAACAATTAGCGACAGGCGTTTTTTTAAGAATTACTCTCAGATGCGATTAAGGCGAATGGCGCAGATAAAGCATTTGGTAAAGCGGTACAGCATAAGGTGGGACGAGGCAGTCTGAATTACATTTTATAGATGTATTTCTCACATATCTCAGAGCCTCTCGCGATCTTCGTCGTCGTCGTCGTCGTCGTCGTCGCCGCCGCCGCCGCTTCTGCAGAAGTAGCAAATGGCAATCGTAGCAAATGCGGCGAGGGACGCCCTGCCTTCGATTCCGAATGCACAAAGTGTGTGGTCTTGTTTCTCAGTCTATATTTGGTCGGTCTCGTCAGAGGTTGAATGTAACGAATGGGTGGGAAAGAGCAAGGGGCAGCGGCTGTGTAGAACGAAAACACAAATCCTCAGGGGTGTGAGCGTTTCGAGATGAGTCGCATACATGTAAATGTTAGTCGTCAGTGACCGTGTGGCCTAATGGATAAGACGTCGGACTTCGGATCTGAAGATTACAGTTTCGAATGCTGTCACGCTCGTGTTTTTCCAGTTCTGAAAAAGAAACATACCGTTTTAATGTAGCAATTGAGCAGTACGAAACCGTCTGAATGTTGCTGTTGACCATTTTTTGCTTGGAGATGCTCTTGAGCTTGAAACACACACAACAAGACCGGTGTTAACTAGCGAAATGGTCGGCAGAGTGCCGACACCGCGAGTATTGACTGGCACTTGTACATATAAAACAAGGTCGTAAAGTAACTCGTTCGGCTTTTGAGTCACATAAAGTATGTGTGTTAATTTTGACGCCACTAGCTCTGCATGTTGTCATGCAATTTCTTTACCTCTCAGAAATGATTATGACATAAAAGTTAGGACGTGACGAGTGTGACGTTAGGAAAACATTAGGCTGCAGGGAGAGAAACTGTATGGGACCACGCCACCGAAACGAGTACTGTGTGACGTGCTACCCGGCAGGTATTCCCTGCGGTAGCCGGCTAGCTCAGTCGGTAGAGTGTCAGACTCTTAATCCCAGGGTCGTTGGTTCGAGCCAGACGCTGGGCGGAACGGAATTTTGTTCCGCTGCAGATGTAAATTACCGTTTTTCTGATTAACGATATTTAATGGAAATAGCAACTTTTAACTTTGCCTACGTCTCTGTCAGTCGCAAGGAATCTGTATTTGAAGGTGAAGGTGATTTTGTAGACATGTGTGAAAGACATGTTCTGAAATGCAAGTGTTGTTGTTTGGAGAGCACATCGGTTACGTGTCAGATGTGTAGCCAAGCAGTAATTTGTCGCCATAGCTGCAAATACTAGCCGGTAATATGAAGTGTTGTCAGCTAAAGTCTTATGATGCAGACGACCGTAAGGACGAAGTACCCAAGAGTACCGCTAGGCCGCGCCTCTTTAGCTCAGTGGTAGAGCACTGGTCTAATAAACCAGGGGTCTTAAGTTCCATCCTCACAGGAGAATGATGAATTTTGGAAATCAGTTGCGCGTCGTGGCCGTATAGCAAACAGTACCTGTGATGACGAACAATTAGCGACAGGCGTTTTTTTAAGAATTACTCTCAGATGCGATTAAGGCGAATGGCGCAGATAAAGCATTTGGTAAAGCGGTACAGCATAAGGTGGGACGAGGCAGTCTGAATTACATTTTATAGATGTATTTCTCACATATCTCAGAGCCTCTCGCGATCTTCGTCGTCGTCGTCGTCGTCGTCGTCGTCGTCGCCGCCGCCGCTTCTGCAGAAGTAGCAAATGGCAATCGTAGCAAATGCGGCGAGGGACGCCCTGCCTTCGATTCCGAATGCACAAAGTGTGTGGTCTTGTTTCTCTGTCTATATTTGGTCGGTCTCGTCAGAGGTTGAATGTAACGAATGGGTGGGAAAGAGCAAGGGGCAGCGGCTGTGTAGAACGAAAACACAAATCCTCAGGGGTGTGAGCGTTACGAGATGAGTCGCATACATGTAAGTGTTAGTCGTCAGTGACCGTGTGGAGTAATGGATAAGACGTCGGACTTCGGATCTGAAGATTACAGATTCGAATGCTGTCACGCTCGTGTTTTTCCAGTTCTGAAAAAGAAACATACCGTTTTAATGTAGCAATTGAGCAGTACGAAACCGTCTGAATGTTGCTGTTGACCATTTTTTGCTTGGAGATGCTCTTGAGCTTGAAACACACACAACAACACCGGTGTTAACTAGCGAAATGGTCGGCAGAGTGCCGACACCGCGAGTTTTGACTGGCACTTGCACATATAAAACAAGGTCGTAAAGTAACTCGTTCGGCTTTTGAGTCACATAAAGTATGTGTGTTAATTTTGACGCCACTAGCTCTGCATGTTGTCATGCAATTTCTTTACCTCTCAGAAATGATTATGACATAAAAGTTAGGACGTGACGAGTGTGACGTTAGGAAAACATTAGGCTGCATGGAGAGAAACTGTATGGGACCACGCCACCGAAACGAGTACTGTGTGACGTGCTACCCGGCAGGTATTCCCTGCGGTAGCCGGCTAGCTCAGTCGGTAGAGTGTCAGACTCTTAATCTCAGGGTCGTTGGTTCGAGCCAGACGCTGGGCGGAACGGAATTTTGTTCCGCTGCAGATGTAAATTACCGTTTTTCTGATTAACGATATTTAATGGAAATAGCAACTTTTAACTTTGCCTACGTCTCTGTCAGTCGCAAGGAATCTGTATTTGAAGGTGAAGGTGATTTTGTAGACATGTGTGAAAGACATGTTCTGAAATGCAAGTGTTGTTGTTTGGAGAGCACATCGGTTACGTGTCAGATGTGTAGCCAAGCAGTAATTTGTCGCCATAGCTGCAAATACTAGCCGGTAATATGAAGTGTTGTCAGCTAAAGTCTGATGATGCAGACGACCGTAAGGACGAAGTACCCAAGAGTACCGCTAGGCCGCGCCTCTTTAGCTCAGTGGTAGAGCACTGGTCTAATAAACCAGGGGTCGTAAGTTCCATCCTCACAGGAGAATGATGAATTTTGGAAATCAGTTGCGCGTCGTGGCCGTATAGCAAACAGTACCTGTGATGACGAACAATTAGCGACAGGCGTTTTTTTAAGAATTACTCTCAGATGCGATTAAGGCGAATGGCGCAGATAAAGCATTTGGTAAAGCGGTACAGCATAAGGTGGGACGAGGCAGTCTGAATTACATTTTATAGATGTATTTCTCACATATCTCAGAGCCTCTCGCGATCTTCGTCGTCGTCGTCGTCGTCGTCGTCGTCGTCGCCGCCGCCGCCGCTTCTGCAGAAGTAGCAAATGGCAATCGTAGCAAATGCGGCGAGGGACGCCCTGCCTTCGATTCCGAATGCACAAAGTGTGTGGTCTTGTTTCTCAGTCTATATTTGGTCGGTCTCGTCAGAGGTTGAATGTAACGAATGGGTGGGAAAGAGCAAGGGGCAGCGGCTGTGTAGAACGAAAACACAAATCCTCAGGGGTGTGAGCGTTTCGAGATGAGTCGCATACATGTAAATGTTAGTCGTCAGTGACCGTGTGGCCTAATGGATAAGACGTCGGACTTCGGATCTGAAGATTACAGGTTCGAATGCTGTCACGCTCGTGTTTTTCCAGTTCTGAAAAAGAAACATACCGTTTTAATGTAGCAATTGAGCAGTACGAAACCGTCTGAATGTTGCTGTTGACCATTTTTTGCTTGGAGATGCTCTTGAGGTTGAAACACACACAACAAGACCGGTGTTAACTAGCGAAATGGTCGGCAGAGTGCCGACACCGCGAGTATTGACTGGCACTTGTACATATAAAACAAGGTCGTAAAGTAACTCGTTCGGCTTTTGAGTCACATAAAGTATGTGTGTTAATTTTGACGCCACTAGCTCTGCATGTTGTCATGCAATTTCTTTACCTCTCAGAAATGATTATGACATAAAAGTTAGGACGTGACGAGTGTGACGTTAGGAAAACATTAGGCTGCATGGAGAGAAACTGTATGGGACCACGCCACCGAAACGAGTACTGTGTGACGTGCTACCCGGCAGGTATTCCCTGCGGTAGCCGGCTAGCTCAGTCGGTAGAGTGTCAGACTCTTAATCCCAGGGTCGTTGGTTCGAGCCAGACGCTGGGCGGAACGGAATTTTGTTCCGCTGCAGATGTAAATTTCCGTTTCTCTGATTAACGATATTTAATGGAAATAGCAACTTTTAACTTTGCCTACGTCTCTGTCAGTCGCAAGGAATCTGTATTTGAAGGTGAAGGTGATTTTGTAGACATGTGTGAAAGACATGTTCTGAAATGCAAGTGTTGTTGTTTGGAGAGCACATCGGTTACGTGTCAGATGTGTAGCCAAGCAGTAATTTGTCGCCATAGCTGCAAATACTAGCCGGTAATATGAAGTGTTGTCAGCTAAAGTCTTATGATGCAGACGACCGTAAGGACGAAGTACCCAAGAGTACCGCTAGGCCGCGCCTCTTTAGCTCAGTGGTAGAGCACTGGTCTAATAAACCAGGGGTCTTAAGTTCCATCCTCACAGGAGAATGATGAATTTTGGAAATCAGTTGCGCGTCGTGGCCGTATAGCAAACAGTACCTGTGATGACGAACAATTAGCGACAGGCGTTTTTTTAAGAATTACTCTCAGATGCGATTAAGGCGAATGGCGCAGATAAAGCATTTGGTAAAGCGGTACAGCATAAGGTGGGACGAGGCAGTCTGAATTACATTTTATAGATGTATTTCTCACATATCTCAGAGCCTCTCGCGATCTTCGTCGTCGTCGTCGTCGTCGTCGTCGTCGTCGTCGCCGCCGCCGCTTCTGCAGAAGTAGCAAATGGCAATCGTAGCAAATGCGGCGAGGGACGCCCTGCCTTCGATTCCGAATGCACAAAGTGTGTGGTCTTGTTTCTCTGTCTATATTTGGTCGGTCTCGTCAGAGGTTGAATGTAACGAATGGGTGGGAAAGAGCAAGGGGCAGCGGCTGTGTAGAACGAAAACACAAATCCTCAGGGGTGTGAGCGTTACGAGATGAGTCGCATACATGTAAATGTTAGTCGTCAGTGACCGTGTGGAGTAATGGATAAGACGTCGGACTTCGGATCTGAAGATTACAGATTCGAATGCTGTCACGCTCGTGTTTTTCCAGTTCTGAAAAAGAAACATACCGTTTTAATGTAGCAATTGAGCAGTACGAAACCGTCTGAATGTTGCTGTTGACCATTTTTTGCTTGGAGATGCTCTTGAGCTTGAAACACACACAACAAGAGCGGTGTTAACTAGCGAAATGGTCGGCAGAGTGCCGACACCGCGAGTTTTGACTGGCACTTGCACATATAAAACAAGGTCGTAAAGTAACTCGTTCGGCTTTTGAGTCACATAAAGTATGTGTGTTAATTTTGACGCCACTAGCTCTGCATGTTGTCATGCAATTTCTTTACCTCTCAGAAATGATTATGACATAAAAGTTAGGACGTGACGAGTGTGACGTTAGGAAAACATTAGGCTGCATGGAGAGAAACTGTATGGGACCACGCCACCGAAACGAGTACTGTGTGACGTGCTACCCGGCAGGTATTCCCTGCGGTAGCCGGCTAGCTCAGTCGGTAGAGTGTTAGACTCTTAATCCCAGGGTCGTTGGTTCGAGCCAGACGCTGGGCGGAACGGAATTTTGTTCCGCTGCAGATGTAAATTACCGTTTTTCTGATTAACGATATTTAATGGAAATAGCAACTTTTAACTTTGCCTACGTCTCTGTCAGTCGCAAGGAATCTGTATTTGAAGGTGAAGGTGATTTTGTAGACATGTGTGAAAGACATGTTCTGAAATGCAAGTGTTGTTGTTTGGAGAGCACATCGGTTACGTGTCAGATGTGTAGCCAAGCAGTAATTTGTCGCCATAGCTGCAAATACTAGCCGGTAATATGAAGTGTTGTCAGCTAAAGTCTGATGATGCAGACGACCGTAAGGACGAAGTACCCAAGAGTACCGCTAGGCCGCGCCTCTTTAGCTCAGTGGTAGAGCACTGGTCTAATAAACCAGGGGTCGCAAGTTCCATTCTCACAGGAGAATGATGAATTTTGGATATCAGTTGCGCGTCGTGGCCGTATAGCAAACAGTACCTGTGATGACGAACAATTAGCGACAGGCGTTTTTTTAAGAATTACTCTCAGATGCGATTAAGGCGAATGGCGCAGATAAAGCATTTGGTAAAGCGGTACAGCATAAGGTGGGACGAGGCAGTCTGAATTACATTTTATAGATGTATTTCTCACATATCTCAGAGCCTCTCGCGATCTTCGTCGTCGTCGTCGTCGTCGTCGTCGTCGTCGCCGCCGCCGCCGCTTCTGCAGAAGTAGCAAATGGCAATCGTAGCAAATGCGGCGAGGGACGCCCTGCCTTCGATTCCGAATGCACAAAGTGTGTGGTCTTATTTCTCAGTCTATATTTGATCGGTCTCGTAAGAGGTTGAATGTAACGAATGGGTGGGAAAGAGCAAGGGGCAGCGGCTGTGTAGAACGAAAACACAAATCCTCAGGGGTGTGAGCGTTTCGAGATGAGTCGCATACATGTAAATGTTAGTCGTCAGTGACCGTGTGGCCTAATGGATAAGACGTCGGACTTCGGATCTGAAGATTACAGGTTCGAATGCTGTCACGCTCGTGTTTTTCCAGTTCTGAAAAAGAAACATACCGTTTTAATGTAGCAATTGAGCAGTACGAAACCGTCTGAATGTTGCTGTTGACCATTTTTTGCTTGGAGATGCTCTTGAGCTTGAAACACACACAACAAGACCGGTGTTAACTAGCGAAATGGTCGGCAGAGTGCCGACACCGCGAGTTTTGACTGGCACTTGCACATATAAAACAAGGTCGTAAAGTAACTCGTTCGGCTTTTGAGTCACATAAAGTAGGTGTGTTAATTTTTACGCCACTAGCTCTGCATGATGTCATGCAATTTCTTTACCTCTCAGAAATGATTATGACATAAAAGTAAGGACGTGACGAGTGTGACGTTAGGAAAACATTAGGCTGCATGGAGAGAAACTGTATGGGACCACGCCACCGAAACGAGTACTGTGTGACGTGCTACCCAGCAGGTATTCCCTGCGGTAGCTGGCTAGCTCAGTCGGTAGAGTGTCAGACTCTTAATCCCAGGGTCGTTGGTTCGAGCCAGACGCTGGGCGGAACCGAACTTTGTTCCGCTGCAGATGTAAATTACCGTTTTTCTGATTAACGATATTTAATGGAAATAGCAACTTTTAACTTTGCCTACGTCTCTGTCAGTCGCAAGGAATCTGTATTTGAAGGTGAAGGTGATTTTGTAGACATGTGTGAAAGACATGTTCTGAAATGCAAGTGTTGTTGTTTGGAGAGCACATCGGTTACGTGTCAGATGTGTAGCCAAGCAGTAATTTGTCGCCATAGCTGCAAATACTAGCCGGTAATATGAAGTGTTGTCAGCTAAAGTCTGATGATGCAGACGACCGTAAGGACGAAGTACCCAAGAGTACCGCTAGGCCGCGCCTCTTTAGCTCAGTGGTAGAGCACTGGTCTAATAAACCAGGGGTCGTAAGTTCCATCCTCACAGGAGAATGATGAATTTTGGAAATCAGTTGCGCGTCGTGGCCGTATAGCAAACAGTACCTGTGATGACGAACAATTAGCGACAGGCGTTTTTTTAAGAATTACTCTCAGATGCGATTAAGGCGAATGGCGCAGATAAAGCATTTGGTAAAGCGGTACAGCATAAGGTGGGACGAGGCAGTCTGAATTACATTTTATAGATGTATTTCTCACATATCTCAGAGCCTCTCGCGATCTTCGTCGTCGTCGTCGTCGTCGTCGTCGTCGCCGCTGCCGCCGCTTCTGCAGAAGTAGCAAATGGCAATCGTAGCAAATGCGGCGAGGGACGCCCTGCCTTCGATTCCGAATGCACAAAGTGTGTGGTCTTGTTTCTCAGTCTATATTTGGTCGGTCTCGTCAGAGGTTGAATGTAACGAATGGGTGGGAAAGAGCAAGGGGCAGCGGCTGTGTAGAACGAAAACACAAATCCTCAGGGGTGTGAGCGTTTCGAGATGAGTCGCATACATGTAAATGTTAGTCGTCAGTGACCGTGTGGCCTAATGGATAAGACGTCGGTCTTCGGATCTGAAGATTACAGGTTCGAATGCTGTCACGCTCGTGTTTTTCCAGTTCTGAAAAAGAAACATACCGTTTTAATGTAGCAATTGAGCAGTACGAAACCGTCTGAATGTTGCTGTTGACCATTTTTTGCTTGGAGATGCTCTTGAGCTTGAAACACACACAACAAGACCGGTGTTAACTAGCGAAATGGTCGGCAGAGTGCCGACACCGCGAGTATTGACTGGCACTTGTACATATAAAACAAGGTCGTAAAGTAACTCGTTCGGCTTTTGAGTCACATAAAGTATGTGTGTTAATTTTGACGCCACTAGCTCTGCATGTTGTCATGCAATTTCTTTACCTCTCAGAAATGATTATGACATAAAAGTTAGGACGTGACGAGTGTGACGTTAGGAAAACATTAGGCTGCATGGAGAGAAACTGTATGGGACCACGCCACCGAAACGAGTACTGTGTGACGTGCTACCCGGCAGGTATTCCCTGCGGTAGCCGGCTAGCTCAGTCGGTAGAGTGTCAGACTCTTAATCCCAGGGTCGTTGGTTCGAGCCAGACGCTGGGCGGAACGGAATTTTGTTCCGCTGCAGATGTAAATTACCGTTTTTCTGATTAACGATATTTAATGGAAATAGCAACTTTTAACTTTGCCTACGTCTCTGTCAGTCGCAAGGAATCTGTATTTGAAGGTGAAGGTGATTTTGTAGACATGTGTGAAAGACATGTTCTGAAATGCAAGTGTTGTTGTTTGGAGAGCACATCGGTTACGTGTCAGATGTGTAGCCAAGCAGTAATTTGTCGCCATAGCTGCAAATACTAGCCGGTAATATGAAGTGTTGTCAGCTAAAGTCTGATGATGCAGACGACCGTAAGGACGAAGTACCCAAGAGTACCGCTAGGCCGCGCCTCTTTAGCTCAGTGGTAGAGCACTGGTCTAATAAACCAGGGGTCGTAAGTTCCATCCTCACAGGAGAATGATGAATTTTGGAAATCAGTTGCGCGTCGTGGCCGTATAGCAAACAGTACCTGTGATGACGAACAATTAGCGACAGGCGTTTTTTTAAGAATTACTCTCAGATGCGATTAAGGCGAATGGCGCAGATAAAGCATTTGGTAAAGCGGTACAGCATAAGGTGGGACGAGGCAGTCTGAATTACATTTTATAGATGTATTTCTCACATATCTCAGAGCCTCTCGCGATCTTCGTCGTCGTCGTCGTCGTCGTCGTCGTCGTCGTCGTCGTCGTCGTCGCCGCCGCCGCTTCTGCAGAAGTAGCAAATGGCAATCGTAGCAAATGCGGCGAGGGACGCCCTGCCTTCGATTCCGAATGCACAAAGTGTGTGGTCTTGTTTCTCTGTCTATATTTGGTCGGTCTCGTCAGAGGTTGAATGTAACGAATGGGTGGGAAAGAGCAAGGGGCAGCGGCTGTGTAGAACGAAAACACAAATCCTCAGGGGTGTGAGCGTTTCGAGATGAGTCGCATACATGTAAATGTTAGTCGTCAGTGACCGTGTGGCCTAATGGATAAGACGTCGGTCTTCGGATCTGAAGATTACAGGTTCGAATGCTGTCACGCTCGTGTTTTTCCAGTTCTGAAAAAGAAACATACCGTTTTAATGTAGCAATTGAGCAGTACGAAACCGTCTGAATGTTGCTGTTGACCATTTTTTGCTTGGAGATGCTCTTGAGCTTGAAACACACACAACAAGACCGGTGTTAACTAGCGAAATGGTCGGCAGAGTGCCGACACCGCGAGTATTGACTGGCACTTGTACATATAAAACAAGGTCGTAAAGTAACTCGTTCGGCTTTTGAGTCACATAAAGTATGTGTGTTAATTTTGACGCCACTAGCTCTGCATGTTGTTATGCAATTTCTTTACCTCTCAGAAATGATTATGACATAAAAGTTAGGACGTGACGAGTGTGACGTTAGGAAAACATTAGGCTGCATGGAGAGAAACTGTATGGGACCACGCCACCGAAACGAGTACTGTGTGACGTGCTACCCGGCAGGTATTCCCTGCGGTAGCCGGCTAGCTCAGTCGGTAGAGTGTCAGACTCTTAATCCCAGGGTCGTTGGTTCGAGCCAGACGCTGGGCGGAACGGAATTTTGTTCCGCTGCAGATGTAAATTACCGTTTTTCTGATTAACGATATTTAATGGAAATAGCAACTTTTAACTTTGCCTACGTCTCTGTCAGTCGCAAGGAATCTGTATTTGAAGGTGAAGGTGATTTTGTAGACATGTGTGAAAGACATGTTCTGAAATGCAAGTGTTGTTGTTTGGAGAGCACATCGGTTACGTGTCAGATGTGTAGCCAAGCAGTAATTTGTCGCCATAGCTGCAAATACTAGCCGGTAATATGAAGTGTTGTCAGCTAAAGTCTGATGATGCAGACGACCGTAAGGACGAAGTACCCAAGAGTACCGCTAGGCCGCGCCTCTTTAGCTCAGTGGTAGAGCACTGGTCTAATAAACCAGGGGTCGTAAGTTCCATCCTCACAGGAGAATGATGAATTTTGGAAATCAGTTGCGCGTCGTGGCCGTATAGCAAACAGTACCTGTGATGACGAACAATTAGCGACAGGCGTTTTTTTAAGAATTACTCTCAGATGCGATTAAGGCGAATGGCGCAGATAAAGCATTTGGTAAAGCGGTACAGCATAAGGTGGGACGAGGCAGTCTGAATTACATTTTATAGATGTATTTCTCACATATCTCAGAGCCTCTCGCGATCTTCGTCGTCGTCGTCGTCGTCGTCGTCGTCGTCGTCGCCGCTGCCGCCGCTTCTGCAGAAGTAGCAAATGGCAATCGTAGCAAATGCGGCGAGGGACGCCCTGCCTTCGATTCCGAATGCACAAAGTGTGTGGTCTTGTTTCTCAGTCTATATTTGGTCGGTCTCGTCAGAGGTTGAATGTAACGAATGGGTGGGAAAGAGCAAGGGGCAGCGGCTGTGTAGAACGAAAACACAAATCCTCAGGGGTGTGAGCGTTTCGAGATGAGTCGCATACATGTAAATGTTAGTCGTCAGTGACCGTGTGGCCCAATGGATAAGACGTCGGTCTTCGGATCTGAAGATTACAGGTTCGAATGCTGTCACGCTCGTGTTTTTCCAGTTCTGAAAAAGAAACATACCGTTTTAATGTAGCAATTGAGCAGTACGAAACCGTCTGAATGTTGCTGTTGACCATTTTTTGCTTGGAGATGCTCTTGAGCTTGAAACACACACAACAAGACCGGTGTTAACTAGCGAAATGGTCGGCAGAGTGCCGACACCGCGAGTTTTGACTGGCACTTGCACATATAAAACAAGGTCGTAAAGTAACTCGTTCGGCTTTTGAGTCACATAAAGTATGTGTGTTAATTTTGACGCCACTAGCTCTGCATGTTGTCATGCAATTTCTTTACCTCTCAGAAATGATTATGACATAAAAGTTAGGACGTGACGAGTGTGACGTTAGGAAAACATTAGGCTGCATGGAGAGAAACTGTATGGGACCACGCCACCGAAACGAGTACTGTGTGACGTGCTACCCGGCAGGTATTCCCTGCGGTAGCCGGCTAGCTCAGTCGGTAGAGTGTCAGACTCTTAATCTCAGGGTCGTTGGTTCGAGCCAGACGCTGGGCGGAACGGAATTTTGTTCCGCTGCAGATGTAAATTACCGTTTTTCTGATTAACGATATTTAATGGAAATAGCAACTTTTAACTTTGCCTACGTCTCTGTCAGTCGCAAGGAATCTGTATTTGAAGGTGAAGGTGATTTTGTAGACATGTGTGAAAGACATGTTCTGAAATGCAAGTGTTGTTGTTTGGAGAGCACATCGGTTACGTGTCAGATGTGTAGCCAAGCAGTAATTTGTCGCCATAGCTGCAAATACTAGCCGGTAATATGAAGTGTTGTCAGCTAAAGTCTGATGATGCAGACGACCGTAAGGACGAAGTACCCAAGAGTACCGCTAGGCCGCACCTCTTTAGCTCAGTGGTAGAGCACTGGTCTAATAAACCAGGGGTCGCAAGTTCCATTCTCACAGGAGAATGATGAATTTTGGATATCAGTTGCGCGTCGTGGCCGTATAGCAAACAGTACCTGTGATGACGAACAATTAGCGACAGGCGTTTTTTTAAGAATTACTCTCAGATGCGATTAAGGCGAATGGCGCAGATAAAGCATTTGGTAAAGCGGTACAGCATAAGGTGGGACGAGGCAGTCTGAATTACATTTTATAGATGTATTTCTCACATATCTCAGAGCCTCTCGCGATCTTCGTCGTCGTCGTCGTCGTCGTCGTCGTCGTCGTCGTCGTCGCCGCCGCCGCCGCTTCTGCAGAAGTAGCAAATGGCAATCGTAGCAAATGCGGCGAGGGACGCCCTGCCTTCGATTCCGAATGCACAAAGTGTGTGGTCTTGTTTCTCAGTCTATATTTGGTCGGTCTCGTCAGAGGTTGAATGTAACGAATGGGTGGGAAAGAGCAAGGGGCAGCGGCTGTGTAGAACGAAAACACAAATCCTCAGGGGTGTGAGCGTTTCGAGATGAGTCGCATACATGTAAATGTTAGTCGTCAGTGACCGTGTAGCCTAATGGATAAGACGTCGGACTTCGGATCTGAAGATTACAGGTTCGAATGCTGTCACGCTCGTGTTTTTCCAGTTCTGAAAAAGAAACATACCGTTTTAATGTAGCAATTGAGCAGTACGAAACCGTCTGAATGTTGCTGTTGACCATTTTTTGCTTGGAGATGCTCTTGAGCTTGAAACACACACAACAAGACCGGTGTTAACTAGCGAAATGGTCGGCAGAGTGCCGACACCGCGAGTTTTGACTGGCACTTGCACATATAAAACAAGGTCGTAAAGTAACTCGTTCGGCTTTTGAGTCACATAAAGTATGTGTGTTAATTTTGACGCCACTAGCTCTGCATGTTGTCATGCAATTTCTTTACCTCTCAGAAATGATTATGACATAAAAGTTAGGACGTGACGAGTGTGACGTTAGGAAAACATTAGGCTGCATGGAGAGAAACTGTATGGGACCACGCCACCGAAACGAGTACTGTGTGACGTGCTACCCGGCAGGTATTCCCTGCGGTAGCCGGCTAGCTCAGTCGGTAGAGTGTCAGACTCTTAATCCCAGGGTCGTTGGTTCGAGCCAGACGCTGGGCGGAACGGAATTTTGTTCCGCTGCAGATGTAAATTACCGTTTTTCTGATTAACGATATTTAATGGAAATAGCAACTTTTAACTTTGCCTACGTCTCTGTCAGTCGCAAGGAATCTGTATTTGAAGGTGAAGGTGATTTTGTAGACATGTGTGAAAGACATGTTCTGAAATGCAAGTGTTGTTGTTTGGAGAGCACATCGGTTACGTGTCAGATGTGTAGCCAAGCAGTAATTTGTCGCCATAGCTGCAAATACTAGCCGGTAATATGAAGTGTTGTCAGCTAAAGTCTGATGATGCAGACGACCGTAAGGACGAAATACCCAAGAGTACCTCTAGGCCGCGCCTCTTTAGCTCAGTGGTAGAGCACTGGTCTAATAAACCAGGGGTCGCAAGTTCCATTCTCACAGGAGAATGATGAATTTTGGATATCAGTTGCGCGTCGTGGCCGTATAGCAAACAGTACCTGTGATGACGAACAATTAGCGACAGGCGTTTTTTTAAGAATTACTCTCAGATGCGATTATGGCGAATGGCGCAGATAAAGCATTTGGTAAAGCGGTACAGCATAAGGTGGGACGAGGCAGTCTGAATTACATTTTATAGATGTATTTCTCACATATCTCAGAGCCTCTCGCGATCTTCGTCGTCGTCGTCGTCGTCGTCGTCGTCGTCGTCGTCGTCGTCGCCGCCGCCGCCGCTTCTGCAGAAGTAGCAAATGGCAATCGTAGCAAATGCGGCGAGGGACGCCCTGCCTTCGATTCCGAATGCACAAAGTGTGTGGTCTTATTTCTCAGTCTATATTTGATCGGTCTCGTAAGAGGTTGAATGTAACGAATGGGTGGGAAAGAGCAAGGGGCAGCGGCTGTGTAGAACGAAAACACAAATCCTCAGGGGTGTGAGCGTTTCGAGATGAGTCGCATACATGTAAATGTTAGTCGTCAGTGACCGTGTGGCCTAATGGATAAGACGTCGGACTTCGGATCTGAAGATTACAGGTTCGAATGCTGTCACGCTCGTGTTTTTCCAGTTCTGAAAAAGAAACATACCGTTTTAATGTAGCAATTGAGCAGTACGAAACCGTCTGAATGTTGCTGTTGACCATTTTTTGCTTGGAGATGCTCTTGAGCTTGAAACACACACAACAAGACCGGTGTTAACTAGCGAAATGGTCGGCAGAGTGCCGACACCGCGAGTTTTGACTGGCACTTGCACATATAAAACAAGGTCGTAAAGTAACTCGTTCGGCTTTGGAGTCACATAAAGTATGTGTGTTAATTTTGACGCCACTAGCTCTGCATGTTGTCATGCAATTTCTTTACCTCTCAGAAATGATTATGACATAAAAGTTAGGACGTGACGAGTGTGACGTTAGGAAAACATTAGGCTGCATGGAGAGAAACTGTATGGGACCACGCCACCGAAACGAGTACTGTGTGACGTGCTACCTGGCAGGTATTCCCTGCGGTAGCCGGCTAGCTCAGTCGGTAGAGTGTCAGACTCTTAATCCCAGGGTCGTTGGTTCGAGCCAGACGCTGGGCGGAACGGAATTTTGTTCCGCTGCAGATGTAAATTACCGTTTTTCTGATTAACGATATTTAATGGAAATAGCAACTTTTAACTTTGCCTACGTCTCTGTCAGTCGCAAGGAATCTGTATTTGAAGGTGAAGGTGATTTTGTAGACATGTGTGAAAGACATGTTCTGAAATGCAAGTGTTGTTGTTTGGAGAGCACATCGGTTACGTGTCAGATGTGTAGCCAAGCAGTAATTTGTCGCCATAGCTGCAAATACTAGCCGGTAATATGAAGTGTTGTCAGCTAAAGTCTGATGATGCAGACGACCGTAAGGACGAAGTACCCAAGAGTACCGCTAGGCCGCGCCTCTTTAGCTCAGTGGTAGAGCACTGGTCTAATAAACCAGGGGTCGTAAGTTCCATCCTCACAGGAGAATGATGAATTTTGGAAATCAGTTGCGCGTCGTGGCCGTATAGCAAACAGTACCTGTGATGACGAACAATTAGCGACAGGCGTTTTTTTAAGAATTACTCTCAGATGCGATTAAGGCGAATGGCGCAGATAAAGCATTTGGTAAAGCGGTACAGCATAAGGTGGGACGAGGCAGTCTGAATTACATTTTATAGATGTATTTCTCACATATCTCAGAGCCTCTCGCGATCTTCGTCGTCGTCGTCGTCGTCGTCGTCGTCGTCGTCGTCGCCGCCGCCGCCGCTTCTGCAGAAGTAGCAAATGGCAATCGTAGCAAATGCGGCGAGGGACGCCCTGCCTTCGATTCCGAATGCACAAAGTGTGTGGTCTTGTTTCTCTGTCTATATTTGGTCGGTCTCGTCAGAGGTTGAATGTAACGAATGGGTGGGAAAGAGCAAGGGGCAGCGGCTGTGTAGAACGAAAACACAAATCCTCAGGGGTGTGAGCGTTTCGAGATGAGTCGCATACATGTAAATGTTAGTCGTCAGTGACCGTGTGGCCTAATGGATAAGACGTCGGACTTCGGATCTGAAGATTACAGGTTCGAATGCTGTCACGCTCGTGTTTTTCCAGTTCTGAAAAAGAAACATACCGTTTTAATGTAGCAATTGAGCAGTACGAAACCGTCTGAATGTTGCTGTTGACCATTTTTTGCTTGGAGATGCTCTTGAGCTTGAAACACACACAACAAGACCGGTGTTAACTAGCGAAATGGTCGGCAGAGTGCCGACACCGCGAGTTTTGACTGGCACTTGCACATATAAAACAAGGTCGTAAAGTAACTCGTTCGGCTTTGGAGTCACATAAAGTATGTGTGTTAATTTTGACGCCACTAGCTCTGCATGTTGTCATGCAATTTCTTTACCTCTCAGAAATGATTATGACATAAAAGTTAGGACGTGACGAGTGTGACGTTAGGAAAACATTAGGCTGCATGGAGAGAAACTGTATGGGACCACGCCACCGAAACGAGTACTGTGTGACGTGCTACCTGGCAGGTATTCCCTGCGGTAGCCGGCTAGCTCAGTCGGTAGAGTGTCAGACTCTTAATCCCAGGGTCGTTGGTTCGAGCCAGACGCTGGGCGGAACGGAATTTTGTTCCGCTGCAGATGTAAATTACCGTTTTTCTGTTTAACGATATTTAATGGAAATAGCAACTTTTAACTTTGCCTACGTCTCTGTCAGTCGCAAGGAATCTGTATTTGAAGGTGAAGGTGATTTTGTAGACATGTGTGAAAGACATGTTCTGAAATGCAAGTGTTGTTGTTTGGAGAGCACATCGGTTACGTGTCAGATGTGTAGCCAAGCAGTAATTTGTCGCCATAGCTGCAAATACTAGCCGGTAATATGAAGTGTTGTCAGCTAAAGTCTGATGATGCAGACGACCGTAAGGACGAAGTACCCAAGAGTACCGCTAGGCCGCGCCTCTTTAGCTCAGTGGTAGAGCACTGGTCTAATAAACCAGGGGTCGTAAGTTCCATCCTCACAGGAGAATGATGAATTTTGGAAATCAGTTGCGCGTCGTGGCCGTATAGCAAACAGTACCTGTGATGACGAACAATTAGCGACAGGCGTTTTTTTAAGAATTACTCTCAGATGCGATTAAGGCGAATGGCGCAGATAAAGCATTTGGTAAAGCGGTACAGCATAAGGTGGGACGAGGCAGTCTGAATTACATTTTATAGATGTATTTCTCACATATCTCAGAGCCTCTCGCGATCTTCGTCGTCGTCGTCGTCGTCGTCGTCGTCGTCGTCGTCGTCGTCGCCGCCGCCGCCGCTTCTGCAGAAGTAGCAAATGGCAATCGTAGCAAATGCGGCGAGGGACGCCCTGGCTTCGATTCCGAATGCACAAAGTGTGTGGTCTTGTTTCTCAGTCTATATTTGGTCGGTCTCGTCAGAGGTTGAATGTAACGAATGGGTGGGAAAGAGCAAGGGGCAGCGGCTGTGTAGAACGAAAACACAAATCCTCAGGGGTGTGAGCGTTTCGAGATGAGTCGCATACATGTAAATGTTAGTCGTCAGTGACCGTGTGGCCTAATGGATAAGACGTCGGACTTCGGATCTGAAGATTACAGGTTCGAATGCTGTCACGCTCGTGTTTTTCCAGTTCTGAAAAAGAAACATACCGTTTTAATGTAGCAATTGAGCAGTACGAAACCGTCTGAATGTTGCTGTTGACCATTTTTTGCTTGGAGATGCTCTTGAGCTTGAAACACACACAACAAGACCGGTGTTAACTAGCGAAATGGTCGGCAGAGTGCCGACACCGCGAGTTTTGACTGGCACTTACACATATAAAACAAGGTCGTAAAGTAACTCGTTCGGCTTTTGAGTCACATAAAGTATGTGTGTTAATTTTGACGCCACTAGCTCTGCATGTTGTCATGCAATTTCTTTACCTCTCAGAAATGATTATGACATAAAAGTAAGGACGTGACGAGTGTGACGTTAGGAAAACATTAGGCTGCATGGAGAGAAACTGTATGGGACCACGCCACCGAAACGAGTACTGTGTGACGTGCTACCCGGCAGGTATTCCCTGCGGTAGCCGGCTAGCTCAGTCGGTAGAGTGTCAGACTCTTAATCCCAGGGTCGTTGGTTCGAGCCAGACGCTGGGCGGAACGGGATTTTGTTCCGCTGCAGATGTAAATTACCGTTTTTCTGATTAACGATATTTAATGGAAATAGCAACTTTTAACTTTGCCTACGTCTCTGTCAGTCGCAAGGAATCTGTATTTGAAGGTGAAGGTGATTTTGTAGACATGTGTGAAAGACATGTTCTGAAATGCAAGTGTTGTTGTTTGGAGAGCACATCGGTTACGTGTCAGATGTGTAGCCAAGCAGTAATTTGTCGCCATAGCTGCAAATACTAGCCGGTAATATGAAGTGTTGTCAGCTAAAGTCTGAGGATGCAGACGACCGTAAGGACGAAGTACCCAAGAGTACCGCTAGGCCGCGCCTCTTTAGCTCAGTGGTAGAGCACTGGTCTAATAAACCAGGGGTCGTAAGTTCCATCCTCACAGGAGAATGATGAATTTTGGAAATCAGTTGCGCGTCGTGGCCGTATAGCAAACAGTACCTGTGATGACGAACAATTAGCGACAGGCGTTTTTTTAAGAATTACTCTCAGATGCGATTAAGGCGAATGGCGCAGATAAAGCATTTGGTAAAGCGGTACAGCATAAGGTGGGACGAGGCAGTCTGAATTACATTTTATAGATGTATTTCTCACATATCTCAGAGCCTATCGCGATCTTCGTCGTCGTCGTTGTCGTCGCCGCCGCCGCTTCTGCAGAAGTAGCAAATGGCAATCGTAGCAAATGCGGCGAGGGACGCCCTGCCTTCGATTCCGAATGCACAAAGTGTGTGGTCTTGTTTCTCAGTCTATATTTGGTCGGTCTCGTCAGAGGTTGAATGTAACGAATGGGTGGGAAAGAGCAAGGGGCAGCGGCTGTGTAGAACGAAAACACAAATCCTCAGGGGTGTGAGCGTTTCGAGATGAGTCGCATACATGTAAATGTTAGTCGTCAGTGACCGTGTGGCCTAATGGATAAGACGTCGGACTTCGGATCTGAAGATTACAGGTTCGAATGCTGTCACGCTCGTGTTTTTCCAGTTCTGAAAAAGAAACATACCGTTTTAATGTAGCAATTGAGCAGTACGAAACCGTCTGAATGTTGCTGTTGACCATTTTTTGCTTGGAGATGCTCTTGAGCTTGAAACACACACAACAAGACCGGTGTTAACTAGCGAAATGGTCGGCAGAGTGCCGACACCGCGAGTTTTGACTGGCACTTGCACATATAAAACAAGGTCGTAAAGTAACTCGTTCGGCTTTTGAGTCACATAAAGTATGTGTGTTAATTTTGACGCCACTAGCTCTGCATGTTGTCATGCAATTTCTTTACCTCTCAGAAATGATTATGACATAAAAGTAAGGACGTGACGAGTGTGACGTTAGGAAAACATTAGGCTGCATGGAGAGAAACTGTATGGGACCACGCCACCGAAACGAGTACTGTGTGACGTGCTACCCGGCAGGTATTCCCTGCGGTAGCCGGCTAGCTCAGTCGGTAGAGTGTCAGACTCTTAATCCCAGGGTCGTTGGTTCGAGCCAGACGCTGGGCGGAACGGGATTTTGTTCCGCTGCAGATGTAAATTACCGTTTTTCTGATTAACGATATTTAATGGAAATAGCAACTTTTAACTTTGCCTACGTCTCTGTCAGTCGCAAGGAATCTGTATTTGAAGGTGAAGGTGATTTTGTAGACATGTGTGAAAGACATGTTCTGAAATGCAAGTGTTGTTGTTTGGAGAGCACATCGGTTACGTGTCAGATGTGTAGCCAAGCAGTAATTTGTCGCCATAGCTGCAAATACTAGCCGGTAATATGAAGTGTTGTCAGCTAAAGTCTGAGGATGCAGACGACCGTAAGGACGAAGTACCCAAGAGTACCGCTAGGCCGCGCCTCTTTAGCTCAGTGGTAGAGCACTGGTCTAATAAACCAGGGGTCGTAAGTTCCATCCTCACAGGAGAATGATGAATTTTGGAAATCAGTTGCGCGTCGTGGCCGTATAGCAAACAGTACCTGTGATGACGAACAATTAGCGACAGGCGTTTTTTTAAGAATTACTCTCAGATGCGATTAAGGCGAATGGCGCAGATAAAGCATTTGGTAAAGCGGTACAGCATAAGGTGGGACGAGGCAGTCTGAATTACATTTTATAGATGTATTTCTCACATATCTCAGAGCCTATCGCGATCTTCGTCGTCGTCGTTGTCGTCGCCGCCGCCGCTTCTGCAGAAGTAGCAAATGGCAATCGTAGCAAATGCGGCGAGGGACGCCCTGCCTTCGATTCCGAATGCACAAAGTGTGTGGTCTTGTTTCTCAGTCTATATTTGGTCGGTCTCGTCAGAGGTTGAATGTAACGAATGGGTGGGAAAGAGCAAGGGGCAGCGGCTGTGTAGAACGAAAACACAAATCCTCAGGGGTGTGAGCGTTTCGAGATGAGTCGCATACATGTAAATGTTAGTCGTCAGTGACCGTGTGGCCTAATGGATAAGACGTCGGACTTCGGATCTGAAGATTACAGGTTCGAATGCTGTCACGCTCGTGTTTTTCCAGTTCTGAAAAAGAAACATACCGTTTTAATGTAGCAATTGAGCAGTACGAAACCGTCTGAATGTTGCTGTTGACCATTTTTTGCTTGGAGATGCTCTTGAGCTTGAAACACACACAACAAGACCGGTGTTAACTAGCGAAATGGTCGGCAGAGTGCCGACACCGCGAGTTTTGACTGGCACTTGCACATATAAAACAAGGTCGTAAAGTAACTCGTTCGGCTTTTGAGTCACATAAAGTATGTGTGTTAATTTTGACGCCACTAGCTCTGCATGTTGTCATGCAATTTCTTTACCTCTCAGAAATGATTATGACATAAAAGTAAGGACGTGACGAGTGTGACGTTACGAAAACATTAGGCTGCATGGAGAGAAACTGTATGGGACCACGCCACCGAAACGAGTACTGTGTGACGTGCTACCCGGCAGGTATTCCCTGCGGTAGCCGGCTAGCTCAGTCGGTAGAGTGTCAGACTCTTAATCCCAGGGTCGTTGGTTCGAGCCAGACGCTGGGCGGAACGGGATTTTGTTCCGCTGCAGATGTAAATTACCGTTTTTCTGATTAACGATATTTAATGGAAATAGCAACTTTTAACTTTGCCTACGTCTCTGTCAGTCGCAAGGAATCTGTATTTGAAGGTGAAGGTGATTTTGTAGACATGTGTGAAAGACATGTTCTGAAATGCAAGTGTTGTTGTTTCGAGAGCACATCGGTTACGTGTCAGATGTGTAGCCAAGCAGTAATTTGTCGCCATAGCTGCAAATACTAGCCGGTAATATGAAGTGTTGTCAGCTAAAGTCTGAGGATGCAGACGACCGTAAGGACGAAGTACCCAAGAGTACCGCTAGGCCGCGCCTCTTTAGCTCAGTGGTAGAGCACTGGTCTAATAAACCAGGGGTCGTAAGTTCCATCCTCACAGGAGAATGATGAATTTTGGAAATCAGTTGCGCGTCGTGGCCGTATAGCAAACAGTACCTGTGATGACGAACAATTAGCGACAGGCGTTTTTTTAAGAATTACTCTCAGATGCGATTAAGGCGAATGGCGCAGATAAAGCATTTGGTAAAGCGGTACAGCATAAGGTGGGACGAGGCAGTCTGAATTACATTTTATAGATGTATTTCTCACATATCTCAGAGCCTCTCGCGATCTTCGTCGTCGTCGTCGTCGTCGTCGTCGTCGTCGTCGTCGTCGCCGCCGCCGCTTCTGCAGAAGTAGCAAATGGCAATCGTAGCAAATGCGGCGAGGGACGCCCTGCCTTCGATTCCGAATGCACAAAGTGTGTGGTCTTGTTTCTCTGTCTATATTTGGTCGGTCTCGTCAGAGGTTGAATGTAACGAATGGGTGGGAAAGAGCAAGGGGCAGCGGCTGTGTAGAACGAAAACACAAATCCTCAGGGGTGTGAGCGTTACGAGATGAGGCGCATACATGTAAATGTTAGTCGTCAGTGACCGTGTGGAGTAATTGATAAGACGTCGGACTTCGGATCTGAAGATTACAGGTTCGAATGCTGTCACGCTCGTGTTTTTCCAGTTCTGAAAAAGAAACATAACGTTTTAATGTAGCAATTGAGCAGTACGATACCGTCTGAATGTTGCTGTTGACCATTTTTTGCTTGGAGATGCTCTTGAGCTTGAAACACACACAACAAGACCGGTGTTAACTAGCGAAATGGTCGGCAGAGTGCCGACACCGCGAGTTTTGACTGGCACTTGCACATATAAAACAAGGTCGTAAAGTAACTCGTTCGGCTTTTGAGTCACATAAAGTATGTGTGTTAATTTTGACGCCACTAGCTCTGCATGTTGTCATGCAATTTCTTTACCTCTCAGAAATGATTATGACATAAAAGTAAGGACGTGACGAGTGTGACGTTAGGAAAACATTAGGCTGCATGGAGAGATTCTGTATGGGACCACGCCACCGAAACGAGTACTGTGTGACGTGCTACATGGCAGGTATTGCCTGCCGTAGCCGGCTAGCTCAGTCGGTAGAGTGTCAGACTCTTAATCCCAGGGTCGTTGGTTCGAGCCAGACGCTGGGCGGAACGGAATTTTGTTCCGCTGCAGATGTAAATTACCGTTTTTCTGATTAACGATATTTAATGGAAATAGCATTTTTTAACTTTTCCTACGTCTCTGTCAGTCGCAAGGAATCTGTATTTGAAGGTGAAGGTGATTTTGTAGACATGTGTGAAAGACATGTTCTGAAATGCAAGTGTTGTTGTTTGGAGAGCACATCGGTTACGTGTCAGATGTGTAGCCAAGCAGTAATTTGTCGCCATGGCTGCAAATACTAGCCGGTAATATGAAGTGTTGTCAGCTAAAGTCTGATGATGCAGACGACCGTAAGGACGAAGTACCCAAGAGTACCGCTAGGCCGCGCCTCTTTAGCTCAGTGGTAGAGCACTGGTCTAATAAACCAGGGGTCGTAAGTTCCATCCTCACAGGAGAATGATGAATTTTGGAAATCAGTTGCGCGTCGTGGCCGTATAGCAAACAGTACCTGTGATGACGAACAATTAGCGACAGGCGTTTTTTTAAGAATTACTCTCAGATGCGATTAAGGCGAATGGCGCAGATAAAGCATTTGGTAAAGCGGTACAGCATAAGGTGGGACGAGGCAGTCTGAATTACATTTTATAGATGTATTTCTCACATATCTCAGAGCCTCTCGCGATCTTCGTCGTCGTCGTCGTCGTCGTCGTCGTCGTCGTCGTCGCCGCCGCTTCTGCAGAAGTAGCAAATGGCAATCGTAGCAAATGCGGCGAGGGACGCCCTGCATTCGATTCCGAATGCACAAAGTGTGTGGTCTTATTTTTCAGTCTATATTTGATCGGTCTCGTAAGAGGTTGAATGTAACGAATGGGTGGGAAAGAGCAAGGGGCAGCGGCTGTGTAGAACGAAAACACAAATCCTCAGGGGTGTGAGCGTTTCGAGATGAGTCGCATACATGTAAATGTTAGTCGTCAGTGACCGTGTGGCCTAATGGATAAGACGTCAGACTTCGGATCTGAAGATTACAGGTTCGAATGCTGTCACGCTCGTGTTTTTCCAGTTCTGAAAAAGAAACATACCGTTTTAATGTAGCAATTGCGCAGTACGAAACCGTCTGAATGTTGCTGTTGACCATTTTTTGCTTGGAGATGCTCTTGAGCTTGAAACACACACAACAAGACCGGTGTTAACTAGCGAAATGGTCGGCAGAGTGCCGACACCGCGAGTTTTGACTGGCACTTGCACATATAAAACAAGGTCGTAAAGTAACTCGTTCGGCTTTTGAGTCACATAAAGTATGTGTGTTAATTTTGACGCCACTAGCTCTGCATGTTGTCATGCAATTTCTTTACCTCTCAGAAATGATTATGACATAAAAGTAAGGACGTGACGAGTGTGACGTTAGGAAAACATTAGGCTGCATGGAGAGAAACTGTATGGGACCACGCCACCGAAACGAGTACTGTGTGACGTGCTACCCGGCAGGTGTTCCCTGCTGTAGCCGTCTAGCTCAGTCGGTAGAGTGTCAGACTCTTAATCCCAGGGTCGTTGGTTCGAGCCAGACGCTGGGCGGAACGGAATTTTGTTCCGCTGCAGATGTAAATTACCGTTTTTCTGATTAACGATATTTAATGGAAATAGCAACTTTTAACTTTGCCTACGTCTCTGTCAGTCGCAAGGAATCTGTATTTGAAGGTGAAGGTGATTTTGTAGACATGTGTGAAAGACATGTTCTGAAATGCAAGTGTTGTTGTTTCGAGAGCACATCGGTTACGTGTCAGATGTGTAGCCAAGCAGTAATTTGTCGCCATAGCTGCAAATACTAGCCGGTAATATGAAGTGTTGTCAGCTAAAGTCTGATGATGCAGACGACCGTAAGGACGAAGTACCCAAGAGTACCGCTAGGCCGCGCCTCTTTAGCTCAGTGGTAGAGCACTGGTCTAATAAACCAGGGGTCGTAAGTTCCATCCTCACAGGAGAATGATGAATTTTGGAAATCAGTTGCGCGTCGTGGCCGTATAGCAAACAGTACCTGTGATGACGAACAATTAGCGACAGGCGTTTTTTTAAGAATTACTCTCAGATGCGTTTAAGGCGAATGGCGCAGATAAAGCATTTGGTAAAGCGGTACAGCATAAGGTGGGACGAGGCAGTCTGAATTACATTTTATAGATGTATTTCTCACATATCTCAGAGCCTCTCGCGATCTTCGTCGTCGTCGTCGTCGTCGTCGTCGTCGCCGCCGCCGCTTCTGCAGAAGTAGCAAATGGCAATCGTAGCAAATGCGGCGAGGGACGCCCTGCCTTCGATTCCGAATGCACAAAGTGTGTGGTCTTGTTTCTCAGTCTATATTTGGTCGGTCTCGTCAGAGGTTGAATGTAACGAATGGGTGGGAAAGAGCAAGGGGCAGCGGCTGTGTAGAACGAAAACACAAATCCTCAGGGGTGTGAGCGTTTCGAGATGAGTCGCATACATGTAAATGTTAGTCGTCAGTGACCGTGTGGCCTAATGGATAAGACGTCGGACTTCGGATCTGAAGATTACAGGTTCGAATGCTGTCACGCTCGTGTTTTTCCAGTTCTGAAAAACAAACATACCGTTTTAATGTAGCAATTGCGCAGTACGAAACCGTCTGAATGTTGCTGTTGACCATTTTTTGCTTGGAGATGCTCTTGAGCTTGAAACACACACAACAAGACCGGTGTTAACTAGCGAAATGGTCGGCAGAGTGCCGACACCGCGAGTTTTGACTGGCACTTGCACATATAAAACAAGGTCGTAAGGTAACTCGTTCGGCTTTTGAGTCACATAAAGTATGTGTGTTAATTTTGACGCCACTAGCTCTGCATGTTGTCATGCAATTTCTTTACCTCTCAGAAATGATTATGACATAAAAGTAAGGACGTGACGAGTGTGACGTTAGGAAAACATTAGGCATCATGGAGAGATTCTGTATGGGACCACCCACCCCAAACGAGTACAGTGTGACGTGCTACCCGGCAGGTATTCACCGAGGTAGCCGGCTAGCTCAGTCGGTAGAGCGTCAGACTCTTAATCCCAGGGTCATGGGTTCGAGCCAGACGCTGGGCGGAACGGAATTTTGTTCCGCTGCAGGTGTAAATTACCGTTTTTCTGATTAACGAGATTTAATGGAAATAGCAACTTTAAACTTTGCCTACGTCTCTGTCAGTCGCAAGGAAGCTGTATTTGAAGGTGTAGGTGATTTTGTAGACATGTGTGAAAGACATGTTCTGAAATGCAAGTGTTGTTGTTTGGAGAGCACATCGGTTACGTGTCAGATGTGTAGCCAAGCAGTAATTTGTCGCCATAGCTGCAAATACTAGCCGGTAATATGAAGTGTTGTCAGCTAAAGTCTGATGATGCAGACGGCCGTAAGGACGAAGTACCCAAGAGTACCGCTAGGCCGCGCCTCTTTAGCTCAGTGGTAGAGCACTGGTCTAATAAACCAGGGGTCGTAAGTTCCATCCTCACAGGAGAATGATGAATTTTGGAAATCAGTTGCGCGTCGTGGCCGTATAGCAAACAGTACCTGTGATGACGAACAATTAGCGACAGGCGTTTTTTTAAGAATTACTCTCAGATGCGATTAAGGCGAATGGCGCAGATAAAGCATTTGGTAAAGCGGTACAGCATAAGGTGGGACGAGGCAGTCTGAATTACATTTTATAGATGTATTTCTCACATATCTCAGAGCCTCTCGCGATCTTCGTCGTCGTCGTCGTCGTCGTCGTCGTCGTCGTCGTCGTCGTCGCCGCCGCCGCTTCTGCAGAAGTAGCAAATGGCAATCGTAGCAAATGCGGCGAGGGACGCCCTGCCTTCGATTCCGAATGCACAAAGTGTGTGGTCTTGTTTCTCTGTCTATATTTGGTCGGTCTCGTCAGAGGTTGAATGTAACGAATGGGTGGGAAAGAGCAAGGGGCAGCGGCTGTGTAGAACGAAAACACAAATCCTCAGGGGTGTGAGCGTTTCGAGATGAGTCGCATACATGTAAATGTTAGTCGTCAGTGACCGTGTGGCCTAATGGATAAGACGTCGGACTTCGGATCTGAAGATTACAGGTTCGAATGCTGTCACGCTCGTGTTTTTCCAGTTCTGAAAAAGAAACATACCGTTTTAATGTAGCAATTGCGCAGTACGAAACCGTCTGAATGTTGCTGTTGACCATTTTTTGCTTGGAGATGCTCTTGAGCTTGAAACACACACAACAAGACCGGTGTTAACTAGCGAAATGGTCGGCAGAGTGCCGACACCGCGAGTTTTGACTGGCACTTGCACATATAAAACAAGGTCGTAAGGTAACTCGTTCGGCTTTTGAGTCACATAAAGTATGTGTGTTAATTTTGACGCCACTAGCTCTGCATGTTGTCATGCAATTTCTTTACCTCTCAGAAATGATTATGACATAAAAGTAAGGACGTGACGAGTGTGACGTTACGAAAACATTAGGCTGCATGGAGAGAAACTGTATGGGACCACGCCACCGAAACGAGTACTGTGTGACGTGCTACCCGGCAGGTATTCCCTGCGGTAGCCGGCTAGCTCAGTCGGTAGACTGTCAGACTCTTAATCCCAGGGTCGTTGGTTCGAGCCAGACGCTGGGCGGAACGGAATTTTGTTCCGCTGCAGATGTAAATTACCGTTTTTCTGATTAACGATATTTAATGGAAATAGCAACTTTTAACTTTGCCTACGTCTCTGTCAGTCGCAAGGAATCTGTATTTGAAGGTGTAGGTGATTTTGTAGACATGTGTGAAAGACATGTTCTGAAATGCAAGTGTTGTTGTTTGGAGAGCACATCGGTTACGTGTCAGATGTGTAGCCAAGCAGTAATTTGTCGCCATAGCTGCAAATACTAGCCGGTAATATGAAGTGTTGTCAGCTAAAGTCTGATGATGCAGACGACCGTAAGGACGAAGTACCCAAGAGTACCGCTAGGCCGCGCCTCTTTAGCTCAGTGGTAGAGCACTGGTCTAATAAACCAGGGGTCGTAAGTTCCATCCTCACAGGAGAATGATGAATTTTGGAAATCAGTTGCGCGTCGTGGCCGTATAGCAAACAGTACCTGTGATGACGAACAATTAGCGACAGGCGTTTTTTTAAGAATTACTCTCAGATGCGATTAAGGCGAATGGCGCAGATAAAGCATTTGGTAAAGCGGTACAGCATAAGGTGGGACGAGGCAGTCTGAATTACATTTTATAGATGTATTTCTCACATATCTCAGAGCCTCTCGCGATCTTCGTCGTCGTCGTCGTCGTCGTCGTCGCCGCCGCCGCCGCTTCTGCAGAAGTAGCAAATGGCAATCGTAGCAAATGCGGCGAGGGACGCCCTGCCTTCGATTCCGAATGCACAAAGTGTGTGGTCTTGTTTCTCAGTCTATATTTGGTCGGTCTCGTCAGAGGTTGAATGTAACGAATGGGTGGGAAAGAGCAAGGGGCAGCGGCTGTGTAGAACGAAAACACAAATCCTCAGGGGTGTGAGCGTTTCGAGATGAGTCGCATACATGTAAATGTTAGTCGTCAGTGACCGTGTGGCCTAATGGATAAGACGTCGGACTTCGGATCTGAAAATTACAGGTTCGAATGCTGTCACGCTCGTGTTTTTCCAGTTCTGAAAAAGAAACATACCGTTTTAATGTAGCAATTGAGCAGTACGAAACCGTCTGAATGTTGCTGTTGACCATTTTTTGCTTGGAGATGCTCTTGAGCTTGAAACACACACAACAAGACCGGTGTTAACTAGCGAAATGGTCGGCAGAGTGCCGACACCGCGAGTTTTGACTGGCACTTGCACATATAAAACAAGGTCGTAAAGTAACTCGTTCGGCTTTTGAGTCACATAAAGTATGTGTGTTAATTTTGACGCCACTAGCTCTGCATGTTGTCATGCAATTTCTTTACCTCTCAGAAATGATTATGACATAAAAGTAAGGACGTGACGAGTGTGACGTTACGAAAACATTAGGCTGCATGGAGAGAAACTGTATGGGACCACGCCACCGAAACGAGTACTGTGTGACGTGCTACCCGGCAGGTATTCCCTGCGGTAGCCGGCTAGCTCAGTCGGTAGAGTGTCAGACTCTTAATCCCAGGGTCGTTGGTTCGAGCCAGACGCTGGGCGGAACGGGATTTTGTTCCGCTGCAGATGTAAATTACCGTTTTTCTGATTAACGATATTTAATGGAAATAGCAACTTTTAACTTTGCCTACGTCTCTGTCAGTCGCAAGGAATCTGTATTTGAAGGTGAAGGTGATTTTGTAGACATGTGTGAAAGACATGTTCTGAAATGCAAGTGTTGTTGTTTGGAGAGCACATCGGTTACGTGTCAGATGTGTAGCCAAGCAGTAATTTGTCGCCATAGCTGCAAATACTAGCCGGTAATATGAAGTGTTGTCAGCTAAAGTCTGAGGATGCAGACGACCGTAAGGACGAAGTACCCAAGAGTACCGCTAGGCCGCGCCTCTTTAGCTCAGTGGTAGAGCACTGGTCTAATAAACCAGGGGTCGTAAGTTCCATCCTCACAGGAGAATGATGAATTTTGGAAATCAGTTGCGCGTCGTGGCCGTATAGCAAACAGTACCTGTGATGACGAACAATTAGCGACAGGCGTTTTTTTAAGAATTACTCTCAGATGCGATTAAGGCGAATGGCGCAGATAAAGCATTTGGTAAAGCGGTACAGCATAAGGTGGGACGAGGCAGTCTGAATTACATTTTATAGATGTATTTCTCACATATCTCAGAGCCTATCGCGATCTTCGTCGTCGTCGTCGTCGCCGCCGCCGCTTCTGCAGAAGTAGCAAATGGCAATCGTAGCAAATGCGGCGAGGGACGCCCTGCCTTCGATTCCGAATGCACAAAGTGTGTGGTCTTGTTTCTCAGTCTATATTTGGTCGGTCTCGTCAGAGGTTGAATGTAACGAATGGGTGGGAAAGAGCAAGGGGCAGCGGCTGTGTAGAACGAAAACACAAATCCTCAGGGGTGTGAGCGTTTCGAGATGAGTCGCATACATGTAAGTGTTAGTCGTCAGTGACCGTGTGGCCTAATGGATAAGACGTCGGACTTCGGATCTGAAGATTACAGGTTCGAATGCTGTCACGCTCGTGTTTTTCCAGTTCTGAAAAAGAAACATACCGTTTTAATGTAGCAATTGAGCAGTACGAAACCGTCTGAATGTTGCTGTTGACCATTTTTTGCTTGGAGATGCTCTTGAGCTTGAAACACACACAACAAGACCGGTGTTAACTAGCGAAATGGTCGGCAGAGTGCCGACACCGCGAGTTTTGACTGGCACTTGCACATATAAAACAAGGTCGTAAAGTAACTCGTTCGGCTTTTGAGTCACATAAAGTATGTGTGTTAATTTTGACGCCACTAGCTCTGCATCTTGTCATGCAATTTCTTTACCTCTCAGAAATGATTATGACATAAAAGTAAGGACGTGACGAGTGTGACGTTACGAAAACATTAGGCTGCATGGAGAGAAACTGTATGGGACCACGCCACCGAAACGAGTACTGTGTGACGTGCTACCCGGCAGGTATTCCCTGCGGTAGCCGGCTAGCTCAGTCGGTAGAGTGTCAGACTCTTAATCCCAGGGTCGTTGGTTCGAGCCAGACGCTGGGCGGAACGGGATTTTGTTCCGCTGCAGATGTAAATTACCGTTTTTCTGATTAACGATATTTAATGGAAATAGCAACTTTTAACTTTGCCTACGTCTCTGTCAGTCGCAAGGAATCTGTATTTGAAGGTGAAGGTGATTTTGTAGACATGTGTGAAAGACATGTTCTGAAATGCAAGTGTTGTTGTTTGGAGAGCACATCGGTTACGTGTCAGATGTGTAGCCAAGCAGTAATTTGTCGCCATAGCTGCAAATACTAGCCGGTAATATGAAGTGTTGTCAGCTAAAGTCTGAGGATGCAGACGACCGTAAGGACGAAGTACCCAAGAGTACCGCTAGGCCGCGCCTCTTTAGCTCAGTGGCAGTTGCGAGTCAGCCGCCGAGCGGGACGGACGTGTGGCGGAGCTGGACGTCTGGCTGTAGTAAACACAGGCTGAGTCGCTGCGTTTGAGGTTAGTGGTGCTGCTAAGCCGCTATTCGTGCTGCACTTGTATTCATGAAGTTCTAGAATGAATAGGTTGAATTATTTGAGGAAAGACACAATCAAGTTTACTTTCGATCGAAATTTCGTTCGACCTAAAGCATTTGAAATTAAAGCATGGTTTATCGAAAAAGTATTGATTAACGGTGATGATGTTGTCGGAGTTTATCTCTCGTTTGTGACAAATGCTGTGTATCTGAAGATGAAAAGTCCAGAATTATGTAGTTCCATTGTGGATCGTTGCGGAGGTAGCGTGAAGTTTAATCATTCTGATGGGAATGTGAGTGACGTTGCTGTTAGTCATGCTGGGTACGGGATTCGTACGATCAGAGTGTTTGAGCTCCCTTTTGAAATTCCGCCCGAAGAACTTAATGTTGCCCTTCGGCCTTATGGCAGAATTATTTCCAATGTGGCAGAAAGGTGGTCTGAAGCTCATATGTTTCCTGTCTTGAACGGCGTAAGGCAAATTAAGATTGAATTACAGAAGCATGTCCCCTCTTATCTTAATATTTGTGGGTATCGTGCTTTGATTATCTATGATGGGCAACCGCGGACTTGCGCTTTATGCAATTCCACGGAACACATTCGTGCAGAATGTTCACGGAGGCGTGTCCCGCAGTTACCGCGTGACGAGATGCCGAATTCCGGCCCTGTTGTTGGTATGAAGTTGTCATACGCTGCCGCTGCTGACTTCCGCAGCCGAGGCGAGTCGGTGCCGCCTGTGCGCGGGGAGCCTGCTGCCTCGCGGGCGATTGTCGATGATACTCCGGCTTCAAGCTCTAGATTTGCGGATGGTCTGCCGATCAGCTCCGCGCCCCTCGAATCTATGCCGACGCCAACTTTTTCCAACTCTCCCACTGTGGTTGCTCGTTCTTCCGCGGACTCGGCCGAAGATCCCCAAATACCCGCAACGGGGGATTCCTTGCGTCGTCAGGATTCCCACCAACGTGAGGATATTGCCACTAGCTTCCGAGGAGTGGACGCTCCAGGCATCCACTCTGCGGGAACTATGAACGAAGATAGCAATCTGGACATTGGTTTCACGTTGGCGCCCACAGAAGACACTTGCGTCAAGGAAACCACAACGAGCGATAGTGTAGAATTGGAGACTGGGTTGCTACCAGTGGGAGCCATGGAAAAAGATGCGCCTCCTTCTGCCGTTGCGGAATGCGATTCGCGGACTTTTGTCCGAAAAAAGGAACAGGCGACGTCAGACGTATCATCCGGTACTTCTCCTGACAGGTCGCAAACTTCATCTCCTGCTAGATCGCCGAAGAGATCTTCGAAGAAAGGCAAGAAGAGGAGATTGGCACACAAAGCAGCAGAGAGTTTAGCTCCTGCATTGCGGGAAAAGTTAAAACATTTAAGGGATAATGAACGACTACGAGAACAATGCCCAGTAGCACGAGTTAACGAGTGTACTGAAGCGGAGATGAGTCGTGCCGATGCAGATGATTTTCAACAACAACCTCGCGCACCGCTTGGCGTCGCAGGTTTGCAGACCGGCACTACTATGGATTTAGACCGAACTGTCTCAGGAAAAGGACTTGATTGGGCCGATGCCCAAGAAGATCGCACCGACCACGGAATGGAGATGGACCTGACACATGCTAGTGGCATTTAAATTTTTTTTTTTTTTAATGTCTATTTTTCTTTCTGACAGACAGAATGGAATGGTACAGACGTGACTCTGCATGGGGTATACTTCATTAGCCAATTTCTTTTACCTGCACCTATGCCAACGGAACTGACATATAATGTGACCACGATCAATATAAATCGGATTCGCAGTGAAACGAAAGTCGCTTCTTTAAAAGATTTCCTTTACCAGTCGGATACTGATATAGCCCTCCTACAGGAATTTAATGTCCACAACTTTTATGTCCCAGGTTTTCAAGAGATTTTAAATATTGCACCGGAAGCCACATGTGGGACTGCGATCCTTGTCAAAGATGGTATTGATGTGAAGGATATCTGTCTGTTAGAAAATGGGAGGGGCATCAGTTGTAAAATTTTTACTACTACTGTTTTAAATGTATATGTCCCCTCTGGTAACAACGCTAGAGATGATAGGGCTAATTTTTTTAAGAACGATATGGTCTATTTACTTAAGGGGAATCCGGCGGAAGCTTTAATCGGTGGTGACTTTAATTGTGTACTTCACAAAAAGGATCAGCGACCAAATTTTAACTTCTCCAGGGAACTGGCGGCTTTGGTGACAAACATGAAGTGGACAGACGTGTGGGAAAGCAAATACCCCACGTTAGTCAAATTTACGTACATCAGTAGTCGCTCGCAAAGCAGAATAGACAGAATATACGTCACAGCAAACCTGGAAAATAAAATCAGTAGTATCGAAGTAATTCCCACTACCTTTTCGGACCATCTCGCAGTGAAATGCAGCATTCGGTTTCAGAAGCAAGGAACGTATTGGGGTCGCCCCTTATGGAAGCTGAATACCCATATGTTGTTCGAGGGTGCCCTATCAAGAACAGTTGCGGAGGTATGGCAGGCTGCTCTACGTATGCGCCATAAATACAGCTCTCGCCTTGCGTGGTGGACCTCATGTGCTAAAAAGAAATTGAGATCATCCCTAATAGCTTACGGGAGGGAGCGAGCGATGTGGTCTCGCAATACCGTTGAATTTTACTATACATGCTTAAGGGAACTATCAGCTCAGCAGATGACTGATGAGGTTTTCATTGAAATAAAGAAGATCAAGGCTCACCTCATAAGTCTCAAGCGACAACAGCTGGAGGGTTTAAAAATTAAATCTCGTTTCCCGACAACGGTGGAGGACGAACACGCATCGCTGTACCACTTACTCGAACATGAAAGAAATAGAAGACGAGCGTTTATTGCTTGTCTTAGAGTGGGCGATAACCGGGTGCTGACGGAACACTCTGACATTTTAAATGCAGTTTATGGATTTTATCGTACGTTTTATACTGATACCCGGTATAATCTAGACTGTGCGAACGATTTGCTACGAACTACAGGTATCGACAACGTTATCAATGACGAGGACAATGTGTCCCTTACCACTGCGATCACATGTGAGGAGGTGTTTGATATACTTAAATATTCGCCTACCCGTAAGTCCCCAGGGCCTGATGGCTTGCCTGTAGAGTTTTATTGTAAATTTTGGCCTCTCATCGGTAATCAATTCACAGAAGTGATAAATGAAGTGTTGCAAGGTGTTACTGTTCCACGCGAGTTCAAAGAAAGCGTAACTGTGCTAATACCAAAGGGAAGGAACGCGACAGTTAAAGATCTCAATCAATTGAGACCAATATGTTTGATGAACTCGGATTATAAAATAATTGCACGTGTACTGAAGGAAAGACTGAGACCTCTAATGGAGAAGATCATAGGTGACCACCAAACCTGTCTCTCGGGGCGGAATATTTTTAAAACTGTTTGTGAATATAGGGATGTCTCTGCAATTTTTGCAACGTCATCCTCACCAGGAGGCCTTGCCTTTATCGACTTCTCAAAGGCTTTTGACAGGGTCAACCACTTATTTTTGTTCAGAACGTTGACCTATGTGGGTTTTAGTCAACATTTTGTGCAAGTTTTAATTAACATTGTTGAAGGCATCCAAACACAAGTGTCTGTAAATGGGCATTTCACTCCACCCATTGAAATTCGCAATGGCGTCCCGCAGGGAAGTCCTTTGTCAATGCTCCTGTATGTTGTTGCACTGGAGCCTTTACTAAGGAGACTCGATGTCGATCTTGAGGGCATCACGATATCTGGCGTTAACAACGTCACCAATGCATATGCTGATGACGTTGGAGTGGTTATTCGTAGTAACGAAGATTTAGAGAAATTAACTACGAATATTCAGATCTTTTGTGAAGCTACAGGCGCTAGGGTGAACGAGGTGAAGAGTTCGTTTTTAAATCTTAAAGGTCTTCAAGATGTCCGTTTGGAATGGGCACGCTCCGTCGATCGTCACACCGCTCTGGGTGTCACCTTTTACCGATGTCCGCTTCAGACCATGACCTACAATTGGAAGAAAGTACTGGATACAATCAGAGGAGCCACAATACTCAATCAGACCAGACATCTGAACATTAAACAACGAATCAGAATAATTAATTGGTCCATTTTATCAAAAGCTATATATATAGGTCAAATATTGCCAGTTTCGAAACCCATTGCCAAACGTATAATGAGTATCATTTGCCGATTTATATGGACAGGGAATATTTTTAGAGTAGCAGTCGGTACAGTTACGTTACCTTCCGCTGAAGGTGGCCTAGGTTTAACAGATATATGGCGGAAGACTACGGCGTTATATATAAAGAGGACCCTACAAATTATAGAAAAACATCCACATAGTATTACAGCCAGGCTGTATCGACTCCTACAGCCAGAAAATTTACGTCCACCCATAAATATAGGCGGAATTAATTATAAATTGAAATATATTCGCCAGTTCTTTTTAGAGATTAGCTACATGGACAGTATTGTCACGAATCCACAATCAAGGAATTGCAGGAAATTAATGGAACTCTTAACAACGAAAGAACATGTCAACAAAATGGAGTGCAGATATCCCGACAAAGACTGGAAAAGAATTTGGAAAAATATTAGTAATCGTGAACTGTCTTCCGACATTCAGGCAACCTGGTACCGAGTTGTTAATAACGTAGTTTCCACTAACGAAAAGTTGCACTCCATTGGTCTTAGTGACACGATTGTGTGCACCCGATGTGACGCAGTTGACACATTGATCCACCGCTTTCTCTGTGGCGGATACGCCGAAATATGGAGGGGAATCCAACGGCGGGTAGCCTTTATAACCAGAACTGTTAGTACTGAGATCAATGTTGAAAAATTACTCTTCCCCGATGGTGTTTTCTTCCCTGTCCAGAAAACCAATGCTGTGTTGTGGTTGTTTGGCAATTATGTACATTACGTTATATCTGAACACGGCAATGACCGTGTTTTAGAATACGAATTATACGAACGAGCAAAATATTATCAGATATGTACGCGCAGGGACCACAAAAAAACTTTTGGTAACATGTTACACATTCTGTTTCAGAGACAAGGGATTGGATAAACATCTTAATAGCCCTCGTCTACGAAAAATGTAGTCACAGGCCAAAGTAGGGGATCGCTGTTGAGGGTGAAGTACGGTGGGGACTTCGTGTGCCCCAGGGCCGCTACGGTAGCCGTGAAGGCCTCGGACAGAACCCCGAAACGGCACTGCGGCTTCACACTTACTGCTGGATGAACCCCATATCTCCAGCAACTACTTTCATCTATGATGATTTTCCAGGATCTCGGTAATATCGGAAGGTGGTTTCGTTGCACACAATGCAGTGGAAGCTTCTTGCACGTGTTCCTCAGTTACAATCTTTCTATTTTTGTTTAATTTTTTTCAGTATGAAGCAAGAGTGACAATTTATTAATTCCCAAGAAGCCTAAATTTTTCAATTTTCAGTTCAACGGAGGAGAAGCCTCACATGGCGAAGAAGCCAAACATCATTTCATTTCCCTAACTGTCACAGTAAATTTGAAAAGAAAATCAGTCGATATAGCATAGAAGCTCGCCGAAGAAGGCATAAAAGGAGAGCGAATGGATGGGCTGTGTGGGGAGAAGGGAGGCCCAAACAAAAAAAAAATAAAAAGAAGAAAAAAAAAAAAAAAAAAAAAAGTGGTAGAGCACTGGTCTAATAAACCAGGGGTCGTAAGTTCCATCCTCACAGGAGAATGATGAATTTTGGAAATCAGTTGCGCGTCGTGGCCGTATAGCAAACAGTACCTGTGATGACGAACAATTAGCGACAGGCGTTTTTTTAAGAATTACTCTCAGATGCGATTAAGGCGAATGGCGCAGATAAAGCATTTGGTAAAGCGGTACAGCATAAGGTGGGACGAGGCAGTCTGAATTACATTTTATAGATGTATTTCTCACATATCTCAGAGCCTCTCGCGATCTTCGTCATCGTCGTCGTCGTCGTCGTCGTCGTCGTCGTCGTCGTCGCCGCCGCCGCCGCTTCTGCAGAAGTAGCAAATGGCAATCGTAGCAAATGCGGCGAGGGACGCCCTGCCTTCGATTCCGAATGCACAAAGTGTGTGGTCTTGTTTCTCTGTCTATATTTGGTCGGTCTCGTCAGAGGTTGAATGTAACGAATGGGTGGGAAAGAGCAAGGGGCAGCGGCTGTGTAGAACGAAAACACAAATCCTCAGGGGTGTGAGCGTTACGAGATGAGGCGCATACATGTAAATGTTAGTCGTCAGTGACCATGTGGAGTAATTGATAAGACGTCGGACTTCGGATCTGAAGATTACAGGTTCGAATGCTGTCACGCTCGTGTTTTTCCAGTTCTGAAAAAGAAACATACCGTTTTAATGTAGCAATTGAGCAGTACGAAACCGTCTGAATGTTGCTGTTGACCATTTTTTGCTTGGAGATGCTCTTGAGCTTGAAACACACACAACAAGACCGGTGTTAACTAGCGAAATGGTCGGCAGAGAGCCGACACCGCGAGTTTTGACTGGCACTTGCACATATAAAACAAGGTCGTAAAGTAACTCGTTCGGCTTTTGAGTCACATAAAGTATGTGTGTTAATTTTGACGCCACTAGCTCTGCATGTTGTCATGCAATTTCTTTACCTCTCAGAAATGATTATGACATAAAAGTAAGGACGTGACGAGTGTGACGTTAGGAAAACATTAGGCTGCATGGAGAGAAACTGTATGGGACCACGCCACCGAAACGAGTACTGTGTGACGTGCTACATGGCAGGTATTGCCTGCCGTAGCCGGCTAGCTCAGTCGGTAGAGTGTCAGACTCTTAATCCCAGGGTCGTTGGTTCGAGCCAGACGCTGGGCGGAACGGAATTTTGTTCCGCTGCAGATGTAAATTACCGTTTTTCTGATTAACGATATTTAATGGAAATAGCATTTTTTAACTTTTCCTACGTCTCTGTCAGTCGCAAGGAATCTGTATTTGAAGGTGAAGGTGATTTTGTAGACATGTGTGAAAGACATGTTCTGAAATGCAAGTGTTGTTGTTTGGAGAGCACATCGGTTACGTGTCAGATGTGTAGCCAAGCAGTAATTTGTCGCCATGGCTGCAAATACTAGAAGGTAATATGAAGTGTTGTCAGCTAAAGTCTGATGATGCAGACGACCGTAAGGACGAAGTACCCAAGAGTACCGCTAGGCCGCGCCTCTATAGCTCAGTGGTAGAGCACTGGTCTAATAAACCAGGGGTCGTAAGTTCCATCCTCACAGGAGAATGATGAATTTTGGAAATCAGTTGCGCGTCGTGGCCGTATAGCAAACAGTACCTGTGATGACGAACAATTAGCGACAGGCGTTTTTTTAAGAATTACTCTCAGATGCGATTAAGGCGAATGGCGCAGATAAAGCATTTGGTAAAGCGGTACAGCATAAGGTGGGACGAGGCAGTCTGAATTACATTTTATAGATGTATTTCTCACATATCTCAGAGCCTCTCGCGATCTTCGTCGTCGTCGTCGTCGTCGTCGTCGTCGTCGTCGTCGTCGCCGCCGCTTCTGCAGAAGTAGCAAATGGCAATCGTAGCAAATGCGGCGAGGGACGCCCTGCATTCGATTCCGAATGCACAAAGTGTGTGGTCTTATTTTTCAGTCTATATTTGATCGGTCTCGTAAGAGGTTGAATGTAACGAATGGGTGGGAAAGAGCAAGGGGCAGCGGCTGTGTAGAACGAAAACACAAATCCTCAGGGGTGTGAGCGTTTCGAGATGAGTCGCATACATGTAAATGTTAGTCGTCAGTGACCGTGTGGCCTAATGGATAAGACGTCGGACTTCGGATCTGAAGATTACAGGTTCGAATGCTGTCACGCTCGTGTTTTTCCAGTTCTGAAAAAGAAACATACCGTTTTAATGTAGCAATTGCGCAGTACGAAACCGTCTGAATGTTGCTGTTGACCATTTTTTGCTTGGAGATGCTCTTGAGCTTGAAACACACACAACAAGACCGGTGTTAACTAGCGAAATGGTCGGCAGAGTGCCGACACCGCGAGTTTTGACTGGCACTTGCACATATAAAACAAGGTCGTAAAGTAACTCGTTAGGCTTTTGAGTCACATAAAGTATGTGTGTTAATTTTGACGCCACTAGCTTTACATGTTGTCATGCAATTTATTTACCTCTCAGAAATGATTATGACATAAAAGTAAGGACGTGACGAGTGTGACGTTAGGAAAACATTAGGCTGCATGGAGAGAAACTGTATGGGACCACGCCACCGAAACGAGTACTGTGTGACGTGCTACCCGGCAGGTGTTCCCTGCTGTAGCCGTCTAGCTCAGTCAGTAGAGTGTCAGACTCTTAATCCCAGGGTCGTTGGTTCGAGCCAGACGCTGGGCGGAACGGAATTTTGTTCCGCTGCAGATGTAAATTACCAATTTTCTGATTAACGATATTTAATGGAAATAGCAACTTTTAACTTTGCCTACGTCTCTGTCAGTCGCAAGGAATCTGTATTTGAAGGTGAAGGTGATTTTGTAGACATGTGTGAAAGACATGTTCTGAAATGCAAGAGTTGTTGTTTCGAGAGCACATCGGTTACGTGTCAGATGTGTAGCCAAGCAGTAATTTGTCGCCATAGCTGCAAATACTAGCCGGTAATATGAAGTGTTGTCAGCTAAAGTCTGATGATGCAGACGACCGTAAGGACGAAGTACCCAAGAGTACCGCTAGGCCGCGCCTCTTTAGCTCAGTGGTAGAGCACTGGTCTAATAAACCAGGGGTCGTAAGTTCCATCCTCACAGGAGAATGATGAATTTTGGAAATCAGTTGCGCGTCGTGGCCGTATAGCAAACAGTACCCGTGATGACGAACAATTAGCGACAGGCGTTTTTTTAAGAATTACTCTCAGATGCGATTAAGGCGAATGGCGCAGATAAAGCATTTGGTAAAGCGGTACAGCATAAGGTGGGACGAGGCAGTCTGAATTACATTTTATAGATGTATTTCTCACATATCTCAGAGCCTCTCGCGATCTTCGTCGTCGTCGTCGTCGTCGTCGTCGTCGTCGTCGTCGCCGCCGCCGCTTCTGCAGAAGTAGCAAATGGCAATCGTAGCAAATGCGGCGAGGGACGCCCTGCCTTCGATTCCGAATGCACAAAGTGTGTGGTCTTGTTTCTCAGTCTATATTTGGTCGGTCTCGTCAGAGGTTGAATGTAACGAATGGGTGGGAAAGAGCAAGGGGCAGCGGCTGTGTAGAACGAAAACACAAATCCTCAGGGGTGTGAGCGTTTCGAGATGAGTCGCATACATGTAAATGTTAGTCGTCAGTGACCGTGTGGCCTAATGGATAAGACGTCGGACTTCGGATCTGAAGATTACAGGTTCGAATGCTGTCACGCTCGTGTTTTTCCAGTTCTGAAAAAGAAACATACCGTTTTAATGTAGCAATTGAGCAGTACGAAACCGTCTGAATGTTGCTGTTGACCATTTTTTGCTTGGAGATGCTCTTGAGCTTGAAACACACACAACAAGACCGGTGTTAACTAGCGAAATGGTCGGCAGAGTGCCGACACCGCGAGTTTTGACTGGCACTTGCACATATGAAACAAGGTCGTAAAGTAACTCGTTCGGCTTTTGAGTCACATAAAGTATGTGTGTTAATTTTGACGCCACTAGCTCTGCATGTTGTCATGCAATTTCTTTACCTCTCAGAAATGATTATGACATAAAAGTAAGGACGTGACGAGTGTGACGTTAGGAAAACTTTAGGCTGCATGGAGAGAAACTGTATGGGACCACGCCACCGAAACGAGTACTGTGTGACGTGCTACCCGGCAGGTATGCCCTGCGGTAGCCGGCTAGCTCAGTCGGTAGAGTGTCAGACTCTTAATCCCAGGGTCGTTGGTTCGAGCCAGACGCTGGGCGGAACGGAATTTTGTTCCGCTGCAGATGTAAATTACCGTTTTTCTGATTAACGATATTTAATGGAAATAGCAACTTTTAACTTTGCCTACGTCTCTGTCAGTCGCAAGGAATCTGTATTTGAAGGTGAAGGTGATTTTGTAGACATGTGTGAAAGACATGTTCTGAAATGCAAGTGTTGTTGTTTGGAGAGCACATCGGTTACTTGTCAGATGTGCAGCCAAGCAGTAATTTGTCGCCATAGCTGCAAATACTAGCCGGTAATATGAAGTGTTGTCAGCTAAAGTCTGATGATGCAGACGACCGTAAGGACGAAGTACCCAAGAGTACCGCTAGGCCGCGCCTCTTTAGCTCAGTGGTAGAGCACTGGTCTAATAAACCAGGGGTCGTAAGTTCCATCCTCACAGGAGAATGATGAATTTTGGAAATCAGTTGCGCGTCGTGGCCGTATAGCAAACAGTACCTGTGATGACGAACAATTAGCGACAGGCGTTTTTTTAAGAATTACTCTCAGATGCGATTAAGGCGAATGGCGCAGATAAAGCATTTGGTAAAGCGGTACAGCATAAGGTGGGACGAGGCAGTCTGAATTACATTTTATAGATGTATTTCTCACATATCTCAGAGCCTCTCGCGATCTTCGTCGTCGTCGTCGTCGTCGTCGTCGTCGTCGTCGCCGCCGCCGCTTCTGCAGAAGTAGCAAATGGCAATCGTAGCAAATGCGGCGAGGGACGCCCTGCCTTCGATTCCGAATGCACAAAGTGTGTGGTCTTGTTTCTCAGTCTATATTTGGTCGGTCTCGTCAGAGGTTGAATGTAACGAATGGGTGGGAAAGAGCAAGGGGCAGCGGCTGTGTAGAACGAAAACACAAATCCTCAGGGGTGTGAGCGTTTCGAGATGAGTCGCATACATGTAAATGTTAGTCGTCAGTGACCGTGTGGCCTAATGGATAAGACGTCGGACTTCGGATCTGAAGATTACAGGTTCGAATGCTGTCACGCTCGTGTTTTTCCAGTTCTGAAAAAGAAACATACCGTTTTAATGTAGCAATTGAGCAGTACGAAACCGTCTGAATGTTGCTGTTGACCATTTTTTGCTTGGAGATGCTCTTGAGCTTGAAACACACACAACAAGACCGGTGTTAACTAGCGAAATGGTCGGCAGAGTGCCGACACCGCGAGTTTTGACTGGCACTTGCACATATGAAACAAGGTCGTAAAGTAACTCGTTCGGCTTTTGAGTCACATAAAGTATGTGTGTTAATTTTGACGCCACTAGCTCTGCATGTTGTCATGCAATTTCTTTACCTCTCAGAAATGATTATGACATAAAAGTAAGGACGTGACGAGTGTGACGTTAGGAAAACTTTAGGCTGCATGGAGAGAAACTGTATGGGACCACGCCACCGAAACGAGTACTGTGTGACGTGCTACCCGGCAGGTATGCCCTGCGGTAGCCGGCTAGCTCAGTCGGTAGAGTGTCAGACTCTTAATCCCAGGGTCGTTGGTTCGAGCCAGACGCTGGGCGGAACGGAATTTTGTTCCGCTGCAGATGTAAATTACCGTTTTTCTGATTAACGATATTTAATGGAAATAGCAACTTTTAACTTTGCCTACGTCTCTGTCAGTCGCAAGGAATCTGTATTTGAAGGTGAAGGTGATTTTGTAGACATGTGTGAAAGACATGTTCTGAAATGCAAGTGTTGTTGTTTGGAGAGCACATCGGTTACGTGTCAGATGTGTAGCCAAGCAGTAATTTGTCGCCATAGCTGCAAATACTAGCCGGTAATATGAAGTGTTGTCAGCTAAAGTCTGATGATGCAGACGACCGTAAGGACGAAGTACCCAAGAGTACCGCTAGGCCGCGCCTCTTTAGCTCAGTGGTAGAGCACTGGTCTAATAAACCAGGGGTCGTAAGTTCCATCCTCACAGGAGAATGATGAATTTTGGAAATCAGTTGCGCGTCGTGGCCGTATAGCAAACAGTACCTGTGATGACGAACAATTAGCGACAGGCGTTTTTTTAAGAATTACTCTCAGATGCGATTAAGGCGAATGGCGCAGATAAAGCATTTGGTAAAGCGGTACAGCATAAGGTGGGACGAGGCAGTCTGAATTACATTTTATAGATGTATTTCTCACATATCTCAGAGCCTCTCGCGATCTTCGTCGTCGTCGTCGTCGTCGTCGTCGTCGTCGTCGTCGTCGTCGTCGTCGTCGCCGCCGCCGCTTCTGCAGAAGTAGCAAATGGCAATCGTAGCAAATGCGGCGAGGGACGCCCTGCCTTCGATTCCGAATGCACAAAGTGTGTGGTCTTGTTTCTCAGTCTATATTTTGTCGGTCTCGTAGAGGTTGAATGTAACGAATGGGTGGGAAAGAGCAAGGGGCAGCGGCTGTGTAGAACGAAAACACAAATCCTCAGGGGTGTGAGCGTTTCGAGATGAGTCGCATACATGTAAATGTTAGTCGTCAGTGACCGTGTGGCCTAATGGATAAGACGTCGGACTTCGGATCTGAAGATTACAGGTTCGAATGCTGTCACGCTCGTGTTTTTCCAGTTCTGAAAAAGAAACATACCGTTTTAATGTAGCAATTGAGCAGTACGAAACCGTCTGAATGTTGCTGTTGACCATTTTTTGCTTGGAGATGCTCTTGAGCTTGAAACACACACAACAAGACCGGTGTTAAGTAGCGAAATGGTCGGCAGAGTGCCGACACCGCGAGTTTTGACTGGCACTTGCACATATAAAACAAGATCGTAAAGTAACTCGTTCGGCTTTTGAGTCACATAAAGTATGTGTGTTAATTTTGACGCCACTAGCTCTGCATGTTGTCATGCAATTTCTTTACCTCTCAGAAATGATTAAGACATAAAAGTAAGGACGTGACGAGTGTGACGTTAGGAAAACATTAGGCTGCATGGAGAGAAACTGTATGGGACTACGCCACCGAAACGAGTACTGTGTGACGTGCTACCCGGCAGGTATTCCCTGCGGTAGCCGGCTAGCTCAGTCGGTAGAGTGTCAGACTCTTAATCCCAGGGTCGTTGGTTCGAGCCAGACGCTGGGCGGAACGGAATTTTGTTCCGCTGCAGATGTAAATTACCGTTTTTCTGATTAACGATATTTAATGGAAATAGCAACTTTTAACTTTGCCTACGTCTCTGTCAGTCGCAAGGAATCTGTATTTGAAGGTGAAGGTGATTTTGTAGACATGTGTGAAAGACATGTTCTGAAATGCAAGTGTTGTTGTTTGGAGAGCACATCGGTTACGTGTCAGATGTGTAGCCAAGCAGTAATTTGTCGCCATAGCTGCAAATACTAGCCGGTAATATGAAGTGTTGTCAGCTAAAGTCTGATGATGCAGACGACCGTAAGGACGAAGTACCCAAGAGTACCGCTAGGCCGCGCCTCTTTAGCTCAGTGGTAGAACACTGGTCTAATAAACCAGGGGTCGTAAGTTCCATCCTCACAGGAGAATGATGAATTTTGGAAATCAGTTGCGCGTCGTGGCCGTATAGCAAACAGTACCTGTGATGACGAACAATTAGCGACAGGCGTTTTTTTAAGAATTACTCTCAGATGCGATTAAGGCGAATGGCGCAGATAAAGCATTTGGTAAAGCGGTACAGCATAAGGTGGGACGAGGCAGTCTGAATTACATTTTATAGATGTATTTCTCACATATCTCAGAGCCTCTCGCGATCTTCGTCGTCGTCGTCGTCGTCGTCTTCGTCGTCGCCGCCGCCGCCGCTTCTGCAGAAGTAGCAAATGGCAATCGTAGCAAATGCGGCGAGGGACGCCCTGCCTTCGATTCCGAATGCACAAAGTGTGTGGTCTTGTTTCTCAGTCTATATTTGGTCGGTCTCGTCAGAGGTTGAATGTAACGAATGGATGGGAAAGAGCAAGGGGCAGCAGCTGTGTAGAACGAAAACACAAATCCTCAGGGGTGTGAGCGTTTCGAGATGAGTCGCATACATGTAAATGTTAGTCGTCAGTGACCGTGTGGCCTAATGGATAAGACGTCGGACTTCGGATCTGAAGATTACAGGTTCGAATGCTGTCACGCTCGTGTTTTTCCAGTTCTGAAAAAGAAACATACCGTTTTAATGTAGCAATTGAGCAGTACGAAACCGTCTGAATGTTGCTGTTGACCATTTTTTGCTTGGAGATGCTCTTGAGCTTGAAACACACACAACAAGACCGGTGTTAACTAGCGAAATGGTCGGCAGAGTGCCGACACCGCGAGTTTTGACTGGCACTTGCACATATAAAACAAGGTCGTAAAGTAACTCGTTCGGCTTTTGAGTCACATAAAGTATGTGTGTTAATTTTGACGCCACTAGCTCTGCATGTTGTCATGCAATTTCTTTACCTCTCAGAAATGATTATGACATAAAAGTAAGGACGTGACGAGTGTGACGTTAGGAAAACATTAGGCTGCATGGAGAGAAACTGAATGGGACTACGCCACCGAAACGAGTACTGTGTGACGTGCTACCCGGCAGGTATTCCCTGCGGTAGCCGGCTAGCTCAGTCGGTAGAGTGTCAGACTCTTAATCCCAGGGTCGTTGGTTCGAGCCAGACGCTGGGCGGAACGGAATTTTGTTCCGCTGCAGATGTAAATTACCGTTTTTCTGATTAACGATATTTAATGGAAATAGCAACTTTTAACTTTGCCTACGTCTCTGTCAGTCGCAAGGAATCTGTATTTGAAGGTGAAGGTGATTTTGTAGACATGTGTGAAAGACATGTTCTGAAATGCAAGTGTTGTTGTTTGGAGAGCACATCGGTTACGTGTCAGATGTGTAGCCAAGCAGTAATTTGTCGCCATAGCTGCAAATACTAGGCGGTAATATGAAGTGTTGTCAGCTAAAGTCTGATGATGCAGACGACCGTAAGGACGAAGTACCCAAGAGTACCGCTAGGCCGCGCCTCTTTAGCTCAGTGGTAGAGCACTGGTCTAATAAACCACGGGTCGTAAGTTCCATCCTCACAGGAGAATGATGAATTTTGGAAATAAGTTGCGCGTCGTGGCCGTATAGCAAACAGTACCTGTGATGACGAACAATTAGCGACAGGCGTTTTTTTAAGAATTACTCTCAGATGCGATTAAGGCGAATGGCGCAGATAAAGCATTTGGTAAAGCGGTACAGCATAAGGTGGGACGAGGCAGTCTGAATTACATTTTATAGATGTATTTCTCACATATCTCAGAGCCTCTCGCGATCTTCGTCTTCGTCGTCGTCGTCGTCGTCGTCGTCGTCGCCGCCGCCGCCGCTTCTGCAGAAGTAGCAAATGGCAATCGTAGCAAATGCGGCGAGGGACGCCCTGCCTTCGATTCCGAATGCACAAAGTGTGTGGTCTTATTTCTCAGTCTATATTTGATCGGTCTCGTAAGAGGTTGAATGTAACGAATGGGTGGGAAAGAGCAAGGGGCAGCGGCTGTGTAGAACGAAAACACAAATCCTCAGGGGTGTGAGCGTTTCGAGATGAGTCGCATACATGTAAATGTTAGTCGTCAGTGACCGTGTGGCCTAATGGATAAGACGTCGGACTTCGGATCTGAAGATTACAGGTTCGAATGCTGTCACGCTCGTGTTTTTCCAGTTCCGAAAAAGAAACATACCGTTTTAATGTAGCCATTGAGCAGTACGAAACCGTCTGAATGTTGCTGTTGACCATTTTTTGCTTGGAGATGCTCTTGAGCTTGAAACACACACAACAAGACCGGTGTTAACTAGCGAAATGGTCGGCAGAGTGCCGACACCGCGAGTTTTGACTGGCACTTGCACATATAAAACAAGGTCGTAAAGTAACTCGTTCGGCTTTTGAGTCACATAAAGTATGTGTGTTAATTTTGACGCCACTAGCTCTGCATGTTGTCATGCAATTTCTTTACCTCTCAGAAATGATTATGACATAAAAGTAAGGACGTGACGAGTGTGACGTTAGGAAAACATTAGGCTGCATGGAGAGAAACTGTATGGGACCACGCCACCGAAACGAGTACTGTGTGACGTGCTACCCGGCAGGTATTCCCTGCGGTAGCCGGCTAGCTCAGTCGGTAGAGTGTCAGACTCTTAATCCCAGGGTCGTTGGTTCGAGCCAGACGCTGGGCGGAACGGAATTTTGTTCCGCTGCAGATGTAAATTACCGTTTTTCTGATTAACGATATTTAATGGAAATAGCAACTTTTAACTTTGCCTACGTCTCTGTCAGTCGCAAGTAATCTGTATTTGAAGGTGAAGGTGATTTTGTAGACATGTGTGAAAGACATGTTCTGAAATGCAAGTGTTGTTGTTTGGAGAGCACATCGGTTACGTGTCAGATGTGTAGCCAAGCAGTAATTTGTCGCCATAGCTGCAAATACTAGCCGGTAATATGAAGTGTTGTCAGCTAAAGTCTGATGATGCAGACGACCGTAAGGACGAAGTACCAAAGAGTACCGCTGGGCCGCGCCTCTTTAGCTCAGTGGTAGAGCACTGGTCTAATAAACCAGGGGTCGTAAGTTCCATCCTCACAGGAGAATGATGAATTTTGGAAATCAGTTGCGCGTCGTGGCCGTATAGCAAACAGTACCAGTGATGACGAACAATTAGCGACAGGCGTTTTTTTAAGAATTACTCTCAGATGCGATTAAGGCGAATGTCGCAGATAAAGCATTTGGTAAAGCGGTACAGCATAAGGTGGGACGAGGCAGTCTGAATTACATTTTATAGATGTATTTCTCACATATCTCAGAGCCTCTCGCGATCTACGTCGTCGTCGTCGTCGTCGTCGTCGTCGCCGCCGCCGCCGCTTCTGCAGAAGTAGCAAATGGCCATCGTAGCAAATGCGGCGAGGGACGCCCTGCCTTCGGTTCCGAATGCACAAAGTGTGTGGTCTTATTTCTCAGTCTATATTTGATCGGTCTCGTAAGAGGTTGAATGTAACGAATGGGTGGGAAAGAGCAAGGGGCAGCGGCTGTGTAGAACGAAAACACAAATCCTCAGGGGTGTGAGCGTTTCGAGATGAGTCGCATACATGTAAATGTTAGTCGTCAGTGACCGTGTGGCCTAATGGATAAGACGTCGGACTTCGGATCTGAAGATTACAGGTTCGAATGCTGTCACTCTCGTGTTTTTCCAGTTCCGAAAAAGAAACATACCGTTTTAATGTAGCAATTGAGCAGTACGAAACCGTCTGAATGTTGCTGTTGACCATTTTTTGCTTGGAGATGCTCTTGAGCTTGAAACACACACAACAAGACCGGTGTTAACTAGCGAAATGGTCGGCAGAGTGCCGACACCGCGAGTTTTGACTGGCACTTGCACATATAAAACAAGGTCGTAAAGTAACTCGTTCGGCTTTTGAGTCACATAAAGTATGTGTGTTAATTTTGACGCCACTAGCTCTGCATGTTGTCATGCAATTTCTTTACCTCTCGGAAATGATTATGACATAAAAGTAAGGACGTGACGAGTGTGACGTTAGGAAAACATTAGGCTGCATGGAGAGAAACTGTATGGGACCACGCCACCGAAACGAGTACTGTGTGACGTGCTACCCGGCAGGTATTCCCTGTGGTAGCCGGCTAGCTCAGTCGGTAGAGTGTCAGACTCTTAATCCCAGGGTCGTTGGTTCGAGCCAGACGCTGGGCGGAACCGAATTTTGTTCCGCTGCAGATGTAAATTACCGTTTTTCTGATTAACGATATTTAATGGAAATAGCAACTTTTAACTTTGCCTACGTCTCTGTCAGTCGCAAGGAATCTGTATTTGAAGGTGAAGGTGATTTTGTAGACATGTGTGAAAGACATGTTCTGAAATGCAAGTGTTGTTGTTTGGAGAGCACATCGGTTACGTGTCAGATGTGTAGCCAAGCAGTAATTTGTCGCCATAGCTGCAAATACTAGCCGGTAATATGAAGTGTAGTCAGCTAAAGTCTGATGATGCAGACGACCGTAAGGACGAAGTACCCAAGAATACCGCTAGGCCGCGCCTCTTTAGCTCAGTGGTAGAGCACTGGTGTAATAAACCAGGGGTCGTAAGTTCCATCCTCACAGGAGAATGATGAATTTTGGAAATCAGTTGCGCGTCGTGGCCGTATAGCAAACAGTACCTGTGATGACGAACAATTAGCGACAGGCGTTTTTTTAAGAATTACTCTCAGATGCGATTAAGGCGAAAGGCGCAGATAAAGCATTTGGTAAAGCGGTACAGCATAAGGTGGGACGAGGCAGTCTGAATTACATTTTATAGATGTATTTCTCACATATCTCAGAGCCTCTCGCGATCTTCGTCGTCGTCGTCGTCGTCGTCGTCGTCGTCGCCGCCGCCGCCGCTTCTGCAGAAGTAGCAAATGGCAATCGTAGCAAATGCGGCGAGGGACGCCCTGCCTTCGATTCCGAATGCACAAAGTGTGTGGTCTTATTTCTCAGTCTATATTTGATCGGTCTCGTAAGAGGTTGAATGTAACGAATGGGTGGGAAAGAGCAAGGGGCAGCGGCTGTGTAGAACGAAAACACAAATCCTCAGGGGTGTGAGCGTTTCGAGATGAGTCGCATACATGTAAATGTTAGTCGTTAGTGACCGTGTGGCCTAATGGATAAGACGTCGGACTTCGGATCTGAAGATTACAGGTTCGAATGCTGTCACGCTCGTGTTTTTCCAGTTCCGAAAAAGGAACATACCGTTTTAATGTAGCCATTGAGCAGTACGAAACCGTCTGAATGTTGCTGTTGACCATTTTTTGCTTGGAGATGCTCTTGAGCTTGAAACACACACAACAAGACCGGTGTTAACTAGCGAAATGGTCGGCAGAGTGCCGACACCGCGAGTTTTGACTGGCACTTGCACATATAAAACAAGGTCGTAAAGTAACTCGTTCGGCTTTTGAGTCACATAAAGTATGTGTGTTAATTTTGACGCCACTAGCTCTGCATGTTGTCATGCAATTTCTTTACCTCTCAGAAATGATTATGACATAAAAGTGAAGTACGTGACGAGTGTGACGTTAGGAAAACATTAGGCTGCATGGAGAGAAACTGTATGGGACCACGCCACCGAAACGAGTACTGTGTGACGTGCTACCCGGCAGGTATTCCCTGCGGTAGCCGGCTAGCTCAGTCGGTAGAGCGTCAGACTCTTAATCCCAGGGTCGTTGGTTCGAGCCACACGCTGGGCGGAACGGAATTTTGTTCCGCTGCAGATGTAAATTACCGTTTTTCTGATTAACGATATTTAATGGAAAAACAACTTTTAACTTTGCCTACGTCTCTGTCAGTCGCAAGGAATCTGTATTTGAAGGTGAAGGTGATTTTGTAGACATGTGTGAAAGACATGTTCTGAAATGCAAGTGTTGTTGTTTGGAGAGCACATCGGTTACGTGTCAGATGTGTAGCCAAGCAGTAATTTGTCGCCATAGCTGCAAATACTAGCCGGTAATATGAAGTGTTGTCAGCTAAAGTCTGATGATGCAGACGACCGTAAGGACGAAGTACCAAAGAATACCGCTGGGCCGCGCCTCTTTAGCTCAGTGGTAGAGCACTGGTCTAATAAACCAGGGGTCGTAAGTTCCATCCTCACAGGAGAATGATGAATTTTGGAAATCAGTTGCGCGTCGTGGCCGTATAGCAAACAGTACCAGTGATGACGAACAATTAGCGACAGGCGTTTTTTTAAGAATTACTCTCAGATGCGATTAAGGCGAATGGCGCAGATAAAGCATTTGGTAAAGCGGTACAGCATAAGGTGGGACGAGGCAGTCTGAATTACATTTTATAGATGTATTTCTCACATATCTCAGAGCCTCTCGCGATCTACGTCGTCGTCGTCGTCGTCGTCGTCGTCGCCGCCGCCGCCGCTTCTGCAGAAGTAGCAAATGGCCATCGTAGCAAATGCGGCGAGGGACGCCCTGCCTTCGATTCCGAATGCACAAAGTGTGTGGTCTTATTTCTCAGTCTATATTTGATCGGTCTCGTAAGAGGTTGAATGTAACGAATGGGTGGGAAAGAGCAAGGGGCAGCGGCTGTGTAGAACGAAAACACAAATCCTCAGGGGTGTGAGCGTTTCGAGATGAGTCGCATACATGTAAATGTTAGTCGTCAGTGACCGTGTGGCCTAATGGATAAGACGTCGGACTTCGGATCTGAAGATTACAGGTTCGAATGCTGTCACGCTCGTGTTTTTCCAGTTCCGAAAAAGAAACATACCGTTTTAATGTAGCAATTGAGCAGTACGAAACCGTCTGAATGTTGCTGTTGACCATTTTTTGCTTGGAGATGCTCTTGAGCTTGAAACACACACAACAAGACCGGTGTTAACTAGCGAAATGGTCGGCAGAGTGCCGACACCGCAAGTTTTGACTGGCACTTGCACATATAAAACAAGGTCGTAAAGTAACTCGTTCGGCTTTTGAGTCACATAAAGTATGTGTGTTAATTTTGACGCCACTATCTCTGCAAGTTGTCATGCAATTTCTTTACCTCTCAGAAATGATTATGACATAAAAGTTAGGACGTGACGAGTGTGACGTTAGGAAAACATTAGGCTGCATGGAGAGAAACTGTATGGGACCACGCCACCGAAACGAGTACTGTGTGACGTGCTACCCGGCAGGTATTCCCTGCGGTAGCCGGCTAGCTCAGTCGGTAGAGTGTCAGACTCTTAATCCCAGGGTCGTTGGTTCGAGCCAGACGCTGGGCGGAACGGAATTTTGTTCCGCTGCAGATGTAAATTACCGTTTTTCTAATTAACGATATTTAATGGAAATAGCAACTTTTAACTTTGCCTACGTCTCTGTCAGTCGCAAGGAATCTGTATTTGAAGGTGAAGGTGATTTTGTAGACATGTGTGAAAGACATGTTCTGAAATGCAAGTGTTGTTGTTTGGAGAGCACATCGGTTACGTGTCAGATGTGTAGCCAAGCAGTAATTTGTCGCCATAGCTGCAAATACTAGCCGGTAATATGAAGTGTTGTCAGCTAAAGTCTGATGATGCAGACGACCGTAAGGACGAAGTACCCAAGAGTACCGCTAGGCCGCGCCTCTTTAGCTCAGTGGTAGAGCACTGGTCTAATAAACCAGGGGTCGTAAGTTCCATCCTCACAGGAGAATGATGAATTTTGGAAATCAGTTGCGCGTCGTGGCCGTATAGCAAACAGTACCTGTGATGACGAACAATTAGCGACAGGCGTTTTATTAAGAATTACTCTCAGATGCGATTAAGGCGAACGGCGCAGATAAAGCATTTGGTAAAGCGGTACAGCATAAGGTGGGACGAGGCAGTCTGAATTACATTTTATAGATGTATTTCTCACATATCTCAGAGCCTCTCGCGATCTTCGTCGTCGTCGTCGTCGTCGTTGCCGCCGCTGCCGCTTCTGCAGAAGTAGCAAATGGCAATCGTAGCAAATGCGGCGAGGGACGCCCTGCCTTCGATTCCGAATGCACAAAGTGTGTGGTCTTATTTCTCAGTCTATATTTGATCGGTCTCGTAAGAGGTTGAATGTAACGAATGGGTGGGAAAGAGCAAGGGGCAGCGGCTGTGTAGAACGAAAACACAAATCCTCAGGGGTGTGAGCGTTTCGAGATGAGTCGCATACATGTAAATGTTAGTCGTCAGTGACCGTGTGGCCTAATGGATAAGACGTCGGACTTCGGATCTGAAGATTACAGGTTCGAATGCTGTCACGCTCGTGTTTTTCCATTTCCGAAAAAGAAACATACCGTTTTAATGTAGCCATTGAGCAGTACGAAACCGTCTGAATGTTGCTGTTGACCATTTTTTGCTTGGAGATGCTCTTGAGCTTGAAACACACACAACAAGACCGGTGTTAACTAGCGAAATGGTCGGCAGAGTGCCGACACCGCGAGTTTTGACTGGCACTTGCACATATAAAACAAGGTCGTAAAGTAACTCGTTCGGCTTTTGAGTCACATAAAGTATGTGTGTTAATTTTGACGCCACTAGCTCTGCATGTTGTCATGCAATTTCTTTACCTCTCAGAAATGATTATGACATAAAAGTAAGGACGTGACGAGTGTGACGTTAGGAAAACATTAGGCTGCATGGAGAGAAACTGTATGGGACCACGCCACCGAAACGAGTACTGTGTGACGTGCTACCCGGCAGGTATTCCCTGCGGTAGCCGGCTAGCTCAGTCGGTAGAGTGTCAGACTCTTAATCCCAGGGTCGTTGGTTCGAGCCAGACGCTGGGCGGAACGGAATTTTGTTCCGCTGCAGATGTAAATTACCGTTTTTCTGATTAACGATATTTAATGGAAATAGCAACTTTTAACTTTGCCTGCGTCTCTGTCAGTCGCAAGGAATCTGTATTTGAAGGTGATGGTGATTTTGTAGACATGTGTGAAAGACATGTTCTGAAATGCAAGTGTTGTTGTTTGGAGAGCACATCGGTTACGTGTCAGATGTGTAGCCAAGCAGTAATTTGTCGCCATAGCTGCAAATACTAGCCGGTAATATGAAGTGTTGTCAGCTAAAGTCTGATGATGCAGACGACCGTAAGGACGAAGTACCAAAGAATACCGCTGGGCCGCGCCTCTTTAGCTCAGTGGTAGAGCACTGGTCTAATAAACCAGGGGTCGTAAGTTCCATCCTCACAGGAGAATGATGAATTTTGGAAATCAGTTGCGCGTCGTGGCCGTATAGCAAACAGTACCAGTGATGACGAACAATTAGCGACAGGCGTTTTTTTAAGAATTACTCTCAGATGCGATTAAGGCGAATGGCGCAGATAAAGCATTTGGTAAAGCGGTACAGCATAAGGTGGGACGAGGCAGTCTGAATTACATTTTATAGATGTATTTCTCACATATCTCAGAGCCTCTCGCGATCTACGTCGTCGTCGTCGTCGTCGTCGTCGTCGTCGTCGTCGTCGCCGCCGCCGCCGCTTCTGCAGAAGTAGCAAATGGCCATCGTAGCAAATGCGGCGAGGGACGCCCTGCCTTCGATTCCGAATGCACAAAGTGTGTGGTCTTATTTCTCAGTCTATATTTGATCGGTCTCGTAAGAGGTTGAATGTAACGAATGGGTGGGAAAGAGCAAGGGGCAGCGGCTGTGTAGAACGAAAACACAAATCCTCAGGGGTGTGAGCGTTTCGAGATGAGTCGCATACATGTAAATGTTAGTCGTCAGTGACCGTGTGGCCTAATGGATAAGACGTCGGACTTCGGATCTGAAGATTACAGGTTCGAATGCTGTCACGCTCGTGTTTTTCCAGTTCCGAAAAAGAAACATACCGTTTTAATGTAGCAATTGAGCAGTACGAAACCGTCTGAATGTTGCTGTTGACCATTTTTTGCTTGGAGATGCTCTTGAGCTTGAAACACACACAACAAGACCGGTGTTAACTAGCGAAATGGTCGGCAGAGTGCCGACACCGCGAGTTTTGACTGGCACTTGCACATATAAAACAAGGTCGTAAAGTAACTCGTTCGGCTTTTGAGTCACATAAAGTATGTGTGTTAATTTTGACGCCACTAGCTCTGCATGTTGTCATGCAATTTCTTTACCTCTCAGAAATGATTATGACATAAAAGTAAGGACGTGACGAGTGTGACGTTAGGAAAACATTAGGCTGCATGGAGAGAAACTGTATGGGAACACGCCACCGAAACGAGTACTGTGTGACGTGCTACCCGGCAGGTATTCCGTGCGGTAGCCGGTTAGCTCAGTGGGTAGAGTGTCAGACTCTTACTCCCAGGGTCGTTGGTTCGAGCCAGACGCTGGGCGGAACGGAATTTTGTTCCGCTGCAGATGTAAATTACCGTTTTTCTGATTAACGATATTTAATGGAAATAGCAACTTTTAACTTTGCCTACGTCTCTGTCAGTCGCAAGGAATCTGTATTTGAAGGTGAAGGTGATTTTGTAGACATGTGTGAAATACATGTTCTGAAATGCAAGTGTTGTTGTTTGGAGAGCACATCGGTTACGTGTCAGATGTGTAGCCAAGCAGTAATTTGTCGCCATAGCTGCAAATACTAGCCGGTAATATGAAGTGTTGTCAGCTAAAGTCTGATGATGCAGACGACCGTAAGGACGAAGTACCCAAGAGTACCGCTAGGCCACGCCTCTTTAGCTCAGTGGTAGAGCACTGGTCTAATAAACCAGGGGTCGTAAGTTCCATCCTCACAGGAGAATGATGAATTTTGGAAATCAGTTGCGCGTCGTGGCCGTATAGCAAACAGTACCTGTGATGACGAACAATTAGCGACAGGCGTTTTTTAATGAATTACTCTCAGATGCGATTAAGGCGAATGGCGCAGATAAAGCATTTGGTAAAGCGGTACAGCATAAGGTGGGACGAGACAGTCTGAATTACATTTTATAGATGTATTTCTCACATATCTCAGAGCCTCTCGCGATCTTCGTCGTCGTCGTCGTCGTCGTTGCCGCCGCCGCCGCTTCTGCAGAAGTAGCAAATGGCAATCGTAGCAAATGCGGCGAGGGACGCCCTGCCTTCGATCCCGAATGCACAAAGTGTGTGGTCTTGTTTCTCAATCTATATTTGGTCGGTCTCGTCAGAGGTTGAATGTAACGAATGGGTGGGAAAGAGCAAGGGGCAGCGGCTGTGTAGAACGAAAACACAAATCCTCAGGGGTGTGAGCGTTTCGAGATGAGTCGCATACATGTAAATGTTAGTCGTCAGTGACCGTGTGGCCTAATGGATAAGACGTCGGACTTCGGATCTGAAGATTACAGGTTCGAACGCTGTCACGCTCGTGTTTTTCCAGTTCTGAAAAAGAAACATACCGTTTTAATGTAGCAATTGAGCAGTACGAAACCGTCTGAATGTTGCTGTTGACCATTTTTTGCTTGGAGATGCTCTTGAGCTTGAAACACACACAACAAGACCGGTGTTAACTAGCGAAATGGTCGGCAGAGTGCCGACACCGCGAGTTTTGACTGGCACTTGCACATATAAAACAAGGTCGTAAAGTAACTCGTTCGGCTTTTGAGTCACATAAAGTATGTGTGTTAATTTTGACGCCACTAGCTCTGCATGTTGTCATGCAATTTCTTTACCTCTCAGAAATGATTATGACATAAAAGTAAGGACGTGACGAGTGTGACGTTAGGAAAACATTAGGCTGCATGGAGAGAAACTGTATGGGAACACGCCACCGAAACGAGTACTGTGTGACGTGCTACCCGGCAGGTATTCCCTGCGGTAGCCGGCTAGCTCAGTCGGTAGAGTGTCAGACTCTTACTCCCAGGGTCGTTGGTTCGAGCCAGACGCTGGGCGGAACGGAATTTTGTTCCGCTGCAGATGTAAATTACCGTTTTTCTGATTAACGATATTTAATGGAAATAGCAACTTTTAACTTTGCCTACGTCTCTGTCAGTCGCAAGGAATCTGTATTTGAAGGTGAAGGTTATTTTGTAGACGTGTGTGAAAGACATGTTCTGAAATGCAAGTGTTGTTGTTTGGAGAGCACATCGGTTACGTGTCAGATGTGTAGCCAAGCAGTAATTTGTCGCCATAGCTGCAAATACTAGCCGGTAATATGAAGTGTTGTCAGCTAAAGTCTGATGATGCAGACGACCGTAAGGACGAAGTACCCAAGAGTACCGCTAGGCCGCGCCTCTTTAGCTCAGTGGTAGAGCACTGGTCTAATAAACCAGGGGTCGTTAGTTCCATCCTCACAGGAGAATGATGAATTTTGGAAATCAGTTGCGCGTCGTGGCCGTATAGCAAACAGTACCTGTGATGACGAACAATTAGCAACAGGCGTTTTTTTAAGAATTGCTCTCAGATGCGATTAAGGCGAATGGCGCAGATAAAGCATTTGGTAAAGCGGTACAGCATAAGGTGGGACGAGGCAGTCTGAATTACATTTTATAGATGTATTTCTCACATATCTCAGAGCCTCTCGCGATCTTCGTCGTCTTCGTCGTCGTCGTCGTCGTTGCCGCCGCCGCCGCTTCTGCAGAAGTAGCAAATGGCAATCGTAGCAAATGCGGGGAGGGACGCCCTGCCTTCGATTCCGAATGCACAAAGTGTGTGGTCTTGTTTCTCAGTCTATATTTGGTCGGTCTCGTCAGAGGTTGAATGTAACGAATGAGTGGGAAAGAGCAAGGGGCAGCGGCTGTGTAGAACGAAAACACAAATCCTCAGGGGTGTGAGCGTTTCGAGATGAGTCGCATACATGTAAATGTTAGTCGTCAGTGACCGTGTGGCCTAATGGATAAGACGTCGGACATCGGATCTGAAGATTACAGGTTCGAATGCTGTCACGCTCGTGTTTTTCCAGTTCTGAAAAAGAAACATACCGTTTTAATGTAGCAATTGAGCAGTACGAAACCGTCTGAATGTTGCTGTTGACCATTTTTTGCTTGGAGATGCTCTTGAGCTTGAAACACACACAACAAGACCGGTGTTAACTAGCGAAATGGTCGGCAGAGTGCCGACACCGCAAGTTTTGACTGGCACTTGCACATATAAAACAAGGTCGTAAAGTAACTCGTTCGGCTTTTGAGTCACATAAAGTATGTGTGTTAATTTTGACGCCACTTGCTCTGCATGTTGTCATGCAATTTCTTTACCTCTCAGAAATGATTATGACATAAAAGTAAGGACGTGACGAGTGTGACGTTAGGAAAACATTAGGCTGCATGGAGAGAAACTGTATGGGAACACGCCACCGAAACGAGTACTGTGTGACGTGCTACCCGGCAGGTATTCCCTGCGGTAGCCGGCTAGCTCAGTCGGTAGAGTGTCAGACTCTTACTCCCAGGGTCGTTGGTTCGAGCCAGACGCTTGGCGGAACGGAATTTTGTTCCGCTGCAGATGTAAATTACCGTTTTTCTGATTAACGATATTTAATGGAAATAGCAACTTTTAACTTTGCCTACGTCTCTGTCAGTCGCAAGGAATCTGTATTTGAAGGTGAAGGTTATTTTGTAGACATGTGTGAAAGACATGTTCTGAAATGCAAGTGTTGTTGTTTGGAGAGCACATCGGTTACGTGTCAGATGTGTAGCCAAGCAGTAATTTGTCGCCATAGCTGCAAATACTAGCCGGTAATATGAAGTGTTGTCAGCTAAAGTCTGATGATGCAGACGACCGTAAGGACGAAGTACCCAAGAGTACCGCTAGGCCGCGCCTCTTTAGCTCAGTGGTAGAGCACTGGTCTAATAAACCAGGGGTCGTTAGTTCCATCCTCACAGGAGAATGATGAATTTTGGAAATCAGTTGCGCGTCGTGGCCGTATAGCAAACAGTACCTGTGATGACGAACAATTAGCAACAGGCGTTTTTTTAAGAATTGCTCTCAGATGCGATTAAGGCGAATGGCGCAGATAAAGCATTTGGTAAAGCGGTACAGCATAAGGTGGGACGAGGCAGTCTGAATTACATTTTATAGATGTATTTCTCACATATCTCAGAGCCTCTCGCGATCTTCGTCGTCTTCGTCGTCGTCGTCGTCGTCGTCGTTGCCGCCGCCGCCGCTTCTGCAGAAGTAGCAAATGGCAATCGTAGCAAATGCGGGGAGGGACGCCCTGCCTTCGATTCCGAATGCACAAAGTGTGTGGTCTTGTTTCTCAGTCTATATTTGGTCGGTCTCGTCAGAGGTTGAATGTAACGAATGAGTGGGAAAGAGCAAGGGGCAGCGGCTGTGTAGAACGAAAACACAAATCCTCAGGGGTGTGAGCGTTTCGAGATGAGTCGCATACATGTAAATGTTAGTCGTCAGTGACCGTGTGGCCTAATGGATAAGACGTCGGACTTCGGATCTGAAGATTACAGGTTCGAATGCTGTCACGCTCGTGTTTTTCCAGTTCTGAAAAAGAAACATACCGTTTTAATGTAGCAATTGAGCAGTACGAAACCGTCTGAATGTTGCTGTTGACCATTTTTTGCTTGGAGATGCTCTTGAGCTTGAAACACACACAACAAGACCGGTGTTAACTAGCGAAATGGTCGGCAGAGTGCCGACACCGCAAGTTTTGACTGGCACTTGCACATATAAAACAAGGTCGTAAAGTAACTCGTTCGGCTTTTGAGTCACATAAAGTATGTGTGTTAATTTTGACGCCACTAGCTCTGCATGTTGTCATGCAATTTCTTTACCTCTCAGAAATGATTATGACATAAAAGTAAGGACGTGACGAGTGTGACGTTAGGAAAACATTAGGCTGCATGGAGAGAAACTGTATGGGAACACGCCACCGAAACGAGTACTGTGTGACGTGCTACCCGGCAGGTATTCCCTGCGGTAGCCGGCTAGCTCAGTCGGTAGAGTGTCAGACTCTTAATCCCAGGGTCGTTGGTTCGAGCCAGACGCTGGGCGGAACGGAATTTTGTTCCGCTGCAGATGTAAATTACCGTTTTTCTGATTAACGATATTTAATGGAAATAGCAACTTTTAACTTTGCCTACGTCTCTGTCAGTCGCAAGGAACCTGTATTTGAAGGTGAAGGTGATTTTGTAGACATGTGTGAAAGACATGTTCTGAAATGCAAGTGTTGTTGTTTGGAGAGCACATCGGTTACGTGTCAGATGTGTAGCCAAGCAGTAATTTGTCGCCATAGCTGCAAATACTAGCCGGTAATATGAAGTGTTGTCAGCTAAAGTCTGATGATGCAGACGACCGTAAGGACGAAGTACCCAAGAGTACCGCTAGGCAGCGCCTCTTTAGCTCAGTGGTAGAGCACTGGTCTGATAAACCAGGGGTCGTAAGTTCCATCCTCACAGGAGAATGATGAATTTTGGAAATCAGTTGCGCGTCGTGGCCGTATAGCAAACAGTACCTGTGATGACGAACAATTAGCGACAGGCGTTTTTTTAAGAATTACTCTCAGATGCGATTAAGGCGAACGGCGCAGATAAAGCATTTGGTAAAGCGGTACAGCATAAGGTGGGACGAGGCAGTCTGAATTACATTTTATAGATGTATTTCTCACATATCTCAGAGCCTCTCGCGATCTTCGTCGTCGTCGTCGTCGTCGTCGTCGCCGCCGCTTCTGCAGAAGTAGCAAATGGCAATCGTAGCAAATGCGGCGAGGGACGCCCTGCCTTCGATTCCGAATGCACAAAGTGTGTGGTCTTGTTTCTCAGTCTATATTTGGTCGGTCTCGTCAGAGGTTGAATGTAACGAATGGGTGGGAAAGAGCAAGGGGCAGCGGCTGTGTAGAACGAAAACACAAATCCTCAGGGGTGTGAGCGTTTCGAGATGAGTCGCATACATGTAAATGTTAGTCGTCAGTGACCGTGTGGCCTAATGGATAAGACGTCGGACTTCGGATCTGAAGATTACAGGTTCGAATGCTGTCACGCTCGTGTTTTTCCAGTTCTGAAAAAGAAACATACCGTTTTAATGTAGCAATTGAGGAGTACGAAACCGTCTGAATGTTGCTGTTGACCATTTTTTGCTTGGAGATGCTCTTGAGCTTGAAACACACACAACAAGACCGGTGTTAACTAGCGAAATGGTCGGCAGAGTGCCGACACCGCGAGTTTTGACTGGCACTTGCACATATAAAACAAGGTCGTAAAGTAACTCGTTCGGCTTTTGAGTCACATAAAGTATGTGTGTTAATTTTGACGCCACTAGCTCTGCATGTTGTCATGCAATTTCTTTACCTCTCAGAAATGATTATGACATAAAAGTAAGGACGTGACGAGTGTGACGTTAGGAAAACATTAGGCTGCATGGAGAGAAACTGTATGGGAACACGCCACCGAAACGAGTACTGTGTGACGTGCTACCCGGCAGGTATTCCCTGCGGTAGCCGGCTAGCTCAGTCGGTAGAGTGTCAGACTCTTACTCCCAGGGTCGTTGGTTCGAGCCAGACGCTGGGCGGACCGGAATTTTGTTCCGCTGCAGATGTAAATTACCGTTTTTCTGATTAACGATATTTAATGGAAATAGCAACTTTTAACTTTGCCTACGTCTCTGTCAGTCGCAAGGAATCTGTATTTGAAGGTGAAGGTGATTTTGTAGACATGTGTGAAAGACATGTTCTGATATGCAAGTGTTGTTGTTTGGAGAGCACATCGGTTACGTGTCAGATGTGTAGCCAAGCAGTAATTTGTCGCCATAGCTGCAAATACTAGCCGGTAATATGAAGTGTTGTCAGCTAATGTCTGATGATGCAGACGACCGTAAGGACGAAGTACCCAAGAGTACCGCTAGGCCGCGCCTCTTTAGCTCAGTGGTAGAGCACTGGTCTAATAAACCAGGGGTCGTAAGTTCCATCCTCACAGGAGAATGATGAATTTTGGAAATCAGTTGCGCGTCGTGGCCGTATAGCAAACAGTACCTGTGATGACGTACAATTAGCGACAGGCGTTTTTTTAAGAATTACTCTCAGATGCGATTAAGGCGAATGGCGCAGATAAAGCATTTGGTAAAGCGGTACAGCATAAGGTGGGACGAGGCAGTCTGAATTACATTTCATAGATGTATTTCTCACATACCTCAGAGCCTCTCGCGACCTTCGTCGTCGTCGTCGTCGTCGTCGTCGTCGTTGCCGCCGCCGCCGCCGCCGCTTCTGCAGAAGTAGCAAATGGCAATCGTAGCAAATGCGGCGAGGGACGCCCTGCCTTCGATTCCGAATGCACAAAGTGTGTGGTCTTGTTTCTCAGTCTATATTTGGTCGGTCTCGTCAGAGGTTGAATGTAACGAATGGGTGGGAAAGAGCAAGGGGCAGCGGCTGTGTAGAACGAAAACACAAATCCTCAGGGGTGTGAGCGTTTCGAGATGAGTCGCATACATGTAAATGTTAGTCGTCAGTGACCGTGTGGCCTAATGGATAAGACGTCGGACCTCGGATCTGATGATTACAGGTTCGAATGCTGTCACGCTCGTGTTTTTCCAGTTCTGAAAAAGAAACATACCGTTTTAATGTAGCAATTGAGCAGTACGAAACCGTCTGAATGTTGCTGTTGACAATTTTTTGCTTGGAGATGCTCTTGAGCTTGAAACACACACAACAAGACCGGTGTTAACTAGCGAAATGGTCGGCAGAGTGCCGACACCGCAAGTTTTGACTGGCACTTGCACATATAAAACAAGGTCGTAAAGTAACTCGTTCGGCTTTTGAGTCACATAAAGTATGTGTGTTAATTTTGACGCCACTAGCTCTGCATGTTGTCATGCAATTTTTTTACCTCTCAGAAATGATTATAACATAAAAGTAAGGACGTGACGAGTGTGACGTTAGGAAAACATTAGGCTGCATGGAGAGAAACTGTATGGGACCACGCCACCGAAACGAGTACTGTGTGACGTGCTACCCGGGAGGTATTCCCTGCAGAAGCCGGCTAGCTCAGTCGGTAGAGTGTCAGACTTTAATCCCAGGGTCGTTGGTTCGAGCCAGACGCTGGGCGGAACGGAATTTTGTTCCGCTGCAGATGTAAATTACCGTTTTTCTGATTAACGATATTTAATGGAAATAGCAACTTTTAACTTTGCCTACGTCTCTGTCAGTCGCAAGGAATCTGTATTTGAAGGTGAAGGTGATTTTGTAGACATGTGTGAAAGACATGTTCTGAAATGCAAGTGTTGTTGTTTGGAGAGCACATCGGTTACGTGTCAGATGTGTAGCCAAGCAGTAATTTGTCGCCATAGCTGCAAATACTAGGCGGTAATATGAAGTGTTGTCAGCTAATGTCTGATGATGCAGACGACCGTAAGGACGAAGTACCCAAGAGTACCGCTAGGCCGCGCCTCTTTAGCTCAGTGGTAGAGCACTGGTCTAATAAACCAGTGGTCGTAAGTTCCATCCTCACAGGAGAATGATGAATTTTGGAAATCAGTTGCGCGTCGTGGCCGTATAGCAAACAGTACCTGTGATGACGAACAATTAGCGACAGGCGTTTTTTTAAGAATTACTCTCAGATGCGATTAAGGCGAATGGCGCAGATAAAGCATTTGGTAAAGCGGTACAGCAAAAGGTGGGACGAGGCAGTCTGAATTACATTTTATAGATGTATTTCTCACATATCTCAGAGCCTCTCGCGATCTTCGTCGTCGTCGTCGTCGTCGTCGTCGCCGCCGCTTCTGCAGAAGTAGCAAATGGCAATCGTAGCAAATGCGGCGAGGGACGCCCTGCCTTCGATTCCGAATGCACAAAGTGTGTGGTCTTGTTTCTCAGTCTATATTTGGTCGGTCTCGTCAGAGGTTGAATGTAACGAATGGGTGGGAAAGAGCAAGGGGCAGCGGCTGTGTAGAACGAAAACACAAATCCTCAGGGGTGTGAGCGTTTCGAGATGAGTCGCATACATGTAAATGTTAGTCGTCAGTGACCGTGTGGCCTAATGGATAAGACGTCGGACTTCGGATCTGAAGATTACAGGTTCGAATGCTGTCACGCTCGTGTTTTTCCAGTTCTGAAAAAGAAACATACCGTTTTAATGTAGCAATTGAGGAGTACGAAACCGTCTGAATGTTGCTGTTGACCATTTTTTGCTTGGAGATGCTCTTGAGCTTGAAACACACACAACAAGACCGGTGTTAACTAGCGAAATGGTCGGCAGAGTGCCGACACCGCGAGTTTTGACTGGCACTTGCACATATAAAACAAGGTCGTAAAGTAACTCGTTCGGCTTTTGAGTCACATAAAGTATGTGTGTTAATTTTGACGCCACTAGCTCTGCATGTTGTCATGCAATTTCTTTACCTCTCAGAAATGATTATGACATAAAAGTAAGGACGTGACGAGTGTGACGTTAGGAAAACATTAGGCTGCATGGAGAGAAACTGTATGGGAACACGCCACCGAAACGAGTACTGTGTGACGTGCTACCCGGCTAGCTCAGTCGGTAGAGTGTCAGACTCTTACTCCCAGGGTCGTTGGTTCGAGCCAGACGCTGGGCGGACCGGAATTTTGTTCCGCTGCAGATGTAAATTACCGTTTTTCTGATTAACGATATTTAATGGAAATAGCAACTTTTAACTTTGCCTACGTCTCTGTCAGTCGCAAGGAATCTGTATTTGAAGGTGAAGGTGATTTTGTAGACATGTGTGAAAGACATGTTCTGATATGCAAGTGTTGTTGTTTGGAGAGCACATCGGTTACGTGTCAGATGTGTAGCCAAGCAGTAATTTGTCGCCATAGCTGCAAATACTAGCCGGTAATATGAAGTGTTGTCAGCTAATGTCTGATGATGCAGACGACCGTAAGGACGAAGTACCCAAGAGTACCGCTAGGCCGCGCCTCTTTAGCTCAGTGGTAGAGCACTGGTCTAATAAACCACGGGTCGTAAGTTCCATCCTCACAGGAGAATGATGAATTTTGGAAATCAGTTGCGCGTCGTGGCCGTATAGCAAACAGTACCTGTGACGACGTACAATTAGCGACAGGCGTTTTTTTAAGAATTACTCTCAGATGCGATTAAGGCGAATGGCGCAGATAAAGCATTTGGTAAAGCGGTACAGCATAAGGTGGGACGAGGCAGTCTGAATTACATTTCATAGATGTATTTCTCACATATCTCAGAGCCTCTCGCGACCGTCGTCGTCGTCGTCGTCGTCGTCGTTGCCGCCGCCGCCGCCGCCGCTTCTGCAGAAGTAGCAAATGGCAATCGTAGCAAATGCGGCGAGGGACGCCCTGCCTTCGATTCCGAATGCACAAAGTGTGTGGTCTTGTTTCTCAGTCTATATTTGGTCGGTCTCGTCAGAGGTTGAATGTAACGAATGGGTGGGAAAGAGCAAGGGGCAGCGGCTGTGTAGAACGAAAACACAAATCCTCAGGGGTGTGAGCGTTTCGAGATGAGTCGCATACATGTAAATGTTAGTCGTCAGTGACCGTGTGGCCTAATGGATAAGACGTCGGACCTCGGATCTGATGATTACAGGTTCGAATGCTGTCACGCTCGTGTTTTTCCAGTTCTGAAAAAGAAACATACCGTTTTAATGTAGCAATTGAGCAGTACGAAACCGTCTGAATGTTGCTGTTGACCATTTTTTGCTTGGAGATGCTCTTGAGCTTGAAACACACACAACAAGACCGGTGTTAACTAGCGAAATGGTCGGCAGAGTGCCGACACCGCAAGTTTTGACTGGCACTTGCACATATAAAACAAGGTCGTAAAGTAACTCGTTCGGCTTTTGAGTCACATAAAGTATGTGTGTTAATTTTGACGCCACTAGCTCTGCATGTTGTCATGCAATTTTTTTACCTCTCAGAAATGATTATAACATAAAAGTAAGGACGTGACGAGTGTGACGTTAGGAAAACATTAGGCTGCATGGAGAGAAACTGTATGGGACCACGCCACCGAAACGAGTACTGTGTGACGTGCTACCCGGCAGGTATTCCCTGCAGAAGCCGGCTAGCTCAGTCGGTAGAGTGTCAGACTTTAATCCCAGGGTCGTTGGTTCGAGCCAGACGCTGGGCGGAACGGAATTTTGTTCCGCTGCAGATGTAAATTACCGTTTTTCTGATTAACGATATTTAATGGAAATAGCAACTTTTAACTTTGCCTACGTCTCTGTCAGTCGCAAGGAATCTGTATTTGAAGGTGAAGGTGATTTTGTAGACATGTGTGAAAGACATGTTCTGAAATGCAAGTGTTGTTGTTTGGAGAGCACATCGGTTACGTGTCAGATGTGTAGCCAAGCAGTAATTTGTCGCCATAGCTGCAAATACTAGGCGGTAATATGAAGTGTTGTCAGCTAATGTCTGATGATGCAGACGACCGTAAGGACGAAGTACCCAAGAGTACCGCTAGGCCGCGCCTCTTTAGCTCAGTGGTAGAGCACTGGTCTAATAAACCAGTGGTCGTAAGTTCCATCCTCACAGGAGAATGATGAATTTTGGAAATCAGTTGCGCGTCGTGGCCGTATAGCAAACAGTACCTGTGATGACGAACAATTAGCGACAGGCGTTTTTTTAAGAATTACTCTCAGATGCGATTAAGGCGAATGGCGCAGATAAAGCATTTGGTAAAGCGGTACAGCAAAAGGTGGGACGAGGCAGTCTGAATTACATTTTATAGATGTATTTCTCACATATCTCAGAGCCTCTCGCGATCTTCGTCGTCGTCGTCGTCGTCGTCGTCGCCGCCGCTTCTGCAGAAGTAGCAAATGGCAATCGTAGCAAATGCGGCGAGGGACGCCCTGCCTTCGATTCCGAATGCACAAAGTGTGTGGTCTTGTTTCTCAGTCTATATTTGGTCGGTCTCGTCAGAGGTTGAATGTAACGAATGGGTGGGAAAGAGCAAGGGGCAGCGGCTGTGTAGAACGAAAACACAAATCCTCAGGGGTGTGAGCGTTTCGAGATGAGTCGCATACATGTAAATGTTAGTCGTCAGTGACCGTGTGGCCTAATGGATAAGACGTCGGACCTCGGATCTGATGATTACAGGTTCGAATGCTGTCACGCTCGTGTTTTTCCAGTTCTGAAAAAGAAACATACCGTTTTAATGTAGCAATTGAGCAGTACGAAACCGTCTGAATGTTGCTGTTGACCATTTTTTGCTTGGAGATGCTCTTGAGCTTGAAACACACACAACAAGACCGGTGTTAACTAGCGAAATGGTCGGCAGAGTGCCGACACCGCAAGTTTTGACTGGCACTTGCACATATAAAACAAGGTCGTAAAGTAACTCGTTCGGCTTTTAAGTCACATAAAGTATGTGTGTTAATTTTGACGCCACTAGCTCTGCATGTTGTCATGCAATTTTTTTACCTCTCAGAAATGATTATAACATAAAAGTAAGGACGTGACGAGTGTGACGTTAGGAAAACATTAGGCTGCATGGAGAGAAACTGTATGGGACCACGCCACCGAAACGAGTACTGTGTGACGTGCTACCCGGCAGGTATTCCCTGCAGAAGCCGGCTAGCTCAGTCGGTAGAGTGTCAGACTTTTAATCCCAGGGTCGTTGGTTCGAGCCAGACGCTGGGCGGAACGGAATTTTGTTCCGCTGCAGATGTAAATTACCGTTTTTCTGATTAACGATATTTAATGGAAATAGCAACTTTTAACTTTGCCTACGTCTCTGTCAGTCGCAAGGAATCTGTATTTGAAGGTGAAGGTGATTTTGTAGACATGTGTGAAAGACATGTTCTGAAATGCAAGTGTTGTTGTTTGGAGAGCACATCGGTTACGTGTCAGATGTGTAGCCAAGCAGTAATTTGTCGCCATAGCTGCAAATACTAGGCGGTAATATGAAGTGTTGTCAGCTAATGTCTGATGATGCAGACGACCGTAAGGACGAAGTACCCAAGAGTACCGCTAGGCCGCGCCTCTTTAGCTCAGTGGTAGAGCACTGGTCTAATAAACCAGTGGTCGTAAGTTCCATCCTCACATTAGAATGATGAATTTTGGAAATCAGTTGCGCGTCGTGGCCGTATAGCAAACAGTACCTGTGATGACGAACAATTAGCGACAGGCGTTTTTTTAAGAATTACTCTCAGATGCGATTAAGGCGAATGGCGCAGATAAAGCATTTGGTAAAGCGGTACAGCATAAGGTGGGACGAGGCAGTCTGAATTACATTTCATAGATGTATTTCTCACATATCTCAGAGCCTCTCGCGACCTTCGTCGTCGTCGTCGTCGTCGTCGTCGTCGTTGCCGCCGCCGCCGCTTCTGCAGAAGTAGCAAATGTCAATCGTAGCAAATGCGGCGAGGGACGCCCTGCCTTCGATTCCGAATGCACAAAGTGTGTGGTCTTGTTTCTCAGTCTATATTTGGTCGGTCTCGTCAGAGGTTGAATGTAACGAATGGGTGGGAAAGAGCAAGGGGCAGCGGCTGTGTAGAACGAAAACACAAATCCTCAGGGGTGTGAGCGTTTCGAGATGAGTCGCATACATGTAAATGTTAGTCGTCAGTGACCGTGTGGCCTAATGGATAAGACGTCGGACCTCGGATCTGATGATTACAGGTTCGAATGCTGTCACGCTCGTGTTTTTCCAGTTCTGAAAAAGAAACATACCGTTTTAATGTAGCAATTGAGCAGTACGAAACCGTCTGAATGTTGCTGTTGACCATTTTTTGCTTGGAGATGCTCTTGAGCTTGAAACACACACAACAAGACCGGTGTTAACTAGCGAAATGGTCGGCAGAGTGCCGACACCGCAAGTTTTGACTGGCACTTGCACATATAAAACAAGGTCGTAAAGTAACTCGTTCGGCTTTTGAGTCACATAAAGTATGTGTGTTAATTTTGACGCCACTAGCTCTGCATGTTGTCATGCAATTTTTTTACCTCTCAGAAATGATTATAACATAAAAGTAAGGACGTGACGAGTGTGACGTTAGGAAAACATTAGGCTGCATGGAGAGAAACTGTATGGGACCACGCCACCGAAACGAGTACTGTGTGACGTGCTACCCGGCAGGTATTCCCTGCAGAAGCCGGCTAGCTCAGTCGGTAGAGTGTCAGACTTTTAATCCCAGGGTCGTTGGTTCGAGCCAGACGCTGGGCGGAACGGAATTTTGTTCCGCTGCAGATGTAAATTACCGTTTTCCTGATTAACGATATTTAATGGAAATAGCAACTTTTAACTTTGCCTACGTCTCTGTCAGTCGCAAGGAATCTGTATTTGAAGGTGAAGGTGATTTTGTAGACATGTGTGAAAGACATGTTCTGAAATGCAAGTGTTGTTGTTTGGAGAGCACATCGGTTACGTGTCAGATGTGTAGCCAAGCAGTAATTTGTCGCCATAGCTGCAAATACTAGGCGGTAATATGAAGTGTTGTCAGCTAATGTCTGATGATGCAGACGACCGTAAGGACGAAGTACCCAAGAGTACCGCTAGGCCGCGCCTCTTTAGCTCAGTGGTAGAGCACTGGTCTAATAAACCAGTGGTCGTAAGTTCCATCCTCACAGGAGAATGATGAATTTTGGAAATCAGTTGCGCGTCGTGGCCGTATAGCAAACAGTACCTGTGATGACGAACAATTAGCGACAGGCGTTTTTTTAAGAATTACTCTCAGATGCGATTAAGGCGAATGGCGCAGATAAAGCATTTGGTAAAGCGGTACAGCAAAAGGTGGGACGAGGCAGTCTGAATTACATTTTATAGATGTATTTCTCACATATCTCAGAGCCTCTCACGATCGTCGTCGTCGTCGTCGTCGACGCCGCCGCTTCTGCAGAAGTAGCAAATGGCCATCGTAGCAAATGCGGCGAGGGACGCCCTGCCTTCGATTCCGAATGCACAAAGTGTGTGTGGTCTTGTTTCTCAGTCTATATTTGGTCCGTCTCGTGAGAGGTTGAATGTAACGAATGGGTGGGAAAGAGCAAGGGTCAGCGGCTGTGTAGAATGAAAGCACAAATCCTCAGGGGTGTGAGCGTTTCGAGATGAGTCGTATACGTGTAAATGTTTGTGGTCAGTGACCGTGTGGCCTAATGGATAAGGCGTCGGACTTCGGATCTGAAGATTACAGGTTCGAATGCTGTCACGCTCGTGTTTTCCAGTTCTGAAAAAGAAACATACCGTTTTAATGTAGCAAATGAGCAGTACGAAACCGTCTGAATGTTGCTGTTGACCATTTTTTTGCTTGGAGATGCTCTTGAGCTTGAAACACACACAGCAAGACCGGTGCTAACTAGCGAAATGGTCGGCAGAGTGCCGACACCGCGAGTTTTGACTGGCACTTGCACATCTAAAACAACGTCAGAAAGCAACTCGTTCGGCTTTTGAGTCACATAAAGTATGTGTGTTAATTTTGACGCCACTAGCTCTGCTTGTTGTCATGCAATTTCTTTGCATCTCAGAATTGATTATGACATAAAAGTGAAGTACGTGACGAGTGTGACGTTAGGAAAACATTAGGCAGCATGGAGAGATTCTGTATGGGACCACCGAACCCAAACGAGTACTGTGTGACGTGCTACCCGGGAGGTATTCACGGAGGTAGCCGGCTAGCTCAGTCGGTCAGTGCGGCTCTCGCAGCCGAGCGAAGCGGACGTGCGGTGTGTGCTCTCCGCTGGCAGAGAGGGCCCGCGCGCCTTGTTTACTTTCTTCGGCCGACACTAACGTGACGCCGTAGCGCTCCAAGACCATGGCAAACCAGTACAGAAGATCAACCTTGAAATTCACATTTCGGAACGACTTTACCCGACCAAAGGCGCTCGAAGTCGAACGTTTTTTAAAAGAGGAAGCCAAGATCCCGGCTGCCGACATTGTCGGCATTCACTTTTCGATCGTCAGTAGCACGGTCTATGTAAAGCTCATAAACGAAACTACGTGCGACAAGGTGCTTCGAGAGATGAAACAAGAACTCCGCTTCTGCCACGCAGATGGAAATGTTGGCAACGTCGAGGTCGGCCATGCCGCAATGGGACTGCGGACTATACGCATCTTCGAACTTCCATTTGAACTCCCGGCGGCAGAAGTTGTAGCGGCGCTCCGCCCCTACGGCACGGTACACGAACACGTGGCTGAAAAATGGACCCAGTTCAAGACGTATCCAGTACTCAATGGAGTACGCCAAGTGCGCATAGATCTCCAACGACACGTGCCATCCTATCTACAGATAGGTGGATGCCGGGCCATAGTTATTTATGACGGCCAACCGAAGACGTGCTCCGGATGCGGTAAGGAAGGTCACCTTCGTTCCGAGTGCCTCCAGCGTCGGATCACACAACTCCCACCGAAGGACGTTGCACCACCAGCGGCGAAGACTATTCTACCCGTGACTTACGCGGCGGCGCTCACGACGTTCTCCACACAACAGACACGGCCGACCGCTTCAGCGGTACAAGAATCACCTTCCACGGACAAAGACCTGGATGATCCGCCGACCTGGCCAGTGGTGGAAAATAGCACTACGACTCTGGAGATACCGAACGCGACAGACACTGACGCCAGTAAGATGGCAATTGATTCCCTTATTGTACCGACCGAAGCGTTTGTTCCGGCGGAGCATGAGTCAGTGCCGTCTTCTGACAATGAAGGCCACGTACGGAAACAGCGATCACCGAAACGCCGAAAGCGGCGTCGTCGGACCGTGTCGGAACACAGCGGTTCGCATTCGGCCGGGGAAGAACGACTGACCACTCAAGAAGCCAGCCGCGAAGCTGAAGCTGTTTCCACTGACTCCAACCTTGCAGAACAGACAGAAAAACGTGCAGCTTTCGACCATCGGCCCATTGACAGAAACATTGAGCAGCGGGAAGGTACCAGTGCAGGTAGCGAAGTCGCCCGGTCCCTTACTATCAAACATTCTGAGGCTATGGACCATGAACAGACATCCGCGCCCGCTTCATGGGCCGAGGACGTTGAGACACAAGATCCCGACCCGCGGCCAGCTGAGGCGCCGTCGGATCATGCAGCATAAGCAGCACAAGGAGGACCGCGTTCGGCAGGGGGTGACATCACTTCCGATGTTCGCTTCTCTCCACCTTCACCATGGATAACCTCGCCCAAACAACTCGTTGCCAGGCTTACCGCCTGGCGACAATGAATATCAACATGATCAGTTCTCCTGTCAAGATCCAACTTTTGAAAGAAACCATACGAGCCATGGGGGTTGACTTTGCTTTCCTACAAGAAGCGAAAACGACGGCACTCCCGCACTTTTACGGGTACACCACACATGTGACGCCCGGTAGCCCTGCAGATACCGGAGTGGCAATATTAGTGCGTGAAGGTATTGAAGTTACCGACGTCACGTTTCTTCCCTCCGCTCGAGGAATAGCATTTACGGCACTCAAAACCCGATTCATTAATGTTTACGCGCCGTCGGGTACCACAAGACGTCACGACCGCGCCAGATTCTACTCCACAGATGTCGCTCCCCTTTTCCTAGGACGATACGACCACAGCGTCTTCGCCGGCGATTTTAATTGTGTACTTCACCCCAAGGACCAAATCCCACATTACACGCCTTGTCCGGAACTGGGTGCGATGATCCAAGAACTTTACTTGTGCGACACGTGGGAAAAAGTCCACGGTAACCGCTCTGGCCACACTCATCTTACCAGTCATTCGACCAGCCGACTCGACCGCATATATGTGTCACAAGATCTCACACAAGGTGTGGTGGACGCCGAACTATGGCCTCAAGCCTATTCTGATCACAGTGCCTATATCTGCACTATACACCTACGCCCCCAACAAGTCTGGCGCAGCAATGGCTTTTGGAAGCTCAACATAACTCATCTCCAGGACCTGGATTGCCGTCGGCAAGTTGCAGCAACGTGGACTGACTGTGAACGCCGCCACCCTCGATACTCCTCGACCCTGGAGTGGTGGCTCCTCTGTGCCAAACCAGCAATCCGTAAGACACTTATGCAATATGGCAAGGACGTCACTGCGTGGCATCGACAGACCCTCGATTTTTACTACGCGACTCTCAGGGACCTCGACGCCTTACCCCCTTCCCCGGAGAGACAACATGATCAAAGCAGAATCAAGGCTCACATACTATCATTGACGAAGCGCCGACTAGAAGGTGCAGTCGTCCGCTCGCGACGGCACGACCGAACGTTTGCGGAGGAACCCACTATGCATCACGTTGTGGCAGATAAGCGCCGACAACGCCAACACTTAATCACACAACTCAGGACACACGACGGTCGCTTATGTACTACCCAAGCAACCATAGTAAAGGCGGTGGAGGATCATTTTCGTCATCTTTACAAGGAAATAATCGTCGATGACGAGGCCACTACTGAAGTGTTACAGCAGGTAACACGTACTATCGACGAGGCTACCGTGAATGCACTAACAGAGGAAATCTCACTCGAAGAAGTCGAAGACGCCGTGGACAAAGGTGCGGCCAATAAGTCTCCTGGACCTGATGGATTGCCCATCGAATTCTACCGGACTTTCCGTGACATCATGATGCCTCGCTGGGTTATAATGTTCCGCGAACTTACGTCTCCAGACTGTGTTGTGCCGCCAGCATTTGTAGAAGGACTTCTCATACCGGTACATAAGCCAGGTGGAGGGCTATCGATTAACGACTATCGGCCGCTTACAATGCTGAACGCCGATTACAAGATTTTCACCAGGATTATGGCGAGCCGTATTAAGACGACTTTGCCGATGATCCTCGCTCCTGAACAGACGTCGCAGGGGGGAGAAGCCAACATACACATGGCCACCGGTGACTGCAGGGATTTAATAGCAATCGCTTCTGCGTGCCGTCTGAGAGCGGCGATCGTCTCCGTAGATTTCAACCGCGCCTTTGATAGAGTGCACCACAACTTCCTCCTACGAGTGATGGACTGTATGGGATTCCCCCCGGGCCTCATCGACACCCTACGGCGTCTTTGGACCGCAGCCAGCTCACACGTCCAAGTCAATGGAAGGACGGTAGGACCAGTACCCATTAAGAGGTCTCTGCGACAGGGTTGTCCCCTTTCTACCTACCTTTATGCCATCGCACTCGAGCCACTCCTAGGGGGCCTTAACCACCGCCTATCTGGCATCACGCTGCGGGACGTCACCTTTCGCTATAGGACATACGCTGACGACCTGCTACTGCTGGTTCGTTCCAATGACGAAGTTCAAAGCGTACTAACCTGGATTGAGCGATACGGACAGGCCGCCGGCAGTCTTCTGAACATCAACAAGTCGGCGGCGTTGGATATTGGGCGAGGTCTCGGACCGGAAGCCCTCGCTCCCCTCCCACCAGTTTCTGATCTGCGATATTTGGGAATCACGTTCAAGAAAGATGTACGTAAAACAGCTGCAGCAAACTACCGACGGTTATTACAGATCATACGCGCAATGGTGCGACGGAACCTGCTCCGGGACTTGAACCAGCTACAACGTGTTGAATACCTGAACCTCTACGTGGCATCAAAACTCAATCACGTGGCACAAGTCCTCCCACTACCGCTGCAGATAGGTCGCCGGCTTCAAGCGGCCTTCAGTTACTACGTTTCCGCAGGTCATATCTTTAAAGTACGATACGACACTCTTACCCTCCCAGTGCACAAAGGAGGGCTGGGATTGGTCAACGTCAGGGCGAGAGCAGCTAGCCTTTACATGAGCAACATGAGGAAACGATGGAAAAGTCAATATACCTCTCTCACGGGTCGTTTACTACAGGTTCTGATGCCAGTCTCTAACGTCCCGCCGGTGTCGGTTGCGCACGTCACATCACAGCTCTCCCATGTGTCGACCTTCATTCTTGATTACAGCTATGTCAGCTCGAACCTCTCCGCCACGCGTCCACCAAAGGCGAAAGATTTTTACACCAACCTTCTGCGTGCTGTTACCCATAACGTGGTGGAAAACAAGTACCCTACGGTTCACTGGCCAAGAGTGTGGAAAACGATACACCACAACTTTCTGTCCTCCACGGTGCGTTCGAAGTGGTATCAGATCGCCAACAAAAAATATGCCACACTACAGCGACTTCACACTATAGGACTGGCAGACTCCCCTTATTGCCCAGATTGTCCCCTTTTGGATACTGATGAACATCGTTTTACTTGCGCATCATCGTCCGGAGTTTGGCGACTAACACAGAAGATATTGGCTTGTTACCTCCGGGTCACACCTGATATGATTGACCCTCAGACCCTACTCTGTCCCGATGGAACTTACTTTCCGGCTGCAAAATATCATGCGCTTACATGGTTCAAAGGACTTACAGTCGCCTACATCTTTCGCGACGGAGAGAAAGAGCAGCTTGATTACTGGTGGTTCCTGCAAAATGCTCACAATGCCCTCGAACGCACACCGAAATACCGTACGCTCTTCGCAAATTATTTACGCAGCGTTTTCGTTAACCCCCCACTCAGCTGGGGAGTGCCGAGCTGCGGTTAATGTTCTGTGCCGCATCACACAAACGGCTGAACGTTCTGCCTTGTCAGCCATGAGCGAAGGAAGAGACAAGCTGCTGCAAGGATGCTGTTTTCCTTGATACACTAGCGAAGCTGAATGCCTCCGTTGCAGATGCCCTTCAAAGGCGCAATTGGAGATATCAGATAACGATGACGAGGCTCCAAGTGGAACCAGTTACATTATTGAAGAACCTTTTAGTTGGAATTACATCAGTGATTTATGTTTTTATTTCTGGATTACTCCTTTATGCCACCTTTGTTGTTGTAACACTTACTTGTAACACTTACTTACTAGAATTCACATGTAACAACAAAAAAGTGGCAAAGGATAGCCCTAACCTTGATTTCCCATATTTCCCCTGATATATAGGCAGCTCTCTGGGGTGGGTTTACTCAGGAGCCAACGCCTGAAGTGGATCAGATTTTTTGTTATACGATGAAAAGTGGCGGTGGCACTTAGGGGTTTTTTAGTTCCATTTTCCTAAGGGGCTTTTAAGGGAAATTACTTTATAGAGAGAGAAAAAAAAGATGGTAGAGCACTAAAAATAAAAAAAATTAAAAAAATACAAATAAAAAAATAAAAAAATAAAAAAACAAAAAGAAAAAAACAAAGAAAAGACAACAAAAAAAGATGAAAAAAAAGGAAAAAAAAGTCGGTAGAGCGTCAGACTCTTAATCCCAGGGTCGTGGGTTCGAGCCAGACGCTGGGCGGAACGGAATTTTGTTCCGCTGCAGATGTAAATTACCATTTTTTCTGATTAACGAGATTTAATGGAAATAGCAATTTTAAACTTTGCCTACGTCTCTGTCAGTCGCAAGGAAACTGTATTTGAAGGTGAAGGTGATTTTGTAGACATGTGTGAAAGACATGATCTGAAATGCAAGTGTTGTTGTTTGGAGAGCACATCGGTTACGTGTCAGATGTGTAGCCAAGCAGTAATTTGTCGCCATAGCTGCAAATATTAGCCGGTAATATGAAGTGTTGTCAGCTAAAGTCTGATGATGCAGACGACCGTAAGGACGAAGTACCACAGTGTACCGCTAGGCCGCGCCTCTTTAGCTCAGTGGTAGAGCACTGGTCTAATAAACCAGGGGTCGTAAGTTCCATCCTCACAGGAGAATGATGAATTATAGTTGCGAGTCAGCCGCCGAGCGGGACGGACGTGTGGCGGAGCTGGACGTCTGGCTGTAGTAAACACAGGCTGAGTCGCTGCGTTTGAGGTTAGTGGTGCTGCTAAGCCGCTATTCGTGTTGCACTTGTATTCATGAAGTTCTAGAATGAATAGGTCGAATTATTTGAGGAAAGACACAATCAAGTTTACTTTCGATCGAAATTTCGTTCGACCTAAAGCATTTGAAATTAAAGCATGGTTTATCGAAAAAGTATTGATTAACGGTGATGATGTTGTCGGAGTTTATCTCTCGTTTGTGACAAATGCTGTGTATCTGAAGATGAAAAGTCCAGACTTATGTAGTTCCATTGTGGATCGTTGCGGAGGTAGCGTGAAGTTTAATCATTCTGATGGGAATGTGAGTGACGTTGCTGTTAGTCATGCTGGGTACGGGATTCGTACGATCAGAGTGTTTGAGCTCCCTTTTGAAATTCCGCCCGAAGAACTTAATGTTGCCCTTCGGCCTTATGGCAGAATTATTTCCAATGTGGCAGAAAGGTGGTCTGAAGCTCATATGTTTCCTGTCTTGAACGGCGTAAGGCAAATTAAGATTGAATTACAGAAGCATGTCCCCTCTTATCTTAATATTTGTGGGTATCGTGCTTTGATTATCTATGATGGGCAACCGCGGACTTGCGCTTTATGCAATTCCACGGAACACATTCGTGCAGAATGTTCACGGAGGCGTGTCCCGCAGTTACCGCGTGACGAGATGCCGAGTTCCGGCCCTGTTGTTGGTATGAAGTTGTCATACGCTGCCGCTGCTGACTTCCGCAGCCGAGGCGAGTCGGTGCCGCCTGTGCGCGGGGAGCCTGCTGCCTCGCGGGCGGTTGTCGATGATACTCCGGCTTCAAGCTCTAGATTTGCGGATGGTCTGCCGATCAGCTCCGCGCCCCTCGAATCTATGCCGACGCCAACTTTTTCCAACTCTCCCACTGTGGTTGCTCGTTCTTCCGCGGACTCGGCCGAAGATCCCCGAATACCCGCAACGGAGGTTTCCTTGCGTCGTCAGGATTCCCACCAACGTGAGGATATTGCCACTAGCTTCCGAGGAGTGGACGCTCCAGGCATCCACTCTGCGGGAACTATGAACGAAGATAGCAATCTGGACATTGGTTTCACGTTGGCGCCCACAGACGACACTTGCGTCAAGGAAACCACAACGAGCGATAGTGTAGAATTGGAGACTGGGTTGCTACCAGTGGGAGCCATGGAAAAAGATGCGCCTCCTTCAGCCGTTGTGGAATGCGATACGTGGACTTTTGTCCGAAAAAAGGAACAGGCGACGTCAGACGTATCATCCGGTACTTCTCCTGACAGGTCGCAAACTTCCTCTCCTGCTAGATCGCCGAAGAGATTTTCGAAGAAAGGCAAGAAGAGGAAATTGGCACACAAAGCAGCAGAGAGTTTAGCTCCTGCATTGCGGGAAAAGTTAAAACATTTAAGGGATAATGAACGACTACGAGAACAATGCCCAGTAGCACGAGTTAACGAGTGTACTGAAGCGGAGATGAGTCGTGCCGATGCAGATGATCTTCAACAACAACCTCGCGCACCGCTTGGCGTCGCAGGTTTGCAGACCGGCACTACTATGGATTTAGACCGAACTGTCTCAGGAAAAGGACTTGATTGGGCCGATGCCCAAGACGATCGCACCGACCACGGAATGGAGATGGACCTGACACATGCTGGTGGCATTTAATTTTTTTTTTAATGTCTATTTTTCTTTCTGACAGACAGAATGGAATGGTACAGACGTGACTCTGCATGGGGTATACTTCATTAGCCAATTTCTTTTACCTGCACCTATGCCAACGGAACTGACATATAATATGACCACGATCAATATAAATCGGATTCGCAGTGAAACGAAAGTCGCTTCTTTAAAAGATTTCCTTTACCGGTCGGATACTGATGTAGCCCTCCTACAGGAATTTAATGTCCACAACTTTTATGTCCCAGGTTTTCAAGAGATTTTAAATATTGCACCGGAAGCCACATGTGGGACTGCGATCCTTGTCAAAGATGGTATTGATGTGAAGGATATCTGTCTGTTAGAAAATGGGAGGGGCATCAGTTGTAAAATTTTTACTACTACTGTTTTAAATGTATATGTCCCCTCTGGTAACAACGCTAGAGATGATAGGGCTATTTTTTTTAAGAACGATATGGTCTATTTACTTAAGGGGAATCCGGCGGAAGCTTTAATCGGTGGTGACTTTAATTGTGTACTTCACAAAAAGGATCAGCGACCAAATTTTAACTTCTCCAGGGAACTGGCGGCTTTGGTGACAAACATGAAGTGGACAGACGTGTGGGAAAGCAAATACCCCATTTTAGTCAAATTTACGTACATCAGCAGTCGCTCGCAAAGCAGAATAGACAAAATATACGTCACAGCAAACCTGGAAAATAAAATCAGTAGTATCGAAGTAATTCCCACTACCTTTTCGGACCATATCGCAGTGAAATGCAGCATTCGGTTTCAGAAGCAAGGAACGTATTGGGGTCGCCCCTTATGGAAGCTGAATACCCATATGTTGTTCGAGGGTGCCCTATCAAGAACAGTAGCGGAGGTGTGGCAGGCTGCTCTACGTATGCGCCATAAATACAGCTCTCGCCTTGCGTGGTGGACCTCATGTGCTAAAAAGAAATTGAGATCATCCCTAATAGCTTACGGGAGGGAGCGAGCGATGTGGTCTCGCAATACCGTTGAATTTTACTATACATGCTTAAGGGAACTATCAGCTCAGCAGATGACTGATGAGGTTTTCATTGAAATAAAGAAGATCAAGGCTCACCTCATAAGTCTCAAGCGACAACAGCTGGAGGGTTTAAAAATTAAATCTCGTGTCCCGACAACGGTGGAGGACGAAAACGCATCGCTGTACCACTTACTCGAACATGAAAGAAATAGAAGACGAGCGTTTATTTCTTGTCTTAGAGTGGGCGATAACCGGGTGCTGACGGAACATTCTGACATTTTAAATGCAGTTTATGGATTTTATCGTACGTTATATACTGATATCCGGTATAATCTAGACTGTGCGAACGATTTGCTACGAACTACAGGTATCGACAACGTTCTCAATGACGAGGACAATATGTCCCTTACCACTGCGATCACATGTGAGGAGGTGTTTGATATACTTAAATATTCGCCTACCCGTAAGTCCCCAGGGCCTGATGGCTTGCCTGTAGAGTTTTATTGTAAATTTTGGCCTCTCATCGGTATTCAATTCACAGAAGTGATCAATGAAGTGTTGCAAGGTGTTACTGTTCCACGCGAGTTCCAAGAAAGCGTAACTGTGCTAATACCAAAGGGAAGGAACGCGACAGTTAAAGATCTCAATCAATTGAGACCAATATGTTTGATGAACTCGGATTATAAAATAATTGCACGTGTACTGAAGGAAAGACTGAGACCTCTAATGGAGAAGATCATAGGTGACCACCAAACCTGTCTCTCGGGGCGGAATATTTTTAAAACTGTTTGTGAATATAGGGATGTCTCTGCAATTTTTGCAACGTCATCCTCACCAGGAGGCCTTGCCTTTATCGACTTCTCAAAGGCTTTTGACAGGGTCAACCACTTATTTTTGTTCAGAACGTTGACCTATGTGGGTTTTAGTCAACATTTTGTGCAAGTTTTAATTAACATTGTTGAAGGCATCCACACACAAGTGTCTGTAAATGGGCATTTCACTCCACCCATTGAAATTCGCAACGGCGTCCCGCAGGGAAGTCCTTTGTCAATGCTCCTGTATGTTGTTGCCCTGGAGCCTTTACTAAGGAGACTCGATGTCGATCTTGAGGGCATCACGATATCTGGCGTTAACAACGTCACCAATGCATATGCTGATGACGTTGGAGTCGTTATTCGTAGTAACGAAGATTTAGAGAAATTAACTACGAATATTCAGATCTTTTGTGAAGCTACAGGCGCTAGGGTTAACGAGGTGAAGAGTTCGTTTTTAAATCTTAAAGGTCTTCAAGATGTCCGTTTGGAATGGGCACGCTCCGTCAATCGTCACACCGCTCTGGGTGTCACCTTTTACCGATGTCCGCTTCAGACCATGACCTACAATTGGAAGAAAGTACTGGATACAATCAGAGGAGCCACAATACTCAATCAGACCAGACATCTGAACATTAAACAACGAATCAGAATAATTAATTGGTCCATTTTATCAAAAGCTATATATATAGGTCAAATATTGCCAGTTTCGAAACCCATTGCCAAACGTATAATGAGTATCATTTGCCGATTTATATGGACAGGGAATATTTTTAGAGTAGCAGTCGGTACAGTTACGTTACCTTCCGCTGAAGGTGGCCTAGGTTTAACAGATATATGGCGGAAGACTACGGCGTTATATATAAAGAGGACCCTACAAATTATAGAAAAACATCCACATAGTATTACAGCCAGGCTGTATCGACTCCTACAGCCAGAAAATTTACGTCCACCCATAAATATAGGCGGAATTAATTATAAATTGAAATATATTCGCCAGTTCTTTTTAGAGATTAGCTACATGGACAGTATTGTCACGAATCCACAATCAAGGAATTGCAGGAAATTAATGGAACTCTTAACAACGAAAGAACATGTCAACAAAATGGAGTGCAGATATCCCGACAAAGACTGGAAAAGAATTTGGAAAAATATTAGTAATCGTGAACTGTCTCCCGACATTTAGGCAACCTGGTACCGAGTTGTTAATAACGTAGTTTCTACTAACGAAAAGTTGCACTCCATTGGTCTTAGTGACACGATTGTGTGCACCCGATGTGACGCAGTTGACACATTGATCCACCGCTTTCTCTGTGGCGGATACGCCGAAATATGGAGGGGACTCCAACGGCGGGTAGCCTTTATAACCAGAACTGTTAGTACTGAGATCAATGTTGAAAAATTACTCTTCCCCGATGGTGTTTTCTTCCCTGTCCAGAAAACCAATGCTGTGTTGTGGTTGTTTGGCAATTATGTACATTACGTTATATCTGAACACGGCAATGACCGTGTTTTAGAATACGAATTATACGAACGAGCAAAATATTATCAGATATGTACGCGCAGGGACCACAAAAAAACTTTTGGTAACATGTTACACATTCTGTTTCAGAGACAAGGGATTGGATAAACATCTTAATAGCCCTCGTCTACGAAAAATGTAGTCACAGGCCAAAGTAGGGGATCGCTGTTGAGGGTGAAGTACGGTGGGGACTTCGTGTGCCCCAGGGCCGCTACGGTAGCCTTGAAGGCCTCGGACAGAACCCCGAAACGGCACTGCGGCTTCACACTTACTGCTGGATGAACCCCATATCTCCAGCAACTACTTTCATCTATGATGATTTTCCAGGATCTCGGTAATATCGGAAGGTGGTTTCGTTGCACACAATGCAGTGGAAGCTTCTTGCACGTGTTCCTCAGTTACAATCTTTCTATTTTTGTTTAATTTTTTTCAGTATGAAGCAAGAGTGACAATTTATTAATTCCCAAGAAGCCTTAATTTTTCAATTTTCAGTTCTACGGAGGAGAAGCCTCACATGGCGAAGAAGCCAAACATCATTTCATTTCCCTAACTGTCACAGTAAATTTGAAAAAAAAAAATCAGTCGATATAGCATAGAAGCTCGCCGAAGAAGGCATAAAAGGAGAGCGAATGGATGGGCTGTGTGGGGAGAAGGGAGGCCCAAAAAAAAAAAAAAAATGGATAAGGCGTCGGACTTCGGATCTGAAGATTACAGGTTCGAATTCTTTCACGCTCGTGTTTTTCCAGTTCTGAAAAAGAAACATACCGTTTTAATGTAGCAATTGAGCAGTAAGAAACCGTCTGAATGTTGCTGTTGACCATTTTTTGCTTGGAGATGCTCTTGAGCTTGAAACACACACAACAAGACCGGTGTTAACTAGCGAAATGGTCGGCAGAGTGCCGACAGCGCGAGTTTTGACTGGCACTTGCACATCTAAAACAACGTCGGAAAGTAACTCGTTCGGCTTTTGAGTCACATAAAGTATGTGTGTTAATTTTGATGCCACTAGCTCTGCATGTTGTCATGCAATTTCTTTACCTCTGAGAAATGATTATGACATAAAAGTGAAGTACGTGACGAGTGTGACGTTAGGAAAACATTAGGCAGCATGGAGAGATTCTGTATGGGACCACCCAACCGAAACGAGTACTGTGTGACGTGCTACCCGGGAGGTATTCACCGAGGTAGCCGGCTAGCTCAGTCGGTAGAGCGTCAGACTCTTAATCACACAGTCGTGGGTTCGAGCCACACGCTGGGCGGAACGGAATTTTGTTCCGCTGCAGATGTAAATTACCGTTTTTCTGATTAACGAGATTTAATGGAAATATCAACTTTAAACCTTGCTTACGTCTCTGTCAGTCGCAAGGAAACTGTATTTGAAGGTGAAGGTGATTTTGTAGACATGTGTGAAAGACATGTTCTGAAATGCAAGTGTTGTGGTTTGGAGAGCACATCGGTTACGTGTCAGATGTGTAGCCAAGCAGTAATCTGTCGCCATAGCTGCAAATATTAACCGGTAATATGAAGTGTTGTCAGATGAAGTCTGATGATGCAGACGACAGTAAGGACGAAGTACCCAAGAGTACCGCTAGGCCGCGCCTCTTTAGCTCAGTGGTCGGACGTGCCGTGCTGTGTGCTGTGCTGCGTTAGCTCCGCGTGGTAAGTCTCTGCTCTTGCTGCAACGCGTCGCTGTCTATAGTATTTGTGTAGACATGAAAAAGAATTAAGAGATGTCGCAACCGCAACGAAAAGATACTTTGAAATTCACGTCTGATCGCAACTTTGTCCGACCGAGGTCATTTGATGTTGAACAGTGGTTAGAGGATGATGTTAAAATAGGACTTGATGATATTATCGGCATACATTTCTCGATTATGAACAGTGTGGTTTTCGTGAAACTTGCCAGTCCAGAATTGTGTGAAAGGATAGTTCGATGTTGTGGTGGCATTCTGAAATTTAAACATGCTGACGGAAATGTTGGGGAGGTTACCGTTGCCCATGCTGGTCTAGGTATTCGGACCGTGCTAGTCTTTGAACTTCCCTTTGAAATTACAAGTGACCAGATAAATGCTGTTATTGCTCCATACGGGAAAGTTTTGAGTAATATTGCCCAACGGTGGTCTGCTGCACACAAATTCCCTGTTTTGAATGGTGTGCGCCAATTAAAAGTCGAATTGCAGCAGCACATTCCGTCGTTTATAAACGTCTGCGGATATAGAGCTGTTGTGATGTATGATGACCAACCGAAAACGTGTGCTGTCTGCAATTTACCAGGCCACGTTCGTGCAGAATGTGTTCAAAGGCGAGTGGTGCAACTGCCTGCCGGCGATGCCGTCAGGCCCCCTGCTATGTCAACGCTGCCCGTGACATATGTCGCCATAGCGCGCGGTTTTGCAAGTGCCACTGCGCCCCCCGAAGTTACTACGAATACCGACCCACAAGCGACCGATTAACCGACCGACTCAGGTGTAGCATCTGTAGACATTCAACCCTCCTGCGAAGACATATCTGCTCCTGCCCTTGTCGCCGTGGAATCGACCAATGAGGCAATGGATACGGACGCGACCTCAGTCGCTTCGGGTAGTGCTCCTCTGCATCCTGGACCTTCATGAGGAGGTATCAAAAGCGTATCAGGTGCACAGAAAACGGACTCGCAACCAGCCGTTTCTAGTGGAGCTCCTCCGAATCCTGCAGCTGCCTTAGGCACTGACCACAGCCCGTCAAGTGCAATGAAATCAGACCTGGCGTCAATCACTTCGAGTAGTGCTACTTTGCAACCTGAGGCTTCTTCAGGTACCGTCCAAAGTCCACCACGAGACGCATCTCCCAAGAAATCTAAAAAACGGAGGATCGCGCGCCAAGGTGCAGAGCAGACTGCACCACAACTGCGTGAACAGGCGAAGCAAATAGGGGGCAAAGTACGTCAATCTGCATCTGAGAACTTGCAGTGCAATCAGCAGTCATCTAACGAAGACCCTGTGTCCTTGGATAGTACCTCAGGTTCTGCCAGTTTGCCCTCCGATGACGTAGCAATTACCCGCACCGAAGATAAAAATCACCAGCAAACACCTGAATATAGTGCACCACTTAATGACGAACCGATGACAGGGCTTTCGAATCCGTGGGCAGACGATGTCGACGACACTACAAAGGAGGACGCAATTATGGACACCACAGGAACCGTTACAGTCACCACGATGGCCACACCACGAGATGACGTCGTCTTGAATGTCATCGCCGCGACGGATACTGTCCCAGACACGGAGAAGCCGATTGATCCCTTCCCAAGTCATGAATATTTCTAGTCTGAACGGTTTTACTGACTTGTGTCCACATGTCTCTCGGGTCAGATTTCTTAATGTTTTTTCGAAATGATATGTTGCCAGAGTTTTTCCTAATTACACTCCCGTCTTGGCTAACGTAGTTCCGTTGCAGGCATATAAGATCGCTACGCTGAACATCAATAAAATTTGTAGCCCATTTAATTTACAAAATTTAAAAGATTTCCTGTATGCAGCTGATGTGGACATTTTGTTTTTGCAAGAAGTAACAAACATCGAACTTGACTTGATACAGGGGTATAACGCTATAGTCAATCCTGGAATTGGATGTGATTTGGGTACCGCATTTCTTTTCAAAGAGGGCGTCGTCATTACAGACGTAACAAAACTGCCTAACGGCAGAGGCATTGCCGGCACGCTTTATAACACCAGGATTATTAATGTCTATGCCCCATCTGGTTCTACCTATCGGTGCCAACGAGCACAGTTTTTTAAGGAGGGAATTGTTCCTTTGTTTGGTGTACACTGCACCCATACCATCCTTGGAGGCGACTTTAACAGTGTCATACATGCCAAAGACCAAACTCCGAACTACAACAAATCGCCGGACCTGGAACGTATCGTCACCGACCTCCGTTTAACTGATTCGTGAGAGCCAAAGCACGGCGCGGCACCCGGCTTTACCCACCTCACTAATCATTCAGCGAGCCGGTTGGATCGAATATATGTCTCGCCCAATCTGAAACACCGCATCCTGCAGTCTGAAGTTTGGCCAACCGTTTTTTCGGACCAAGCTGCATATATATGCACATTAAATTTGGAACGACAAGGAACCTGTCGATATAAAGGGCCATGGAAACTTAATGTTTCACACTTAAAAGATCCTGCCTGTCGAGAAGCCTTTCTCACCACTTGGAGAGCCTGCGAGACCAAACTCATCTCTTACCACTCGACTTTGGATTGGTGGCTCAAATGCGCCAAACCTCAGATCCGGAGATGTTTCATCAACTACTCCCGGGAGAAGAGCTTTTGGCGGAAAAGAACGATAGAATTTTACTTTCATTGTCTCCGAGAACTCTACCTGCAAGGTTCTACAGCTATTGGGAACCATGGGAGAATTAAAAAAATCCAGGCAAAAATACTGACATTAAGGCGACAACAGCTTGAAGGATACCAAATAAGGTCAAGAGCAGAGACTGTGGCGCAAAAAGAAGCCACTTCGGTATATCATGTGATTCGTGAAACTAAACGAGGATTCCGCAAAATACTGACGGAGCTTAAAACTGATAATGGAACCACCTTGACAATGCACAACGACATAAAAGCAGAAACACTAACCCATTTCGACAACTTGTTTTCACATAAAGAGGTAGACGAAAAAGCACAGGACGATTTACTGACCCACCTGCAAGGACGCGTTGGTAACGCGTACGCGGAAGCTCTAATAGCGGAGGCGACCGAAGACGATGTACACTATGCTGTCTATCAAAGTGCAAAAAATAAATCCCCTGGAGCTGACGGCATACCAGCAGAATTTTATCAAGTCTTCTGGGAACATATAAAACATAGAATAACATGCATCTGTAATGAACTTCTGAACCTCAATAAGGAGATACCGAAAGATTTTCGCGAAGGTATGATAGTGTTAATCGCAAAAAAATCGGCTGGCAAGAAAATTGGAAATTTGAGACCAATCACTCTGCTGAACAGTGACTATAAAATTTTTTCGCGGCTCTTAGCCCACAGACTTAAAAATGTAATGGCCAACGTCACCGGCCCATATCAGTCTAGCGTGGGCAAGGGTAGGAAAATTCAGCAGACGCTGTCCGACTACCGCGACATAATTTCAATAGCAGAAGTATGTCGACTAAAATGTGCCATCGTGTCGTTAGATTTCGATAAAGCCTTCGACAGGATCAGCCACTCCTACCTCCTGAAAACGATAGGCGCAATGGGTTTTCCGCCGAGATTCGTTGACCTCATACGACGTTTGGTAACGAATAACTCCTCCAGAATCATCATAAATGGACAGCCTAGCCGGCCAGTCGAGATCGCATGTTCCGTCAGGCAAGGTTGTCCGTTGTCCATGGCACTTTTTGCCATGGCCATCGAACCTTTGCTCGCTACCTTGACTCAGCGGTTACAAGGATTGCAAATACGAGGAAACAAAATAATATGTAAAGCTTATGCGGACGATGTTGGGTTTCTCGTTATGAATGTAGCGGAAGTCGAGACGGCAATGCACATAATAGAAAAATACGAACGAGCGTCAGCCGCGAGGTTAAACAAAACCAAGTCCGGCATATTCAATATCGGATGTGGCATTGGCATGCGCACACACGGTCAGATACGTGAGCTAACAGCCTTGAAGTGTCTCGGCATTGATTTCCGAAAAAATATACGTCAAACTATTGCGGCCAACTATAGTGGCACAACATATTCTATTTCAATTGCTATTAACAATGAGGGCTGTACAGATACTCCCCCTCCCCCCCCCCCCCCCCCCACCAACAGCACCCCTTAACTACAAAGATAGGCATTATACTTGCAGCACATCCTTTGCTCCCATAATTGCCCTGCCCTCAATTTGCAGTAATCCACTCTCTCCACACCCTCCACCCAACAGTTTCTCCTTTCTCTGTCCTGTCCCCCTCACATTTCACGTCACATTTAGCGTGTGCTACTCTGCACCAGCTCCAACATCCATGCATCACATGCCTTACTCTTGTACCTGCCACTCTTGTACCTGCCACTTGTGTACGGACACATAGTATTCGACAATTAAATGAAATTCAGAGAGTGTCTTTAGCGAACGTCTCTATTATTTCCAAAGTCAATTATGTCGCCCAGATACTGCCAATACCCGCCGGCATCGCCAAACAAATTATGTCAGCAATAGGCTATTTTGTGAGCCGTGGCCACATATTTAAAATCCAGTATGACACTCTGACGCTCGCCACTAATAATGGCGGCTTAAACTTAACGAATGTTACTAAAAAGTCGCAGGCTCTGTACATCTCATATACGTTTCAACAATGGAGACAATCCGGCAGCTGTATCGCCGCGCACTTGCTATCTGAAATAGCTCCAGATGACCTCTCTCCACCCATTAATGTGCAGCACATACCGAGCGGACTTTACCATTTACGATGGTTTTTTAATAGAATATAGCTACCTACATTCAAGAATTCCGGAAAAAGACATGACAAACGTAAAAGAAATATATGGCAAATTGATGGGAGAAAAGAAGAACAACAAAATAAAACAAAACTATCCATGTTCTAACTGGAAAGTGATATGGGCAAATATTCATAACCGTAACTTAGCTACTCATCTGAAAGCAACATGGTACTTTGTTGTAAATAGGAAAGTTTGCAACAAACTCGAAATTTCATACGATCCACTTAGCGGATTCGCCTTTGTGTGCAACGTGTAGTTTATTTGATAACGAAGAACATCGTTTCGTGTGTGACAAGGTTAAAGATATATGGCTGAATGTCCGACGAAAGCTGGCACTCATCTTTCGAACGTCACCTAACGCTATAACGCCTGCGGCCTTTTTGACACCGGATGATGTACCCTTTCCTACCACGAAACGCAACGCAGTCAATTGGCTGAAAGCGGCAACGGTACATTACCTCTTCACGAAGGAAGAGAAAAGCCAAGAGGATTTTTTGATCTATCTGCTAACTGAGCATCACATGTTACTGAAGACTAGTAAATATAAAGAAACATACGCAATTTTTTTAATCAAGACCTTGATGTAAAAGAATTAACAAGAAATATCTGCGGACACAGAAGACAAACGTAAGAGAGTGTTCACCACTAATAACTTACTTTACAATCGTGGAGAAAAAAAAAGAAAGTTATTTTAGTTTTTACCGGAATTGCCGTTCTTTGAGTTAAACGTTTATTAATTTATTTTTCAAGAAGCCATTATAAATAGTTGCTTCTCACCGAATATGGTTTGTTTTTTAAGCATTTTCAGAGAGAAGAGGCAGTTTCGGAATGCCCTCTGACGTTTCTTTGTCAAGGAAGCCTATTTGCTTTAAGTGTGACAACAAAAAACACCGATGAAGAAGGAAACAAACTGAACATAACTTCTGTTTCTACCTACTGAGGACTTCATTCTTTTTTCACATTATCAATAAGCCCAAAGAAGGGGTACATTAGTTTCTCCACGATAAAGGGATTAACTTTGTATCATCAGTTAATGGTTATGCACATGGCGTGAGAAGCCGACGCCGATGAAAGCGAATTATGGAGAGCGCAAGGATGGGCTAAAAGGGGTGACGGGAGGTCCAAAAATAAAAAAAAAAACGGATAAGGCGTCGGTCTTTGGATCCGAAGATTACAGGTTCGAATGCTGTCACGCTCGTGTTTTTCCAGTTCTGAAAAAGAAACATACCGTTTTAATGTAGCAATTCAGCAGTACGAAACCGTCTGAATGTTGCTGTTGACCATTTTTTGCTTGGAGATGCTCTTGAGCTTGAAACACACACAACAAGACCGGTGTTAACTAGCGAAATGGTCGGCAGAGTGCCGACACCGCGAGTTTTGACTGGCACTTGCGCATATAAAACAAGGTCGTAAAGTAACTCGTTCGGCTTTTGAGTCACATAAAGTATGTGTGTTAATTTTGACCCCACTAGCTCTGCATGTTGTCGTGCAATTTCTTTACCTCTCAGAAATGATTATGACATAAAAGTGAAGTACGTGACGAGTGTGACGTTAGGAAAACATTAGGCTGCATGGAGAGAAACTGTATGGGACCACCTAACCGAAACGAGTACTGTGTGACGTGCTACCCAGCAGGTATTCACCGCGGTAGCCGGCTAGCTCAGTCGTTAGAGCGTCAGACTCTTAATCCCAGGGTCGGTAGCAATTGAGCAGTACGAAACCGTCTGAATGTTGCTGTTGGCCCTTTTTTTGCTTGGAGATGCTCTTGAGCTTGAAACCCACACAACAAGACCGGTGTTAACTAGCGAAATGGTCGCAGAGTGCCGACACCGCGAGTTTTGACTGGCACTTGCACATATAAAACAAGGTAGTAAAGTAACTCGTTCGGCTTTTGAGTCACATAAAGTATGTGTGTTAATTTTGACGCCACTAGCTCTACATATTGTCATGCAATTTCTTTACCTCTCAGAAATGATTATGACATAAAAGTGAAGTACGTGACGAGTGTGACGTTAGGAAAACATTAGGCTGCATGGAGAGAAACTGTATGGGACTACGCCACCGAAACGTGTACTGTGTGACGTGCTACCCGGCAGGTATTCACCGCGGTAGCCGGCTAGCTCAGTCGGTAGAGCGTCAGACTCTTAATCCCAGGGTCGTTGTTTCGAGCCACACACTGGGCGGAACGGACTTTTGCTCCGCTGCAGATGTAAATTATCGTTTTTCTGATTAACGATATTTAATGGAAATAGAAACTTTTAACTTTGCCTACGTCTCTGTCAGTCGCAAGGAAACTGTATTTGAAGGTGAAGGTGGTTTTGTAGACATGTGTGAAAGACATGTTCTGAAATGCAAGTGTTGTTGTTTGGAGAGCACATCGGTTACGTGTCAGATGTGTAGCCAAGCAGTAATGGGTCGCCATAGCTGGAAATATTAGCCTGTAATATGAAGTGTTTGTCAGCTGAAGTCTGATGATGCAGACGACCGTAAGGACGAAGTACCCATGAGTACCGCTAGCCCGCTCCTCTTTAGCTCAATGGTAGAGCACTGGTATAATAAACCAGGGTTCGTAAGTTCCATCCTCACAGGAGAAAGATGAATTTTGGAAATCAGTTGCGCGTCGTGGCTATATAGCAAACAGTATCTGTGATGACGAACAATTAGCAACAGGCGTTTTTTTTAAGAATTACTCTCAGATGTGGTTAAGGCGAATGGCGCACATAAAGCATTTGCCAAAGCGGTACAGCATTAGGTGGGACGAGGCAGTCTGAATTACATTTTACAGATGTATTTCACACATATCTCAGAGCCTCTCGCGTTCGTCGCCGTCGTCGTCGTCGTCATCGTCGTCGTCGTCGCCGCTGCCGCTTCTACAGAAGTAGCAAATGGCCATCGTAGCAAATGCGGCGAGGGACGCCCTGCCTTCGATTCCGAATGCACAAAGTGTGTGGTCTTGTTTCTCAGTCTATATTTGATCGGTCTCGTAAGAGGTTTGAATGTAACGAATGGGTGGGAAAGAGCAAGGGGCAGCGGCTGTGTAGAACGAAAACACAAATCCTCAGGGGTGTGAGCGTTTCGAGATGAGTCGTATACATGTAAATGTTGGTCGTCAGTGACCGTGTGGCTTAATGGGCAGTGACGTATATTGAACAGTGTTACGACAAGGACTATTTTATTTTCTTCTGTTTTTCTAGCGGACCAGAGTTCCTTTTTCATTTTCTATTTAAAAAAAAAAAAAAAAAAAAAAAAAAATATATACTCTACTTTGTCACCATTGCGGGACTATGCAATAGGTTTAGAAGTATCTTTGGTTTGGAAATCGGAATAGTTCAGAAGAATAAGTACTTCAGAAATCATGGCAGATGAAGCCGACGCCGACGAAGGCGATTTATGGCGAGCGCAAGGCGGGGCTGAAGGGGAGGAAGGAGGCCCTAAAAAAAAAAAAAAAAAAAAAAAAAAAAAAAAAATGGGTAAGGCGTCGGACTTCGGATCTGAAGATTACAGGTTCGAATGCTGTCACGCTCGTGTTTTTCCAGTTCTGAAAAAGAAACATACCGTTTTAATGTAGCAATTGAGCAGTACGAAACCGTCTGAATGTTGCTGTTGACCATTTTTTGCTTGGAGATGCTCTTGAGCTTGAAACACACACACAAGACCGGTGTTAACTAGCGAAATGGTCGGCAGAATGCCGACACCGCGAATTTTGACTGGCACTTGCACATATAAAACAAGGTCGTAAAGTAACTCGTTCGGCTTTTGAGTCACATAAAGTATGTGTGTTAATTTTGACGACACTAGCTCTGCATATTGTCATGCTATTTCTTTACCTCTCAGAAATGATTATGACATAAAAGTGAAGTACGTGACGAGTGTGACGTTAGGAAAACATTAGGCTGCATGGAGAGAAACTGTATGGGACCACCCAACCGAAACGAGTACTGTGTGACGTGCTACCCGGGAGGTATTCACTGCGGTAGCCGGCTAGCTCAGTCGGTAGAGCGTCAGACTCTTAATCCCAGGGTCGTTGGTTCGAGCCACACACTGGGCGGAACGGAATTTTGTTCCGCTGCAGATGTAAATTAACGTTTTTCTGATTAACGAGATTTAATGGAAATAGCAACTTTTAACTTTGCCTACGTCTCTGTCAGTCGCAAGGAAACTGTATTTGAAGGTGAAGGTGATTTTGTAGACATGTGTGAAAGACATGTTCTGAAATGCAAGTGTTGTTGTTTGGAGAGCACATCGGTTACGTGTCAGATGTGTAGCCAAGCAGTAATGGGTCGCCATAGCTGCAAATATTAGCCTGTAATATGAAGTGTTGTCAGCTGAAGTCTGATGATGCAGACGTCCGTAAGGACTAAGTACCCAAGAGTACCTCTAGGCCGCGCCTCCTTATCTCAGTGGTAGAGCACTGGTATAATAAACCAGGGGTCGTAAGTTCCATCGTCACAGGAGAAAGATCAAGTTTGGTAATCGGTTTCGCGCCGTGGCTGTATAGCAAGCAGTATCTGTGATGACGAACAATTAGCAACAGTTGTTTCTTTAAGAATTACTCTCAGATGTGGTTAAGGCGAATGGCGCAGATAAAGAATTTGCCAAAGCGGTACAGCGTAAGGTGGGACGAGGCAGTCTGAATTACATTTTACAGATGTATTTCTCACATATCTCAGAGCCTCTCTCGTTCGTCGTCGTCGTCGTCGTCGTCGTCGTCGTCGCCGCCGCTTCTGCAGAAGTAGCAAATGGCCATCGTAGCAAATGCGGCGAGGGACGCCCTGCCTTCGATTCCGAATGCACAAAGTGTGTGGTCTTGTTTCTCAGTCTATATTTGGTCGGTCTCGTAAGAGGTTGAATGTAACGAATGGGTGGGAAAGAGCAAGGGGCAACTGCTGTGTAGAACGAAAACACAAATCCTCAGGGGTGTGAGCGTTTCGAGATGAGTCGTATACATGTAAATGTTGGTCGTCAGTGACCGTGTGGCCTAATGGATAAGGCGTCGGACTTCGGATCTGAAGATTACAGGTTCGAATGCTGTCACGCTTGTGTTTTTCCAGTTCTGAAAAAGAAACATACCGTTTTAATGTAGCAATTGAGCAGTACGAAACCGTCTGAATGTTGCTGTTGACCATTTTTTGCTTGGAGATGCTCTTAAGCTTGAAACACACACACAGGACCGGTGTTAACTAGCGAAATGGTCGGCAGAATGCCGACACCGCGAGTTTTGACTGGCACTTGCACATATAAAACAAGGTCGTAAAGTAACTCGTTCGTCTTTTGAGTCACATAAAGTATGTGTGTTAATTTTGACGACACTAGCTCTGCATGTTGTCATGCAATTTCTTTACCTCTCAGAAATGATTATGACATAAAAGTGAAGTACGTGACGAGTGTGACGTTAGGAAAACATTAGGCTGCATGGAGAGAAACTGTATGGGACCACCCAACCGAAACGAGTACTGTGTGACGTGCTACCCGGCAGGTATTCACCGCGGTAGCCGGCTAGCTCAGTCGGTAGAGCGTCAGACTCTTAGTCCCAACGTCGTTGGTTCAGGCCACACACTGGGCGGAAAGAAATTTTGTTCCGCTGCAGATGTAAATTACCGTTTTTCTGATTAACGATATTTAATGGGAATAGCAACTGTTAACTTTGCCTACGTCGCTGTCAGTCGCAAGGAAACTGTATTTGAAGGTGAAGGTGATTTTGTAGACATGTGTGAAAGACATGTTCTGAAATGCAAGTGTTGTTGTTTGGAGAGCACATCGGTTACGTGTCAGATGTGTAGCCAAGCAGTAATGGGTCGCCATAGCTGCAAATATTAGCCTGTAACATGAAGTGTTGTCAGCTTAAGTCTGATTATGCAGACGACCGTAAGGACGAAGTACCCAAGGGTACCGCTAGGCCGCGCCTCTTTAGCTCAGTGGTAGAGCACTGGTATAATAAACCAGGGGTCGTAAGTTCCATCCCCACAGTAGAAAGATGAATTTTGGAAATCTGTTGCGCGTCGTGGCTGTATAGCAAACAGTATCTGTGATGACGAACAATTAGCAACAGGCGTTTTTTTAAGAATTTCTCTCAGATGTGGTTAAGGCGAATGGCGCAGATAAAGCGTTTGCCAAAGCGGTACAGCATTAGGTGGGACGAGGCAGTCTGAATTACATTTTACAGATGTATTTCTCAAATATCTCAGAGCCTCTCGCGGTCGTCGTCGTCGTCGTCGTCGTCGTCGTCGTCGCCGCTTCTGCAGAAGTAGCAAATGGCCATCGTAGCACATGCGGCGAGGGACGCCCTGCCTTCGATTCCGAATGCACAAAGTGTGTGGTCTTATTTCTCAGTCTATATTTGATCGGTCTCGTAAGAGGTTGAATGTAACGAATGGGTGGGAAAGAGCAAGGGGCAGCGGCTGTGTAGAACGAAAACACAAATCCTCAGGGGTGTGAGCGTTTCGAGATGAGTCGTATACGTGTAAATGTTTGTGGTCAGTGACCGTGGGGCCTAATGGATAAGGCGTCGGACTTCGGATCTGAAGATTACAGGATCGAATGCTGTCACGCTCGTGTTTTTCCAGTTCTGAAAAAGAAACATACCGTTTTAATGTAGCAATTGAGCAGTACGAAACCGTCTGAATGTTGCTGTTGACCATTTTTTGCTTGGAGATGCTCTTGAGCTTGAAACACACACAACAAGACCGGTGTTAACTAGCCAAATGGTTGGCAGAGTGCCGACACCTCGAGTTTTGACTGGCACTTGCACATATAAAACAAGGTCGTAAAGTAACTCGTTCGGCTTTTGAGTCACATAAAGTATGTGTGTTAATTTTGACGACACTAGCTCTGCATGTTGTCATGCAATTTCTTTACCTCTCAGAAATGATTATGACATAAAAGTGAAGTACGTGACGAGTGTGACGTTAGGAAAACATTAGGCTGCATGGAGAGAAACTGTATGGGACCACCCAACCGAAACGAGTAATGTGTGACGTGCTACCCGGGAGGTATTCAACGCGGTGGCCGGCTAGCTCAGTCGTTAGAGCGTCAGACTCTTAATCCCAGGGTCGTTGGTTCGAGCCACACACTGGGCGGAGCGGAATTTTGTTCCGCTGCAGATGTAAATTACCGTTTTTCTGATTAACGATATTTAATGGAAATAGCAACTTTTAACTTTGCCTACGTCTCTGTCAGTCGCAAGGAAACTGTATTTGAAGGTGAAGGTGATTTTGTAGACATGTGTGAAAGACATGTTCTGAAATGCAAGTGTTGTTGTTTGGAGAGCACATCGGTTACGTGTCAGATGTGTAGCCAAGCAGTAATGGGTCGCCATAGCTGCAAATATTAGCCTGTAATATGAAGTGTTGTAAGCTGAAGTCTGATGATGCAGACGAGCGTAAGGACGAAGTACCCAAAAGTACCGCTCGGCCGCGGCTCTTTAGCTCAGTGGTAGAGCACTGGTCTAATAAGCCAGGGGTCGTAAGTTCCATCCTCACAGGAGAAAGATGAATTTTGGAAATCAGTAGCGTGTCGTGGCTGTATAGCAAACAGTATCTGTGATGACGAACAATTAGTAACAGGCGTTTTTTTAAGAATTACTCTCAGATGTGGTTAAGGCGAATGGCGCAAATAAAGCATTTGCCAAAGCGGTACAGCATAAGGTGGGACGAGGCGGTCTGAATTACATTTTACAGATGTATTTCTCACATATCTCAGAGCCCCTCGCGGTCGTCGTCGTCGTCGTCGTCGTCGCCGCCGTTTCTGCAGAAGTAGCAAATGGCCATGGTAGCAAATGCGGCGAGGGACGCCCTGCCTTCGATTCCGATTGCACAAAGTGTGTGGTCTTGTTTCTCAGTCTGTATTTGATCGGTCTCGTAAGAGGTTGAATGTAACGAATGGGTGGGAAAGAGCAAGGGGCAGCGGCTGTGTAGAACGAAAACACAAATCCTCAGGGGTGTGAGTGTTTCGAGATGAGTCGTATACATGTAAGTGTTGGTCGTCAGTGACCGTGTGGCCTAATGGATAAGGCGTCGGACTTCGGATCTGAAGGTTACAGGTTCGAATGCTGTCACACTCGTGTTTTTCCAGTTCTGAAAAAGAAACATACCGTTTTAATGTATCAATTGAGCAGTACGAAACCGTCTGAATGTTGCTGTTGACCATTTTTTGCTTGGAGATGCTCTTGAGCTTGAAACACACACAACAAGACCGTTGTTAACTAGCGAAATGGTCGGCAGAGTGCCGACACCGCGAGTTTTGACTGGCACTTGCACATATAAAACAAGGTCGTAAAGTAACTCGTTCGGCTTTTGAGTCAAATAAAGTATGTGTGTTAATTTTGACGCCACTAGCTCTGCATGTTGTCATGCAATTTCTTTACCTCTCAGAAATGATTATGACATAAAAGTGAAGTACGTGACGAGTGTGACGTTAGGAAAACATTAGGCTGCATGGAGAGAAACTGTATGGGACCACCCAACCGAAACGAGTACTGTGTGACGTGCTACCCGGGAGGTATTCTCTGCGGTAGCCGGCTAGCACAGTTGGTACAGCGTCAGACTCTTAATCCCAACGTCGTTGGTTCGAGCCACACACTGGGCGGAACGGAATTTTGTTCCGCTGCAGATGTAAATTACCGTTCTTCTGATTAACGATATTTAATGGAAATAGCAACTTTTAACTTTGCCTACGTCTCTGTCAGTCGCAAGGAAACTGTATTTGAAGGTGAAGGTGATTTTGTAGACATGTGTGAAAGACATGTTCTGAAATGCAAGTGTTGTTGTTTGGAAAGCACATCGGTTACGTGTCAGATGTGTAGCCAAGCAGTAATGGGTCGCCATAGCTGCAAATATTAGCCTGTAATATAAAGTGTTGTCAGCTGAAGTCTGATGATGCAGACGACCGTAAGGATGAAGTACCCAAAAGTACCGCTAGGCCGCGCCTCTTTAGCTCAGTGGTAGAGCACTGGTCTAATAAACCAAGGGTCGTAAGTTCCATCCTCACAGGAGAAAGATGAATTTTGGAAATCAGTTGCGCGTCGTGGCTGTATAGCAAACAGTATCTGTGATGACGAACAATTAGCAACAGGCGTTTTTTTAAGAATTACTCTCAGATGTGGTTAAGGCGAATGAAGCAGATAAAGCATTTGCCAAGGTGGGACGAGGCGGTCTGATTTGCATTTTACAGATGTATTTCTCACATATCTCAGAGCCCCTCGCGGTCGTCGTCGTCGTCGTCGTCGTCGTCGTCGTCGTCGTCGTCGTCGTCGTCGCCGCCGCTTCTGCAGAAGTAGCAAATGGCCATCGTAGCAAATGCGGCGAGGGACGCCCTGCCTTCGATTCCGAATGCACAAAGTGTGTGGTCTTGTTTCTCAGTCTGTATTTGATCGGTCTCGTAAGGGGTTGAATGTAACGAATGGGTGGGAAAGAGCAAGGGGCAGCGGCTGTGTAGAACGAAAACACAAATCCTCAGGAGTGTGAGCGTTTCGAGATGAGTCGTATACATGTAAATGTAGGTCGTCAGTGACCGTGTGGCCTAATGGATAAGGCATCCGACTTCGGATCTGAAGATTACAGGTTCGAATGCTGTCATGCTATTGTTTTTCCAGTTCTCAAAAAGAAACATACCGTTTTAATGTAGCAATTGAGCAGTACGAAACCGTCTGAATGTTGCTGTTCACCATTTTTTGCTTGGAGATGCTCTTGAGTTTGAAACACACACAACAAGACCGGTGTTAACTAGCGAAATGGTCGGCAGAGTGCCGACACCGCGAGTTTTGACTGGCACTTGCACATATAAAACAAGGTCGTAAAGTAACTCGTTCGGCTTTTGAGTCAGATAAAGTATGTATGTTAATTTTGACGACACTAGCTCTGCATGTTTGTCATGCTATTTCTTTACCTCTCAGAAATGATTATGACATAAAAGTGAAGTACGTGACGAGTGTGACGTTAGGAAAACATTAGGCTGCATGGAGAGAAACTGTATGGGACCACCCAACCGAAACGAGTACTGTGTGACGTGCTACCCGGAATATATTCATCGTGGTAGCTGGCTAGCTCAGTCGGTAGAGCGTCAGACTCTTGACCCCAGGGGCGTTGGTTCGAGCCACTCACTGTCTGGAACGGAAATTTGTTCCGCTGCAGATGTAAATTACCGTTTTTCTGATTAACGATATTTAATGGAAATAGCAAATTTTAGCTTTGCCTACGTCTCTGTCAGTCGCAAGGAAACTGTATTTGAAGGTGAAGGTGATTTTGTAGACATGTGTGAAAGACATGTTCTGAAATGCAAGTGTTGTTGTCTGGAGAGCACATCGGTTACGTGTCAGATGTGTAGCCAAGCAGTAACGGGTTGCCATAGCTGCAAATATTAGCCTGTAATATGAAGTGTTGTCAGCTTAAGTCTGATGATGCAGACGACCGTAAGGACGAAGTACCCAAGAGTACTGCTAAGCCGCGCCTCTTTAGCTCAGTGGTAGAGCACTGGTGTAATCAACCAGGGGTCGTAAGTTTCATAGTCACAGGAGAAAGATGAATTTTGGAAATCAGTTGCGCGTCGTGGCTGTATAGCAAACAGTATCTGTGATGACGAACAATTAGCAACAGGCGTTTTTTTAAGAATTACTCTCAGATGTGATTAAGGCGAATGGCGCAGATAAAGAATTTGCCAAAGCGGTACAGCATAAGGTGGGACGAGGCATTCTGAATTACATTTTACAGATGTATTTATCACATACCTCAGAGCCTCTCGCGGTCGTCGTCGTCGTCGTCGTCGTCGTCGTCGTCGCCGCCGCCGCCGCCGCCGCTTCTGCAGAAGTAGCAAATGGCCATCGTAGCAAATGCGGCGAGGGACGCCCTGCCTTCGATTCCGAATGCACAAAGTGTGTGGTCTTGTTTCTCAGTCTGTATTTGATCGGTCTCGTAAGAGGTTGAATGTAACGAAAGGGTGGGGAAGAGCAAGGGGCAGCGGCTGTGTAGAACGAAAACACAAATGCTCAGGATTGTGAGCGTTTCGAGATGAGTCGTATACATGTAAATGTTTGTCGTCAGTGACCGTGTGGCCTAATGGATAAGGCGTCGGACTTCGGATCTGAAGATTACAGGTTCGAATGCTGTCATGCTCGTGTTTTTCCAGTTCTGAAAAAGAAAGATACCGTTTTAATGTGGCAATTGAGCAATACGAAACCCTCTGAATGTTGCTGTTGACCATTTTTTGCTTGGAGATGCTCTTGAGTTTGAAACACACACAACAAGACCGGTGTTAACTAGCGAAATGGTCGGCAGAGTGCCGACACCGCGAGTTTTGACTGGCACTTGCACATATAAAACAAGGTCGTAAAGTAACTCGTTGGGCTTTTGAGTCACATAAAGTATGTGTGTTAATTTTGACGACACTAGCTCTGCATGTTGTCATGCAATTTCTTTACCTCTCAGAAATGATTATGACATAAAAGTGAAGTACGTGACGAGTGTGACGTTAGGAAAACATTAGGCTGCATGGAGAGAAACTGTATGGGACCACCCAACCGAAACGAGTACTGTGTGACGTGCTACCCGGGAGGTATTCACTGCGGTAGCCGGCTAGCACAGTTGGTACAGCGTCAGACTCTTAATCCCAGGGTCGTTTGTTCGAGCCACACACTGGGCGGAACGGAATTTTGTTCCGCTGCAGATGTAAATTACCGTTTTTCTGATTAACGATATTTAATGGAAATAGCAACTGTTAACTTTGCCTACGTCTCTGTCAGTCGCAAGGAATCTGTATTTGAAGGTGAAGGTGATTTTGTAGACATGTGTGAAAGACATGTTCTGAAATGCAAGTGTTGATGTTTCGAGAGCACATCGGTTACGTGTCAGATGTGTAGCCAAGCAGTAATGGGTCGCCATAGCTGTTAATATTAGCCTGTAATATGAAGTGTTGTCAGCAGAAGTCTGATGATGCAGACGACCGTAAGGACGAAGTACCCAAGAGTACCGCTAGGCCACGCCTCTTTAGCTCAGTGGTAGAGCACTGGTCTAATAATCCAGGGGTCGTAAGTTCCATCCTCACAGGAGAAAGATGAATTTTGGAAATCAGTTGCGCGTCGTGGCTGTATAGCAAACAGTATCTGTGATGACGAACAATTAGCAACAGGCGTTTTTTTAAGAATTACTCTCAGATGTGGTTAAGGCGAATGAAGCAGATAAAGCATTTGCCAAGGTGGGACGAGGCGGTCTGGTTTGCATTTTACAGATGTATTTCTCACATATCTCAGAGCCCCTCGCGGTCGTCGTCGTCGTCGTCGTCGTCGTCGTCGTCGTCGTCGTCGTCGTCGCCGCCGCTTCTGCAGAAGTAGCAAATGGCCATCGTAGCAAATGCGGCGAGGGACGCCCTGCCTTCGATTCCGAATGCACAAAGTGTGTGGTCTTGTTTCTCAGTCTGTATTTGATCGGTCTCGTAAGGGGTTGAATGTAACGAATGGGTGGGAAAGAGCAAGGGGCAGCGGCTGTGTAGAACGAAAACACAAATCCTCAGGAGTGTGAGCGTTTCGAGATGAGTCGTATACATGTAAATGTAGGTCGTCAGTGACCGTGTGGCCTAATGGATAAGGCATCCGACTTCGGATCTGAAGATTACAGGTTCGAATGCTGTCATGCTATTGTTTTTCCAGTTCTCAAAAAGAAACATACCGTTTTAATGTAGCAATTGAGCAGTACGAAACCGTCTGAATGTTGCTGTTCACCATTTTTTGCTTGGAGATGCTCTTGAGTTTGAAACACACACAACAAGACCGGTGTTAACTAGCGAAATGGTCGGCAGAGTGCCGACACCGCGAGTTTTGACTGGCACTTGCACATATAAAACAAGGTCGTAAAGTAACTCGTTCGGCTTTTGAGTCAGATAAAGTATGTATGTTAATTTTGACGACACTAGCTCTGCATGTTTGTCATGCTATTTCTTTACCTCTCAGAAATGATTATGACATAAAAGTGAAGTACGTGACGAGTGTGACGTTAGGAAAACATTAGGCTGCATGGAGAGAAACTGTATGGGACCACCCAACCGAAACGAGTACTGTGTGACGTGCTACCCGGAATATATTCATCGTGGTAGCTGGCTAGCTCAGTCGGTAGAGCGTCAGACTCTTGACCCCAGGGGCGTTGGTTCGAGCCACTCACTGTCTGGAACGGAAATTTGTTCCGCTGCAGATGTAAATTACCGTTTTTCTGATTAACGATATTTAATGGAAATAGCAAATTTTAGCTTTGCCTACGTCTCTGTCAGTCGCAAGGAAACTGTATTTGAAGGTGAAGGTGATTTTGTAGACATGTGTGAAAGACATGTTCTGAAATGCAAGTGTTGTTGTCTGGAGAGCACATCGGTTACGTGTCAGATGTGTAGCCAAGCAGTAACGGGTTGCCATAGCTGCAAATATTAGCCTGTAATATGAAGTGTTGTCAGCTTAAGTCTGATGATGCAGACGACCGTAAGGACGAAGTACCCAAGAGTACTGCTAAGCCGCGCCTCTTTAGCTCAGTGGTAGAGCACTGGTGTAATCAACCAGGGGTCGTAAGTTTCATAGTCACAGGAGAAAGATGAATTTTGGAAATCAGTTGCGCGTCGTGGCTGTATAGCAAACAGTATCTGTGATGACGAACAATTAGCAACAGGCGTTTTTTTAAGAATTACTCTCAGATGTGATTAAGGCGAATGGCGCAGATAAAGAATTTGCCAAAGCGGTACAGCATAAGGTGGGACGAGGCATTCTGAATTACATTTTACAGATGTATTTATCACATACCTCAGAGCCTCTCGCGGTCGTCGTCGTCGTCGTCGTCGTCGTCGTCGTCGCCGCCGCCGCCGCCGCCGCTTCTGCAGAAGTAGCAAATGGCCATCGTAGCAAATGCGGCGAGGGACGCCCTGCCTTCGATTCCGAATGCACAAAGTGTGTGGTCTTGTTTCTCAGTCTGTATTTGATCGGTCTCGTAAGAGGTTGAATGTAACGAAAGGGTGGGGAAGAGCAAGGGGCAGCGGCTGTGTAGAACGAAAACACAAATGCTCAGGATTGTGAGCGTTTCGAGATGAGTCGTATACATGTAAATGTTTGTCGTCAGTGACCGTGTGGCCTAATGGATAAGGCGTCGGACTTCGGATCTGAAGATTACAGGTTCGAATGCTGTCATGCTCGTGTTTTTCCAGTTCTGAAAAAGAAAGATACCGTTTTAATGTGGCAATTGAGCAATACGAAACCCTCTGAATGTTGCTGTTGACCATTTTTTGCTTGGAGATGCTCTTGAGTTTGAAACACACACAACAAGACCGGTGTTAACTAGCGAAATGGTCGGCAGAGTGCCGACACCGCGAGTTTTGACTGGCACTTGCACATATAAAACAAGGTCGTAAAGTAACTCGTTGGGCTTTTGAGTCACATAAAGTATGTGTGTTAATTTTGACGACACTAGCTCTGCATGTTGTCATGCAATTTCTTTACCTCTCAGAAATGATTATGACATAAAAGTGAAGTACGTGACGAGTGTGACGTTAGGAAAACATTAGGCTGCATGGAGAGAAACTGTATGGGACCACCCAACCGAAACGAGTACTGTGTGACGTGCTACCCGGGAGGTATTCACTGCGGTAGCCGGCTAGCACAGTTGGTACAGCGTCAGACTCTTAATCCCAGGGTCGTTTGTTCGAGCCACACACTGGGCGGAACGGAATTTTGTTCCGCTGCAGATGTAAATTACCGTTTTTCTGATTAACGATATTTAATGGAAATAGCAACTGTTAACTTTGCCTACGTCTCTGTCAGTCGCAAGGAATCTGTATTTGAAGGTGAAGGTGATTTTGTAGACATGTGTGAAAGACATGTTCTGAAATGCAAGTGTTGATGTTTCGAGAGCACATCGGTTACGTGTCAGATGTGTAGCCAAGCAGTAATGGGTCGCCATAGCTGTTAATATTAGCCTGTAATATGAAGTGTTGTCAGCAGAAGTCTGATGATGCAGACGACCGTAAGGACGAAGTACCCAAGAGTACCGCTAGGCCACGCCTCTTTAGCTCAGTGGTAGAGCACTGGTCTAATAATCCAGGGGTCGTAAGTTCCATCCTCACAGGAGAAAGATGAATTTTGGAAATCAGTTGCGCGTCGTGGCTGTATAGCAAACAGTATCTGTGATGACGAACAATTAGCAACAGGCGTTTTTTTAAGAATTACTCTCAGATGTGGTTAAGGCGAATGAAGCAGATAAAGCATTTGCCAAGGTGGGACGAGGCGGTCTGATTTGCATTTTACAGATGTATTTCTCACATATCTCAGAGCCCCTCGCGGTCGTCGTCGTCGTCGTCGTCGTCGTCGTCGTCGTCGTCGTCGTCGTCGCCGCCGCTTCTGCAGAAGTAGCAAATGGCCATCGTAGCAAATGCGGCGAGGGACGCCCTGCCTTCGATTCCGAATGCACAAAGTGTGTGGTCTTGTTTCTCAGTCTGTATTTGATCGGTCTCGTAAGGGGTTGAATGTAACGAATGGGTGGGAAAGAGCAAGGGGCAGCGGCTGTGTAGAACGAAAACACAAATCCTCAGGAGTGTGAGCGTTTCGAGATGAGTCGTATACATGTAAATGTAGGTCGTCAGTGACCGTGTGGCCTAATGGATAAGGCATCCGACTTCGGATCTGAAGATTACAGGTTCGAATGCTGTCATGCTATTGTTTTTCCAGTTCTCAAAAAGAAACATACCGTTTTAATGTAGCAATTGAGCAGTACGAAACCGTCTGAATGTTGCTGTTCACCATTTTTTGCTTGGAGATGCTCTTGAGTTTGAAACACACACAACAAGACCGGTGTTAACTAGCGAAATGGTCGGCAGAGTGCCGACACCGCGAGTTTTGACTGGCACTTGCACATATAAAACAAGGTCGTAAAGTAACTCGTTCGGCTTTTGAGTCAGATAAAGTATGTATGTTAATTTTGACGACACTAGCTCTGCATGTTTGTCATGCTATTTCTTTACCTCTCAGAAATGATTATGACATAAAAGTGAAGTACGTGACGAGTGTGACGTTAGGAAAACATTAGGCTGCATGGAGAGAAACTGTATGGGACCACCCAACCGAAACGAGTACTGTGTGACGTGCTACCCGGAATATATTCATCGTGGTAGCTGGGTAGCTCAGTCGGTAGAGCGTCAGACTCTTGACCCCAGGGGCGTTGGTTCGAGCCACTCACTGTCTGGAACGGAAATTTGTTCCGCTGCAGATGTAAATTACCGTTTTTCTGATTAACGATATTTAATGGAAATAGCAACTTTTAACTTTGCCTACGTCTCTGTCAGTCGCTAGGAAACTGTATTTGAAGGTGAGGGTGATTTTGTAGACATGTGTGAAAGACATGTTCTGAAATGCAAGTGTTGTTGTTTGGAGAGCACATCGGTTACGTGTCAGATGTGTAGCCAAGCAGTAATGGGTCGCCATAGCTGCAAATATTAGCCTGTAATATGAAGTGTTGTCAGCTTAAGTCTGATTATGCAGACGACCGTAAGGACGAAGTACCCAAGAGTACCGCTAGGCCGCGCCTCTTTAGCTCAGTGGTAGAGCACTGGTATAATAAACCAGAGGTCGTAAGTTTCATCCTCACAGGAGAAAGATGAATTTTGGAAATCAGTTGCGCGTCGTGGCTGTATAGCAAACAGTATCTGTGATGACGAACAATTAGCAACAGGCGTTTTTTTAAGAAATTCTCTCAGATGTGGTTAAGGCGAATGGCGCAGATAAAGCATTTGCCAAAGCGGTACAGCATAAGGTGGGACGAGGCAGTCTGAATTACATTTTACAGATGTATTTCTCACATATCTCAGAGCCTCTCGCGGTCGTCGTCGTCGTCGTCGTCGTCGTCGCCGCCGCTTCTGCAGAAGTAGCAAATGGCCATCGTAGCTAATGCGGCGAGGGACGCCCTGCCTTCGATTCCGATTGCACAAAGTGTGTGGTCTTGTTTCTCAGTCTGTATTTGATCGGTCTCGTAAGAGGTTGAATGTAACGAATGGGTGGGAAAGAGCAAGGGGCAGCGGCTGTGTAGAACGAAAACACAAATCCTCAGGAGCGTGAGCGTTTCGAGATCAGTCGTATACATGTAAATGTTGGTCGTCAGTGACCGTGTGGCCTAATGGATAAGGCGTCGGACTTCGGATCTGAAGATTACAGGTTCGAATGCTGTCATGCTCGTGTTTTTCCAGTTCTGAAAAAGAAACATACCGTTTTAATGTAGCAATTGAGCAGTACGAAACCGTCTGATTGTTGCTGTTGACCATTTTTTGCTTGGAGATGCTCTTGAGTTTGAAACACACACAACAAGACCGGTGTTAACTAGCGAAATGGTCGGCAGAGTGCCGACACCGCGAGTTTTGACTGGCACTTGCACATATAAAACAAGGTCGTAAAGTAACTCGTTCGGCCTTTGAGTCACATAAAGTATGTATGTTAATTTTGACGACACTAGCTCTGCATGTTTGTCATGCTATTTCTTTACCTCTCAGATATGATTATGACATAAAGTGAAGTACGTGACGAGTGTGACGTTAGGAAAACATTAGGCTGCATGGAGAGAAACTGTATGGGACCACCCAACCGAAACGAGTACTGTGTGACGTGCTACCCGGCATGTATTCATCGTGGTAGCTGGCTAGCTCAGTCGGTAGAGCGTCAGACTCTTGACCCCAGGGTCGTTGGTTCGAGCCACTCACTGTCCGGAACGGAAATTTGTTCCGCTGCAGATGTAAATTACCGTTTTTCTGATTAACGATATTTAATGGAAATAGCAAATTTTAGCTTTGCCTACGTCTCTGTCAGTCGCAAGGAAACTGTATTTGAAGGTGAAGGTGATTTTGTAGACATGTGTGAAAGACATGTTCTGAAATGCAGGTGTTGTTGTCTGGAGAGCACATCGGTTACGTGTCAGATGTGTAGCCAAGCAGTAACGGGTTGCCATAGCTGCAAATATTAGCCTGTAATATGAAGTGTTGTCAGCTTAAGTCTGATGATGCAGACGACCGTAAGGACGAAGTACCCAAGAGTACTGCTAGGCCGCGCCTCTTTAGCTCAGTGGTAGAGCACTGGTGTAATCAACCAGGGGTCGTAAGTTTCATAGTCACAGGAGAAAGATGAATTTTGGAAATCAGTTGCGCGTCGTGGCTGTATAGCAAACAGTATCTGTGATGACGAACAATTAGCAACAGGCGTTTTTTTAAGAATTACTCTCAGATGTGATTAAGGCGAATGGCGCAGATAAAGAATTTGCCAAAGCGGTACAGCATAAGGTGGGACGAGGCATTCTGAATTACATTTTACAGATGTATTTATCACATACCTCAGAGCCTCTCGCGGTCGTCGTCGTCGTCGTCGTCGTCGTCGTCGTCGCCGCCGCCGCCGCCGCTTCTGCAGAAGTAGCAAATGGCCATCGTAGCAAATGCGGCGAGGGACGCCCTGCCTTCGATTCCGAATGCACAAAGTGTGTGGTCTTGTTTCTCAGTCTGTATTTGATCGGTCTCGTAAGAGGTTGAATGTAACGAAAGGGTGGGGAAGAGCAAGGGGCAGCGGCTGTGTAGAACGAAAACACAAATGCTCAGGATTGTGAGCGTTTCGAGATGAGTCGTATACATGTAAATGTTTGTCGTCAGTGACCGTGTGGCCTAATGGATAAGGCGTCGGACTTCGGATCTGAAGATTACAGGTTCGAATGCTGTCATGCTCGTGTTTTTCCAGTTCTGAAAAAGAAAGATACCGTTTTAATGTGGCAATTGAGCAATACGAAACCCTCTGAATGTTGCTGTTGACCATTTTTTGCTTGGAGATGCTCTTGAGTTTGAAACACACACAACAAGACCGGTGTTAACTAGCGAAATGGTCGGCAGAGTGCCGACACCGCGAGTTTTGACTGGCACTTGCACATATAAAACAAGGTCGTAAAGTAACTCGTTGGGCTTTTGAGTCACATAAAGTATGTGTGTTAATTTTGACGACACTAGCTCTGCATGTTGTCATGCAATTTCTTTACCTCTCAGAAATGATTATGACATAAAAGTGAAGTACGTGACGAGTGTGACGTTAGGAAAACATTAGGCTGCATGGAGAGAAACTGTATGGGACCACCCAACCGAAACGAGTACTGTGTGACGTGCTACCCGGGAGGTATTCACTGCGGTAGCCGGCTAGCACAGTTGGTACAGCGTCAGACTCTTAATCCCAGGGTCGTTTGTTCGAGCCACACACTGGGCGGAACGGAATTTTGTTCCGCTGCAGATGTAAATTACCGTTTTTCTGATTAACGATATTTAATGGAAATAGCAACTTTTAACTTTGCCTACGTCTCTGTCAGTCGCTAGGAAACTGTATTTGAAGGTGAGGGTGATTTTGTAGACATGTGTGAAAGACATGTTCTGAAATGCAAGTGTTGTTGTTTGGAGAGCACATCGGTTACGTGTCAGATGTGTAGCCAAGCAGTAATGGGTCGCCATAGCTGAAAATATTAGCCTGTAACATGAAGTGTTGTCAGCTTAAGTCTCATTATGCAGACGACCGTAAGGACGAAGTACCCAAGAGTACCACTAGGCCGCGCCTCTTTAGCTCAGTGGTAGAGCACTGGTATAATAAACCAGAGGTCGTAAGTTTCATCCTCACAGGAGAAAGATGAATTTTGGAAATCAGTTGCGCGTCGTGGCTGTATAGCAAACGGTATCTGTGATGACGAACAATTAGCAACAGGCGTTTTTTTAAGAATTTCTCTCAGATGTGGTTAAGGCGAATGGCGCAGATAAAGCATTTGCCAAAGCGGTACAGCAGAAGGTGGGACGAGGCAGTCTGAATTACATTTTACAGATGTATTTCTCACATATCTCAGAGCCTCTCGCGGTCGTCGTCGTCGTCCTCGTCGTCGTCGTCGTCGTCGTCGCCGCCGCCGCTTCTGCAGAAGTAGCAAATGGCCATCGTAGCAAATGCGGCGAGGGACGCCCTGCCTTCGATTCCGAATGCACAAAGTGTGTGGTCTTGTTTCTCAGTCTATATTTGATCGGTCTCGTAAGAGGTTGAATGTAACGAATGGGTGGGAAAGAGCAAGGGGCAGTGGCTGTGTAGAACGAAAACACAAATCCTCAGGGGTGTGAGCGTTTCCAGATGAGTCGTATACATGTAAACGTTGGTCGTCAGTGACCGTGTGGCCTAATGGATAAGGCGTCGGACTTCGGATCTGAAGATTACAGGTTCGAATGCTGTCACAATCACGTTTTTCCAGTTCTGAATAAGAAACATACCGTTTTAATGTAGCAATTGAGCAGTACGAAACCGTCTGAATGTTGCTGTTGACCATTTTTTGCTTGGAGATGCTCTTGAGCTTGAAACACACACAACAAGACCGGTGTTAACTAGCGAAATGGTCGGCAGAGTGCCGACACCGCGAGTTTTGACTGGCACTTGCACATATAAAACAAGGTCGTAAAGTAACTCGTTCGGCTTTTGAGTCACATAAAGTATGTGTGTTAAATTTGACGCCACTAGCTCTGCATTTTGTCATGCAATTTCTTTACCTCTCAGAAATGATTATGACATAAAAGTGAAGTACGTGACGAGTGTGACGTTAGGAAAACATTAGGCTGCATGGAGAGAAACTGTATGGGACCACGCCACCGAAACGAGTACTGTGTGACGTGCTACCCGGCAGGTATTCCCTGCAGTAGCCGGCTAGCTCAGTCGGTAGGGCGTCAGACTCTTAATCCCAGGGTCGTTGGTTCTAGCCACACGCTGGGCGGAACATAATTTTGTTCCGCTGCAGATGTAAATTACCGTTTTTCTGATTAACGATATTTAATGGAAATAGCAACTTTTAACTTTGCCTACGTCTCTGTAAGTCGCAAGGAATCTGTATTTGAAGGTGAAGGTGACTTTATAGACATGTGTGAAAGACATGTTCTGAAATGCAAGTGTTGTTGTTTCGAGAGCACATCGGTTACGTGTCAGATGTGTAGCCAAGCAGTAATGGGTCGCCATAGCTGCAAATATTAGCCTGTAATATGAAGTGTTGTCAGCTGAAGTCTGATGATGCAGACGACCGTAAGGACGAAGTACCCAAGGGTACCTCTAGGCCGCGCCTCTTTAGCTCAGTGGTAGAGCACTCGTCTAAAAAACCAGGGGTCGTAAGTTCCATCTTCACAGGAAATAGATGAATTTTGGAAATCAGTTGCGCGTCGTGGCTGTTGCTAACAGTATCTGTGATGACGAACAATTAGCAACAGGCGTTTTTTTAAGAATTACTCTCAGATGTGATTAAGGCGAATGGCGCAGATAAAGCATTTGCCAAAGCGGTACAGCATAAGGTGGAACGAGGCAGTCTGAATTACATTTTACAGATGTATTTCTCACATATCTCAGAGCCTCTCGCGGTCGTCGTCGTCGTCGTCGTCGTCGTCGTCGTCGTCGCCGCCGCTTCTGCAGAAGTAGCAAATGGCAATCGTAGCAAATGCGGCGAGGGTCGCCCTGCCTTCGATTCCGAATGCACAAAGTGTGTGGTCTTGTTTCTCAGTGTATATTTGATCGGTCTCGTAAGAGGTTGCCTGTAACGAATGGGTGGGAAATAGCAAGGGGCAGCGGCTGTGTAGAACGAAAACACAAATCCTCAGGGGTGTGAGCGTTTCCAGATGAGTCGTATACATATAAATGTTTGTCGTCAGTGACCGTGTGGCATAATGGATAAGACGTCGGACTTCGGATCTGAAGATTACAGGTTCGAATGCTGTCACGCTCGTGTTTTTCCAGTTCTGAAAAAGAAACATACCGTTTTAATGTAGCAATTGAGCAGTACGAAACCGTCTGAATGTTGCTGTTGACCATTTTTTGCTTGGAGATGCTCTTGAGCTTGAAACACACACAACAAGACCGGTGTTAACTAGCGAAATGGTCGGCAGAATGCCGACACCGCGAGTTTTGACTGGCACTTGCACATATAAAACAAGGTCGTAAAGTAACTCGTTCGGCTTTTGAGTCACATAAAGTATGTGTGTTAATTTTGACGCCACTAGCTCTGCATTTTGTCATGCAATTTCTTTACCTCTCAGAAATGATTATGACATAAAAGTGAAGTAGGTGACGAGTGTGACGTTAGGAAAACATTAGGCTGCATGGAGAGAAACTGTATGGGACCACGCCACCGAAACGAGTACTGTGTGACGTGCTACCCGGCAAGTACTCCCTGCGGTAGCCGGCTACCTCAGTCGGGAGTTGCGAGTCAGCCGCCGAGCGGGACGGACGTGTGGCGGAGCTGGACGTCTGGCTGTAGTAAACATAGGCTGAGTCGCTGCGTTCGAGGTTAGTGGTGCTGCTAAGCCGCTATTCGTGTTGCACTTGTATTCATGAAGTTCCAGAATGAATAGGTCGAATTATTTGAGGAAAGACACAATCAAGTTTACTTTCGATCGAAATTTCGTTCGACCTAAAGCATTTGAAATTAAAGCATGGTTTATCGAAAAAGTATTGATTAACGGTGATGATGTTGTCGGATTTTATCTCTCGTTTGTGACAAATGCTGTGTATCTGAAGATGAAAAGTCCAGAATTATGTAGTTCCATTGTGGATCGTTGCGGAGGTAGCGTGAAGTTTAATCATTCTGATGGGAATGTGAGTGACGTTGCTGTTAGTCATGCTGGGTACGGGATTCGTACGATCAGAGTGTTTGAGCTCCCTTTTGAAATTCCGCCCGAAGACCTTAATGTTGCCCTTCGGCCTTATGGCAGAATTATTTCCAATGTGGCAGAAAGGTGGTCTGAAGCTCATATGTTTCCTGTCTTGAACGGCGTAAGGCAAATTAAGATTGAATTACAGAAGCATGTCCCCTCTTATCTTAATATTTGTGGGTATCGTGCTTTGATTATCTATGATGGGCAACCGCGGACTTGCGCTTTATGCAATTCCACGGAACACATTCGTGCAGAATGTTCACGGAGGCGTGTCCCGCAGTTACCGCGTGACGAGATGCCGAGCTCCGGCCCTGTTGTTGGTATGAAGTTGTCATACGCTGCCGCTGCTGACTTCCGCAGCCGAGGCGAGTCGGTGCCGCCTGTGCGCCGGGAGCCTGCTGCCTCGCGGGCGGTTGTCGATGATACTCCGGCTTCAAGCTCTAGATTTGCGGATGGTCTGCCGATCAGCTCCGCGCCCCTCGAATCTATGCCGACGCCAACTTTTTCCAACTCTCCCACTGTGGTTGCTCGTTCTTCCGCGGACTCGGCCGAAGATCCCCAAATACCCGCAACGGAGGTTTCCTTGCGTCGTCAGGATTCCCACCAACGTGAGGATATTGCCACTAGCTTCCGAGGAGTGGACGCTCCAGGCATCCACTCTGCGGGAACTATGAACGAAGGTAGCAATCTGGACATTGGTTTCACGTTGGCGCCCACAGAAGACACTTGCGTCAAGGAAACCACAACGAGCGATAGTGTAGAATTGGAGACTGGGTTGTTACCAGTGGGAGCCATGGAAAAAGATGCGCCTCCTTCAGCCGTTGTGGAATGCGATACGCGGACTTTTGTCCGAAAAAAGGAACAGGCGACGTCAGACGTATCATCCGGTACTTCTCCTGACAGGTCGCAAACTTCATCTCCTGCTAGATCGCCGAAGAGATCTTCGAAGAAAGGCAAGAAGAGGAGATTGGCACACAAAGCAGCAGAGAGTTTAGCTCCTGCATTGCGGGAAAAGTTAAAACATTTAAGGGATAATGAACGACTACGAGAACAATGCCCAGTAGCACGAGTTAACGAGTGTACTGAAGCGGAGATGAGTCGTGCCGATGCAGATGATCTTCAACAACAACCTCGCGCACCGCTTGGCGTCGCAGGTTTGCAGACCGGCACTACTATGGATTTAGACCGAACTGTCTCAGGAAAAGGACTTGATTGGGCCGATGCCCAAGAAGATCGCACCGACCACGGAATGGAGATGGACCTGACACATGCTAGTGGCATTTAATTTTTTTTTTTTTAATGTCTATTTTTCTTTCTGACAGACAGAATGGAATGGTACAGACGTGACTCTGCATGGGGTATACTTCATTAGCCAATTTCTTTTACCTGCACCTATGCCAACGGAACTGACATATAATGTGACCACGATCAATATAAATCGGATTCGCAGTGAAACGAAAGTCGCTTCTTTAAAAGATTTCCTTTACCAGTCGGATACTGATATAGCCCTCCTACAGGAATTTAATGTCCACAACTTTTATGTCCCAGGTTTTCAAGAGATTTTAAATATTGCACCGGAAGCCACATGTGGGACTGCGATCCTTGTCAAAGATGGTATTGATGTGAAGGATATCTGTCTGTTAGAAAATGGGAGGGGCATCAGTTGTAAAATTTTTACTACTACTGTTTTAAATGTATATGTCCCCTCTGGTAACAACGCTAGAGATGATAGGGCTATTTTTTTTAAGAACGATATGGTCTATTTACTTAAGGGGAATCCGGCGGAAGCTTTAATCGGTGGTGACTTTAATTGTGTACTTCACAAAAAGGATCAGCGACCAAATTTTAACTTCTCCAGGGAACTGGCGGCTTTGGTGACAAACATGAAGTGGACAGACGTGTGGGAAAGCAAATACCCCACGTTAGTCAAATTTACGTACATCAGTAGTCGCTCGCAAAGCAGAATAGGGAGTGTGGCCTAATGCATAAGGCGTCGGACTTCGGATCTGAAGATTACAGGTTCGAATGCTGTCACGCTCGTGTTTTTCCAGTTCTGAAAAAGAAACATACCGTTTTAATGTAGCAATTGAGCAGTACGAAACCGTCTGAATGTTGCTGTTGACCATTTTTTGCTTGGAGATGCTCTTCAGCTTGAAACACACACAACAAGACCGGTGTTAACTAGCGAAATGGTCGGCAGAGTGCCGACACCGCGAGTTTTGACTGGCACTTGCACATATAAAACAAGGTCGTAAAGTAACTCGTTCGGCTTTTGAGTCACATAAAGTATGTGTGTTAATTTTGACGCCACTAGCTCTGCATGTTGTCATGCAATTTCTTTACCTCTCAGAAATGATTATGACATAAAAGTGAAGTACGTGACGAGTGTGACGTTAGGAAAACATTAGGCTGCATGGAGAGAAACTGTATGGGACCACCCAACCGAAACGAGTACTGAGTGACGTGCTACCCGGCAGGTATTCCCTGCGGTAGCCGGCTAGCTCAGTCGGTAGAGCGTCAGACTCTTAATCCCAGGATCGTTGGTTCGAGCCACACGCTGGGCGGAACGGAATTTTGTTCCGCTGCAGATGTAAATTACCGTTTTTCTGATTAACGATATTTAATGGAAATAGCAACTTTTAACTTTGCCTACGTCTCTGTCAGTTGCAAGGAATCTGTCTTTGAAGGTGAAGGTGATTTTGTAGACATGTGTGAAAGACATGTTCTGAAATGCAAGTGTTGTTGTTTGGAGAGCACATCGGTTACGTGTCAGATGTGTAGCCAAGCAGTAATGGGTCGCCATAGCTGCAAATATTAGCCTGTAATATGAAGTGTTGTCAGCTGAAGTCTGATGATGCAGACGACTGTAAGGACGAAGTACCCAAGAGCACCGCTAGGCCGCGCCTCTTTAACTCAGTGGTAGAGCACTGGTCTAATAAACCAGGGGTCGTAAGTTCCATCTTCCAGGAAAAAGATGAATTTTGGAAATCAGTTGCGCGTCGTGGCTGTATAGCAAACAGTATCTGTGATGACGAACAATTAGCAACAGGCGTTTTTTTAAGAATTACTCTCAGATGCGATTAAGGCGAATGGCGCAGATAAAGCATTTGCCAAAGCGGTACAGCATAAGGTGGGACGAGGCAGTCTGAATTACATTTTACAGATGTATTTCTCACATATCTCAGAGCCTCTCGCGGTCGTCGTCGTCTTCGTCGTCGCCGCCGCCGCCGCCGCCGCCGCTTCTGCAGAAGTAGCAAATGGCCATCGTAGCAAATGCGGCGAGGGACGCCCTGCCTTCGATTCCGATTGCACAATGTGTGTGGTCTTGTTTCTCAGTCTATATTTGATCGGTCTCGTAAGAGGTTGAATGTAACGAATGGGTGGAATAGAGCAAGGGGCACTGGCTGTGTAGAACGAAAACACAAATCCTCAGGAGTGTGAGCGTTTCTAGATGAGTCGTATACTTGTAAATGTTTGTCGTCAGTGACCGTGTGGCCTAATGGATAAGGCGTCGGACTTCGGGTCTGAAGATTACAGGTTCGAATGCTGTCTCGCTCGTGTATTTCCAGTTCTGAAAAAGAAACATACCGTTTTAATGTAGCAATTGAGCAGTACGAAACCGTCTGAAAGTTGCGGTTGACCATTTTTTGCTTGGAGATGCTCTTGAGCTTGAAACACACACAACAAGACCGGTGTTAACTAGCGAAATGGTCGGCAGAGTGCCGACAGAGCGAGTTTTGACGGGCACTTGCACATATAAAACAAGGTCGTAAAGTAACTCGTTCGGCTTTTGAGTCACATAAAGTATGTGTGTTAATTTTGACGCCACTAGCTCTGCATGTTGTCATGCAATTTCTTTACCTCTCAGAAATGATTATGACATAAATGTGAAGTACGTGACGAGTGTGACGTTAGGAAAACATTAGGTTGCATGGAGAGAAACTGTATGGGACCACGCCACCGAAACGAGTACTGTGTGACGTGCTACCCGGCAGGTATTCCCTGCGGTAACCGGCTAGCTCAGTCGGTAGAGCGTCAGACTCTTAATCCCAGGGTCGTTGGTTCGAGCCACATGCTGGGCGGAACGGAATTTTGTTCCGCTGCAGATGTAAATTACCGTTTTTCTGATTAACGATGTTTAATGGAAATAGCAACTTTTAACTTTGCCTACGTCTCTGTCAGTCGCAAGGAATCTGCATTTGAAGGTGAAGGTGATTTTGTACACATGTGTGAAACACATGTTCTGAAATGCAAGTGTTGTTGTTTGGAGAGCACATCGGTTACGTGTCAGATGTGTAGCCAAGCAGTAATGGGTCGCCATAGCTGCAAATATTAGCCTGTAATATGAAGTGTTGTCAGCTGAAGTCTGATGATGCAGACGACTGTAAGGATGAAGTACCCAAGAGTACCGCTAGGCCGCGCCTCTTTAGCTCAGTGGTAGAGCACTGGTCTAATAAACCAGGGGTCCTAAGTTCCATCTTCACAGGTAAAAGATGAATTTTGAAAATCAGTTGCGCGTCGTGGCTGTATAGCAAACAGTATCTGTGATGACGATTAATTAGCAACAGGCGTTTTTTTAAGAATTACTCTCAGATGTGATTAAGGCGAATGGCGCAGATAAAGCATTTGCCAAAGCGGTACAACATAAGGTGGGACGGGACAGTCTGAATTACATTTTACAGACGTATTTCTCACATATCTCAGAGCCTGTCGTCGTAGTCGTCCTCGTCGTCTTCGTCTTCGTCGTCGTCGCCGCCGCCGCCGCCGCCGCCGCCGCCGCCGCCGCCGCCGCCGCTTCTGCAGAAGTAGCAATTGGCCATCGTAGCAATTGCGGCGACGGACGCCCTGCCTTCGATTCCGAATGCACAAAGTGTGTGGTCTTGTTTCTCAGTCTATATTTGATCGGTTTCGTAAGAGGTTGACTGTAACGAATGGGTGGGAAAGAGCAAGGGGCAGCGGCTGTGTAGAACGAAAACACAAATCCTCATGGGTGTGAGCGTTTCCAGATGAGTCGTATACATGTAAATATTGGTCGTCAGTGACCGTGTGGCCTAATGGATAAGGCGTCGGACTTCGGATCTGAAGATTACAGGTTCGAATGCTGTCACGCTCGTGTTTTTCCAGTTCTGAAAAAGAAACATACCGTTTTAATGTAGCAATTGAGCAGTACGAAACCGTCTGAAAGTTGCTGTTGACCATTTTTTGCTTGGATATGCTCTTCAGTTTGAAACACACACAACAAGACCGGTGTTAACTAGCGAAATGGTCGGCAGAGTGCCGACACCGTGAGTTTTGACTGTCACTTGCACATATAAAACAAGGTCGTAAAGTAACTCGTTCGGCTTTTGAGTCACATAAAGTATGTGTGTTAATTTTGACGACACTAGCTCTGCATGTTGTCATGCAATTTCTTTACCTCTCAGAAATGATTATGACATAAAAGTGAAGTACGTGACGAGTGTGACGTTAGGAAAACATTTGGCTGCATGGAGAGAAACTGTATGGGACCACACCACCGAAACGAGTACTGTGTGACGTGCTACCCGGCAGGTATTCCCTGCGGTAGCCGGCTAGCTCAGTCGGTAGAGCGTCAGACTCTTAATCCCAGGGTCGTTGGTTCGAGCCACACGCTGGGCGGAACGGAATTTTGTTCCGCTGCAGATGTAAATTACCGTTTTTCTGATTAACGATATTTAATGGAAATAGCAACTTTTAACTTTGCCTACGTCTCTGTCAGTCACAAGGAATCTGTATTTGAAGGTAAAGGTGATTTTGTAGACATGTGTGAAAGACATGTTCTGAAATGCAAGTGTTGTTGTTTGGAGAGCACATCGGTTACGTGTCAGATGTGTAGCCAAGCAGTAATGGGTCGCCATAGCTGCAAATATTAGCCTGTAATATGAAGTGTTGTCAGCTGAAGTCTGATGATGCAGACGACCGTAAGGACGAAGTACCCAAGAGTACCGCTAGGCCGCGCCTCTTTAGCTCAGTGGTAGAGCACTGGTCTAATAAACCAGGGGTCGTAAGTTCCATCTTCACAGGAAAAAGATGGATTTTGCGTATCATTTGCGCGTCGTGGCTGTATAGCAAACAGTATCTGTGATGACGAACAATTAGCAACAGGCGTTTTTTTAAGAATTACTCTCAGATGTGATTAAGGCGAATGGCGCAGATAAAGCATTTGCCAAAGCGGTACAGCATAAGGTGGGACGAGGCAGTCTGAATTACATTTTACAGATGTTTTTCTCACATATCTCAGAGCCTCTCGCGGTCGTCGTCGTCGTCGTCGTCGTCGTCGTCGTCTTCGTCGCCGCCGCCGCCGCCGCCGCCGCCGCTTCTGCAGAAGTAGCAAATGACCATCGTAGCAAATGCGGCGAGGGACGCCCTGCCTTCGATTCCGAATGCACAAAGTGTGTGGTCTTGTTTCTCAGTCTATATTTGATCGGTCTCGTAAGAGGTTGAATGTAACGAATGGGTGGGAAAGAGCAAGGGGCAGCGGCTGTGTAGAACGAAAACACAAATCCTCAGGGGTGTGAGCGTTTCCAGATGAGTCGTATACATGTAAATGTTGGTCGTCAGTGACCGTGTGGCCTAATGGATGTCGGCCTTTGGCTGTGGAGCGGTGCGGTACTTCCAGGCCGCTCCGTGTCGCGTTTCCGGGTGTGTTGTTGTTTACCGCGCCGGCGCGCTAGTGTTACGTATTGCCGTCACGTTCCTGACACACGATGGCTCTTTCGTATCGGAAAGCCACGATCAAGCTGCAGTTCGACACTACGTACTCTAGACCCAAGGCCCACGAAGTAGAGCGTTTTTTACGCGATGTGGTACATGTTGATCCTAACGAGCTGATCGGTATCCACTTATCTATTGTCTCCAGCGTCGTATATCTTAAGTTCACTGACGACGAAGCATGTGACAAACTTCTCAGACGCTCGACGGCAGGTTATCGGTTCTGCCACTCAGACGGAAACGTGGGTGTGGTGACGCTTGAACGTGCTGGATTGGGAATCCAAAATGTGCGCGTGTTTGAGCTCCCTTTTGAAGTTCCAGCGGATTTGGTCACCCTTGCTCTTCGACCCTATGGAACAGTTTTCGGCCACACGGCCGAAAAATGGAAGACCTTCGACACCTACCCTGTCCTTAACGGGGTGCGACAAGTCCGTATTGACCTGCATCGCCATATTCCTTCCTATCTCACGATCGCTGGTTGCAGGGCAATAATTATTTACGACGGTCAGCCGAGAACCTGCTCCGGTTGTGGCCAGACGGGACACATGCGTACCGAATGCCTGCAACGTCGTCTCGCGCAGACACCCTCGACCGACCAGATTCGTCCGTCGACACCGACCTCTCTGCCGATTACGTATATGTTGCGGCGGCGAGACGGGAGACGCCAGCTGTATATGACGACCCCACTGTATTGGTTCGAGCTTTGGAGGACCTTGCAGTAGCTTCCACGGAGCCCCAAGCGTCTTTCAGTGCTGATGCTACTGATGTCCTTTCGTCGGACCCCGGCGCACCGTCACAACGGCTCGCCGACGGTGCAATGGAAGTTGAAGCACAGGATGCAGCGTCCTCCCCTTGCCCTACGTCGGAAACAGAATCGCGGCAGCGTAAGCAGAAATCACCCAAGCGTCATAAGAAGCGGCGCAAGACAACCGACGACGTAGAACAGCCCGAGGCGACACCGCTGGATGACGAGGTGCCTCAACCGCTCCACCGCGCCGACACAGGCGACCCTACCGTCTCACACGGTTCTACGTCTTCTCCCACTACCGATGGGTCTGGACCACATGGGGATGCGGGAGATCACCGCAGCTCCGACACCAGGGATGCACCCTTGCCTCCGTCTGCCTCTCGAGATCCAGTGGTGTCAACGTCCCTGGGCGACTGGGCGCAGGAGATGGAGTTGCAGGATGCGTTTCAGAACCAAGACGATGCACCGATGCCGATGGCAGCGTCTACGCAGCCGGCGACAGACGCCTAGGACGGCATGAGCACCTCTCGTCGCTGCTTAGCACTTCGCAAGAACGGCGCTCCACGTGACGACTACTGCCCTCCTGTCATACCATGGTCACCTCCCGAGACTTGATGGACCAGGCATACCGCCTCGCCACGATCAACGTCAATGGCATTACATCTGATGTCAAGACCCGCATGCTGAAGGATACGTTACGCGCTGCGGATCTGGACGTTGTTTTCCTTCAAGAAGTCCGATCAGGACACTGTCTCGATGCCTACGGATATGACGCCTACACTATGCCTGCAGATGTGGGCGGCGGAGGTACGGCGATTCTACTGCGGGAAGGGATAATGGCCACTGATGTCACCTATTTACCGTCGGCCCGGGGGGTCGCACTCACAATTGGTACAGTACGTCTGGTGAACTTATATGCTCCTCCAGGCACCGGCAAAAGGAGAGAACGGCGCACCTTTTTTGCCGAAGATATAGCCCCGCTCTTCCAGGGCAATACCGACCACTTGGTAGTAGGCGGCGATTTTAATTGTGTGCTCCGCCCATCCGACCAGGAGCCACACTATACCACCTGCCCGGCACTCCAGGCACTTGTACAGGACTTGGCGTTGTTGGACACCTGGATCATCCAACACGGCGACCGTCGAGCACACACCTACTTTACCAGTCACTCTGCGAGCCGATTGGATCGAGCCTACGTCACCCGCGACCTACGATCGGCCGTTGTCGACGCTGAGATGTGGCCGGCAGCGTTCACGGATCACCTCGCATATGTGTGTACTCTCACCCTTCCCCGCCAGCGCGTCCGCCGAAGTAGGGGTCCGTGGCGCCTCAATGTGGCCCTTCTTGATGAGATAAATTGCAGACGCGCAGTCGAGTCCACATGGAGCAATTGCCACCGGCGTTTACCCGCCTACCGTTCTGTACTTCAATGGTGGTTACGGTGTGCAAAACCCGCACTGTGCCGAACATTAGTCAGCTATGGACGCGACCGAGCGCGCTGGTATACTGCGACTACTGATTTTTACTATACTGCGCTCCGGGAACTGGCTGTACAACCGCCGTCGCCAGAGCGACAATCAGCAGTACAACGCGTCAAGGCACAATTGCTTCGTATCAACGCCGTACGTCTTGCGGGTGTGCGGGTGCGAGCGAGGACGACTGATGATGTTCGTGGTGAACGACCTTCCCTCCACCATATCATTCAAGAACGCCGAAGACGCAAGAGGCAGCTCATTACCGAGGTTGAGACGGAGGACGGGCGACGCGTTGACGCACAAATGGATATCGTCCGAGCGTTCACACAGTCATATAAACTTCTTTACGAGAGGGAGTCCCACATGAATGTAGGGGTCAGGGAAGTCCTATCTGACCTACCAGTCTCTCGGAACCTACAAGATGATGCTACGCTCTTGTCGGCGGTGACTTTGGAAGAACTGCGAGAGGCTCTGTTGCGTGGCTCTCCCAACAAAACGCCTGGCCCTAACGGCCTCCCTCTTGAATTTTACAAGCGGTTCTTTGATCTCATGGGCCCAATGTGGGTCAGGATGTACAGTGAACTCCTGGACGCCGATTTTCAGGTACCATCTGACTTTACTGAGGGTCTCTTGATCCCTGTGCCGAAACCCGGCGGAGGCCGTCGCCCTCTTGATTTTCGCCCGTTGACAATGCTAAACACTGACTATAAGCTGTTGACACGCATGCTCCGTGAGAGGCTCAAACCTACGGTAATGGCGGCCATTCACACTGATCAAACCTGCCTTGGGGGCGACACTAATGTGTTTAAGACTTTAAGCACCTATAGAGACGTGGTGGCGCTCATGCAAACTTGCCGCCTCCAAGGCGCTCTTGTTGCTCTGGACTTCGACCATGCTTTCGACCGCGTTAACCATGGTTTCCTGCGTACTGTTATGGAACACATCGGTGTCCCGCGTCTGACGACGTCTGTTGTGCTTCGATTGATCCATGGGGCTGTCACGAGGATTATGATCAACGGCTGTCGGTCCGCCCCCGTCCGTGTCAACAGGTCCGTCCGGCAGGGTTGTCCTCTTTCTGCCATGCTCTTCGCCGTTGCCCTCGAACCAGCTCTTCACGGACTACGGCGACGCTTAGAAGGACTTACCCTCCGTTCCGTAACCTTTCGATGTGGTGCATACGCCGACGATGTGATGTTCCTAGCACGGTCTGGTGACGAAATACACACGGCGTTTTCCTGGCTCCACCAGTATGGGGCGGTGGCAGGCAGTGTGCTCAACCTTCGGAAATCACGCTATATGGAGGTAGGACGAGGAATGCCTGCAGGTCTGGCCGTACCTCTGACAAAGGTCCCGATGCTCAAGTGTTTAGGGATATCACTCCATCGACAAATACAACGCACGGCGGCCTTTACGTATCGTATGGTCTTACGACGACTCCGTTTAGAGGCTCGTCTCTATAAATTCAGATCATTGAACATTTTGCAACGCGCCCAATACGTTAATGTGTACATGGCTTCTCACCTTAACCATTACGCCCATGTACTGCCGATAACGGACACGATGGCTTCCAGGATACAGGCAGTGTTTGGACACGTGGTGAACGATGGTGCTGTTTTCAAGATCCGTTTTGTTATGCTTACTTTACCCTTCGACAAAGGCGGTGTTGGACTCACTCACGTCAAGCACAGAGCGCTGGCACTGTATCTCCGTTCCATGAGGCGACTCTGGCTTTCACCAACAGCCAGTCTCCCCGGCCTACTGATTGAAGAAGTGGCCCCACGTATGCTGTACCCACCGGTACCAGTTGGACATTTATCGCCCTCGCTGTCACACATTAGAACGTTTTTCGTAGAGCATAGCTATGTGTTGCGGGTTATATCGGAAACACGGAATCCGACAGCGAAGACTTATTATAGTGCTCTCCAGCACTGGACTCCGGATAACGACATTGTACGGCGCCACCCTACGGTCGACTGGCCACGGGTATGGAGAGCCATCCACGCGCCGTTCCTGTCTACTTTCGTGCGGTCGACGTGGTATGTGGTCGTTAACGAGAAACTTCCAACCCGACAACGGCTGCATGCCATTCACCTAATTGACGACCCTGTGTGCCCCCGTTGCACGACGTTAGACACGGACGAACATAGACTGAACTGTGGCCCCGCACGTGAGTGCTGGAAACTGATCCGCCAGATCCTGGCTTTCCTGCTCCGCCGCCCCTACGTTTCGATTTTACCCCAAGAACTCTTTCATCCCGACGCTGTCTATTTCCCTATGACCCGGATGAATGCGGTTAATTGGGTACGAGGAATGGCGATACACTACATATACCGCGATGGAGACAAAGACGTCCTCGATTTATGGTACTATATGATCGACGAGTTTCTGGTCTTAACGAACAGACAGGATTACCGGAACCTTTTTTCGAACTATTTGGGTTCGTCATTCATGGACCCACCACCCAGCTGGGGTGTGCCGGGTGTGAGAAGACATTAACTTGTAGATGTGATCTTTCCACGATTCCCCTATGGTAACAGAAACAGTCTCTGACTGTGTGCAGAGGCCCCGGGCGCTCCAACGATTGGTGGCTGGTGATGTCCAATGTAATGACGACCGCCCGTTCCTGGCCGCCCGCCTAGCAATGTGACCGCGGCGAGCAAGATGGCCCTTTTTAGTTCACTTTATTGGCAACTTTTTGCGCATGGCTGCCTTGTTTTCTTTTTATGCATTCTCAAAAAAAATGTAGTTAGTAGTTTGTGAAATAAGCATTGTAGGCTGTGATTATATCTTTGTTGAGCTTAATAATTAGTGTGTGTAGAAACACCATTTTCTTTAAGTATTCATTGACATATTTCTGTACATGTTATTTGCATAAGTGCCTCAGTACAACTTCAGTTTTGTGGCTTTGTCATCGCATTTCCATGAAAGTAACCAAAAAGATGGGGGTTATTTTATGCACAGACTGATTTTTTCTTTTCTTTTTTTGTAATATTTTTATTTTCCCTTTGAAGTGTAAAATTTGAGCTTAATTGTTATGTTCTGCACCACAAAGGTGAAGCTTTGTAAGACTTTTCCCAATAAGTTGTTTTCTTGTGTACTATTTTGTAATTGAATCTCATTTGTATTAAAAAAATAAATTTTGTACTATAAAAAAAAAATCCTGCCTCGGGCATGGATGTGTGTGATGTCCTTAGGTTAGTTAGGTTTAAGTAGTTCTAAGTTCTAGGGGACTAATGACCACAGCAGTTGAGTCCCCTAGTGCTCAGAGCCATTTTTTTTCTTCATGCCTGCTGCTTATTACTTTTACGAAATTGGCACCATTTGCAATGGCACACAAATACACAGCAGACTTAAAAAAAATAAAAAAATAAAAAACAACAAAAAAAATGGATAAGGCGTCGGACTTCGGATCTGAAGATTACAGGTTCGAATGCTGTCACGCTCCTGTTTTTCCAGTTCTGAAAAAGAAACATACCGATTTTAAGGTAGCAATTGAGCAGTACGAAACCGTCTGAATGTTGCTGTTGACCATTTTTTGCTTGGAGATGCTCTTGAGCTTGAAACACACACATCAAGACCGGTGTTAACTAGCCAAATGGTCGGCAGAGTGCCGACACCGCGAGTTTTGACTGGCACTTGCACATATAATACAAGGTCGTAAAGTAACTCGTTCGGCTTTCGAGTCACATAAAGTATGTGTGTTAATTTTGACGCCACTAGCTCTGCATGTTGTTATGCAATTTCTTTACCTCTCAGAAATGATTATGACATAAAAGTGAAGTACGTGACGAGCGTGACGTTAGGAAAACATTAGGCTGCATGGAGAGAAACTGTATGGGACCACGCCACCGAAACGAGTACTGTGTGACGTGCTACCCGGCACGTATTCCCTGTGGTAGCCGGCCAGCTCAGTCGGTAGAGCGTCAGACTCTTAATCCCAGGGTCGTTGGTTCGAGCCACACGCTGGGCGGTACGGAATTTTGTTCTGCTGCAGATGTAAAATTCCGTTTTTCTGATTAACGATATTTAATGGAAATAGCAACTTTTAACTTTGCCTACGTCTCTGTCAGTCGCAAGGAATCTGTATTTGAAGGTGAAGGTGATTTTCTAGACATGTGTGAAAGACATGTTCTGAAATGCAAGTGTTGTTGTTTGGAGAGCACATCGGTTACGTGTCAGATGTGTAGCCAAGCAGTAATGGGTCGCCATAGCTGCAAATATTAGCCTGTAATATGAAGTGTTGTCAGCTGAAGTCTGATGATGAAGACGACCGTAAGGACGAAGTACCCAAGAGTACCGCTAGGCCGCGCCTCTTTAGCTCAGTGGTAGAGCACTGGTCTAATAAACCAGGGGTCGTAATTTCCATCTTCACAGGAAAAAGATGAATTTTGGAAATGAGTTGCGCGTCGTGGCTGTATAGCAAACAGTATCTGTGATGACGAACAAATAGCAACATTCGTTTTTTTAAGAATTACTCTCAGATGTGATTAAGGCGAATGGCGCAGATAAAGCATTTGCCAAAGCGGTACAGCATAAGGTGGGACGAGGCAGTCTGAATTACATTTTACAGATGTATTTCTCACATATCTCAGAGCCTTTCGCGGTCGTCGTCGTCGTCGTCGTCGTCGCCGCCGCTTCTGCAGAAGTAGCAAATGGCCATCGTAGCAAATGCGGCGAGGGACGCCCTGCCTTCGATTCCGATTGCACAATGTGTGTGGTCTTGTTTCTCAGTCTATATTTGATCGGTCTCGTAAGAGGTTGGATGTAACGAATGGGTGGGAAAGAGCAAGGGGCAGTGGCTGTGTAGAACGAAAACACAAATCCTCAGGAGTGTGAGCGTTTCTAGATGAGTCGTATACATGTAAATGTTGGTCGTCAGTGACCGTGTGGCCTAATGGATAAGGCGTCGGTCTTCGGATCTGAAGATTACAGGTTCGAATGCTGTCACCCTTGTGTTTTTCCAGTTCTGAAAAAGAAACATACCGTTTTAATGTAGCAATTGAGCAGTATGAAACCGTCTGAATGTTGCTGTTGACCATTTCTTGCTTGGAGATGCTCTTGAGCTTGAAACACACACAACAAGACCGGTGTTAACTAGCGAAATGATCGGCAGAGTTCCGACACCGCGAGTTTTGACTGGCACTTGCACATATAAAACATGATCGTAAAGTAACTCGTTCGGCTTTTGAGTCACATAAAGTATGTGTGTTAATTTTGACGCCACTAGCTCTGCATGTTGTCATGCAATTTCTTTACCTCTCAGAAATGATTATGACATAAATGTGAAGTACGTGACGAGTGTGACGTTAGGAAAACATTAGGTTGCATGGAGAGAAACTGTATGGGACCACGCCACCGAAACGAGTACTGTGTGACGTGCTACCCGGCAGGTATTCCCTGCGGTAGCCGGCTAGCTCAGTCGGTAGAGCGTCAGGCTCTTAATCCCAGGGTCTTTGGTTCGAGCCACACGCTGGGCGGAACGGAATTTTGTTCCGCTGCAGATGTAAATTACCGTTTTTCTGATTAACGATGTTTAATGGAAATAGCAACTTTTAACTTTGCCTACGTCTCTGTCAGTCGCAAGGAATCTGTATTTGAAGGTGAAGGTGATTTTGTACACATGTGTGAAAGACATGTTCTGAAATGCAAGTGTTGTTGTTTCGAGAGCACATCGGTTACGTGTCAGATGTGTAGCCAAGCAGTAATGGGTCGCCATAGCTGCAAATATTAGCCTGTAATAACAAGTGTTGTCAGCTGAAGTCTGATGATGCAGACGACCGTAAGGACGAAGTACCCAAGAGTACCGGTAGGCCGCGCCTCTTTAGCTCAGTGGTAGAGCACTGGTCTAATAAACCAGGGGTCGTAAGTTCCATCTTCACAGGTAAAAGATGAATTTTGCAAATCAGTTGCGCGTCGTGGCTGTATAGCAAACAGTATCAGTGATGACGAACAATTAGCAACAGGCGTTTTTTTAAGAATTACTCTCAGATGTGATTAAGGCGAATGGCGCAGATAAAGCATTTGCCAAAGCGGTACAACATAAGGTGGGACGAGGCAGTCTGAATTACATTTTACAGACGTATTTCTCACATATCTCAGAGCCTGTCGTCGTAGTCGTCCTCGTCGTCTTCGTCTTCGTCGTCGTCGCCGCCGCCGCCGCCGCCGCCGCCGCCGCCGCCGCCGCCGCCGCCGCTTCTGCAGAAGTAGCAATTGGCCATCGTAGCAAATGCGGCGACGGACGCCCTGCCTTCGATTCCGAATGCACAAAGTGTGTGGTCTTGTTTCTCAGTCTATATTTGATCGGTTTCGTAAGAGGTTGATTGTAACGAATCGGTGGGAAAGAGCAAGGGGCAGCGGCTGTGTAGAACGAAAATACAAATCCTCAGGGGTGTGAGCGTTTCCAGATGAGTCGTATACATGTAAATGTTGGTCGTCAGTGACCGTGTGGCCTAATGGATAAGGCGTCGGTCTTCGGATCTGAAGATTACAGGTTCGAATGCTGTCACGCTCGTGTTTTTCCAGTTCTGAAAAAGAAACATACCGTTTTAATGTAGCAATTGAGCAGTATGAAACCGTCTGAATGTTGCTGTTGACCATTTCTTGCTTGGAGATGCTCTTGAGCTTGAAACACACACAACAAGACCGGTGTTAACTAGCGAAATGATCGGCAGAGTTCCGACACCGCGAGTTTTGACTGGCACTTGCACATATAAAACATGATCGTAAAGTAACTCGTTCGGCTTTTGAGTCACATAAAGTATGTGTGTTAATTTTGACGCCACTAGCTCTGCATGTTGTCATGCAATTTCTTTACCTCTCAGAAATGATTATGACATAAATGTGAAGTACGTGACGAGTGTGACGTTAGGAAAACATTAGGTTGCATGGAGAGAAACTGTATGGGACCACGCCACCGAAACGAGTACTGTGTGACGTGCTACCCGGCAGGTATTCCCTGCGGTAGCCGGCTAGCTCAGTCGGTAGAGCGTCAGGCTCTTAATCCCAGGGTCTTTGGTTCGAGCCACAGGCTGGGCGGAACGGAATTTTGTTCCGCTGCAGATGTAAATTACCGTTTTTCTGATTAACGATGTTTAATGGAAATAGCAACTTTTAACTTTGCCTACGTCTCTGTCAGTCGCAAGGAATCTGTATTTGAAGGTGAAGGTGATTTTGTACACATGTGTGAAAGACATGTTCTGAAATGCAAGTGTTGTTGTTTCGAGAGCACATCGGTTACGTGTCAGATGTGTAGCCAAGCAGTAATGGGTCGCCATAGCTGCAAATATTAGCCTGTAATAAGAAGTGTTGTCAGCTGAAGTCTGATGATGCAGACGACCGTAAGGACGAAGTACCCAAGAGTACCGGTAGGCCGCGCCTCTTTAGCTCAGTGGTAGAGCACTGGTCTAATAAACCAGGGGTCGTAAGTTCCATCTTCACAGGTAAAAGATGAATTTTGCAAATCAGTTGCGCGTCGTGGCTGTATAGCAAACAGTATCAGTGATGACGAACAATTAGCAACAGGCGTTTTTTTAAGAATTACTCTCAGATGTGATTAAGGCGAATGGCGCAGATAAAGCATTTGCCAAAGCGGTACAACATAAGGTGGGACGAGGCAGTCTGAATTACATTTTACAGACGTATTTCTCACATATCTCAGAGCCTGTCGTCGTAGTCGTCCTCGTCCTCGTCCTCGTCGTCTTCGTCTTCGTCGTCGTCGCCGCCGCCGCCGCCGCCGCCGCCGCCGCCGCCGCCGCCGCCGCTTCTGCAGAAGTAGCAATTGGCCATCGTAGCAAATGCGGCGACTGACGCCCTGCCTTCGATTCCGAATGCACAAAGTGTGTGGTCTTGTTTCTCAGTCTATATTTGATCGGTTTCGTAAGAGGTTGATTGTAACGAATCGGTGGGAATGAGCAAGGGGCAGCGGCTGGGTAGAACGAAAATACAAATCCTCATGGGTGTGAGCGTTTCCACATGAGTCGTATACATGTAAATATTGGTCGTCAGTGACCGTGTGGCTTAATGGATAAGGCGTCGGACTTCGGATCTGAAGATTACAGGTTCGAATGCTGTCACGCTCGTGTTTTTCCAGTTCTGAAAAAGAAACATACCGTTTTAATGTAGCAATTGAGCAGTACGAAACCGTCTGAAAGTTGCTGTTGACCATTTTTTGCTTGGAGATGATCTTGAGCTTGAAACACACACAACAAGACCGGTGTTAACTAGCGAAATGGTCGGCAGAGTGCCGACACCGTGAGTTTTGACTGTCACTTGCACATATAAAACAAGGTCGTAAAGTAACTCGTTCGGCTTTTGAGTCACATAAAGTATGTGTGTTAATTTTGACGACACTAGCTCTGCATGTTGTCATGCAATTTCTTTACCTCTCAGAAATGATTATGACATAAAAGTGAAGTACGTGACGAGTGTGACGTTAGGAAAACATTAGGCTGCATGGAGAGAAACTGTATGGGACCACGCCACCGAAACGAGTACTGTGTGACGTGCTACCCGGCAGGTATTCCCTGCGGTAGCCGGCTAGCTCAGTCGGTAGAGCGTCAGACTCTTAATCCCAGGGTCGTTGGTTCGAGCCACACGCTGGGCGGAACGGAATTTTGTTCCGCTGCAGATGTAAATTACCGTTTTTCTGATTAACGATATTTAATGGAAATAGCAACTTTTAACTTTGCCTACGTCTCTGTCAGTCACAAGGAATCTGTATTTGAAGGTAAAGGTGATTTTGTAGACATGTGTGAAAGACATGTTCTGAAATGCAAGTGTTGTTGTTTGGAGAGCACATCGGTTACGTGTCAGATGTGTAGCCAAGCAGTAATGGGTCGCCATAGCTGTTAATATTAGCCTGTAATATGAAGTGTTGTCAGCTGAAGTCTGATGATGCAGACGACCGTAAGGACGAAGTACCCAAGAGTACCGCTAGGCCGCGCCTCTTTAGCTCAGTGGTAGAGCACTGTTCTAATAAACCAGGGCTCGTAAGTTCCATCTTCACAGGAAAAAGATGAATTTTGCGTATCATTTGCGCGTCGTGGCTGTATAGCAAACAGTATCTGTGATGACGAACAATTAGCAACAGGCGTTTTTTTTTAAGAATTACTCTCAGATGTGATTAAGGCGAATGGCGCAGATAAAGCATTTGCCAAAGCGGTACAGCATAAGGTGGGACGAGGCAGTCTGAATTACATTTTACAGATGTATTTCTCACATATCTCAGAGCCTCTCGCGGTCGTCGTCGTCGTCGTCGTCGTCGTCGTCGTCGTCGTCGTCGTCGTCGTCTTCGTCGCCGCCGCCGCCGCCGCCGCCGCCGCTTCTGCAGAAGTAGCAAATGACCATCGTAGCAAATGCGGCGAGGGACGCCCTGCCTTCGATTCCGAATGCACAAAGTGTGTGGTCTTGTTTCTCAGTCTATATTTGATCGGTCTCGTAAGAGGTTGAATGTAACGAATGGGTGGGAAAGAGCAAGGGGCAGCGGCTGTGTAGAACGAAAACACAAATCCTCAGGGGTGTGAGCGTTTCCAGATGAGTCGTATACATGTAAATGTTGGTCGTCAGTGACCGTGTGGCCGAATGGATGTCGGCCTTTGGCTGTGGAGCGGTGCGGTACGTCCAGGCCGCTCCGTGTCGCGTTTCCGGGTGTGTTGTTGTTTACCGCGCCGGCGCGCTAGTGTTACGTATTGCCGTCACGTTCCTGACACACGATGGCTCTTTCGTATCGGAAAGCCACGATAAAGCTGCAGTTCGACACTACGTACTCTAGACCCAAGGCCCACGAAGTAGAGCGTTTTTTACGCGATGTGGTACATGTTGATCCTAACGAGCTGATCGGTATCCACTTATCTATTGTCTCCAGCGTCGTATATCTTAAGTTCACTGACGACGAAGCATGTGACAAACTTCTCAGACGCTCGACGGCAGGTTATCGGTTCTGCCACTCAGACGGAAACGTGGGTGTGGTGACGCTTGAACGTGCTGGATTGGGAATCCAAAATGTGCGCGTGTTTGAGCTCCCTTTTGAAGTTCCAGCGGATTTGGTCACCCTTGCTCTTCGACCCTATGGAACAGTTTTCGGCCACACGGCCGAAAAATGGAAGACCTTCGACACCTACCCTGTCCTTAACGGGGTGCGACAAGTCCGTATTGACCTGCATCGCCATATTCCTTCCTATCTCACGATCGCTGGTTGCAGGGCAATAATTATTTACGACGGTCAGCCGAGAACCTGCTCCGGTTGTGGCCAGACGGGACACATGCGTACCGAATGCCTGCAACGTCGTCTCGCGCAGACACCCTCGACCGACCAGATTCGTCCGTCGACACCGACCTCTCTGCCGATTACGTATATGTTGCGGCGGCGAGACGGGAGACGCCAGCTGTATATGACGACCCCACTGTATTGGTTCGAGCTTTGGAGGACCTTGCAGTAGCTTCCACGGAGCCCCAAGCGTCTTTCAGTGCTGATGCTACTGATGTCCTTTCGTCGGACCCCGGCGCACCGTCACAACGGCTCGCCGACGGTGCAATGGAAGTTGAAGCACAGGATGCAGCGTCCTCCCCTTACCCTACGTCGGAAACAGAATCGCGGCAGCGTAAGCAGAAATCACCCAAGCGTCATAAGAAGCGGCGCAAGACAACCGACGACGTAGAACAGCCCGAGGCGACACCGCTGGATGACGAGGTGCCTCAACCGCTCCACCGCGCCGACACAGGCGACCCTACCGTCTCACACGGTTCTACGTCTTCTCCCACTACCGATGGGTCTGGACCACATGGGGATGCGGGAGATCACCGCAGCTCCGACACCAGGGATGCACCCTTGCCTCCGTCTGCCTCTCGAGATCCAGTGGTGTCAACGTCCCTGGGCGACTGGGCGCAGGAGATGGAGTTGCAGGATGCGTTTCAGAACCAAGACGATGCACCGATGCCGATGGCAGCGTCTACGCAGCCGGCGACAGACGCCTAGGACGGCATGAGCACCTCTCGTCGCTGCTTAGCACTTCGCAAGAACGGCGCTCCACGTGACGACTACTGCCCTCCTGTCATACCATGGTCACCTCCCGAGACTTGATGGACCAGGCATACCGCCTCGCCACGATCAACGTCAATGGCATTACATCTGATGTCAAGACCCGCATGCTGAAGGATACGTTACGCGCTGCGGATCTGGACGTTGTTTTCCTTCAAGAAGTCCGATCAGGACTCTGTCTCGATGCCTACGGATATGACGCCTACACTATGCCTGCAGATGTGGGCGGCGGAGGTACGGCGATTCTACTGCGGGAAGGGATAATGGCCACTGATGTCACCTATTTACCGTCGGCCCGGGGGGTCGCACTCACAATTGGTACAGTACGTCTGGTGAACTTATATGCTCCTCCAGGCACCGGCAAAAGGAGAGAACGGCGCACCTTTTTTGCCGAAGATATAGCCCCGCTCTTCCAGGGCAATACCGACCACTTGGTAGTAGGCGGCGATTTTAATTGTGTGCTCCGCCCATCCGACCAGGAGCCACACTATACCACCTGCCCGGCACTCCAGGCACTTGTACAGGACTTGGCGTTGTTGGACACCTGGATCATCCAACACGGCGACCGTCGAGCACACACCTACTTTACCAGTCACTCCGCGAGCCGATTGGATCGAGCCTACGTCACCCGCGACCTACGATCGGCCGTTGTCGACGCTGAGATGTGGCCGGCAGCGTTCACGGATCACCTCGCATATGTGTGTACTCTCACCCTTCCCCGCCAGCGCGTCCGCCGAAGTAGGGGTCCGTGGCGCCTCAATGTGGCCCTTCTTGATGAGATAAATTGCAGACGCGCAGTCGAGTCCACATGGAGCAATTGCCACCGGCGTTTACCCGCCTACCGTTCTGTACTTCAATGGTGGTTACGGTGTGCAAAACCCGCACTGTGCCGAACATTAGTCAGCTATGGACGCGACCGAGCGCGCTGGTATACTGCGACTACTGATTTTTACTATACTGCGCTCCGGGAACTGGCTGTACAACCGCCGTCGCCAGAGCGACAATCAGCAGTACAACGCGTCAAGGCACAATTGCTTCGTATCAACGCCGTACGTCTTGCGGGTGTGCGGGTGCGAGCGGGGACGACTGATGATGTTCGTGGTGAACGACCTTCCCTCCACCATATCATTCAAGAACGCCGAAGACGCAAGAGGCAGCTCATTACCGAGGTTGAGACGGAGGACGGGCGACGCGTTGACGCACAAATGGATATCGTCCGAGCGTTCACACAGTCATATAAACTTCTTTACGAGAGGGAGTCCCACATGAATGTAGGGGTCAGGGAAGTCCTATCTGACCTACCAGTCTCTCGGAACCTACAAGATGATGCTACGCTCTTGTCGGCGGTGACTTTGGAAGAACTGCGAGAGGCTCTGTTGCGTGGCTCTCCCAACAAAACGCCCGGCCCTAACGGCCTCCCTCTTGAATTTTACAAGCGGTTCTTTGATCTCATGGGCCCAATGTGGGTCAGGATGTACAGTGAACTCCTGGACGCCGATTTTCAGGTACCATCTGACTTTACTGAGGGTCTCTTGATCCCTGTGCCGAAACCCGGCGGAGGCCGTCGCCCTCTTGATTTTCGCCCGTTGACAATGCTAAACACTGACTATAAGCTGTTGACACGCATGCTCCGTGAGAGGCTCAAACCTACGGTAATGGCGGCCATTCACACTGATCAAACCTGCCTTGGGGGCGACACTAATGTGTTTAAGACTTTAAGCACCTATAGAGACGTGGTGGCGCTCATGCAAACTTGCCGCCTCCAAGGCGCTCTTGTTGCTCTGGACTTCGACCATGCTTTCGACCGCGTTAACCATGGTTTCCTGCGTACTGTTATGGAACACATCGGTGTCCCGCGTCTGACGACGTCTGTTGTGCTTCGATTGATCCATGGGGCTGTCACGAGGATTATGATCAACGGCTGTCGGTCCGCCCCCGTCCGTGTCAACAGGTCCGTCCGGCAGGGTTGTCCTCTTTCTGCCATGCTCTTCGCCGTTGCCCTCGAACCAGCTCTTCACGGACTACGGCGACGCTTAGAAGGACTTACCCTCCGTTCCGTAACCTTTCGATGTGGTGCATACGCCGACGATGTGATGTTCCTAGCACGGTCTGGTGACGAAATACACACGGCGTTTTCCTGGCTCCACCAGTATGGGGCGGTGGCAGGCAGTGTGCTCAACCTTCGGAAATCACGCTATATGGAGGTAGGACGAGGAATGCCTGCAGGTCTGGCCGTACCTCTGACAAAGGTCCCGGTGCTCAAGTGTTTAGGGATATCACTCCATCGACAAATACAACGCACGGCGGCCTTTACGTATCGTATGGTCTTACGACGACTCCGTTTAGAGGCTCGTCTCTATAAATTCAGATCATTGAACATTTTGCAACGCGCCCAATACGTTAATGTGTACATGGCTTCTCACCTTAACCATTACGCCCATGTACTGCCGATAACGGACACGATGGCTTCCAGGATACAGGCAGTGTTTGGACACATGGTGAACGATGGTGCTGTTTTCAAGATCCGTTTTGTTATGCTTACTTTACCCTTCGACAAAGGCGGTGTTGGACTCACTCACGTCAAGCACAGAGCGCTGGCACTGTATCTCCGTTCCATGAGGCGACTCTGGCTTTCACCAACAGCCAGTCTCCCCGGCCTACTGATTGAAGAAGTGGCCCCACGTATGCTGTACCCACCGGTACCAGTTGGACATTTATCGCCCTCGCTGTCACACATTAGAACGTTTTTCGTAGAGCATAGCTATGTGTTGCGGGTTATATCGGAAACACGGAATCCGACAGCGAAGACTTATTATAGTGCTCTCCAGCACTGGACTCCGGATAACGACATTGTACGGCGCCACCCTACGGTCGACTGGCCACGGGTATGGAGAGCCATCCACGCGCCGTTCCTGTCTACTTTCGTGCGGTCGACGTGGTATGTGGTCGTTAACGAGAAACTTCCAACCCGACAACGGCTGCATGCCATTCACCTAATTGACGACCCTGTGTGCCCCCGTTGCACGACGTTAGACACGGACGAACATAGACTGAACTGTGGCCCCGCGCGTGAGTGCTGGAAACTGATCCGCCAGATCCTGGCTTTCCTGCTCCGCCGCCCCTACGTTTCGATTTTACCCCAAGAACTCTTTCATCCCGACGCTGTCTATTTCCCTATGACCCGGATGAATGCGGTTAATTGGGTACGAGGAATGGCGATACACTACATATACCGCGATGGAGACAAAGACGTCCTCGATTTATGGTACTATATGATCGACGAGTTTCTGGTCTTAACGAACAGACAGGATTACCGGAACCTTTTTGCGAACTATTTGGGTTCGTCATTCATGGACCCACCACCCAGCTGGGGTGTGCTGGGTGTGAGAAGACATTAACTTGTAGATGTGATCTTTCTACGATTCCCCTATGGTAACAGAAACAGTCTCTGACTGTGTGCAGAGGCCCCGGGCGCTCCAACGATTGGTGGCTGGTGATGTCCAATGTAATGACGACCGCCCGTTCCTGGCCGCCCGCCTAGCAATGAGACCGCGGCGAGCAAGATGGCCCTTTTTAGTTCACTTTATTGGCAACTTTTTGCGCATGGCTGCCTTGTTTTCTTTTTATGCATTCTCAAAAAAAAATGTAGTTAGTAGTTTGTGAAATAAGCATAGTAGGCTGTGATTATATCTTTGTTGAGCTTAATAATTAGTGTGTGTAGAAACACCATTTTCTTTAAGTATTCATTGACATATTTCTGTACATGTTATTTGCATAAGTGCCTCAGTACAACTTCAGTTTTGTGGCTTTGTCATCGCATTTCCATGAAAGTAACCAAAAAGATGGGGGTTATTTTATGCACAGACTGATTTTTTCTTTTCTTTTTTTGTAATATTTTTATTTTCCCTTTGAAGTGTAAAATTTGAGCTTAATTGTTATGTTCTGCACCACAAAGGTGAAGCTTTGTAAGACTTTTCCCAATAAGTTGTTTTCTTGTGTACTATTTTGTAATTGAATCTCATTTGTATTAAAAAAATAAATTTTGTACTATAAAAAAAAATCCTGCCTCGGGCATGGATGTGTGTGATGTCCTTAGGTTAGTTAGGTTTAAGTAGTTCTAAGTTCTAGGGGACTAATGACCACAGCAGTTGAGTCCCCTAGTGCTCAGAGCCATTTTTTTTCTTCATGCCTGCTGCTTATTACTTTTACGAAATTGGCACCATTTGCAATGGCACACAAATACACAGCAGACTTAAAAAAAAATAAAAAAATAAAAAACAACAAAAAAAATGGATAAGGCGTCGGACTTCGGATCTGAAGATTACAGGTTCGAATGCTGTCACGCTCCTGTTTTTCCAGTTCTGAAAAAGAAACATACCGTTTTAATGTAGCAATTGAGCAGTACGAAACCGTCTGAATGTTGCTGTTGACCATTTTTTGCTTGGAGATGCTCTTGAGCTTGAAACACACACATCAAGACCGGTGTTAACTAGCCAAATGGTCGGCAGAGTGCCGACACCGCGAGTTTTGACTGGCACTTGCACATATAATACAAGGTCGTAAAGTAACTCGTTCGGCTTTCGAGTCACATAAAGTATGTGTGTTAATTTTGACGCTACTAGCTCTGCATGTTGTCATGCAATTTCTTTACCTCTCAGAAATGATTATGACATAAAAGTGAAGTACGTGACAAGTGTGACGTTAGGAAAACATTAGGCTGCATGGAGAGAAACTGTATGGGACCACCCAACCGAAACGAGTACTGTGTGACGTGCTACCCGGCAGGTATTCCCTGCGGTAGCCGGCTAGCTCAGTCGCTAGAGCGTCAGACTCATAATCCCAGGGTCGTTGGTTCGAGCCACACGCTGGGCGGAACGGAATTTTGTTCCGCTGCAAATGTAAATTACCGTTTTTCTCATTAACGATATTTAATGGAAATAGCAACTTTTAACTTTGCCTACGTCTCTGTCAGTCGCAAGGAATCTGTATTTGAAGGTGAAGGTGATTTTGTAGACATGTGTGAAAGACATGTTCTGAAATGCAAGTGTTGTTGTTTGGAGAGCACATCGGTTACGTGTCAGATGTGTAGCCAAGCAGTAATGGGTCGCCATAGCTGCAAATATTAGCCTGTAATATGAAGTGTTATCAGCTGAAGTCTGATGATGCAGACGACCGTAAGGACGATGTACCCAAGAATACCGCTAGGCTCCGCCTCTTTAGCTCAGTGGTAGAACACTGGTCTAATAAACCAGGGGTCTTAAGTAATATCTTCACAGGAGAAAGATGAATTTTGGAAATCAGTTGCGCGTCGTGGCTGTATAGCAAACAGTATCTGTAATGACCAACAATTAGCAACAGGCCTTTTTTTAAGAATTACTCTCAGATGTGATTAAGGCGAATGGCGCAGATAAAGCATTTGCCAAAGCGGTACAGCATAAGGTGGGACGAGGCAGTCTGAATTACATTTTACAGATGTATTTCTCACATATCTCAGAGCCTCTCGCGGTCGTCGTCGTCGACGCCGCCGCCGCCGCCGCCGCCGCCGCCGCATGTGCAGAAGTAGCATATGGCCATCGTAGCAAATGCGGCGAGGGACGCCCTGCCTTCGATTCCGAATGCACAAAGTGTGTGGTCTTGTTTCTCAGTCTATATTTGATCGGTCTCGTAAGAGGTTGAATGTAATGAATGGGTGGGAAAGAGCAAGGGGCAGCGGCTGTGTAGAACGAAAACACAAATCCTCAGGGGTGTGAGCGTTTCGAGATGAGTCGTATACATGTAAATGTTGGTCGTCAGTGACCGTGTGTCCTAATGGAGAAGGCGTCGGACTTCGGATCTGAAGATCACAGGTTCGAATGCTGTCACGCTCGTGTTTTTCCAGTTCTGAAAAAGAAACATACCGTTTTAATGTAGCAATTGAGCAGTACGAAACCGTCTGAATGTTGCTGTTGACCATTTTTTGCTTGGAGATGCTCTTGAGCTTGAAACACACACAACATGACCGGTATTAACTAGCGAAATGGTCGGCAGAGTGCCGACACCGCGAGTTTTGACTGGCACTTGCACATATAAAACAAGGTCGTAAAGTAACTCGTTCGGCTATTGAGTCACATAAAGTATGTGTGTTAATTTTGACGACACTAGCTCTGCATGTTGTCATGCAATTTCTTTACCTCTCAGAAATGATTATGACATAAAAGTGAAGTACGTGACGTGTGTGACGTTAGGATAACATTAGGCTGCATGGAGAGAAACTGTATGGGACCACCCAACCGAAACGAGTACTGTGTGACGTGCTACCCGGCAGGTATTCACCGCGGTAGCCGGCTAGCTCAGTCAGTAGAGCGTCAGACTCTTAATCCCATGGTCGTTGGTTCGAGCCACACGCTGGGCGGAACGGAATTTTGTTCCGCTGCAGATGTAAATTACCATTTTTTCTGATTAACGCTATTTAATGGAAATAGCAACTTTTAACTTTGCCTACGTCTCTGTCAGTCGCAAGGAATCTGTATTTGAAGGTGAAGGTGATTTTGTGGACATGTGTGAAAGACATGTTCTGAAATGCAAGTGTTGTTGTTTGGAGAGCACATCGGTTACGTGTCAGATGTGTAGCCAAGCAGTAATGGGTCGCCATAGCTGCAAATATTAGCCTGTAATATGAAGTGTTGTCAGCTGAAGTCTGATGATGCAGACGACCGTAAGGACGAAGTACCCAAGAGTACCGCTAGGCCGCGCCTCTTTAGCTCAGTGGTAGAGCACTGGTCTAATAAACCAGCGGTCGTAAGTTCAATCCACACAGGAGAAAGATGAATTTTGGAAATCAGTTGCGCGTCGTGGCTGTATAGCAAACAGTATCTGTGATGACGAACAAATAGCAACAGGCGTTTTTTTAAGAATTACTCTCAGATGTGATTAAGGCGAACGGCGCAGATAAAGCATTTGCCAAAGCGGTACAGCATAAGGTGGGATGGGGCAGTCTGAATTACGTTTTACAGATGTATTTCACACATATCTCAGAGCCTCTCGCGGTCGTCGTCGTCGTCGTCGTCGTCGTCGCTGCCGCCGCCGCTTCTGCAGAAGTAGCAAATGGCCATTGTAGCAAATGCGGCGAGGGACGCCCTGCCTTCGATTCCGAATGCACAAAGTGTGTGGTCTTGTTTCTCAGTCTATATTTGATCGGTCTCGTAAGAGGTTGAATGTAACGAATGGGTGGGAAAGAGCAAGGGGCAGCGGCTGTGTAGAACGAAAACACAAAACCTCAGGGGTGTGAGCGTTTCGAGATGAGTCGTATACATGTAAATGTTGGTCGTCAGTGACTGTGTAGCCAAATGGATAATGCTTCGGACTTCGGATCTGAAGATTACAGGTTAGAATGCTGTCACGCTCGTGTTTTTCCAGTTCTGAAAAAGAAACATACCGTTTTAATGTAGCAATTGAGCAGTACGAAACCGTCTGAATGTTGCTGTTGACCATTTTTTGCTTGGAGATGCTCTTGAGCTTTGAAACACACACAACAAGACCGGTGTTAACTAGCGAAATGGTCGGCAGAGTGCCGACATCGCGAGTTTTGACTGGCACTTGCACATATAAAACAAGGTCGTAAAGTAACTCGTTCGGCTTTTGAGTCACATAAAGTATGTGTGTTAATTTTGACGCCACTAGCTCTGCATGTTGTCATGCAATTTCTTTACCTCTCAGAAATGATTATGACATAAAAGAGAAGTATGTGACGAGTGTGACGTTAGGAAAACATTAGGCTGCATGGAGAGAAACTGTATGGGACCACCCAACCGAAACGAGTACTGTGTCACGTGCTACCCGGCAGGTATTCAGTCGGTAGAGCGTCAGGCTCTCAATCCCAGGGTCGTTGGTTCGAGCCACACGCTGGGCGGAACGGAACTTTGTTCCCCTGCAGATGTAAATTACCGTTTTTCTGATTAACGATATTTAATGGAAATAGCAACTGTTAACTTTGCCTACGTCTCTGTCAGTCGCAAGGAATCTGTATTTGAAGGTGAAGGTGATTTTGTAGACATGTGTGAAAGACATGTTCTGAAATGCAAGTGTTGTTGTTTCGAAAGCACATCGGTTACGTGTCAGATGTGTAGCCAAGCAGTAATGGGTCGCCATAGCTGCAAATATTAGCCTGTAATATGAAGTGTTGTCAGCTGAAGTCTGATGATGCAGACGACCATAAGGACGATGTACCCAAGAGTACCGCTAGGCTCCGCCTCTTTAGCTCAGTGGTAGAACACTGGTCTAATAATCCAGGGGTCGTAAGTTCCATCCTCATAGGAGAAAGATGAATTTTGGAAATCAGTTGCGCGTCGCGGCTGTATAGCAAAAAGTATCTGTGATGACGAACAATTAGCAACAGGCGTTTTTTTAAGAATTACTCTCAGATGTGATTAAGGCGAGTGGCGCAGATAAAGCATATGAAAAAGCGGTACAGCAGAAAGTGGGACGAGGCAGTCTGAATTACATTTTACAGATGTATTTCTCACATATCTCAGAGCCTCTCGCGGTCGTCGTCGTCGTCGTCGTCGTCGTCGTCGTCGCCGCCGCCGCCGCTTCTGCAGAAGTAGCAAATGGCCATCGTAGCAAATGCGGCGAGGGACGCCCTGCCTTCGATTCCGAATGCACAAAGTGTGTGGTCTTGTTTCTCAGTCTATATTTGATCGGTCTCGTAAGAGGTTGAATGTAACGAATGGGTGGGAAAGAGCAAGGGGCAGCGGCTGTGTAGAACGAAAACGCAAATCCTCAGGGGTGTGAGTGTTTCGAGATGAGTCGCATACATGTAAATGTTGGTCGTCAGTGACCATGTGGCCTAATGGATAAGACGTCGGACTTCGGATCTGAAGATTACAGGTTCGAATGCTGTCACGCTTGTGTTTTTCCAGTTCTGAAAAAGAAACATATCGTTTTAATGTAGCAATTGAGCAGTACGAAACCGTCTGAATGATGCTGTTGACCATTTTTTGCTTGGAAATGCTCTTGAGCTTGAAACACACACAACAAGTCCGGTGTTAACTAGCGAAATGGTCGGCAGAGTGCCGACACCGCGAGTTTTGACTGGCACTTGCACATATAAAACAAGGTCGTAAAGTAACTCGTTCGGCTTTTGAGTCACATAAAGTGTGTGTGTTAATTTTGACTCCACTAGCTCTGCATGTTGTCATGCAATTTCTTTACCTCTCAGAAATGATTATGACATAAAAGTGAAGTACGTGACGAGTGTGACGTTAGGAAAACATTAGGCAGCATGGAGAGAAACTGTATGGGACCACCCAACCGAAACGAGTACTGTGTGACGTGCTACCCGGCAGGTATTCACCGCGGTAGCCGGCTAGCTCAGTCGGTAGAGCGTCAGGCTCTCAATCCCAGGGTCGTTGGTTCGAGCCACACGCTGGGCGGAACGGAATTTTGTTCCGCTGCAGATGTAAATTACCGTTTTTCTGATTAACGATATTTAATGGAAATAGCAACTGTTAACTTTGCCTACGTCTCTGTCAGTCGCAAGGAATCTGTATTTGAAGGTGAAGGTGATTTTGTAGACGTGTGTGAAAGACATGTTCTGAAATGCAAGTGTTGTTGTTTCGAAAGCACATCGGTTACGTGTCAGATGTGTAGCCAAGCAGTAATGGGTCGCCGTAGCTGCTAATATTAGCCTGTAATATGAAGTGTTGTCAGCTGAAGTCTGATGATGCAGACGACCGTAAGGACGAAGTACGCAAGAGTACCGCTAGGCCGCGCCTCTTTATCTCAGTGGTAGAGCACTGGTCTAATAATCCTGGGGTCGTAAGTTCCTTCCTCACCGGAGAAAGATGAATTTTGGAAATCAGTTGCGCGTCGTGGCTGTATAGCAAACAGTATCTGTGATGACGAACAATTAGCAACAGGCGTTTTTTTAAGAATTTCTCTCAGATGTGATTAAGGCGAATGGCGCAGATAAAGCATTTGAAAAAGCGGTACAGCAGAAGGTGGGACGAGGCAGTCTGAATTACATTTTACAGATGTATTTATCACATATCTCAGAGCCTCTCGCGGTCGTCGTCATCGTCGTCGTCGTCGTCGTCGTCGCCGCCGCCGCCGCTTCTGCAGAAGTAGCAAATGGCCATCGTAGCAAATGCGGCGAGGGACGCCCTGCCTTCGATTCCGAATGCCCAAAGTGTGTGGTCTTGTTTCTCAGTCTATATTTGATCGGTCTCGTAAGAGGTTGAATGTAACGAATGGGTGGGAAAGAGCAAGGGGCAGCGGCTGTGTAGAACGAAAACACAAATCCTCAGGGGTGTGAGCGTTTCGATATGAGTCGCATACATGTAAATGTTAGTCGACAGTGACCGTGTGGCCTAATGGATAAGACGTCGGACTTCGGATCTGAAGATTACAGGTTCGAATGCTGTCACGCTCGTGTTTTTCCAGTTCTGAAAAAGAAACATACCGTTTTAATGCAGCAATTGAGCAGTGCGAAACCGTCTGAATGTTGCTGTTGACCATTTTTTGCTTGGAGATGCTCTTGAGCTTGAAACACACACAACAAGACCGGTGTTAACTAGCGAAATGGTCGGCAGAGTGCCGACACCGCGAGTTTTGACTGGCACTTGCACATATAAAACAAGGTCGTAAAGTAACTCGTTCGGCTTTTGAGTCACATAAAGTATGTGTGTTAATTTTGACGCCACTAGCTCTGCATGTTGTCATGCAATTTCTTTACCTCTCAGAAATGATTATGACATAAAAGTGAAGTACGTGACGAGTGTGACGTTAGGAAAACATTAGGCAGCATGGAGAGAAACTGTATGGGACCACCCAACCGAAACGAGTACTGTGTGACGTGCTACCCGGCAGGAATTCACCGCGGTAGCCGGCTAGCTCAGTCGGTAGAGCGTCAGGCTCTCAATCCCAGGGTCGTTGGTTCGAGCCACACGCTGGGCGGAACGGAATTTTGTTCCGCTGCAGATGTAAATTACCGTTTTTCTGATTAACGATATTTAATGGAAATAGCAACTGTTAACTTTGCCTACGTCTCTGTCAGTCGCAAGGAATCTGTATTTGAAGGTGAAGGTGATTTTGTAGACATGTGTGAAAGACATGTTCTGAAATGCAAGTGTTGTTGTTTCGAGAGCACATCGGTTACGTGTCAGATGTGTAGCCAAGCAGTAATGGGTGGCCATAGCTGCTAATATTAGCCTGTAATATGAAGTGTTGTCAGCTGAAGTCTGATGATGCAGACGACCGTAAGGACGAAGTACCCAAGAGTACCGCTGGGCCGCGCCTCTTTAGCTCAGTGGTAGAGCACTGGTCTAATAATCCAGGGGTCGTAAGTTCCATCCTCACAGGAGAAAGATGAATTTTGGAAATCAGTTGCGCGTCGTGGCTGTATAGCAAACAGTATCTGTGATGACGAACAATTAGCAACAGGCGTTTTTTTAAGAATTACTCTCAGATGTGATTAAGGCGAATGGCGCAGATAAAGCATTTGCCAAAGCGGTACAGCAGAAGGTGGGACGAGGCAGTCTGAATTACATTTTACAGATGTATTTCTCACATATCTCAGAGCCTCTCGCGGTCGTCGTCGTCGTCGTCGTCGTCGTCGTCGTCGTTGCCGCCGCAGCCGCTTCTGCAGAAGTAGCAAATGGCCATCGTAGCAAATGCGGCGAGGTACGCCCTGCCTTCGATTCCGAATGCACAAAGTGTGTGGTCTTATTTCTCAGTCTATATTTGATCGGTCTCGTAAGAGGTTGAATGTAACGAATGGGTGGGAAAGAGCAAGGGGCAGCGGCTGTGTAGAACGAAAACACAAATCCTCAGGGGTGTGAGCGTTTCGAGATGACTCGTATACATGTATATGTTGGTCGTCAGTGACCATGTGGCCTAATGGATAAGACGTCGGACATCGGATCTGAATATTACAGGTTCGAATGCTGTCACGCTTGTGTTTTTCCAGTTCTGAAAAAGAAACATAACGCTTTAATTTAGCAATTGAGCAGTATGAAACCGTCTGAATGTTGCTGTTGACCATTTTTTGCTTGGAGATGCTCTTGAGCTTGAAACACACACAACAAGACCGGTGTTAACTAGCGAAATGGTCGGCAGAGTGCCGACACCGCGAGTTTTGACTGGCACTTGCACATATAAAACAAGGTCGTAAAGTAACTCATTCGGCTTTTGAGTCACATAAAGTATGTGTGTTAATTTTGACGCCACTATCTCTGCATGTTGTCATGCAATTTCTTTACCTCTCAGAAATGATTATGACATAAAAGTGAAGTACGTGACGAGTGTGACGTTAGGAAAACATTAGGCTGCATGGAGAGAAACTGTATGGGACCACCCAACCGAAACGAGTACTGTGTGACGTGCTACCCGGCAGGTATTCACCGCGGTAGCCGGCTAGCTCAGTCGGTAGAGCGTCAGGCTCTCAATCCCAGGGTCGTTGGTTCGAGCCACACGCTGGGCGGAACGGAATTTTGTTCCGCTGCAGATGTAAATTACCGTTTTTCTGATTAACGATATTTAATGGAAATAGCAACTGTTAACTTTGCCTACGTCTCTGTCAGTCGCAAGGAATCTGTATTTGAAGGTGAAGGTGATTTTGTAGACATGTGTGAAAGACATGTTCTGAAATGCAAGTGTTGTTGTTTCGAGAGCACATCGGTTACGTGTCAGATGTGTAGCCAAGCAGTAATGGGTCGCCATAGCTGCTAATATTAGCCTGTAATATGAAGTGTTGTCAGCTGAAGTCTGATGATGCAGACGACCGTAAGGACGAAGTACCCAAGAGTACCGCTAGGCCGCGCCTCTTTAGCTCAGTGGTAGAGCACTGGTCTAATAATCCAGGGGTCGTAAGTTCCATCCTCACAGGAGAAAGATGAATTTTGGAAATCAGTTGCGCGTCGTGGCTGTATAGCAAACAGTATCTGTGATGACGAACAATTAGCAACAGGCGTTTTTTTAAGAATTACTCTCAGATGTGATTAAGGCGAATGGCGCAGATAAAGCATTTGCCAAAGCGGTAAAGCAGAAGGTGGGACGAGGCAGTCTGAATTACATTTTACAGATGTATTTCTCACATATCTCAGAGCCTCTCGCGGTCGTCGTCATCGTCATCGTCGTCGTCGTCGTCGTCGCCGCCGCCGCTTCTGCAGAAGTAGCAAATGGCCATCGTAGCAAATGCGGCGAGGGACGCCCTGCCTTCGATTCCGAATGCACAAAGTGTGTGGTCTTATTTCTCAGTCTATATTTGATCGGTCTCGTAAGAGGTTGAATGTAACGAATGGGTGGGAAAGAGCAAGGGGCAGCGGCTGTGTAGAACGAAAACACAAATCCTCAGGGGTGTGAGCGTTTCGAGATGACTCGCATACATGTATATGTTGGTCGTCAGTGACCATGTGGCCTAATGGATAAGACGTCGCACATCGGATCTGAATATTACAGGTTCGAATGCTGTCACGCTTGTGTTTTTCCAGTTCTGAAAAAGAAACATAACGTTTTAATTTAGCAATTGAGCAGTATGAAACCGTCTGAATGTTGCTGTTGACCATTTTTTGCTTGGAGATGCTCTTGAGCTTGAAACACACACAACAAGACCGGTGTTAACTAGCGAAATGGTCGGCAGAGTGCCGACACCGCGAGGATTGGAAAAGGGCACAGGTCATCCCCGTTCTCAAGAAGGGACGTCGAACAGATGTGCAGAACTATAGACCTATATCTCTAACGTCGATCAGTTGTAGAATTTTGGAACACGTATTATGTTCGAGTATAATGTCTTTTCTGGAGACTAGAAATCTACTCTGTAGGAATCAGCATGGGTTTCGAAAAAGACGATCGTGTGAAACCCAGCTCGCGCTATTCGTCCACGAGACTCAGAGGGCCTTAGACACGGGTTCACAGGTAGATGCCGTGTTTCTTGACTTCCGCAAGGCGTTTGACACAGTTCCCCATAGTCGTTTAATGAACAAAGTAAGAGCATACGGACTATCAGATCAATTGTGTGATTGGATTGAGGAGTTCCTAGATAACAGAACGCAGCACGTCATTCTCAATGGAGAGAAGTCTTCCGAAGTAAGAGTGATTTCAGGTGTGCCGCAGGGGAGTGTCATAGGACCGTTGCTATTCACAATATACATAAATGACCTGGTGGATGACATCGGAAGTTCACTGAGGCTTTTTGCAGATGATGCTGTGGTGTATCGAGAGGTTGCAACAATGGAAAATTGTACTGAAATGCAGGAGGATCTGCAGCGAATTGACGCATGGTGCACGGAATGGCAATTGAATCTCAATGTAGCGAAGTGTAATGTGATGCGAATACATAGAAAGATAGGTCCCTTATCATTTAGCTACAAAATAGCAGGTCAGCAACTGGAAGCAGTTAATTCCATAAATTATCTGGGAGTACGCATTAGGAGTGATTTAAAATGGAATGATCATATAAAGTTGTTCGTCGGTAAAGCAGATGCCAGACTGAGATTCATTGGAAGAATCCTAAGGAAATGCAATCCGACGACAAAGGAAGTAGGTTACAGTACGCTTGTTCGCCCAATGCTTGAATACTGCTCAGCAGTGTGGGATCCGCACCAGGTGGGGTTGATAGAGGAGATAGAGAAGATCCAACGGAGAGCAGCGCGCTTCGTTACAGGATCATTTAGTAATTGCGAAAGCGTTACGGAGATGATAGATAAACTCCAGTGGAAGACTCTGCAGGAGAGACGCTCAGTAGCTCGGTACGGGCTTTTGTTGAAGTTTCGAGAACATACCTTCACCGAAGAGTCAAGCAGTATATTGCTCCCTCCTACGTATATCTCGCGAAGAGACCATGAGGATAAAATCAGAGAGATTAGAGCCCACACAGAAGCATACCGACAGTCCTTCTTTCCACGTACAATACGAGACTGGAATAGAAGGGAGAACCGATAGAGGTACTCATGGTACCCTCCGCCACACACCGTCAGGTGGCTTGCGGAGTACGGATGTAGATGTAGATGTAGATGTAGTTTTGACTGGCACTTGCACATATAAAACAAGGTCGTAAAGTAACTCGTTCGGCTTTTGAGTCACATAAAGTATGTGTGTTATTTTTTACGCCACTATCTCTGCATGTTGTCATGCAATTTCTTTACCTCTCAGAAATGATTATGACATAAAAGTGAAATAGGTGACGAGTGTGACGTTAGGAAAACATTAGGCTGCATGGAGAGAAACTGTATGGGACCACCCAACCGAAACGAATACTGTGTGACGTGCTACCCGGCAGGTATTCACCGCGGTAGCCGGCTAGCTCAGTCGGTAGAGCGTCAGGCTCTCAATCCCAGGGTCGTTGGTTCGAGCCACACGCTGGGCGGAACGGAATTTTGTTCCGCTGCAGATGTAAATTACCGTTTTTCTGCTTAACGATATTTAATGGAAATAGCAACTGTTAACTTTGCCTACGTCTCTGTCAGTTGCAAGGAATCTGTATTTGAAGGTGAAGGTGATTTTGTAGACATGTGTGAAAGACATGTTCTGAAATGCAAGTGTTGTTGTTTCGAGAGCACATCGGTTACGTGTCAGATGTGTAGTCAAGCAGTAATGGGTCGCCATAGCTGCTAATATTAGCCTGTAATATGAAGTGTTGTCAGCTGAAGTCTGATGATGCAGACGACCGTAAGGACGAAGTACCCAAGAGTACCGCTAGGCCGCGCCTCTTTAGCTCAGTGGTAGAGCACAGGTCTAATAATCCAGGGGTCGTAAGTTCCATCCTCAAAGGAGAAAGATGAATTTTGGAAATCAGTTGCGCGTCGTGGCTGTATAGCAAACAGTATCTGTGATGACGAACAATTAGCAACAGGCGTTTTTTTAAGAATTACTCTCAGATGTGATTAAGGCGAATGGCGCATATAAAGCATTTTTTTTTTAAAAAAAAAAAATTCTTTATTTAATAACAATATTATACATAAAAAAACCCACCACCTAAACACATTAGTGGGTCATTTTATTTTCAGTACACAGTTGTTGCAGCATTTCAATTTTTGATTATTATTTGGAAAAAACACTATACATGCTACAGGATAAGGTTAGTGATTTTTAGGTAAGATCTACGGTTAGTACTAATCTACTATTCTAAGACTCTACTACCTGCAGCGATTACAATTGTGCCAGAAAGAAATATAAACCTACCAAGTTGGCCGTGCCCACCGAGCTAACCTCTGTGGGCGTGCCCCTGGCACTGGGCTGGCCTTTACAAAAGTCGCTGCAGATTCATTTTCAATTATTCAAGAAGCTAACCTACAGAAAACTATAACTACGAGTCATAATCGGTGTGCATGGTCAAGTCCGGTATATTTTTTTTGCGCTCCATCCCCCTACTCCATGACGTGGCGGTTTCCGACCGTCACGGCGATCGGCCAGTCCACGCCTCGGCGGAATGGGATGGTCGCAATGAGTCAGGTCAGGATCAGTTTTCTAAATTCTCCCTTCTATATTCCCGCAAGACCTTTGCTGATACCTCGCTGGCAAGTGCATCTAAGATCTTGAAGGTGACGGGATTCCTGATGAGATGATATGTGTCATGGTTGGGAAGTTGCTGTCTAAGACCGGTGGCTACGTCGTCAAAAATGGAGCACTCGTAGATCACATGATCCGGAGTCCCAATCTCAGCCCCACAGTCACAAGAGGGGGTTGGCCTTTTCCCGAACCGGCACAGATATGCCGGATACGGTCCATGACCTGTGAGGAAGTGCAGCAGTCCCTTGCTGGGTTGAAAGTGAGAGAGCTGTAATCTTTCTTTAACATTTGGAAGCAGCTGGTGTGTCCTTCTACCTGTTTCCTCCCTATCCCACAGTTCCTGCCACAATTCTTCCCCTCTCCGCTTAATTGCAAACTTGTCCCCCACCCTCACCCCAAGAATTTGGTCAGTTTTTTCAATTTCCCCTTTTTTCACCCAGTACCACGCCGCTTGCTCTCTGATTTTTATATCTAGGGGGCATATCCCCATGAGTACCAATAAAGCTACACCAGGTGATGTTCTGTATGCTCCAATTGATCGTAACAGCATGTTCCGCTGCACCCTCCTCACAGCCAAGGCAGGCATGACCCTAGTGAGCCTGTGTGCCCAGACCCCGGATCCGTAACCCACGATGGATGCGAGTATGGTATTGTGGTACAGTTTGATAAGATGCGGGGGAAGATGAAATCTTCTGTGCCCAATCATGATGAGGTTATTTAGGGCCTCAAGTGATCTTTGTGTGGCTGTTTCGATATGTTGTGGAAAGCTCCACTTTTCGTCAATGACGACGCCCAAATACCGGGCTTCCTTCCGCCGAATAACTGGTGTTCCCGCGATTCTCACTGTCGGGTTCCTGGCCAATTGGCCTTTCAGCAGTAGATATAGTGACTTGTTGGGCGCAATCTTCATTTTGGCCCTTTGGCACCATCGTGACAGGACTGTTAATGACCTATCGATTTTGGGTTCAAGGTCCTCGCGGCTCCGGCCGCCCACCAACAGAAGGAGGTCGTCAGCGTAGGCTATCGCCTCTAGCACATCTTCACAGCTCTCCAAGCTCTCCAGGAGAGGCTCCATATTAAGGTCCCAGAAGAGTGGCCCCAGGACAGAGCCCTGTGGACACCCCTTTGTGATCTTCTTTCCAACTCTCCCGCTAGGGGACGATAGCCAGACCTCCCTTCCCATACAATAGCTCCTAAGACAGCCGTATAGCAGCCCTGGACACTCCTTCTCCCGTAAACAGGAGAAGAGCGAAGGCCACCACAGGTTGTCAAAGGCGCCACTGATGTCCACCATGATACCAACTATGTACTTGTGTGGCGACGACCCACAGACCTCGGCCGCCAGGGCAATTGCGTCAGACGCAGATCGCCCCGCGCGAAAGCCGAACTGCCTGTCGCTCATCCCACACAGCACTCTATGTGCTGCCAATCTGTCAGCCAGCCACCTCTCTAACAATTTACCTAACAGGTCCAACAGACATATTGGCCTGTAGGACTTCACTGCTGTAGGATCCTTGTCATGTCCTTTCTTAATGATCACTACATTTGCTTGTTTCCAGATGGACGGAAACGTTCCAAGACGCAGTGCCTCATTGTAAATTCTTGTCAGAGGGGCTACCAGTTGAGGTGCAAGGTATTGCACCACCTCTGCTATAATGCCGTCTGGTCCTGGGGCTTTTCCTTTCTTTAACGCCTTTATTTGAGCTGCTACTTCATCTTCTGAGAATGGGTAGACCATCCCATTGTTTTGATAGTCTTCCTCCACTGCTTGCCTAATTAGGCGTTGTTCTTCTGTGTCTTCCTCCTCCCTGTCGTCAGGGAGCAAGGACCGGAGTAGAACCTCAGCGGTTTCCCGCCAAGATCCCGTCATCCGATTCCCATCCCTGACTGTGGAGAGCACCATTGGCGATCGTATTTTTTCGCGCACAATCTTGTAAGGGATGCCCCAGGGATCTATAGCCAGTTGGCTTTGAACATATTTTTCCCAGCTTTGGAGCCTGACTGCTCTCAGTTCCTTCTGGAATTGCTCTTTTGCATCCCTATAGATTTGCAGCCATCGCTGTTTTTCTTCCCAGACGACACTTCGCTGGTAATACCTCCTCGCCCTCCTGACAGACTGGCGCATCTGTCCAAGTTCAGCAGACCATGGCGACGGAGAAGCCGCCACGGCCCTTCTCCTGGTGGGTACAGCAGCCTTTACCGCCCTTGTAAGTGCGTCCACCAGCTCTTCGGCGTGTTTGTTGACATCCTCATCTCCTTCTGGCCATGTCGGTATGTCCAACTCTCCTGCAAGGCGCTCCCAGTTTGTTTTGTTGTAGTTTAATTGCACCTCCCACCCTATGTCCCAGTGGCACTCTTCATTCGTTATCATGAAGGTGATTAGATTATGATCACTGGTAGTGATCCTATCTTTGACCATCCAGCCCTGTATATTTGCAGCTATATTTGCTGTCATCAGTGTGACATCTATGTTAGTTCCATCGCCTCCACCACCAGAGTAGGTAGGAGGGTTGCCAGGTCTGTTTGCAACTACGAGTTGTAGCGACATGATGGTCTCTTCTAATTTCCCACCTCTCTCATCTCGAGTGCCACTGTGCCACAGGGGGGATTTGGCGTTAACGTCGGCTACCACCACAACTTTTCGGCCTCTCAATATTGTAGAGACTCGCGAGAGCTGATCAAGATATACTTCAATCTCGGTGCCGTACTGGAAGTACATGTTCACCAGATATATGACACCAATTGGTGACTGAAGCTCTACAACATTGCAATGGTCGTCTGAAAGGTGTGAGAGAACTGTGATCCGCAATGACTTATTGATCACCACGATGGTGGCCTTTGGATCCTCTCCAAAGCTTACCACCTGCCAGGTTGTGGCAGAAAAAGCTATATTCCCTGCAAGAGAGTATGGTTCCTGCAGACAAAGCACATCAAGGCTCGTCTCCTCCACCACCTTCCGAAGTTCCTGCATGACCAATCTGCTATTGTGAGCATTTAACTGTCCAATATGTATTTTCCTAGTCACGGAAAGTAGGTGTGAACATATGATTCTGGAAAGGTCTTCCTCCAGTCATATGCGATCCTTCCATTTGATAGGACTGATTGATTGTAGATTTCATTGAGATCAAATGTCTCGTTTCGTCGTTCAAAAACCTTTTTGACTAGGTCACGCAGGGCGCCAAAGTCGGTAGGGAGATTCATGGTCTTTAACTGCACTCTATCAACAGCCTCCATGGCCGAGAAGGTGACTTTCCTTCCATATTGGTGTCCCACTCGCACAAGGTGTCTTAGTGCTGTGGTCAGGACAGCCGGCTCCTCCAGGCGGGACAATTGCAATGAGAACTCCAAGTTAGGATAAATCCTGACTGGATCAATCACCTGTTTGACTTGTGATTGTCCTAAGTCCGTTTTGGTGCTGCTAATTGAATTGTCCTGCACTGGCGGGTCTGGTTTAGAGACACCTTTCATGAAGATTGGTCGGCCCACTACAGGATGCTTACTGTAAGGTGCCTGGTTTTCTGGCGATCGATTTCCCCGGCAAGACCGAGAGGGAGCAGTCTCATGTTCCTGTGAGTCCGTCTGGACACACGCATCTATCATTTTCTTTTTTCCAATCTTGCCCTCTGTCATTTGTGCTAAGAACTGCTTGAACATGGCAGCCCTTGCCGCATCCCTTCGCTTCTTACACGGGGATTTATGTTTAGGCATCCTGGGTGCCGATATGGACTCAGCCATAATCGGTCCTTGAGATCAGGCGCTGCTCCAGCATCCTGTAGGTCGGGCAATTTCGACCAGTTGCATTACACGTCTTTTTCCCCCTTCTTGTGCAGGGAATGCAGATTGCTGTTTTGGAGCAACTTTTCTTGACATGATCTTCAGCTCCACACCTGGAGCAAGCCGGCTTCCGTTCACAGTACTTATGAATGTGATCGAGATCTCCGCAATTATGACAGCGAGGTACCACCAAGAAGTCTCGCACGTTTATTGCGTGAAAGCCAACATAGATCTTACCCAAGGTAGTGAGCTTTTTCCACATGTTCCCAGTTACTTCAGCCACATGGTGAACAACGTCTCTCTCTCTTGGCCCCGTTTTGAACTTTAGTTTGAATTCGTTTTTGAATTCCTCTGCATTGATTTCGTCAAAATTTTGCTTCCTTATAGTTTCGCATAGGTCATTATTTTCAAATGTCACAGGAACATCATACATTATAACCAATGGGTTTTTCTTTTTCGGTGGTTCACACTTTACTGCTTTGCACAACTTTTGATTATTCAGTAATTTATTTCTGTCCTCTTCTGTCGCCACATCAACTATAACAACATTTTTTGTGGCCTTAACTTTGTTTACTTTGATTTTGTCTTTAATGGGATTTACCATGGTCGTAAAGATCTCTTGAACCTTTTTGGTGTCTTGACCAGGCAAGGGTCTTAAAAAGACAGCCGTGTCCGGTCTTTGTGACACTTTGGCAATCGTTTCCTTCGTCGTTTTTGGTGCGGTCTGGGCCGCCACACCAGCCCATGACTTAGTTGGCTGTTTTCGCAGCCTTTCATTCTCCTTTTGCAATTCCTCAACTCGCCCCTCAAGCTTTGCGTGAGCGATAGCCCATGAGGCGAGTTCATTTTTGATTGTCATTATTGCAGCTTGGCTTATTTTTCCATTTTTAATACTAGATTCCAGGAACTGCGTAATCCTTAGGTGCCTTTCAGTAATTCCTTCCTCTGCCTGCCCCGGGCCCCCTTGTGGGGAGGGAGCAGAAAGCATCGAAGCTCGCGAGAGCGCACACGAATCGCTTGTCTCTTCGTCAGCCATATTTGTAGACAAGCGAAAAAATGTTTGGGAGCCCGTCTCTTGCCCCGGACCGGCTCCTCTGGCATGGGGGGGGACTTATGCAGCTCGCTCACCGACCTCGCCCCTAGGTCAAGAGCACTCCAGAGCTGCTGGGTTCAGCGCGCCGTTTCCAGCGCACTGGTCCCCCTCGGTGACTTCGTCATCGGCGATTTCACGCGACGCACCCCGGCAACTGCACCCCGCACTCCGGAGAGGCGGATGCACCTCTCGCCCTTCGCCGCCTACTTGCCCGAGTTTCCACCTCTCGGCCAGGGACCCACTCCTACTCAGGTGGCGGGCCGGTCCCCCAGGCGTTCGGCGGTCTGGACCCATCTAACCTGGCCCAGGCGATGTTACCACCACCTGGGTTTGGCAGAACACGCCCCGGATACCCAGGGGCGCGGCGAAGCACCCTTGCCGACACGCGCCGCGATCCCACGCCGACAAACGAGATCGCCGGCATGCAGAGCACCTGTTGTTCTGTGCCCTGCGAAAAGAAGGGACTGATGTATGGTCCCTCGACACAGCTCCCCCTGTGCCATGCACCCTTCGCTTTCGCATCGGGTTGGGTCTCAGCTCTCCCTTTTGTCGCAAGGCAAAATGCCAAGCTTAACGTCTGGCACCACGGGAAGGCGGAAAGAGCCACTTGGGAAGGAGAGGCTATAAGAGACGCATCACTTCCCCTGTGAGGACTGCCGCGGCACGCCCGTCTGGAAGCGATACGCCCCAGTGCGAGCCTCCGTGCCTTACGGCGCGCCGGCTACGGGCGGGCCCGCGCCGAACGCGCCGTCGAGCGACCGACCTCACGCCAGACAAAGATAAAGCATTTGCCAAAGCGGTACAGCAGAAGGTGGGACGAGGCAGTCTGAATTACATTTTACAGATGTATTTCTCACATATCTCAGAGCCTCTCGCGGTCGTCGTCGTCGTCGTCGTCGTCGTTGCCGCCGCCGCCGCTTCTGCAGAAGTAGCAAATGGCCATCGTAGCAAATGCGGCGAGGTACGCCCTGCCTTCGATTCCGAATGCACAAAGTGTGTGGTCTTATTTCTCAGTCTATATTTGATCGGTCTCGTAAGAGGTTGAATGTAACGAATGGGTGGGAAAGAGCAAGGGGCAGCGGCTGTATAGAACGAAAACACAAATCCTCAGGGGTGTGAGCGTTTCGAGATGACTCGCATACATGTATATGTTGGTCGTCAGTGACCATGTGTTCTAATGGATAAGACGTCGGACATCGGATCTGAATATTACAGGTTCGAATGCTGTCACGCTTGTGTTTTTCCAGTTCTGAAAAAGAAACATAACGTTTTAATGTAGCAATTGAGCAGTACGAAACCGTCTGAATGTTGCTGTTGACCATTTTTTGCTTGGAGATGCTCTTGAGCTTGAAACACACACAACAAGACCGGTGTTAACTAGCGAAATGGTCGGCAGAGTGCCGACACCGCGAGTTTTGACTGGCACTTGCACATATAAAACAAGGTCGTAAAGTAACTCGTTCGGCTTTTGAGTCACATAAAGTATGTGTGTTAATTTTGACGCCACTATCTCTGCATATTGTCATGCAATTTCTTTACCTCTCAGAAATGATTATGACATAAAAGTGAAGTACGTGACGAGTGTGACGTTAGGAAAACATTAGGCTGCATGGAGAGAAACTGTATGGGACCACCCAACCGAAACGAGTACTGTGTGACGTGCTACCCAGCAGGTATTCACCGCGGTAGCCGGCTAGCTCAGTCGGTAGAGCGTCAGGCTCTCAATCCCAGGGTCGTTGGTTCGAGCCACACGCTGGGCGGAACGGAAATTTGTTCCGCTGCAGATGTAAATTACCGTTTTTCTGATTAACGATATTTAATGGAAATAGCAACTGTTAACTTTGCCTACGTCTCTGTCAGTCGCAAGGAATCTGTATTTGAAGGTGAAGGTGATTTTGTAGACATGTGTGAAAGACATGTTCTGAAATGCAAGTGTTGTTGTTTCGAGAGCACATCGGTTACGTGTCAGATGTGTAGCCAAGCAGTAATGGGTCGCCATAGCTGCTAATATTAGCCTGTAATATGAAGTGTTGTCAGCTGAAGTCTGATGATGCAGACGACCGTAAGGACGAAGTACCCAAGAGTACCGCTAGGCCGCGCCTCTTTAGCTCAGTGGTAGAGCACTGGTCTAATAATCCAGGGGTCGTAAGTTCCATCCTCACAGGAGAAAGATGAATTTTGGAAATCAGTTGCGCGTCGTGGCTGTATAGCAAACAGTATCTGTGATGACGAACAATTAGCAACAGGCGTTTTTTTAAGAATTACTCTCAGATGTGATTAAGGCGAATGGCGCAGATAAAGCATTTTTTCTTTTTTTTTTTTAAAAAAAAAAACCTTTATTAATTATACGACACAACATTAATTTAATTATACAACATCTTAATATATAAATAAGTATGATACAAAAGTCAAATACAAGAAACTATTCCCATACTATTAACCCACCACCTCAAATAATTAGTGGGTCCTTAATACAAACTACTAATTGGCAGTGTATTACTTGTACGGCACTAACTACGGGCATGATTAATAAGCTACTTTTTAGACTACCTTACATGACTAACTAGTGTGATCTGCAGTGTTACAGTATGTGCCAGAAGTTATGCATACAAACCTACTGTTATTTAGCCTGCCCACCGAGCTAACCCCAGTGGGCGTGCCCCTGGCACTGGGCTGGCTACGACTTTTACTTCACTGCAGTCCCTACCTTGTTTGTATGTTAGTATTTCTAGTTCTTACTTAAGCTACTTTCTACTCAAAAAATAGTTGTGCGATAATTCCAAGTCCTTGTAGTGCACCTGCCGTCCTTGTCCGAAGACGCGGCGGATTCCAGCCATGAAATGGCTGGCCAGATCCGCGCCTGGCGGTAGTGCAGGTGCAGCTTGGTCAAGTTCGGTTTGGTACTTGATTAGTTCCTTGCCCTAATAAAGTCCCTCATGACCTTCATCGAGATCTCATTTGCCAGACTGTTGAGGACTTTGAATGTGTCGGCACGCCGCAGCAAGGTATATGTATCTTGGCTAGGAAGTTGCGCTCTAAGTTCACTTGCCACTCCATCATACAACGTGCAGTTGCAGATGACGTGTTCGGGAGTTCCTTCCGGAGCACCACAGTCACACGCTGGTGTCGCCTGTTTACCAAATCGGCAAAGGTATGCCGGATATGGCCCATGTCCTGTCAGGAAGTGCAGCAGACCCCTACTTGGCTGAAAGTATCCCATTTTTAACCTTTCTGCAACATCTGGAAGTAACTCAAAAACTCGTCTCCCTGTTCCTTCCCCTTCCCACTGACTTTGCCATAGTTCCTCCCCCCTTCTCTTGATTGCGTATTTGTCCCCTACTTGCACACCCACGATTTCCCTAGTCTTTTCAATTTTCCCCTTTGTTACCCAATACCACGCTGCCTGCTCCCTAATTTTTATATCAAGGGGACATAATCCCATAATAACTAGCAACGCCCCCCCAGGAGTAGTTCTGTATGCCCCAGCAGACCTTAGTAGCATACTTCGCTGCACCCTCCTCACGGCCATGGCAGGCGCCACCCTCGTGAGCCTGTGTGCCCAGACCCCGCTGGCATACCCTACTAAGGAAGTCAGAATACTATTATGATATAATTTTATAAGGTGGGGGGGTAAGTGAAATCTTTTGTGTCCTATGTTTATTAAGTTATTAAGGATTTCTATCGCGCGCTGTGCAATCATTTCTATGTGCGTCGCGTAATTCCATTTTTCGTCTATTACTACTCCAAGATACCTAGCTTCGCGTCGCCGGAGAACTGGGGCTCCCGCAATCCTGACAGTTGGATTTCTTATCAGACTGCCTTTTAGTAGAAGATATGTTGATTTGTGTGGTGCAATTTTCATTTTTGCCTCTCGGCACCATTCCTGGAGAATTTGCATTGACCTTTCCACTTTTGGCTCTAAGTCTTCTCGGCTACGGCCACCTACCAGCAGGAGGAGGTCGTCAGCGTAGGCTATCACGTCTAGCACATCTCTACATTGTTGTAACCTGACTAACAGGGGCTCTATGTTTACGTCCCAAAAGAGTGGCCCCAGGACCGATCCCTGGGGGCACCCCTTCGTACAGGTCTTACTTACTCTCTCGCTAGGCGATGATAGCCAGACCTCCCTGTCCATGCAATAGCTCCTCAGACAGCCATACAGGGGCCCTGGACACTCCATCTCACGCAAACGCGAGAAGAGCGAGGGCCACCAGAGGTTGTCAAAGGCGCCACTGATGTCCACCATGATGCCTACGACATACTTGTGCGTGGATGAGCCACAGACCTCAGCCGCCAGGGCGATTGCGTCAGACGCTGATCGCCCCGGCCTAAAGCCGAACTGCCTGTCACTCATTCCACGCAGCATCCTATGTGCGGTCAGTCTGTCCGCCAGCAGCCTCTCCAGCAGCTTCCCCATGATGTCTAACAGGCATATAGGTCTATAGGATTTGGGATCCATGGGGTCCTTGTCCTTTCCTTTTTGTATGATTACTACATTTGCAGTCTTCCATACTCTCGGAAATTTCCCAGCTGTGAGACACTCATTGAAGAGCCGCGTTAGAGGAGCCACCAGCTGTGGGGCGAGGAACTGTACCACCTCCGCTACAATGCCGTCCGGTCCTGGCGCCTTCCCCTTCTTTAATGATTTGATATGTGCTGCGACTTCTGCTTCAGAGAAAGGGTACACTCTAGTATCATTGGTATATTCTAGAGAATCCTCCCTGCGGATTTGCCTTTGAGAGTCATCATCATCATGTTCATCATCGTCCGGTAGCAGAGTGCGCAGGAGAACTTCAGCAGTTTCCTTCCACGACTCTGTCACTCGGTCTCCATCTCGGATGGTCGAGAGAACCACGGGGGATTTAACCTTTTCCCTTACGAGTTTGTAGGGTATTCCCCAGGGATCGGTATCGAGCTGATTTAGCACATATTTCCCCCAACTCCTTGTTCTTACTTCCTTTAATTCCCTTTGAAAATTTTCTTTATCATCTCTGTAACGCTGCAGCCAGTATTGCTTCTCTTGCCAGACGGCACTTCGCTGGTAATACCTCCTCGCCCGTCTAACAGACCGACGCATACCTTCCAGTTCGGCAGTCCATGGTGATGGTGAGGCCGCCACGGCCCTCCTCCTGGTTGGCACGGCGACCTTTACCGCCCTAACGATGGAGCCTACCAGTTCTTCGGCGTACCTGTCGACATCCAGGCCACCCTCAGGCAACGGAGGAACGTCACACTCCTGAGCCAGGCATTCCCAATTTGTCTTGTGAAAGTTGTATTGAATCTCCCACCCCAGGTCCCAGCGGCACTCTTCATCTCCTATGCAAAAAGTAATCAAGTTGTGATCGCTTGTGGTAGCGTGCTCTATCACATTCCAGCTGTGGATGAGGTTTATAGCATTCGGTGTTGCTAACGTCACATCGATGTTGGTGCCTTGTCCCCCTCCTCCCGCATAGGTGGGGGGGTTCCCTGCTTTATTTACTACCACCAGCTGTGACGCCATTATTGCTTCCTCTGCCCTTTCACCATTTTCGTCCCTGGTGCCGCTGTGCCATAGGGGGGATTTCGCGTTCATGTCTGCTGTGACTATTACCTTACACCCACGTAACGCCATCATTACCCTAGAGAGATGTTCTATGAAATGTTCGAAATTTCCCCCGTACTGAAAGTACATATTAACAATATATAATATCCCGGCGGGTGACTGCAACTCGATGACGTTACAGTGGCAATCAGAGAGTTGCGCTATTTTTGTGGCTCTAAGGGCCTTATTTGTTATTACTATTAACGCCCTTGGCTCCTCTCCTGTAAAGATGGTTTGCCATGTTTTCGACATGAATGATATTTGCCCGGCCCAGTAGTATGGCTCCTGTAGACAGACTACATCTAGTCTCCTCTCCTCCACTACTTTTCGGAGTTCCTGCATGACCAGCCGACTATTATGAGTGTTTAGCTGCCCTACCGTGATTGAATTTAGGGTTGTCATTAAGGAAAATAAGTGTGAAAGTAACATTCAGGCCATGATTTGTTAAAGTCGAATGCTACTCTACCATTAGCTAGGACAGCCTGCGCGTAAATTTCGTCCAGCTTGAACTCTTCACCTCTTCTCTCAAATACTTTCTTCAGCAGGTCACGCAGGGCTCCGAAATCAGTGGGAAGATTCACTGACTTCAGCTGTATTCTATCTACAGCCTCCATCGCCGTGAAGGTGACCATTCTGCCATGTTCATGACCTACGCGTACGACGTGCCTCAACGCTGTAGTGAGGATCGCTGGTTGCTCCAGACGCGATAGCTGCATCGCGAACTCCAAGTTGGGATAGACCCGTCTTGGGTCCGCTCCTACAGCCGGTTTATCGTCTTGCAGCTGTGCCATACTTGTGCTCGTAGTGGTGCTTGTGACTGTGCTGTCTTGCAGGGTAAAAGTTGGAAGACTCCCTGGGACAGGAGCAGAGCTGTTCCTTCCAGGTAATGATTGAGGCTGTGAGCCTGGGTTAACTGCTTTTTCGTCATGCTCCTCATTTTCTTCTTCAGGTTATGTTTGAATACAAAGATCAACCATTTTTACTTCCTGTGTCCCTTTTAATTCAAGCTTTGAGACGAAAGTTTCAGCTTCAGGGTTTAATTTTGAGTGAGGAGCTGGAGATGTTGAGGGTGGAGACTCACTAGCAGCCCAGAAGTCGTCTACAATTACCTCAATTTCCTTTATTTCTTGCAATATTTCTCTTGTCTCTTTGAATCTCGGATCAGAGTCAGTTTGTGTACTGAAGTCAATCATCGTTGCCTTTCGTTCTTGCAGATAAAGCATTTGCCAAAGCGGTACAGCAGAAGGTGGGACGAGGCAGTCTGAATTACATTTTACAGATGTATTTCTCAAATATCTCAGAGCCTCTCGCGGTCGTCGTCATCGTCATCGTCGTCGTCGTCGCCGCCGCCGCTTCTGCAGAAGTAGCAAATGGCCATCGTAGCAAATGCGGCGAGGGACGCCCTGCCTTCGATTCCGAATGCACAAAGTGTGTGGTCTTATTTCTCAGTCTATATTTGATCGGTCTCGTAAGAGGTTGAATGTAACGAATGGGTGGGAAAGAGCAAGGGGCAGCGGCTGTGTAGAACGAAAACACAAATCCTCAGGGGTGTGAGCGTTTCGAGATGACTCGCATACATGTATATGTTGGTCGTCAGTGACCATGTGGCCTAATGGATAAGACGTCGGACATCGGATCTGAATATTACAGGTTCGAATGCTGTCACGCTTGTGTTTTTCCAGTTCTGAAAAAGAAACATAACGTTTTAATGTAGCAATTGAGCAGTACGAAATCGTCTGAATGTTGCTGTTGACCATTTTTTGCTTGGAGATGCTCTTGAGCTTGAAACACACACAACAAGACCGGTGTTAACTAGCGAAATGGTCGGCAGAGTGCCGACACCGCGAGTTTTGACTGGCACTTGCACATATAAAACAAGGTCGTAAAGTAACTCGTTCGGCTTTTGAGTCACATAAAGTATGTGTGTTAATTTTGACGCCACTATCTCTGCATGTTGTCATGCAATTTCTTTACCTCTCAGAAATGATTATGACATAAAAGTGAAGTACGTGACGAGTGTGACGTTTGGAAAACATTAGGCTGCATGGAGAGAAACTGTATGGGACCACCCAACCGAAACGAGTACTGTGTGACGTGCTACCCGGCAGGTATTCACCGCGGTAGCCGGCTAGCGCAGTCGGTAGAGCGTCAGGCTCTCAATCCCAGGGTCGTTGGTTCGAGCCACACGCTGGGCGGAACGGAATTTTGTTCCGCTGCAGATGTAAATTACCGTTTTTCTGATTAACGATATTTAATGGAAATAGCAACTGTTAACTTTGCCTACGTCTCTGCCAGTCGCAAGGAATCTGTATTTGAAGGTGAAGGTGATTTTGTAGACATGTGTGAAAGACATGTTCTGAAATGCAAGTGTTGTTGTTTCGAGAGCACATCGGTTACGTGTCAGATGTGTAGCCAAGCAGTAATGGGTGGCCATAGCTGCTAATATTAGCCTGTAATATGAAGTGTTGTCAGCTGAAGTCTGATGATGCAGACGACCGTAAGGACGAAGTACCCAAGAGTACCGCTAGGCCGCGCCTCTTTAGCTCAGTGGTAGAGCACTGGTCTAATAATCCAGGGGTCGTAAGTTCCATCCTCACAGGAGAAAGATGAATTTTGGAAATCAGTTGCGCGTCGTGGCTGTATAGCAAACAGTATCTGTGATGACGAACAATTAGCAACAGGCGTTTTTTTAAGAATTACTCTCAGATGTGATTAAGGCGAATGGCGCAGATAAAGCATTTGCCAAAGCGGTACAGCAGAAGGTGGGACGAGGCAGTCTGAATTACATTTTACAGATGTATTTCTCACATATCTCAGAGCCTCTCGCGGTCGTCGTCATCGTCATCGTCATCGTCGTCGTCGTCGTCGCCGCCGCCGCTTCTGCAGAAGTAGCAAATGGCCATCGTAGCAAATGCGGCGAGGGACGCCCTGCCTTCGATTCCGAATGCACAAAGTGTGTGGTCTTATTTCTCAGTCTATATCTGATCGGTCTCGTAAGAGGTTGAATGTAACGAATGGGTGGGAAAGAGCAAGGGGCAGCGGCTGTGTAGAACGAAAACACAAATCCTCAGGGGTGTGAGCGTTTCGAGATGACTCGCATACATGTATATGTTGGTCGTCAGTGACCATGTGGCCTAATGGATAAGATGTCGGACATCGGATCTGAATATTACAGGTTCGAATGCTGTCACGCTTGTGTTTTTCCAGTTCTGAAAAAGAAACATAACGTTTTAATTTAGCAATTGAGCAGTATGAAACCGTCTGAATGTTGCTGTTGACCATTTTTTGCTTGGAGATGCTCTTGAGCTTGAAACACACACAACAAGACCGGTGTTAACTAGCGAAATGGTCGGCAGAGTGCCGACACCGCGAGTTTTGACTGGCACTTGCACATATAAAACAAGGTCGTAAAGTAACTCGTTCGGCTTTTGAGTCACATAAAGTATGTCTGTTAATTTTGACGCCACTATCTCTGCATGTTGTCATGCAATTTCTTTACCTCTCAGAAATGATTTTGACATAAAAGTGAAGTAGGTGACGAGTGTGACGTTAGGAAAACATTAGGCTGCATGGAGAGAAACTGTATGGGACCACCCAACCGAAACGAGTACTGTGTCACGTGCTACCCGGCAGGTATTCCCTGCGGTAGCCGGCTAGCTCAGTCGGTAGAGTGTCAGACTCTCAATCCCAGGGTCGTTGGTTCGAGCCACACGCTGGGCGGAACGGAATTTTGTTCCGCTGCAGATGTAAATTACCGTTTTTCTGATTAACGATATTTAATGGAAATAGCAACTATTAACTTTGCCTACGTCTCTGTCAGTCGCAAGGAATCTGTATTTGAAGGTGAAGGTGATTTTTTAGACATGTATGAAAGACATGTTCTGAAATGCAAGTGTTGTTGTTTCGAGAGCACATCGGTTACGTGTCAGATGTGTAGCCAAGCAGTAATGGGTCGCCATAGCTGCAAATATTAGCCTGTAATATGAAGTGTTGTCAGCTGAAGTCTGATGATGCAGACGACCGTAAGGACGAAGTACCCAAGAGTACCGCTAGGCCGCGCCTCTTTAGCTCAGTGGTAGAGCACTGGTCTAATAATCCAGGGGTCGTAAGTTCCATCCTCACAGGAGAAAGATGAATTTTGGAAATCAGTTGCGCGTCGTGGCTGTATAGCAAACAGTATCTGTGATGACGAACAATTAGCAACAGGCGTTTTTTTAAGAATTACTCTCAGATGTGATTAAGGCGAATGGCGCAGATAAATCATATGAAAATGCGGTACAGCAGAAGGTGGGACGAGGCAGTCTGAATTACATTTTACAGATGTATTTCTCACATATCTCAGAGCCTCTCGCGGTCGTCGTCGTCGTCGTCGTCGCCGCCGCCGTCGTTTCTACAGAAGTAGCAAATGGCCATCGTAGCAAATGCGGCGAGGGACGCCCTGCCTTCGATTCCGAATGCACAAAGTGTGTGGTCTTATTTCTCAGTCTATATTTGATCGGTCTCGTAAGAGGTTGAATGTAACGAATGGGTGGGAAAGAGCAAGGGGCAGCGGCTGTGTAGAACGAAAACACAAATCCTCAGGGGTGTGAGCGTTTCGAGATGACTCGCATACATGTAAATGTTAGTCGTCAGTGACCGTGTGGCCTAATAGATAAGACGTCGGACTTCGGATCTGAAGATTACAGGTTCGAATGCTGTCACACTTGTGTTTTTCCAGTTCTGAAAAAGAAACATACCGTTTTAATGTAGCAATTGAGCAGTACGAAACCGTCTGAATGTTGCTGTTGACCATTTTTTGCTTGGAGATGCTCTTGAGCTTGAAACACACACAACAAGACCGGTGTTAACTAGCGAAATGGTCGGCAGAGTGCCGACACCGCGAGTTTTGACTGGCACTTGCACATATAAAACAAGGTCGTAAAGTAACTCGTTCGGCTTTTGAGTCACATAAAGTATGTGTGTTAATTTTGAGCGCCACTAGCTCTGCATGTTGTCATGCAATTTCTTTACCTCTCAGAAATGATTATGACATAAAAGTAAGGACGTGACGAGTGTGACGTTAGGAAAACATTAGGCTGCATGGAGAGAAACTGTATGGGACCACCCAACCGAAACGAGTACTGTGTCACGTGCTACCCGGCAGGTATTCCCTGCGGTAGCCGGCTAGCTCAGTCGGTAGAGTGTCAGACTCTTAATCCCAGGGTCGTTGGTTCGAGCCACACGCTGGGCGGAACGGGATTTTGTTCCGCTGCAGATGTAAATTACCGTTTTTCTGATTAACGATATTTAATGGAAATAGCAACTATTAACTTTGCCTACGTCTCTGTCAGTCGCAAGGAATCTGTATTTGAAGGTGAAGGTGATTTTTTAGACATGTATGAAAGACATGTTCTGAAATGCAAGTGTTGTTGTTTCGAGAGCACATCGGTTACGTGTCAGATGTGTAGCCAAGCAGTAATGGGTCGCCATAGCTGCAAATATTAGCCTGTAATATGAAGTGTTGTCAGCTGAAGTCTGATGATGCAGACGACCGTAAGGACGAAGTACCCAAGAGTACCGCTAGGCCGCGCCTCTTTAGCTCAGTGGTAGAGCACTGGTCTAATAATCCAGGGGTCGTAAGTTCCATCCTCACAGGAGAAAGATGAATTTTGGAAATCAGTTGCGCGTCGTGGCTGTATAGCAAACAGTATCTGTGATGACGAACAATTAGCAACAGGCGTTTTTTTAAGAATTACTCTCAGATGTGATTAAGGCGAATGGCGCAGATAAATCATATGAAAATGCGGTACAGCAGAAGGTGGGACGAGGCAGTCTGAATTACATTTTACAGATGTATTTCTCACATATCTCAGAGCCTCTCGCGGTCGTCGTCGTCGTCGTCGTCGCCGCCGCCGTCGTTTCTACAGAAGTAGCAAATGGCCATCGTAGCAAATGCGGCGAGGGACGCCCTGCCTTCGATTCCGAATGCACAAAGTGTGTGGTCTTATTTCTCAGTCTATATTTGATCGGTCTCGTAAGAGGTTGAATGTAACGAATGGGTGGGAAAGAGCAAGGGGCAGCGGCTGTGTAGAACGAAAACACAAATCCTCAGGGGTGTGAGCGTTTCGAGATGACTCGCATACATGTAAATGTTAGTCGTCAGTGACCGTGTGGCCTAATAGATAAGACGTCGGACTTCGGATCTGAAGATTACAGGTTCGAATGCTGTCACACTTGTGTTTTTCCAGTTCTGAAAAAGAAACATACCGTTTTAATGTAGCAATTGAGCAGTACGAAACCGTCTGAATGTTGCTGTTGACCATTTTTTGCTTGGAGATGCTCTTGAGCTTGAAACACACACAACAAGACCGGTGTTAACTAGCGAAATGGTCGGCAGAGTGCCGACACCGCGAGTTTTGACTGGCACTTGCACATATAAAACAAGGTCGTAAAGTAACTCGTTCGGCTTTTGAGTCACATAAAGTATGTGTGTTAATTTTGAGCGCCACTAGCTCTGCATGTTGTCATGCAATTTCTTTACCTCTCAGAAATGATTATGACATAAAAGTAAGGACGTGACGAGTGTGACGTTAGGAAAACATTAGGCTGCATGGAGAGAAACTGTATGGGACCACCCAACCGAAACGAGTACTGTGTCACGTGCTACCCGGCAGGTATTCCCTGCGGTAGCCGGCTAGCTCAGTCGGTAGAGTGTCAGACTCTTAATCCCAGGGTCGTTGGTTCGAGCCACACGCTGGGCGGAACGGGATTTTGTTCCGCTGCAGATGTAAATTACCGTTTTTCTGATTAACGATATTTAATGGAAATAGCAACTATTAACTTTGCCTACGTCTCTGTCAGTCGCAAGGAATCTGTATTTGAAGGTGAAGGTGATTTTTTAGACATGTATGAAAGACATGTTCTGAAATGCAAGTGTTGTTGTTTCGAGAGCACATCGGTTACGTGTCAGATGTGTAGCCAAGCAGTAATGGGTCGCCATAGCTGCAAATATTAGCCTGTAATATGAAGTGTTGTCAGCTGAAGTCTGATGATGCAGACGACCGTAAGGACGAAGTACCCAAGAGTACCGCTAGGCCGCGCCTCTTTAGCTCAGTGGTAGAGCACTGGTCTAATAATCCAGGGGTCGTAAGTTCCATCCTCACAGGAGAAAGATGAATTTTGGAAATCAGTTGCGCGTCGTGGCTGTATAGCAAACAGTATCTGTGATGACGAACAATTAGCAACAGGCGTTTTTTTAAGAATTACTCTCAGATGTGATTAAGGCGAATGGCGCAGATAAATCATATGAAAATGCGGTACAGCAGAAGGTGGGACGAGGCAGTCTGAATTACATTTTACAGATGTATTTCTCACATATCTCAGAGCCTCTCGCGGTCGTCGTCGTCGTCGTCGTCGCCGCCGCCGTCGTTTCTACAGAAGTAGCAAATGGCCATCGTAGCAAATGCGGCGAGGGACGCCCTGCCTTCGATTCCGAATGCACAAAGTGTGTGGTCTTATTTCTCAGTCTATATTTGATCGGTCTCGTAAGAGGTTGAATGTAACGAATGGGTGGGAAAGAGCAAGGGGCAGCCGCTGTGTAGAACGAAAACACAAATCCTCAGGGGTGTGAGCGTTTCGAGATGACTCGCATACATGTATATGTTGGTCGTCAGTGACCATGTGGCCTAATGGATAAGACGTCGGACATCGGATCTGAATATTACAGGTTCGAATGCTGTCACGCTTGTGTTTTTCCAGTTCTGAAAAAGAAACATAACGTTTTAATTTAGCAATTGAGCAGTATGAAACCGTCTGAATGTTGCTGTTGACCATTTTTTGCTTGGAGATGCTCTTGAGCTTGAAACACACACAACACGACCGGTGTTAACTAGCGAAATGGTCGGCAGAGTGCCGACACCGCGAGTTTTGACTGGCACTTGCACATATAAAACAAGGTCGTAAAGTAACTCGTTCGGCTTTTGAGTCACATAAAGTATGTGTGTTAATTTTGACGCCACTATCTCTGCAAGTTGTCATGCAATCTCTTTACCTCTCAGAAATGATTATGACATAAAAGTGAAGTAGGTGACGAGTGTGACGTTAGGAAAACATTAGGCTGCATGGAGAGAAACTGTATGGGACCACCCAACCGAAACGAGTACTGTGTGACGTGCTACCCGGCAGGTATTCACCGCGGTAGCCGGCTAGCTCAGTCGGTAGAGCGTCAGGCTCTCAATCCCAGGGTCGTTGGTTCGAGCCACACGCTGGGCGGAACGGAATTTTGTTCCGCTGCAGATGTAAATTACCGTTTTTCTGATTAACGATATTTAATGGAAATAGCAACTGTTAACTTTGCCTACGTCTCTGTCAGTCGCAAGGAATCTGTATTTGAAGGTGAAGGTGATTTTGTAGACATGTGTGAAGGACATGTTCTGAAATGCAAGTGTTGTTGTTTCGAGAGCACATCGGTTACGTGTCAGATGTGTAGCCAAGCAGTAATGGGTCGCCATAGCTGCTAATATTAGCCTGTAATATGAAGTGTTGTCAGCTGAAGTCTGATGATGCAGACGACCGTAAGGACGAAGTACCCAAGAGTACCGCTAGGCCGCGCCTCTTTAGCTCAGTGGTAGAGCACTGGTCTAATAATCCAGGGGTCGTAAGTTCCATCCTCACAGGAGAAAGATGGATTTTGGAAATCAGTTGCGCGTCGTGGCTGTATAGCAAACAGTATCTGTGATGACGAACAATTAGCAACAGGCGTTTTTTTAAGAAATACTCTCAGATGTGATTAAGGCGAATGGCGCAGATAAAGCATTTGCCAAAGCGGTACAGCAGAAGGTGGGACGAGGCAGTCTGAATTACATTTTACAGATGTATTTCTCACATATCTCAGAGCCTCTCGCGGTCGTCGTCATCGTCATCGTCATCGTCGTCGTCGTCGTCGTCGCCGCCGCCGCTTCTGCAGAAGTAGCAAATGGCCATCGTAGCAAATGCGGCGAGGGACGCCCTGCCTTCGATTCCGAATGCACAAAGTGTGTGGTCTTATTTCTCAGTCTATATTTGATCGGTCTCGTAAGAGGTTGAATGTAACGAATGGGTGGGAAAGAGCAAGGGGCAGCGGCTGTGTAGAACGAAAACACAAATCCTCAGGGGTGTGAGAATTCGAGATGACTCGCATACATGTAAATGTTAGTCGTCAGTGACCGTGTGGCCTAATAGATAAGACGTCGGACTTCGGATCTGAAGATTACAGGTTCGAATGCTGTCACACTTGTGTTTTTCCAGTTCTGAAAAAGAAACATACCGTTTTAATGTAGCAATTGAGCAGTACGAAACCGTCTGAATGTTGCTGTTGACCATTTTTTGCTTGGAGATGCTCTTGAGCTTGAAACACACACAACAAGACCGGTGTTAACTAGCGAAATGGTCGGCAGAGTGCCGACACCGCGAGTTTTGACTGGCACTTGCACATATAAAACAAGGTCGTAAAGTAACTCGTTCGGCTTTTGAGTCACATAAAGTATGTGTGTTAATTTTGAGCGCCACTAGCTCTGCATGTTGTCATGCAATTTCTTTACCTCTCAGAAATGATTATGACATAAAAGTAAGGACGTGACGAGTGTGACGTTAGGAAAACATTAGGCTGCATGGAGAGAAACTGTATGGGACCACCCAACCGAAACGAGTACTGTGTCACGTGCTACCCGGCAGGTATTCCCTGCGGTAGCCGGCTAGCTCAGTCGGTAGAGTGTCAGACTCTTAATCCCAGGGTCGTTGGTTCGAGCCACACGCTGGGCGGAACGGGATTTTGTTCCGCTGCAGATGTAAATTACCGTTTTTCTGATTAACGATATTTAATGGAAATAGCAACTATTAACTTTGCCTACGTCTCTGTCAGTCGCAAGGAATCTGTATTTGAAGGTGAAGGTGATTTTTTAGACATGTATGAAAGACATGTTCTGAAATGCAAGTGTTGTTGTTTCGAGAGCACATCGGTTACGTGTCAGATGTGTAGCCAAGCAGTAATGGGTCGCCATAGCTGCAAATATTAGCCTGTAATATGAAGTGTTGTCAGCTGAAGTCTGATGATGCAGACGACCGTAAGGACGAAGTACCCAAGAATACCGCTAGGCCGCGCCTCTTTAGCTCAGTGGTAGAGCACTGGTCTAATAATCCAGGGGTCGTAAGTTCCATCCTCACAGGAGAAAGATGAATTTTGGAAATCAGTTGCGCGTCGTGGCTGTATAGCAAACAGTATCTGTGATGACGAACAATTAGCAACAGGCGTTTTTTTAAGAATTACTCTCAGATGTGATTAAGGCGAATGGCGCAGATAAATCATATGAAAATGCGGTACAGCAGAAGGTGGGACGAGGCAGTCTGAATTACATTTTACAGATGTATTTCTCACATATCTCAGAGCCTCTCGCGGTCGTCGTCGTCGTCGTCGTCGCCGCCGCCGTCGTTTCTACAGAAGTAGCAAATGGCCATCGTAGCAAATGCGGCGAGGGACGCCCTGCCTTCGATTCCGAATGCACAAAGTGTGTGGTCTTATTTCTCAGTCTATATTTGATCGGTCTCGTAAGAGGTTGAATGTAACGAATGGGTGGGAAAGAGCAAGGGGCAGCGGCTGTGTAGAACGAAAACACAAATCCTCAGGGGTGTGAGCGTTTCGAGATGACTCGCATACATGTAAATGTTAGTCGTCAGTGACCGTGTGGCCTAATAGATAAGACGTCGGACTTCGGATCTGAAGATTACAGTTTCGAATGCTGTCACACTTGTGTTTTTCCAGTTCTGAAAAAGAAACATACCGTTTTAATGTAGCAATTGAGCAGTACGAAACCGTCTGAATGTTGCTGTTGACCATTTTTTGCTTGGAGATGCTCTTGAGCTTGAAACACACACAACAAGACCGGTGTTAACTAGCGAAATGGTCGGCAGAGTGCCGACACCGCGAGTTTTGACTGGCACTTGCACATATAAAACAAGGTCGTAAAGTAACTCGTTCGGCTTTTGAGTCACATAAAGTATGTGTGTTAATTTTGAGCGCCACTAGCTCTGCATGTTGTCATGCAATTTCTTTACCTCTCAGAAATGATTATGACATAAAAGTAAGGACGTGACGAGTGTGACGTTAGGAAAACATTAGGCTGCATGGAGAGAAACTGTATGGGACCACCCAACCGAAACGAGTACTGTGTCACGTGCTACCCGGCAGGTATTCCCTGCGGTAGCCGGCTAGCTCAGTCGGTAGAGTGTCAGACTCTTAATCCCAGGGTCGTTGGTTCGAGCCACACGCTGGGCGGAACGGGATTTTGTTCCGCTGCAGATGTAAATTACCGTTTTTCTGATTAACGATATTTAATGGAAATAGCAACTATTAACTTTGCCTACGTCTCTGTCAGTCGCAAGGAATCTGTATTTGAAGGTGAAGGTGATTTTTTAGACATGTATGAAAGACATGTTCTGAAATGCAAGTGTTGTTGTTTCGAGAGCACATCGGTTACGTGTCAGATGTGTAGCCAAGCAGTAATGGGTCGCCATAGCTGCAAATATTAGCCTGTAATATGAAGTGTTGTCAGCTGAAGTCTGATGATGCAGACGACCGTAAGGACGAAGTACCCAAGAGTACCGCTAGGCCGCGCCTCTTTAGCTCAGTGGTAGAGCACTGGTCTAATAATCCAGGGGTCGTAAGTTCCATCCTCACAGGAGAAAGATGAATTTTGGAAATCAGTTGCGCGTCGTGGCTGTATAGCAAACAGTATCTGTGATGACGAACAATTAGCAACAGGCGTTTTTTTAAGAATTACTCTCAGATGTGATTAAGGCGAATGGCGCAGATAAATCATATGAAAATGCGGTACAGCAGAAGGTGGGACGAGGCAGTCTGAATTACATTTTACAGATGTATTTCTCACATATCTCAGAGCCTCTCGCGGTCGTCGTCGTCGTCGTCGTCGCCGCCGCCGTCGTTTCTACAGAAGTAGCAAATGGCCATCGTAGCAAATGCGGCGAGGGACGCCCTGCCTTCGATTCCGAATGCACAAAGTGTGTGGTCTTATTTCTCAGTCTATATTTGATCGGTCTCGTAAGAGGTTGAATGTAACGAATGGGTGGGAAAGAGCAAGGGGCAGCGGCTGTGTAGAACGAAAACACAAATCCTCAGGGGTGTGAGCGTTTCGAGATGAGTCGCATACATGTAAATGTTGGTCGTCAGTGACCATGTGGCCTAATGGATAAGACGTCGGACATCGGATCTGAATATTACAGGTTCGAATGCTGTCACGCTTGTGTTTTTCCAGTTCTGAAAAAGAAACATAACGTTTTAATTTAGCAATTGAGCAGTATGAAACCGTCTGAATGTTGCTGTTGACCATTTTTTGCTTGGAGATGCTCTTGAGCTTGAAACACACACAACACGACCGGTGTTAACTAGCGAAATGGTCGGCAGAGTGCCGACACCGCGAGTTTTGACTGGCACTTGCACATATAAAACAAGGTCGTAAAGTAACTCGTTCGGCTTTTGAGTCACATAAAGTATGTGTGTTAATTTTGACGCCACTATCTCTGCAAGTTGTCATGCAATCTCTTTACCTCTCAGAAATGATTATGACATAAAAGTGAAGTAGGTGACGAGTGTGACGTTAGGAAAACATTAGGCTGCATGGAGAGAAACTGTATGGGACCACCCAACCGAAACGAGTACTGTGTGACGTGCTACCCGGCAGGTATTCACCGCGGTAGCCGGCTAGCTCAGTCGGTAGAGCGTCAGGCTCTCAATCCCAGGGTCGTTGGTTCGAGCCACACGCTGGGCGGAACGGAATTTTGTTCCGCTGCAGATGTAAATTACCGTTTTTCTGATTAACGATATTTAATGGAAATAGCAACTGTTAACTTTGCCTACGTCTCTGTCAGTCGCAAGGAATCTGTATTTGAAGGTGAAGGTGATTTTGTAGACATGTGTGAAGGACATGTTCTGAAATGCAAGTGTTGTTGTTTCGAGAGCACATCGGTTACGTGTCAGATGTGTAGCCAAGCAGTAATGGGTCGCCATAGCTGCTAATATTAGCCTGTAATATGAAGTGTTGTCAGCTGAAGTCTGATGATGCAGACGACCGTAAGGACGAAGTACCCAAGAGTACCGCTAGGCCGCGCCTCTTTAGCTCAGTGGTAGAGCACTGGTCTAATAATCCAGGGGTCGTAAGTTCCATCCTCACAGGAGAAAGATGGATTTTGGAAATCAGTTGCGCGTCGTGGCTGTATAGCAAACAGTATCTGTGATGACGAACAATTAGCAACAGGCGTTTTTTTAAGAAATACTCTCAGATGTGATTAAGGCGAATGGCGCAGATAAAGCATTTGCCAAAGCGGTACAGCAGAAGGTGGGACGAGGCAGTCTGAATTACATTTTACAGATGTATTTCTCACATATCTCAGAGCCTCTCGCGGTCGTCGTCATCGTCATCGTCATCGTCGTCGTCGTCGTCGTCGCCGCCGCCGCTTCTGCAGAAGTAGCAAATGGCCATCGTAGCAAATGCGGCGAGGGACGCCCTGCCTTCGATTCCGAATGCACAAAGTGTGTGGTCTTATTTCTCAGTCTATATTTGATCGGTCTCGTAAGAGGTTGAATGTAACGAATGGGTGGGAAAGAGCAAGGGGCAGCGGCTGTGTAGAACGAAAACACAAATCCTCAGGGGTGTGAGCGTTTCGAGATGACTCGCATACATGTGTATGTTGGTCGTCAGTGACCATGTGGCCTAATGGATAAGACGTCGGACTTCGGATCTGAAGATTACAGGTTCGAATGCTGTCACGCTCGTGTTTTTCCAGTTCTGAAAAAGAAACATACCGTTTTAATGTAGCAATTGAGCAGTACGAAACCGTCTGAATGTTGCTGTTGACCATTTTTTGCTTGGAGATGCTCTTGAGCTTGAAACACACACAACAAGACCGGTGTTAACTAGCGAAATGGTCGGCAGAGTGCCGACACCGCGAGTTTTGACTGGCACTTGCACATATAAAACAAGGTCGTAAAGTAACTCGTTCGGCTTTTGAGTCACATAAAGTATGTGTGTTAATTTTGACGCCACTATCTCTGCAAGTTGTCATGCAATCTCTTTACCTCTCAGAAATGATAATGACATAAAAGTGAAGTAGGTGACGAGTGTGACGTTAGGAAAACATTAGGCTGCATGGAGAGAAACTGTATGGGACCACCCAACCGAAACGAGTACTGTGTGACGTGCTACCCGGCAGGTATTCACCGCGGTAGCCGGCTAGCTCAGTCGGTAGAGCGTCAGGCTCTCAATCCCAGGGTCGTTGGTTCGAGCCACACGCTGGGCGGAACGGAATTTTGTTCCGCTGCAGATGTAAATTACCGTTTTTCTGATTAACGATATTTAATGGAAATAGCAACTGTTAACTTTGCCTACGTCTCTGTCAGTCGCAAGGAATCTGTATTTGAAGGTGAAGGTGATTTTGTAGACATGTGTGAAGGACATGTTCTGAAATGCAAGTGTTGTTGTTTCGAGAGCACATCGGTTACGTGTCAGATGTGTAGCCAAGCAGTAATGGGTCGCCATAGCTGCTAATATTAGCCTGTAATATGAAGTGTTGTCAGCTGAAGTCTGATGATGCAGACGACCGTAAGGACGAAGTACCCAAGAGTACCGCTAGGCCGCGCCTCTTTAGCTCAGTGGTAGAGCAATGGTCTAATAATCCAGGGGTCGTAAGTTCCATCCTCACAGGAGAAAGATGGATTTTGGAAATCAGTTGCGCGTCGTGGCTGTATAGCAAACAGTATCTGTGATGACGAACAATTAGCAACAGGCGTTTTTTTAAGAAATACTCTCAGATGTGATTAAGGCGAATGGCGCAGATAAAGCATTTGCCAATGCGGTACAGCAGAAGGTGGGACGAGGCAGTCTGAATTACATTTTACAGATGTATTTCTCACATATCTCAGAGCCTCTCGCGGACGTCGTCATCGTCATCGTCGTCGTCGTCGTCGTCGCCGCCGCCGCTTCTGCAGAAGTAGCAAATGGCCATCGTAGCAAATGCGGCGAGGGACGCCCTGCCTTCGATTCCGAATGCACAAAGTGTGTGGTCTTATTTCTCAGTCTATATTTGATCGGTCTCGTAAGAGGTTGAATGTAACGAATGGGTGGGAAAGAGCAAGGGGCAGCGGCTGTGTAGAACGAAAACACAAATCCTCAGGGGTGTGAGAATTCGAGATGACTCGCATACATGTAAATGTTAGTCGTCAGTGACCGTGTGGCCTAATAGATAAGACGTCGGACTTCGGATCTGAAGATTACAGGTTCGAATGCTGTCACACTTGTGTTTTTCCAGTTCTGAAAAAGAAACATACCGTTTTAATGTAGCAATTGAGCAGTACGAAACCGTCTGAATGTTGCTGTTGACCATTTTTTGCTTGGAGATGCTCTTGAGCTTGAAACACACACAACAAGACCGGTGTTAACTAGCGAAATGGTCGGCAGAGTGCCGACACCGCGAGTTTTGACTGGCACTTGCACATATAAAACAAGGTCGTAAAGTAACTCGTTCGGCTTTTGAGTCACATAAAGTATGTGTGTTAATTTTGACGCCACTAGCTCTGCATGTTGTCATGCAATTTCTTTACCTCTCAGAAATGATTATGACATAAAAGTAAGGACGTGACGAGTGTGACGTTAGGAAAACATTAGGCTGCATGGAGAGAAACTGTATGGGACCACCCAACCGAAACGAGTACTGTGTCACGTGCTACCCGGCAGGTATTCCCTGTGGTAGCCGGCTAGCTCAGTCGGTAGAGTGTCAGACTCTTAATCCCAGGGTCGTTGGTTCGAGCCACACGCTGGGCGGAACGGAATTTTGTTCCGCTGCAGATGTAAATTACCGTTTTTCTGATTAACGATATTTAATGGAAATAGCAACTATTAACTTTGCCTACGTCTCTGTCAGTCGCAAGGAATCTGTATTTGAAGGTGAAGGTGATTTTTTAGACATGTGTGAAAGACATGTTCTGAAATGCAAGTGTTGTTGTTTCGAGAGCACATCGGTTACGTGTCAGATGTGTAGCCAAGCAGTAATGGGTCGCCATAGCTGCAAATATTAGCCTGTAATATGAAGTGTTGTCAGCTGAAGTCTGATGATGCAGACGACCGTAAGGACGAAGTACCCAAGAGTACCGCTAGGCCAGGCCTCTTTAGCTCAGTGGTAGAGCACTGGTCTAATAATCCAGGGGTCGTAAGTTCCATCCTCACAGGAGAAAGATGAATTTTGGAAATCAGTTGCGCGTCGTGGCTGTATAGCAAACAGTATCTGTGATGACGAACAATTAGCAACAGGCGTTTTTTTAAGAATTACTCTCAGATGTGATTAAGGCGAATGGCGCAGATAAATCATATGAAAATGCGGTACAGCAGAAGGTGGGACGAGGCAGTCTGAATTACATTTTACAGATGTATTTCTCACATATCTCAGAGCCTCTCGCGGTCGTCGTCGTCGTCGTCGCCGCCGCCGCCGTTTCTACAGAAGTAGCAAATGGCCATCGTAGCAAATGCGGCGAGGGACGCCCTGCCTTCGATTCCGAATGCACAAAGTGTGTGGTCTTATTTCTCAGTCTATATTTGATCGGTCTCGTAAGAGGTTGAATGTAACGAATGGGTGGGAAAGAGCAAGGGGCAGCCGCTGTGTAGAACGAAAACACAAATCCTCAGGGGTGTGAGCGTTTCGAGATGACTCGCATACATGTATATGTTGGTCGTCAGTGACCATGTGGCCTAATGGATAAGACGTCGGACATCGGATCTGAATATTACAGGTTCGAATGCTGTCACGCTTGTGTTTTTCCAGTTCTGAAAAAGAAACATAACGTTTTAATTTAGCAATTGAGCAGTATGAAACCGTCTGAATGTTGCTGTTGACCATTTTTTGCTTGGAGATGCTCTTGAGCTTGAAACACACACAACACGACCGGTGTTAACTAGCGAAATGGTCGGCAGAGTGCCGACACCGCGAGTTTTGACTGGCACTTGCACATATAAAACAAGGTCGTAAAGTAACTCGTTCGGCTTTTGAGTCACATAAAGTATGTGTGTTAATTTTGACGCCACTATCTCTGCAAGTTGTCATGCAATCTCTTTACCTCTCAGAAATGATTATGACATAAAAGTGAAGTAGGTGACGAGTGTGACGTTAGGAAAACATTAGGCTGCATGGAGAGAAACTGTATGGGACCACCCAACCGAAACGAGTACTGTGTGACGTGCTACCCGGCAGGTATTCACCGCGGTAGCCGGCTAGCTCAGTCGGTAGAGCGTCAGGCTCTCAATCCCAGGGTCGTTGGTTCGAGCCACACGCTGGGCGGAACGGAATTTTGTTCCGCTGCAGATGTAAATTACCGTTTTTCTGATTAACGATATTTAATGGAAATAGCAACTGTTAACTTTGCCTACGTCTCTGTCAGTCGCAAGGAATCTGTATTTGAAGGTGAAGGTGATTTTGTAGACATGTGTGAAAGACATGTTCTGAAATGCAAGTGTTGTTGTTTCGAGAGCACATCGGTTACGTGTCAGATGTGTAGCCAAGCAGTAATGGGTCGCCATAGCTGCTAATATTAGCCTGTAATATGAAGTGTTGTCAGCTGAAGTCTGATGATGCAGACGACCGTAAGGACGAAGTACCCAAGAGTACCGCTAGGCCGCGCCTCTTTAGCTCAGTGGTAGAGCACTGGTCTAATAATCCAGGGGTCGTAAGTTCCATCCTCACAGGAGAAAGAAGGATTTTGGAAATCAGTTGCGCGTCGTGGCTGTATAGCAAACAGTATCTGTGATGACGAACAATTAGCAACAGGCGTTTTTTTAAGAAATACTCTCAGATGTGATTAAGGCGAATGGCGCAGATAAAGCATTTGCCAAAGCGGTACAGCAGAAGGTGGGACGAGGCAGTCTGAATTACATTTTACAGATGTATTTCTCACATATCTCAGAGCCTCTCGCGGTCGTCGTCATCGTCATCGTCGTCGTCGTCGTCGTCGTCGCCGCCGCCGCTTCTGCAGAAGTAGCAAATGGCCATCGTAGCAAATGCGGCGAGGGACGCCCTGCCTTCGATTCCGAATGCACAAAGTGTGTGGTCTTATTTCTCAGTCTATATTTGATCGGTCTCGTAAGAGGTTGAATGTAACGAATGGGTGGGAAAGAGCAAGGGGCAGCGGCTGTGTAGAACGAAAACACAAATCCTCAGGGGTGTGAGCGTTTCGAGATGACTCGCATACATGTATATGTTGGTCGTCAGTGACCATGTGGCCTAATGGATAAGACGTCGGACATCGGATCTGAATATTACAGGTTCGAATGCTGTCACGCTTGTGTTTTTCCAGTTCTGAAAAAGAAACATAACGTTTTAATTTAGCAATTGAGCAGTATGAAACCGTCTGAATGTTGCTGTTGACCATTTTTTGCTTGGAGATGCTCTTGAGCTTGAAACACACACAACACGACCGGTGTTAACTAGCGAAATGGTCGGCAGAGTGCCGACACCGCGAGTTTTGACTGGCACTTGCACATATAAAACAAGGTCGTAAAGTAACTCCTTCGGCTTTTGAGTCACATAAGTATGTCTGTTAATTTTGACGCCACTATCTCTGCATGTTGTCATGCAATCTCTTTACCTCTCAGAAATGATTATGACATAAAAGTGAAGTACGTGACGAGTGTGACGTTAGGAAAACATTAGGCTGCATGGAGAGAAACTGTATGGGACCACCCAACCGAAACGAGTACTGTGTGACGTGCTACCCGGCAGGTATTCACCGCGGTAGCCGGCTAGCTCAGTCGGTAGAGCGTCAGGCTCTCAATCCCAGGGTCGTTGGTTCGAGCCACACGCTGGGCGGAACGGAATTTTGTTCCGCTGCAGATGTAAATTACCGTTTTTCTGATTAACGATATTTAATGGAAATAGCAACTGTTAACTTTGCCTACATCTCTGTCAGTCGCAAGGAATCTGTATTTGAAGGTGAAGGTGATTTTGTAGACATGTGTGAAAGACATGTTCTGAAATGCAAGTGTTGTTGTTTCGAGAGCACATCGGTTACGTGTCAGATGTGTAGCCAAGCAGTAATGGGTCGCCATAGCTGCTAATATTAGCCTGTAATATGAAGTGTTGTCAGCTGAAGTCTGATGATGCAGACGACCGTAAGGACGAAGTACCCAAGAGTACCGCTAGGCCGCGCCTCTTTAGCTCAGTGGTAGAGCACTGGTCTAATAATCCAGGGGTCGTAAGTTCCATCCTCACAGAAAAAAGATGAATTTTGGAAATCAGTTGCGCGTCGTGGCTGTATAGCAAACAGTATCTGTGATGACGAACAATTAGCAACAGGCGTTTTTTTAAGAATTACTCTCAGATGTGATTAAGGCGAATGGCGCAGATAAAGCATTTGCCAAAGCGGTACAGCAGAAGGTGGGACGAGGCAGTCTGAATTACATTTTACAGATGTATTTCTCACATATCTTAGAGCCGCTCGCGGTCGTCGTCGTCGTCGTCGTCGTCGTCGTCGTCGTCGCTTCTGCAGAAGTAGCAAATGGCCATCGTAGCAAATGCGGCGATGGACGCCCTGCCTTCGATTCCGAATGCACAAAGTGTGTGGTCTTATTTCTCAGTCTATATTTGATCGGTCTCGTAAGAGGTTGAATGTAACGAATGGGTGGGAAAGAGCAAGGGGCAGCGGCTTTGTAGAACGAAAACACAAATCCTCAGGGGTGTGAGCGTTTCGAGATGACTCGCATACATGTATATGTTGGTCGTCAGTGACCATGTGGCCTAATGGATAAGACATCGGACATCGGATCTGAATATTACAGGTACGAATGCTGTCACGCTTGTGTTTTTCCAGTTCTGAAAAAGAAACATAACGTTTTAATGTAGCAATTGAGCAGTACGAAACCGTCTGAATGTTGCTGTTGACCATTTTTTGCTTGGAGATGCTCTTGAGCTTGAAACACACACAACAAGACCGGTGTTAACTAGCGAAATTGTCGGCAGAGTGCCGACACCGCGAGTTTTGACTGGCACTTGCACATACAAAACAAGGTCGTAAAGTAACTCGTTCGGCTTTTGAGTCACATAAAGTATGTGTGTTAATTTTGACGCCACTATCTCTGCATATTGTCATGCAATTTCTTTACCTCTCAGAAATGATTATGACATAAAAGTGAAGTAGGTGACGAGTGTGACGTTAGGAAAACATTAGGCTGCATGGAGAGAAACTGTATGGGACCACCCAACCGAAACGAGTACTGTGTGACGTGCTACCCGGCAGGTATTCACCGCGGTAGCCGGCTAGCTCAGTCGGTAGAGCGTCAGGCTCTCAATCCCAGGGTCGTTGGTTCGAGCCACACGCTGGGCGGAACGGAATTTTGTTCCTCTGCAGATGTAAATAACCGTTTTTCTGATTAACGATATTTAATGGAAATAGCAACTGTTAACTTTGCCTACGTCTCTGTCAGTCGCAAGGAATCTGTATTTGAAGGTGAAGGTGATTTTGTAGACATGTGTGAAAGACATGTTCTGAAATGCAAGTGTTGTTGTTTCGAGAGCACATCGGTTACGTGTCAGATGTGTAGCCAAGCAGTAATGGGTCGCCATAGCTGCTAATATTAGCCTGTAATATGAAGTGTTGTCAGCTGAAGTCTGATGATGCAGACGACCGTAAGGACGAAGTACCCAAGAGTACCGCTAGGCCGCGCCTCTTTAGCTCAGTGGTAGAACACTGGTGTAATAATCCAGGGGTCGTAAGTTCCATCCTCACAGAAAAAAGATGAATTTTGGAAATCAGTTGCGCGTCGTGGCTGTATAGCAAACAGTATCTGTGATGACGAACAATTAGCAACAGGCGTTTTTTTAAGAATTACTCTCAGATGTGATTAAGGCGAATGGCGCAGATAAAGCATTTGCCAAAGCGGTACAGCAGAAGGTGGGACGAGGCAGTCTGAATTACATTTTACAGATGTATTTCTCACATATCTTAGAGCCGCTCGCGGTCGTCGTCGTCGTCGTCGTCGTCGTCGTCATCGTCGTCGCTTCTGCAGAAGTAGCAAATGGCCATCGTAGCAAATGCGGCGATGGACGCCCTGCCTTCGATTCCGAATGCACAAAGTGTGTGGTCTTATTTCTCAGTCTATATTTGATCGGTCTCGTAAGAGCTTGAATGTAACGAATGGGTGGGAAAGAGCAAGGGGCAGCGGCTGTGTAGAACGAAAACACAAATCCTCAGGGGTGTGAGCGTTTCGAGATGACTCGCATACATGTATATGTTGGTCGTCAGTGACTATGTGGCCTAATGGATAAGACGTCGGACTTCGGATCTGAAGATTACAGGTTCGAATGCTGTCACGCTTGTGTTTTTCCAGTTCTGAAAAAGAAACATAACGTTTTAATGTAGCAATTGAGCAGTACGAAACCGTCTGAATGTTGCTGTTGACCATTTTTTGCTTGGAGATGCTCTTGAGCTTGAAACACACACAACAAGACCGGTGTTAACTAGCGAAATTGTCGGCAGAGTGCCGACACCGCGAGTTTTGACTGGCACTTGCACATACAAAACAAGGTCGTAAAGTAACTCGTTCGGCTTTTGAGTCACATAAAGTATGTGTGTTAATTTTGACGCCACTATCTCTGCATATTGTCATGCAATTTCTTTACCTCTCAGAAATGATTATGACATAAAAGTGAAGTAGGTGACGAGTGTGACGTTAGGAAAACATTAGGCTGCATGGAGAGAAACTGTATGGGACCACCCAACCGAAACGAGTACTGTGTGACGTGCTACCCGGCAGGTATTCACTGCGGTAGCCGGCTAGCTCAGTCGGTAGAGCGTCAGGCTCTCAATCCCAGGGTCGTTGGTTCGAGCCACACGCTGGGCGGAACGGAATTTTGTTCCTCTGCAGATGTAAATTACCGTTTTTCTGATTAACGATATTTAATGGAAATAGCAACTGTTAACTTTGCCTACGTCTCTGTCAGTCGCAAGGAATCTGTATTTGAAGGTGAAGGTGATTTTGTAGACATGTGTGAAAGACATGTTCTGAAATGCAAGTGTTGTTGTTTCGAGAGCACATCGGTTACGTGTCAGATGTGTAGCCAAGCAGTAATGGGTCGCCATAGCTGCTAATATTAGGCTGTAATATGAAGTGTTGTCAGCTGAAGTCTGATGATGCAGACGACCGTAAGGACGAAGTGCCCAAGAGTACCGCTAGGCCGCGCCTCTTTAGCTCAGTGGTAGAGCACTGGTCTAATAATCCAGGGGTCGTAAGTTCCATCCTCACAGAAAAAAGATGAATTTTGGAAATCAGTTGCGCGTCGTGGCTGTATAGCAAACAGTATCTGTGATGACGAACAATTAGCAACAGGCGTTTTTTTAAGAATTACTCTCAGATGTGATTAAGGCGAATGGCGCAGATAAAGCATTTGCCAAAGCGGTACAGCAGAAGGTGGGACGAGGCAGTCTGAATTACATTTTACAGATGTATTTCTCACATATCTTAGAGCCGCTCGCGGTCGTCGTCGTCGTCGTCGTCGTCGTCGTCGTCGTCGCTTCTGCAGAAGTAGCAAATGGCCATCGTAGCAAATGCGGCGATGGACGCCCTGCCTTCGATTCCGAATGCACAAAGTGTGTGGTCTTATTTCTCAGTCTATATTTGATCGGTCTCGTAAGAGCTTGAATGTAACGAATGGGTGGGAAAGAGCAAGGGGCAGCGGCTGTGTAGAACGAAAACACAAATCCTCAGGGGTGTGAGCGTTTCGAGATGAGTCGCATACATGTATATGTTGGTCGTCAGTGACTATGTGGCCTAATGGATAAGACGTCGGACTTCGGTTCTGAAGATTACAGGTTCGAATGCTGTCACGCTTGTGTTTTTCCAGTTCTGAAAAAGAAACATAACGTTTTAATGTAGCAATTGAGCAGTACGAAACCGTCTGAATGTTGCTGTTGACCATTTTTTGCTTGGAGATGCTCTTGAGCTTGAAACACACACAACAAGACCGGTGTTAACTAGCGAAATGTTCGGCAGAGTGCCGACACCGCGAGTTTTGACTGGCACTTGCACATATAAAACAAGGTCGTAAAGTAACTCGTTCGGCTTTTGAGTCACATAAAGTATGTGTGTTAATTTTGACGCCACTAGCTCTGCATGTTGTCATGCAATTTCTTTACCTCTCAGAAATGATTATGCCATAAAAGTGAAGTACGTGACGAGTGTGACGTTAGGAAAACATTAGGCTGCATGGAGAGAAACTGTATGGGACCACCCAACCGAAACGAGTACTGTGTGACGTGCTACCCGGCAGGTATTCACCGCGGTAGCCGGCTATCTCAGTCGGTAGAGTGTCAGGCTCTCAATCCCAGGGTCGTTGGTTCGAGCCACACGCTGGGCGGAACGGAATTTTGTTCCTCTGCAGATGTAAATTACCGTTTTCCTGATTAACGATATTTAATGGAAATAGCAACTGTTACCTTTGCCTACGTCTCTGTCAGTCGCAAGGAATCTGTATTTGAAGGTGAAGGTGATTTTGTAGACATGTGTGAAAGACATGTTCTGAAATGCAAGTGTTGTTGTTTCGAGAGCACATCGGTTACGTGTCAGATGTGTAGCCAAGCAGTAATGGGTCGCCATAGCTGCTAATATTAGCCTGTAATATGAAGTGTTGTCAGCTGAAGTCTGATGATGCTGACGACCGTAAGGACGAAGTACCCAAAAGTACCTCTAGGCCGCGCCTCTTTAGCTCAGTGGTAGAGCACTAGTCTAATAACCCAGGGGTCGTAAGTTCCATCCTCACAGGAGAAAGATAAATTTTGGAAATCAGTTGCGCGTCGTGGCTGTATAGCAAACAGTATCTGTGATGACGAACAATTAGCAACAGGCGTTTTTTTAAGAATTACTCTCAGATGTGATTAAGGGGAATGGCGCAGATAAAGCATTTGCCAAAGCGGTACAGCAGAAGGTGGGACGAGGCAGTCTGAATTACATTTTACAGATGTATTTCTCACATATCTCAGAGCCTCTCGCGGTCGTCGTCGTCGTCGTCGTCGTAGTCGTCGTCGCCGCCGCCGCCGCTTCTGCAGAAGTAGCAAATGGCCATCGTAGCAAATGCGGCGAGGGACGCCCTGCCTTCGATTCCGAATGCACAAAGTGTGTGGTCTTATTTCTCAGTCTATATTTGATCGGTCTCGTAAGAGGTTGAATGTAACGAATGGGTGGGAAAGAGCAAGGGGCAGCGGCTGTGTAGAACGAAAACACAAATCCTCAGGGGTGTGAGCGTTTCGAGATGAGTCGCATACTTGTAAATGTTAGTCGTCAGTGACCGTGTGGCCTAATGGATAAGACGTCGGACTTCGGATCTGAAGATTACAGGTTCGAATGCTGTCACGCTCGTGTTTTTCCAGTTCTGAAAAAGAAACATACCGTTTTAATGTAGCAATTGAGCAGTACGAAACCGTCTGAATGTTGCTGTTGACCATTTTTTGCTTGGAGATGCTCTTGAGCTTGAAACACACACAACAAGACCGGTGTTAACTAGCGAAATGGTCGGCAGAGTGCCGACACCGCGAGTTTTGACTGGCACTTGCACATATAAAACAAGGTCGTAGAGTAACTCGTTCGGCTTTTGAGTCACATAAAGTATGTGTGTTAATTTTGAGCGCCACTAGCTCTGCATGTTGTCATGCAATTTGTTTACCTCTCAGAAATGATTATGACATAAAAGTGAAGTACGTGACGAGTGTGACGTTAGGAAAACATTAGGCTGCATGGAGAGAAACTGTATGGGACCACCCAACCGAAACGAGTACTGTGTGACGTGCTACCCGGCAGGTATTCACCGCGGTAGCCGGCTAGCGCAGTCGGTAGAGCGTCAGGCTCTCAATCCCAGGGTCGTTGGTTCGAGCCACACGCTGGGCGGAACGGAATTTTGTTCCGCTGCAGATGTAAATTACCGTTTTTCTGATTAACGATATTTAATGGAAATAGCAACTGTTAACTTTGCCTACGTCTCTGTCAGTCGCAAGGAATCTGTATTTGAAGGTGAAGGTGATTTTGTAGACATGTGTGAAAGACATGTTCTGAAATGCAAGTGTTGTTGTTTCGAGAGCACATCGGTTACGTGTCAGATGTGTAGCCAAGCAGTAATGGGTCGACATAGCTGCTAATATTAGCCTGTAATATGAAGTGTTGTCAGCTGAAGTCTGATGATGCAGACGACCGTAAGGACGAAGTACCCAAGAGTACCGCTAGGCCGCGCCTCTTTAGCTCAGTGGTAGAGCACTGGTCTAATAACCCAGGGGTCGTAAGTTCCATCCTCACAGGAGAAAGATGAATTTTGGAAATCAGTTGCGCGTCGTGGCTGTATAGCAAACAGTATCTGTGATGACGAACAATTAGCAACAGGCGTTTTTTTAAGAATTACTCTCAGATGTGATTAAGGCGAATGGCGCAGATAAAGCATTTGCCAAAGCGGTACAGCAGAAGGTGGGACGAGGCAGTCTGAATTACATTTTACAGATGTATTTCTCACATATCTCAGAGCCTCTCGCGGTCGTCGTCGTCGTCGTCGTCGTAGTCGTCGTCGCCGCCGCCGCCGCTTCTGCAGAAGTAGCAAATGGCCATCGTAGCAAATGCGGCGAGGGACGCCCTGCCTTCGATTCCGAATGCACAAAGTGTGTGGTCTTATTTCTCAGTCTATATTTGATCGGTCTCGTAAGAGGTTGAATGTAACGAATGGGTGGGAAAGAGCAAGGGGCAGCGGCTGTGTAGAACGAAAACACAAATCCTCAGGGGTGTGAGCGTTTCGAGATGAGTCGCATACATGTAAATGTTAGTCGTCAGTGACCGTGTGGCCTAATGGATAAGACGTCGGACTTCGGATCTGAAGATTACAGGTTCGAATGCTGTCACGCTCGTGTTTTTCCAGTTCTGAAAAAGAAACATACCGTTTTAATGTAGCAATTGAGCAGTACGAAACCGTCTGAATGTTGCTGTTGACCATTTTTTGCTTGGAGATGCTCTTGAGCTTGAAACACACACAACAAGACCGGTGTTAACTAGCGAAATGGTCGGCAGAGTGCCGACACCGCGAGTTTTGACTGGCACTTGCACATATAAAACAAGGTCGTAGAGTAACTCGTTCGGCTTTTGAGTCACATAAAGTATGTGTGTTAATTTTGACGCCACTAGCTCTGCATGTTGTCATGCAATTTCTTTACCTCTCAGAAATGATTATGACATAAAAGTGAAGTACGTGACGAGTGTGACGTTAGGAAAACATTAGGCTGCATGGAGAAAAACTGTATGGGACCACCCAACCGAAACGAGTACTGTGTGACGTGCTACCCGGCAGGTATTCACCGCGGTAGCCGGCTAGCGCAGTCGGTAGAGCGTCAGGCTCTCAATCCCAGGGTCGTTGGTTCGAGCCACACGCTGGGCGGAACGGAATTTTGTTCCGCTGCAGATGTAAATTACCGTTTTTCTGATTAACGATATTTAATGGAAATAGCAACTGTTAACTTTGCCTACGTCTCTGTCAGTCGCAAGGAATCTGTATTTGAAGGTGAAGGTGATTTTGTAGACATGTGTGAAAGACATGTTCTGAAATGCAAGTGTTGTTGTTTCGAGAGCACATCGGTTACGTGTCAGATGTGTAGCCAAGCAGTAATGGGTCGACATAGCTGCTAATATTAGCCTGTAATATGAAGTGTTGTCAGCTGAAGTCTGATGATGCAGACGACCGTAAGGACGAAGTACCCAAGAGTACCGCTAGGCCGCGCCTCTTTAGCTCAGTGGTAGAGCACTGGTCCATCCTCACAGGAGAAAGATGAATTTTGGAAATCAGTTGCGCGTCGTGGCTGTATAGCAAACAGTATCTGTGATGACGAACAATTAGCAACAGGCGTTTTTTTAAGAATTACTCTCAGATGTGATTAAGGCGAATGGCGCAGATAAAGCATTTGCCAAAGCGGTACAGCAGAAGGTGGGACGAGGCAGTCTGAATTACATTTTACAGATGTATTTCTCACATATCTCAGAGCCTCTCGCGGTCGTCGTCGTCATCGTAGTCGTCGTCGCCGCCGCCGCCGCTTCTGCAGAAGTAGCAAATGGCCATCGTAGCAAATGCGGCGAGGGACGCCCTGCCTTCGATTCCGAATGCACAAAGTGTGTGGTCTTATTTCTCAGTCTATATTTGATCGGTCTCGTAAGAGGTTGAATGTAACGAATGGGTGGGAAAGAGCAAGGGGCAGCGGCTGTGTAGAACGAAAACACAAATCCTCAGGGGTGTGAGCGTTTCGAGATGAGTCGCATACATGTAAATGTTAGTCGTCAGTGACCGTGTGGCCTAATGGATAAGACGTCGGACTTCGGATCTGAAGATTACAGGTTCGAATGCTGTCACGCTCATGTTTTTCCAGTTCTGAAAAAGAGACATACCGTTTTAATGTAGCAATTGAGCAGTACGAAACCGTCTGAATGTTGCTGTTGACCATTTTTTGCTTGGAGATGCTCTTGAGCTTGAAACACACACAACAAGACCGGTGTTAACTAGCGAAATGGTCGGCAGAGTGCCGACACCACGAGTTTTGACTGGCACTTGCACATATAAAACAAGGTCGTAAAGTAACTCGTTCGGATTTTGAGTCACATAAAGTATGTGTGTTAATTTTGACGCCACTAGCTCTGCATGTTGTCATGCAATTTCTTTACCTCTCAGAAATGATTATGACATAAAAGTGAAGTACGTGACGAGTGTGACGTTAGGAAAACATTAGGCTGCATGGAGAGAAACTGTATGGGACCACCCAACCGAAACGAGTACTGTGTGACGTGCTACCCGGAAGGTATTCACCGCGGTAGCCGGCTAGCGCAGTCGGTAGAGCGTCAGGCTCTCAATCCCAGGGTCGTTGGTTCGAGCCAGACGCTGGGGGGAACGGAATTTTGTTCCGCTGCAGATGTAAATTACCGTTTTTCTGATTAACGATATTTAATGGAAATAGCAACTGTTAACTTTGCCTACGTCTCTGTCAGTCGCAAGGAATCTGTATTTGAAGGTGAAGGTGATTTTGTAGACATGTGTGAAAGACATGTTCTGAAATGCAAGTGTTGTTGTTTCGAGAGCACATCGGTTACGTGTCAGATGTGTAGCCAAGCAGTAATGGGTCGACATAGCTGCTAATATTAGCCTGTAATATGAAGTGTTGTCAGCTGAAGTCTGATGATGCAGACGACCGTAAGGACGAAGTACCCAAGAGTACCGCTAGGCCGCGCCTCTTTAGCTCAGTGGTAGAGCACTGGTCCATCCTCACAGGAGAAAGATGAATTTTGGAAATCAGTTGCGCGTCGTGGCTGTATAGCAAACAGTATCTGTGATGACGAACAATTAGCAACAGGCGTTTTTTTAAGAATTACTCTCAGATGTGATTAAGGCGAATGGCGCAGATAAAGCATTTGCCAAAGCGGTATAGCAGAAGGTGGGACGAGGCAGTCTGAATTACATTTTACAGATGTATTTCTCACATATCTCAGAGCCTCTCGCGGTCGTCGTCGTCGTCGTAGTCGTCGTCGCCGCCGCCGCCGCTTCTGCAGAAGTAGCAAATGGCCATCGTAGCAAATGCGGCGAGGGACGCCCTGCCTTCGATTCCGAATGCACAAAGTGTTTGGTCTTATTTCTCAGTCTATATTTGATCGGTCTCGTAAGAGGTTGAATGTAACGAATGGGTGGGAAAGAGCAAGGGGCAGCGGCTGTGTAGAACGAAAACACAAATCCTCAGGGGTGTGAGCGTTTCGAGATGAGTCGCATACATGTAAATGTTAGTCGTCAGTGACCGTGTGGCCTAATGGATAAGACGTCGGACTTCGGATCTGAAGATTACAGGTTCGAATGCTGTCACGCTCGTGTTTTTCCAGTTCTGAAAAAGAAACATACCGTTTTAATGTAGCAATTGAGCAGTACGAAACCGTCTGAATGTTGCTGTTGACCATTTTTTGCTTGGAGATGCTCTTGAGCTTGAAACACACACAACAAGACCGGTGTTAACTAGCGAAATGGTCGGCAGAGTGCCGACACCGCGAGTTTTGACTGGCACTTGCACATATAAAACAAGGTCGTAAAGTAACTCGTTCGGCTTTTGAGTCACATAAAGTATGTGTGTTAATTTTGACGCCACTATCTCTGCATGTTGTCATGCAATTTCCTTACCTCTCAGAAATGATTATGACATAAAAGTGAAGTACGTGACGAGTGTGACGTTAGGAAAACATTAGGCTGCATGGAGAGAAACTGTATGGGAGCACCCAACCGAAACGAGTACTGTGTGACGTGCTACCCGGCAGGTATTCACCGCGGTAGCCGGCTAGCTCAGTCGGTAGAGCGTCAAGCTCTCAATCCCAGGGTCGTTGGTTCGAGCCACACGCTGGGCGGAACGGAATTTTGTTCCGCTGCAGATGTAAATTACCGTTTTTCTGATTAACGATATTTAATGGAAATAGCAACTGTTAACTTTGCCTACGTCTCTGTCAGTCGCAAGGAATCTGTATTTGAAGGTGAAGGTGATTTTGTAGACATGTGTGAAAGACATGTTCTGAAATGCAAGTGTTGTTGTTTCGAGAGCACATCGGTTACGTGTCAGATGTGTAGCCAAGCAGTAATGGGTCGCCATAGCTGCTAATATTAGCCTGTAATATGAAGTGTTGTCAGCAGAAGTCTGATTATGCAGACGACCGTAAGGACGAAGTACTCAAGAGTACCGCTAGGCCACGCCTCTTTAGCTCAGTGGTAGAGCACTGGTCTAATAATCCAGGGGTCGTAAGTTCCATCCTAACAGGAGAAAGATGAATTTTGGAAATCAGTTGCGCGTCGTGGCTGTATAGCAAACAGTATCTGTGATGACGAACAATTAGCAACAGGCGTTGTTTTAAGAATTACTCTCAGATGTGATTAAGGCGAATGGCGCAGATAAAGCATTTGAAAAAGAGGTACAGCATAAGGTGGGACGAGGCAGTCTGAATTACATTTTACAGATGTATTTCTCACATATCTCAGAGCCTCTCGCGGTCGTCGTCGTCGTCGTAGTCGTCGTCGCCGCCGCCGCCGCTTCTGCAGAAGTAGCAAATGGCCATCGTAGCAAATGCGGCGAGGGACGCCCTGCCTTCGATTCCGAATGCACAAAGTGTGTGGTCTTGTTTCTCAGTCTATATTTGATAGGTCTCGTAAGAGGTTGAATGTAACGAATGGGTGGGAAAGAGCAAGGGGCAGCGGCTGTGTAGAACGAAAACACAAATCCTCAGTGGTGTGAGCGTTTCGAGATGACTCGCATACATGTATATGTTAGTTGTCAGTGACCATGTGGCCTAATGGATAAGACGTCGGACATCGGATCTGAAGATTACAGGTTCGAATGCTGTCACGCTTGTGTATTTCCAGTTCTGAAAAAGAAACATAACGTTTTAATGTAGCAATTGAGCAGTACGAAACCGTCTGAATGTTGCTGTTGACCATTTTTTGCTTGGAGATGCTCTTGAGCTTGAAACACACACAACAAGACCGGTGTTAACTAGCGAAATGGTCGGCAGAGTGCCGACACCACGAGTTTTGACTGGCACTAGCACATATAAAACAAGATCGTAAAGTAACTCGTTCGGCTTTTGAGTCACAAAAAGTATGTGTGTTAATTTTGACGCCACTAGCTCTGCATGTTGTCATGCAATTTCTTTACCTCTCAGAAATGATTATGACATAAAAGTGAAGTACGTGACGAGTGTGACGTTAGGAAAACATTAGGCTGCATGGAGAGAAACTGTATGGGACCACCCAACCGAAACGAGTACTGTGTGACGTGCTACCCGGCAGGTATTCACCGCGGAATTTTGTTCCGCTGCAGATGTAAATTACCGTTTTTCTGATTAACGATATTTAATGGAAATAGCAACTGTTAACTTTGCCTACGTCTCTGTCAGTCGCAAGGAATCTGTATTTGAAGGTGAAGGTGATTTTGTAGACATGTGTGAAAGACATGTTCTGAAATGCAAGTGTTGATGTTTCGAGAGCACATCGGTTACGTGTCAGATGTGTAGCCAAGCAGTAATGGGTCGCCATAGCTGTTAATATTAGCCTGTAATATGAAGTGTTGTCAGCTGAAGTCTGATGATGCAGACGACCGTAAGGACGAAGTACCCAAGAGTACCGCTAGGCCACGACTCTTTAGCTCAGTGGTAGAGCACTGGTCTAATAATCCAGGGGTCGTAAGTTCCATCCTCACAGGAGAAAGATGAATTTTGGAAATCAGTTGCGCGTCGTGGCTGTATAGCAAACAGTATCTGTGATGACGAACAATTAGCAACAGGCGTTGTTTTAAGAATTACTCTCACATGTGATTAAGGCGAATGGCGCAGATAAAGCATTTGCCAAAGCGGTACAGCATAAGGTGGGACGAGGCAGTCTGACTTACATTTTACAGATGTATTTCTCACATATCTCAGAGCCTCTCGCGGTCGTCGTCGTCGTCGTCGTCGTCGTCGTCGCCGCCGCCGCCGCTTCTGCAGAAGTAGCAAATGGCCATCGTAGCAAATGCGGCGAGGGACGCCCTGCCTTCGATTCCGAATGCACAAAGTGTGTGGTCTTGTTTCTCAGTCTATATTTGATTGGTCTCGTAAGAGGTTGAATGTAACGAATGGGTGGGAAAGAGCAAGGGGCAGCGGCTGTGTAGAACGAAAACACAAATCCTCAGGGGTGTGAGCGTTTCGAGATGACTCGCATACATGTATATGTTGGTCGTCAGTGACCATGTGGCCTAATGGTTAAGACGTCGGACATCGGATCTGAATATTACAGGTTCGAATGCTGTCACGCTTGTGTTTTTCCAGTTCTGAAAAAGAAACATAATGTTTTAATGTAGCAATTGAGCAGTACGAAACCGTCTGAATGTTGCTGTTGACCATTTTTTGCTTGGAGATGCTCTTGAGCTTGAAACACACACAACAAGACCGGTGTTAACTAGCGAAATGGTCGGCAGAGTGCCGACACCGCGAGTTTTGACTGGCACTTGCACATATAAAACAAGGTCGAAAAGTAACTCGTTCGGCTTTTGAGTCACATAAAGTATGTGTGTTAATTTTGACGCCACTATCTCTGCATGTTGTCATGCAATTTCCTTACCTCTCAGAAATGATTATGACATAAAAGTGAAGTACGTGACGAGTGTGACGTTAGGAAAACATTAGGCTGCATGGAGAGAAACTGTATGGGAGCACCCAACCGAAACGAGTACTGTGTGACGTGCTACCCGGCAGGTATTCACCGCGGTAGCCGGCTAGCTCAGTCGGTAGAGCGTCAGGCTCTTAATCCCAGGGTCGTTGGTTCGAGCCACACGCTGGGCGGAACGGAATTTTGTTCCGCTGCAGATGTAAATTACCGTTTTTCTGATTAACGATATTTAATGGAAATAGCAACTGTTAACTTTGCCTACGTCTCTGTCAGTCGCAAGGAATCTGTATTTGAAGGTGAAGGTGATTTTGTAGACATGTGTGAAAGACATGTTCTGAAATGCAAGTGTTGTTGTTTCGAGAGCACATCGGTTACGTGTCAGATGTGTAGCCAAGCAGTAATGGGTCGCCATAGCTGCTAATATTAGCCTGTAATATGAAGTGTTGTCAGCTGAAGTCTGATGATGCAGACGACCGTAAGGACGAAGTACCCAAGAGTACCGCTAGGCCGCGCCTCTTTAGCTCAGTGGTAGAGCACTGGTCTAATAATCCAGGGGTCGTAAGTTCCATCCTCACAGGAGAAAGATGAATTTTGGAAATCAGTTGCGCGTCGTGGCTGTATAGCAAACAGTATCTGTGATGACGAACAATTAGCAACAGGCGTTGTTTTAAGAATTACTCTCAGATGTGATTAAGGCGAATGGCGCAGATAAAGCATTTGCCAAAGCGGTACAGCATAAGGTGGGACGAGGCAGTCTGAATTACATTTTACAGATGTATTTCTCACATATCTCAGAGCCTCTCGCGGTCGTCGTCGTCGTCGTCGTCGCCGCCGCCGCTTCTGCAGAAGTAGCAAATGGCCATCGTAGCAAATGCGGCGAGGGACGCCCTGCCTTCGATTCCGAATGCACAAAGTGTGTGGTCTTGTTTCTCAGTCTATATTTGATCGGTCTCGTAAGAGGTTGAATGTAACGAATGGGTGGGAAAGAGCAAGGGGCAGCGGCTGTGTAGAACGAAAACACAAATCCTCAGGGGTGTGAGCGTTTCGAGATGACTCGCATACATGTATATGTTGGTCGTCAGTGACCATGTGGCCTAATGGATAAGACGTCGGACATCGGATCTGAATATTACAGGTTCGAATGCTGTCACGCTTGTGTTTTTCCAGTTCTGAAAAAGAAACATAACGTTTTAATGTAGCAATTGAGCAGTACGAAACCGTCTGAATGTTGCTGTTGACCATTTTTTGCTTGGAGATGCTCTTGAGCTTGAAACACACACAACAAGACCGGTGTTAACTAGCGAAATGGTCGGCAGAGTGCCGACACCGCGAGTTTTGACTGGCACTTGCACATATAAAACAAGGTCGTAAAGTAACTCGTTCGGCTTTTGAGTCACATAAAGTATGTGTGTTAATTTTGACGCCACTATCTCTGCATGTTGTCATGCAATTTCTTTACCTCTCAGAAATGATTATGACATAAAAGTGAAGTACGTGACGAGTGTGACTTTAGGAAAACATTAGGCTGCATGAAGAGAAACTGTATGGGACCACCCAACCGAAACGAGTTCTGTGTGACGTGCTACCCGGCAGGTATTCACCGCGGTAGCCGGCTAGCTCAGTTGGTAGAGCGTCAGGCTCTCAATCCCAGGGTCGTTGGTTCGAGCCACACGCTGGGCGGAACGGTATTTTGTTCCGCTGCAGATGTAAATTACCGTTTTTCTGATTAACGATATTTAATGGAAATAGCAACTGTTAACTTTGCCTACGTCTCTGTCAGTCGCAAGGAATCTGTATTTGAAGGTGAAGGTGATTTTGTAGACATGTGTGAAAGACATGTTCTGAAATGCAAGTGTTGTTGTTTCGAAAGCACATCGGTTACGTGTCAGATGTGTAGCCAAGCAGTAATGGGTCGCCATAGCTGCTAATATTAACCTGTAATATGAAGTGTTGTCAGCTGAAGTCTGATGATGCAGACGACCGTAAGGACGAAGTACCCAAGAGTACCGCTAGGCCACGCCTCTTTAGCTCAGTGGTAGAGCACTGGTCTAATAATCCAGGGGTCGTAAGTTCCATCCTCACAAGAGAAAGATAAATTTTGGAAATCAGTTGCGCGTCGTGGCTGTATAGCGAACAGTATCTGTGATGACGAACAATTAGCAACAGGCGTTTTTTTAAGAATTACTCTCAGATGTGATTAAGGCGAATGGCGCAGATAAAGCATTTGCCAAAGCGGTACAGCAGAAGGTGGGACGAGGCAGTCTGAATTACATTTTACAGATGTATTTCTCACATATCTCAGAGCCTCTCGCGGTCGTCGTCGTCGTCGTCGTCGTCGTCGTCGCCGCCGCCGCCGCCGCCGCCGCCGCTTCTGCAGAAGTAGCAAATGGCCATCGTAGCAAATGCGGCGAGGGACGCCCTGCCTTCGATTCCGAATGCACAAAGTGTGTGGTCTTGTTTCTCAGTCTATATTTGATTGGTCTCGTAAGAGGTTGAATGTAACGAATGGGTGGGAAAGGGCAAGGGCAGCGGCTGTGTAGAACGAAAACACAAATCCTCAGGGGTGTGAGCGTTTCGAGATGACTCGCATTCATGTATATGTTAGTTGTCAGTGACCATGTGGCCTAATGGATAAGACGTCGGACATCGGATCTGAAGATTACAGGTTCGAATGCTGTCACGCTTGTGTTTTTCCAGTTCTGAAAAAGAAACATAACGTTTTAATGTAGCAATTGAGCAGTACGAAACCGTCTGAATGTTGCTGTTGACCATTTTTTGCTTGGAGATGCTCTTGAGCTTGAAACACACACAACAAGACCGGTGTTAACTAGCGAAATGGTCGGCAGAGTGCCGACACCACGAGTTTTGACTGGCACTAGCACATATAAAACAAGATCGTAAAGTAACTCGTCCGGCTTTTGAGTCACAAAAAGTATGTGTGTTAATTTTGACGCCACTAGCTCTGCATGTTGTCATGCAATTTCTTTACCTCTCAGAAATGATTATGACATAAAAGTGAAGTACGTGACGAGTGTGACGTTAGGAAAACATTAGGCTGCATGGAGAGAAACTGTATGGGACCACCCAACCGAAACGAGTACTGTGTGACGTGCTACCCGGCAGGTATTCACCGCGGAATTTTGTTCCGCTGCAGATGTAAATTACCGTTTTTCTGATTAACGATATTTAATGGAAATAGCAACTGTTAACTTTGCCTACGTCTCTGTCAGTCGCAAGGAATCTGTATTTGAAGGTGAAGGTGATTTTGTAGACATGTGTGAAAGACATGTTCTGAAATGCAAGTGTTGATGTTTCGAGAGCACATCGGTTACGTGTCAGATGTGTAGCCAAGCAGTAATGGGTCGCCATAGCTGTTAATATTAGCCTGTAATATGAAGTGTTGTCAGCTGAAGTCTGATGATGCAGACAACCGTAAGGACGAAGTACCCAAGAGTACCGCTAGGCCACGACTCTTTAGCTCAGTGGTAGAGCACTGGTCTAATAATCCAGGGGTCGTAAGTTCCATCCTCACAGGAGAAAGATGAATTTTGGAAATCCGTTGCGCGTCGTGGCTGTATAGCAAACAGTATCTGTGATGACGAACAATTAGCAACAGGCGTTGTTTTAAGAATTACTCTCAGATGTGATTAAGGCGAATGGCGCAGATAAAGCATTTGCCAAAGCGGTACAGCATAAGGTGGGACGAGGCAGTCTGAATTACATTTTACAGATGTATTTCTCACATATCTCAGAGCCTCTCGCGGTCGTCGTCGTCGTCGTCGTCGTCGTCGTCGCCGCCGCCGCCGCCGCCGCCGCCGCTTCTGCAGAAGTAGCAAATGGCCATCGTAGCAAATGCGGCGAGGGACGCCCTGCCTTCGATTCCGAATGCACAAAGTGTGTGGTCTTGTTTCTCAGTCTATATTTGATTGGTCTCGTAAGAGGTTGAATGTAACGAATGGGTGGGAAAGAGCAAGGGGCAGCGGCTGTGTAGAACGAAAACACAAATCCTCAGGGGTGTGAGCGTTTCGAGATGACTCGCATACACGTATATGTTGGTCGTCAGTGACCATGTGGCCTAATGGTTAAGACGTCGGACATCGGATCTGAATATTACAGGTTCGAATGCTGTCACGCTTGTGTTTTTCCAGTTCTGAAAAAGAAACATAACGTTTTAATGTAGCAATTGAGCAGTACGAAACCGTCTGAATGTTGCTGTTGACCATTTTTTGCTTGGAGATGCTCTTGAGCTTGAAACACACACAACAAGACCGGTGTTAACTAGCGAAATGGTCGGCAGAGTGCCGACACCGCGAGTTTTGACTGGCACTTGCACATATAAAACAAGGTCGAAAAGTAACTCGTTCGGCTTTTGAGTCACATAAAGTATGTGTGTAAATTTTGACGCCACTATCTCTGCATGTTGTCATGCAATTTCCTTACCTCTCAGAAATGATTATGACATAAAAGTGAAGTACGTGACGAGTGTGACGTTAGGAAAACATTAGGCTGCATGGAGAGAAACTGTATGGGAGCACCCAACCGAAACGAGTACTGTGTGACGTGCTACCCGGCAGGTATTCACCGCGGTAGCCGGCTAGCTCAGTCGGTAGAGCGTCAGGCTCTTAATCCCAGGGTCGTTGGTTCGAGCCACACGCTGGGCGGAACGGAATTTTGTTCCGCTGCAGATGTAAATTACCGTTTTTCTGATTAACGATATTTAATGGAAATAGCAACTGTTAACTTTGCCTACGTCTCTGTCAGTCGCAAGGAATCTGTATTTGAAGGTGAAGGTGATTTTGTAGACATGTGTGAAAGACATGTTCTGAAATGCAAGTGTTGTTGTTTCGAGAGCACATCGGTTACGTGTCAGATGTGTAGCCAAGCAGTAATGGGTCGCCATAGCTGCTAATATTAGCCTGTAATATGAAGTGTTGTCAGCTGAAGTCTGATGATGCAGACGACCGTAAGGACGAAGTACCCAAGAGTACCGCTAGGCCGCCCCTCTTTAGCTCAGTGGTAGAGCACTGGTCTAATAATCCAGGGGTCGTAAGTTCCATCCTCACAGGAGAAAGAAGAATTTTGGAAATCAGTTGCGCGTCGTGGCTGTATAGCAAACAGTATCTGTGATGACGAACAATTAGCAACAGGCGTTTGTTTAAGAATTACTCTCAGATGTGATTAAGGCGAATGGCGCAGATAAAGCATTTGCCAAAGCGGTACAGCAGAAGGTGGGACGAGGCAGTCTGAATTACATTTTACAGATGTATTTCTCACATATCACAGAGATTGTCGCCGTCGTCGTCGTCGTCGTCGTCGTCGTCGTCGTCGTCGTCGTCGCCGCCGCCGCCGCTTCTGCAGAAGTAGCAAATGGCCATCGTAGCAAATGCGGCGAGGGACGCCCTGCCTTCGATTCCGAATGCACAAAGTGTGTGGTCTTGTTTCTCAGTCTATATTTGATCGGTCTCGTAAGAGGTTGAATGTAACGAATGGGTGGGAAAGAGCAAGGGGCAGCGGCTGTGTAGAACGAAAACACAAATCCTCAGGGGTGTGAGCGTTTCGAGATGACTCGCATACATGTATATGTTGGTCGTCAGTGACCATGTGGCCTAATGGATAAGACGTCGGACATCGGATCTGAATATTACAGGTTCGAATGCTGTCACGCTTGTGTTTTTACAGTTCTGAAAAAGAAACATAACGTTTTAATGTAGCAATTGAGCAGTACGAAACCGTCTGAATGTTGCTGTTGACCATTTTTTGCTTGGAGATGCTCTTGAGCTTGAAACACACACAACAAGACCGGTGTTAACTAGCGAAATGGTCGGCAGAGTGCCGACACCGCGAGTTTTGACTGGCACTTGCACATATAAAACAAGGTCGTAAAGTAACTCGTTCGGCTTTTGAGTCACATAAAGTATGTGTGTTAATATTGACGCCACTATCTCTGCATGTTGTCATGCAATTTCTTTACCTCTCAGAAATGATTATGACATAAAAGTGAAGTACGTGACGAGTGTGACGTTAGGAAAACATTAGGCTGCATGGAGAGAAACTGTATGGGAGCACCCAACCGAAACGAGTACTGTGTGACGTGCTACCCGGCAGGTATTCACCGCGGTAGCCGGCTAGCTCAGTCGGTAGAGCGTCAGGCTCTTAATCCCAGGGGCGTTGGTTCGAGCCACACGCTGGGCGGAACGGAATTTTGTTCCGCTGCAGATGTAAATTACCGTTTTTCTGATTAACGATATTTAATGGAAATAGCAACTGTTAACTTTGCCTACGTCTCTGTCAGTCGCAAGGAATCTGTATTTGAAGGTGAAGGTGATTTTGTAGACATGTGTGAAAGACATGTTCTGAAATGCAAGTGTTGTTGTTTCGAGAGCACATCGGTTACGTGTCAGATGTGTAGCCAAGCAGTAATGGGTCGCCATAGCTGCTAATATTAGCCTGTAATATGAAGTGTTGTCAGCTGAAGTCTGATGATGCAGACGACCGTAAGGACGAAGTACCCAAGAGTACCGCTAGGCCGCCCCTCTTTAGCTCAGTGGTAGAGCACTGGTCTAATAATCCAGGGGTCGTAAGTTCCATCCTCACAGGAGAAAGAAGAATTTTGGAAATCAGTTGCGCGTCGTGGCTGTATAGCAAACAGTATCTGTGATGACGAACAATTAGCAACAGGCGTTTGTTTAAGAATTACTCTCAGATGTGATTAAGGCGAATAGCGCAGATAAAGCATTTGCCAAAGCGGTACAGCAGAAGGTGGGACGAGGCAGTCTGAATTACATTTTACAGATGTATTTCTCACATATCTCAGAGCCTCTCGCGGTCGTCGTCGTCGTCGTAGTCGTCGTCGCCGCCGCCGCCGCTTCTGCAGAAGTAGCAAATGGCCATCGTAGCAAATGCGGCGAGGGACGCCCTGCCTTCGATTCCGAATGCACAAAGTGTGTGGTCTTGTTTCTCAGTCTATATTTGATCGGTCTCGTAAGAGGTTGAATGTAACGAATGGGTGGGAAAGAGCAAGGGGCAGCGGCTGTGTAGAACGAAAACACAAATCCTCAGGGGTGTGAGCGTTTCGAGATGACTCGCATACATGTATATGTTAGTTGTCAGTGACCATGTGGCCTAATGGATAAGACGTCGGACATCGGATCTGAAGATTACAGGTTCGAATGCTGTCACGCTTGTGTTTTTCCAGTTCTGAGAAAGAAACATAACGTTTTAATGTAGCAATTGAGCAGTACGAAACCGTCTGAATGTTGCTGTTGACCATTTTTTGCTTGGAGATGATCTTGAGCTTGAAACACACACAACAAGACCGGTGTTAACTAGCGAAATGGTCGGCAGAGTGCCGACACCGCGAGTTTTGACTGGCACTTGCACATATAAAACAAGGTCGTAAAGTAACTCGTTCGGCTTTTGAGTCACATAAAGTATGTGTGTTAATTTTGACGCCACTATCTCTGCATGTTGTCATGCAATTTCTTTACCTCTCAGAAATGATTATGACATAAAAGTGAAGTACGTGACGAGTGTGACGTTAGGAAAACATTTGGCTGCATGGAGAGAAACTGTATGGGACCACCCAACCGAAACGAGTACTGTGAGCGTGCTACCCGGCAGGTATTCACCGCGGTAGCCGGCTAGCTCAGTCGGTAGAGCGTCAGGCTCTCAATCCCAGGGTCGTTGGTTCGAGCCACACGCTGGGCGGAACGGAACTTTGTTCCGCTGCAGATGTAAATTACCGTTTTTCTGATTAACGATATTTAATGGAAATAGCAACTGTTAACTTTGCCTACGTCTCTGTCAGTCGCAAGGAATCTGTATTTGAAGGTGAAGGTGATTTTGTAGACATGTGTGAAAGACATGTTCTGAAATGCAAGTGTTGATGTTTCGAGAGCACATCGGTTACGTGTCAGATGTGTAGCCAAGCAGTAATGGGTCGCCATAGCTGTTAATATTAGCCTGTAATATGAAGTGTTGTCAGCAGAAGTCTGATGATGCAGACGACCGTAAAGACGAAGTACCCAAGAGTACCGCTAGGCCACGCCTCTTTAGCTCAGTGGTAGAGCACTGGTCTAATAATCCAGGGGTCGTAAGTTCCATCCTCACAGGAGAAAGATGAATTTTGGAAATCAGTTGCGCGTCGTGGCTGTATAGCAAACAGTATCTGTGATGACGAACAATTAGCAACAGGCGTTGTTTTAAGAATTACTCTCAGATGTGATTAAGGCGAATGGCGCAGATAAAGCATTTGCCAAAGCGGTACAGCAGAAGGTGGGACGAGGCAGTCTGAATTACATTTTACAGATGTATTTCTCACATATCTCAGAGCCTCTCGCGGTCGTCGTCGTCGTCGTCGTCGTCGTCGTCGTCGTCGCCGCCGCCGCCGCCGCCGCTTCTGCAGAAGTAGCAAATGGCCATCGTAGCAAATGCGGCGAGGGACGCCCTGCCTTCGATTCCGAATGCACAAAGTGTGTGGTCTTGTTTCTCAGTCTATACTTGATCGGTCTCGTAAGAGGTTGAATGTAACGAATGGGTGGGAAAGAGCAAGGGTCAGCGGCTGTGTAGAACGAAAACACAAATCCTCAGGGGTGTGAGCGTTTCGAGATGACTCGCATACATGTATATGTTGGTCGTCAGTGACCATGTGGCCTAATGGATAAGACGTCGGACATCGGATCTGAAGATTACAGGTTCGAATGCTGTCACGCTTGTGTTTTTCCAGTTCTGAAAAAGAAACATAACGTTTTAATGTAGCAATTGAGCAGTACGAAACCGTCTGAATGTTGCTGTTGACCATTTTTTGCTTGGAGATGCTCTTGAGTTTGAAACACACACAACAAGACCGGTGTTAACTAGCGAAATGGTCGGCAGAGTGCCGACACCGCGAGTTTTGACTGGCACTTGCACATATAAAACAAGGTCGTAAAGTAACTCGTTCGGCTTTTGAGTCACATAAAGTATGTGTGTTAATTTTGACGCCACTATCTCTGCATGTTGTCATGCAATTTCTTTACCTCTCAGAAATGATTATGACATAAAAGTGAAGTACGTGACGAGTGTGACGTTAGGAAAACATTTGGCTGCATGGAGAGAAACTGTATGGGACCACCCAACCGAAACGAGTACTGTGAGCGTGCTACCCGGCAGGTATTCACCGCGGTAGCCGGCTAGCTCAGTCGGTAGAGCGTCAGGCTCTCAATCCCAGGGTCGTTGGTTCGAGCCACACGCTGGGCGGAACGGAACTTTGTTCCGCTGCAGATGTAAATTACCGTTTTTCTGATTAACGATATTTAATGGAAATAGCAACTGTTAACTTTGTCTACGTCTCTGTCAGTCGCAAGGAATCTGTATTTGAAGGTGAAGGTGATTTTGTAGACATGTGTGAAAGACATGTTCTGAAATGCAAGTGTTGTTGTTTCGAGAGCACATCGGTTACGTGTCAGATGTGTAGCCAAGCAGTAATGGGTCGCCATAGCTGCTAATATTAACCTGTAATATGAAGTGTTGTCAGCTGAAGTCTGATGATGCAGACGACCGTAAAGACGAAGTACCCAAGAGTACCGCTAGGCCACGCCTCTTTAGCTCAGTGGTAGAGCACTGGTCTAATAATCCAGGGGTCGTAAGTTCCATCCTCACAAGAGAAAGATAAATTTTGGAAATCAGTTGCGCGTCGTGGCTGTATAGCGAACAGTATCTGTGATGACGAACAATTAGCAACAGGCGTTTTTTTAAGAATTACTCTCAGATGTGATTAAGGCGAATGGCGCAGATAAAGCATTTGCCAAAGCGGTACAGCAGAAGGTGGGACGAGGCAGTCTGAATTACATTTTACAGATGTATTTCTCACATATCTCAGAGCCTCTCGCGGTCGTCGTCGTCGTCGTAGTCGTCGTCGCCGCCGCCGCCGCTTCTGCAGAAGTAGCAAATGGCCATCGTAGCAAATGCGGCGAGGGACGCCCTGCCTTCGATTCCGAATGCACAAAGTGTGTGGTCTTGTTTCTCAGTCTATATTTGATCGGTCTCGTAAGAGGTTGAATGTAACGAATGGGTGGGAAAGAGCAAGGGGCAGCGGCTGTGTAGAACGAAAACACAAATCCTCAGGGGTGTGAGCGTTTCGAGATGACTCGCATACATGTATATGTTAGTTGTCAGTGACCATGTGGCCTAATGGATAAGACGTCGGACATCGGATCTGAAGATTACAGGTTCGAATGCTGTCACGCTTGTGTTTTTCCAGTTCTGAAAAAGAAACATAACGTTTTAATGTAGCAATTGAGCAGTACGAAACCGTCTGAATGTTGCTGTTGACCATTTTTTGCTTGGAGATGCTCTTGAGCTTGAAACACACACAACAAGACCGGTGTTAACTAGCGAAATGGTCGGCAGAGTGCCGACACCACGAGTTTTGACTGGCACTAGCACATATAAAACAAGATCGTAAAGTAACTCGTTCGGCCTTTGAGTCACATAAAGTATGTGTGTTAATTTTGACGCCACTAGCTCTGCATGTTGTCATGCAATTTCTTTACCTCTCAGAAATGATTATGACATAAAAGTGAAGTACGTGACGAGTGTGACGTTAGGAAAACATTAGGCTGCATGGAGAGAAACTGTATGGGACCACCCAACCGAAACGAGTACTGTGTGACGTGCTACCCGGCAGGTATTCACCGCGGAATTTTGTTCCGCTGCAGATGTAAATTACCGTTTTTCTGATTAACGATATTTAATGGAAATAGCAACTGTTAACTTTGCCTACGTCTCTGTCAGTCGCAAGGAATCTGTATTTGAAGGTGAAGGTGATTTTGTAGACATGTGTGAAAGACATGTTCTGAAATGCAAGTGTTGATGTTTCGAGAGCACATCGGTTACGTGTCAGATGTGTAGCCAAGCAGTAATGGGTCGCCATAGCTGTTAATATTAGCCTGTAATATGAAGTGTTGTCAGCTGAAGTCTGATGATGCAGACGACCGTAAGGACGAAGTACCCAAGAGTACCGCTAGGCCACGCCTCTTTAGCTCAGTGGTAGAGCACTGGTCTAATAATCCAGGGGTCGTAAGTTCCATCCTCACAGGAGAAAGATGAATTTTGGAAATCAGTTGCGCGTCGTGGCTGTATAGCAAACAGTATCTGTGATGACGAACAATTAGCAACAGGCGTTGTTTTAAGAATTACTTTCAGATGTGATTAAGGCGAATGGCGCAGATAAAGCATTTGCCAAAGCGGTACAGCATAAGGTGGGACGAGGCAGTCTGAATTACATTTTACAGATGTATTTCTCACATATCTCAGAGTCTCTCGCGGTCGTCGTCGTCGTCGTCGTCGTCGTCGTCGTCGTCGTCGTCGTCGTCGTCGCCGCCGCCGCCGCCGCTTCTGCAGAAGTAGCAAATGGCCATCGTAGCAAATGCGGCGAGGGACGCCCTGCCTTCGATTCCGAATGCACAAAGTGTGTGGTCTTGTTTCTCAGTCTATATTTGATCGGTCTCGTAAGAGGTTGAATGTAACGAATGGGTGGGAAAGAGCAAGGGGCAGCGGCTGTGTAGAACGAAAACACAAATCCTCAGGGGTGTGAGCGTTTCGAGATGACTCGCATTCATGTATATGTTGGTCGTCAGTGACCATGTGGCCTAATGGATAAGACGTCGGACATCGGATCTGAAGATTACAGGTTCGAATGCTGTCACGCTTGTGTTTTTCCAGTTCTGAAAAAGAAACATAACGTTTTAATGTAGCAATTGAGCAGTACGAAACCGTCTGAATGTTGCTGTTGACCATTTTTTGCTTGGAGATGCTCTTGAGCTTGAAACACACACAACAAGACCGGTGTTAACTAGCGAAATGGTCGGCAGAGTGCCGACACCGCGAGTTTTGACTGGCACTTGCACATATAAAACAAGGTCGTAAAGTAACTCGTTCGGCTTTTGAGTCACATAAAGTATGTGTGTTAATTTTGACGCCACTATCTCTGCATGTTGTCATGCAATTTCTTTACCTCTCAGAAATGATTATGACATAAAAGTGAAGTACGTGACGAGTGTGACGTTAGGAAAACATTTGGCTGCATGGAGAGAAACTGTATGGGACCACCCAACCGAAACGAGTACTGTGAGCGTGCTACCCGGCAGGTATTCACCGCGGTAGCCGGCTAGCTCAGTCGGTAGAGCGTCAGGCTCTCAATCCCAGGGTCGTTGGTTCGAGCCACACGCTAGGCGGAACGGAACTTTGTTCCGCTGCAGATGTAAATTACCGTTTTTCTGATTAACGATATTTAATGGAAATAGCAACTGTTAACTTTGCCTACGTCTCTGTCAGTCGCAAGGAATCTGTATTTGAAGGTGAAGGTGATTTTGTAGACATGTGTGAAAGACATGTTCTGAAATGCAAGTGTTGTTGTTTCGAGAGCACATCGGTTACGTGTCAGATGTGTAGCCAAGCAGTAATGGGTCGCCATAGCTGCTAATATTAGCCTGTAATATGAAGTGTTGTCAGCTGAAGTCTGATGATGCAGACGACCGTAAGGACGAAGTACCCAAGAGTACCGCTAGGCCGCGCCTTTTTAGCTCAGTGGTAGAGCACTGGTCTAATAATCCAGGGGTCGTAAGTTCCATCCTCACAGGAGAAAGAAGAATTTTGGAAATCAGTTGCGCGTCGTGGCTGTATAGCAAACAGTACCTGTGATGACGAACAATTAGCAACAGGCGTTTTTTTAAGAATTACTCTCAGATGTGATTAAGGCGAATGGCGCAGATAAAGCATTTGCCAAAGCGGTACAACAGAAGGTGGGACGAGGCAGTCTGAATTACATTTTACAGATGTATTTCTCACATATCTCAGAGCCTCTCGCGGTCGTCGTCGTTGTCGTCGTCGTCGTCGTCGTCGTCGCCGCCGCCGCCGCTTCTGCAGAAGTAGCAAATGGCCATCGTAGAAAATGCGGCGAGGGACGCCCTGCCTTCGATTCCGAATGCACAAAGTGTGTGGTCTTATTTCTCAGTCTATATTTGATCGGTCTCGTAAGAGGTTGAATGTAACGAATGGGTTTGAAAGAGGAAGGGGCAGCGGCTGTGTGGAACGAAAACACAAATCCTCAGGGGTGTGAGCGTTTCGAGATGACTCGCATACATGTATATGTTGGTTGTCAGTGACCATGTGGCCTAATGGATAAGACGTCGGACATCGGATCTGAAGATTACAGGTTCGAATGCTGTCACGCTTGTGTTTTTCCAGTTCTGAAAAAGAAACATAATGTTTTAATGTAGCAATTGAGCAGTACGAAACCGTCTGAATGTTGCTGTGACCATTTTTTGCTTGGAGATGCTCTTGAGCTTGAAACACACACAACAAGACCGGTGTTAACTAGCGAAATGGTCGGCAGAGTGCCGACACCGCGAGTTTTGACTGGCACTAGCACATATAAAACAAGATCGTAAAGTAACTCGTTCGGCTTTTGAGTCACATAAAGTATGTGTGTTAATTTTGACGCCACTAGCTCTGCATGTTGTCATGCAATTTCTTTACCTCTCAGAAATGATTATGACATAAAAGTGAAGTACGTGACGAGTGTGACGTTAGGAAAACATTAGGCTGCATGGAGAGAAACTGTATGGGACCACCCAACCGAAACGAGTACTGTGTGACGTGCTACCCGGCAGGTATTCACCGCGGAATTTTGTTCCGCTGCAGATGTAAATTACCGTTTTTCTGATTAACGATATTTAATGGAAATAGCAACTGTTAACTTTGCCTACGTCTCTGTCAGTCGCAAGGAATCTGTATTTGAAGGTGAAGGTGATTTTGTAGACATGTGTGAAAGACATGTTCTGAAATGCAAGTGTTGATGTTTCGAGAGCACATCGGTTACGTGTCAGATGTGTAGCCAAGCAGTAATGGGTCGCCATAGCTGTTAATATTAGCCTGTAATATGAAGTGTTGTCAGCTGAAGTCTGATGATGCAGACGACCGTAAGGACGAAGTACCCAAGAGTACCGCTAGGCCACGCCTCTTTAGCTCAGTGGTAGAGCACTGGTCTAATAATCCAGGGGTCGTAAGTTCCATCCTCACAGGTGAAAGATGAATTTTGGAAATCAGTTGCGCGTCGTGGCTGTATAGCAAACAGTATCTGTGATGACGAACAATTAGCAACAGGCGTTGTTTTAAGAATTACTCTCAGATGTGATTAAGGCGAATGGCGCAGATAAAGCATTTGCCAAAGCGGTACAGCAGAAGGTGGGACGAGGCAGTCTGAATTACATTTTACAGATGTATTTCTCACATATCTCAGAGCCTCTCGCGGTCGTCGTCGTCGTCGTCGTCGTCGTCGTCGTCGTCGTCGTCGCCGCCGCCGCCGCTTCTGCAGAAGTAGCAAATGGCCATCGTAGCAAATGCGGCGAGGGACGCCCTGCCTTCGATTCCGAATGCACAAAGTGTGTGGTCTTGTTTCTCAGTCTATATTTGATCGGTCTCGTAAGAGGTTGAATGTAACGAATGGGTGGGAAAGAGCAAGGGGCAGCGGCTGTGTAGAACGAAAACACAAATCCTCAGGGGTGTGAGCGTTTCGAGATGAGTCGCATACATGTATATGTTGGTCGTCAGTGACCATGTGGCCTAATGGATAAGACGTCGGACATCGGATCTGAAGATTACAGGTTCGAATGCTGTCACGCTTGTGTTTTTCCAGTTCTGAAAAAGAAACATAACGTTTTAATGTAGCAATTGAGCAGTACGAAACCGTCTGAATGTTGCTGTTGACCATTTTTTGCTTGGAGATGCTCTTGAGCTTGAAACACACACAACAAGACCGGTGTTAACTAGCGAAATGGTCGGCAGAGTGCCGACACCGCGAGTTTTGACTGGCACTTGCACATATAAAACAAGGTCGTAAAGTAACTCGTTCGGCTTTTGAGTCACATAAAGTATGTGTGTTAATTTTGACGCCACTATCTCTGCATGTTGTCATGCAATTTCTTTACCTCTCAGAAATGATTATGACATAAAAGTGAAGTACGTGACGAGTGTGACGTTAGGAAAACATTAGGCTGCATGGAGAGAAACTGTATGGGACCACCCAACCGAAACGAGTACTGTGTGACGTGCTACCCGGCAGGTATTCACCGCGGAATTTTGTTCCGCTGCAGATGTAAATTACCGTTTTTCTGATTAACGATATTTAATGGAAATAGCAACTGTTAACTTTGCCTACGTCTCTGTCAGTCGCAAGGAATCTGTATTTGAAGGTGAAGGTGATTTTGTAGACATGTGTGAAAGACATGTTCTGAAATGCAAGTGTTGTTGTTTCGAGAGCACATCGGTTACGTGTCAGATGTGTAGCCAAGCAGTAATGGGTCGCCATAGCTGCTAATATTAACCTGTAATATGAAGTGTTGTCAGCTGAAGTCTGATGATGCAGACGACCGTAAAGACGAAGTACCCAAGAGTACCGCTAGGCCACGCCTCTTTAGCTCAGTGGTAGAGCACTGGTCTAATAATCCAGGGGTCGTAAGTTCCATCCTCACAAGAGAAAGATAAATTTTGGAAATCAGTTGCGCGTCGTGGCTGTATAGCGAACAGTATCTGTGATGACGAACAATTAGCAACAGGCGTTTTTTTAAGAATTACTCTCAGATGTGATTAAGGCGAATGGCGCAGATAAAGCATTTGCCAAAGCGGTACAGCAGAAGGTGGGACGAGGCAGTCTGAATTACATTTTACAGATGTATTTCTCACATATCTCAGAGCCTCTCGCGGTCGTCGTCGTCGTCGTAGTCGTCGTCGCCGCCGCCGCCGCTTCTGCAGAAGTAGCAAATGGCCATCGTAGCAAATGCGGCGAGGGACGCCCTGCCTTCGATTCCGAATGCACAAAGTGTGTGGTCTTGTTTCTCAGTCTATATTTGATCGGTCTCGTAAGAGGTTGAATGTAACGAATGGGTGGGAAAGAGCAAGGGGCAGCGGCTGTGTAGAACGAAAACACAAATCCTCAGGGGTGTGAGCGTTTCGAGATGACTCGCATACATGTATATGTTAGTTGTCAGTGACCATGTGGCCTAATGGATAAGACGTCGGACATCGGATCTGAAGATTACAGGTTCGAATGCTGTCACGCTTGTGTTTTTCCAGTTCTGAAAAAGAAACATAACGTTTTAATGTAGCAATTGAGCAGTACGAAACCGTCTGAATGTTGCTGTTGACCATTTTTTGCTTGGAGATGCTCTTGAGCTTGAAACACACACAACAAGACCGGTGTTAACTAGCGAAATGGTCGGCAGAGTGCCGACACCACGAGTTTTGACTGGCACTAGCACATATAAAACAAGATCGTAAAGTAACTCGTTCGGCCTTTGAGTCACATAAAGTATGTGTGTTAATTTTGACGCCACTAGCTCTGCATGTTGTCATGCAATTTCTTTACCTCTCAGAAATGATTATGACATAAAAGTGAAGTACGTGACGAGTGTGACGTTAGGAAAACATTAGGCTGCATGGAGAGAAACTGTATGGGACCACCCAACCGAAACGAGTACTGTGTGACGTGCTACCCGGCAGGTATTCACCGCGGAATTTTGTTCCGCTGCAGATGTAAATTACCGTTTTTCTGATTAACGATATTTAATGGAAATAGCAACTGTTAACTTTGCCTACGTCTCTGTCAGTCGCAAGGAATCTGTATTTGAAGGTGAAGGTGATTTTGTAGACATGTGTGAAAGACATGTTCTGAAATGCAAGTGTTGATGTTTCGAGAGCACATCGGTTACGTGTCAGATGTGTAGCCAAGCAGTAATGGGTCGCCATAGCTGTTAATATTAGCCTGTAATATGAAGTGTTGTCAGCTGAAGTCTGATGATGCAGACGACCGTAAGGACGAAGTACCCAAGAGTACCGCTAGGCCACGCCTCTTTAGCTCAGTGGTAGAGCACTGGTCTAATAATCCAGGGGTCGTAAGTTCCATCCTCACAGGAGAAAGATGAATTTTGGAAATCAGTTGCGCGTCGTGGCTGTATAGCAAACAGTATCTGTGATGACGAACAATTAGCAACAGGCGTTGTTTTAAGAATTACTTTCAGATGTGATTAAGGCGAATGGCGCAGATAAAGCATTTGCCAAAGCGGTACAGCATAAGGTGGGACGAGGCAGTCTGAATTACATTTTACAGATGTATTTCTCACATATCTCAGAGTCTCTCGCGGTCGTCGTCGTCGTCGTCGTCGTCGTCGTCGTCGTCGTCGTCGTCGTCGTCGCCGCCGCCGCCGCCGCTTCTGCAGAAGTAGCAAATGGCCATCGTAGCAAATGCGGCGAGGGACGCCCTGCCTTCGATTCCGAATGCACAAAGTGTGTGGTCTTGTTTCTCAGTCTATATTTGATCGGTCTCGTAAGAGGTTGAATGTAACGAATGGGTGGGAAAGAGCAAGGGGCAGCGGCTGTGTAGAACGAAAACACAAATCCTCAGGGGTGTGAGCGTTTCGAGATGACTCGCATTCATGTATATGTTGGTCGTCAGTGACCATGTGGCCTAATGGATAAGACGTCGGACATCGGATCTGAAGATTACAGGTTCGAATGCTGTCACGCTTGTGTTTTTCCAGTTCTGAAAAAGAAACATAACGTTTTAATGTAGCAATTGAGCAGTACGAAACCGTCTGAATGTTGCTGTTGACCATTTTTTGCTTGGAGATGCTCTTGAGCTTGAAACACACACAACAAGACCGGTGTTAACTAGCGAAATGGTCGGCAGAGTGCCGACACCGCGAGTTTTGACTGGCACTTGCACATATAAAACAAGGTCGTAAAGTAACTCGTTCGGCTTTTGAGTCACATAAAGTATGTGTGTTAATTTTGACGCCACTATCTCTGCATGTTGTCATGCAATTTCTTTACCTCTCAGAAATGATTATGACATAAAAGTGAAGTACGTGACGAGTGTGACGTTAGGAAAACATTTGGCTGCATGGAGAGAAACTGTATGGGACCACCCAACCGAAACGAGTACTGTGAGCGTGCTACCCGGCAGGTATTCACCGCGGTAGCCGGCTAGCTCAGTCGGTAGAGCGTCAGGCTCTCAATCCCAGGGTCGTTGGTTCGAGCCACACGCTAGGCGGAACGGAACTTTGTTCCGCTGCAGATGTAAATTACCGTTTTTCTGATTAACGATATTTAATGGAAATAGCAACTGTTAACTTTGCCTACGTCTCTGTCAGTCGCAAGGAATCTGTATTTGAAGGTGAAGGTGATTTTGTAGACATGTGTGAAAGACATGTTCTGAAATGCAAGTGTTGTTGTTTCGAGAGCACATCGGTTACGTGTCAGATGTGTAGCCAAGCAGTAATGGGTCGCCATAGCTGCTAATATTAGCCTGTAATATGAAGTGTTGTCAGCTGAAGTCTGATGATGCAGACGACCGTAAGGACGAAGTACCCAAGAGTACCGCTAGGCCGCGCCTTTTTAGCTCAGTGGTAGAGCACTGGTCTAATAATCCAGGGGTCGTAAGTTCCATCCTCACAGGAGAAAGAAGAATTTTGGAAATCAGTTGCGCGTCGTGGCTGTATAGCAAACAGTACCTGTGATGACGAACAATTAGCAACAGGCGTTTTTTTAAGAATTACTCTCAGATGTGATTAAGGCGAATGGCGCAGATAAAGCATTTGCCAAAGCGGTACAACAGAAGGTGGGACGAGGCAGTCTGAATTACATTTTACAGATGTATTTCTCACATATCTCAGAGCCTCTCGCGGTCGTCGTCGTTGTCGTCGTCGTCGTCGTCGTCGTCGCCGCCGCCGCCGCTTCTGCAGAAGTAGCAAATGGCCATCGTAGAAAATGCGGCGAGGGACGCCCTGCCTTCGATTCCGAATGCACAAAGTGTGTGGTCTTATTTCTCAGTCTATATTTGATCGGTCTCGTAAGAGGTTGAATGTAACGAATGGGTTTGAAAGAGGAAGGGGCAGCGGCTGTGTGGAACGAAAACACAAATCCTCAGGGGTGTGAGCGTTTCGAGATGACTCGCATACATGTATATGTTGGTTGTCAGTGACCATGTGGCCTAATGGATAAGACGTCGGACATCGGATCTGAAGATTACAGGTTCGAATGCTGTCACGCTTGTGTTTTTCCAGTTCTGAAAAAGAAACATAATGTTTTAATGTAGCAATTGAGCAGTACGAAACCGTCTGAATGTTGCTGTGACCATTTTTTGCTTGGAGATGCTCTTGAGCTTGAAACACACACAACAAGACCGGTGTTAACTAGCGAAATGGTCGGCAGAGTGCCGACACCGCGAGTTTTGACTGGCACTAGCACATATAAAACAAGATCGTAAAGTAACTCGTTCGGCTTTTGAGTCACATAAAGTATGTGTGTTAATTTTGACGCCACTAGCTCTGCATGTTGTCATGCAATTTCTTTACCTCTCAGAAATGATTATGACATAAAAGTGAAGTACGTGACGAGTGTGACGTTAGGAAAACATTAGGCTGCATGGAGAGAAACTGTATGGGACCACCCAACCGAAACGAGTACTGTGTGACGTGCTACCCGGCAGGTATTCACCGCGGAATTTTGTTCCGCTGCAGATGTAAATTACCGTTTTTCTGATTAACGATATTTAATGGAAATAGCAACTGTTAACTTTGCCTACGTCTCTGTCAGTCGCAAGGAATCTGTATTTGAAGGTGAAGGTGATTTTGTAGACATGTGTGAAAGACATGTTCTGAAATGCAAGTGTTGATGTTTCGAGAGCACATCGGTTACGTGTCAGATGTGTAGCCAAGCAGTAATGGGTCGCCATAGCTGTTAATATTAGCCTGTAATATGAAGTGTTGTCAGCTGAAGTCTGATGATGCAGACGACCGTAAGGACGAAGTACCCAAGAGTACCGCTAGGCCACGCCTCTTTAGCTCAGTGGTAGAGCACTGGTCTAATAATCCAGGGGTCGTAAGTTCCATCCTCACAGGTGAAAGATGAATTTTGGAAATCAGTTGCGCGTCGTGGCTGTATAGCAAACAGTATCTGTGATGACGAACAATTAGCAACAGGCGTTGTTTTAAGAATTACTCTCAGATGTGATTAAGGCGAATGGCGCAGATAAAGCATTTGCCAAAGCGGTACAGCAGAAGGTGGGACGAGGCAGTCTGAATTACATTTTACAGATGTATTTCTCACATATCTCAGAGCCTCTCGCGGTCGTCGTCGTCGTCGTCGTCGTCGTCGTCGTCGTCGTCGTCGCCGCCGCCGCCGCTTCTGCAGAAGTAGCAAATGGCCATCGTAGCAAATGCGGCGAGGGACGCCCTGCCTTCGATTCCGAATGCACAAAGTGTGTGGTCTTGTTTCTCAGTCTATATTTGATCGGTCTCGTAAGAGGTTGAATGTAACGAATGGGTGGGAAAGAGCAAGGGGCAGCGGCTGTGTAGAACGAAAACACAAATCCTCAGGGGTGTGAGCGTTTCGAGATGAGTCGCATACATGTATATGTTGGTCGTCAGTGACCATGTGGCCTAATGGATAAGACGTCGGACATCGGATCTGAAGATTACAGGTTCGAATGCTGTCACGCTTGTGTTTTTCCAGTTCTGAAAAAGAAACATAACGTTTTAATGTAGCAATTGAGCAGTACGAAACCGTCTGAATGTTGCTGTTGACCATTTTTTGCTTGGAGATGCTCTTGAGCTTGAAACACACACAACAAGACCGGTGTTAACTAGCGAAATGGTCGGCAGAGTGCCGACACCGCGAGTTTTGACTGGCACTTGCACATATAAAACAAGGTCGTAAAGTAACTCGTTCGGCTTTTGAGTCACATAAAGTATGTGTGTTAATTTTGACGCCACTATCTCTGCATGTTGTCATGCAATTTCTTTACCTCTCAGAAATGATTATGACATAAAAGTGAAGTACGTGACGAGTGTGACGTTAGGAAAACATTAGGCTGCATGGAGAGAAACTGTATGGGACCACCCAACCGAAACGAGTACTGTGTGACGTGCTACCCGGCAGGTATTCACCGCGGAATTTTGTTCCGCTGCAGATGTAAATTACCGTTTTTCTGATTAACGATATTTAATGGAAATAGCAACTGTTAACTTTGCCTACGTCTCTGTCAGTCGCAAGGAATCTGTATTTGAAGGTGAAGGTGATTTTGTAGACATGTGTGAAAGACATGTTCTGAAATGCAAGTGTTGATGTTTCGAGAGCACATCGGTTACGTGTCAGATGTGTAGCCAAGCAGTAATGGGTCGCCATAGCTGTTAATATTAGCCTGTAATATGAAGTGTTGTCAGCAGAAGTCTGATGATGCAGACGACCGTAAGGACGAAGTACCCAAGAGTACCGCTAGGCCACTCCTCTTTAGCTCAGTGGTAGAGCACTGGTCTAATAATCCAGGGGTCGTAAGTTCCATCCTCACAGGAGAAAGATGAATTTTGGAAATCAGTTGCGCGTCGGGGCTGTATAGCAAACAGTATCTGTGATGACGAACAATTAGCAACAGGCGTTGTTTTAAGAATTACTCTCAGATGTGATTAAGGCGAATGGCGCAGATAAAGCATTTGCCAAAGCGGTACAGCATAAGGTGGGACGAGGCAGTCTGAATTACATTTTACAGATGTATTTCTCACATATCTCAGAGCCTCTCGCGGTCGTCGTCGTCGTCGTCGTCGTCGTCGTCGTCGTCGTCGTCGTAGTCGTCGTCGCCGCCGCCGCCGCTTCTGCAGAAGTAGCAAATGGCCATCGTAGCAAATGCGGCGAGGGACGCCCTGCCTTCGATTCCGAATGCACAAAGTGTGTGGTCTTGTTTCTCAGTCTATATTTGATCGGTCTCGTAAGAGGTTGAATGTAACGAATGGGTGGGAAAGAGCAAGGGGCAGCGGCTGTGTAGAACGAAAACACAAATCCTCAGGGGTGTGAGCGTTTCGAGATGACTCGCATACATGTATATGTTGGTCGTCAGTGACCATGTGGCCTAATGGATAAGACGTCGGACATCGGATCTGAAGATTACAGGTTCGAATGCTGTCACGCTTGTGTTTTTCCAGTTCTGAAAAAGAAACATAACGTTTTAATGTAGCAATTGAGCAGTACGAAACCGTCTGAATGTTGCTGTTGACCATTTTTTGCTTGGAGATGCTCTTGAGCTTGAAACACACACAACAAGACCGGTGTTAACTAGCGAAATGGTCGGCAGAGTGCCGACACCGCGAGTTTTGACTGGCACTTGCACATATAAAACAAGGTCGTAAAGTAACTCGTTCGGCTTTTGAGTCACATAAAGTATGTGTGTTAATTTTGACGCCACTATCTCTGCATGTTGTCATGCAATTTCTTTACCTCTCAGAAATGATTATGACATAAAAGTGAAGTACGTGACGAGTGTGACGTTAGGAAAACATTAGGCTGCATGGAGAGAAACTTTATGGGACCACCCAACCGAAACGAGTACTGTGTGACGTGCTACCCGGCAGGTATTCACCGCGGAATTTTGTTCCGCTGCAGATGTAAATTACCGTTTTTCTGATTAACGATATTTAATGGAAATAGCAACTGTTAACTTTGCCTACGTCTCTGTCAGTCGCAAGGAATCTGTATTTGAAGGTGAAGGTGATTTTGTAGACATGTGTGAAAGACATGTTCTGAAATGCAAGTGTTGATGTTTCGAGAGCACATCGGTTACGTGTCAGATGTGTAGCCAAGCAGTAATGGGTCGCCATAGCTGTTATTATTAGCCTGTAATATGAAGTGTTGTCAGCAGAAGTCTGATGATGCAGACGACCGTAAGGACGAAGTACCCAAGAGTACCGCTAGGCCACGCCTCTTTAGCTCAGTGGTAGAGCACTGGTCTAATAATCCAGGGGTCGTAAGTTCCATCCTCACAGGAGAAAGATGAATTTTGGAAATCAGTTGCGCGTCGTGGCTGTATAGCAAACAGTATCTGTGATGACGAACAATTAGCAACAGGCGTTGTTTTAAGAATTACTCTCAGATGTGATTAAGGCGAATGGCGCAGATAAAGCATTTGCCAAAGCGGTACAGCATAAGGTGGGACGAGGCAGTCTGAATTACATTTTACAGATGTATTTCTCACATATCTCAGAGCCTCTCGCGGTCGTCGTCGTCGTCGTAGTCGTCGTCGCCGCCGCCGCCGCTTCTGCAGAAGTAGCAAATGGCCATCGTAGCAAATGCGGCGAGGGACGCCCTGCCTTCGATTCCGAATGCACAAAGTGTGTGGTCTTGTTTCTCAGTCTATATTTGATCGGTCTCGTAAGAGGTTGAATGTAACGAATGGGTGGGAAAGAGCAAGGGGCAGCGGCTGTGTAGAACGAAAACACAAATCCTCAGGGGTGTGAGCGTTTCGAGATGACTCGCATACATGTATATGTTGGTCGTCAGTGACCATGTGGCCTAATGGATAAGACGTCGGACATCGGATCTGAAGATTACAGGTTCGAATGCTGTCACGCTTGTGTTTTTCCAGTTCTGAAAAAGAAACATAACGTTTTAATGTAGCAATTGAGCAGTACGAAACCGTCTGAATGTTGCTGTTGACCATTTTTTGCTTGGAGATGCTCTTGAGCTTGAAACACACACAACAAGACCGGTGTTAACTAGCGAAATGGTCGGCAGAGTGCCGACACCGCGAGTTTTGACTGGCACTTGCACATATAAAACAAGGTCGTAAAGTAACTCGTTCGGCTTTTGAGTCACATAAAGTATGTGTGTTAATTTTGACGCCACTATCTCTGCATGTTGTCATGCAATTTCTTTACCTCTCAGAAATGATTATGACATAAAAGTGAAGTACGTGACGAGTGTGACGTTAGGAAAACATTAGGCTGCATGGAGAGAAACTGTATGGGACCACCCAACCGAAACGAGTACTGTGTGACGTGCTACCCGGCAGGTATTCACCGCGGAATTTTGTTCCGCTGCAGATGTAAATTACCGTTTTTCTGATTAACGATATTTAATGGAAATAGCAACTGTTAACTTTGCCTACGTCTCTGTCAGTCGCAAGGAATCTGTATTTGAAGGTGAAGGTGATTTTGTAGACATGTGTGAAAGACATGTTCTGAAATGCAAGTGTTGTTGTTTCGAGAGCACATCGGTTACGTGTCAGATGTGTAGCCAAGCAGTAATGGGTCGCCATAGCTGCTAATATTAACCTGTAATATGAAGTGTTGTCAGCTGAAGTCTGATGATGCAGACGACCGTAAAGACGAAGTACCCAAGAGTACCGCTAGGCCACGCCTCTTTAGCTCAGTGGTAGAGCACTGGTCTAATAATCCAGGGGTCGTAAGTTCCATCCTCACAAGAGAAAGATAAATTTTGGAAATCAGTTGCGCGTCGTGGCTGTATAGCGAACAGTATCTGTGATGACGAACAATTAGCAACAGGCGTTTTTTTAAGAATTACTCTCAGATGTGATTAAGGCGAATGGCGCAGATAAAGCATTTGCCAAAGCGGTACAGCAGAAGGTGGGACGAGGCAGTCTGAATTACATTTTACAGATGTATTTCTCACATATCTCAGAGCCTCTCGCGGTCGTCGTCGTCGTCGTAGTCGTCGTCGCCGCCGCCGCCGCTTCTGCAGAAGTAGCAAATGGCCATCGTAGCAAATGCGGCGAGGGACGCCCTGCCTTCGATTCCGAATGCACAAAGTGTGTGGTCTTGTTTCTCAGTCTATATTTGATCGGTCTCGTAAGAGGTTGAATGTAACGAATGGGTGGGAAAGAGCAAGGGGCAGCGGCTGTGTAGAACGAAAACACAAATCCTCAGGGGTGTGAGCGTTTCGAGATGACTCGCATACATGTATATGTTAGTTGTCAGTGACCATGTGGCCTAATGGATAAGACGTCGGACATCGGATCTGAAGATTACAGGTTCGAATGCTGTCACGCTTGTGTTTTTCCAGTTCTGAAAAAGAAACATAACGTTTTAATGTAGCAATTGAGCAGTACGAAACCGTCTGAATGTTGCTGTTGACCATTTTTTGCTTGGAGATGCTCTTGAGCTTGAAACACACACAACAAGACCGGTGTTAACTAGCGAAATGGTCGGCAGAGTGCCGACACCACGAGTTTTGACTGGCACTAGCACATATAAAACAAGATCGTAAAGTAACTCGTTCGGCCTTTGAGTCACATAAAGTATGTGTGTTAATTTTGACGCCACTAGCTCTGCATGTTGTCATGCAATTTCTTTACCTCTCAGAAATGATTATGACATAAAAGTGAAGTACGTGACGAGTGTGACGTTAGGAAAACATTAGGCTGCATGGAGAGAAACTGTATGGGACCACCCAACCGAAACGAGTACTGTGTGACGTGCTACCCGGCAGGTATTCACCGCGGAATTTTGTTCCGCTGCAGATGTAAATTACCGTTTTTCTGATTAACGATATTTAATGGAAATAGCAACTGTTAACTTTGCCTACGTCTCTGTCAGTCGCAAGGAATCTGTATTTGAAGGTGAAGGTGATTTTGTAGACATGTGTGAAAGACATGTTCTGAAATGCAAGTGTTGATGTTTCGAGAGCACATCGGTTACGTGTCAGATGTGTAGCCAAGCAGTAATGGGTCGCCATAGCTGTTAATATTAGCCTGTAATATGAAGTGTTGTCAGCTGAAGTCTGATGATGCAGACGACCGTAAGGACGAAGTACCCAAGAGTACCGCTAGGCCACGCCTCTTTAGCTCAGTGGTAGAGCACTGGTCTAATAATCCAGGGGTCGTAAGTTCCATCCTCACAGGAGAAAGATGAATTTTGGAAATCAGTTGCGCGTCGTGGCTGTATAGCAAACAGTATCTGTGATGACGAACAATTAGCAACAGGCGTTGTTTTAAGAATTACTTTCAGATGTGATTAAGGCGAATGGCGCAGATAAAGCATTTGCCAAAGCGGTACAGCATAAGGTGGGACGAGGCAGTCTGAATTACATTTTACAGATGTATTTCTCACATATCTCAGAGTCTCTCGCGGTCGTCGTCGTCGTCGTCGTCGTCGTCGTCGTCGTCGTCGTCGTCGTCGTCGCCGCCGCCGCCGCCGCTTCTGCAGAAGTAGCAAATGGCCATCGTAGCAAATGCGGCGAGGGACGCCCTGCCTTCGATTCCGAATGCACAAAGTGTGTGGTCTTGTTTCTCAGTCTATATTTGATCGGTCTCGTAAGAGGTTGAATGTAACGAATGGGTGGGAAAGAGCAAGGGGCAGCGGCTGTGTAGAACGAAAACACAAATCCTCAGGGGTGTGAGCGTTTCGAGATGACTCGCATTCATGTATATGTTGGTCGTCAGTGACCATGTGGCCTAATGGATAAGACGTCGGACATCGGATCTGAAGATTACAGGTTCGAATGCTGTCACGCTTGTGTTTTTCCAGTTCTGAAAAAGAAACATAACGTTTTAATGTAGCAATTGAGCAGTACGAAACCGTCTGAATGTTGCTGTTGACCATTTTTTGCTTGGAGATGCTCTTGAGCTTGAAACACACACAACAAGACCGGTGTTAACTAGCGAAATGGTCGGCAGAGTGCCGACACCGCGAGTTTTGACTGGCACTTGCACATATAAAACAAGGTCGTAAAGTAACTCGTTCGGCTTTTGAGTCACATAAAGTATGTGTGTTAATTTTGACGCCACTATCTCTGCATGTTGTCATGCAATTTCTTTACCTCTCAGAAATGATTATGACATAAAAGTGAAGTACGTGACGAGTGTGACGTTAGGAAAACATTTGGCTGCATGGAGAGAAACTGTATGGGACCACCCAACCGAAACGAGTACTGTGAGCGTGCTACCCGGCAGGTATTCACCGCGGTAGCCGGCTAGCTCAGTCGGTAGAGCGTCAGGCTCTCAATCCCAGGGTCGTTGGTTCGAGCCACACGCTAGGCGGAACGGAACTTTGTTCCGCTGCAGATGTAAATTACCGTTTTTCTGATTAACGATATTTAATGGAAATAGCAACTGTTAACTTTGCCTACGTCTCTGTCAGTCGCAAGGAATCTGTATTTGAAGGTGAAGGTGATTTTGTAGACATGTGTGAAAGACATGTTCTGAAATGCAAGTGTTGTTGTTTCGAGAGCACATCGGTTACGTGTCAGATGTGTAGCCAAGCAGTAATGGGTCGCCATAGCTGCTAATATTAGCCTGTAATATGAAGTGTTGTCAGCTGAAGTCTGATGATGCAGACGACCGTAAGGACGAAGTACCCAAGAGTACCGCTAGGCCGCGCCTTTTTAGCTCAGTGGTAGAGCACTGGTCTAATAATCCAGGGGTCGTAAGTTCCATCCTCACAGGAGAAAGAAGAATTTTGGAAATCAGTTGCGCGTCGTGGCTGTATAGCAAACAGTACCTGTGATGACGAACAATTAGCAACAGGCGTTTTTTTAAGAATTACTCTCAGATGTGATTAAGGCGAATGGCGCAGATAAAGCATTTGCCAAAGCGGTACAACAGAAGGTGGGACGAGGCAGTCTGAATTACATTTTACAGATGTATTTCTCACATATCTCAGAGCCTCTCGCGGTCGTCGTCGTTGTCGTCGTCGTCGTCGTCGTCGTCGCCGCCGCCGCCGCTTCTGCAGAAGTAGCAAATGGCCATCGTAGAAAATGCGGCGAGGGACGCCCTGCCTTCGATTCCGAATGCACAAAGTGTGTGGTCTTATTTCTCAGTCTATATTTGATCGGTCTCGTAAGAGGTTGAATGTAACGAATGGGTTTGAAAGAGGAAGGGGCAGCGGCTGTGTGGAACGAAAACACAAATCCTCAGGGGTGTGAGCGTTTCGAGATGACTCGCATACATGTATATGTTGGTTGTCAGTGACCATGTGGCCTAATGGATAAGACGTCGGACATCGGATCTGAAGATTACAGGTTCGAATGCTGTCACGCTTGTGTTTTTCCAGTTCTGAAAAAGAAACATAATGTTTTAATGTAGCAATTGAGCAGTACGAAACCGTCTGAATGTTGCTGTGACCATTTTTTGCTTGGAGATGCTCTTGAGCTTGAAACACACACAACAAGACCGGTGTTAACTAGCGAAATGGTCGGCAGAGTGCCGACACCGCGAGTTTTGACTGGCACTAGCACATATAAAACAAGATCGTAAAGTAACTCGTTCGGCTTTTGAGTCACATAAAGTATGTGTGTTAATTTTGACGCCACTAGCTCTGCATGTTGTCATGCAATTTCTTTACCTCTCAGAAATGATTATGACATAAAAGTGAAGTACGTGACGAGTGTGACGTTAGGAAAACATTAGGCTGCATGGAGAGAAACTGTATGGGACCACCCAACCGAAACGAGTACTGTGTGACGTGCTACCCGGCAGGTATTCACCGCGGAATTTTGTTCCGCTGCAGATGTAAATTACCGTTTTTCTGATTAACGATATTTAATGGAAATAGCAACTGTTAACTTTGCCTACGTCTCTGTCAGTCGCAAGGAATCTGTATTTGAAGGTGAAGGTGATTTTGTAGACATGTGTGAAAGACATGTTCTGAAATGCAAGTGTTGATGTTTCGAGAGCACATCGGTTACGTGTCAGATGTGTAGCCAAGCAGTAATGGGTCGCCATAGCTGTTAATATTAGCCTGTAATATGAAGTGTTGTCAGCTGAAGTCTGATGATGCAGACGACCGTAAGGACGAAGTACCCAAGAGTACCGCTAGGCCACGCCTCTTTAGCTCAGTGGTAGAGCACTGGTCTAATAATCCAGGGGTCGTAAGTTCCATCCTCACAGGTGAAAGATGAATTTTGGAAATCAGTTGCGCGTCGTGGCTGTATAGCAAACAGTATCTGTGATGACGAACAATTAGCAACAGGCGTTGTTTTAAGAATTACTCTCAGATGTGATTAAGGCGAATGGCGCAGATAAAGCATTTGCCAAAGCGGTACAGCAGAAGGTGGGACGAGGCAGTCTGAATTACATTTTACAGATGTATTTCTCACATATCTCAGAGCCTCTCGCGGTCGTCGTCGTCGTCGTCGTCGTCGTCGTCGTCGTCGTCGTCGCCGCCGCCGCCGCTTCTGCAGAAGTAGCAAATGGCCATCGTAGCAAATGCGGCGAGGGACGCCCTGCCTTCGATTCCGAATGCACAAAGTGTGTGGTCTTGTTTCTCAGTCTATATTTGATCGGTCTCGTAAGAGGTTGAATGTAACGAATGGGTGGGAAAGAGCAAGGGGCAGCGGCTGTGTAGAACGAAAACACAAATCCTCAGGGGTGTGAGCGTTTCGAGATGAGTCGCATACATGTATATGTTGGTCGTCAGTGACCATGTGGCCTAATGGATAAGACGTCGGACATCGGATCTGAAGATTACAGGTTCGAATGCTGTCACGCTTGTGTTTTTCCAGTTCTGAAAAAGAAACATAACGTTTTAATGTAGCAATTGAGCAGTACGAAACCGTCTGAATGTTGCTGTTGACCATTTTTTGCTTGGAGATGCTCTTGAGCTTGAAACACACACAACAAGACCGGTGTTAACTAGCGAAATGGTCGGCAGAGTGCCGACACCGCGAGTTTTGACTGGCACTTGCACATATAAAACAAGGTCGTAAAGTAACTCGTTCGGCTTTTGAGTCACATAAAGTATGTGTGTTAATTTTGACGCCACTATCTCTGCATGTTGTCATGCAATTTCTTTACCTCTCAGAAATGATTATGACATAAAAGTGAAGTACGTGACGAGTGTGACGTTAGGAAAACATTAGGCTGCATGGAGAGAAACTGTATGGGACCACCCAACCGAAACGAGTACTGTGTGACGTGCTACCCGGCAGGTATTCACCGCGGAATTTTGTTCCGCTGCAGATGTAAATTACCGTTTTTCTGATTAACGATATTTAATGGAAATAGCAACTGTTAACTTTGCCTACGTCTCTGTCAGTCGCAAGGAATCTGTATTTGAAGGTGAAGGTGATTTTGTAGACATGTGTGAAAGACATGTTCTGAAATGCAAGTGTTGATGTTTCGAGAGCACATCGGTTACGTGTCAGATGTGTAGCCAAGCAGTAATGGGTCGCCATAGCTGTTAATATTAGCCTGTAATATGAAGTGTTGTCAGCAGAAGTCTGATGATGCAGACGACCGTAAGGACGAAGTACCCAAGAGTACCGCTAGGCCACTCCTCTTTAGCTCAGTGGTAGAGCACTGGTCTAATAATCCAGGGGTCGTAAGTTCCATCCTCACAGGAGAAAGATGAATTTTGGAAATCAGTTGCGCGTCGGGGCTGTATAGCAAACAGTATCTGTGATGACGAACAATTAGCAACAGGCGTTGTTTTAAGAATTACTCTCAGATGTGATTAAGGCGAATGGCGCAGATAAAGCATTTGCCAAAGCGGTACAGCATAAGGTGGGACGAGGCAGTCTGAATTACATTTTACAGATGTATTTCTCACATATCTCAGAGCCTCTCGCGGTCGTCGTCGTCGTCGTCGTCGTCGTCGTCGTCGTCGTCGTCGTAGTCGTCGTCGCCGCCGCCGCCGCTTCTGCAGAAGTAGCAAATGGCCATCGTAGCAAATGCGGCGAGGGACGCCCTGCCTTCGATTCCGAATGCACAAAGTGTGTGGTCTTGTTTCTCAGTCTATATTTGATCGGTCTCGTAAGAGGTTGAATGTAACGAATGGGTGGGAAAGAGCAAGGGGCAGCGGCTGTGTAGAACGAAAACACAAATCCTCAGGGGTGTGAGCGTTTCGAGATGACTCGCATACATGTATATGTTGGTCGTCAGTGACCATGTGGCCTAATGGATAAGACGTCGGACATCGGATCTGAAGATTACAGGTTCGAATGCTGTCACGCTTGTGTTTTTCCAGTTCTGAAAAAGAAACATAACGTTTTAATGTAGCAATTGAGCAGTACGAAACCGTCTGAATGTTGCTGTTGACCATTTTTTGCTTGGAGATGCTCTTGAGCTTGAAACACACACAACAAGACCGGTGTTAACTAGCGAAATGGTCGGCAGAGTGCCGACACCGCGAGTTTTGACTGGCACTTGCACATATAAAACAAGGTCGTAAAGTAACTCGTTCGGCTTTTGAGTCACATAAAGTATGTGTGTTAATTTTGACGCCACTATCTCTGCATGTTGTCATGCAATTTCTTTACCTCTCAGAAATGATTATGACATAAAAGTGAAGTACGTGACGAGTGTGACGTTAGGAAAACATTAGGCTGCATGGAGAGAAACTTTATGGGACCACCCAACCGAAACGAGTACTGTGTGACGTGCTACCCGGCAGGTATTCACCGCGGAATTTTGTTCCGCTGCAGATGTAAATTACCGTTTTTCTGATTAACGATATTTAATGGAAATAGCAACTGTTAACTTTGCCTACGTCTCTGTCAGTCGCAAGGAATCTGTATTTGAAGGTGAAGGTGATTTTGTAGACATGTGTGAAAGACATGTTCTGAAATGCAAGTGTTGATGTTTCGAGAGCACATCGGTTACGTGTCAGATGTGTAGCCAAGCAGTAATGGGTCGCCATAGCTGTTATTATTAGCCTGTAATATGAAGTGTTGTCAGCAGAAGTCTGATGATGCAGACGACCGTAAGGACGAAGTACCCAAGAGTACCGCTAGGCCACGCCTCTTTAGCTCAGTGGTAGAGCACTGGTCTAATAATCCAGGGGTCGTAAGTTCCATCCTCACAGGAGAAAGATGAATTTTGGAAATCAGTTGCGCGTCGTGGCTGTATAGCAAACAGTATCTGTGATGACGAACAATTAGCAACAGGCGTTGTTTTAAGAATTACTCTCAGATGTGATTAAGGCGAATGGCGCAGATAAAGCATTTGCCAAAGCGGTACAGCATAAGGTGGGACGAGGCAGTCTGAATTACATTTTACAGATGTATTTCTCACATATCTCAGAGCCTCTCGCGGTCGTCGTCGTCGTCGTAGTCGTCGTCGCCGCCGCCGCCGCTTCTGCAGAAGTAGCAAATGGCCATCGTAGCAAATGCGGCGAGGGACGCCCTGCCTTCGATTCCGAATGCACAAAGTGTGTGGTCTTGTTTCTCAGTCTATATTTGATCGGTCTCGTAAGAGGTTGAATGTAACGAATGGGTGGGAAAGAGCAAGGGGCAGCGGCTGTGTAGAACGAAAACACAAATCCTCAGGGGTGTGAGCGTTTCGAGATGACTCGCATACATGTATATGTTAGTTGTCAGTGACCATGTGGCCTAATGGATAAGACGTCGGACATCGGATCTGAAGATTACAGGTTCGAATGCTGTCACGCTTGTGTTTTTCCAGTTCTGAAAAAGAAACATAACGTTTTAATGTAGCAATTGAGCAGTACGAAACCGTCTGAATGTTGCTGTTGACCATTTTTTGCTTGGAGATGCTCTTGAGCTTGAAACACACACAACAAGACCGGTGTTAACTAGCGAAATGGTCGGCAGAGTGCCGACACCACGAGTTTTGACTGGCACTAGCACATATAAAACAAGATCGTAAAGTAACTCGTTCGGCTTTTGAGTCACAAAAAGTATGTGTGTTAATTTTGACGCCACTATCTCTGCATGTTGTCATGCAATTTCTTTACCTCTCAGAAATGATTATGACATAAAAGTGAAGTACGTGACGAGTGTGACGTTAGGAAAACATTTGGCTGCATGGAGAGAAACTGTATGGGACCACCCAACCGAAACGAGTACTGTGTGACGTGCTACCCGGCAGGTATTCACCGCGGAATTTTGTTCCGCTGCAGATGTAAATTACCGTTTTTCTGATTAACGATATTTAATGGAAATAGCAACTGTTAACTTTGCCTACGTCTCTGTCAGTCGCAAGGAATCTGTATTTGAAGGTGAAGGTGATTTTGTAGACATGTGTGAAAGACATGTTCTGAAATGCAAGTGTTGATGTTTCGAGAGCACATCGGTTACGTGTCAGATGTGTAGCCAAGCAGTAATGGGTCGCCATAGCTGTTAATATTAGCCTGTAATATGAAGTGTTGTCAGCTGAAGTCTGATGATGCAGACGACCGTAAGGACGAAGTACCCAAGAGTACCGCTAGGCCACGCTTCTTTAGCTCAGTGGTAGAGCACTGGTCTAATAATCCAGGGGTCGTAAGTTCCATCCTCACAGGAGAAAGATGAATTTTGGAAATCAGTTGCGCGTCGTGGCTGTATAGCAAACAGTATCTGTGATGACGAACAATTAGCAACAGGCGTTGTTTTAAGAATTACTCTCAGATGTGATTAAGGCGAATGGCGCAGATAAAGCATTTGCCAAAGCGGTACAGCATAAGGTGGGACGAGGCAGTCTGAATTACATTTTACAGATGTATTTCTCACATATCTCAGAGCCTCTCGCGGTCGTCGTCGTCGTCGTCGTCGTCGTCGCCGCCGCCGCCGCCGCTTCTGCAGAAGTAGCAAATGGCCATCGTAGCAAATGCGGCGAGGGACGCCCTGCCTTCGATTCCGAATGCACAAAGTGTGTGGTCTTGTTTCTCAGTCTATATTTGATCGGTCCCGTAAGAGGTTGAATGTAACGAATGGGTGGGAAAGAGCAAGGGGCAGCGGCTGTGTAGAACGAAAACACGAATCCTCAGGGGTGTGAGCGTTTCGAGATGACTCGCATACATGTATATGTTAGTTGTCAGTGACCATGTGGCCTAATGGATAAGACGTCGGACATCGGATCTGAAGATTACAGGTTCGAGTGCTGTCACGCTTGTGTTTTTCCAGTTCTGAAAAAGAAACATAACGTTTTAATGTAGCAATTGAGCAGTACGAAACCGTCTGAATGTTGCTGTTGACCATTTTTTGCTTGGAGATGCTCTTGAGCTTGAAACACACACAACAAGACCGGTGTTAACTAGCGAAATGGTCGGCAGAGTGCCGACACCACGAGTTTTGACTGGCACTAGCACATATAAAACAAGATCGTAAAGTAACTCGTTCGGCTTTTGAGTCACAAAAAGTATGTGTGTTAATTTTGACGCCACTAGCTCTGCATGTTGTCATGCAATTTCTTTACCTCTCAGAAATGATTATGACATAAAAGTGAAGTACGTGACGAGTGTGACGTTAGGAAAACATTAGGCTGCATGGAGAGAAACTGTATGGGACCACCCAACCGAAACGAGTACTGTGTGACGTGCTACCCGGCAGGTATTCACCGCGGAATTTTGTTCCGCTGCAGATGTAAATTACCGTTTTTCTGATTAACGATATTTAATGGAAATAGCAACTGTTAACTTTGCCTACGTCTCTGTCAGTCGCAAGGAATCTGTATTTGAAGGTGAAGGTGATTTTGTAGACATGTGTGAAAGACATGTTCTGAAATGCAAGTGTTGATGTTTCGAGAGCACATCGGTTACGTGTCAGATGTGTAGCCAAGCAGTAATGGGTCGCCATAGCTGTTAATATTAGCCTGTAATATGAAGTGTTGTCAGCAGAAGTCTGATGATGCAGACGACCGTAAGGACGAAGTACCCAAGAGTACCGCTAGGCCACGCCTCTTTAGCTCAGTGGTAGAGCACTGGTCTAATAATCCAGGGGTCGTAAGTTCCATCCTCACAGGAGAAAGATGAATTTTGGAAATCAGTTGCGCGTCGTGGCTGTATAGCAAACAGTATCTGTGATGACGAACAATTAGCAACAGGCGTTGTTTTAAGAATTACTCTCAGATGTGATTAAGGCGAATGGCGCAGATAAAGCATTTGCCAAAGCGGTACAGCATAAGGTGGGACGAGGCAGTCTGAATTACATTTTACAGATGTATTTCTCACATATCTCAGAGCCTCTCGCGGTCGTCGTCGTCGTCGTCGCCGCCGCCGCCGCCGCTTCTGCAGAAGTAGCAAATGGCCATCGTAGCAAATGCGGCGAGGGACGCCCTGCCTTCGATTCCGAATGCACAAAGTGTGTGGTCTTGTTTCTCAGTCTATATTTGATCGGTCTCGTAAGAGGTTGAATGTAACGAATGGGTGGGAAAGAGCAAGGGGCAGCGGCTGTGTAGAACGAAAACACAAATCCTCAGGGGTGTGAGCGTTTCGAGATGACTCGCATACATGTATATGTTGGTCGTCAGTGACCATGTGGCCTAATGGATAAGACGTCGGACATCGGATCTGAAGATTACAGGTTCGAATGCTGTCACGCTTGTGTTTTTCCAGTTCTGAGAAAGAAACATAACGTTTTAATGTAGCAATTGAGCAGTACGAAACCGTCTGAATGTTGCTGTTGACCATTTTTTGCTTGGAGATGCTCTTGAGCTTGAAACACACACAACAAGACCGGTGTTAACTAGCGAAATGGTCGGCAGAGTGCCGACACCGCGAGTTTTGACTGGCACTTGCACATATAAAACAAGGTCGTAAAGTAACTCGTTCGGCTTTTGAGTCACATAAAGTATGTGTGTTAATTTTGACGCCACTATCTCTGCATGTTGTCATGCAATTTCTTTACCTCTCAGAAATGATTATGACATAAAAGTGAAGTACGTGACGAGTGTGACGTTAGGAAAACATTTGGCTGCATGGAGAGAAACTGTATGGGACCACCCAACCGAAACGAGTACTGTGAGCGTGCTACCCGGCAGGTATTCACCGCGGTAGCCGGCTAGCTCAGTCGGTAGAGCGTCAGGCTCTCAATCCCAGGGTCGTGGGTTCGAGCCACACGCTGGGCGGAACGGAACTTTGTTCCGCTGCAGATGTAAATTACCGTTTTTCTGATTAACGATATTTAATGGAAATAGCAACTGTTAACTTTGCCTACGTCTCTGTCAGTCGCAAGGAATCTGTATTTGAAGGTGAAGGTGATTTTGTAGACATGTGTGAAAGACATGTTCTGAAATGCAAGTGTTGATGTTTCGAGAGCACATCGGTTACGTGTCAGATGTGTAGCCAAGCAGTAATGGGTCGCCATAGCTGTTAATATTAGCCTGTAATATGAAGTGTTGTCAGCAGAAGTCTGATGATGCAGACGACCGTAAGGACGAAGTACCCAAGTGTACCGCTAGGCCACGCCTCTTTAGCTCAGTGGTAGAGCACTGATAATCCAGGGGTCGTAAGTTCCATCCTCACAGGAGAAAGATGAATTTTGGAAATCAGTTGCGCGTCGTGGCTGTATAGCAAACAGTATCTGTGATGACGAACAATTAGCAACAGGCGTTGTTTTAAGAATTACTCTCAGATGTGATTAAGGCGAATGGCGCAGATAAAGCATTTGCCAAAGCGGTACAGCATAAGGTGGGACGAGGCAGTCTGAATTACATTTTACAGATGTATTTCTCACATATCTCAGAGCCTCTCGCGGTCGTCGTCGTCGTCGTCGTCGTCGTCGTCGTCACCGCCGCCGCCGCCGCTTCTGCAGAAGTAGCAAATGGCCATCGTAGCAAATGCGGCGAGGGACGCCCTGCCTTCGATTCCGAATGCACACAGTGTGTGGTCTTGTTTCTCAGTCTATATTTGATCGGTCTCGTAAGAGGTTGAATGTAACGAATGGGTGGGAAAGAGCAAGGGGCAGCGGCTGTGTAGAACGAAAACACAAATCCTCAGGGGTGTGAGCGTTTCGAGATGACTCGCATACATGTATATGTTGGTCGTCAGTGACCATGTGGCCTAATGGATAAGACGTCGGACATCGGATCTGAAGATTACAGGTTCGAATGCTGTCACGCTTGTGTTTTTCCAGTTCTGAAAAAGAAACATAACGTTTTAATGTAGCAATTGAGCAGTACGAAACCGTCTGAATGTTGCTGTTGACCATTTTTTGCTTGGAGATGCTCTTGAGCTTGAAACACACACAACAAGACCGGTGTTAACTAGCGAAATGGTCGGCAGAGTGCCGACACCGCGAGTTTTGACTGGCACTTGCACATATAAAACAAGGTCGTAAAGTAACTCGTTCGGCTTTTGAGTCACATAAAGTATGTGTGTTAATTTTGACGCCACTATCTCTGCATGTTGTCATGCAATTTCTTTACCTCTCAGAAATGATTATGACATAAAAGTGAAGTACGTGACGAGTGTGACGTTAGGAAAACATTTGGCTGCATGGAGAGAAACTGTATGGGACCACCCAACAGAAACGAGTACTGTGAGCGTGCTACCCGGCACGTATTCACCGCGGTAGCCGGCTAGCTCAGTCGGTAGAGCGTCAGGCTCTCAATCCCAGGGTCGTTGGTTCGAGCCACACGCTGGGCGGAACGGAACTTTGTTCCGCTGCAGATGTAAATTACCGTTTTTCTGATTAACGATATTTAATGGAAATAGCAACTGTTAACTTTGCCTACGTCTCTGTCAGTCGCAAGGAATCTGTATTTGAAGGTGAAGGTGATTTTGTAGACATGTGTGAAAGACATGTTCTGAAATGCAAGTGTTGTTGTTTCGAGAGCACATCGGTTACGTGTCAGATGTGTAGCCAAGCAGTAATGGGTCGCCATAGCTGCTAATATTAGCCTGTAATATGAAGTGTTGTCAGCTGAAGTCTGATGATGCAGACGACCGAAAGGACGAAGTACCCAAGAGTACCGCTAGGCCGCGCCTCTTTAGCTCAGTGGTAGAGCACTGGTCTAATAATCCAGGGGTCGTAAGTTCCATCCTCACAGGAGAAAGAAGAATTTTGGAAATCAGTTGCGCGTCGTGGCTGTATAGCAAACAGTACCTGTGATGACGAACAATTAGCAACAGGCGTTTTTTTAAGAATTACTCTCAGATGTGATTAAGGCGAATGGCGCAGATAAAGCATTTGCCAAAGCGGTACAACAGAAGGTGGGACGAGGCAGTCTGAATTACATTTTACAGATGTATTTCTCACATATCTCAGAGCCTCTCGCGGTCGTCGTCGTCGCGTCGTCGTCGTCGTCGTCGTCGTCGTCGTCGACGCCGCCGCCGCCGCCGCTTCTGCTGAAGTAGCAAATGGCCATCGTAGAAAATGCGGCGAGGGACGCCCTGCCTTCGATTCCGAATGCACAAAGTGTGTGGTCTTATTTCTCAGTCTATATTTGATCGGTCTCGTAAGAGGTTGAATGTAACGAATGGGTGGGAAAGAGCAAGGGGCAGCGGCTGTGTGGAACGAAAACACAAATCCTCAGGGGTGTGAGCGTTTCGAGATGACTCGCATACATGTATATGTTGGTTGTCAGTGACCATGTGGCCTAATGGATAAGACGTCTGACATCGGATCTGAAGATTACAGGTTCGAATGCTGTCACGCTTGTGTTTTTCCAGTTCTGAAAAAGAAACATAACGTTTTAATGTAGCAATTGAGCAGTACGAAACCGTCTGAATGTTGCTGTGACCATTTTTTGCTTGGAGATGCTCTTGAGCTTGAAACACACACAACAAGACCGGTGTTAACTAGCGAAATGGTCGGCAGAGTGCCGACACCGCGAGTTTTGACTGGCACTAGCACATATAAAACAAGATCGTAAAGTAACTCGTTCGGCTTTTGAGTCACATAAAGTATGTGTGTTAATTTTGACGCCACTAGCTCTGCATGTTGTCATGCAATTTCTTTACCTCTCAGAAATGATTATGACATAAAAGTGAAGTACGTGACGAGTGTGACGTTAGGAAAACATTAGGCTGCATGGAGAGAAACTGTATGGGACCACCCAACCGAAACGAGTACTGTGTGACGTGCTACCCGGAAGGTATTCACCGCGGAATTTTGTTCCGCTGCAGATGTAAATTACCGTTTTTCTGATTAACGATATTTAATGGAAATAGCAACTGTTAACTTTGCCTACGTCTCTGTCAGTCGCAAGGAATCTGTATTTGAAGGTGAAGGTAATTTTGTAGACATGTGTGAAAGACATGTTCTGAAATGCAAGTGTTGATGTTTCGAGAGCACATCGGTTACGTGTCAGATGTGTAGCCAAGCAGTAATGGGACGCCATAGCTGTTAATATTAGCCTGTAATATGAAGTGTTGTCAGCAGAAGTCTGATGATGCAGACGACCGTAAGGACGAAGTACCCAAGAGTACCGCTAGGCCACGCCTCTTTAGCTCAGTGGTAGAGCACTGGTCTAATAATCCAGGGGTCGTAAGTTCCATCCTCACAGGAGAAAGATGAATTTTGGAAATCAGTTGCGCGTCGTGGCTGTATAGCAAACAGTATCTGTGATGACGAACAATTAGCAACAGCGTTGTTTTAAGAATTACTCTCAGATGTGATTAAGGCGAATGGCGCAGATAAAGCATTTGCCAAAGCGGTACAGCATAAGGTGGGACGAGGCAGTCTGAATTACATTTTACAGATGTATTTCTCACATATCTCAGAGCCTCTCGCGGTCGTCGTCGTCGTCGTCGTCGTCGTCGCCGCCGCCGCTTCTGCAGAAGTAGCAAATGGCCATCGTAGCAAATGCGGCGAGGGACGCCCTGCCTTCGATTCCGAATGCACAAAGTGTGTGGTCTTGTTTCTCAGTCTATATTTGATCGGTCTCGTAAGAGGTTGAATGTAACGAATGGGTGGGAAAGAGCAAGGGGCAGCGGCTGTGTAGAACGAAAACACAAATCCTCAGGGGTGTGAGCGTTTCGAGATGACTCGCATACATGTATATGTTGGTCGTCAGTGACCATGTGGCCTAATGGATAAGACGTCGGACATCGGATCTGAAGATTACAGGTTCGAATGCTGTCACGCTTGTGTTTTTCCAGTTCTGAAAAAGAAACATAACGTTTTAATGTAGCAATTGAGCAGTACGAAACCGTCTGAATGTTGCTGTTGACCATTTTTTGCTTGGAGATGCTCTTGAGCTTGAAACACACACAACAAGACCGGTGTTAACTAGCGAAATGGTCGGCAGAGTGCCGACACCGCGAGTTTTGACTGGCACTTGCACATATAAAACAAGGTCGTAAAGTAACTCATTCGGCTTTTGAGTCACATAAAGTATGTGTGTTAATTTTGACGCTACTATCTCTGCATGTTGTCATGCAATTTCTTTACCTCTCAGAAATGATTATGACATAAAAGTGAAGTACGTGACGAGTGTGACGTTAGGAAAACATTAGGCTGCATGGAGAGAAACTGTATGGGACCACCCAACCGAAACGAGTACTGTGTGACGTGCTACCCGGCAGGTATTCACCGCGGAATTTTGTTCCGCTGCAGATGTAAATTACCGTTTTTCTGATTAACGATATTTAATGGAAATAGCAACTGTTAACTTTGCCTACGTCTCTGTCAGTCGCAAGGAATCTGTATTTGAAGGTGAAGGTGATTTTGTAGACATGTGTGAAAGACATGTTCTGAAATGCAAGTGTTGATGTTTCGAGAGCACATCGGTTACGTGTCAGATGTGTAGCCAAGCAGTAATGGGTCGCCATAGCTGTTAATATTAGCCTGTAATATGAAGTGTTGTCAGCAGAAGTCTGATGATGCAGACGACCGTAAGGACGAAGTACCAAGAGTACCGCTAGGCCACGCCTCTTTAGCTCAGTGGTAGAGCACTGGTCTAATAATCCAGGGGTCGTAAGTTCCATCCTCACAGGAGAAAGATGAATTTTGGAAATCAGTTGCGCGTCGTGGCTGTATAGCAAACAGTATCTGTGATGACGAACAATTAGCAACAGGCGTTGTTTTAAGAATTACTCTCAGATGTGATTAAGGCGAATGGCGCAGATAAAGCATTTGCCAAAGCGGTACAGCATAAGGTGGGACGAGGCAGTCTGAATTACATTTTACAGATGTATTTCTCACATATCTCAGAGCCTCTCGCGGTCGTCGTCGTCGTCGTCGTCGTCGCCGCCGCCGCCGCCGCCGCCGCCGCTTCTGCAGAAGTAGCAAATGGCCATCGTAGCAAATGCGGCGAGGGACGCCCTGCCTTCGATTCCGAATGCACAAAGTGTGTGGTCTTGTTTCTCAGTCTATATTTGATCGGTCTCGTAAGAGGTTGAATGTAACGAATGGGTGGGAAAGAGCAAGGGGCAGCGGCTGTGTAGAACGAAAACACAAATCCTCAGGGGTGTGAGCGTTTCGAGATGAGTCGCATACATGTATATGTTGGTCGTCAGTGACCATGTGGCCTAATGGATAAGACGTCGGACTTCGGATCTGAAGATTACAGGTTCGAATGCTGTCACGCTTGTGTTTTTCCAGTTCTGAAAAAGAAACATACCGTTTTAATGTAGCAATTGAGCAGTACGAAACCGTCTGAATGTTGCTGTTGACCATTTTTTGCTTGGAGATGCTCTTGAGCTTGAAACACACACAACAAGACCGGTGTTAACTAGCGAAATGGTCGGCAGAGTGCCGACACCGCGAGTTTTGACTGGCACTTGCACATATAAAACAAGGTCGTAAAGTAACTCGTTCGGCTTTTGAGTCACATAAAGTATGTGTGTTAATTTTGACGCCACTATCTCTGCATGTTGTCATGCAATTTCTTTACCTCTCAGAAATGATTATGACATAAAAGTGAAGTACGTGACGAGTGTGACGTTAGGAAAACATTTGGCTGCATGGAGAGAAACTGTATGGGACCACCCAACCGAAACGAGTACTGTGAGCGTGCTACCCGGCAGGTATTCACCGCGGTAGCCGGCTAGCTCAGTCGGTAGAGCGTCAGGCTCTCAATCCCAGGGTCGTTGGTTCGAGCCACACGCTGGGCGGAACGGAACTTTGTTCCGCTGCAGATGTAAATTACCGTTTTTCTGATTAACGATATTTAATGGAAATAGCAACTGTTAACTTTGCCTACGTCTCTGTCAGTCGCAAGGAATCTGTATTTGAAGGTGAAGGTGATTTTGTAGACATGTGTGAAAGACATGTTCTGAAATGCAAGTGTTGTTGTTTCGAGAGCACATCGGTTACGTGTCAGATGTGTAGCCAAGCAGTAATGGGTGGCCATAGCTGCTAATATTAGCCTGTAATATGAAGTGTTGTCAGCTGAAGTCTGATGATGCAGACGACCGTAAGGACGAAGTACCCAAGAGTACCGCAAGGCCGCGCCTCTTTAGCTCAGTGGTAGAGCACTGGTCTAATAATCCAGGGGTCGTAAGTTCCATCCTCACAGGAGAAAGAAGAATTTTGGAAATCAGTTGCGCGTCGTGGCTGTATAGCAAACAGTACCTGTGATGACGAACAATTAGCAACAGGCGTTTTTTTAAGAATTACTCTCAGATGTGATTAAGGCGAATGGCGCAGATAAAGCATTTGCCAAAGCGGTACAGCAGTAGGTGGGACGAGGCAGTCTGAATTACATTTTACAGATGTATTTCTCACATATCTCAGAGCCTGTCGCCGTCGTCGTCGTCGCCGCCGCCGCTTCTGCAGAAGTAGCAAATGGCCATCGTAGCAAATGTGGCGAGGGACGCCCTGCCTTCGATTCCGAATGCACAAAGTGTGTGGTCTTGTTTCTTAGTCTATATTTGATCGGTCTCGTAAGAGGTTGAATGTAACGAATGGGTGGGAAAGAGCAAGGGGCAGCGGCTGTGTAGAACGAAAACACAAATCCTCAGGGGTGTGAGCGTTTCGAGATGACTCGCATACATGTATATGTTGGTTGTCAGTGACCATGTGGCCTAATGGATAAGACGTCGGACATCGGATCTGAATATTACAGGTTTGAATGCTGTCACGCTTGTGTTTTTCCAGTTCTGAAAAAGAAACATAACGTTTTAATGTAGCAATTGAGCAGTACGAAACCGTCTGAATGTTGCTGTTGACCATTCTTTGCTTGGAGATGCTCTTGAGCTTGAAACACACACAACAAGACCGGTGTTAACTAGCGAAATGGTCGGCAGAGTGCCGACACCGCGAGTTTTGACTGGCACTTGCACATATAAAACAAGGTCGTAAAGTAACTCGTTCGGCTTTTGAGTCACATAAAGTATGTGTGTTAATTTTGACGCCACTATCTCTGCATGTTGTCATGCAATTTCTTTACCTCTCAGAAATGATTATGACATAAAAGTGAAGTACGTGACGTGTGTGACGTTAGGAAAACATTAGGCTGCATGGAGAGAAACTGTATGGGACCACCCAACCGAAACGAGTACTGTGTGACGTGCTACCCGGCAGGTATTCACCGTGGTAGCCGGCTAGCTCAGTCGGTAGAGCGTCAGGCTCTCAATACCAGGGTCGTTGGTTGGAGCCACACATTGGGCGGAACGGAATTTTGTTCCGCTGCAGATGTAAATTACCGTTTTTCTGATTAACGGTATTTAATGGAAATAGCAACTGTTAACTTTGCCTACGTCTCTGTCAGTCGCAAGGAATCTGTATTTGAAGGTGAAGGTGATTTTGTAGACATGTGTGAAAGACATGTTCTGAAATGCAAGTGTTGTTGTTTGGAGAGCACATCGGTTACGTGTCAGATGTGTAGCCAAGCAGTAATGGGTCGCCATAGCTGCTAATATTAGCCTGTAATATGAAGTGTTGTCAGCTGAAGTCTGATGATGCAGACGACCGTAAGGACGAAGTACCCAAGAATACCACTAGGCCGCGCCTCTTTAGCTCAGTGGTAGAGCACTGGTCTAATAATCCAGGGGTCGTAAGTTCCATCCTCACAGGAGAAAGAAGAATTTTGGAAATCAGTTGCGCGTCGTGGCTGTATAGCAAACAGTATCTGTGATGACGAACAATTAGCAACAGGCGTTTTTTTAAGAATTACTCTCAGATGTGATTAAGGCGAATGGCGCAGATAAAGCATTTGCCAAAGCGGTACAGCAGAAGGTGGGACGAGGCAGTCTGAATTACATTTTACAGATGTATTTCTCACATATCTCAGAGCCTCTCGCGGTCGTCGTCGTCGTCGTCGTCGTCGTCGCCGCCGCCGCTTCTGCAGAAGTAGCAAATGGCCATCGTAGCAAATGCGGCGAGGGACGCCCTGCCTTCGATTCCGAATGCACAAAGTGTGTGGTCTTGTTTCTCAGTCTATATTTGATCGGTCTCGTAAGAGGTTGAATGTAACGAATGGGTGGGAAAGAGCAAGGGGCAGCGGCTGTGTAGAACGAAAACACAAATCCTCAGGGGTGTGAGCGTTTCGAGATGACTCGCATACATGTATATGTTGGTCGTCAGTGACCATGTGGCCTAATGGATAAGACGTCGGACATCGGATCTGAAGATTACAGGTTCGAATGCTGTCACGCTTGTGTTTTTCCAGTTCTGAAAAAGAAACATAACGTTTTAATGTAGCAATTGAGCAGTACGAAACCGTCTGAATGTTGCTGTTGACCATTTTTTGCTTGGAGATGCTCTTGAGCTTGAAACACACACAACAAGACCGGTGTTAACTAGCGAAATGGTCGGCAGAGTGCCGACACCGCGAGTTTTGACTGGCACTTGCACATATAAAACAAGGTCGTAAAGTAACTCATTCGGCTTTTGAGTCACATAAAGTATGTGTGTTAATTTTGACGCTACTATCTCTGCATGTTGTCATGCAATTTCTTTACCTCTCAGAAATGATTATGACATAAAAGTGAAGTACGTGACGAGTGTGACGTTAGGAAAACATTAGGCTGCATGGAGAGAAACTGTATGGGACCACCCAACCGAAACGAGTACTGTGTGACGTGCTACCCGGCAGGTATTCACCGCGGAATTTTGTTCCGCTGCAGATGTAAATTACCGTTTTTCTGATTAACGATATTTAATGGAAATAGCAACTGTTAACTTTGCCTACGTCTCTGTCAGTCGCAAGGAATCTGTATTTGAAGGTGAAGGTGATTTTGTAGACATGTGTGAAAGACATGTTCTGAAATGCAAGTGTTGATGTTTCGAGAGCACATCGGTTACGTGTCAGATGTGTAGCCAAGCAGTAATGGGTCGCCATAGCTGTTAATATTAGCCTGTAATATGAAGTGTTGTCAGCAGAAGTCTGATGATGCAGACGACCGTAAGGACGAAGTACCAAGAGTACCGCTAGGCCACGCCTCTTTAGCTCAGTGGTAGAGCACTGGTCTAATAATCCAGGGGTCGTAAGTTCCATCCTCACAGGAGAAAGATGAATTTTGGAAATCAGTTGCGCGTCGTGGCTGTATAGCAAACAGTATCTGTGATGACGAACAATTAGCAACAGGCGTTGTTTTAAGAATTACTCTCAGATGTGATTAAGGCGAATGGCGCAGATAAAGCATTTGCCAAAGCGGTACAGCATAAGGTGGGACGAGGCAGTCTGAATTACATTTTACAGATGTATTTCTCACATATCTCAGAGCCTCTCGCGGTCGTCGTCGTCGTCGTCGTCGTCGCCGCCGCCGCCGCCGCCGCCGCCGCTTCTGCAGAAGTAGCAAATGGCCATCGTAGCAAATGCGGCGAGGGACGCCCTGCCTTCGATTCCGAATGCACAAAGTGTGTGGTCTTGTTTCTCAGTCTATATTTGATCGGTCTCGTAAGAGGTTGAATGTAACGAATGGGTGGGAAAGAGCAAGGGGCAGCGGCTGTGTAGAACGAAAACACAAATCCTCAGGGGTGTGAGCGTTTCGAGATGAGTCGCATACATGTATATGTTGGTCGTCAGTGACCATGTGGCCTAATGGATAAGACGTCGGACTTCGGATCTGAAGATTACAGGTTCGAATGCTGTCACGCTTGTGTTTTTCCAGTTCTGAAAAAGAAACATACCGTTTTAATGTAGCAATTGAGCAGTACGAAACCGTCTGAATGTTGCTGTTGACCATTTTTTGCTTGGAGATGCTCTTGAGCTTGAAACACACACAACAAGACCGGTGTTAACTAGCGAAATGGTCGGCAGAGTGCCGACACCGCGAGTTTTGACTGGCACTTGCACATATAAAACAAGGTCGTAAAGTAACTCGTTCGGCTTTTGAGTCACATAAAGTATGTGTGTTAATTTTGACGCCACTATCTCTGCATGTTGTCATGCAATTTCTTTACCTCTCAGAAATGATTATGACATAAAAGTGAAGTACGTGACGAGTGTGACGTTAGGAAAACATTTGGCTGCATGGAGAGAAACTGTATGGGACCACCCAACCGAAACGAGTACTGTGAGCGTGCTACCCGGCAGGTATTCACCGCGGTAGCCGGCTAGCTCAGTCGGTAGAGCGTCAGGCTCTCAATCCCAGGGTCGTTGGTTCGAGCCACACGCTGGGCGGAACGGAACTTTGTTCCGCTGCAGATGTAAATTACCGTTTTTCTGATTAACGATATTTAATGGAAATAGCAACTGTTAACTTTGCCTACGTCTCTGTCAGTCGCAAGGAATCTGTATTTGAAGGTGAAGGTGATTTTGTAGACATGTGTGAAAGACATGTTCTGAAATGCAAGTGTTGTTGTTTCGAGAGCACATCGGTTACGTGTCAGATGTGTAGCCAAGCAGTAATGGGTGGCCATAGCTGCTAATATTAGCCTGTAATATGAAGTGTTGTCAGCTGAAGTCTGATGATGCAGACGACCGTAAGGACGAAGTACCCAAGAGTACCGCTAGGCCGCGCCTCTTTAGCTCAGTGGTAGAGCACTGGTCTAATAATCCAGGGGTCGTAAGTTCCATCCTCACAGGAGAAAGAAGAATTTTGGAAATCAGTTGCGCGTCGTGGCTGTATAGCAAACAGTACCTGTGATGACGAACAATTAGCAACAGGCGTTTTTTTAAGAATTACTCTCAGATGTGATTAAGGCGAATGGCGCAGATAAAGCATTTGCCAAAGCGGTACAGCAGTAGGTGGGACGAGGCAGTCTGAATTACATTTTACAGATGTATTTCTCACATATCTCAGAGCCTGTCGCCGTCGTCGTCGTCGCCGCCGCCGCTTCTGCAGAAGTAGCAAATGGCCATCGTAGCAAATGTGGCGAGGGACGCCCTGCCTTCGATTCCGAATGCACAAAGTGTGTGGTCTTGTTTCTTAGTCTATATTTGATCGGTCTCGTAAGAGGTTGAATGTAACGAATGGGTGGGAAAGAGCAAGGGGCAGCGGCTGTGTAGAACGAAAACACAAATCCTCAGGGGTGTGAGCGTTTCGAGATGACTCGCATACATGTATATGTTGGTTGTCAGTGACCATGTGGCCTAATGGATAAGACGTCGGACATCGGATCTGAATATTACAGGTTTGAATGCTGTCACGCTTGTGTTTTTCCAGTTCTGAAAAAGAAACATAACGTTTTAATGTAGCAATTGAGCAGTACGAAACCGTCTGAATGTTGCTGTTGACCATTCTTTGCTTGGAGATGCTCTTGAGCTTGAAACACACACAACAAGACCGGTGTTAACTAGCGAAATGGTCGGCAGAGTGCCGACACCGCGAGTTTTGACTGGCACTTGCACATATAAAACAAGGTCGTAAAGTAACTCGTTCGGCTTTTGAGTCACATAAAGTATGTGTGTTAATTTTGACGCCACTATCTCTGCATGTTGTCATGCAATTTCTTTACCTCTCAGAAATGATTATGACATAAAAGTGAAGTACGTGACGTGTGTGACGTTAGGAAAACATTAGGCTGCATGGAGAGAAACTGTATGGGACCACCCAACCGAAACGAGTACTGTGTGACGTGCTACCCGGCAGGTATTCACCGTGGTAGCCGGCTAGCTCAGTCGGTAGAGCGTCAGGCTCTCAATACCAGGGTCGTTGGTTGGAGCCACACATTGGGCGGAACGGAATTTTGTTCCGCTGCAGATGTAAATTACCGTTTTTCTGATTAACGGTATTTAATGGAAATAGCAACTGTTAACTTTGCCTACGTCTCTGTCAGTCGCAAGGAATCTGTATTTGAAGGTGAAGGTGATTTTGTAGACATGTGTGAAAGACATGTTCTGAAATGCAAGTGTTGTTGTTTGGAGAGCACATCGGTTACGTGTCAGATGTGTAGCCAAGCAGTAATGGGTCGCCATAGCTGCTAATATTAGCCTGTAATATGAAGTGTTGTCAGCTGAAGTCTGATGATGCAGACGACCGTAAGGACGAAGTACCCAAGAATACCACTAGGCCGCGCCTCTTTAGCTCAGTGGTAGAGCACTGGTCTAATAATCCAGGGGTCGTAAGTTCCATCCTCACAGGAGAAAGAAGAATTTTGGAAATCAGTTGCGCGTCGTGGCTGTATAGCAAACAGTATCTGTGATGACGAACAATTAGCAACAGGCGTTTTTTTAAGAATTACTCTCAGATGTGATTAAGGCGAATGGCGCAGATAAAGCATTTGCCAAAGCGGTACAGCAGAAGGTGGGACGAGGCAGTCTGAATTACATTTTACAGATGTATTTCTCACATATCTCAGAGACTCTCGCGGTCGTCGTCGTCGTCGTCGTAGTCGCCGCCGCCGCCGCTTCTGCAAAAGTAGCAAATGGCCATCGTAGCAAATGCGGCGAGGGACGCCCTGCCTTCGATTCCGAATGCACAAAGTGTGTGGTCTTATTTCTCAGTCTATATTTGATCGGTCTCGTAAGAGGTTGAATGTAACGAATGGGTGGGAAAGAGCAAGGGGCAGCGGCTGTGTAGAACGAAAACACAAATCCTCAGGGGTGTGAGCGTTTCGAGATGACTCGCATACATGTATATGTTGGTCGTCAGTGACCATGTGGCCTAATGGATAAGACGTCGGACATCGGATCTGAAGATTACAGGTTCGAATGCTGTCACGCTTGTGTTTTTCCAGTTCTGAAAAAGAAACATAACGTTTTAATGTAGCAATTGAGCAGTACGAAACCGTCTGAATGTTGCTGTTGACCATTTTTTGCTTGGAGATGCTCTTGAGCTTGAAACACACACAACAAGACCGGTGTTAACTAGCGAAATGGTCGGCAGAGTGCCGACACCGCGAGTTTTGACTGGCACTTGCACATATAAAACAAGGTCGTAAAGTAACTCGTTCGGCTTTTGAGTCACATAAAGTATGTGTGTTAATTTTGACGCCACTATCTCTGCATGTTGTCATGCAATTTCTTTACCTCTCAGAAATGATTATGACATAAAAGTGAAGTACGTGACGAGTGTGACGTTAGGAAAACATTTGGCTGCATGGAGAGAAACTGTATGGGACCACCCAACAGAAACGAGTACTGTGAGCGTGCTACCCGGCAGGTATTCACCGCGGTAGCCGGCTAGCTCAGTCGGTAGAGCGTCAGGCTCTCAATCCCAGGGTCGTTGGTTCGAGCCACACGCTGGGCGGAACGGAACTTTGTTCCGCTGCAGATGTAAATTACCGTTTTTCTGATTAACGATATTTAATGGAAATAGCAACTGTTAACTTTGCCTACGTCTCTGTCAGTCGCAAGGAATCTGTATTTGAAGGTGAAGGTGATTTTGTAGACATGTGTGAAAGACATGTTCTGAAATGCAAGTGTTGTTGTTTCGAGAGCACATCGGTTACGTGTCAGATGTGTAGCCAAGCAGTAATGGGTCGCCATAGCTGCTAATATTAGCCTGTAATATGAAGTGTTGTCAGCTGAAGTCTGATGATGCAGACGACCGTAAGGACGAAGTACCCAAGAGTACCGCTAGGCCGCGCCTCTTTAGCTCAGTGGTAGAGCACTGGTCTAATAATCCAGGGGTCGTAAGTTCCATCCTCACAGGAGAAAGAAGAATTTTGGAAATCAGTTGCGCGTCGTGGCTGTATAGCAAACAGTACCTGTGATGACGAACAATTAGCAACAGGCGTTTCTTTAAGAATTACTCTCAGATGTGATTAAGGCGAATGGCGCAGATAAAGCATTTGCCAAAGCGGTACAACAGAAGGTGGGACGAGGCAGTCTGAATTACATTTTACAGATGTATTTCTCACATATCTCAGAGCCTCTCGCGGTCGTCGTCGTCGTCGTCGTCGTCGTCGTCGTCGTCGTCGCCGCCGCTTCTGCAGAAGTAGCAAATGGCCATCGTAGAAAATGCGGCGAGGGACGCCCTGCCTTCGATTCCGAATGCACAAAGTGTGTGGTCTTATTTCTCAGTCTATATTTGATCGGTCTCGTAAGAGGTTGAATGTAACGAATGGGTGGGAAAGAGCAAGGGGCAGCGGCTGTGTGGAACGAAAACACAAATCCTCAGGGGTGTGAGCGTTTCGAGATGACTCGCATACATGTAAATGTTGGTTGACAGTGACCATGTGGCCTAATGGATAAGACGTCGGACATCGGATCTGAAGATTACAGGTTCGAATGCTGTCACGCTTGTGTTTTTCCAGTTCTGAAAAAGAAACATAACGTTTTAATGTAGCAATTGAGCAGTACGAAACCGTCTGAATGTTGCTGTGACCATTTTTTGCTTGGAGATGCTCTTGAGCTTGAAACACACACAACAAGACCGGTGTTAACTAGCGAAATGGTCGGCAGAGTGCCGACACCGCGAGTTTTGACTGGCACTAGCACATATAAAACAAGATTGTAAAGTAACTCGTTCGGCTTTTGAGTCACATAAAGTATGTGTGTTAATTTTGACGCCACTAGCTCTGCATGTTGTCATGCAATTTCTTTACCTCTCAGAAATGATTATGACATAAAAGTGAAGTACGTGACGAGTGTGACGTTAGGAAAACATTAGGCTGCATGGAGAGAAACTGTATGGGACCACCCAACCGAAACGAGTACTGTGTGACGTGCTACCCGGCAGGTATTCACCGCGGAATTTTGTTCCGCTGCAGATGTAAATTACCGTTTTTCTGATTAACGATATTTAATGGAAATAGCAACTTTTAACTTTGCCTACGTCTCTGTCAGTCGCAAGGAATCTGTATTTGAAGGTGAAGGTGATTTTGTAGACATGTGTGAAAGACATGTTCTGAAATGCAAGTGTTGATGTTTCGAGAGCACATCGGTTACGTGTCAGATGTGTAGCCAAGCAGTAATGGGACGCCATAGCTGTTAATATTAGCCTGTAATATGAAGTGTTGTCAGCAGAAGTCTGATGATGCAGACGACCGTAAGGACGAAGTACCCAAGAGTACCGCTAGGCCGCGCCTCTTTAGCTCAGTGGTAGAGCACTGGTCTAATAATCCAGGGGTCGTAAGTTCCATCCTCACAGGAGAAAGATGAATTTTGGAAATCAGTTGCGCGTCGTGGCTGTATAGCAAACAGTATCTGTGATGACGAACAATTAGCAACAGGCGTTGTTTTAAGAATTACTCTCAGATGTGATTAAGGCGAATGGCGCAGATAAAGCATTTGCCAAAGCGGTACAGCATAAGGTGGGACGAGGCAGTCTGAATTACATTTTACAGATGTATTTCTCACATATCTCAGAGCCTCTCGCGGTCGTCGTCGTCGTCGTCGTCGCCGCCGCCGCCGCCGCTTCTGCAGAAGTAGCAAATGGCCATCGTAGCAAATGCGGCGAGGGACGCCCTGCCTTCGATTCCGAATGCACAAAGTGTGTGGTCTTGTTTCTCAGTCTATATTTGATCGGTCTCGTAAGAGGTTGAATGTAACGAATGGGTGGGAAAGAGCAAGGGGCAGCGGCTGTGTAGAACGAAAACACAAATCCTCAGGGGTGTGAGCGTTTCGAGATGACTCGCATACATGTATATGTTGGTCGTCAGTGACCATGTGGCCTAATGGATAAGACGTCGGACTTCGGATCTGAAGATTACAGGTTCGAATGCTGTCACGCTTGTGTTTCTCCAGTTCTGAAAAAGAAACATACCGTTTTAATGTAGCAATTGAGCAGTACGAAACCGTCTGAATGTTGCTGTTGACCATTTTTTGCTTGGAGATGCTCTTGAGCTTGAAACACACACAACAAGACCGGTGTTAACTAGCGAAATGGTCGGCAGAGTGCCGACACCGCGAGTTTTGACTGGCACTTGCACATATAAAACAAGGTCGTAAAGTAACTCGTTCGGCTTTTGAGTCACATAAAGTATGTGTGTTAATTTTGACGCCACTATCTCTGCATGTTGTCATGCAATTTCTTTACCTCTCAGAAATGATTATGACATAAAAGTGAAGTACGTGACGAGTGTGACGTTAGGAAAACATTTGGCTGCATGGAGAGAAACTGTATGGGACCACCCAACCGAAACGAGTACTGTGAGCGTGCTACCCGGCAGGTATTCACCGCGGTAGCCGGCTAGCTCAGTCGGTAGAGCGTCAGGCTCTCAATCCCAGGGTCGTTGGTTCGAGCCACACGCTGGGCGGAACGGAACTTTGTTCCGCTGCAGATGTAAATTACCGTTTTTCTGATTAACGATATTTAATGGAAATAGCAACTGTTAACTTTGCCTACGTCTCTGTCAGTCGCAAGGAATCTGTATTTGAAGGTGAAGGTGATTTTGTAGACATGTGTGAAAGACATGTTCTGAAATGCAAGTGTTGTTGTTTCGAGAGCACATCGGTTACGTGTCAGATGTGTAGCCAAGCAGTAATGGGTGGCCATAGCTGCTAATATTAGCCTGTAATATGAAGTGTTGTCAGCTGAAGTCTGATGATGCAGACGACCGTAAGGACGAAGTACCCAAGAGTACCGCTAGGCCGCGCCTCTTTAGCTCAGTGGTAGAGCACTGGTCTAATAATCCAGGGGTCGTAAGTTCCATCCTCACAGGAGAAAGAAGAATTTTGGAAATCAGTTGCGCGTCGTGGCTGTATAGCAAACAGTACCTGTGATGACGAACAATTAGCAACAGGCGTTTTTTTAAGAATTACTCTCAGATGTGATTAAGGCGAATGGCGCAGATAAAGCATTTGCCAAAGCGGTACAGCAGTAGGTGGGACGAGGCAGTCTGAATTACATTTTACAGATGTATTTCTCACATATCTCAGAGCCTGTCGCCGTCGTCGTCGTCGCCGCCGCCGCTTCTGCAGAAGTAGCAAATGGCCATCGTAGCAAATGTGGCGAGGGACGCCCTGCCTTCGATTCCGAATGCACAAAGTGTGTGGTCTTGTTTCTTAGTCTATATTTGATCGGTCTCGTAAGAGGTTGAATGTAACGAATGGGTGGGAAAGAGCAAGGGGCAGCGGCTGTGTAGAACGAAAACACAAATCCTCAGGGGTGTGAGCGTTTCGAGATGACTCGCATACATGTATATGTTGGTTGTCAGTGACCATGTGGCCTAATGGATAAGACGTCGGACATCGGATCTGAAGATTACAGGTTCGAATGCTGTCACGCTTGTGTTTTTCCAGTTCTGAAAAAGAAACATAACGTTTTAATGTAGCAATTGAGCAGTACGAAACCGTCTGAATGTTGCTGTGACCATTTTTTGCTTGGAGATGCTCTTGAGCTTGAAACACACACAACAAGACCGGTGTTAACTAGCGAAATGGTCGGCAGAGTGCCGACACCGCGAGTTTTGACTGGCACTAGCACATATAAAACAAGATCGTAAAGTAACTCGTTCGGCTTTTGAGTCACATAAAGTATGTGTGTTAATTTTGACGCCACTAGCTCTGCATGTTGTCATGCAATTTCTTTACCTCTCAGAAATGATTATGACATAAAAGTGAAGTACGTGACGAGTGTGACGTTAGGAAAACATTAGGCTGCATGGAGAGAAACTGTATGGGACCACCCAACCGAAACGAGTACTGTGTGACGTGCTACCCGGCAGGTATTCACCGCGGAATTTTGTTCCGCTGCAGATGTAAATTACCGTTTTTCTGATTAACGATATTTAATGGAAATAGCAACTTTTAACTTTGCCTACGTCTCTGTCAGTCGCAAGGAATCTGTATTTGAAGGTGAAGGTGATTTTGTAGACATGTGTGAAAGACATGTTCTGAAATGCAAGTGTTGATGTTTCGAGAGCACATCGGTTACGTGTCAGATGTGTAGCCAAGCAGTAATGGGACGCCATAGCTGTTAATATTAGCCTGTAATATGAAGTGTTGTCAGCAGAAGTCTGATGATGCAGACGACCGTAAGGACGAAGTACCCAAGAGTACCGCTAGGCCGCGCCTCTTTAGCTCAGTGGTAGAGCACTGGTCTAATAATCCAGGGGTCGTAAGTTCCATCCTCACAGGAGAAAGATGAATTTTGGAAATCAGTTGCGCGTCGTGGCTGTATAGCAAACAGTATCTGTGATGACGAACAATTAGCAACAGGCGTTGTTTTAAGAATTACTCTCAGATGTGATTAAGGCGAATGGCGCAGATAAAGCATTTGCCAAAGCGGTACAGCATAAGGTGGGACGAGGCAGTCTGAATTACATTTTACAGATGTATTTCTCACATATCTCAGAGCCTCTCGCGGTCGTCGTCGTCGGCGCCGCCGCCGCCGCCGCTTCTGCAGAAGTAGCAAATGGCCATCGTAGCAAATGCGGCGAGGGACGCCCTGCCTTCGATTCCGAATGCACAAAGTGTGTGGTCTTGTTTCTCAGTCTATATTTGATCGGTCTCGTAAGAGGTTGAATGTAACGAATGGGTGGGAAAGAGCAAGGGGCAGCGGCTGTGTAGAACGAAAACACAAATCCTCAGGGGTGTGAGCGTTTCGAGATGAGTCGCATACATGTATATGTTGGTCGTCAGTGACCATGTGGCCTAATGGATAAGACGTCGGACTTCGGATCTGAAGATTACAGGTTCGAATGCTGTCACGCTTGTGTTTTTCCAGTTCTGAAAAAGAAACATACCGTTTTAATGTAGCAATTGAGCAGTACGAAACCGTCTGAATGTTGCTGTTGACCATTTTTTGCTTGGAGATGCTCTTGAGCTTGAAACACACACAACAAGACCGGTGTTAACTAGCGAAATGGTCGGCAGAGTGCCGACACCACGAGTTTTGACTGGCACTTGCACATATAAAACAAGGTCGTAAAGTAACTCGTTCGGCTTTTGAGTCACATAAAGTATGTGTGTTAATTTTGACGCCACTATCTCTGCATGTTGTCATGCAATTTCTTTACCTCTCAGAAATGATTATGACATAAAAGTGAAGTACGTGACGAGTGTGACGTTAGGAAAACATTTGGCTGCATGGAGAGAAACTGTATGGGACCACCCAACCGAAACGAGTACTGTGAGCGTGCTACCCGGCAGGTATTCACCGCGGTAGCCGGCTAGCTCAGTCGGTAGAGCGTCAGGCTCTCAATCCCAGGGTCGTTGGTTCGAGCCACACGCTGGGCGGAACGGAACTTTGTTCCGCTGCAGATGTAAATTACCGTTTTTCTGATTAACGATATTTAATGGAAATAGCAACTGTTAACTTTGCCTACGTCTCTGTCAGTCGCAAGGAATCTGTATTTGAAGGTGAAGGTGATTTTGTAGACATGTGTGAAAGACATGTTCTGAAATGCAAGTGTTGTTGTTTCGAGAGCACATCGGTTACGTGTCAGATGTGTAGCCAAGCAGTAATGGGTGGCCATAGCTGCTAATATTAGCCTGTAATATGAAGTGTTGTCAGCTGAAGTCTGATGATGCAGACGACCGTAAGGACGAAGTACCCAAGAGTACCGCTAGGCCGCGCCTCTTTAGCTCAGTGGTAGAGCACTGGTCTAATAATCCAGGGGTCGTAAGTTCCATCCTCACAGGAGAAAGAAGAATTTTGGAAATCAGTTGCGCGTCGTGGCTGTATAGCAAACAGTACCTGTGATGACGAACAATTAGCAACAGGCGTTTTTTTAAGAATTACTCTCAGATGTGATTAAGGCGAATGGCGCAGATAAAGCATTTGCCAAAGCGGTACAGCAGTAGGTGGGACGAGGCAGTCTGAATTACATTTTACAGATGTATTTCTCACATATCTCAGAGCCTGTCGCCGTCGTCGTCGTCGCCGCCGCCGCTTCTGCAGAAGTAGCAAATGGCCATCGTAGCAAATGTGGCGAGGGACGCCCTGCCTTCGATTCCGAATGCACAAAGTGTGTGGTCTTGTTTCTTAGTCTATATTTGATCGGTCTCGTAAGAGGTTGAATGTAACGAATGGGTGGGAAAGAGCAAGGGGCAGCGGCTGTGTAGAACGAAAACACAAATCCTCAGGGGTGTGAGCGTTTCGAGATGACTCGCATACATGTATATGTTGGTTGTCAGTGACCATGTGGCCTAATGGATAAGACGTCGGACATCGGATCTGAATATTACAGGTTTGAATGCTGTCACGCTTGTGTTTTTCCAGTTCTGAAAAAGAAACATAACGTTTTAATGTAGCAATTGAGCAGTACGAAACCGTCTGAATGTTGCTGTTGACCATTCTTTGCTTGGAGATGCTCTTGAGCTTGAAACACACACAACAAGACCGGTGTTAACTAGCGAAATGGTCGGCAGAGTGCCGACACCGCGAGTTTTGACTGGCACTTGCACATATAAAACAAGGTCGTAAAGTAACTCGTTCGGCTTTTGAGTCACATAAAGTATGTGTGTTAATTTTGACGCCACTATCTCTGCATGTTGTCATGCAATTTCTTTACCTCTCAGAAATGATTATGACATAAAAGTGAAGTACGTGACGAGTGTGACGTTAGGAAAACATTAGGCTGCATGGAGAGAAACTGTATGGGACCACCCAACCGAAACGAGTACTGTGTGACGTGCTACCCGGCAGGTATTCACCGTGGTAGCCGGCTAGCTCAGTCGGTAGAGCGTCAGGCTCTCAATCCCAGGGTCGTTGGTTGGAGCCACACGCTGGGCGGAACGGAATTTTGTTCCGCTGCAGATGTAAATTACCGTTTTTCTGATTAACGGTATTTAATGGAAATAGCAACTGTTAACTTTGCCTACGTCTCTGTCAGTCGCAAGGAATCTGTATTTGAAGGTGAAGGTGATTTTGTAGACATGTGTGAAAGACATGTTCTGAAATGCAAGTGTTGTTGTTTGGAGAGCACATCGGTTACGTGTCAGATGTGTAGCCAAGCAGTAATGGGTCGCCATAGCTGCTAATATTAGCCTGTAATATGAAGTGTTGTCAGCTGAAGTCTGATGATGCAGACGACCGTAAGGACGAAGTACCCAAGAGTACCACTAGGCCGCGCCTCTTTAGCTCAGTGGTAGAGCACTGGTCTAATAATCCAGGGGTCGTAAGTTCCATCCTCACAGGAGAAAGAAGAATTTTGGAAATCAGTTGCGCGTCGTGGCTGTATAGCAAACAGTATCTGTGATGACGAACAATTAGCAACAGGCGTTTTTTTAAGAATTACTCTCAGATGTGATTAAGGCGAATGGCGCAGATAAAGCATTTGCCAAAGCGGTACAGCAGAAGGTGGGACGAGGCAGTCTGAATTACATTTTACAGATGTATTCCTCACATATCTCAGAGACTCTCGCGGTCGTCGTCGTCGTCGTCGTAGTCGCCGCCGCCGCCGCTTCTGCAAAAGTAGCAAATGGCCATCGTAGCAAATGCGGCGAGGGACGCCCTGCCTTCGATTCCGAATGCACAAAGTGTGTGGTCTTATTTCTCAGTCTATATTTGATCGGTCTCGTAAGAGGTTGAATGTAACGAATGGGTGGGAAAGAGCAAGGGGCAGCGGCTGTGTAGAACGAAAACACAAAACCTCAGGGGTGTGAGCGTTTCGAGATGACTCGCATACATGTATATGTTGGTCGTCAGTGACCATGTGGCCTAATGGATAAGACGTCGGACATCGGATCTGAAGATTACAGGTTCGAATGCTGTCACGCTTGTGTTTTTCCAGTTCTGAAAAAGAAACATAACGTTTTAATGTAGCAATTGAGCAGTACGAAACCGTCTGAATGTTGCTGTTGACCATTTTTTGCTTGGAGATGCTCTTGAGCTTGAAACACACACAACAAGACCGGTGTTAACTAGCGAAATGGTCGGCAGAGTGCCGACACCGCGAGTTTTGACTGGCACTTGCACATATAAAACAAGGTCGTAAAGTAACTCATTCGGCTTTTGAGTCACATAAAGTATGTGTGTTAATTTTGACGCTACTATCTCTGCATGTTGTCATGCAATTTCTTTACCTCTCAGAAATGATTATGACATAAAAGTGAAGTACGTGACGAGTGTGACGTTAGGAAAACATTAGGCTGCATGGAGAGAAACTGTATGGGACCACCCAACCGAAACGAGTACTGTGTGACGTGCTACCCGGCAGGTATTCACCGCGGAATTTTGTTCCGCTGCAGATGTAAATTACCGTTTTTCTGATTAACGATATTTAATGGAAATAGCAACTGTTAACTTTGCCTACGTCTCTGTCAGTCGCAAGGAATCTGTATTTGAAGGTGAAGGTGATTTTGTAGACATGTGTGAAAGACATGTTCTGAAATGCAAGTGTTGATGTTTCGAGAGCACATCGGTTACGTGTCAGATGTGTAGCCAAGCAGTAATGGGTCGCCATAGCTGTTAATATTAGCCTGTAATATGAAGTGTTGTCAGCAGAAGTCTGATGATGCAGACGACCGTAAGGACGAAGTACCCAAGAGTACCGCTAGGCCACGCCTCTTTAGCTCAGTGGTAGAGCACTGGTCTAATAATCCAGGGGTCGTAAGTTCCATCCTCACAGGAGAAAGAAGAATTTTGGAAATCAGTTGCGCGTCGTGGCTGTATAGCAAACAGTATCTGTGATGACGAACAATTAGCAACAGGCGTTGTTTTATGAATTACTCTCAGATGTGATTAAGGCGAATGGCGCAGATAAAGCATTTGCCAAAGCGGTACAGCATAAGGTGGGACGAGGCAGTCTGAATTACATTTTACAGATGTATTTCTCACATATCTCAGAGCCTGTCGCCGTCGTCGTCGTCGCCGCCGCCGCTTCTGCAGAAGTAGCAAATGGCCATCGTAGCAAATGTGGCGAGGGACGCCCTGCCTTCGATTCCGAATGCACAAAGTGTGTGGTCTTGTTTCTTAGTCTATATTTGATCGGTCTCGTAAGAGGTTGAATGTAACGAATGGGTGGGAAAGAGCAAGGGGCAGCGGCTGTGTAGAACGAAAACACAAATCCTCAGGGGTGTGAGCGTTTCGAGATGACTCGCATACATGTATATGTTGGTTGTCAGTGACCATGTGGCCTAATGGATAACACGTCGGACATCGGATCTGAATATTACAGGTTTGAATGCTGTCACGCTTGTGTTTTTCCAGTTCTGAAAAAGAAACATAACGTTTTAATGTAGCAATTGAGCAGTACGAAACCGTCTGAATGTTGCTGTTGACCATTCTTTGCTTGGAGATGCTCTTGAGCTTGAAACACACACAACAAGACCGGTGTTAACTAGCGAAATGGTCGGCAGAGTGCCGACACCGCGAGTTTTGACTGGCACTTGCACATATAAAACAAGGTCGTAAAGTAACTCGTTCGGCTTTTGAGTCACATAAAGTATGTGTGTTAATTTTGACGCCACTAGCTCTGCATGTTGTCATGCAATTTCTTTACCTCTCAGAAATGATTATGACATAAAAGTGAAGTACGTGACGAGTGTGACGTTAGGAAAACATTAGGCAGCATGGAGAGAAACTGTATGGGACCACCCAACCGAAACGAGTACTGTGTGACGTGCTACCCGGCAGGTATTCACCGCGGTAGCCGGCTAGCTCAGTCGGTAGAGCGTCAGGCTCTCAATCCCAGGGTCGTTGGTTCGAGCCACACGCTGGGCGGAACGGAAATTTGTTCCGCTGCAGATGTAAATTACCGTTTTTCTGATTAACGATATTTAATGGAAATAGCAACTGTTAACTTTGCCTACGTCTCTGTCAGTCGCAAGGAATCTGTATTTGAAGGTGAAGGTGATTTTGTAGACATGTGTGAAAGACATGTTCTGAAATGCAAGTGTTGTTGTTTCGAGAGCACATCGGTTACGTGTCAGATGTGTAGCCAAGCAGTAATGGGTCGCCATAGCTGCTAATATTAGCCTGTAATATGAAGTGTTGTCAGCTGAAGTCTGATGATGCAGACGACCGTAAGGACGAAGTACCCAAGAGTACCGCTAGGCCGCGCCTCTTTAGCTCAGTGGTAGAGCACTGGTCTAATAATCCAGGGGTCGTAAGTTCCATCCTCACAGGAGAAAGAAGAATTTTGGAAATCAGTTGCGCGTCGTGGCTGTATAGCAAACAGTATCTGTGATGACGAACAATTAGCAACAGGCGTTTTTTTAAGAATTACTCTCAGATGTGATTAAGGCGAATGGCGCAGATAAAGCATTTGCCAAAGCGGTACAGCAGAAGGTGGGACGAGGCAGTCTGAATTACATTTTACAGATGTATTTCTCACATATCTCAGAGCCTGTCGCCGTCGTCGTCGTCGTCGCCGCCGCCGCTTCTGCAGAAGTAGCAAATGGCCATCGTAGCAAATGCGGCGAGGGACGCCCTGCCTTCGATTCCGAATGCACAAAGTGTGTGGTCTTGTTTCTCAGTCTATATTTGATCGGTCTCGTAAGAGGTTGAATGTAACGAATGGGTGGGAAAGAGCAAGGGGCAGCGGCTGTGTAGAACGAAAACACAAATCCTCAGGGGTGTGAGCGTTTCGAGATGACTCGCATACATGTATATGTTGGTTGTCAGTGACCATGTGGCCTAATGGATAAGACGTCGGACATCGGATCTGAATATTACAGGTTTGAATGCTGTCACGCTTGTGTTTTTCCAGTTCTGAAAAAGAAACATAACGTTTTAATGTAGCAATTGAGCAGTACGAAACGGTCTGAATGTTGCTGTTGACCATTCTTTGCTTGGAGATGCTCTTGAGCTTGAAACACACACAACAAGACCGGTGTTAACTAGCGAAATGGTCGGCAGAGTGCCGACACCGCGAGTTTTGACTGGCACTTGCACATATAAAACAAGGTTGTAAAGTAACTCGTTCGGCTTTTGAGTCACATAAAGTATGTGTGTTAATTTTGACGCCACTATCTCTGCATGTTGTCATGCAATTTCTTTACCTCTCAGAAATGATTATGACATAAAAGTGAAGTACGTGACGAGTGTGACGTTAGGAAAACATTAGGCTGCATGGAGAGAAACTGTATGGGACCACCCAACCGAAACGAGTACTGTGTGACGTGCTACCCGGCAGGTATTCACCGTGGTAGCCGGCTAGCTCAGTCGGTAGAGCGTCAGGCTCTCAATCCCAGGGTCGTTGGTTGGAGCCACACGCTGGGCGGAACGGAATTTTGTTCCGCTGCAGATGTAAATTACCGTTTTTCTGATTAACGGTATTTAATGGAAATAGCAACTGTTAACTTTGCCTACGTCTCTGTCAGTCGCAAGGAATCTGTATTTGAAGGTGAAGGTGATTTTGTAGACATGTGTGAAAGACATGTTCTGAAATGCAAGTGTTGTTGTTTGGAGAGCACATCGGTTACGTGTCAGATGTGTAGCCAAGCAGTAATGGGTCGCCATAGCTGCTAATATTAGCCTGTAATATGAAGTGTTGTCAGCTGAAGTCTGATGATGCAGACGACCGTAAGGACGAAGTACCCAAGAGTACCACTAGTCCGCGCCTCTTTAGCTCAGTGGTAGAGCACTGGTCTAATAATCCAGGGGTCGTAAGTTCCATCCTCACAGGAGAAAGAAGAATTTTGGAAATCAGTTGCGCGTCGTGGCTGTATAGCAAACAGTATCTGTGATGACGAACAATTAGCAACAGGCGTTTTTTTAAGAATTACTCTCAGATGTGATTAAGGCGAATGGCGCAGATAAAGCATTTGCCAAAGCGGTACAGCAGAAGGTGGGACGAGGCAGTCTGAATTACATTTTACAGATGTATTTCTCACATATCTCAGAGACTCTCGCGGTCGTCGTCGTCGTCGTCGTCGTCGTCGTCGTCGTAGTCGCCGCCGCCGCCGCTTCTGCAAAAGTAGCAAATGGCCATCGTAGCAAATGCGGCGAGGGACGCCCTGCCTTCGATTCCGAATGCACAAAGTGTGTGGTCTTATTTCTCAGTCTATATTTGATCGGTCTCGTAAGAGGTTGAATGTAACGAATGGGTGGGAAAGAGCAAGGGGCAGCGGCTGTGTAGAACGAAAACACAAATCCTCAGGGGTGTGAGCGTTTCGAGATGAGTCGCATACATGTATATGTTGGTCGTCAGTGACCATGTGGCCGAATGGATGAGACGTCGGACATCGGATCTGAAGATTACAGGTTCGAATGCTGTCACGCTTGTGTTTTTCCAGTTCTGAAAAAGAAACATAACGTTTTAATGTAGCAATTGAGCAGTACGAAACCGTCTGAATGTTGCTGTTGACCATTTTTTGCTTGGAGATGCTCTTGAGCTTGAAACACACACAACAAGACCGGTGTTAACTAGTGAAATGGTCTGCAGAGTGCCGACACCGCGAGTTTTGACTGGCACTTGCACATATAAGACAAGGTCGTAAAGTAACTCGTTCGGCTTTTGAGTCACATAAAGTATGTGTGTTAATTTTGACACCACTATCTCTGCATGTTGTCATGCAATTTCTTTACCTCTCAGAAATGATTATGACATAAAAGTGAATTACGTGACGAGTGTGACGTTAGGAAAACATTACGCTGCATGGAGAGAAACTGTATGGGACCACCCAACCGAAACGAGTACTGTGTGACGTGCTACCCGGAAGGTATTCACCGCGGTAGCCGGCTAGCTCAGTCGGTAGAGCGTCAGGCTCTCAATCCCAGGGTCGTTGGTTGGAGCCACACGCTGGGCGGAACGGAATTTTGTTCCGCTGCAGATGTAAATTACCGTTTTTCTGATTAACGATATTTAATGGAAATAGCAACTGTTAACTTTGCCTACGTCTCTGTCAGTCGCAAGGAATCTGTATTTGAAGGTGAAGGTGATTTTGTAGACATGTGTGAAAGACATGTTCTGAAATGCAAGTGTTGTTATTTCGAGAGCACATCGGTTACGTGTCAGATGTTTAGCCAAGCAGTAATGGGTCGCCATAGCTGCTAATATTAGCCTGTAATATGAAGTGTTGTCAGCTGAAGTCTGATGATGCAGACGACCGTAAGGACGAAGTACCCAAGAGTACCGCTAGGCCGCGCCTCTTTAGCTCAGTGGTAGAGCACTGGTCTAATAATCCAGGGGTCGTAAGTTCCATCCTCACAGGAGAAAGAAGAATTTTGGAAATCAGTTGCGCGTCGTGGCTGTATAGCAAACAGTATCTGTGATGACGAACAATTAGCAACAGGCGTTTTTTTAAGAATTACTCTCAGATGTGATTAAGGCGAATGGCGCAGATAAAGCATTTGCCAAAGCGGTACAGCAGAAGGTGGGACGAGGCAGTCTGAATTACATTTTACAGATGTATTTCTCACATATCTCAGAGCCCCTCGCGGTCGTCGTCGTCGTCGTCGTCGTCACCGCCGCCGCCGCTTCTGCAGAAGTAGCAAATGGCCATCGTAGCAAATGCGGCGAGGGACGCCCTGCCTTCGATTCCGAATGCACAAAGTGTGTGGTCTTATTTCTCAGTCTATATTTGATCGGTCTCGTAAGAGGTTGAATGTAACGAATGGGGGGGAAAGAGCAAGGGGCAGCGGCTGTGTAGAACGAAAACACAAATACTCAGGGTTGTGAGCGTTTCGAGATGAGTCGCATACATGTATATGTTGGTCGTCAGTGACCATGTGGCCTAATGGATAAGACGTCGGACATCGGATCTGAAGATTACAGGTTCGAATGCTGTCACGCTTGTGTTTTTCCAGTTCTGAAAAAGAAACATAACGTTTTAATGTAGCAATTGAGCAGTACGAAACCGTCTGAATGTTGCTGTTGACCATTTTTTGCTTGGAGATGCTCTTGAGCTTGAAACACACACAACAAGACCGGTGTTAACTAGCGAAATGGTCGGCAGAGTGCCGACACCGCGAGTTTTGACTGGCACTTGCACATATAAAACAAGGTCGTAAAGTAACTCGTTCGGCTTTTGAGTCCATAAAGTATGTGTGTTAATTTTGACGCCACTATCTCTGCATGTTGTCATGCAATTTCTTTACCTCTCAGAAATGATTATGACATAAAAGTGAAGTACGTGACGAGTGTGACGTTAGGAAAACATTAGGCTGCATGGAGAGAAACTGTATGGGACCACCCAACCGAAACGAGTACTGTGTGACGTGCTACCCGGCAGGTATTCACCGCGGTAGCCGGCTAGCACAGTTGGTAGAGCGTCAGGCTCTCAATCCCAGGGTCGTCGGTTCGAGCCACACGCTGGGCGGAACGGAATTTTGTTCCGCTGCAGATGTAAATTACCGTTTTTCTGATTAACGATATTTAATGGAAATAGCAACTGTTAACTTTGCCTACGTCTCTGTCAGTCGCAAGGAATCTGTATTTGAAGGTGAAGGTGATTTTGTAGACATGTGTGAAAGACATGTTCTGAAATGCAAGTGTTGTTGTTTCGAGAGCACATCGGTTACGTGTCAGATGTGTAGCCAAGCAGTAATGGGTCGCCATAGCTGCAAATATTAGCCTGTAATATGAAGTGTTGTCAGCTGAAGTCTGATGATGCAGACGACCGTAAGGACGAAGTACCCTAGAGTACCGCTAGACCGCGCCTCTTTAGCTCAGTGGTAGAGCACTGGTCTATTAATCCAGGGGTCGTAAGTTCCATCCTCACAGGAGAAAGATGAATTTTGGAAATCAGTTGCGCGTCGTGGCTGTATAGCAAACAGTATCTGTGATGACGAACAATTAGCAACAGGCGTTTTTTTAAGAATTACTCTCAGATGTGATTAAGGCGAATGGCGCAGATAAAGCATATGAAAAAGCGGTACAGCTGAATGTGGGACGAGGCAGTCTGAATTACATTTTACAGATGTATTTCTCACATATCTCAGAGCCTGTCGTCGTCGTCGTCGTCGTCGTCGTCGTCGTCGTCGTCGTCGTCGTCGCCGCCGCCGCTTCTGCAGAAGTAGCAAATGGCCATCGTAGCAAATGCGGCGAGGGACGCCCTGCCTTCTATTCCGAATGCACAAAGTGTGTGGTCTTGTTTCTCAGTCTATATTTGATCGGTCTCGTAAGAGGTTGAATGTAACGAATGGGTGGGAAAGAGCAAGGGGCAGCGGCTGTGTAGAACGAAAACACAAACCCTCAGGGGTGTGAGCGTTTCGAGAAGACTCGCATACACGTATATGTTGGTCGTCAGTGACCATGTGGCCTAATGGATAAGACGTCGGACATCGGATCTGAATATTACAGGTTCGAATGCTGTCACGCTTGTGTTTTTCCAGTTCTGAAAAAGAAACATAACGTTTTAATGTAGCAATTGAGCAGTACGAAACCGTCTGAATGTTGCTGTTGACCATTTTTTGCTTGGAGATGCTCTTGAGCTTGAAACACACACAACAAGACCGGTGTTAACTAGCGAAATGGTCGGCAGAGTGCCGACACCGCGAGATTTTACTGGCACTTGCACATATAAAACAAGGTCGTAAAGTAACTCGTTCGGCTTTTGAGTCACATAAAGTATGTGTGTTAATTTTGACGCCACTATCACTGCATGTTGTCATGCAATTTCTTTACCTCTCAGAAATGATTATGACATAAAAGTGAAGTACGTGACGAGTGTGACGTTAGGAAAACATTAGGCTGCATGGAGAGAAACTGTATGGGACCACCCAACCGAAACGAGTACTGTGTGACGTGCTACCCGGCAAGTATTCACCGCGGTAGCCGGCTAGCTCAGTCTGTAGAGCGTCAGGCTCTCAATGCCAGGGTCGTTGGTTCGAGCCACACGCTGGGCGGAACGGAATTTTGTTCCGCTGCAGATGTAAATTACCGTTTTTCTGATTAACGATATTTAATGGAAATAGCAACTGTTAACTTTGCCTACGTCTCTGTCAGTCGCAAGGAATCTGTATTTGAAGGTGAAGGTGATTTTGTAGACATGTGTGAAAGACATGTTCTGAAATGCAAGTGTTGTTGTTTCGAGAGCACATCGGTTACGTGTCAGATGTGTAGCCAAGCAGTAATGGGTCGCCATAGCTGCAAATATTAGCCTGTAATATGAAGTGTTGTCAGCTGAAGTCTGATGATGCAGACGACCGTAAGGACGAAGTACCCAAGAGTACCGCTAGGCCGCGCCTCTTTAGCTCAGTGGTAGAGCACTGGTCTAATAATCCAGGGGTCGTATGTTCCATCCTCACAGGAGAAAGAAGAATTTTGGAAATCAGTTGTGCGTCGTGGCTGTATAGCAAACAGTATCTGTGATGACGAACAATTAGCAACAGGCGTTTTTTTAAGAATTACTCTCAGATGTGATTAAGGCGAATGGCGCAGATAAAGCATATGAAAAAGCGGTACAGCAGAAGGTGGGACGAGGCAGTCTGAATTACATTTTACAGATGTATTTCTCACATATCTCAGAGCCTGTCGCCGTCGTCGTCGTCGTCGTCGTCGTCGTCGTCGTCGTCGTCGTCGTCGCTTCTGCAGAAGTAGCAAATGGCCATCGTAGCAAATGCGGCGAGGGACGCCCTGCCTTCGATTCCGAATGCACAAAGTGTGTGGTCTTGTTTCTCAGTCTATATTTGATCGGTCTCGTTAGAGGTTGAATGTAACGAATGGGTGGGAAAGAGCAAGGGGCAGCGGCTGTGTAGAACGAAAACACAAATCCTCAGGGGTGTGAGCGTTTCGAGATGACTCGCATACATGTATATGTTGGTCGTCAGTGACCATGTGGCCTAATGGATAAGACGTCGGACATCGGATCTGAATATTACAGGTTCGAATGCTGTCACGCTTGTGTTTTTCCAGTTCTGAAAAAGAAACATAACGTTTTAATGTAGCAATTGAGCAGTACGAAACCGTCTGAATGTTGCTGTTGACCATTTTTTGCTTGGAGATGCTCTTGAGCTTGAAACACACACAACAAGACCGGTGTTAACTAGCGAAATGGTCGGCAGAGTGCCGACACCGCGAGTTTTGACTGGCACTTGCACATATAAAACAAGGTCGTAAAGTAACTCGTTCGGCTTTTGAGTCACATAAAGTATGTGTGTTAATTTTGACGCCACTATCTCTGCATGTTGTCATGCAATTTCTTTACCTCTCAGAAATGATTATGACATAAAAGTGAAGTACGTGACGAGTGTGACGTTAGGAAAACATTAGGCTGTATGGAGAGAAACTGTATGGGACCACCCAACCGAAACGAGTACTGTGTGACGTGCTACCCGGCAGGTATTCACCGCGGTAGCCGGCTAGCTCAGTCGGTAGAGCGTCAGGCTCTCAATCCCAGGGTCGTTGGTTCGAGCCACACGCTGGGCGGAACTGAATTTTGTTCCGCTGCAGATGTAAATTACCGTTTTTCTGATTAACGATATTTAATGGAAATAGCAACTGTTAACTTTGCCTACGTCTCTGGCAGTCGCAAGGAATCTGTATTTGAAGGTGAAGGTGATTTTGTAGACATGTGTGAAAGACATGTTCTGAAATGCAAGTGTTGTTGTTTGGAGAGCACATCGGTTACGTGTCAGATGTGTAGCCAAGCAGTAATGGGTCGCCATAGCTGCAAATATTAGCCTGTAATATGAAGTGTTGTCAGCTGAAGTCTGATGATGCAGACGACCGTAAGGACGAAGTACCCAAGAGTACCGCTAGGCCGCGCCTCTTTAGCTCAGTGGTAGAGCACTGGTCTAGTAATCCAGGGGTCGTAAGTTCCATCCTCACAGGAGAAAGAAGAATTTTGGAAATCAGTTGTGCGTCGTGGCTGTATAGCAAACAGTATCTGTGATGACGAACAATTAGCAACAGGCGTTTTTTTAAGAATTACTCTCAGATGTGATTAAGGCGAATGGCGCAGATAAAGCATATGAAAAAGCGGTACAGCAGAAGGTGGGACGAGGCAGTCTGAATTACATTTTACAGATGTATTTTTCACATATCTCAGAGCCTGTCGCCGTCGTCGTCGTCGTCGTCGTCGTCGTCGTCGTCGTCGTCGCCGCCGCCGCCGCTTCTGCAGAAGTAGCAAATGGCCATCGTAGCAAATGCGGCGAGGGACGCCCTGCCTTCGATTCCGAATGCACAAAGTGTGTGGTCTTGTTTCTCAGTCTATATTTGATCGGTCTCGTAAGAGGTTGAATGTAACGAATGGGTGGGAAAGAGCAAGGGGCAGCGGCTGTGTAGAACGAAAACACAAATCCTCAGGGGTGTGAGCGTTTCGAGATGACTCGCATACATGTATATGTTGGTCGTCAGTGACCATGTGGCCTAATGGATAAAACGTCGGACATCGGATCTGAATATTACAGGTTCGAATGCTGTCACGCTTGTGTTTTTCCAGTTCTGAAAAAGAAACATAACGTTTTAATGTAGCAATTGAGCAGTACGAAACCGTCTGAATGTTGCTGTTGACCATTTTTTGCTTGGAGATGCTCTTGAGCTTGAAACACACACAACAAGACCGGTGTTAACTAGCGAAATGGTCGGCAGAGTGCCGACACCGCGAGTTTTGACTGGCACTTGCACATCTAAAACAACGTCGGAAAGTAACTCGTTCGGCTTTTGAGTCACATAAAGTATGTGTGTTAATTTTGACGCCACTAGCTCTGCATGTTGTCATGCAATTTCTTTACCTCTCAGAAATGATTATGACATAAAAGTGAAGTACGTGACGAGTGTGACGTTAGGAAAACATTAGGCTGCATGGAGAGAAACTGTATGGGACCACCCAACCGAAACGAGTACTGTGTGACGTGCTACCCGGCAGGTATTCACCGCGGTAGCCGGCTAGCTCAGTCGGTAGAGCGTCAGGCTCTCAATCCCAGGGTCGTTGGTTCGAGCCACACGCTGGGCGGAACGGAATTTTGTTCCGCTGCAGATGTAAATTACCGTTTTTCTGATTAACGATATTTAATGGAAATAGCAACTGTTAACTTTGCCTACGGCTCTGTCAGTCGCAAGGAATCTGTATTTGAAGGTGAAGGTGATTTTGTAGACATGTGTGAAAGACATGTTCTGAAATGCAAGTGTTGTTGTTTCGAGAGCACATCGGTTACGTGTCAGATGTGTAGCCAAGCAGTAATGGGTCGCCATAGCTGCTAATATTAGCCTGTAATATGAAGTGTTGTCAGCTGAAGTCTGACGATGCAGACGACCGTAAGGACGAAGTACCCAAGAGTACCGCTAGGCTGCGCCTCTTTACCTCAGTGGTAGAGCACTGGTCTAATAATCCAGGGGTCGTAAGTTCCATCTTCACAAGAGAAAGAAGAATTTTGGAAATCAGTTGCGCGTCGTGGCTGTATAGCAAACAGTATCTGTGATGACGAACAATTAGCAACAGGCGTTTTTTTAAGAATTTCTCTCAGATGTGATTAAGGCGAATGGCGCAGATAAAGCATTTGAAAAAGCGGTACAGCAGAAGGTGGGACGAGGCAGTCTGAATTACACTTTACAGATGTATTTCTCACATATCTCAGAGCCTCTCGCGGTCGTCGTCGTCGTCGTCGTCGTCGTCGTCGTCGCCGCCGTCGCCGCCGCCGCCGCCGCCGCCGCCGCTTCTGCAGAAGTAGCAAATGGCCATCGTAGCAAATGCGGCGAGGGACGCCCTGCCTTCGATTCCGAATGCACAAAGTGTGTGGTCTTGTTTCTCAGTCTATATGTGATCGGTCTCGTAAGAGGTAGAATGTAACGAATGGGTGGGAAAGAGCAAGGGGCAGCGGCTGTGTAGAACGAAAACACAACTCCTCAGGGGTGTGAGCGTTTCGAGATGAGTCGCATACATGTAAATGTTGGTCGTCAGTGACCATGTGGCCTAATGGATAAGACGTCGGACTTCGGATCTGAAGATTACAGGTTCGAATGCTGTCACGCTTGTGTTTTTCCAGTTCTGAAAAAGAAACATACCGTTTTAATGTAGCAATTGAGCAGTACGAAACCGTCTGAATGTTGCTGTTGACCAGTTTTTGCTTGGAGATGCTCTTGAGCTTGAAACACACACAACAAGACCGGTGTTAACTAGCGAAATGGTCGGCAGAGTGCCGACACCGCGAGTTTTGACTGGCACTTGCACATATAAAACAAGGTCGTAAAGTAACTCGTTCGGCTTTTGAGTCACATAAAGTATGTGTGTTAATTTTGAAGCCGCTAGCTCTGCATGTTGTCATCCAATGTCTTTACCTCTCAGAAATGATTATGACATAAAAGTGAAGTACGTGACGAGTGTGACGTTAGGAAAACATTAGGCTGCATGGAGAGAAACTGTATGGGACCACCCAACCGAAACGAGTACTGTGTGACGTGCTACCCGGCAGGTATTCACCGCGGTAGCCGGCTAGCTCAGTCGGTAGAGCGTCAGGCTCTCAATCCCAGGGTCGTTGGTTCGAGCCACACGCTGGGCGGAACGGAATTTTGTTCCGCTGCAGATGTAAATTACCGTTTTTCTGATTAACGATATTTAATGGAAATAGCAACTGTTAACTATGCCTACGTCTCTGTCAGTCGCAAGGAATCTGTATTTGAAGGTGAAGGTGATTTTGTAGACATGTGTGAAAGACATGTTCTGAAATGCAAGTGTTGTTGTTTCGAGAGCACATCGGTTACGTGTCAGATGTGTAGCCAAGCAGTAATGGGTCGCCATTGCTGCAAATATTAGCCTGTAATATGAAGTGTTGTCAGCTGAAGTCTGATGATGCAGACGACCGTAAGGACGAAGTACCCAAGAGTACCGCTAGGCCGCGCCTCTTTAGCTCAGTGGTAGAGCACTGGTCTAATAATCCAGGGGTTGTAAGTTCCATCCTCACAGGAGAAAGATGAATTTTGGAAATCAGTTGCGCGTCGTGGCTGTATAGCAAACAGTATCTGTGATGACGAACAATTAGCAACAGGCGTTTTTTTAAGAATTACTCTCAGATGTGATTAAGGCGAATGGCGCAGATAAAGCATTTGAAAAAGCGGTACAGCAGAATGTGGGACGAGGCAGTCTGAATTACATTTTACAGATGTATTTCTCACATATCTCAGAGCCTCTCGCCGTCGTCGTCGTCGTCGTCGTCGCCGTCGCCGCCGCCGCCGCTTCTGCAGAAGTAGCAAATGGCCATCGTAGCAAATGCGGCGAGAGACGCCCTGCCTTCGATTCCGAATGCACAAAGTGTGTGGTCTTGTTTCTCAGTCTCTATTTGATCGGTCTCGTAAGAGGTTGAATGTAACGAATGGGTGGGAAAGAGCAAGGGGCAGCGGCTGTGTAGAACGAAAACACAAATCCTCAGGGGTGTGAGCGTTTCGAGATGACTCGCATACATGTATATGTTGGTCGTCAGTGACCATGTGGCCTAATGGATAAGACGTCGGACATCGGAACTGAATATTACAGGTTCGAATGCTGTCACGCTTGTGTTTTTCCAGTTCTGAAAAAGAAACATAACGTTTTAATGTAGCAATTGAGCAGTACGAAACCGTCTGAATGTTGCTGTTGACCATTTTTTGCTTGGAGATGCTCTTGAGCTTGAAACACACCCAACAAGACCGGTGTTAACTAGTGAAATGGTCGGCAGAGTGCCGACACCGCGAGTTTTGACTGGCACTTGCACATATAAGACAAGGTCGTAAAGTAACTCGTTCGGCTTTTGAGTCACATAAAGTATGTGTTTTAATTTTGACACCACTATCTCTGCATGTTGTCATGCAATTTCTTTACCTCTCAGAAATGATTATGACATAAAAGTGAATTACGTGACGAGTGTGACGTTAGGAAAACATTAGGCTGCATGGAGAGAAACTGTATGGGACCACCCAACCGAAACGAGTACTGTGTGACGTGCTACCCGGCAGGTATTCACCGGGGTAGCCGGCTAGCTCAGTCGGTAGAGCGTCAGGCTCTCAATCCCAGGGTCGTTGGTTCGAGCCACACGCTGGGCGGAACGGAATTTTGTTCCGCTGCAGATGTAAATTACCGTTTTTCTGATTAACGATATATAATGGAAATAGCAACTGTTAACTTTGCCTACGTCTCTGTAAGTCGCAAGGAATCTGTATTTGAAGGTGAAGGTGATTTTGTAGACATGTGTGAAAGACATGTTCTGAAATGCAAGTGTTGTTGTTTCGAGAGCACATCGGTTACGTGTCAGATGTGTAGCCAAGCAGTAATGGGTCGCCATAGCTGCTAATATTAGCCTGTAATATGAAGTGTTGTCAGCTGAAGTCTGATGATGCAGACGACCGTAAGGACGAAGTACCCAAGAGTACCGCTAGGCCACGCCTCTTTAGCGCAGTGGTAGAGCACTGGTCTAATAATCCAGGGGTCGTAAGTTCCATCCTCACAGGAGAAAGAAGAATTTTGGAAATCAGTTGCGCGTCGTGGCTGTATAGCAAACAGTATCTGTGATGACGAACAATTAGCAACAGGCGTTTTTTTAAGAATTACTCTCAGATGTGATTAAGGCGAATGGCGCAGATAAAGCATTTGAAAAAGCGGTACAGCAGAATGTGGGACGAGGCAGTCTGAATTACATTTTACAGATGTATTTCTCACATATCTCAGAGCCTCTCGCCGTCGTCGTCGTCGTCGTCGTCGCCGTCGCCGCCGCCGCCGCTTCTGCAGAAGTAGCAAATGGCCATCGTAGCAAATGCGGCGAGAGACGCCCTGCCTTCGATTCCGAATGCACAAAGTGTGTGGTCTTGTTTCTCAGTCTCTATTTGATCGGTCTCGTAAGAGGTTGAATGTAACGAATGGGTGGGAAAGAGCAAGGGGCAGCGGCTGTGTAGAACGAAAACACAAATCCTCAGGGGTGTGAGCGTTTGAGATGACTCGCATACATGTATATGTTGGTCGTCAGTGACCATGTGGCCTAATGGATAAGACGTCGGACATCGGAACTGAATATTACAGGTTCGAATGCTGTCACGCTTGTGTTTTTCCAGTTCTGAAAAAGAAACATAACGTTTTAATGTAGCAATTGAGCAGTACGAAACCGTCTGAATGTTGCTGTTGACCATTTTTTGCTTGGAGATGCTCTTGAGCTTGAAACACACCCAACAAGACCGGTGTTAACTAGTGAAATGGTCGGCAGAGTGCCGACACCGCGAGTTTTGACTGGCACTTGCACATATAAGACAAGGTCGTAAAGTAACTCGTTCGGCTTTTGAGTCACATAAAGTATGTGTTTTAATTTTGACACCACTATCTCTGCATGTTGTCATGCAATTTCTTTACCTCTCAGAAATGATTATGACATAAAAGTGAATTACGTGACGAGTGTGACGTTAGGAAAACATTAGGCTGCATGGAGAGAAACTGTATGGGACCACCCAACCGAAACGAGTACTGTGTGACGTGCTACCCGGCAGGTATTCACCGGGGTAGCCGGCTAGCTCAGTCGGTAGAGCGTCAGGCTCTCAATCCCAGGGTCGTTGGTTCGAGCCACACGCTGGGCGGAACGGAATTTTGTTCCGCTGCAGATGTAAATTACCGTTTTTCTGATTAACGATATTTAATGGAAATAGCAACTGTTAACTTTGCCTACGTCTCTGTCAGTCGCAAGGAATCTGTATTTGAAGGTGAAGGTGATTTTGTAGACATGTGTGAAAGACATGTTCTGAAATGCAAGTGTTGTTGTTTCGAGAGCACATCGGTTACGTGTCAGATGTGTAGCCAAGCAGTAATGGGTCGCCATAGCTGCTAATATTAGCCTGTAATATGAAGTGTTGTCAGCTGAAGTCTGATGATGCAGACGACCGTAAGGACGAAGTACCCAAGAGTACCGCTAGGCCACGCCTCTTTAGCGCAGTGGTAGAGCACTGGTCTAATAATCCAGGGGTCGTAAGTTCCATCCTCACAGGAGAAAGAAGAATTTTGGAAATCAGTTGCGCGTCGTGGCTGTATAGCAAACAGTATCTGTGATGACGAACAATTAGCAACAGGCGTTTTTTTAAGAATTACTCTCAGATGTGATTAAGGCGAATGGCGCAGATAAAGCATTTGCCAAAGCGGTACAGCAGAAGGTGGGACGAGGCAGTCTGAATTACATTTTACAGATGTATTTCTCACATATCTCAGAGCCTCTCGCGGTCGTCGTCGTCGTCGTCGTCGCCGCCGCCGCCGCTTCTGCAGAAGTAGCAAATGGCCATCGTAGCAAATGCGGCGAGGGACGCCCTGCCTTCGATTCCGAATGCACAAAGTGTGTGGTCTTGTTTCTCAGTCTATATTTGATCGGTCTCGTTAGAGGTTGAATGTAACGAATGGGTGGGAAAGAGCAAGGGGCAGCGGCTGTGTAGAACGAAAACACAACTCCTCAGGGGTGTGAGCGTTTCGAGATGACTCGCATACATGTATATGTTGGTCGTCAGTGACCATGTGGCCTAATGGATAAGACGTCGGACATCGGAACTGAATATTACAGGTTCGAATGATGTCACGCTTGTGTTTTTCCAGTTCTGAAAAAGAAACATAACGTTTTAATGTAGCAATTGAGCAGTACGAAACCGTCTGAATGTTGCTGTTGACCATTTTTTGCTTGGAGATGCTCTTGAGCTTGAAACACACACAACAAGACCGGTGTTAACTAGCGAAATGGTCGGCAGAGTGCCGACACCGCGAGTTTTGACTGGCACTTGCACATATAAAACAAGGTCGTAAGGTAACTCGTTCGGCTTTTGAGTCACATAAAGTATGTGTGTTAACTTTGACGCCACTATCTCTGCATGTTGTCATGCAATTTCTTTACCTCTCAGAAATGATTATGACATAAAAGTGAAGTACGTGACGAGTGTGACGTTAGGAAAACATTAGGCTGCATGGAGAGAAACTGTATGGGACCACCCAACCGAAACGAGTACTGTGTGACGTGCTACCCGGCAGGTATTCACCGCGGTAGCCGGCTAGCTCAGTCGGTAGAGCGTCAGGCTCACAATGCCAGGGTCGTTGGTTCGAGCCACACGCTGGGCGGAACGGAATTTTGTTCCGCTGCAGATGTAAATTACCGTTTTTCTGATTAACGATATTTAATGGAAATAGCAACTGTTAACTTTGCCTACGTCTCTGGCAGTCGCAAGGAATCTGTATTTGAAGGTGAAGGTGATTTTGTAGACATGTGTGAAAGACATGTTCTGAAATGCAAGTGTTGTTGTTTCGAGAGCACATCGGTTACGTGTCAGATGTGTAGCCAAGCAGTAATGGGTCGCCATAGCTGCAAATATTAGCCTGTAATATGAAGTGTTGTCAGCTGAAGTCTGATGATGCAGACGACCGTAAGGACGAAGTACCCAAGAGTACCGCTAGGCCGCGCCTCTTTAGCTCAGTGGTAGAGCACTGGTCTAGTAATCCAGGGGTCGTAAGTTCCATCCTCACAGGAGAAAGAAGAATTTTGGAAATCAGTTGTGCGTCGTGGCTGTATAGCAAACAGTATCTGTGATGACGAACAATTAGCAACAGGCGTTTTTTTAAGAATTACTCTCAGATGTGATTAAGGCGAATGGCGCAGATAAAGCATATGAAAAAGCGGTACAGCAGAAGGTGGGACGAGGCAGTCTGAATTACATTTTACAGATGTATTTTTCACATATCTCAGAGCCTGTCGTCGTCGTCGTCGTCGTCGTCGTCGTCGTCGTCGTCGTCGTCGTCGTCGCCGCCGCCGCTTCTGCAGAAGTAGCAAATGGCCATCGTAGCAAATGCGGCGAGGGACGCCCTGCCTTCGATTCCGAATGCACAAAGTGTGTGGTCTTGTTTCTCAGTCTATATTTGATCGGTCTCGTAAGAGGTTGAATGTAACGAATGGGTGGGAAAGAGCAAGGGGCAGCGGCTGTGTAGAACGAAAACACAAATCCTCAGGGGTGTGAGCGTTTCGAGATGACTCGCATACATGTATATGTTGGTCGTCAGTGACCATGTGGCCTAATGGATAAGACGTCGGACATCGGATCTGAATATTACAGGTTCGAATGCTGTCACGCTTGTGTTTTTCCAGTTCTGAAAAAGAAACATAACGTTTTAATGTAGCAATTGAGCAGTACGAAACCGTCTGAATGTTGCTGTTGACCATTTTTTGCTTGGAGATGCTCTTGAGCTTGAAACACACACACCAAGACCGGTGTTAACTAGCGAAATGGTCGGCAGAGTGCCGACACCGCGAGTTTTGACTGGCGCTTGCACATCTAAAACAACGTCGGAAAGTAACACGTTCGGCTTTTGAGTCACATAAAGTATGTGTGTTAATTTTGACGCCACTATCTCTGCATGTTGTCATGCAATTTCTTTACCTCTCAGAAATGATTATGACATAAAAGTGAAGTACGTGACGAGTGTGACGTTAGGAAAACATTAGGCTGCATGGAGAGAAACTGTATGGGACCACCCAACCGAAACGAGTACTGTGTGTCGTGCTACCCGGCAGGTATTCACCGCGGTAGCCGGCTAGCTCAGTCGGTAGAGCGTCAGGCTCTCAATCCCAGGGTCGTTGGTTCGAGCCACACGCTGGGCGGAACGGAATTTTGTTCCGCTGCAGATGTAAATTACCGTTTTTCTGATTAACGATATTTAATGGAAATAGCAACTGTTAACTTTGCCTACGGCTCTGTCAGTCGCAAGGAATCTGTATTTGAAGGTGAAGGTGATTTTGTAGACATGTGTGAAAGACATGTTCTGAAATGCAAGTGTTGTTGTTTCGAGAGCACATCGGTTACGTGTCAGATGTGTAGCCAAGCAGTAATGGGTCGCCATAGCTGCTAATATTAGCCTGTAATATGAAGTGTTGTCAGCTGAAGTCTGACGATGCAGACGACCGTAAGGACGAAGTACCCAAGAGAACCGCTAGGCCGCGCCTCTTTAGCTCAGTGGTAGAGCACTGGTCTAATAATCCAGGGGTCGTAAGTTCCATCTTCACAAGAGAAAGAAGAATTTTGGAAATCAGTTGCGCGTCGTGGCTGTATAGCAAACAGTATCTGTGATGACGAACAATTAGCAACAGGCGTTTTTTTAAGAATTACTCTCAGATGTGATTAAGGCGAATGGCGCAGATAAAGCATTTGAAAAAGCGGTACAGCAGAATGTGGGACGAGGCAGTCTGAATTACATTTTACAGATGTATTTCTCACATATCTCAGAGCCTCTCGCCGTCGTCGTCGTCGTCGTCGTCGCCGTCGCCGCCGCCGCCGCTTCTGCAGAAGTAGCAAATGGCCATCGTAGCAAATGCGGCGAGAGACGCCCTGCCTTCGATTCCGAATGCACAAAGTGTGTGGTCTTGTTTCTCAGTCTCTATTTGATCGGTCTCGTAAGAGGTTGAATGTAACGAATGGGTGGGAAAGAGCAAGGGGCAGCGGCTGTGTAGAACGAAAACACAAATCCTCAGGGGTGTGAGCGTTTCGAGATGACTCGCATACATGTATATGTTGGTCGTCAGTGACCATGTGGCCTAATGGATAAGACGTCGGACATCGGAACTGAATATTACAGGTTCGAATGCTGTCACGCTTGTGTTTTTCCAGTTCTGAAAAAGAAACATAACGTTTTAATGTAGCAATTGAGCAGTACGAAACCGTCTGAATGTTGCTGTTGACCATTTTTTGCTTGGAGATGCTCTTGAGCTTGAAACACACCCAACAAGACCGGTGTTAACTAGTGAAATGGTCGGCAGAGTGCCGACACCGCGAGTTTTGACTGGCACTTGCACATATAAGACAAGGTCGTAAAGTAACTCGTTCGGCTTTTGAGTCACATAAAGTATGTGTTTTAATTTTGACACCACTATCTCTGCATGTTGTCATGCAATTTCTTTACCTCTCAGAAATGATTATGACATAAAAGTGAATTACGTGACGAGTGTGACGTTAGGAAAACATTAGGCTGCATGGAGAGAAACTGTATGGGACCACCCAACCGAAACGAGTACTGTGTGACGTGCTACCCGGCAGGTATTCACCGGGGTAGCCGGCTAGCTCAGTCGGTAGAGCGTCAGGCTCTCAATCCCAGGGTCGTTGGTTCGAGCCACACGCTGGGCGGAACGGAATTTTGTTCCGCTGCAGATGTAAATTACCGTTTTTCTGATTAACGATATTTAATGGAAATAGCAACTGTTAACTTTGCCTACGTCTCTGTCAGTCGCAAGGAATCTGTATTTGAAGGTGAAGGTGATTTTGTAGACATGTGTGAAAGACATGTTCTGAAATGCAAGTGTTGTTGTTTCGAGAGCACATCGGTTACGTGTCAGATGTGTAGCCAAGCAGTAATGGGTCGCCATAGCTGCTAATACTAGCCTGTAATATGAAGTGTTGTCAGCTGAAGTCTGATGATGCAGACGACCGTAAGGACGAAGTACCCAATAGTACCGCTAGGCCACGCCTCTTTAGCGCAGTGGTAGAGCACTGGTCTAATAATCCAGGGGTCGTAAGTTCCATCCTCACAGGAGAAAGAAGAATTTTGGAAATCAGTTGCGCGTCGTGGCTGTATAGCAAACAGTATCTGTGATGACGAACAATTAGCAACAGGCGTTTTTTTAAGAATTACTCTCAGATGTGATTAAGGCGAATGGCGCAGATAAAGCATTTGCCAAAGCGGTACAGCAGAAGGTGGGACGAGGCAGTCTGAATTACATTTTACAGATGTATTTCTCACATATCTCAGAGCCTCTCGCGGTCGTCGTCGTCGTCGTCGTCGCCGCCGCCGCCGCTTCTGCAGAAGTAGCAAATGGCCATCGTAGCAAATGCGGCGAGGGACGCCCTGCCTTCGATTCCGAATGCACAAAGTGTGTGGTCTTGTTTCTCAGTCTATATTTGATCGGTCTCGTTAGAGGTTGAATGTAACGAATGGGTGGGAAAGAGCAAGGGGCAGCGGCTGTGTAGAACGAAAACACAACTCCTCAGGGGTGTGAGCGTTTCGAGATGACTCGCATACATGTATATGTTGGTCGTCAGTGACCATGTGGCCTAATGGATAAGACGTCGGACATCGGAACTGAATATTACAGGTTCGAATGCTGTCACGCTTGTGTTTTTCCAGTTCTGAAAAAGAAACATAACGTTTTAATGTAGCAATTGAGCAGTACGAAACCGTCTGAATGTTGCTGTTGACCATTTTTTGCTTGGAGATGCTCTTGAGCTTGAAACACACACAACAAGACCGGTGTTAACTAGCGAAATGGTCGGCAGAGTGCCGACACCGCGAGTTTTGACTGGCACTTGCACATATAAAACAAGGTCGTAAAGTAACTCGTTCGGCTTTTGAGTCACATAAAGTATGTGTGTTAACTTTGACGCCACTATCTCTGCATGTTGTCATGCAATTTCTTTACCTCTCAGAAATGATTATGACATAAAAGTGAAGTACGTGACGAGTGTGACGTTAGGAAAACATTAGGCTGCATGGAGAGAAACTGTATGGGACCACCCAACCGAAACGAGTACTGTGTGACGTGCTACCCGGCAGGTATTCACCGCGGTAGCCGGCTAGCTCAGTCGGTAGAGCGTCAGGCTCTCAATGCCAGGGTCGTTGGTTCGAGCCACACGCTGGGCGGAACGGAATTTTGTTCCGCTGCAGATGTAAATTACCGTTTTTCTGATTAACGATATTTAATGGAAATAGCAACTGTTAACTTTGCCTACGTCTCTGGCAGTCGCAAGGAATCTGTATTTGAAGGTGAAGGTGATTTTGTAGACATGTGTGAAAGACATGTTCTGAAATGCAAGTGTTGTTGTTTCGAGAGCACATCGGTTACGTGTCAGATGTGTAGCCAAGCAGTAATGGGTCGCCATAGCTGCAAATATTAGCCTGTAATATGAAGTGTTGTCAGCTGAAGTCTGATGATGCAGACGACCGTAAGGACGAAGTACCCAAGAGTACCGCTAGGCCGCGCCTCTTTAGCTCAGTGGTAGAGCACTGGTCTAATAATCCAGGGGTTGTAAGTTCCATCCTCACAGGAGAAAGATGAATTTTGGAAATCAGTTGCGCGTCGTGGCTGTATAGCAAACAGTATCTGTGATGACGAACAATTAGCAACAGGCGTTTTTTTAAGAATTACTCTCAGATGTGATTAAGGCGAATGGCGCAGATAAAGCATTTGCCAAAGCGGTACAGCAGAATGTGGGACGAGGCAGTCTGAATTACATTTTACAGATGTATTTCTCACATATCTCAGAGCCTCTCGCCGTCGTCGTCGTCGTCGTCGTCGCCGTCGCCGCCGCCGCCGCTTCTGCAGAAGTAGCAAATGGCCATCGTAGCAAATGCGGCGAGAGACGCCCTGCCTTCGATTCCGAATGCACAAACTGTGTGGTCTTGTTTCTCAGTCTATATTTGATCGGTCTCGTAAGAGGTTGAATGTAACGAATGGGTGGGAAAGAGCAAGGGGCAGCGGCTGTGTAGAACGAAAACACAAATCCTCAGGGGTGTGAGCGTTTCGAGATGACTCGCATACATGTATATGTTGGTCGTCAGTGACCATGTGGCCTAATGGATAAGACGTCGGACATCGGAACTGAATATTACAGGTTCGAATGCTGTCACGCTTGTGTTTTTCCAGTTCTGAAAAAGAAACATAACGTTTTAATGTAGCAATTGAGCAGTACGAAACCGTCTGAATGTTGCTGTTGACCATTTTTTGCTTGGAGATGCTCTTGAGCTTGAAACACACACAACAAGACCGGTGTTAACTAGTGAAATGGTCTGCAGAGTGCCGACACCGCGAGTTTTGACTGGCACTTGCACATATAAGACAAGGTCGTAAAGTAACTCGTTCGGCTTTTGAGTCACATAAAGTATGTGTGTTAATTTTGACACCACTATCTCTGCATGTTGTCATGCAATTTCTTTACCTCTCAGAAATGATTATGACATAAAAGTGAATTACGTGACGAGTGTGACGTTAGGAAAACATTAGGCTGCATGGAGAGAAACTGTATGGGACAACCCAACCGAAACGAGTACTGTGTGACGTGCTACCCGGCAGGTATTCACCGGGGTAGCCGGCTAGCTCAGTCGGTAGAGCGTCAGGCTCTCAATCCCAGCGTCGTTGGTTCGAGCCACACGCTGGGCGGAACGGAATTTTGTTCCGCTGCAGATGTAAATTACCGTTTTTCTGATTAACGATATTTAATGGAAATAGCAACTGTTAACTTTGCCTACGTCTCTGTCAGTCGCAAGGAATCTGTATTTGAAGGTGAAGGTGATTTTGTAGACATGTGTGAAAGACATGTTCTGAAATGCAAGTGTTGTTGTTTCGAGAGCACATCGGTTACGTGTCAGATGTGTAGCCAAGCAGTAATGGGTCGCCATAGCTGCTAATATTAGCCTGTAATATGAAGTGTTGTCAGCTGAAGTCTGATGATGCAGACGACCGTAAGGACGAAGTACCCAAGAGTACCGCTAGGCCGCGCCTCTTTAGCGCAGTGGTAGAGCACTGGTCTAATAATCCAGGGGTCGTAAGTTCCATCCTCACAGGAGAAAGAAGAATTTTGGAAATCAGTTGCGCGTCGTGGCTGTATAGCAAACAGTATCTGTGATGACGAACAATTAGCAACAGGCGTTTTTTTAAGAATTACTCTCAGATGTGATTAAGGCGAATGGCGCAGATAAAGCATTTGCCAAAGCGGTACAGCAGAAGGTGGGACGAGGCAGTCTGAATTACATTTTACAGATGTATTTCTCACATATCTCAGAGCCTCTCGCGGTCGTCGTCGTCGTCGTCGTCGCCGCCGCCGCCGCTTCTGCAGAAGTAGCAAATGGCCATCGTAGCAAATGCGGCGAGGGACGCCCTGCCTTCGATTCCGAATGCACAAAGTGTGTGGTCTTGTTTCTCAGTCTATATTTGATCGGTCTCGTTAGAGGTTGAATGTAACGAATGGGTGGGAAAGAGCAAGGGGCAGCGGCTGTGTAGAACGAAAACACAACTCCTCAGGGGTGTGAGCGTTTCGAGATGAGTCGCATACAAGTAAATGTTGGTCGTCAGTGACCATGTGGCCAAATGGACAAGACGTCGGACATCGGATCTGAAGATTACAGGTTCGAATGCTGTCACGCTTGTGTTTTTCCAGTTCTGAAAAAGAAACATAACGTTTTAATGTAGCAATTGAGCAGTACGAAACCGTCTGAATGTTGCTGTTGACCATTTTTTGCTTGGAGATGCTCTTGAGCTTGAAACACACACAACAAGACCGGTGTTTACTATCGAAATGGTCGGCAGAGTGCCGACATCGCGAGTTTTGACTGGCACTTGCACATATAAAACAAGGTTGTAAAGTAACTCGTTCGGCTTTTGAGTCACATAAAGTATGTGTGTTAATTTTGACGCCACTAGCTCTGCATGTTGTCATGCAATTTCTTTACCTCTCAGAAATGATTATGACATAAAAGTGAAGTACGTGACGAGTGTGACGTTAGGAAAACATTAGGCTGCATGGAGAGAAACTGTATGGGACCACCCAACCGAAACGAGTACTGTGTGACGTGCTACCCGGCAGGTATTCATCGCGGTAGCCGGCTAGCTCACTCGGTAGAGCGTCAGGCTCTCAATCCCAGGGTCGTTGGTTCGACCCACACGCTGAGCGGAACGGAATTTTGTTCCGATGCAGATGTAAATTACCGTTTTTCTGATTAACGATATTTAATGGAAATAGCAACTGTTAACTTTGCCTACGTCTCTGTCAGTCGCAAGGAATCTGTATTTGAAGGTGAAGGTGATTTTGTAGACATGTGTGAAAGACATGTTCTGAAATGCAAGTGTTGTTGTTTGGAGAGCACATCGGTTACGTGTCAGATGTGTAGCCAAGCAGTAATGGGTCGCCATAGCTGCAAATATTAGCCTGTAATATGAAGTGTTGTCAGCTGAAGTCTGATGATGCAGACGACCGTAAGGACGAAGTACCCAAGAGTACCGCTAGGCCGCGCCTCTTTAGCTCAGTGGTAGAGCACTGGTCTAATAATCCAGGGGTCGTAAGTTCCATCCTCACAGGAGAAAGATGAATTTTGGAAATCAGTTGCGCGTCGTGGTTGTATAGCAAACAGTATCTGTGATGACGAACAATTAGCAACAGGCGTTTTTTTAAGAATTACTCTCAGATGTGAATAAGGCGAATGGCGCAGATAAAGCATTTGAAAAAGCGGTACAGCAGAAGGTGGGACGAGGCAGTCTGAATTACATTTTACAGATGTATTTCTCACATATCTCAGAGCCTCTCGCCGTCGTCGTCGTCGTCGTCGTCGTCGTCGTCGTCACCGCCGCCGCCGCTTCTGCAGAAGTAGCAAATGGCCATCGTAGCAAATGCGGCGAGGGACGCCCTGCCTTCGATTCCGAATGCACAAAGTGTGTGGTCTTGTTTCTCAGTCTATATTTGATCGGTCTCGTAAGAGGTTGAATGTAACGAATGGGTGGGAAAGAGCAAGGGGCAGCGGCTGTGTAGAACGAAAACACAAATCCTCAGGGGTGTGAGCGTTTCGAGATGAGTCGCATACATGTATATGTTGGTCGTCAGTGACCATGTGGCCTAATGGATAAGACGTCGGACTTCGGATCTGAAGATTACAGGTTCGAATGCTGTCACGCTTGTGTTTTTCCAGTTCTGAAAAAGAAACATACCGTTTTAATGTAGCAATTGAGCAGTACGAAACCGTCTGAATGTTGCTGTTGACCATTTTTTGCTTGGAGATGCTCTTGAGCTTGAAACACACACAACAAGACCGGTGTTAACTAGCGAAATGGTCGGCAGAGTGCCGACACCGCGAGTTTTGACTGGCACTTGCACATATAAAACAAGGTCGTAAAGTAACTCGTTCGGCTTTTGAGTCACATAAAGTATGTGTGTTAATTTTGACGCCACTAGCTCTGCATGTTGTCATGCAATGTCTTTACCTCTCAGAAATGATTATGACATAAAAGTGAAGTACGTGACGAGTGTGACGTTAGGAAAACATTAGGCTGCATGGAGAGAAACTGTATGGGACCACCCAACCGAAACGAGTACTGTGTCACGTGCTACCCGGTAGGTATTCACCGGGGTAGCCGGCTAGCTCAGTCGGTAGAGCGTCAGGCTCTCAATCCCAGGGTCGTTGGTTCGAGCCACACGCTGGGCGGAACGGAATTTTGTTCCGCTGCAGATGTAAATTACCGTTTTTCTGATTAACGATATTTAATGGAAATAGCAACTGTTAACTTTGCCTACGTCTCTGTCAGTCGCAAGGAATCTGTATTTGAAGGTGAAGGTGATTTTGTAGACATGTGTGAAAGACATGTTCTGAAATGCAAGTGTTGTTGTTTCGAGAGCACATCGGTTACGTGTCAGATGTGTAGCCAAGCAGTAATGGGTCGCCATAGCTGCTAATATTAGCCTGTAATATGAAGTGTTGTCAGCTGAAGTCTGATGATGCAGACGGCCGTAAGGACGAAGTACCCAAGAGTACCGCTAGGCCGCGCCTCTTTAGCTCAGTGGTAGAGCACTGGTCTAATAATCCAGGGGTCGTAAGTTCCATCCTCACAGTAGAAAGCAGAATTTTGGAAATCAGTTGCGCGTCGTGGCTGTATAGCAAACAGTATCTGTGATGACGAACAATTAGCAACAGGCGTTTTTTTAAGAATTACTCTCAGATGTGATTAAGGCGAATGGCGCAGATAAAGCATTTGCCAAAGCGGTACAGCAGAAGGTGGGACGAGGCAGTCTGAATTACATTTTACAGATGTATTTCTCACATATCTCAGAGCCTCTCGCGGTCGTCGTCGTCGTCGTCGTCGTCACCGCCGCCGCCGCTTCTGCAGAAGTAGCAAATGGCCATCGTAGCAAATGCGGCGAGGGACGCCCTGCCTTCGATTCCGAATGCACAAAGTGTGTGGTCTTGTTTCTCAGTCTATATTTGATCGGTCTCGTAAGAGGTTGAATGTAACGAATGGGGGGGGAAGAGCAAGGGGCAGCGGCTGTGTAGAACGAAAACACAAATCCTCAGGGGTGTGAGCGTTTCGAGATGAGTCGCATACCTGTAAATGTTGGTCGTCAGTGACCATGTGGCCTAATGGATAAGACGTCGGACTTCGGATCTGAAGATTACAGGTTCGAATGCTGCCACGCTTGTGTTTTTCCAGTTCTGAAAAAGAAACATACCGTTTTAATGTAGCAATTGAGCAGTACGAAACCGTCTGAATGTTGCTGTTGACCATTTTTTGCTTGGAGATGCTCTTGAGCTTGAAACACACACAACAAGACCGGTGTTAACTAGCGAAATGGTCGGCAGAGTGCCGACACCGCGAGTTATGACTGACACTTGCACATATAAAACAAGGTCGTAAAGTAACTCGTTCGGCTTTTGAGTCACATAAAGTATGTGTGTTAATTTTGAAGCCGCTAGCTCTGCATGTTGTCATGCAATTTCTTTACCTCTCAGAAATGATTATGACATAAAAGTGAAGTACGTGACGAGTGTGACGTTAGGAAAACATTAGGCTGCATGGAGAGAAACTGTATGGGACCACCCAACCGAAACGAGTACTGTGTGACGTGCTACCCGGCAGGTATTCACCGCGGTAGCCGGCTAGCTCAGTCGGTAGAGCGTCAGGCTCTCAATCCCAGGGTCGTTGGTTCGAGCCACACGCTGGGCGGAACGGAATTTTGTTCCGCTGCAGATGTAAATTACCGTTTTTCTGATTAACGATATTTAATGGAAATAGCAACTGTTAACTTTGCCTACGGCTCTGTCAGTCGCAAGGAATCTGTATTTGAAGGTGAAGGTGATTTTGTAGACATGTGTGAAAGACATGTTCTGAAATGCAAGTGTTGTTGTTTCGAGAGCACATCGGTTACGTGTCAGATGTGTAGCCAAGCAGTAATGGGTCGCCATAGCTGCTAATATTAGCCTGTAATGTGAAGTGTTGTCAGCTGAAGTCTGATGATGCAGACGACCGTAAGGACGAAGTACCCAAGAGTACCGCTAGGCCGCGCCTCTTTAGCTCAGTGGTAGAGCACTGGTCTAATAATCCAGGGGTCGTAAGTTCCATCCTCACAGGAGAAAGATGAATTTTGGAAATGAGTTGCGCGTCGTGGCTGTATAGCAAACAGTATCTGTGATGACGAACAATTAGCAACAGGCGTTTTTTTAAGAATTACTCTCAGATGTGATTAAGGCGAATGGCGCAGATAAAGCATTTGAAAAAGCGGTACAGCAGAAGGTGGGACGAGGCAGTCTGAATTACATTTTATAGATGTATTTCTCACATATCTCAGAGCCTCTCGCCGTCGTCGTCGTCGTCGTCGTCGTCGTCGTCGTCACCGCCGCCGCCGCTTCTGCAGAAGTAGCAAATGGCCATCGTAGCAAATGCGGCGAGGGACGCCCTGCCTTCGATTCCGAATGCACAAAGTGTGTGGTCTTGTTTCTCAGTCTATATTTGATCGGTCTCGTAAGAGGTTGAATGTAACGAATGGGTGGGAAAGAGCAAGGGGCAGCGGCTGTGTAGAACGAAAACACAAATCCTCAGGGGTGTGAGCGTTTCGAGATGAGTCGCATACATGTATATGTTGGTCGTCAGTGACCATGTGGCCTAATGGATAAGACGTCGGACTTCGGATCTGAAGATTACAGGTTCGAATGCTGTCACGCTTGTGTTTTTCCAGTTCTGAAAAAGAAACATACCGTTTTAATGTAGCAATTGAGCAGTACGAAACCGTCTGAATGTTGCTGTTGACCATTTTTTGCTTGGAGATGCTCTTGAGCTTGAAACACACACAACAAGACCGGTGTTAACTAGCGAAATGGTCGGCAGAGTGCCGACACCGCGAGTTTTGACTGGCACTTGCACATATAAAACAAGGTCGTAAAGTAACTCGTTCGGCTTTTGAGTCACATAAAGTATGTGTGTTAATTTTGACGCCACTAGCTCTGCATGTTGTCATGCAATTTCTTTACCTCTCAGAAATGATTATGACATAAAAGTGAAGTACGTGACGAGTGTGACGTTAGGAAAACATTAGGCTGCATGGAGAGAAACTGTATGGGACCACCCAACCGAAACGAGTACTGTGTCACGTGCTACCCGGTAGGTATTCACCGGGGTAGCCGGCTAGCTCAGTAGGTAGAGCGACAGGCTCTCAATCCCAGGGTCGTTGATTCGAGCCACACGTTGGGCGGAACGGAATTTTGTTCCGCTACATATGTAAATTAACGTTTTTCTGATTAACGATATTTAATGGAAATAGCAACTGTTAACTTTGCCTACGTCTCTGTCAGTCGCAAGGAATCTGTATTTGAAGGTGAAGGTGATTTTGTAGACATGTGTGAAAGACATGTTCTGAAATGCAAGTGTTGTTGTTTCGAGAGCACATCGGTTACGTGTCAGATGTGTAGCCAAGCAGAAATGGGTCGCCATAGCTGCAAATATTAGCCTGTAATATGAAGTGTTGTCAGCTGAAGTCTGATGATGCAGACGATCGTAAGGACGAAGTACCCAAGAGTACCGCTAGACCGCGCCTCTTTAGCTCAGTGGTAGAGCACTGATCTAATAATCCAGGGGTCGTAAGTTCCATCCTCACAGGAGAAAGATGAATTTTGGAAATCAGTTGCGCGTCGTGGCCGTATAGCAAACAGTATCTGTGATGACGAACAATTAGCAACAGGCGTTTTTTTAAGAATTACTCTCAGATGTGATTAAGGCGAATGGCGCAGATAAAGCATTTGAAAAAGCGGTACAGCAGAAGGTGGGACGAGGCAGTCTGATTTACATTTTACAGATGTATTTCTCACATATCTCAGAGCCTCTCGCCGTCGTCGTCGTCGTCGTCGCCGCCGCCACCGCCGCCGCCGCCGCTTCTGCAGAAGTAGCAAATGGCCATCGTAGCAAATGCGGCGAGAGACGCCCTGCCTTCGATTCCGAATGCACAAAGTGTGTGGTCTTGTTTCTCAGTCTATATTTGATCGGTCTCGTAAGAGGTTGAATGTAACGAATGGGTGGGAAAGAGCAAGGGGCAGCGGCTGTGTAGAACGAAAACACAAGTCCTCAGGGGTGTGAGCGTTTCGAGATGACTCGCATACATGTATATGTTGGTCGTCAGTGACCATGTGGCCTAATGGATAAGACGTCGGACATCGGATCTGAATATTACAGGTTCGAATGCTGTCACGCTTGTGTTTTTCCAGTTCTGAAAAAGAAACATAACGTTTTAATGTAGCAATTGAGCAGTACGAAACCGTCTGAATGTTGCTGTTGACCATTTTTTGCTTGGAGATGCTCTTGAGCTTGAAACACACACAACAAGACCGGTGTTAACTAGTGAAATGGTCGGCAGAGTGCCGACACCGCGAGTTTTGACTGGCACTTGCACATATAAAACAAGGTCGTAAAGTAACTCGTTCGGCTTTTGAGTCACATAAAGTATGTGTGTTAATTTTGACACCACTATCTCTGCATGTTGTCATGCAATTTCTTTACCTCTCAGAAATGATTATGACATAAAAGTGAATTACGTGACGAGTGTGACGTTAGGAAAACATTAGGCTGCATGGATAGAAACTGTATGGGACCACCCAACCGAAACGAGTACTGTGAGCGTGCTACCCGGCAGGTATTCACCGGGGTAGCCGGCTAGCTCAGTCGGTAGAGCGTCAGGCTCTCAATCCCAGGGTCGTTGGTTCGACCCACACGCTGGGCGGAACGGAATTTTGTTCCGATGCAGATGTAAATTACCGTTTTTCTGATTAACGATATTTAATGGAAGTAGCAACTGTTAACTTTGCCTACGTCTCTGTCAGTCGCAAGGAATCTGTATTTGAAGGTGAAGGTGATTTTGTAGACATGTGTGAAAGACATGTTCTGAAATGCAAGTGTTGTTGTTTCGAGAGCACATCGGTTACGTGTCAGATGTGTAGCCAAGCAGTAATGGGTCGCCATAGCTGCTAATATTAGCCTGTAATATGAAGTGTTGTCAGCTGAAGTCTGATGATGCAGACGACCGTAAGGACGAAGTACCCAAGAGTACCGCTAGGCCGCGCATCTTTAGCTCAGTGGTAGAGCACTGGTCTAATAATCCAGGGGTCGTAAGTTCCATCCTCACAGGAGAAAGATGAATTTTGGAAATGAGTTGCGCGTCGTGGCTGTATAGCAAACAGTATCTGTGATGACGAACAATTAGCAACAGGCGTTTTTTTAAGAATTACTCTCAGATGTGATTAAGGCGAATGGCGCAGATAAATCATTTGAAAAAGCGGTACAGCAGAAGGTGGGACGAGGCAGTCTGAATTACATTTTACAGATGTATTTCTCACATATCTCAGATCCTCTCGCCGTCGTCGTCGTCGTCGTCGTCGTCGTCGTCGTCGTCACCGCCGCCGCCGCTTCTGCAGAAGTAGCAAATGGCCATCGTAGCAAATGCGGCGAGGGACGCCCTGCCTTCGATTCCGAATGCACAAAGTGTGTGGTCTTGTTTCTCAGTCTATATTTGATCGGTCTCGTAAGAGGTTGAATGTAACGAATGGGTGGGAAAGAGCAAGGGGCAGCGGCTGTGTAGAACGAAAACACAAATCCTCAGGGGTGTGAGCGTTTCGAGATGAGTCGCATACATGTATATGTTGGTCGTCAGTGACCATGTGGCCTAATGGATAAGACGTCGGACTTCGGATCTGAAGATTACAGGTTCGAATGCTGTCACGCTTGTGTTTTTCCAGTTCTGAAAAAGAAACATACCGTTTTAATGTAGCAATTGAGCAGTACGAAACCGTCTGAATGTTGCTGTTGACCATTTTTTGCTTGGAGATGCTCTTGAGCTTGAAACACACACAACAAGACCGGTGTTAACTAGCGAAATGGTCGGCAGAGTGCCGACACCGCGAGTTTTGACTGGCACTTGCACATATAAAACAAGGTCGTAAAGTAACTCGTTCGGCTTTTGAGTCACATAAAGTATGTGTGTTAATTTTGACGCCACTAGCTCTGCATGTTGTCATGCAATTTCTTTACCTCTCAGAAATGATTATGACATAAAAGTGAAGTACGTGACGAGTGTGACGTTAGGAAAACATTAGGCTGCATGGAGAGAAACTGTATGGGACCACCCAACCGAAACGAGTACTGTGTCACGTGCTACCCGGTAGGTATTCACCGGGGTAGCCGGCTAGCTCAGTAGGTAGAGCGACAGGCTCTCAATCCCAGGGTCGTTGATTCGAGCCACACGTTGGGCGGAACGGAATTTTGTTCCGCTACATATGTAAATTAACGTTTTTCTGATTAACGATATTTAATGGAAATAGCAACTGTTAACTTTGCCTACGTCTCTGTCAGTCGCAAGGAATCTGTATTTGAAGGTGAAGGTGAATTTGTAGACATGTGTGAAAGACATGTTCTGAAATGCAAGTGTTGTTGTTTCGAGAGCACATCGGTTACGTGTCAGATGTGTAGCCAAGCAGAAATGGGTCGCCATAGCTGCAAATATTAGCCTGTAATATGAAGTGTTGTCAGCTGAAGTCTGATGATGCAGACGACCGTAAGGACGAAGTACCCAAGAGTACCGCTAGACCGCGCCTCTTTAGCTCAGTGGTAGAGCACTGATCTAATAATCCAGGGGTCGTAAGTTCCATCCTCACAGGAGAAAGATGAATTTTGGAAATCAGTTGTGCGTCGTGGCTGTATAGCAAATAGTATCTGTGATGACGAACAATTAGCAACAGGCGTTTTTTTAAGAATTACTCTCAGATGTGATTAAGGCGAATGGCGCAGATAAAGCATTTGAAAAAGCGGTACAGCAGAAGGTGGGACGAGGCAGTCTGAATTACATTTTACAGATGTATTTCTCACATATCTCAGAGCCTCTCGCCGTCGTCGTCGTCGTCGTCACCGCCGCCGCCGCTTCTGCAGAAGTAGCAAATGGCCATCGTAGCAAATGCGGCGAGGGACGCCCTGCCTTCGATTCCGAATGCACAAAGTGTGTGGTCTTGTTTCTCAGTCTATATTTGATCGGTCTCGTAAGAGGTTGAATGTAACGAATGGGTGGGAAAGAGCAAGGGGCAGCGGCTGTGTAGAACGAAAACACAAATCCTCAGGGGTGTGAGCGTTTCGAGATGAGTCGCATACATGTAAACGTTTGTCGTCAGTGACCATGTGGCCTAATGGATAAGACGCCGGACTTCGGATCTGAAGATTACAGGTTCGTATGCTGTCACGCTTGTGTTTTTCCAGTTCTGAAAAAGAAACATACCGTTTTAATGTAGCAATTGAGCAGTACGAAACCGTCTGAATGTTGCTGTTGACCATTTTTTGCTTGGAGATGCTCTTGAGCTTTAAACACACACAACAAGACCGGTGTTAACTAGCGAAATGGTAGGCAGAGTGCCGACACCGCGAGTTTTGACTGGCACTTGCACATATAAAACAAGGTCGTAAAGTAACTCGTTCGGCTTTTGAATCACATAAAGTATGTGTGTTAATTTTGACGCCACTAGCTCTGCATGTTGTCATGCAATTTCTTTACCTCTCAGAAATGATTATGACATAAAAGTGAAGTACGTGACGAGTGTGACGTTAGGAAAACATTAGGCTGCATGGAGAGAAACTGTATGGGACCACCCAACCGAAACGAGTACTGTGTGACGTGCTACCCGGTAGGTATTCACCGCGGTAGCCGGCTAGCTCAGTAGGTAGAGCGTCAGGCTCTTAATCCCAGGGTCGTTTGTTCGAGCCACACGCTGGGCGTAACGGAATTTTGTTCCGCTGCAGATGTAAATTACCGTTTTTCTGATTAACGATATTTAATGGAAATAGCAACTGTTAACTTTGCCTACGTATCTGTCAGTCGCAAGGAATCTGTATTTGAAGGTGAAGGTGATTTTGTAGACATGTGTGAAAGACATGTTCTGAAATGCAAGTGTTGTTGTTTCGAGAGCACATCGGTTCCGTGTCAGATGTGTAGCCAAGCAGTAATGGGTCGCCATAGCTGCAAATATTAGCCTGTAATATGAAGTGTTGTCAGCTGAAGTCTGATGATGCAGACGACCGTAAGGACGAAGTACCCAAGAGTACCGCTAGGCTGCGCCTCTTTAGCTCAGTGGTAGAGCACTGGTCTAATAATCCAGGGGTCGTAAGTTCCATCCTCACAGGAGAAAGATGAATTTTGGAAATCAGTTGCGCGTCGTGGCTGTATAGCAAACAGTATCTGTGATGACGAACAATTGGCTACAGGCGTTTTTTTAAGAATTACTCTCAGATGTGATTAAGGCGAATGGCGCAGATAAAGCATTTGAAAAAGCGGTACAGCAGAAGGTGGGACGAGGCAGTCTGAATTACACTTTACAGATGTATTTCTCACATATCTCAGAGCCTCTCGCCGTCGTCGTCGTCGTCGTCGTCGTCGTCGTCACCGCCGCCGCCGCTTCTGCAGAAGTAGCAAATGGCCATCGTAGCAAATGCGGCGAGGGACGCCCTGCCTTCGATTCCGAATGCACAAAGTGTGTGGTCTTGTTTCTCAGTCTATATTTGATCAGTCTCGTAAGAGGTTGAATGTAACGAATGGGTGGGAAAGAGCAAGGGGCAGCGGCTGTGTAGAACGAAAACACAAATCCTCAGGGGTGTGAGCGTTTCGAGATGAGTCGCATAGATGTAAACGTTGGTCGTCAGTGACCATGTGGCCTAATGGATAAGACGTCGGACTTCGGGTCTGAAGATTACAGGTTCGAATGCTGTCACGCTTGTGTTTTTCCAGTTCTGAAAAAGAAACATACCGTTTTAATGTAGCAATTGAGCAGTACGAAACCGTCTGAATGTTGCTGTTGACCATTTTTTGCTTGGAGATGCTCTTGAGCTTGAAACACACACAACAAGACCGGTGTTAACTAGCGAAATGGTCGGCAGAGTGCCGACACCGCGAGTTTTGACTGGCACTTGCACATATAAAACAAGGTCGTAAAGTAACTCGTTCGGCTTTTGAGTCACATAAAGTATGTGTGTTAATTTTGACGCCACTAGCTCTGCATGTTGTCATGCAATTTCTTTACCTCTCAGAAATGATTATGACATAAAAGTGAAGTACGTGACGAGTGTGACGTTAGGAAAACATTAGGCTGCATGGAGAGAAACTGTATGGGACCACCCAACCGAAACGAGTACTGTGTCACGTGCTACCCGGTAGGTATTCACCGCGGTAGCCGGCTAGCTCAGTCGGTTGACCGTCAGGCTCTAAATCCCAGGGTCGTTGGTTCGAGCCACACGCTGGGCGGAACGGAATTTTGTTCCGCTGCAGATGTAAATTACCGTTTTTCTGATTAACGATATTTAATGGAAATAGCAACTGTTAACTTTGCCTACGTCTCTGTCAGTCGCAAGGAATCTGTATTTGAAGGTGAAGGTGATTTTGTAGACATGTGTGAAAGACATGTTCTGAAATGCAAGTGTTGTTGTTTCGAGTGCACATCGGTTACGTGTCAGATGTGTAGCCAAGCAGTAATGGGTCGCCATAGCTGCAAATATTAGCCTGTAATATGAAGTGTTGTCAGCTGCATTCTGATGATGCAGACCACCGTAAGGACGAAGTACCCAAGAGTACCGCTAGGCCGCGCCTCTTTAGCTCAGTGGTAGAGCACTGGTCTAATAATCCAGGGGTCGTAAGTTCCATCCTCACAGGAGAGAGATGAATTTTGGAAATCAGTTGCGCGTCGTGGCTGTATAGCAAACAGTATCTGTGATGACGAACAATTAGCAACAGGCGTTTTTTTAAGAATTACTCTCAGATGTGATTAAGGCGAATGGCGCAGATAAAGCATTTGCCAAAGCGGTACAGCAGAAGGTGGGACGAGGCAGTCTGAATTACATTTTACAGATGTATTTCTCACATATCTCAGAGCCTCTCGCGGTCGTCGTCGTCGTCGTCGCCGCCGCCGCCGCTTCTGCAGAAGTAGCAAATGGCCATCGTAGCAAATGCGGCGAGGGACGCCCTGCCTTCGATTGCGAATGGACAAAGTGTGTGGTCTTGTTTCTCAGTCTATATTTGATCGGTCTCGTAAGAGGTTGAATGTAACGAATGGGTGGGAAAGAGCAAGGGGCAGCGGCTGTGTAGAACGAAAACACAAATCCTCAGGGGTGTGAGCGTTTCGAGATGAGTCGCATACATGTTAATGTTGGTCGTCAGTGACCATGTGGCCTAATGGATAAGACGTCGGACTTCGGATCTGAAGATTACAGGTTCGAATGCTGTCACGCTTGTGTTTTTCCAGTTCTGAAAAAGAAACATACCGTTTTAATGTAGCAATTGAGCAGTACGAAACCGTCTGAATGTTGCTGTTGACCATTTTTTGCTTGGAGATGCTCTTGAGCTTGAAACACACACAACAAGACCGGTGTTAACTAGCGAAATGGTCGGCAGAGTGCCGACACCGCGAGTTTTGACTGGCACTTGCACATATAAAACAAGGTCGTAAAGTAACTCGTTCGGCTTTTGAGTCACATAAAGTATGTGTGTTAATTTTGACGCCACTAGCTCTGCATGTTGTCATGCAATTTCTTTACATCTCAGAAATGATTATGACATAAAAGTGAAGTACGTGACGAGTGTGACGTTAGGAAAACATTAGGCTGCATGGAGAGAAACTGTATGGGACCACCCAACCGAAACGATTACTGTGTGACGTGCTTCCCGGCAGGTATTCACCGCGGTAGCCGGCTAGCTCAGTCGGTAGAGCGTCAGGCTCTTAATCCCAGGGTCGTTGGTTCGAGCCACACGCTGGGCGGAACGGAATTTTGTTCCGCTGCAGATGTAAATTACCGTTTTTCTGATTAACGATATTTAATGGAAATAGCAACTGTTAACTTTGCCTACGTCTCTGTCAGTCGCAAGGAATCTGTATTTGAAGGTGAAGGTGATTTTGTAGACATGTGTGAAAGACATGTTCTGAAATGCAAGTGTTGTTGTTTCGAGAGCACATCGGTTACGTGTCAGATGTGTAGCCAAGCAGTAATGGGTCGCACAGAGCTGCAAATATTAGCCTGTAATATGAAGTGTTGTCAGCTGAAGTCTGATGATGCAGACGACCGTAAGGACGAAGTACCCAAGAGTACTGCTAGGCCACGCCTCTTTAGCTCAGTGGTAGAGCACTGGTCTAATAATCCAGGGGTCGTAAGTTCCATCCTCACAGGAGAAAGATGAGTTTTGGAAATCAGTTGCGCGTCGTGGCTGTATAGCAAACAGTATCTGTGATGACGAACAATTAGCAACAGGCGTTTTTTTAAGAATTACTCTCAGATGTGATTAAGGCGAATGGCGCAGATAAAGCATTTGAAAAAGCGGTACAGCAGAAGGTGGGACGAGGCAGTCTGAATTACATTTTACAGATGTATTTCTCACATATCTCAGAGCCTCTCGCGGTCGTCGTCGTCGTCGTCGTCGTCGTCGCCGCCGCCGCCGCCGCTTCTGCAGAAGTAGCAAATGGCCATCGTAGCAAATGCGGCGAGGGACGCCCTGCCTTCGATTCCGAATGCACAAAGTGAGTGGTCTTGTTTCTCAGTCTATACTTGATCGGTCTCGTAAGAGGTTGAATGTAACGAATGGGTGGGAAAGAGCAAGGGGCAGCGGCTGTGTAGAACGAAAACACAAATCCTCAGGGGTGTGAGCGTTTCGAGATGAGTCGCATACATGTATATGTTGGTCGTCAGTGACCATGTGGCCTAATGGATAAGACGTCGGACATCGGATCTGAAGATTACAGGTTCGAATGCTGTCACGCTTGTGTTTTTCCAGTTCTGAAAAAGAAACATACCGTTTTAATGTAGCAATTGAGCAGTACGAAACCGTCTGAATGTTGCTGTTGACCATTTTTTGCTTGGAGATGCTCTTGAGCTTGAAACACACACAACAAGACCGGTGTTAACTAGCGAAATGGTCGGCAGAGTGCCGACACCGCGAGTTTTGACTGGCACTTGCACATATAAAACAAGGTCGTAAAGTAACTCGTTCGGCTTTTGAGTCACATAAAGTATGTGTGTTAATTTTGACGCCACTAGCTCTGCATGTTGTCATGCAATTTCTTTACCTCTCAGAAATGATTATGACATAAAAGTGAAGTACGTGACGAGTGTGACGTTAGGAAAACATTAGGCTGCATGGAGAGAAACTGTATGGGACCACCCAACCGAAACGAGTACTGTGTGACGTGCTACCCGGTAGGTATTCACCGCGGTAGCCGGCTAGCTCAGTAGGTAGAGCGTCAGGCTCTTAATCCCAGGGTCGTTTGTTCGAGCCACACGCTGGGCGTAACGGAATTTTGTTCCGCTGCAGATGTAAATTACCGTTATTCTGATTAACGATATTTAATGGAAATAGCAACTGTAAACTTTGCCTACGTATCTGTCAGTCGCAAGGAATCTGTATTTGAAGGTGAAGGTGATTTTGTAGACATGTGTGAAAGACATGTTCTGAAATGCAAGTGTTGTTGTTTCGAGAGCACATCGGTTACGTGTCAGATGTGTAGCCAAGCAGTAATGGGTCGCCATAGCTGCAAATATTAGCCTGTAATATGAAGTGTTGTCAGCTGAAGTCTGATGATGCAGACGACCGTAAGGACGAAGTACCCAAGAGTACCGCTAGGCCGCGCCTCTTTAGCTCAGTGGTAGAGCACTGGTCTAATAATCCAGGGGTCGTAACTTCCATCCTCACAGGAGAAAGATGAATTTTGGAAATCAGTTGCGCGTCGTGGCTGTATAGCAAACAGTATCTGTGATGACGAACAATTGGCAACAGGCGTTTTTTTAAGAATTACTCTCAGATGTGATTAAGGCGAATGGCGCAGATAAAGCATTTGAAAAAGCGGTACAGCAGAAGGTGGGACGAGGCAGTCTGAATTACACTTTACAGATGTATTTCTCACATATCTCAGAGCCTCTCGCCGTCGTCGTCGTCGTCGTCGTCGTCGTCACCGCCGCCGCCGCTTCTGCAGAAGTAGCAAATGGCCATCGTAGCAAATGCGGCGAGGGACGCCCTGCCTTCGATTCCGAATGCACAAAGTGTGTGGTCTTGTTTCTCAGTCTATATTTGATCAGTCTCGTAAGAGGTTGAATGTAACGAATGGGTGGGAAAGAGCAAGGGGCAGCGGCTGTGTAGAACGAAAACACAAATCCTCAGGGGTGTGAGCGTTTCGAGATGAGTCGCATAGATGTAAACGTTGGTCGTCAGTCACCATGTGGCCTAATGGATAAGACGTCGGACTTCGGGTCTGAAGATTACAGGTTCGAATGCTGTCACGCTTGTGTTTTTCCAGTTCTGAAAAAGAAACATACCGTTTTAATGTAGCAATTGAGCAGTACGAAACCGTCTGAATGTTGCTGTTGACCATTTTTTGCTTGGAGATGCTCTTGAGCTTGAAACACACACAACAAGACCGGTGTTAACTAGCGAAATGGTCGGCAGAGTGCCGACACCGCGAGTTTTGACTGGCACTTGCACATATAAAACAAGGTCGTAAAGTAACTCGTTCGGCTTTTGAGTCACATAAAGTATGTGTGTTAATTTTGACGCCACTAGCTCTGCATGTTGTCATGCAATTTCTTTACCTCTCAGAAATGATTATGACATAAAAGTGAAGTACGTGACGAGTGTGACGTTAGGAAAACATTAGGCTGCATGGAGAGAAACTGTATGGGACCACCCAACCGAAACGAGTACTGTGTCACGTGCTACCCGGTAGGTATTCACCGCGGTAGCCGGCTAGCTCAGTCGGTTGACCGTCAGGCTCTAAATCCCGGGGTCGTTGGTTCCAGCCACACGCTGGGCGGAACGGAATTTTGTTCCGCTGCAGATGTAAATTACCGTTTTTCTGATTAACGATATTTAATGGAAATAGCAACTGTTAACTTTGCCTACGTCTCTGTCAGTCGCAAGGAATCTGTATTTGAAGGTGAAGGTGATTTTGTAGACATGTGTGAAAGACATGTTCTGAAATGCAAGTGTTGTTGTTTCGAGTGCACATCGGTTACGTGTCAGATGTGTAGCCAAGCAGTAATGGGTCGCCATAGCTGCAAATATTAGCCTGTAATATGAAGTGTTGTCAGCTGCAGTCTGATGATGCAGACCACCGTAAGGACGAAGTACCCAAGAGTACCGCTAGGCCGCGCCTCTTTAGCTCAGTGGTAGAGCACTGGTCTAATAATCCAGGGGTCGTAAGTTCCATCCTCACAGGAGAAAGATGAATTTTGGAAATCAGTTGCGCGTCGTGGCTGTATAGCAAACAGTATCTGTGATGACGAACAATTAGCAACAGGCGTTTTTTTAAGAATTTCTCTCAGATGTGATTAAGGCGAATGGCGCAGATAAAGCATTTGCCAAAGCGGTACAGCAGAAGGTGGGACGAGGCAGTCTGAATTACATTTTACAGATGTATTTCTCACATATCTCAGAGCCTCTCGCCGTCGTCGTCGTCGTCGTCGTCGTCGTCACCGCCGCCGCCGCTTCTGCAGAAGTAGCAAATGGCCATCGTAGCAAATGCGGCGAGGGACGCCCTGCCTTCGATTCCGAATGCACAAAGTGTGTGGTCTTGTTTCTCAGTCTATATTTGATCAGTCTCGTAAGAGGTTGAATGTAACGAATGGGTGGGAAAGAGCAAGGGGCAGCGGCTGTGTAGAACGAAAACACAAATCCTCAGGGGTGTGAGCGTTTCGAGATGAGTCGCATAGATGTAAACGTTGGTCGTCAGTCACCATGTGGCCTAATGGATAAGACGTCGGACTTCGGGTCTGAAGATTACAGGTTCGAATGCTGTCACGCTTGTGTTTTTCCAGTTCTGAAAAAGAAACATACCGTTTTAATGTAGCAATTGAGCAGTACGAAACCGTCTGAATGTTGCTGTTGACCATTTTTTGCTTGGAGATGCTCTTGAGCTTGAAACACACACAACAAGACCGGTGTTAACTAGCGAAATGGTCGGCAGAGTGCCGACACCGCGAGTTTTGACTGGCACTTGCACATATAAAACAAGGTCGTAAAGTAACTCGTTCGGCTTTTGAGTCACATAAAGTATGTGTGTTAATTTTGACGCCACTAGCTCTGCATGTTGTCATGCAATTTCTTTACCTCTCAGAAATGATTATGACATAAAAGTGAAGTACGTGACGAGTGTGACGTTAGGAAAACATTAGGCTGCATGGAGAGAAACTGTATGGGACCACCCAACCGAAACGAGTACTGTGTCACGTGCTACCCGGTAGGTATTCACCGCGGTAGCCGGCTAGCTCAGTCGGTTGACCGTCAGGCTCTAAATCCCGGGGTCGTTGGTTCCAGCCACACGCTGGGCGGAACGGAATTTTGTTCCGCTGCAGATGTAAATTACCGTTTTTCTGATTAACGATATTTAATGGAAATAGCAACTGTTAACTTTGCCTACGTCTCTGTCAGTCGCAAGGAATCTGTATTTGAAGGTGAAGGTGATTTTGTAGACATGTGTGAAAGACATGTTCTGAAATGCAAGTGTTGTTGTTTCGAGTGCACATCGGTTACGTGTCAGATGTGTAGCCAAGCAGTAATGGGTCGCCATAGCTGCAAATATTAGCCTGTAATATGAAGTGTTGTCAGCTGCAGTCTGATGATGCAGACCACCGTAAGGACGAAGTACCCAAGAGTACCGCTAGGCCGCGCCTCTTTAGCTCAGTGGTAGAGCACTGGTCTAATAATCCAGGGGTCGTAAGTTCCATCCTCACAGGAGAAAGATGAATTTTGGAAATCAGTTGCGCGTCGTGGCTGTATAGCAAACAGTATCTGTGATGACGAACAATTAGCAACAGGCGTTTTTTTAAGAATTTCTCTCAGATGTGATTAAGGCGAATGGCGCAGATAAAGCATTTGCCAAAGCGGTACAGCAGAAGGTGGGACGAGGCAGTCTGAATTACATTTTACAGATGTATTTCTCACATATCTCAGAGCCTCTCGCGGTCGTCGTCGTCGTCGTCGTCGCCGCCGCCGCCGCTTCTGCAGAAGTAGCAAATGGCCATCGTAGCAAATGCGGCGAGGGACGCCCTGCCTTCGATTGCGAATGGACAAAGTGTGTGGTCTTGTTTCTCAGTCTATATTTGATCGGTCTCGTAAGAGGTTGAATGTAACGAATGGGTGGGAAAGAGCAAGGGGCAGCGGCTGTGTAGAACGAAAACACAAATCCTCAGGGGTGTGAGCGTTTCGAGATGAGTCGCATACATGTTAATGTTGGTCGTCAGTGACCATGTGGCCTAATGGATAAGACGTCGGACTTCGGATCTGAAGATTACAGGTTCGAATGCTGTCACGCTTGTGTTTTTCCAGTTCTGAAAAAGAAACATACCGTTTTAATGTAGCAATTGAGCAGTACGAAACCGTCTGAATGTTGCTGTTGACCATTTTTTGCTTGGAGATGCTCTTGAGCTTGAAACACACACAACAAGACCGGTGTTAACTAGCGAAATGGTCGGCAGAGTGCCGACACCGCGAGTTTTGACTGGCACTTGCACATATAAAACAAGGTCGTAAAGTAACTCGTTCGGCTTTTGAGTCACATAAAGTATGTGTGTTAATTTTGACGCCACTAGCTCTGCATGTTGTCATGCAATTTCTTTACATCTCAGAAATGATTATGACATAAAAGTGAAGTACGTGACGAGTGTGACGTTAGGAAAACATTAGGCTGCATGGAGAGAAACTGTATGGGACCACCCAACCGAAACGATTACTGTGTGACGTGCTTCCCGGCAGGTATTCACCGCGGTAGCCGGCTAGCTCAGTCGGTAGAGCGTCAGGCTCTTAATCCCAGGGTCGTTGGTTCGAGCCACACGCTGGGTGGAACGGAATTTTGTTCCGCTGCAGATGTAAATTACCGTTTTTCTGATTAACGATATTTAATGGAAATAGCAACTGTTAACTTTGCCTACGTCTCTGTCAGTCGCAAGGAATCTGTATTTGAAGGTGAAGGTGATTTTGTAGACATGTGTGAAAGACATGTTCTGAAATGCAAGTGTTGTTGTTTCGAGAGCACATCGGTTACGTGTCAGATGTGTAGCCAAGCAGTAATGGGTCGCACAGAGCAGCAAATATTAGCCTGTAATATGAAGTGTTGTCAGCTGAAGTCTGATGATGCAGACGACCGTAAGGACGAAGTACCCAAGAGTACTGCTAGGCCACGCCTCTTTAGCTCAGTGGTAGAGCACTGGTCTAATAATCCAGGGGTCGTAAGTTCCATCCTCACAGGAGAAAGATGAGTTTTGGAAATCAGTTGCGCGTCGTGGCTGTATAGCAAACAGTATCTGTGATGACGAACAATTAGCAACAGGCGTTTTTTTAAGAATTACTCTCAGATGTGATTAAGGCGAATGGCGCAGATAAAGCATTTGAAAAAGCGGTACAGCAGAAGGTGGGACGAGGCAGTCTGAATTACATTTTACAGATGTATTTCTCACATATCTCAGAGCCTGTCGCCGTCGTCGTCGTCGTCGTCGTCGTCGTCGTCGTCGTCGTCGCCGCCGCCGCTTCTGCAGAAGTAGCAAATGGCCATCGTAGCAAATGCGGCGAGGGACGCCCTGCCTTCGATTCCGAATGCACAAAGTGTGTGGTCTTGTTTCTCAGTCTATATTTGATCGGTCTCGTAAGAGGTTGAATGTAACGAATGGGTGGGAAAGAGCAAGAGGCAGCGGCTGTGTAGAACGAAAACACAAATCCTCAGGGGTGTGAGCGTTTCGAGATGAGTCGCATACATGTTAATGTTGGTCGTCAGTGACCATGTGGCCTAATGGATAAGACGTCGGACTTCGGATCTGAAGATTACAGGTTCGAATGCTGTCACACTTGTGTCTTTCCAGTTCTGAAAAAGAAACTCCGTTTTAATGTAGCAATTGAGCAGTACGAAACCGTCTGAATGTTGCTGTTGACCATTTTTTGCTTGGAGATGCTCTTGAGCTTGAAACACACACAACAAGACCGGTGTTAACTAGCGAAATGGTCGGCAGAGTGCCGACACCGCGAGTTTTGACTGGCACTTGCACATATAAAACAAGGTCGTAAAGTAACTCGTTCGGCTTTTGAGTCACATAAAGTATGTGTGTTAATTTTGACGCCACTAGCTCTGCATGTTGTCATGCAATTTCTTTACCTCTCAGAAATGATTATGACATAAAAGTGAAGTACGTGACGAGTGTGACGTTAGGAAAACATTAGGCTGCATGGAGAGAAACTGTATGGGACCACCCAACCGAAACGAGTACTGTGTGACGTGCTACCCGGCCGGTATTCACCGCGGTAGCCGGCTAGCTCAGTCGGTAGAGCGTCAGGCTCTTAATCCCAGGGTCGTTGGTTCGAGCCACACGCTGGGCGGAACGGAATTTTGTTCCGCTGCAGATGTAAATTACCGTTTTTCTGATTAACGATATTTAATGGAAATAGCAACTGTTAACTTTGCCTACGTCTCTGTCAGTCACAAGGAATCTGTATTTGAAGGTGAAGGTGATTTTGTAGACATGTGTGAAAGACATGTTCTGAAATGCAAGTGTTGTTGTTTCGAGAGCACATCGGTTACGTGTCAGATGTGTAGCCAAGCAGTAATGGGTCGCCATAGCTGCAAATATTAGCCTGTAATGTGAAGTGTTGTCAGCTGAAGTCTGATGATGCAGACGACCGTAAGGACGAAGTACCAAGAGTACCGCTAGGCCGCGCTTCTTTAGCTCAGTGGTAGAGCACTGGTCTAATAATCCAGGGGTCGTAAGTTCCATCCTCACAGGAGAAAGATGAATTTTGGAAATCAGTTGCGCGTCGTGGCTGTATAGCAAACAGTATCTGTGATGACGAACAATTAGCAACAGGCGTTTTTTTAAGAATTACTCTCAGATGTGATTAAGGCGAATGGCGCAGATAAAGCATTTGAAAAAGCGGTACAGCAGAAGGTGGGACGAGGCAGTCTGAATTACATTTTACAGATGTATTTCTCACATATCTCAGAGCCTCTCGCGGTCGTCGTCGTCGTCGTCGTCGTCGTCGCCGCCGCCGCCGCCGCTTCTGCAGAAGTAGCAAATGGCCATCGTAGCAAATGCGGCGAGGGACGCCCTGCCTTCGATTCCGAATGCACAAAGTGAGTGGTCTTGTTTCTCAGTCTATACTTGATCGGTCTCGTAAGAGGTTGAATGTAACGAATGGGTGGGAAAGAGCAAGGGGCAGCGGCTGTGTAGAACGAAAACACAAATCCTCAGGGGTGTGAGCGTTTCGAGATGAGTCGCATACATGTATATGTTGGTCGTCAGTGACCATGTGGCCTAATGGATAAGACGTCGGACATCGGATCTGAAGATTACAGGTTCGAATGCTGTCACGCTTGTGTTTTTCCAGTTCTGAAAAAGAAACATACCGTTTTAATGTAGCAATTGAGCAGTACGAAACCGTCTGAATGTTGCTGTTGACCATTTTTTGCTTGGAGATGCTCTTGAGCTTGAAACACACACAACAAGACCGGTGTTAACTAGCGAAATGGTCGGCAGAGTGCCGACACCGCGAGTTTTGACTGGCACTTGCACATATAAAACAAGGTCGTAAAGTAACTCGTTCGGCTTTTGAGTCACATAAAGTATGTGTGTTAATTTTGACGCCACTAGCTCTGCATGTTGTCATGCAATTTCTTTACCTCTCAGAAATGATTATGACATAAAAGTGAAGTACGTGACGAGTGTGACGTTAGGAAAACATTAGGCTGCATGGAGAGAAACTGTATGGGACCACCCAACCGAAACGAGTACTGTGTGACGTGCTACCCGGCAGGTATTCACCGCAGTAGCCGGCTAGCTCAGTCGGTAGAGCATCAGGCTCTTAATCCCAGGGTCGTTGGTTCGAGCCACACGCTGGGCGGAACGGAATTTTGTTCCGCTGCAGATGTAAATTACCGTTATTCTGATTAACGATATTTAATGGAAATAGCAACTGTTAACTTTGCCTACGTCTCTGTCAGTCTCAAGGAATCTGTATTTGAAGGTGAAGGTGATTTTGTAGACATGTGTGAAAGACATGTTCTGAAATGCAAGTGTTGTTGTTTCGAGAGCACATCGGTTACGTGTCAGATGTGTAGCCAAGCAGTAATGGGTCGCCATAGCTGCAAATATTAGCCTGTAATATGAAGTGTTGTCAGCTGAAGTCTGATGATGCAGACGACCGTAAGGACGAAGTACCCAAGAGTACCGCTAGGCCGCGCCTCTTTAGCTCGGTGGTAGAGCACTGGTCTAATAATCCAGGGGTCTTAAGTTCCATCCTCACAGGAGAAAGATGAATTTTGGAAATCAGTTGCGCGTCGTGGCTGTATAGCAAACAGTATCTGTGATGACGAACATTTAGCAACAGGCGTTTTTTTAAGAATTACTCTCAGATGTGATTAAGGCGAATGGCGCAGATAAATCATTTGAAAAAGCGGTACAGCAGAAGGTGGGACGAGGCAGTCTGAATTACATTTTACAGATGTATTTCTCACATATCTCAGAGCCTCTCGCCGTCGTCGTCGTCGTCGTCGTCGTCGTCACCGCCGCCGCCGCTTCTGCAGAAGTAGCAAATGGCCATCGTAGCAAATGCGGCGAGGGACGCCCTGCCTTCGATTCCGAATGCACAAAGTGAGTGGTCTTGTTTCTCAGTCTATACTTGATCGGTCTCGTAAGAGGTTGAATGTAACGAATGGGTGGGAAAGAGCAAGGGGCAGCGGCTGTGTAGAACGAAAACACAAATCCTCAGGGGTGTGAGCGTTTCGAGATGAGTCGCATACATGTAAATGTTGGTCGTCAGTGACCATGTGGCCTAATGGATAAGACGTCGGACATCGGATCTGAAGATTACAGGTTCGAATGCTGTCACGCTTGTGTTTTTCCAGTTCTGAAAAAGAAACATACCTTTTTAATGTAGCAATTGAGCAGTACGAAACCGTCTGAATGTTGCTGTTGACCATTTTTTGCTTGGAGATGCTCTTGAGCTTGAAACACACACAACAAGACCGGTGTTAACTAGCGAAATGGTCGGCAGAGTGCCGACACCGCGAGTTTTGACTGGCACTTGCACATATAAAACAAGGTCGTAAAGTAACTCGTTCGGCTTTTGAGTCACATAAAGTATGTGTGTTAATTTTGACGCCACTAGCTCTGCATGTTGTCATGCAATTTCTTTACCTCTCAGAAATGATTATGACATAAAAGTGAAGTACGTGACGAGTGTGACGTTAGGAAAACATTAGGCTGCATGGAGAGAAACTGTATGGGACCACCCAACCGAAACGAGTACTGTGTGACGTGCTACCCGGCAGGTATTCACCGCAGTAGCCGGCTAGCTCAGTCGGTAGAGCATCAGGCTCTTAATCCCAGGGTCGTTGGTTCGAGCCACACGCTGGGCGGAACGGAATTTTGTTCCGCTGCAGATGTAAATTACCGTTATTCTGATTAACGATATTTAATGGAAATAGCAACTGTTAACTTTGCCTACGTCTCTGTCAGTCTCAAGGAATCTGTATTTGAAGGTGAAGGTGATTTTGTAGACATGTGTGAAAGACATGTTCTGAAATGCAAGTGTTGTTGTTTCGAGAGCACATCGGTTACGTGTCAGATGTGTAGCCAAGCAGTAATGGGTCGCCATAGCTGCAAATATTAGCCTGTAATATGAAGTGTTGTCAGCTGAAGTCTGATGATGCAGACGACCGTAAGGACGAAGTACCCAAGAGTACCGCTAGGCCGCGCCTCTTTAGCTCGGTGGTAGAGCACTGGTCTAATAATCCAGGGGTCGTAAGTTCCATCCTCACAGGAGAAAGATGAATTTTGGAAATCAGTTGCGCGTCGTGGCTGTATAGCAAACAGTATCTGTGATGACGAACAATTAGCAACAGGCGTTTTTTTAAGAATTACTCTCAGATGTGATTAAGGCGAATGGCGCAGATAAAGCATTTGAAAAAGCGGTACAGCAGAAGGTGGGACGAGGCAGTCTGAATTACATTTTACAGATGTATTTCTCACATGTCTCAGAGCCTCTCGCGGTCGTCGACGTCGCCGTCGCTTCTGCAGAAGTAGCAAATGGCCATCGTAGCAAATGCGGCGAGGGACGCCCTGCCTTCGATTCCGAATGCACAAAGTGAGTGGTCTTATTTCTCAGTCTATATTTGATCGGTCTCGTAAGAGGTTGAATGTAACGAATGGGTGGGAAAGAGCAAGGGGCAGCGGCTGTGTAGAACGAAAACACAAATCCTCAGGGGTGTGAGCGTTTCGAGATGAGTCGCATACATGTAGATGTTGGTCGTCAGTGACCATGTGGCCTAATGGATAAGACGTCGGACATCGGATCTGAAGATTACAGGTTCGAATGCTGTCACGCTTGTGTTTTTCCAGTTCTGAAATGAAACTCCGTTTTAATGTAGCAATTGAGCAGTACGAAACCGTCTGAATGTTGCTGTTGACCACTTTTTGCTTGGAGATGCTCTTGAGCTTGAAACACACACAACAAGACCGGTGTTAACTAGCGAAATGGTCGGCAGAGTGCCGACACCGCGAGTTTTGACTGGCACTTGCACATATAAAACAAGGTCGTAAAGTAACTCGTTCGGCTTTTGAGTCACATAAAGTATGTGTGTTAATTTTGACGCCACTAGCTCTGCATGTTGTCATGCAATTTCTTTACCTCTCAGAAATGATTATGACATAAAAGTGAAGTACGTGACGAGTGTGACGTTAGGAAAACATTAGGCTGCATGGAGAGAAACTGTATGGGACCACCCAACCGAAACGAGTACTGTGTCACGTGCTACCCGGCAGGTATTCAGCGCGGTAGCCGGCTAGCTCAGTCGGTAGAGCGACAGGCTCTCAATCCCAGGGTCGTTGGTTCGAGCCACACGCTGGGCGGAACGGAATTTTGTTCCGCTGCAGATGTAAATTACCGTTTTTCTGATTAACGATATTTAATGGAAATAGCAACTGTTAACTTTGCCTACGTCTCTGTCAGTCGCAAGGAATCTGTATTTGAAGGTGAAGGTGATTTTGTAGACATGTGTGAAAGACATGTTCTGAAATGCAAGTGTTGTTGTTTCGAGAGCACATCGGTTACGTGTCAGATGTGTAGCCAAGCAGTAATGGGTCGCCATAGCTGCAAATATTAGCCTGTAATATGAAGTGTTGTCAGCTGAAGTCTGATGATGCAGACGACCGTAAGGACGAAGTACCCAAGAGTACCGCTAGGCCGCGCCTCTTTAGCTCGGTGGTAGAGCACTGGTCTAATAATCCAGGGGTCGTAAGTTCCATCCTCACAGGAGAAAGATGAATTTTGGAAATCAGTTGCGCGTCGTGGCTGTATAGCAAACAGTATCTGTGATGACGAACAATTAGCAACAGGCGTTCTTTTAAGAATTACTCTCAGATGTGATTAAGGCGAATGGCGCAGATAAAGCATTTGAAAAAGCGGTACAGCAGAAGGTGGGACGAGGCAGTCTGAATTACATTTTACAGATGTATTTCTCACATATCTCAGAGCCTCTCGCGGTCGTCGTCGTCGTCGTCGTCGTCGTCGTCGTCGTCGTCGTCGTCGTCGTCGTCGCCGCCGCCGCCGCTTCTGCAGAAGTAGCAAATGGCCATCGTAGCAAATGCGGCGAGGGACGCCCTGCCTTCGATTCCGAATGCACAAAGTGTGTGGTCTTGTTTCTCAGTCTATATTTGATCGGTCTCGTAAGAGGTTGAATGTAACGAATGGGTGGGAAAGAGCAAGAGGCAGCGGCTGTGTAGAACGAAAACACAAATCCTCAGGGGTGTGAGCGTTTCGAGATGAGTCGCATATATGTAAATGTTGGTCGTCAGTGACCATGTAGCCTAATGGATAAGACGTCGGACTTCGGATCTGAAGATTACAGGTTCGAATGCTGTCACACTTGTGTCTTTCCAGTTCTGAAAAAGAAACTCCGTTTTAATGTAGCAATTGAGCAGTACGAAACCGTCTGAATGTTGCTGTTGACCATTTTTTGCTTGGAGATGCTCTTGAGCTTGAAACACACACAACAAGACCGGTGTTAACTAGCGAAATGGTCGGCAGAGTGCCGACACCGCGAGTTTTGACTGGCACTTGCACATATAAAACAAGGTCGTAAAGTAACTCGTTCGGCTTTTGAGTCACATAAAGTATGTGTGTTAATTTTGACGCCACTAGCTCTGCATGTTGTCATGCAATTTCTTTACCTCTCAGAAATGATTATGACATAAAAGTGAAGTACGTGACGAGTGTGACGTTAGGAAAACATTAGGCTGCATGGAGAGAAACTGTATGGGACCACCCAACCGAAACGAGTACTGTGTGACGTGCTACCCGGCAGGTATTCACCGCGGTAGCCGGCTAGCTCAGTCGGTAGAGCGTCAGGCTCTTAATCCCAGGGTCGTTGGTTCGAGCCACACGCTGGGCGGAACGGAATTTTGTTCCGCTGCAGATGTAAATTACCGTTTTTCTGATTAACGATATTTAATGGAAATAGCAACTGTTAACTTTGCCTACGTCTCTGTCAGTCACAAGGAATCTGTATTTGAAGGTGAAGGTGATTTTGTAGACATGTGTGAAAGACATGTTCTGAAATGCAAGTGTTGTTGTTTCGAGAGCACATCGGTTACGTGTCAGATGTGTAGCCAAGCAGTAATGGGTCGCCATAGCTGCAAATATTAGAATGTAATGTGAAGTGTTGTCAGCTGAAGTCTGATGATGCAGACGACCGTAAGGACGAAGTACCCAAGTGTACCGCTAGGCCACGCCTCTTTAGCTCAGTGGTAGAGCACTGGTCTAATAATCCAGGGGTCGTAAGTTCCATCCTCACAGGAGAAAGATGAATTTTGGAAATCAGTTGCGCGTCGTGGCTGTATAGCAAACAGTATCTGTGATGACGAACAATTAGCAACAGGCGTTTTTTTAAGAATTACTCTCAGATGTGATTAAGGCGAATGGCGCAGATAAAGCATTTGAAAAAGCGGTAAAGCAGAAGGTGGGACGAGGCAGTCTGAATTACATTTTACAGATGTATTTCTCACATATCTCAGAGCCTCTCGCGGTCGTCGTCGTCGTCGTCGTCGCCGCCGCCGCCGCTTCTGCAGAAGTAGCAAATGGCCATCGTAGCAAATGCGGCGAGGGACGCCCTGCCTTCGATTCCGAATGCACAAAGTGTGTGGTCTTGTTTCTCAGTCTATATTTGATCGGTCTCGTAAGAGGTTGAATGTAACGAATGGGTGGAAAAGAGCAAGAGGCAGCGGCTGTGTAGAACGAAAACACAAATCCTCAGGGGTGTGAGCGTTTCGAGATGAGTCGCATACATGTAAATGTTGGTCGTCAGTGACCATGTGGCCTAATGGATAAGACGTCGGACTTCGGATCTGAAGATTACAGGTTCGAATGCTGTCACGCTTGTGTTTTTCCAGTTCTGAAAAAGAAACTCCGTTTTAATGTAGCAATTGAGCAGTACGAAACCGTCTGAATGTTGCTGTTGACCATTTTTTGCTTGGAGATGCTCGTGAGCTTGAAACACACACAACAAGACCGGTGTTAACTAGCGAAATGGTCGGCAGAGTGCCGACACCGCGAGTTTTGACTGGCACTTACACATATAAAACAAGGTCGTAAAGTAACTCGTTCGGCTTTTGAGTCACATAAAGTATGTGTGTTAATTTTGACGCCACTAGCTCTGCATGTTGTCATGCAATTTCTTTACCTCTCAGAAATGATTATGACATAAAAGTGAAGTACGTGACGAGTGTGACGTTAGGAAAACATTAGGCTGCATGGAGAGAAACTGTATGGGACCACCCAACCGAAACGAGTACTGTGTGACGTGCTACCCGGCAGGTATTCACCGCGGTAGCCGGCTAGCTCAGTCGGTAGAGCGACAGGCTCTCAATCCCAGGGTCGTTGGTTCGAGCCACACGCTGGGCGGAACGGAATTTTGTTCCGCTGCAGATGTAAATTACCGTTTTTCTGATTAACGATATTTAATGGAAATAGCAACTGTTAACTTTGCCTACGTCTCTGTCAGTCGCAAGGAATCTGTATTTGAAGGTGAAGGTGATTTTGTAGACATGTGTGAAAGACATGTTCTGAAATGCAAGTGTTGTTGTTTCGAGAGCACATCGGTTACGTGTCAGATGTGTAGCCAAGCAGTAATGGGTCGCCATAGCTGCAAATATTAGCCTGTAATATCAAGTGTTGTCAGCTGAAGTCTGATGATGCAGACGACCGTAAGGACGAAGTACCCAAGAGTACCGCTAGGCCGCGCCTCTTTAGCTCGGTGGTAGAGCACTGGTCTAATAATCCAGGGGTCGTAAGTTCCATCCTCACAGGAGAAAGATGAATTTTGGAAATCAGTTGCGCGTCGTGGCTGTATAGCAAACAGTATCTGTGATGACGAACAATTAGCAACAGGCGTTCTTTTAAGAATTACTCTCAGATGTGATTAAGGCGAATGGCGCAGATAAAGCATTTGAAAAAGCGGTACAGCAGAAGGTGGGACGAGGCAGTCTGAATTACATATTACAGATGTATTTCTCACATATCTCAGAGCCTCTCGCGGTCGTCGTCGTCGTCGTCGTCGTCGTCGTCGTCGCCGCCGCCGCCGCCGCTTCTGCAGAAGTAGTAAATGGCCATCGTAGCAAATGCGGCGAGGGACGCCCTGCCTTCGATTCCGAATGCACAAAGTGTGTGGTCTTGTTTCTCAGTCTATATTTGATCGGTCTCGTAAGAGGTTGAATGTAACGAATGGGTGGGAAAGAGCAAGAGGCAGCGGCTGTGTAGAACGAAAACACAAATCCTCAGGGGTGTGAGCGTTTCGAGATGAGTCGCATATATGTAAATGTTGGTCGTCAGTGACCATGTAGCCTAATGGATAAGACGTCGGACTTCGGATCTGAAGATTACAGGTTCGAATGCTGTCACACTTGTGTCTTTCCAGTTCTGAAAAAGAAACTCCGTTTTAATGTAGCAATTGAGCAGTACGAAACCGTCTGAATGTTGCTGTTGACCATTTTTTGCTTGGAGATGCTCTTGAGCTTGAAACACACACAACAAGACCGGTGTTAACTAGCGAAATGGTCGGCAGAGTGCCGACACCGCGAGTTTTGACTGGCACTTGCACATATAAAACAAGGTCGTAAAGTAACTCGTTCGGCTTTTGAGTCACATAAAGTATGTGTGTTAATTTTGACGCCACTAGCTCTGCATGTTGTCATGCAATTTCTTTACCTCTCAGAAATGATTATGACATAAAAGTGAAGTACGTGACGAGTGTGACGTTAGGAAAACATTAGGCTGCATGGAGAGAAACTGTATGGGACCACCCAACCGAAACGAGTACTGTGTGACGTGCTACCCGGCAGGTATTCACCGCGGTAGCCGGCTAGCTCAGTCGGTAGAGCGTCAGGCTCTTAATCCCAGGGTCGTTGGTTCGAGCCACACGCTGGGCGGAACGGAATTTTGTTCCGCTGCAGATGTAAATTACCGTTTTTCTGATTAACGATATTTAATGGAAATAGCAACTGTTAACTTTGCCTACGTCTCTGTCAGTCACAAGGAATCTGTATTTGAAGGTGAAGGTGATTTTGTAGACATGTGTGAAAGACATGTTCTGAAATGCAAGTGTTGTTGTTTCGAGAGCACATCGGTTACGTGTCAGATGTGTAGCCAAGCAGTAATGGGTCGCCATAGCTGCAAATATTAGAATGTAATGTGAAGTGTTGTCAGCTGAAGTCTGATGATGCAGACGACCGTAAGGACGAAGTACCCAAGAGTACCGCTAGGCCGCGCCTCTTTAGCTCAGTGGTAGAGCACTGGTCTAATAATCCAGGGGTCGTAAGTTCCATCCTCACAGGAGAAAGATGAATTTTGGAAATCAGTTGCGCGTCGTGGCTGTATAGCAAACAGTATCTGTGATGACGAACAATTAGCAACAGGCGTTTTTTTAAGAATTACTCTCAGATGTGATTAAGGCGAATGGCGCAGATAAAGCATTTGAAAAAGCGGTAAAGCAGAAGGTGGGACGAGGCAGTCTGAATTACATTTTACAGATGTATTTCTCACATATCTCAGAGCCTCTCGCGGTCGTCGTCGTCGTCGTCGTCGTCGTCGTCGTCGTCGTCGTCGCCGCCGCCGCTTCTGCAGAAGTAGCAAATGGCCATCGTAGCAAATGCGGCGAGGGACGCCCTGCCTTCGATTCCGAATGCACAAAGTGTGTGGTCTTGTTTCTCAGTCTATATTTGATCGGTCTCGTAAGAGGTTGAATGTAACGAATGGGTGGAAAAGAGCAAGAGGCAGCGGCTGTGTAGAACGAAAACACAAATCCTCAGGGGTGTGAGCGTTTCGAGATGAGTCGCATACATGTAAATGTTGGTCGTCAGTGACCATGTGGCCTAATGGATAAGACGTCGGACTTCGGATCTGAAGATTACAGGTTCGAATGCTGTCACGCTTGTGTTTTTCCAGTTCTGAAAAAGAAACTCCGTTTTAATGTAGCAATTGAGCAGTACGAAACCGTCTGAATGTTGCTGTTGACCATTTTTTGCTTGGAGATGCTCTTGAGCTTGAAACACACACAACAAGACCGGTGTTAACTAGCGAAATGGTCGGCAGAGTGCCGACACCGCGAGTTTTGACTGGCACTTGCACATATAAAACAAGGTCGTAAAGTAACTCGTTCGGCTTTTGAGTCACATAAAGTATGTGTGTTAATTTTGACGCCACTAGCTCTGCATGTTGTCATGCAATTTCTTTACCTCTCAGAAATGATTATGACATAAAAGTGAAGTACGTGACGAGTGTGACGTTAGGAAAACATTAGGCTGCATGGAGAGAAACTGTATGGGACCACCCAACCGAAACGAGTACTGTGTCACGTGCTACCCGGCAGGTATTCACTGCGGTAGCCGGCTAGCTCAGTCGGTACAGCATCAGGCTCTTAATCCCAGGGTCGTTGGTTCGAGCCACACGCTGGGCGGAACGGAATTTTGTTCCGCTGCAGATGTAAATTACCGTTATTCTGATTAACGATATTTAATGGAAATAGCAACTGTTAACTTTGCCTACGTCTCTGTCAGTCTCAAGGAATCTGTATTTGAAGGTGAAGGTGATTTTGTAGACATGTGTGAAAGACATGTTCTGAAATGCAAGTGTTGTTGTTTCGAGAGCACATCGGTTACGTGTCAGATGTGTAGCCAAGCAGTAATGGGTCGCCATAGCTGCAAATATTAGCCTGTAATATGAAGTGTTGTCAGCTGAAGTCTGATGATGCAGACGACCGTAAGGACGAAGTACCCAAGAGTACCGCTAGGCCGCGCCTCTTTAGCTCGGTGGTAGAGCACTGGTCTAATAATCCAGGGGTCTTAAGTTCCATCCTCACAGGAGAAAGATGAATTTTGGAAATCAGTTGCGCGTCGTGGCTGTATAGCAAACAGTATCTGTGATGACGAACATTTAGCAACAGGCGTTTTTTTAAGAATTACTCTCAGATGTGATTAAGGCGAATGGCGCAGATAAATCATTTGAAAAAGCGGTACAGCAGAAGGTGGGACGAGGCAGTCTGAATTACATTTTACAGATGTATTTCTCACATATCTCAGAGCCTCTCGCGGTCGTCGTCGTCGTCGTCGTCGTCGTCGTCGTCGCCGCCGCCGCCACCGCCGCCGCTTCTGCAGAAGTAGCAAATGGCCATCGTAGCAAATGCGGCGAGGGACGCCCTGCCTTCGATTCCGAATGCACAAAGTGAGTGGTCTTATTTCTCAGTCTATACTTGATCGGTCTCGTAAGAGGTTGAATGTAACGAATGGGTGGGAAAGAGCAAGGGGCAGCGGCTGTGTAGAACGAAAACACAAATCCTCAGGGGTGTGAGCGTTTCGAGATGAGTCGCATACATGTATATGTTGGTCGTCAGTGACCATGTGGCCTAATGGATAAGACGTCGGACATCGGATCTGAAGATTACAGGTTCGAATGCTGTCACGCTTGTGTTTTTCCAGTTCTGAAAAAGAAACATACCGTTTTAATGTAGCAATTGAGCAGTACGAAACCGTCTGAATGTTGCTGTTGACCATTTTTTGCTTGGAGATGCTCTTGAGCTTGAAACACACACAACAAGACCGGTGTTAACTAGCGAAATGGTCGGCAGAGTGCCGACACCGCGAGTTTTGACTGGCACTTGCACATATAAAACAAGGTCGTAAAGTAACTCGTTCGGCTTTTGAGTCACATAAAGTATGTGTGTTAATTTTGACGCCACTAGCTCTGCATGTTGTCATGCAATTTCTTTACCTCTCAGAAATGATTATGACATAAAAGTGAAGTACGTGACGAGTGTGACGTTAGGAAAACATTAGGCTGCATGGAGAGAAACTGTATGGGACCACCCAACCGAAACGAGTACTGTGTGACGTGCTACCCGGCAGGTATTCACCGCAGTAGCCGGCTAGCTCAGTCGGTAGAGCATCAGGCTCTTAATCCCAGGGTCGTTGGTTCGAGCCACACGCTGGGCGGAACGGAATTTTGTTCCGCTGCAGATGTAAATTACCGTTATTCTGATTAACGATATTTAATGGAAATAGCAACTGTTAACTATGCCTACGTCTCTGTCAGTCTCAAGGAATCTGTATTTGAAGGTGAAGGTGATTTTGTAGACATGTGTGAAAGACATGTTCTGAAATGCAAGTGTTGTTGTTTCGAGAGCACATCGGTTACGTGTCAGATGTGTAGCCAAGCAGTAATGGGTCGCCATAGCTGCAAATATTAGCCTGTAATATGAAGTGTTGTCAGCTGAAGTCTGATGATGCAGACGACCGTAAGGACGAAGTACCCAAGAGTACCGCTATGCCGCGCCTCTTTAGCTCGGTGGTAGAGCACTGGTCTAATAATCCAGGGGTCGTAAGTTCCATCCTCACAGGAGAAAGATGAATTTTGGAAATCAGTTGCGCGTCGTGGCTGTATAGCAAACAGTATCTGTGATGACGAACAATTAGCAACAGGCGTTGTTTTAAGAATTACTCTCAGATGTGATTAAGGCGAATGGCGCAGATAAAGCATTTGAAAAAGCGGTACAGCAGAAGGTGGGACGAGGCAGTCTGAATTACATTTTACAGATGTATTTCTCACATATCTCAGAGCCTCTCGCGGTCGTCGTCGTCGTCGTCGTCGTCGTCGTCGTCGCCGCCGCCGCCGCTTCTGCAGAAGTAGCAAATGGCCATCGTAGCAAATGCGGCGAGGGACGCCCTGCCTTCGATTCCGAATGCACAAAGTGAGTGGTCTTATTTCTCAGTCTATACTTGATCGGTCTCGTAAGAGGTTGAATGTAACGAATGGGTGGGAAAGAGCAAGGGGCAGCGGCTGTGTAGAACGAAAACACAAATCCTCAGGGGTGTGAGCGTTTCGAGATGAGTCGCATACATGTATATGTTGGTCGTCAGTGACCATGTGGCCTAATGGATAAGACGTCGGACATCGGATCTGAAGATTACAGGTTCGAATGCTGTCACGCTTGTGTTTTTCCAGTTCTGAAAAAGAAACATACCGTTTTAATGTAGCAATTGAGCAGTACGAAACCGTCTGAATGTTGCTGTTGACCATTTTTTGCTTGGAGATGCTCTTGAGCTTGAAACACACACAACAAGACCGGTGTTAACTAGCGAAATGGTCGGCAGAGTGCCGACACCGCGAGTTTTGACTGGCACTTGCACATATAAAACAAGGTCGTAAAGTAACTCGTTCGGCTTTTGAGTCACATAAAGTATGTGTGTTAATTTTGACGCCACTAGCTCTGCATGTTGTCATGCAATTTCTTTACCTCTCAGAAATGATTATGACATAAAAGTGAAGTACGTGACGAGTGTGACGTTAGGAAAACATTAGGCTGCATGGAGAGAAACTGTATGGGACCACCCAACCGAAACGAGTACTGTGTGACGTGCTACCCGGCAGGTATTCACCGCAGTAGCCGGCTAGCTCAGTCGGTAGAGCATCAGGCTCTTAAACCCAGGGTCGTTGGTTCGAGCCACACGCTGGGCGGAACGGAATTTTGTTCCGCTGCAGATGTAAATTACCGTTATTCTGATTAACGATATTTAATGGAAATAGCAACTGTTAACTTTGCCTACGTCTCTGTCAGTCTCAAGGAATCTGTATTTGAAGGTGAAGGTGATTTTGTAGACATGTGTGAAAGACATGTTCTGAAATGCAAGTGTTGTTGTTTCGAGAGCACATCGGTTACGTGTCAGATGTGTAGCCAAGCAGTAATGGGTCGCCATAGCTGCACATATTAGCCTGTAATATGAAGTGTTGTCAGCTGAAGTCTGATGATGCAGACGACCGTAAGGACGAAGTACCCAAGAGTACCGCTAGGCCGCGCCTCTTTAGCTCGGTGGTAGAGCACTGGTCTAATAATACAGGGGTCGTAAGTTCCATCCTCACAGGAGAAAGATGAATTTTGGAAATCAGTTGCGCGTCGTGGCTGTATAGCAAACAGTATCTGTGATGACGAACAATTAGCAACAGGCGTTTTTTTAAGAATTACTCTCAGATGTGATTAAGGCGAATGGCGCAGATAAAGCATTTGAAAAAGCGGTACAGCAGAAGGTGGGACGAGGCAGTCTGAATTACATTTTACAGATGTATTTCTCACATGTCTCAGAGCCTCTCGCGGTCGTCGACGTCGTCGTCGTCGTCGCCGCCGCCGCCGCTTCTGCAGAAGTAGCAAATGGCCATCGTAGCAAATGCGGCGAGGGACGCCCTGCCTTCGATTCCGAATGCACAAAGTGAGTGGTCTTATTTCTCAGTCTATATTTGATCGGTCTCGTAAGAGGTTGAATGTAACGAATGGGTGGGAAAGAGCAAGGGGCAGCGGCTGTGTAGAACGAAAACACAAATCCTCAGGGGTGTGAGCGTTTCGAGATGAGTCGCATACATGTAAATGTTGTTCGTCAGTGACCATGTGGCCTAATGGATAAGACGTCGGACTTCGGATCTGAAGATTACAGGTTCGAATGCTGTCACGCTTGTGTTTTTCCAGTTCTGAAAAAGAAACATACCGTTTTAATGTAGCAATTGAGCAGTACGAAACATGTGTGAAAGACATGTTCTGAAATGCAAGTGTTGTTGTTTCGAGAGCACATCGGTTACGTGTCAGATGTGTAGCCAAGCAGTAATGGGTCGCCATAGCTGCAAATATTAGAATGTAATGTGAAGTGTTGTCAGCTGAAGTCTGATGATGCAGACGACCGTAAGGACGAAGTACCCAAGAGTACCGCTAGGCCGCGCCTCTTTAGCTCAGTGGTAGAGCACTGGTCTAATAATCCAGGGGTCGTAAGTTCCATCCTCACAGGAGAAAGATGAATTTTGGAAATCAGTTGCGCGTCGTGGCTGTATAGCAAACAGTATCTGTGATGACGAACAATTAGCAACAGGCGTTTTTTTAAGAATTACTCTCAGATGTGATTAAGGCGAATGGCGCAGATAAAGCATTTGAAAAAGCGGTAAAGCAGAAGGTGGGACGAGGCAGTCTGAATTACATTTTACAGATGTATTTCTCACATATCTCAGAGCCTCTCGCGGTCCTCGTCGTCGTCGTCGTCGTCGTCGTCGTCGTCGTCGTCGCCGCCGCCGCTTCTGCAGAAGTAGCAAATGGCCATCGTAGCAAATGCGGCGAGGGACGCCCTGCCTTCGATTCCGAATGCACAAAGTGTGTGGTCTTGTTTCTCAGTCTATATTTGATCGGTCTCGTAAGAGGTTGAATGTAACGAATGGGTGGAAAAGAGCAAGAGGCAGCGGCTGTGTAGAACGAAAACACAAATCCTCAGGGGTGTGAGCGTTTCGAGATGAGTCGCATACATGTAAATGTTGGTCGTCAGTGACCATGTGGCCTAATGGATAAGACGTCGGACTTCGGATCTGAAGATTACAGGTTCGAATGCTGTCACGCTTGTGTTTTTCCAGTTCTGAAAAAGAAACTCCGTTTTAATGTAGCAATTGAGCAGTACGAAACCGTCTGAATGTTGCTGTTGACCATTTTTTGCTTGGAGATGCTCTTGAGCTTGAAACACACACAACAAGACCGGTGTTAACTAGCGAAATGGTCGGCAGAGTGCCGACACCGCGAGTTTTGACTGGCACTTGCACATATAAAACAAGGTCGTAAAGTAACTCGTTCGGCTTTTGAGTCACATAAAGTATGTGTGTTAATTTTGACGCCACTAGCTCTGCATGTTGTCATGCAATTTCTTTACCTCTCAGAAATGATTATGACATAAAAGTGAAGTACGTGACGAGTGTGACGTTAGGAAAACATTAGGCTGCATGGAGAGAAACTGTATGGGACCACCCAACCGAAACGAGTACTGTGTCACGTGCTACCCGGCAGGTATTCACTGCGGTAGCCGGCTAGCTCAGTCGGTACAGCATCAGGCTCTTAATCCCAGGGTCGTTGGTTCGAGCCACACGCTGGGCGGAACGGAATTTTGTTCCGCTGCAGATGTAAATTACCGTTATTCTGATTAACGATATTTAATGGAAATAGCAACTGTTAACTTTGCCTACGTCTCTGTCAGTCTCAAGGAATCTGTATTTGAAGGTGAAGGTGATTTTGTAGACATGTGTGAAAGACATGTTCTGAAATGCAAGTGTTGTTGTTTCGAGAGCACATCGGTTACGTGTCAGATGTGTAGCCAAGCAGTAATGGGTCGCCATAGCTGCAAATATTAGCCTGTTATATGAAGTGTTGTCAGCTGAAGTCTGATGATGCAGACGACCGTAAGGACGAAGTACCCAAGAGTACCGCTAGGCCGCGCCTCTTTAGCTCGGTGGTAGAGCACTGGTCTAATAATCCAGGGGTCTTAAGTTCCATCCTCACAGGAGAAAGATGAATTTTGGAAATCAGTTGCGCGTCGTGGCTGTATAGCAAACAGTATCTGTGATGACGAACATTTAGCAACAGGCGTTTTTTTAAGAATTACTCTCAGATGTGATTAAGGCGAATGGCGCAGATAAATCATTTGAAAAAGCGGTACAGCAGAAGGTGGGACGAGGCAGTCTGAATTACATTTTACAGATGTATTTCTCACATATCTCAGAGCCTCTCGCGGTCGTCGTCGTCGTCGTCGTCGTCGTCGTCGTCGCCGCCGCCGCCACCGCCGCCGCTTCTGCAGAAGTAGCAAATGGCCATCGTAGCAAATGCGGCGAGGGACGCCCTGCCTTCGATTCCGAATGCACAAAGTGAGTGGTCTTATTTCTCAGTCTATACTTGATCGGTCTCGTAAGAGGTTGAATGTAACGAATGGGTGGGAAAGAGCAAGGGGCAGCGGCTGTGTAGAACGAAAACACAAATCCTCAGGGGTGTGAGCGTTTCGAGATGAGTCGCATACATGTATATGTTGGTCGTCAGTGACCATGTGGCCTAATGGATAAGACGTCGGACATCGGATCTGAAGATTACAGGTTCGAATGCTGTCACGCTTGTGTTTTTCCAGTTCTGAAAAAGAAACATACCGTTTTAATGTAGCAATTGAGCAGTACGAAACCGTCTGAATGTTGCTGTTGACCATTTTTTGCTTGGAGATGCTCTTGAGCTTGAAACACACACAACAAGACCGGTGTTAACTAGCGAAATGGTCGGCAGAGTGCCGACACCGCGAGTTTTGACTGGCACTTGCACATATAAAACAAGGTCGTAAAGTAACTCGTTCGGCTTTTGAGTCACATAAAGTATGTGTGTTAATTTTGACGCCACTAGCTCTGCATGTTGTCATGCAATTTCTTTACCTCTCAGAAATGATTATGACATAAAAGTGAAGTACGTGACGAGTGTGACGTTAGGAAAACATTAGGCTGCATGGAGAGAAACTGTATGGGACCACCCAACCGAAACGAGTACTGTGTGACGTGCTACCCGGCAGGTATTCACCGCAGTAGCCGGCTAGCTCAGTCGGTAGAGCATCAGGCTCTTAATCCCAGGGTCGTTGGTTCGAGCCACACGCTGGGCGGAACGGAATTTTGTTCCGCTGCAGATGTAAATTACCGTTATTCTGATTAACGATATTTAATGGAAATAGCAACTGTTAACTATGCCTACGTCTCTGTCAGTCTCAAGGAATCTGTATTTGAAGGTGAAGGTGATTTTGTAGACATGTGTGAAAGACATGTTCTGAAATGCAAGTGTTGTTGTTTCGAGAGCACATCGGTTACGTGTCAGATGTGTAGCCAAGCAGTAATGGGTCGCCATAGCTGCAAATATTAGCCTGTAATATGAAGTGTTGTCAGCTGAAGTCTGATGATGCAGACGACCGTAAGGACGAAGTACCCAAGAGTACCGCTATGCCGCGCCTCTTTAGCTCGGTGGTAGAGCACTGGTCTAATAATCCAGGGGTCGTAAGTTCCATCCTCACAGGAGAAAGATGAATTTTGGAAATCAGTTGCGCGTCGTGGCTGTATAGCAAACAGTATCTGTGATGACGAACAATTAGCAACAGGCGTTGTTTTAAGAATTACTCTCAGATGTGATTAAGGCGAATGGCGCAGATAAAGCATTTGAAAAAGCGGTACAGCAGAAGGTGGGACGAGGCAGTCTGAATTACATTTTACAGATGTATTTCTCACATATCTCAGAGCCTCTCGCGGTCGTCGTCGTCGTCGTCGTCGTCGTCGTCGTCGCCGCCGCCGCCGCTTCTGCAGAAGTAGCAAATGGCCATCGTAGCAAATGCGGCGAGGGACGCCCTGCCTTCGATTCCGAATGCACAAAGTGAGTGGTCTTATTTCTCAGTCTATACTTGATCGGTCTCGTAAGAGGTTGAATGTAACGAATGGGTGGGAAAGAGCAAGGGGCAGCGGCTGTGTAGAACGAAAACACAAATCCTCAGGGGTGTGAGCGTTTCGAGATGAGTCGCATACATGTATATGTTGGTCGTCAGTGACCATGTGGCCTAATGGATAAGACGTCGGACATCGGATCTGAAGATTACAGGTTCGAATGCTGTCACGCTTGTGTTTTTCCAGTTCTGAAAAAGAAACATACCGTTTTAATGTAGCAATTGAGCAGTACGAAACCGTCTGAATGTTGCTGTTGACCATTTTTTGCTTGGAGATGCTCTTGAGCTTGAAACACACACAACAAGACCGGTGTTAACTAGCGAAATGGTCGGCAGAGTGCCGACACCGCGAGTTTTGACTGGCACTTGCACATATAAAACAAGGTCGTAAAGTAACTCGTTCGGCTTTTGAGTCACATAAAGTATGTGTGTTAATTTTGACGCCACTAGCTCTGCATGTTGTCATGCAATTTCTTTACCTCTCAGAAATGATTATGACATAAAAGTGAAGTACGTGACGAGTGTGACGTTAGGAAAACATTAGGCTGCATGGAGAGAAACTGTATGGGACCACCCAACCGAAACGAGTACTGTGTGACGTGCTACCCGGCAGGTATTCACCGCAGTAGCCGGCTAGCTCAGTCGGTAGAGCATCAGGCTCTTAATCCCAGGGTCGTTGGTTCGAGCCACACGCTGGGCGGAACGGAATTTTGTTCCGCTGCAGATGTAAATTACCGTTATTCTGATTAACGATATTTAATGGAAATAGCAACTGTTAACTTTGCCTACGTCTCTGTCAGTCTCAAGGAATCTGTATTTGAAGGTGAAGGTGATTTTGTAGACATGTGTGAAAGACATGTTCTGAAATGCAAGTGTTGTTGTTTCGAGAGCACATCGGTTACGTGTCAGATGTGTAGCCAAGCAGTAATGGGTCGCCATAGCTGCACATATTAGCCTGTAATATGAAGTGTTGTCAGCTGAAGTCTGATGATGCAGACGACCGTAAGGACGAAGTACCCAAGAGTACCGCTAGGCCGCGCCTCTTTAGCTCGGTGGTAGAGCACTGGTCTAATAATACAGGGGTCGTAAGTTCCATCCTCACAGGAGAAAGATGAATTTTGGAAATCAGTTGCGCGTCGTGGCTGTATAGCAAACAGTATCTGTGATGACGAACAATTAGCAACAGGCGTTTTTTTAAGAATTACTCTCAGATGTGATTAAGGCGAATGGCGCAGATAAAGCATTTGAAAAAGCGGTACAGCAGAAGGTGGGACGAGGCAGTCTGAATTACATTTTACAGATGTATTTCTCACATGTCTCAGAGCCTCTCGCGGTCGTCGACGTCGTCGTCGTCGTCGCCGCCGCCGCCGCTTCTGCAGAAGTAGCAAATGGCCATCGTAGCAAATGCGGCGAGGGACGCCCTGCCTTCGATTCCGAATGCACAAAGTGAGTGGTCTTATTTCTCAGTCTATATTTGATCGGTCTCGTAAGAGGTTGAATGTAACGAATGGGTGGGAAAGAGCAAGGGGCAGCGGCTGTGTAGAACGAAAACACAAATCCTCAGGGGTGTGAGCGTTTCGAGATGAGTCGCATACATGTAAATGTTGTTCGTCAGTGACCATGTGGCCTAATGGATAAGACGTCGGACTTCGGATCTGAAGATTACAGGTTCGAATGCTGTCACGCTTGTGTTTTTCCAGTTCTGAAAAAGAAACACCGTTTTAATGTAGCAATTGAGCAGTACGAAACCGTCTGAATGTTGCTGTTGACCATTTTTTGCTTGGAGATGCTCTTGAGCTTGAAACACACACAACAAGACCGGTGTTAACTAGCGAAATGGTCGGCAGAGTGCCGACACCGCGAGTTTTGACTGGCACTTGCACATATTAAACAAGGTCGTAAAGTAACTCGTTCGGCTTTTGAGTCACATAAAGTATGTGTGTTAATTTTGACGCCACTAGCTCTGCATGTTGTCATGCAATTTCTTTACCTCTCAGAAATGATTATGACATAAAAGTGAAGTACGTGACGAGTGTGACGTTAGGAAAACATTAGGCTGCATGGAGAGAAACTGTATGGGACCACCCAACCGAAACGAGTACTGTGTGACGTGCTACCCGGCAGGTATTCACCGCAGTAGCCGGCTAGCTCAGTCGGTAGAGCATCAGGCTCTTAATCCCAGGGTCGTTGGTTCGAGCCACACGCTGGGCGGAACGGAATTTTGTTCCGCTGCAGATGTAAATTACCGTTTTTCTGATTAACGATATTTAATGGAAATAGCAACTGTTAACTTTGCCTACGTCTCTGTCAGTCGCAAAGAATCTGTATTTGAAGGTGAAGGTGATTTTGTAGACATGTGTGAAAGACATGTTCTGAAATGCAAGTGTTGTTGTTTCGATAGCACATCGGTTACATGTCAGATGTGTAGCCAAGCAGTAATGGGTCGCCATAGCTGCAAATATTAGCCTGTAATATGAAGTGTTGTCAGCTGAAGTCTGACGATGCAGACGACCGTAAGGACGAAGTACCCAAGAGTACCGCCAGGCCGCGCCTCTTTAGCTCGGTGGTAGAGCACTGGTCTAATAATCCAGGGGTCGTAAGTTCCATCCTCACAGGAGAAAGATGAATTCTGGAAATCAGTAGCGCGTCGTGGCTGTATAGCAAACAGTATCTGTGATGACGAACAATTAGCAACAGGCGTTTTTTTAAGAATCACTCTCAGATGTGATTAAGGCGAATGGCGCAGATAAAGCATTTGAAAAAGCGGTACAGCAGAAGGTGGGACGAGGCAGTCTGAATTACATTTTACAGATGTATTTCTCACATATCTCAGAGCCTCTCGCGGTCGTCGTCGTCGTCGTCGTCGTCGTCGTCGTCGTCGTCGTCGTCGTCGCCGCCGCCGCCGCTTCTGCAGAAGTAGCAAATGGCCATCGTAGCAAATGCGGCGAGGGACGCCCTGCCTTCGATTCCGAATGCACAAAGTGTGTGGTCTTGTTTCTCAGTCTATATTTGATCGGTCTCGTAAGAGGTTGAATGTAACGAATGGGTGGGAAAGAGCAAGGGGCAGCGGCTGTGTAGAACGAAAACACAAATCCTCAGGGGTGTGAGCGTTTCGAGATGAGTCGCATACATGTAATTGTTGGTCGTCAGTGACCATGTGGCCTAATGGATAAGACGTCGGACTTCGGATCTGAAGATTACAGGTTCGAATGCTGTCACGCTTGTGTTTTTCCAGTTCTGAAAAAGAAACACCGTTTTAATGTAGCAATTGAGCAGTACGAAACCGTCTGAATGTTGCTGTTGACCATTTTTTGCTTGGAGATGCTCTTGAGCTTGAAACACACACAACAAGACCGGTGTTAACTAACGAAATGGTCGGCAGAGTGCCGACACCGCGAGTTTTGACTGGCACTTGCACATATAAAACAAGGTCGTAAAGTAACTCGTTCGGCTTTTGAGTCACATAAAGTATGTGTGTTAATTTTGACGCCACTAGCTCTGCATGTTGTCATGCAATTTCTTTACCTCTCAGAAATGATTATGACATAAAAGTGAAGTACGTGACGAGTGTGACGTTAGGAAAACATTAGGCTGCATGGAGAGAAACTGTATGGGACCACCCAACCGAAATGAGTACTGTGTCACGTGCTACCCGGCAGGTATTCACCGCGGTAGCCGGCTCGCTCAGTCGGTAGATCGTCAGGCTCTTAATCCCAGGGTCGTTGGTTCGAGCCACACGCTGGGCGGAACGGAATTTTGTTCCGCTGCAGATGTAAATTACCGTTTTTCTGATTAACGATATTTAATGGAAATAGCAACTGTTTAACTTTGCCTACGTCTCTGTCAGTCGCAAGGAATCTGTATTTGAAGGTGAAGGTGATTTTGTACACATGTGTGAAAGACATGTTCTGAAATGCAAGTGTTGTTGTTTCGAGAGCACATCGGTTACGTGTCAGATGTGTAGCCAAGCAGTAATGGGTCGCCATAGCTGCAAATATTAGCCTGTAATATGAAGTGTTGTCAGCTGAAGTCTGATGATGCAGACGACCGTAAGGACGAAGTACCCAAGAGTACCGCTAGGCCGCGCCTCTTTAGCTCAGTGGTAGAGCACTGGTCTAATAATCCAGGGGTCGTAAGTTCCATCCTCGCAGGAGAAAGATGAATTTTGGAAATCAGTTGCGCGTCGTGGCTGTATAGCAAACAGTATCTGTGATGACGAACAATTAGCAACAGGCGTTTTTTTAAGAATTACTCTCAGATGTGATTAAGGCGAATGGCGCAGATAAAGCATTTGAAAAAGCGGTACAGCAGAAGGTGGGACGAGGCAGTCTGAATTACATTTTACAGATGTATTTCTCACATATCTCAGAGCCTCTCGCGGTTGTCGTCGTCGTCGTCGTCGTCGTCGTCGTCGCCGCCGCCGCCGCTTCTGCAGAAGTAGCAAATGGCCATCGTAGCAAATGCGGCGAGGGACGCCCTGCCTTCGATTCCGAATGCACAAAGTGTGTGGTCTTGTTTCTCAGTCTATATTTGATCGGTCTCGTAAGAGGTTGAATGTAACGAATGGGTGGGAAAGAGCAAGGGGCAGCAGCTGTGTAGAACGAAAACACAAATCCTCAGGGGTGTGAGCGTTTCGAGATGAGTCGCATACATGTAAATGTTGGTCGTCAGTGACCATGTGGCCTAATGGATACAGTCTGCCTGCGGCAGCGGTGGTGAGCGGACCTCCAGGGCCAGCGCGCTGCGGCAGGAAGTGTTTACGTCAGGCGGTGAGTCGCGTGCTTACAGCGTCTGCTTATTAGTATTCGTTCCGTTCTGTAGGATCTGATATGGAATTATGAATCCGACTAACAGGAAAGATACCTTGAAGTTTACCTTTGATAGGAACTTTTCGAAACCAACTTCGTTTGAAGTTGAAGCATGGTTAGAGGAAACAGCTAAGATTACTTTTGATGACATTGTAGGGATAAATTTCTCTATCGTGACTAGTGTTGTTTATGTGAAATTAACGTCCTCTGAACTGTGTGATAGAATTGTGGAGTCCAGTGGAGGTGTACTGAAGTTTAAACATAGCGATGGTACCGTCAGTGACGTCAGCATTACGCATGCTGGACTTGGGCATCCGGACGGCACGTATTTTCGAACTCCCGTTTGAAATATCAGCCGCGCAAATAAATTCTGCATTAACACCTTACGGGAGGGTCATTAACAATTTTGCGGAGCGTTGGTCCAAAGCCCACAAATTTCCGGTGCTTAACGGCGTCAGGCAGGTTAAGATCGATCTACAGAAGCACATACCTTCATATATTTACGTAGGTGGACATCGCGGAATTGTCATATATGATGGGCAGCCAAAAACGTGTGCCGGCTGTGGTGCGCCCGGCCACGTGCGCTCTGAATGTATACAAAGACGCGTGACGCAGATACCTGTCGGTGAAGCCGCTAGCCCCCCTGTGACGACGGCACTGCCACTGACATACGCTGTCGCGGCTTCTGGTCTTCCACCCGCGACCCCGCCTGTAGATGCCCCTCGTTTGAATGATGTTTTGGCCGATAACGTCAAAGAACCGAGTGCTGACGCGGCACCGCCGCTACCACACTCAGAGATGGAGGTAACGACGGATGACTCCCCAGTGGTTGATGCCACTGGTACTGAGGATGAAGCAGACGCTGTGTTCCCGGCGGATCAACCCCAGAGTCAACAGTCCACTTCGGATGTTGATGATACTGCGAACCCTAACAGGAAGCCTTCCAAAAAGAAGCGGAGACTTGCACATCAAGGAGCCAATCAGCTCGCCCCACAGCTCCGCGACAAAGCGAAACGAATAAGCAGCCAAATGAGTCAGAACACTTCCGAACCCTCTGAAGTTGGTCTCCCTGCGTCTGGTCGAATGGACATTGATCCTGTAGTGTCTCCCCCTGTGAATCCACGACGGGTGGAAGATAGTGATACCTCGAGTAGAGTCGTTTTGCCGGATACCCACGCTCAAGGAAACGCAGGATCGCTATTGTCAGAGGCCACTCTCACTGGGAATTGGGCACAGGAAATGGAAATATTGGATGCGAGCAATGATGCGGCTGTCATGCGGACCATTGAGACGGAATCTTCGGCACCCCCCATAGAGCAGCATACACCAACCGTACCGGGAACTACAGGAACTCCGACTGACGCGCTTGGCCTCAATTTCGTTAGCCATCCTTCTAAGACTGTTTAATTAATAGTATGTGCCTTCTCCCATGAACGAGCCCCAAGCCTATAAAATTGCCACGTTAAACATCAATAAGATACAGTCGTACTGGCGGCTCCGTAATTTACAAGATTTTGTATACGCAGCGGATATCGATATTCTGTTACTTCAAGAAGTCGCTGCGATTGAACTTGACCGAATAACTGGTTATACTACTCTCTCCAATTCCGGGAGCGGTGCGAATTTAGGGACAGCGATTCTGTTAAAAGAAGGGATTGTAGCGACCGACGCAGAAAAACTGCCTGATCATAGAGGGATCGCTGTCACTTTCCATCGGACACGCATAATCAATGTTTACGCCCCGTCCGGCAGTAGCAATAGGCGTGCTAGGGCTGAGTTCTTCACAAGCGCCATAGTCCCTCTTTTTAGGGGAACCTACGATCGTATAATTTTTGCGGGTGACTTCAATTGTGTCTTAAGTCCAAAAGACCAGACGCCTAATTTTAACAAATCTGGAGAACTAGAACGTATCGTCCAAGAAATGAACCTCATTGACACATGGGAGCATACGCACGGAGCGGCACCTGGGTTCACTCATGTCACGAACCACTCTGCAAGCCGGCTAGACAGAATCTATGTATCGGCGTGTATGAAGACTCAAGTCCTCCAATCCGAAGTTTGGCCCACAATTTTTTCCGATCATGCCGCATATATTTGTACTGTTAACATGGTCAAGCAAGGCACATTTCGCGGCAGAGGTTTCTGGAAACTTAACAATGCTCTCCTTAACGATGTTGACTGTCACCGTGTCTTTAACGCAACATGGGAGGCATGTGAACGACGGGTTGCACAGTATGCCTCCGTTACTGAATGGTGGATAACACATGCCAAACCAACTTTATCAAAAATGTTTAAACGCTACGCTCGGGACAAATCCTGGTGGCAACGGCAAACGTCTGAGTTTTATTTTACTTGTCTCAGGGAGCTTTACCAGTCCGATGTGACTGTACCTGAAAATTTTATGCAGATTAAAAAAATTAAGGCAAAATTATTAAAACTTCAGCGGCAGCAGGCAGAAGGCTTTCAAATAAGGTCAAGGCCCCAGAATATGATAGACGACGAAATGACATCCATGTTTCACGTCATTCGTGAAAATAAGAGGGGGCGGCGGAGATTAATAACTCGTCTTCAGTTGAGTGAAGGCGTTGCCCTCACGCGGCAACAAGACATACGGAACGCACTTCACAATCACCTGGCAGATCTCCTGGCAACGACACATACCGACGATGGAACTCACGATGAATTACTCAATAACTTGCAAAGGACTTTGGGTGCTGCTGAAGTCGAAACTCTCATGCGAGAAATTGATGAAGACGAATTGGATTCTGCGCTATCACGAAGTCCAAAAAATAAATCGCCCGGACCCGACGGTCTCACTGCCGAATTTTATCTTACTTTCTGCGACAAATTAAAGCCCAAGTTGTTGAGTATGTTTAATGAAATTTTACGGCCTGATTTTAATGTTCCTCAGGCTCTCGTGGAAGGCATCGTGGTTTTAATCCCTAAACGCCCAATGTGCAGTTCTGTTGACGATTTTCGGCCGCTTACTTTACTGAACAGTGACTACAAAATTTTAGCACGTATTATTTCTAATAGATTGAAAATGTTGATGAATACTGTCATTGGTCAGTACCAGACCAGTGTAGGTGTCGGTAGGACGATCTTCCAAAATTTGTCTCAATACAGGGACGTTATAGCCATTGCAGATGCGTGCAAGATACGGTGTGCGCTAGTTTCCCTTGACTTTTCAAAGGCATTCGACAGAGTAAACCATCAGTTTCTCATCCGGACGATGCATGCCATGGGATTTCCACTACGTTTTATCAATCTTATACATGAGCTCCTTCGTAAAGGAGTAACTCGACTCATGGTGAATGGCCAGCTGAGCGCATCAATTAATATTACTAATTCAGTGCGACAGGGATGCCCTATGTCAATGGCCTTGTTTGCCATTGCCATTGAGCCTTTGCTTGTCACCTTGACACAGCGTCTACAAGGATTAACCATCCACGGCATTAAGATTGTTTGTACTGCATATGCGGATGACGTCGGATTTTTGGTCATGGACGAAGGTGAAGTCGAGGAAGCCCTTCAGATCGTCAAAAAGTACGAACTTGTTGCGGGTGCGAAGTTGAATGCCAGGAAATCTGGCATTATGAACATAGGACGCGGCATCTCGCTGCACCATCACGGTCAGTTGCAACTAATTTCTAAAATGAAATGCCTTGGTATTGAGTACAGGAGCAACATACAGCACACAATTGCGGTGAACTATAAGAATCTCCTGGCAAGTATGCGTGCTTGCATGCAGACCCACTACCTAAGGAGCCTTGATGAACTGCAGAAAGTCACCTTCGCTAATGTCTACCTCACCTCAAAGATTAACTACGTTGCACAAGTACTGCCCATGCCACAGGAGACAGCGAAGCGTATGATGTCCGCTCTAGGCCATTTTGTCACACGTGGACACATTTTTAAAGTCAAGTACGATACGCTCACTCTCTCCACGACCGATGGAGGCTTAAATTTAACAGATGTTCGTTCCAAGTCACGAGCTTTGTACGTATGCACCACCTACAAACGGTGGAGGTCGTTACCGAACAGTCTAACGGCTCACTTGTTAACCGAAATAGCGCCGGCCTGCCTGCAGCCTCCCGTCTCTGTTCAACATATTCCGCCTGCGCTGACTCACTTTAAGAGCTTTTTCATTGAGTTCAGTTACGTACGGTCAACTCTCCCAGAAAATGAGCTTCCCGTGGTGAAGTTAGTTTATAATAAACTACTGGCAACCAAGAACAGGAACAACATCGAACACAAATACCCCAATCATCGCTGGCCAGTGATATGGAAAAACATACATAGCCGTGATTTACCAACGTCAGTGAAAGCCTCTTCGTACAGGGTCGTGAACCGTAAAATAAGTACCAATTCACGACTTCATGCTCTACATTTGGCTGACTCACCTTTGTGCCTAACGTGCAACTTGCCTGATACTGATGAACATCGTTTTCTGTGCACCACTGTCCAAGCAGTTTGGCCATGCATTCGCCGAAAACTGGCTACGATTATGAGGACTTCCCAGCTTTGTATTAAACCTGAAGATTTCCTGTATCCGGATTCAGTGCCGTACCCGAACACCAAACGGAACTCTGTCAATTGGTTGAAGGGTCATTATGTTCATTATTTACAGACGCAAGAACCCAAGAGTGAGGCGGCGTTCTGTCTTTACCTGGCATTACAGTTTCACATACTTTCACAGACGAGACATTACAGGAAACGATATGCGAATTTTTTAGAAGTCGTTCTTCGATGAAAGAAGTATTTTTTTCTTTCCTTCATTCTACATTGCTTTGTTTTTTTTTCTTTTCTTCTTCAAATGTCACAGTGACGTATACTGAACAGTGTTACGACAAGGACTATTTTATTTTCTTCTGTTTTTCTAGCGGACCAGAGTTCCTTTATCATTTTCTATAAAAAAATTATCTATGGTTTGGAAATCGGAATAGTTCAGAAGAATAAGTAATTCAGAAATCATGGCAGATGAAGCCGACGCCGACGAAGGCGATTTATGGCGAGCGCAAGGCGGGGCTGAAGGGGAGGAAGGAGGCCGATAAAAAAAAAAAAAAAAAAAAAAAAAAAAAAATGGATAAGATGTCGGACTTCGGATCTGAAGATTACAGGTTCGAATGCTGTCACGCTTGTGTTTTTCCAGTTCTGAAAAAGAAACACCGTTTTAATGTAGCAATTGAGCAGTACGAAACCGTCTGAATGTTGCTGTTGACCATTTTTTGCTTGGAGATGCTCTTGAGCTTGAAACACACACAACAAGACCGGTGTTAACTAGCGAAATGGTCGGCAGAGTGCCGACACCGCGAGTTTTGACTGGCACTTGCACATATAAAACAAGGTCGTAAAGTAACTCGTTCGGTTTTTGAGTCACATAAAGTATGTGTGTTAATTTTGACGCCACTAGCTCTGCATGTTGTCATGCAATTTCTTTACCTCTCAGAAATGATTATGACATAAAAGTGAAGTACGTGACGAGTGTGACGTTAGGAAAACATTAGGCTGCATGGAGAGAAACTGTATGGGACCACCCAACCGAAACGTGTACTGTGTGACGTGCTACCCGGCAGGTATTCACCGCGGTAGCCGGCTAGCTCAGTCGGTAGAGCGTCAGGCTCTTAATCCCAGGGTCGTTGGTTCGAGACACACGCTGGGCGGAACGGAATTTTGTTCCGCTGCAGATGTAAATTACCGTTTTTCTGATTAACGATACTTAATGGAAATAGCAACTGTTAACTTTGCCTACGTATCTGTCAGTCGCAAGGAATCTGTATTTGAAGGTGAAGGTGATTTTGTAGACATGTGTGAAAGACATGTTCTGAAATGCAAGTGTTGTTGTTTCGAGAGCACATCGGTTACGTGTCAGATGTGTAGCCAAGCAGTAATGGGTCGCCATAGCTGCAAATATTAGCCTGTAATATGAAGTGTTGTCAGCTGAAGTCTGATGATGCAGACGACCGTAAGGACGAAGTACCCAAGAGTACCGCTAGGCCGCGCCTCTTTAGCTCAGTGGTAGAGCACTGGTCTAATAATCCAGGGGTCGTAAGTTCCATCCTCACAGGAGAAAGATGAATTTTGGAAATCAGTTGCGCGTCGTGGCTGTATAGCAAACATTATCTGTGATGACGAACAATTAGCAACAGGCGTTTTTTTAAGAATTACTCTCAGATGTGATTAAGGCGAATGGCGCAGATAAAGCATTTGAAAAAGCGGTACAGCAGAAGGTGGGACGAGGCAGTCTGAATTACATTTTACAGATGTATTTCTCACATATCTCAGAGCCTCTCGCGGTCGTCGTCGTCGTTTTCGTCCCCGCCGCCGCTTCTGCAGAAGTAGCAAATGGCCATCGTAGCAAATGCGGCGAGGGACGCCCTGCCTTCGATTCCGAATGCACAAAGTGTGTGGTCTTCTTTCTCAGTCTATATTTGATCGGTCTCGTAAGAGGTTGAATGTAACGAATGGGTGGGAAAGAGCAAGGGGCAGCAGCTGTGTAGAACGAAAACACAAATCCTCAGGGGTGTGAGCGTTTCGAGATGAGTCGCATACATGTAAATGTTGGTCGTCAGTGACCATGTGGCCTAATGGATAAGATGTCGGACTTCGGATCTGAAGATTACAGGTTCTAATGCTGTCACGCTTGTGTTTTTCCAGTTCTGAAAAAGAAACACCGTTTTAATGTAGCAATTGAGCAGTACGAAACCGTCTGAATGTTGCTGTTGACCATTTTTTGCTTGGAGATGCTCTTGAGCTTGAAACACACACAACAAGACCGGTGTTAACTAGCGAAATGGTCGGCAGAGTGCCGACACCGCGAGTTTTGACTGGCACTTGCACATATTAAACAAGGTCGTAAAGTAACTCGTTCGGCTTTTGAGTCACATAAAGTATGTGTGTTAATTTTGACGCCACTAGCTCTGCATGTTGTCATGCAATTTCTTTACCTCTCAGAAATGATTATGACATAAAAGTGAAGTACGTGACGAGTGTGACGTTAGGAAAACATTAGGCTGCACGGAGAGAAACTGTATGGGACCACCCAACCGAAACGAGTACTGTGTGACGTGCTACCCGGCCGGTATTCACCGCGGTAGCCGGCTAGCTCAGTCGGTAGAGCGTCAGGCTCTTAATCCCAGGGTCGTTGGTTCGAGCCACACGCTGGGCGGAACGGAATTTTGTTCCGCTGCAGATGTAAATTACCGTTTTTCTGATTAACGATATTTAATGGAAATAGCAACTGTTAACTTTGCCTACGTCTCTGTCAGTCGCAAGGAATCTGTATTTGAAGGTGAAGGTGATTTTGTAGACATGTGTGAAAGACATGTTCTGAAATGCAAGTGTTGTTGTTTCGAGAGCACATCGGTTACGTGTCAGATGTGTAGCCAAGCAGTAATGGGTCGCCATAGCTGCAAATATTAGCCTGTAATATGAAGTGTTGTCAGCTGAAGTCTGATGATGCAGACGACCGTAAGGACGAAGTACCCAAGAGTACCGCTAGGCCGCGCCTCTTTAGCTCAGTGGTAGAGCACTGGTCTAATAATCCAGGGGTAGTAAGTTCCATCCTCACAGGAGAAAGATGAATTTTGGAAATCAGTTGCGCGTCGTGGCTGTATAGCAAACAGTATCTGTGATGACGAACAATTAGCAACAGGCGTTTTTTTAAGAATTACTCTCAGATGTGATTAAGGCGAATGGCGCAGATAAAGCATTTGAAAAAGCGGTACAGCAGAAGGTGGGACGAGGCAGTCTGAATTACATTTTACAGATGTATTTCTCACATATCTCAGAGCCTCTCGCGGTCGTCGTCATCGTCGTCGTCGTCGTCGTCGTCGTCGTCGCCGCCGCCGCTTCTGCAGAAGTAGCAAATGGCCATCGTAGCAAATGCGGCGAGGGACGCCCTTCCTTCGATTCCGAATGCACAAAGTGTGTGGTCTTGTTTCTCAGTCTATATTTTATCGGTCTCGTAAGAGGTTGAATGTAACGAATGGGTGGGAAAGAGCAAGGGGCAGCGGCTGTGTAGAACGGAAACACAAATCCTCAGGGGTGTGAGCGTTTCGAGATGAGTCGCATACATGTAAATGTTGGTCGTCAGTGACCATGTGGCCTAATGGATAAGATGTCGGACTTCGGATCTGAAGATTACAGGTTCGAATGCTGTCGCGCTTGTGTTTTTCCAGTTCTGAAAAAGAAACATACCGTTTTAATGTAGCAATTGAGCAGTACGAATCCGTCTGAATGTTGCTGTTGACCATTTTTTGCTTGGAGATGCTCTTGAGCTTGAAACACACACAACAAGACCGGTGTTAACTAGCGAAATGGTCGGCAGAGTGCCGACACCGCGAGTTTTGACTGGCACTTGCACATATAAAACAAGGTCGTAAAGTAACTCGTTCGGCTTTTGAGTCACATAAAGTATGTGTGTTAATTTTGACGCCACTAGCTCTGCATGTTGTCATGCAATTTCTTTACCTCTCAGAAATGATTATGACATAAAAGTGAAGTACGTGACGAGTGTGACGTTAGGAAAACATTAGGCTGCATGGAGAGAAACTGTATGGGACCACCCAACCGAAACGAGTACTGTGTCACATGCTACCCGGCAGGTATTCACCGCGGTAGCCGGCTAGCTCAGTCGGTAGAGCGTCAGGCTCTTTATCCCAGGGTCGTTGGTTCGAGACACACGCTGGGCGGAACGGAATTTTGTTCCGCTGCAGATGTAAATTACCGTTTTTCTGATTAACGATATTTAATGGAAATAGCAACTGTTAACTTTGCCTACGTCTCTGTCAGTCGCAAGGAATTTGTATTTGAAGGTGAAGGTGATTTTGTAGACATGTGTGAAAGACATGTTCTGAAATGCAAGTGTTGTTGTTTCGAGAGCACATCGGTTACGTGTCAGATGTGTAGCCAAGCAGTAATGGGTCGCCATAGCTGCAAATATTAGCCTGTAATATGAAGTGTTGTCAGCTGAAGTCTAATGATGCAGACGACCGTAAGGACGAAGTACCCAAGAGTACCGCTAGGCCGCGCCTCTTTAGCTCAGTGGTAGAGCACTGGTCTAATAATCCAGGGGTCGTAAGTTCCATCCTCACAGGAGAAAGATGAATTTTGGAAATCAGTTGCGCGTCGTGGCTGTAGAGCAAACAGTATCTGTGATGACGAACAATTATCAACAGGCGTTTTTTTAAGAATTACTCTCAGATGTGATTAAGGCGAATGGCGCAGATAAAGCATTTGAAAAAGCGGTACAGCAGAAGGTGGGACGAGGCAGTCTGAATTAGATTTTACAGATGTATTTCTCACATATCTCAGAGCCTCTCGCGGTCGTCGTCGTCGTCGTCGTCGTCGCCGTCGCCGCCGCCGCCGCTTCTGCAGAAGTAGCAAATGGCCATCGTAGCAAATGCGGCGAGGGACGCCCTGCCTTCGATTCCGAATGCACAAAGTGTGTGGTCTTGTTTCTCAGTCTATATTTGATCGGTCTCGTAAGAGGTTGAATGTAACGAATGGGTGGGAAAGAGCAAGGGGCAGCGGCTGTGTAGAACGAAAACACAAATCCTCAGGGGTGTGAGCGTTTCGAGATGAGTCGCATACATGTAAAAGTTGGTAGTCAGTGACCATGTGGCCTAATGGATAAGACGTCGGACTTCGGATCTGAAGATTACAGGTTCGAATGCTGTCACGCTTGTGTTTTTCCAGTTCTGAAAAAGAAACACCGTTTTTATGTAGCAATTGAGCAGTACGAAACCGTCTGAATGTTGCTGTTGACCATTTTTTGCTTGGAGATGCTCTTGAGCTTGAAACACACACAACAAGACCGGTGTTAACTAGCGAAATGGTCGGCAGAGTGCCGACACCGCGAGTTTTGACTGGCACTTGCACATATAAAACAAGGTCGAAAAGTAACTCGTTCGGCTTTTGAGTCACATAAAGTATGTGTGTTAATTCTGACGCCACTAGCTCTGCATGTTGTCATGCAATTTCTTTACCTCTCAGAAATGATTATGACATAAAAGTGAAGTACGTGACGAGTGTGACGTTAGGAAAACATTAGGCTGCATGGCGAGAAACTGTATGGGACCACCCAACCGAAACGAGTACTGTGTCACGTGCTACCCGGCAGGTATTCACCGCGGTAGCCGGCTAGCTCAGTCGGTATAGCGTCAGGCTCTTAATCCCAGGGTCGTTGGTTCGAGCCACACGCTGGGCGGAACGGAATTTTGTTCCGCTGCAGATGTAAATTACCGTTTTTCTGATTAACGATATTTAATGGAAATAGCAACTGTTAACTTTGCCTACGTCTCTGTCAGTCGCAAGGAATCTGTATTTGAAGGTGAAGGTGATTTTGTAGACATGTGTGAAAGACATGTTCTGAAATGCAAGTGTTGTTGTTTCGAGAGCACATCGGTTACGTGTCAGATGTGTAGCCAAGCAGTAATGGGTCGCCATAGCTGCAAATATTAGCCTGTAATATGAAGTGTTGTCAGCTGAAGTCTGATGATGCAGACGACCGTAAGGACGAAGTACCCAAGAGTACCGCTAGGCCGCCCCTCTTTAGCTCAGTGGTAGAGCACTGGTCTAATAATCCAGGGGTCGTAAGTTCCATCCTCACAGGAGAAGGAAGAATTTTGGTAATCAGTTGCGCGTCGTGGCTGTATAGCAAACAGTATCTGTGATGACGAACAATTAGCAACAGGCGTTTGTTTAAGAATTACTCTCAGATGTGATTAAGGCGAATGGCGCAGATAAAGCATTTGCCAAAGCGGTACAGCAGAAGGTGGGACGAGGCAGTCTGAATTACATTTTACAGATGTATTTCTCACATATCACAGAGATTGTCGCCGTCGTCGTCGTCGTCGTCGTCGTCGTCGCCGCCGCCGCCGCCGCTTCTGCAGAAGTAGCAAATGGCCATCGTAGCAAATGCGGCGAGGGACGCCCTGCCTTCGATTCCGAATGCACAAAGTGTGTGGTCTTGTTTCTCAGTCTATATTTGATCGGTCTCGTAAGAGGTTGAATGTAACGAATGGGTGGGAAAGAGCAAGGGGCAGCGGCTGTGTAGAACGAAAACACAAATCCTCAGGGGTGTGAGCGTTTCGAGATGACTCGCATACATGTATATGTTGGTCGTCAGTGACCATGTGGCCTAATGGATGAGACGTCGGACATCGGATCTGAATATTACAGGTTCGAATGCTGTCACGCTTGTGTTTTTCCAGTTCTGAAAAAGAAACATAACGTTTTAATGTAGCAATTGAGCAGTACGAAACCGTCTGAATGTTGCTGTTGACCATTTTTTGCTTGGAGATGCTCTTGAGCTTGAAACACACACAACAAGACCGGTGTTAACTAGCGAAATGGTCGGCAGAGTGCCGACACCGCGAGTTTTGACTGGCACTTGCACATATAAAACAAGGTCGTAAAGTAACTCGTTCGGCTTTTGAGTCACATAAAGTATGTGTGTTAATTTTGACGCCACTATCTCTGCATGTTGTCATGCAATTTCTTTACCTCTCAGAAATGATTATGACATAAAAGTGAAGTACGTGACGAGTGTGACGTTAGGAAAACATTAGGCTGCACGGAGAGAAACTGTATGGGACCACCCAACCGAAACGAGTACTGTGTGACGTGCTACCCGGCCGGTATTCACCGCGGTAGCCGGCTAGCTCAGTCGGTAGAGCGTCAGGCTCTTAATCCCAGGGTCGTTGGTTCGAGCCACACGCTGGGCGGAACGGAATTTTGTTCCGCTGCAGATGTAAATTACCGTTTTTCTGATTAACGATATTTAATGGAAATAGCAACTGTTAACTTTGCCTACGTCTCTGTCAGTCGCAAGGAATCTGTATTTGAAGGTGAAGGTGATTTTGTAGACATGTGTGAAAGACATGTTCTGAAATGCAAGTGTTGTTGTTTCGAAAGCACATCGGTTACGTGTCAGATGTGTAGCCAAGCAGTAATGGGTCGCCATAGCTGCTAATATTAACCTGTAATATGAAGTGTTGTCAGCTGAAGTCTGATGATGCAGACGACCGTAAGGACGAAGTACCCAAGAGTACCGCTAGGCCACGCCTCTTTAGCTCAGTGGTAGAGCACTGGTCTAATAATCCAGGGGTCGTAATTTCCATCCTCACAAGAGAAAGATAAATTTTGGAAATCAGTTGCGCGTCGTGGCTGTATAGCGAACAGTATCTGTGATGACGAACAATTAGCAACAGGCGTTTTTTTAAGAATTACTCTCAGATGTGATTAAGGCGAATGGCGCAGATAAAGCATTTGCCAAAGCGGTACAGCATAAGGTGGGACGAGGCAGTCTGAATTACATTTTACAGATGTATTTCTCACATATCTCAGAGCCTCTCGCGGTCGTCGTCGTCGTCGTCGTCGCCGCCGCCGCCGCTTCTGCAGAAGTAGCAAATGGCCATCGTAGCAAATGCGGCGAGGGACGCCCTGCCTTCGATTCCGAATGCACAAAGTGTGTGGTCTTGTTTCTCAGTCTATATTTGATCGGTCTCGTAAGAGGTTGAATGTAACGAATGGGTGGGAAAGAGCAAGGGGCAGCGGCTGTGTAGAACGAAAACACAAATCCTCAGGGGTGTGAGCGTTTCGAGATGACTCGCATACATGTATATGTTGGTCGTCAGTGACCATGTGGCCTAATGGATAAGACGTCGGACATCGGATCTGATGATTACAGGTTCGAATGCTGTCACGCTTGTGTTTTTCCAGTTCTGAGAAAGAAACATAACGTTTTAATGTAGCAATTGAGCAGTACGAAACCGTCTGAATGTTGCTGTTGACCATTTTTTGCTTGGAGATGATCTTGAGCTTGAAACACACACAACAAGACCGGTGTTAACTAGCGAAATGGTCGGCAGAGTGCCGACACCGCGAGTTTTGACTGGCACTTGCACATATAAAACAAGGTCGTAAAGTAACTCGTTCGGCTTTTGAGTCACATAAAGTATGTGTGTTAATTTTGACGCCACTATCTCTGCATGTTGTCATGCAATTTCTTTACCTCTCAGAAATGATTATGACATAAAAGTGAAGTACGTGACGAGTGTGACGTTAGGAAAACATTTGGCTGCATGGAGAGAAACTGTATGGGACCACCCAACCGAAACGAGTACTGTGAGCGTGCTACCCGGTAGGTATTCACCGCGGTAGCCGGCTAGCTCAGTCGGTAGAGCGTCAGGCTCTCAATCCCAGGGTCGTTGGTTCGAGCCACACGCTGGGCGGAACGGAACTTTGTTCCGCTGCAGATGTAAATTACCGTTTTTCTGATTAACGATATTTAATGGAAATAGCAACTGTTAACTTTGCCTACGTCTCTGTCAGTCGCAAGGAATCTGTATTTGAAGGTGAAGGTGATTTTGTAGACATGTGTGAAAGACATGTTCTGAAATGCAAGTGTTGATGTTTCGAGAGCACATCGGTTACGTGTCAGATGTGTAACCAAGCAGTAATGGGTCGCCATAGCTGCTAATATTAACCTGTAATATGAAGTGTTGTCAGCTGAAGTCTGATGATGCAGACGACCGTAAAGACGAAGTACCCAAGAGTACCGCTAGGCCACGCCTCTTTAGCTCAGTGGTAGAGCACTGGTCTAATAATCCAGTGGTCGTAAGTTCCATCCTCACAAGAGAAAGATAAATTTTGGAAATCAGTTGCGCGTCGTGGCTGTATAGCGAACAGTATCTGTGATGACGAACAATTAGCAACAGGCGTTTTTTTAAGAATTACTCTCAGATGTGATTAAGGCGAATGGCGCAGATAAAGCATTTGCCAAAGCGGTACAGCAGAAGGTGGGACGAGGCAGTCTGAATTACATTTTACAGATGTATTTCTCACATATCTCAGAGCCTCTCGCGGTCGTCGTCGTCGTCGTAGTCGTCGTCGCCGCCGCCGCCGCTTCTGCAGAAGTAGCAAATGGCCATCGTAGCAAATGCGGCGAGGGACGCCCTGCCTTCGATTCCGAATGCACAAAGTGTGTGGTCTTGTTTCTCAGTCTATATTTGATCGGTCTCGTAAGAGGTTGAATGTAACGAATGGGTGGGAAAGAGCAAGGGGCAGCGGCTGTGTAGAACGAAAACACAAATCCTCAGGGGTGTGAGCGTTTCGAGATGACTCGCATACATGTATATGTTAGTTGTCAGTGACCATGTGGCCTAATGGATAAGACGTCGGACATCGGATCTGAAGATTACAGGTTCGAATGCTGTCACGCTTGTGTTTTTCCAGTTCTGAAAAAGAAACATAACGTTTTAATGTAGCAATTGAGCAGTACAAAACCGTCTGAATGTTGCTGTTGACCATTTTTTGCTTGGAGATGCTCTTGAGCTTGAAACACACACAACAAGACCGGTGTTAACTAGCGAAATGGTCGGCAGAGTGCCGACACCACGAGTTTTGACTGGCACTAGCACATATAAAACAAGATCGTAAAGTAACTCGTTCGGCCTTTGAGTCACATAAAGTATGTGTGTTAATTTTGACGCCACTAGCTCTGCATGTTGTCATGCAATTTCTTTACCTCTCAGAAATGATTATGACATTAAAGTGAAGTACGTGACGAGTGTGACGTTAGGAAAACATTAGGCTGCATGGAGAGAAACTGTATGGGACCACCCAACCGAAACGAGTACTGTGTGACGTGCTACCCGGCAGGTATTCACCGCGGAATTTTGTTCCGCTGCAGATGTAAATTACCGTTTTTCTGATTAACGATATTTAATGGAAATAGCAACTGTTAACTTTGCCTACGTCTCTGTCAGTCGCAAGGAATCTGTATTTGAAGGTGAAGGTGATTTTGTAGACATGTGTGAAAGACATGTTCTGAAATGCAAGTGTTGATGTTTCGAGAGCACATCGGTTACGTGTCAGATGTGTAGCCAAGCAGTAATGGGTCGCCATAGCTGTTAATATTAGCCTGTAATATGAAGTGTTGTCAGCAGAAGTCTGATGATGCAGACGACCGTAAGGACGAAGTACCCAAGAGTACCGCTAGGCCGCGCCTTTTTAGCTCAGTGGTAGAGCACTGGTCTAATAATCCAGGGGTCATAAGTTCCATCCTCACAGGAGAAAGAAGAATTTTGGAAATCAGTTGCGCGTCGTGGCTGTATAGCAAACAGTACCTGTGATGACGAACAATTAGCAACAGGCGTTTTTTTAAGAATTACTCTCAGATGTGATTAAGGCGAATGGCGCAGATAAAGCATTTGCCAATGCGGTACAACAGAAGGTGGGACGAGGCAGTCTGAATTACATTTTACAGATGTATTTCTCACATATCTCAGAGCCTCTCGCGGTCGTCGTCGTCGTCGTCGTCGTCGTCGTCGTCGTCGTCGTCGTCGCCGCCGCCGCTTCTGCAGAAGTAGCAAATGGCCATCGTAGAAAATGCGGCGAGGGACGCCCTGCCTTCGATTCCGAATGCACAAAGTGTGTGGTCTTATTTCTCAGTCTATATTTGATCGGTCTCGTAAGAGGTTGAATGTAACGAATGGGTGGGAAAGAGCAAGGGGCAGCGGCTGTGTGGAACGAAAACACAAATCCTCAGGGGTGTGAGCGTTTCGAGATGACTCGCATACATGTATATGTTGGTTGTCAGTGACCATGTGGCCTAATGGATAAGACGTCGGACATCGGATCTGAAAATTACAGGTTCGAATGCTGTCACGCTTGTGTTTTTCCAGTTCTGAAAAAGAAACATAACGTTTTAATGTAGCAATTGAGCAGTACGAAACCGTCTGAATGTTGCTGTGACCATTTTTTGCTTGGAGATGCTCTTGAGCTTGAAACACACACAACAAGACCGGTGTTAACTAGCGAAATGGTCGGCAGAGTGCCGACACCGCGAGTTTTGACTGGCACTAGCACATATAAAACAAGATCGTAAAGTAACTCGTTCGGCTTTTGAGTCACATAAAGTATGTGTGTTAATTTTGACGCCACTAGCTCTGCATGTTGTCATGCAATTTCTTTACCTCTCAGAAATGATTATGACATAAAAGTGAAGTACGTGACGAGTGTGACGTTAGGAAAACATTAGGCTGCATGGAGAGAAACTGTATGGGACCACCCAACCGAAACGAGTACTGTGTGACGTGCTACCCGGCAGGTATTCACCGCGGAATTTTGTTCCGCTGCAGATGTAAATTACCGTTTTTCTGATTAACGATATTTAATGGAAATAGCAACTGTTAACTTTGCCTACGTCTCTGTCAGTCGCAAGGAATCTGTATTTGAAGGTGAAGGTGATTTTGTAGACATGTGTGAAAGACATGTTCTGAAATGCAAGTGTTGATGTTTCGAGAGCACATCGGTTACGTGTCAGATGTGTAGCCAAGCAGTAATGGGTCGCCATAGCTGTTAATATTAGCCTGTAATATGAAGTGTTGTCAGCAGAAGTCTGATGATGCAGACGACCGTAAGGACGAAGTACCCAAGAGTACCGCTAGGCCACGCCTCTTTAGCTCAGTGGTAGAGCACTGGTCTAATAATCCAGGGGTCGTAAGTTCCATCCTCACAGGAGAAAGATGAATTTTGGAAATCAGTTGCGCGTCGTGGCTGTATAGCAAACAGTATCTGTGATGACGAACAATTAGCAACAGGCGTTGTTTTAAGAATTACTCTCAGATGTGATTAAGGCGAATGGCGCAGATAAAGCATTTGCCAAAGCGGTACAGCATAAGGTGGGACGAGGCAGTCTGAATTACATTTTACAGATGTATTTCTCACATATCTCAGAGCCTCTCGCGGTCGTCGTCGTCGTCGTCGTCGTCGTCGTCGTCGTCGTCGTCGTCGCCGCCGCCGCCGCTTCTGCAGAAGTAGCAAATGGCCATCGTAGCAAATGCGGCGAGGGACGCCCTGCCTTCGATTCCGAATGCACAAAGTGTGTGGTCTTGTTTCTCAGTCTATATTTGATCGGTCTCGTAAGAGGTTGAATGTAACGAATGGGTGGGAAAGAGCAAGGGGCAGCGTCTGTGTAGAACGAAAACACAAATCCTCAGGGGTGTGAGCGTTTCGAGATGACTCGCATACATGTATATGTTAGTTGTCAGTGACCATGTGGCCTAATGGATAAGACGTCGGACATCGGATCTGAAGATTACAGGTTCGAGTGCTGTCACGCTTGTGTTTTTCCAGTTCTGAAAAAGAAACATAACGTTTTAATGTAGCAATTGAGCAGTACGAAACCGTCTGAATGTTGCTGTTGACCATTTTTTGCTTGGAGATGCTCTTGAGCTTGAAACACACACAACAAGACCGGTGTTAACTAGCGAAATGGTCGGCAGAGTGCCGACACCACGAGTTTTGACTGGCACTAGCACATATAAAACAAGATCGTAAAGTAACTCGTTCGGCTTTTGAGTCACAAAAAGTATGTGTGTTAATTTTGACGCCACTAGCTCTGCATGTTGTCATGCAATTTCTTTACCTCTCAGAAATGATTATGACATAAAAGTGAAGTACGTGACGAGTGTGACGTTAGGAAAACATTAGGCTGCATGGAGAGAAACTGTATGGGACCACCCAACCGAAACGAGTACTGTGTGACGTGCTACCCGGCAGGTATTCACCGCGGAATTTTGTTCCGCTGCAGATGTAAATTACCGTTTTTCTGATTAACGATATTTAATGGAAATAGCAACTGTTAACTTTGCCTACGTCTCTGTCAGTCGCAAGGAATCTGTATTTGAAGGTGAAGGTGATTTTGTAGACATGTGTGAAAGACATGTTCTGAAATGCAAGTGTTGATGTTTCGAGAGCACATCGGTTACGTGTCAGATGTGTAGCCAAGCAGTAATGGGTCGCCATAGCTGTTAATATTAGCCTGTAATATGAAGTGTTGTCAGCAGAAGTCTGATGATGCAGACGACCGTAAGGACGAAGTACCCAAGAGTACCGCTAGGCCACGCCTCTTTAGCTCAGTGGTAGAGCACTGGTCTAATAATCCAGGGGTCGTAAGTTCCATCCTCACAGGAGAAAGATGAATTTTGGAAATCAGTTGCGCGTCGTGGCTGTATAGCAAACAGTATCTGTGATGACGAACAATTAGCAACAGGCGTTGTTTTAAGAATTACTATCAGATGTGATTAAGGCGAATGGCGCAGATAAAGCATTTGCCAAAGCGGTACAGCATAAGGTGGGACGAGGCAGTCTGAATTACATTTTACAGATGTATTTCTCACATATCTCAGAGCCTCTCGCGGTCGTCGTCGTCGTCGTCGTCGCCGCCGCCGCCGCCGCCGCTTCTGCAGAAGTAGCAAATGGCCATCGTAGCAAATGCGGCGAGGGACGCCCTGCCTTCGATTCCGAATGCACAAAGTGTGTGGTCTTGTTTCTCAGTCTATATTTGATCGGTCTCGTAAGAGGTTGAATGTAACGAATGGGTGGGAAAGAGCAAGGGGCAGCGGCTGTGTAGAACGAAAACACAAATCCTCAGGGGTGTGAGCGTTTCGAGATGACTCGCATACATGTATATGTTGGTCGTCAGTGACCATGTGGCCTAATGGATAAGACGTCGGACATCGGATCTGAAGATTACAGGTTCGAATGCTGTCACGCTTGTGTTTTTCCAGTTCTGAGAAAGAAACATAACGTTTTAATGTAGCAATTGAGCAGTACGAAACCGTCTGAATGTTGCTGTTGACCATTTTTTGCTTGGAGATGCTCTTGAGCTTGAAACACACACAACAAGACCGGTGTTAACTAGCGAAATGGTCGGCAGAGTGCCGACACCGCGAGTTTTGACTGGCACTTGCACATATAAAACAAGGTCGTAAAGTAACTCGTTCGGCTTTTGAGTCACATAAAGTATGTGTGTTAATTTTGACGCCACTATCTCTGCATGTTGTCATGCAATTTCTTTACCTCTCAGAAATGATTATGACATAAAAGTGAAGTACGTGACGAGTGTGACGTTAGGAAAACATTTGGCTGCATGGAGAGAAACTGTATGGGACCACCCAACCGAAACGAGTACTGTGAGCGTGCTACCCGGCAGGTATTCACCGCGGTAGCCGGCTAGCTCAGTCGGTAGAGCGTCAGGCTCTCAATCCCAGGGTCGTTGGTTCGAGCCACACGCTGGGCGGAACGGAACTTTGTTCCGCTGCAGATGTAAATTACCGTTTTTCTGATTAACGATATTTAATGGAAATAGCAACTGTTAACTTTGCCTACGTCTCTGTCAGTCGCAAGGAATCTGTATTTGAAGGTGAAGGTGATTTTGTAGACATGTGTGAAAGACATGTTCTGAAATGCAAGTGTTGTTGTTTCGAGAGCACATCGGTTACGTGTCAGATGTGTAGCCAAGCAGTAATGGGTCGCCATAGCTGCTAATATTAACCTGTAATATGAAGTGTTGTCAGCTGAAGTCTGATGATGCAGACGACCGTAAGGACGAAGTACCCAAGAGTACCGCTAGGCCACGCCTCTTTAGCTCAGTGGTAGAGCACTGGTCTAATAATCCAGGGGTCGTAAGTTCCATCCTCACAAGAGAAAGATAAATTTTGGAAATCAGTTGCGCGTCGTGGCTGTATAGCGAACAGTATCTGTGATGACGAACAATTAGCAACAGGCGTTTTTTTAAGAATTACTCTCAGATGTGATTAAGGCGAATGGCGCAGATAAAGCATTTGCCAAAGCGGTACAGCAGAAGGTGGGACGAGGCAGTCTGAATTACATTTTACAGATGTATTTCTCACATATCTCAGAGCCTCTCGCGGTCGTCGTCGTCGTCGTAGTCGTCGTCGCCGCCGCCGCCGCTTCTGCAGAAGTAGCAAATGGCCATCGTAGCAAATGCGGCGAGGGACGCCCTGCCTTCGATTCCGAATGCACAAAGTGTGTGGTCTTGTTTCTCAGTCTATATTTGATCGGTCTCGTAAGAGGTTGAATGTAACGAATGGGTGGGAAAGAGCAAGGGGCAGCGGCTGTGTAGAACGAAAACACAAATCCTCAGGGGTGTGAGCGTTTCGAGATGACTCGCATACATGTATATGTTAGTTGTCAGTGACCATGTGGCCTAATGGATAAGACGTCGGACATCGGATCTGAAGATTACAGGTTCGAATGCTGTCACGCTTGTGTTTTTCCAGTTCTGAAAAAGAAACATAACGTTTTAATGTAGCAATTGAGCAGTACGAAACCGTCTGAATGTTGCTGTTGACCATTTTTTGCTTGGAGATGCTCTTGAGCTTGAAACACACACAACAAGACCGGTGTTAACTAGCGAAATGGTCGGCAGAGTGCCGACACCACGAGTTTTGACTGGCACTAGCACATATAAAACAAGATCGTAAAGTAACTCGTTCGGCCTTTGAGTCACATAAAGTATGTGTGTTAATTTTGACGCCACTAGCTCTGCATGTTGTCATGCAATTTCTTTACCTCTCTGAAATGATTATGACATAAAAGTGAAGTACGTGACGAGTGTGACGTTAGGAAAACATTAGGCTGCATGGAGAGAAACTGTATGGGACCACCCAACCGAAACGAGTACTGTGTGACGTGCTACCCGGCAGGTATTCACCGCGGAATTTTGTTCCGCTGCAGATGTAAATTACCGTTTTTCTGATTAACGATATTTAATGGAAATAGCAACTGTTAACTTTGCCTACGTCTCTGTCAGTCGCAAGGAATCTGTATTTGAAGGTGAAGGTGATTTTGTAGACATGTGTGAAAGACATGTTCTGAAATGCAAGTGTTGATGTTTCGAGAGCACATCGGTTACGTGTCAGATGTGTAGCCAAGCAGTAATGGGTCGCCATAGCTGTTAATATTAGCCTGTAATATGAAGTGTTGTCAGCAGAAGTTTGATGATGCAGACGACCGTAAGGACGAAGTACCCAAGAGTACCGCTAGGCCACGCCTCTTTAGCTCAGTGGTAGAGCACTGGTCTAATAATCCAGGGGTCGTAAGTTCCATCCTCACAGGAGAAAGATGAATTTTGGAAATCAGTTGCGCGTCGTGGCTGTATAGCAAACAGTATCTGTGATGACGAACAATTAGCAACAGGCGTTGTTTTAAGAATTACTCTCAGATGTGATTAAGGCGAATGGCGCAGATAAAGCATTTGCCAAAGCGGTACAGCATAAGGTGGGACGAGGCAGTCTGAATTACATTTTACAGATGTATTTCTCACATATCTCAGAGCCTCTCGCGGTCGTCGTCGTCGTCGTCGTCGTCGTCGCCGCCGCCACCGCCGCTTCTGCAGAAGTAGCAAATGGCCATCGTAGCAAATGCGGCGAGGGACGCCCTGCCTTCGATTCCGAATGCACAAAGTGTGTGGTCTTGTTTCTCAGTCTATATTTGATCGGTCTCGTAAGAGGTTGAATGTAACGAATGGGTGGGAAAGAGCAAGGGGCAGCGGCTGTGTAGAACGAAAACACAAATCCTCAGGGGTGTGAGCGTTTCGAGATGACTCGCATACATGTATATGTTGGTCGTCAGTGACCATGTGGCCTAATGGATAAGACGTCGGACATCGGATCTGAAGATTACAGGTTCGAATGCTGTCACGCTTGTGTTTTTCCAGTTCTGAAAAAGAAACATAACGTTTTAATGTAGCAATTGAGCAGTACGAAACCGTCTGAATGTTGCTGTTGACCATTTTTTGCTTGGAGATGCTCTTGAGCTTGAAACACACACAACAAGACCGGTGTTAACTAGCGAAATGGTCGGCAGAGTGCCGACACCGCGAGTTTTGACTGGCACTTGCACATATAAAACAAGGTCGTAAAGTAACTCGTTCGGCTTTTGAGTCACATAAAGTATGTGTGTTAATTTTGACGCCACTATCTCTGCATGTTGTCATGCAATTTCTTTACCTCTCAGAAATGATTATGACATAAAAGTGAAGTACGTGACGAGTGTGACGTTAGGAAAACATTTGGCTGCATGGAGAGAAACTGTATGGGACCACCCAACCGAAACGAGTACTGTGAGCGTGCTACCCGGCAGGTATTCACCGCGGTAGCCGGCTAGCTCAGTCGGTAGAGCGTCAGGCTCTCAATCCCAGGGTCGTTGGTTCGAGCCACACGCTGGGCGGAACGGAACTTTGTTCCGCTGCAGATGTAAATTACCGTTTTTATGATTAACGATATTTAATGGAAATAGCAACTGTTAACTTTGCCTACGTCTCTGTCAGTCGCAAGGAATCTGTATTTGAAGGTGAAGGTGATTTTGTAGACATGTGTGAAAGACATGTTCTGAAATGCAAGTGTTGATGTTTCGAGAGCACATCGGTTACGTGTCAGATGTGTAGCCAAGCAGTAATGGGTCGCCATAGCTGTTAATATTAGCCTGTAATATGAAGTGTTGTCAGCAGAAGTTTGATGATGCAGACGACCGTAAGGACGAAGTACCCAAGAGTACCGCTAGGCCACGCCTCTTTAGCTCAGTGGTAGAGCACTGGTCTAATAATCCAGGGGTCGTAAGTTCCATCCTCACAGGAGAAAGATGAATTTTGGAAATCAGTTGCGCGTCGTGGCTGTATAGCAAACAGTATCTGTGATGACGAACAATTAGCAACAGGCGTTGTTTTAAGAATTACTCTCAGATGTGATTAAGGCGAATGGCGCAGATAAAGCATTTGCCAAAGCGGTACAGCATAAGGTGGGACGAGGCAGTCTGAATTACATTTCACAGATGTATTTCTCACATATCTCAGAGCCTCTCGCGGTCGTCGTCGTCGTCGTCGTCGTCGTCGTCGTCGTCGTCGTCGCCGCCGCCGCCGCCGCTTCTGCAGAAGTAGCAAATGGCCATCGTAGCAAATGCGGCGAGGGACGCCCTGCCTTCGATTCCGAATGCACAAAGTGTGTGGTCTTGTTTCTCAGTCTATATTTGATCGGTCTCGTAAGAGGTTGAATGTAACGAATGGGTGGGAAAGAGCAAGGGGCAGCGGCTGTGTAGAACGAAAACACAAATCCTCAGGGGTGTGAGCGTTTCGAGATGACTCGCATACATGTATATGTTGGTCGTCAGTGACCATGTGGCCTAATGGATAAGACGTCGGACATCGGATCTGAAGATTACAGGTTCGAATGCTGTCACGCTTGTGTTTTTCCAGTTCTGAAAAAGAAACATAACGTTTTAATGTAGCAATTGAGCAGTACGAAACCGTCTGAATGTTGCTGTTGACCATTTTTTGCTTGGAGATGCTCTTGAGCTTGAAACACACACAACAAGACCGGTGTTAACTAGCGAAATGGTCGGCAGAGTGCCGACACCGCGAGTTTTGACTGGCACTTGCACATATAAAACAAGGTCGTAAAGTAACTCGTTCGGCTTTTGAGTCACATAAAGTATGTGTGTTAATTTTGACGCCACTATCTCTGCATGTTGTCATGCAATTTCTTTACCTCTCAGAAATGATTATGACATAAAAGTGAAGTACGTGACGAGTGTGACGTTAGGAAAACATTTGGCTGCATGGAGAGAAACTGTATGGGACCACCCAACCGAAACGAGTACTGTGAGCGTGCTACCCGGCAGGTATTCACCGCGGTAGCCGGCTAGCTCAGTCGGTAGAGCGTCAGGCTCTCAATCCCAGGGTCGTTGGTTCGAGCCACACGCTGGGCGGAACGGAATTTTGTTCCGCTGCAGATGTAAATTACCGTTTTTATGATTAACGATATTTAATGGAAATAGCAACTGTTAACTTTGCCTACGTCTCTGTCAGTCGCAAGGAATCTGTATTTGAAGGTGAAGGTGATTTTGTAGACATGTGTGAAAGACATGTTCTGAAATGCAAGTGTTGTTGTTTCGAGAGAACATCGGTTACGTGTCAGATGTGTAGCCAAGCAGTAATGGGTCGCCATAGCTGCTAATATTAGCCTGTAATATGAAGTGTTGTCAGCTGAAGTCTGATGATGCAGACGACCGTAAGGACGAAGTACCCAAGAGTACCGCTAGGCCGCGCCTCTTTAGCTCAGTGGTAGAGCACTGGTCTAATAATCCAGGGGTCATAAGTTCCATCCTCACAGGAGAAAGAAGAATTTTGGAAATCAGTTGCGCGTCGTGGCTGTATAGCAAACAGTACCTGTGATGACGAACAATTAGCAACAGGCGTTTTTTTAAGAATTACTCTCAGATGTGATTAAGGCGAATGGCGCAGATAAAGCATTTGCCAAAGCGGTACAACAGAAGGTGGGACGAGGCAGTCTGAATTACATTTTACAGATGTATTTCTCACATATCTCAGAGCCTCTCGCGGTCGTCGTCGTCGTCGTCGTCGTCGTCGTCGTCGTCTCCGCCGCTTCTGCAGAAGTAGCAAATGGCCATCGTAGAAAATGCGGCGAGGGACGCCCTGCCTTCGATTCCGAATGCACAAAGTGTGTGGTCTTATTTCTCAGTCTATATTTGATCGGTCTCGTAAGAGGTTGAATGTAACGAATGGGTGGGAAAGAGCAAGGGGCAGCGGCTGTGTGGAACGAAAACACAAATCCTCAGGGGTGTGAGCGTTTCGAGATGACTCGCATACATGTATATGTTGGTTGTCAGTGACCATGTGGCCTAATGGATAAGACGTCGGACATCGGATCTGAAGATTACAGGTTCGAATGCTGTCACGCTTGTGTTTTTCCAGTTCTGAAAAAGAAACATAACGTTTTAATGTAGCAATTGAGCAGTACGAAACCGTCTGAATGTTGCTGTGACCATTTTTTGCTTGGAGATGCTCTTGAGCTTGAAACACACACAACAAGACCGGTGTTAACTAGCGAAATGGTCGGCAGAGTGCCGACACCGCGAGTTTTGACTGGCACTAGCACATATAAAACAAGATCGTAAAGTAACTCGTTCGGCTTTTGAGTCACATAAAGTATGTGTGTTAATTTTGACGCCACTAGCTCTGCATGTTGTCATGCAATTTCTTTACCTCTCAGAAATGATTATGACATAAAAGTGAAGTACGTGACGAGTGTGACGTTAGGAAAACATTAGGCTGCATGGAGAGAAACTGTATGGGACCACCCAACCGAAACGAGTACTGTGTGACGTGCTACCCGGCAGGTATTCACCGCGGAATTTTGTTCCGCTGCAGATGTAAATTACCGTTTTTCTGATTAACGATATTTAATGGAAATAGCAACTGTTAACTTTGCCTACGTCTCTGTCAGTCGCAAGGAATCTGTATTTGAAGGTGAAGGTGATTTTGTAGACATGTGTGAAAGACATGTTCTGAAATGCAAGTGTTGATGTTTCGAGAGCACATCGGTTACGTGTCAGATGTGTAGCCAAGCAGTAATGGGTCGCCATAGCTGTTAATATTAGCCTGTAATATGAAGTGTTGTCAGCAGATGTCTGATGATGCAGACGACCGTAAGGACGAAGTACCCAAGAGTACCGCTAGGCCACGCCTCTTTAGCTCAGTGGTAGAGCACTGGTCTAATAATCCAGGGGTCGTAAGTTCCATCCTCACAGGAGAAAGATGAATTTTGGAAATCAGTTGCGCGTCGTGGCTGTATAGCAAACAGTATCTGTGATGACGAACAATTAGCAACAGGCGTTGTTTTAAGAATTACTCTCAGATGTGATTAAGGCGAATGGCGCAGATAAAGCATTTGCCAAAGCGGTACAGCATAAGGTGGGACGAGGCAGTCTGAATTACATTTTACAGATGTATTTCTCACATATCTCAGAGCCTCTCGCGGTCGTCGTCGTCGTCGTCGTCGTCGTCGTCGTCGTCGCCGCCGCCGCCGCCGCTTCTGCAGAAGTAGCAAATGGCCATCGTAGCAAATGCGGCGAGGGACGCCCTGCCTTCGATTCCGAATGCACAAAGTGTGTGGTCTTGTTTCTCAGTCTATATTTGATCGGTCTCGTAAGAGGTTGAATGTAACGAATGGGTGGGAAAGAGCAAGGGGCAGCGGCTGTGTAGAACGAAAACACAAATCCTCAGGGGTGTGAGCGTTTCGAGATGACTCGCATACATGTATATGTTGGTCGTCAGTGACCATGTGGCCTAATGGATGAGACGTCGGACATCGGATCTGAAGATTACAGGTTCGAATGCTGTCACGCTTGTGTTTTTCCAGTTCTGAAAAAGAAACATAACGTTTTAATGTAGCAATTGAGCAGTACGAAACCGTCTGAATGTTGCTGTTGACCATTTTTTGCTTGGAGATGCTCTTGAGCTTGAAACACACACAACAAGACCGGTGTTAACTAGCGAAATGGTCGGCAGAGTGCCGACACCGCGAGTTTTGACTGGCACTTGCACATATAAAACAAGGTCGTAAAGTAACTCGTTCGGCTTTTGAGTCACATAAAGTATGTGTGTTAATTTTGACGCCACTATCTCTGCATGTTGTCATGCAATTTCTTTACCTCTCAGAAATGATTATGACATAAAAGTGAAGTACGTGACGAGTGTGACGTTAGGAAAACATTAGGCTGCATGGAGAGGAACTGTATGGGACCACCCAACCGAAACGAGTACTGTGAGCGTGCTACCCGGCAGGTATTCACCGCGGTAGCCGGCTAGCTCAGTCGGTAGAGCGTCAGGCTCTCAATCCCAGGGTCGTTGGTTCGAGCCACACGCTGGGCGGAACGGAACTTTGTTCCGCTGCAGATCTAAATTACCGTTTTTATGATTAACGATATTTAATGGAAATAGCAACTGTTAACTTTGCCTACGTCTCTGTCAGTCGCAAGGAATCTGTATTTGAAGGTGAAGGTGATTTTGTAGACATGTGTGAAAGACATGTTCTGAAATGCAAGTGTTGTTGTTTCGAGAGCACATCGGTTACGTGTCAGATGTGTAGCCAAGCAGTAATGGGTCGCCATAGCTGCTAATATTAGCCTGTAATATGAAGTGTTGTCAGCTGAAGTCTGATGATGCAGACGACCGTAAGGACGAAGTACCCAAGAGTACCACTAGGCCGCGCCTCTTTAGCTCAGTGGTAGAGCACTGGTCTAATAATCCAGGGGTCGTAAGTTCCATCCTCACAGGAGAAAGAAGAATTTTGGAAATCAGTTGCGCGTCGTGGCTGTATAGCAAACAGTACCTGTGATGACGAACAATTAGCAACAGGCGTTTTTTTAAGAATTACTCTCAGATGTGATTAAGGCGAATGGCGCAGATAAAGCATTTGCCAAAGCGGTACAACAGAAGGTGGGACGAGGCAGTCTGAATTACATTTTACAGATGTATTTCTCACATATCTCAGAGCCTCTCGCGGTCGTCGTCGTCGTCGTCGTCGTCGTCGTCGTCATCGCCGCCGCCGCCGCCGCCGCTTCTGCAGAAGTAGCAAATGGCCATCGTAGCAAATGCGGCGAGGGACGCCCTGCCTTCGATTCCGAATGCACAAAGTGTGTGGTCTTGTTTCTCAGTCTATATTTGATCGGTCTCGTAAGAGGTTGAATGTAACGAATGGGTGGGAAAGAGCAAGGGGCAACGGCTGTGTAGAACGAAAACACAAATCCTCAGGGGTGTGAGCGTTTCGAGATGACTCGCATACATGTATATGTTGGTCGTCAGTGACCATGTGGCCTAATGGACGCCGGCACGGTAGCTCAGCGTGTTCGGTCAGAGGGCTGCGTGTTCTCTGTAATAAAAAAACTGAGTCAAAGAATCAACGATGAACTTGAACGGATGTCTTGTGACGTCCGCCCAGACCAAACGCAACGAACAATATCGAACAAAAATGAATAAAAAATAAAAAAAAAAAAAAAAATGGATAAGACGTCGGACATCGGATCTGAAGATTACAGGTTCGAATGCTGTCACGCTTGTGTTTTTCCAGTTCTGAAAAAGAAACATAACGTTTTAAAGTAGCAATTGAGCAGTACGAAACCGTCTGAATGTTGCTGTTGACCATTTTTTGCTTGGAGATGCTCTTGAGCTTGAAACACACACAACAAGACCGGTGTTAACTAGCGAAATGGTCGGCAGAGTGCCGACACCGCGAGTTTTGACTGGCACTTGCACATATAAAACAAGGTCGTAAAGTAACTCGTTCGGCTTTTGAGTCACATAAAGTATGTGTGTTAATTTTGACGCCACTAGCTCTGCATGTTGTCATGCAATTTCTTTACCTCTCAGAAATGATTATGACATAAAAGTGAAGTACGTGACGAGTGTGACGTTAGGAAAACATTTGGCTGCATGGAGAGAAACTGTATGGGACCACCCAACCGAAACGAGTACTGTGAGCGTGCTACCCGGCAGGTATTCACCGCGGTAGCCGGCTAGCTCAGTCGGTAGAGCGTCAGGCTCTCAATCCCAGGGTCGTTGGTTCGAGCCACACGATGGGCGGAACGGAACTTTGTTCCGCTGCAGATGTAAATTACCGTTTTTCTGATTAACGATATTTAATGGAAATAGCAACTGTTAACTTTGCCTACGTCTCTGTCAGTCGCAAGGAATCTGTATTTGAAGGTGAAGGTGATTTTGTAGACATGTGTGAAAGACATGTTCTGAAATGCAAGTGTTGTTGTTTCGAGAGCACATCGGTTACGTGTCAGATGTGTAGCCAAGCAGTAATGGGTCGCCATAGCTGCTAATATTAGCCTGTAATATGAAGTGTTGTCAGCTGAAGTCTGATGATGCAGACAACCGTAAGGACGAAGTACCCAAGAGTACCGCTAGGCCGCGCCTCTTTAGCTCAGTGGTAGAGCACTGGTCTAATAATCCAGGGGTCGTAAGTTCCATCCTCACAGGAGAAAGATGAATTTTGGAAATCAGTTGCGCGTCGTGGCTGTATAGCAAACAGTACCTGTGATGACGAACAATTAGCAACAGGCGTTTTTTTAAGAATTACTCTCAGATGTGATTAAGGCGAATGGCGCAGATAAAGCATTTGCCAAAGCGGTACAACTGAAGGTGGGACGAGGCAGTCTGAATTACATTTTACAGATGTATTTCTCACATATCTCAGAGCCTCTCGCGGTCGTCGTCGTCGTCGTCGTCGTCGTCGTCGTCGTCGTCGCCGCCGCCGCTTCTGCAGAAGTAGCAAATGGCCATCGTAGAAAATGCGGCGAAGGACGCCCTGCCTTCGATTCCGAATGCACAAAGTGTGTGGTCTTATTTCTCAGTCTATATTTGATCGGTCTCGTAAGAGGTTGAATGTAACGAATGGGTGGGAAAGAGCAGGGGGCAGCGGCTGTGTGGAACGAAAACACAAATCCTCAGGGGTGTGAGCGTTTCGAGATGACTCGCATACATGTATATGTTGGTCGTCAGTGACCATGTGGCCTAATGGATAAGACGTCGGACATCGGATCTGAATATTACAGGTTCGAATGCTGTCACGCTTGTGTTTTTCCAGTTCTGAAAAAGAAACATAACGTTTTAATGTAGCAATTGAGCAGTACGAAACCGTCTGAATGTTGCTGTTGACCATTTTTTGCTTGGAGATGCTCTTGAGCTTGAAACACACACAACAAGACCGATGTTAACTAGCGAAATGGTCGGCAGAGTGCCGACACCGCGAGTTTTGACTGGCACTTGCACATATAAAACAAGGTCGTAAAGTAACTCGTTCGGCTTTTGAGTCACATAAAGTATGTGTGTTAATTTTGACGCCACTATCTCTGCATGTTGTCATGCAATTTCTTTACCTCTCAGAAATGATTATGACATAAAAGTGAAGTACGTGACGAGTGTGACGTTAGGAAAACATTAGGCTGCATGGAGAGAAACTGTATGGGACCACCCAACCGAAACGAGTACTGTGTGACGTGCTACCCGGCAGGTATTCACCGCGGTAGCCGGCTATCTCAGTCGGTAGTGCGTCAGGCTCTCAATCCCAGGGTCGTTGGTTCGAGCCACACGCTGGGGGGAATGGAATTTTGTTCCGCTGCAGATGTAAATTACCGTTTTTCTGATTAACGATATTTAATGGAAATAGCAACTGTTAACTTTGCCTACGTCTCTGTCAGTCGCAAGGAATCTGTATTTGAAGGTGAAGGTGATTTTGTAGACATGTGTGAAAGACATGTTCAGAAATGCAAGTGTTGTTGTTTGGAGAGCACATCGGTTACGTGTCAGATGTGTAGCCAAGCAGTAATGGGTCGCCATAGCTGCTAATATTAGCCTGTAATATGAAGTGTTGTCAGCTGAAGTCTGATGATGCAGACGACCGTAAGGACGAAGTACCCAGGAGTACCACTAGGCCGCGCCTCTTTAGCTCAGTGGTAGAGCACTGGTCTAATAATCCAGGGGTCGTAAGTTCCATCCTCACAGGAGAAAGAAGAATTTTGGAAATCAGTTGCGCGTCGTGGCTGTATAGCAAACAGTATCTGTGATGACGAACAATTAGCAACAGGCGTTTTTTTAAGAATTACTCTCAGATGTGATTAAGGCGAATGGCGCAGATAAAGCATTTGCCAAAGCGGTACAGCAGAAGGTGGGACGAGGCAGTCTGAATTACATTTTACAGATGTATTTCTCACATATCTCAGAGACTCTCGCGGTCGTCGTCGTCGTCGTCGTCGTCGTCGTAGTCGCCGCCGCCGCCGCTTCTGCAAAAGTAGCAAATGGCCATCGTAGCAAATGCGGCGAGGGACGCCCTGCCTTCGATTCCGAATGCACAAAGTGTGTGGTCTTATTTCTCAGTCTATATTTGATCGGTCTCGTAAGAGGTTGAATGTAACGAATGGGTGGGAAAGAGCAAGGGGCAGCGGCTGTGTAGAACGAAAACACAAATCCTCAGGGGTGTGAGCGTTTCGAGATGACTCGCATACATGTATATGTTGGTCGTCAGTGACCATGTGGCCGAATGGATGAGACGTCGGACATCGGATCTGAAGATTACAGGTTCGAATGCTGTCACGCTTGTGTTTTTCCAGTTCTGAAAAAGAAACATAACGTTTTAATGTAGCAATTGAGCAGTACGAAACCGTCTGAATGTTGCTGTTGACCATTTTTTGCTTGGAGATGCTCTTGAGCTTGAAACACACACAACAAGACCGATGTTAACTAGCGAAATGGTCGGCAGAGTGCCGACACCGCGAGTTTTGACTGGCACTTGCACATATAAAACAAGGTCGTAAAGTAACTCGTTCGGCTTTTGAGTCACATAAAGTATGTGTGTTAATTTTGACGCCACTATCTCTGCATGTTGTCATGCAATTTCTTTACCTCTCAGAAATGATTATGACATAAAAGTGAAGTACGTGACGAGTGTGACGTTAGGAAAACATTAGGCTGCATGGAGAGGAACTGTATGGGACCACCCAACCGAAACGAGTACTGTGTGACGTGCTACCTGGCAGGTATTCACCGCGGTAGCCGGCTAGCTCAGTCGGTAGAGCGTCAGGCTCTCAATCCCAGGGTCGTTGGTTGGAGCCACACGCTGGGCGGAACGGAATTTTGTTCCGCTGCAGATGTAAATTACCGTTTTTCTGATTAACGATATTTAATGGAAATAGCAACTGTTAACTTTGCCTACGTCTCTGTCAGTCGCAAGGAATCTGTATTTGAAGGTGAAGGTGATTTTGTAGACATGTGTGAAAGACATGTTCTGAAATGCAAGTGTTGTTGTTTCGAGAGCACATCGGTTACGTGTCAGATGTTTAGCCAAGCAGTAATGGGTCGCCATAGCTGCAAATATTAGCCTGTAATATGAAGTGTTGTCAGCTGAAGTCTGATGATGCAGACGACCGTAAGGACGAAGTACCCAAGAGTACCACTAGGCCGCGCCTCTTTAGCTCAGTGGTAGAGCACTGGTCTAATAATCCAGGGGTCGTAAGTTCCATCCTCACAGGAGAAAGAAGAAATTTGGAAATCAGTAGCGCGTCGTGGCTGTATAGCAAACAGTATCTGTGATGACGAACAATTAGCAACAGGCGTTTTTTTAAGAATTACTCTCAGATGTGATTAAGGCGAATGGCGCAGATAAAGCATTTGCCAAAGCGGTACAGCAGAAGGTGGGACGAGGCAGTCTGAATTACATTTTACAGATGTATTTCTCACATATCTCAGAGCCTCTCGCGGTCGTCGTCGTCGTCGTCGCCGCCGCCGCCGCTTCTGCAGAAGTAGCAAATGGCCATCGTAGCAAATGCGGCGAGGGACGCCCTGCCTTCGATTCCGAATGCACAAAGTGTGTGGTCTTATTTCTCAGTCTATATTTGATCGGTCTCGTAAGAGGTTGAATGTAACGAATGGGTGGGAAAGAGCAAGATTACAGGTTCGAATGCTGTCACGCTTGTGTTTTTCCAGTTCTGAAAAAGAAACATAACGTTTTAATGTAGCAATTGAGCAGTACGAAACCGTCTGAATGTTGCTGTTGACCATTTTTTGCTTGGAGATGCTCTTGAGCTTGAAACACACACAACAAGACCGGTGTTAACTAGCGAAATGGTCGGCAGAGTGCCGACACCGCGAGTTTTGACTGGCACTTGCACATATAAAACAAGGTCGTAAAGTAACTCGTTCGGCTTTTGAGTCACATAAAGTATGTGTGTTAATTTTGACGCCACTATCTCTGCATGTTGTCATGCAATTTCTTTACCTCTCAGAAATGATTATGACATAAAAGTGTAGTACGTGACGAGTGTGACGTTAGGAAATCATTAGGCAGCATGGAGAGAAACTGTATGGGACCACCCAACCGAAACGAGTACTGTGTGACGTGCTACCCGGCAGGTATTCACCGCGGTAGCCGGCTAGCTCAGTCGGTAGAGCGTCAGGCTCTCAATCCCAGGGTCGTTGGTTCGAGCCACACGCTGGGCGGAATGGAAATTTGTTCCGCTGCAGATGTAAATTACCGTTTTTCTGATTAACGATATTTAATGGAAATAGCAACTGTTAACTTTGCCTACGTCTCTGTCAGTCGCAAGGAATCTGTATTTGAAGGTGAAGGTGATTTTGTAGACATGTGTGAAAGACATGTTCTGAAATGCAAGTGTTGTTGTTTCGAGAGCACATCGGTTACGTGTCAGATGTGTAGCCAAGCAGTAATGGGTCGCCATAGCTGCTAATATTAGCCTGTAATATGAAGTGTTGTCAGCTGAAGTCTGATGATGCAGACGACCGTAAGGACGAAGTACCCAAGAGTACCGCTAGGCCGCGCCTCTTTAGCTCAGTGGTAGAGCACTGGTCTAATAATCCAGGGGTCGTAAGTTCCATCCTCACAGGAGAAAGAAGAATTTTGGAAATCTGTTGCGCGTCGTGGCTGTATAGCAAATAGTATCTGTGATGACGAACAATTAGCAACAGGCGTTTTTTTAAGAATTACTCTCAGATGTGATTAAGGCGAATGGCGCAGATAAAGCATTTGCCAAAGCGGTACAGCAGAAGGTGGGACGAGGCAGTCTGAATTACATTTTACAGATGTATTTCTCACATATCTCAGAGCCTGTCGCCGTCGTCGTCGTCGTCGCCGCCGCCGCTTCTGCAGAAGTAGCAAATGGCCATCGTAGCAAATGCGGCGAGGGACGCCCTGCCTTCGATTCCGAATGCACAAAGTGTGTGGTCTTGTTTCTCAGTCTATATTTGATCGGTCTCGTAAGAGGTTGAATGTAACGAATGGGTGGGAAAGAGCAAGGGGCAGCGGCTGTGTAGAACGAAAACACAAATCCTCAGGGGTGTGAGCGTTTCGAGATGACTCGCATACATGTATATGTTGGTTGTCAGTGACCATGTGGCCTAATGGATAAGACGTCGGACATCGGATCTGAATATTACAGGTTTGAATGCTGTCACGCTTGTGTTTTTCCAGTTCTGAAAAAGAAACATAACGTTTTAATGTAGCAATTGAGCAGTACGAAACCGTCTGAATGTTGCTGTTGACCATTCTTTGCTTGGAGATGCTCTTGAGCTTGAAACACACACAACAAGACCGGTGTTAACTAGCGAAATGGTCGGCAGAGTGCCGACACCGCGAGTTTTGACTGGCACTTGCACATATAAAACAAGGTCGTAAAGTAACTCGTTCGGCTTTTGAGTCACATAAAGTATGTGTGTTAATTTTGACGCCACTATCTCTGCATGTTGTCATGCAATTTCTTTACCTCTCAGAAATGATTATGACATAAAAGTGAAGTACGTGACGAGTGTGACGTTAGGAAAACATTAGGCTGCATGGAGAGAAACTGTATGGGACCACCCAACCGAAACGAGTACTGTGTGACGTGCTACCCGGCAGGTATTCACCGTGGTAGCCGGCTAGCTCAGTCGGTAGAGCGTCAGGCTCTCAATCCCAGGGTCGTTGGTTGGAGCCACACGCTGGGCAGAACGGAATTTTGTTCCGCTGCAGATGTAAATTACCGTTTTTCTGATTAACGGTATTTAATGGAAATAGCAACTGTTAACTTTGCCTACGTCTCTGTCAGTCGCAAGGAATCTGTATTTGAAGGTGAAGGTGATTTTGTAGACATGTGTGAAAGACATGTTCTGAAATGCAAGTGTTGTTGTTTGGAGAGCACATCGGTTACGTGTCAGATGTGTAGCCAAGCAGTAATGGGTCGCCATAGCTGCTAATATTAGCCTGTAATATGAAGTGTTGTCAGCTGAAGTCTGATGATGCAGACGACCGTAAGGACGAAGTACCCAAGAGTACCACTAGGCCGCGCCTCTTTAGCTCAGTGGTAGAGCACTGGTCTAATAATCCAGGGGTCGTAAGTTCCATCCTCACAGGAGAAAGAAGAATTTTGGAAATCAGTTGCGCGTCGTGGCTGTATAGCAAACAGTATCTGTGATGACGAACAATTAGCAACAGGCCTTTTTTTAAGAATTACTCTCAGATGTGATTAAGGCGAATGGCGCAGATAAAGCATTTGCCAAAGCGGTACAGCAGAAGGTGGGACGAGGCAGTCTGAATTACATTTTACAGATGTATTTCTCACATATCTCAGAGACTCTCGCGGTCGTCGTCGTCGTCGTCGTCGTCGTCGTAGTCGCCGCCGCCGCCGCCGCTTCTGCAAAAGTAGCAAATGGCCATCGTAGCAAATGCGGCGAGGGACGCCCTGCCTTCGATTCCGAATGCACAAAGTGTGTGGTCTTATTTCTCAGTCTATATTTGATCGGTCTCGTAAGAGGTTGAATGTAACGAATGGGTGGGAAAGAGCAAGATTACAGGTTCGAATGCTGTCACGCTTGTGTTTTTCCAGTTCTGAAAAAGAAAGATAACGTTTTAATGTAGCAATTGAGCAGTACGAAACCGTCTGAATGTTGCTGTTGACCATTTTTTTCTTGGAGATGCTCTTGAGCTTGAAACACACACAACAAGACCGGTGTTAACTAGCGAAATGGTCGGCAGAGTGCCGACACCGCGAGTTTTGACTGGCACTTGCACATATAAAACAAGGTCGTAAAGTAACTCGTTCGGCTTTTGAGTCACATAAAGTATGTGTGTTAATTTTGACGCCACTATCTCTGCATGTTGTCATGCAATTTCTTTACCTCTCAGAAATGATTATGACATAAAAGTGTAGTACGTGACGAGTGTGACGTTAGGAAATCATTAGGCAGCATGGAGAGAAACTGTATGGGACCACCCAACCGAAACGAGTACTGTGTGACGTGCTACCCGGCAGGTATTCACCGCGGTAGCCGGCTAGCTCAGTCGGTAGAGCGTCAGGCTCTCAATCCCAGGGTCGTTGGTTCGAGCCACACGCTGGGCGGAATGGAAATTTGTTCCGCTGCAGATGTAAATTACCGTTTTTCTGATTAACGATATTTAATGGAAATAGCAACTGTTAACTTTGCCTACGTCTCTGTCAGTCGCAAGGAATCTGTATTTGAAGGTGAAGGTGATTTTGTAGACATGTGTGAAAGACATGTTCTGAAATGCAAGTGTTGTTGTTTCGAGAGCACATCGGTTACGTGTCAGATGTGTAGCCAAGCAGTAATGGGTCGCCATAGCTGCTAATATTAGCCTGTAATATGAAGTGTTGTCAGCTGAAGTCTGATGATGCAGACGACCGTAAGGACGAAGTACCCAAGAGTACCGCTAGGCCGCGCCTCTTTAGCTCAGTGGTAGAGCACTGGTCTAATAATCCAGGGGTCGTAAGTTCCATCCTCACAGGAGAAAGAAGAATTTTGGAAATCTGTTGCGCGTCGTGGCTGTATAGCAAACAGTATCTGTGATGACGAACAATTAGCAACAGGCGTTTTTTTAAGAATTACTCTCAGATGTGATTAAGGCGAATGGCGCAGATAAAGCATTTGCCAAAGCGGTACAGCAGAAGGTGGGACGAGGCAGTCTGAATTACATTTTACAGATGTATTTCTCACATATCTCAGAGCCTGTCGCCGTCGTCGTCGTCGTCGTCGTCGCCGCCGCCGCTTCTGCAGAAGTAGCAAATGGCCATCGTAGCAAATGCGGCGAGGGACGCCCTGCCTTCGATTCCGAATGCACAAAGTGTGTGGTCTTGTTTCTCAGTCTATATTTGATCGGTCTCGTAAGAGGTTGAATGTAACGAATGGGTGGGAAAGAGCAAGGGGCAGCGGCTGTGTAGAACGAAAACACAAATCCTCAGGGGTGTGAGCGTTTCGAGATGACTCGCATACATGTATATGTTGGTTGTCAGTGACCATGTGGCCTAATGGATAAGACGTCGGACATCGGATCTGAATATTACAGGTTTGAATGCTGTCACGCTTGTGTTTTTCCAGTTCTGAAAAAGAAACATAACGTTTTAATGTAGCAATTGAGCAGTACGAAACCGTCTGAATGTTGCTGTTGACCATTCTTTGCTTGGAGATGCTCTTGAGCTTGAAACACACACAACAAGACCGGTGTTAACTAGCGAAATGGTCGGCAGAGTGCCGACACCGCGAGTTTTGACTGGCACTTGCACATATAAAACAAGGTCGTAAAGTAACTCGTTCGGCTTTTGAGTCACATAAAGTATGTGTGTTAATTTTGACGCCACTATCTCTGCATGTTGTCATGCAATTTCTTTACCTCTCAGAAATGATTATGACATAAAAGTGAAGTACGTGACGAGTGTGACGTTAGGAAAACATTACGCTGCATGGAGAGAAACTGTATGGGACCACCCAACCGAAACGAGTACTGTGTGACGTGCTACCCGGCAGGTATTCACCGTGGTAGCCGGCTAGCTCAGTCGGTAGAGCGTCAGGCTCTCAATCCCAGGGTCGTTGGTTGGAGCCACACGCTGGGCAGAACGGAATTTTGTTCCGCTGCAGATGTAAATTACCGTTTTTCTGATTAACGGTATTTAATGGAAATAGCAACTGTTAACTTTGCCTACGTCTCTGTCAGTCGCAAGGAATCTGTATTTGAAGGTGAAGGTGATTTTGTAGACATGTGTGAAAGACATGTTCTGAAATGCAAGTGTTGTTGTTTGGAGAGCACATCGGTTACGTGTCAGATGTGTAGCCAAGCAGTAATGGGTCGCCATAGCTGCTAATATTAGCCTGTAATATGAAGTGTTGTCAGCTGAAGTCTGATGATGCAGACGACCGTAAGGACGAAGTACCCAAGAGTACCACTAGGCCGCGCCTCTATAGCTCAGTGGTAGAGCACTGGTCTAATAATCCAGGGGTCGTAAGTTCCATCCTCACAGGAGAAAGAAGAATTTTGGAAATCAGTTGCGCGTCGTGGCTGTATAGCAAACAGTATCTGTGATGACGAACAATTAGCAACAGGCCTTTTTTTAAGAATTACTCTCAGATGTGATTAAGGCGAATGGCGCAGATAAAGCATTTGCCAAAGCGGTACAGCAGAAGGTGGGACGAGGCAGTCTGAATTACATTTTACAGATGTATTTCTCACATATCTCAGAGACTCTCGCGGTCGTCGTCGTCGTCGTCGTCGTCGTCGTAGTCGCCGCCGCCGCCGCCGCTTCTGCAAAAGTAGCAAATGGCCATCGTAGCAAATGCGGCGAGGGACGCCCTGCCTTCGATTCCGAATGCACAAAGTGTGTGGTCTTGTTTCTCAGTCTATATTTGATCGGTCTCGTAAGAGGTTGAATGTAACGAATGGGTGGGAAAGAGCAAGGGGCAGCGGCTGTGTAGAACGAAAACACAAATCCTCAGGGGTGTGAGCGTTTCGAGATGACTCGCATACATGTATATGTTGGTCGTCAGTGACCATGTGGCCGAATGGATGAGACGTCGGACATCGGATCTGAAGATTACAGGTTCGAATGCTGTCACGCTTGTGTTTTTCCAGTTCTGAAAAAGAAACACAACGTTTTAATGTAGCAATTGAGCAGTACGAAACCGTCTGAATGTTGCTGTTGACCATTTTTTGCTTGGAGATGCTCTTGAGCTTGAAACACACACAACAAGACCGGTGTTAACTAGCGAAATGGTCGGCAGAGTGCCGACACCGCGAGTTTTGACTGGCACTTGCACATATAAAACAAGGTCGTAAAGTAACTCGTTCGGCTTTTGAGTCACATAAAGTATGTGTGTTAATTTTGACGCTACTATCTCTGCATGTTGTCATGCAATTTCTTTACCTCTCAGAAATGATTATGACATAAAAGTGAAGTACGTGACGAGTGTGACGTTAGGAAAACATTACGCTGCATGGAGAGAAACTGTATGGGACCACCCAACCGAAACGAGTACTGTGTGACGTGCTACCCGGAAGGTATTCACCGCGGTAGCCGGCTAGCTCAGTCGGTAGAGCGTCAGGCTCTCAATCCCAGGGTCGTTGGTTGGAGCCACACGCTGGGCGGAACGGAATTTTGTTCCGCTGCAGATGTAAATTACCGTTTTTCTGATTAACGATATTTAATGGAAATAGCAACTGTTAACTTTGCCTACGTCTCTGTCAGTCGCAAGGAATCTGTATTTGAAGGTGAAGGTGACTTTGTAGACATGTGTGAAAGACATGTTCTGAAATGCAAGTGTTGTTGTTTCGAGAGCACATCGGTTACGTGTCAGATGTTTAGCCAAGCAGTAATGGGTCGCCATAGCTGCTAATATTAGCCTGTAATATGAAGTGTTGTCAGCTGAAGTCTGATGATGCAGACGACCGTAAGGACGAAGTACCCAAGAGTACCGCTAGGGCGCGCTTCTTTAGCTCAGTGGTAGAGCACTGGTCTAATAATCCAGGGGTCGTAAGTTCCATCCTCAGAGGAGAAAGAAGAATTTTGGAAATCAGTTGCGCGTCGTGGCTGTATAGCAAACAGTATCTGTGATGACGAACAATTAGCAACAGGCGTTTTTTTAAGAATTACTCTCAGATGTGATTAAGGCGAATGGCGCAGATAAAGCATTTGCCAAAGCGGTACAGCAGAAGGTGGGACGAGGCAGTCTGAATTACATTTTACAGATGTATTTCTCACATATCTCAGAGCCCCTCGCGGTCGTCGTCGTCGTCGTCGTCGTCGTCGTCGTCGTCGTCGTCACCGCCGCCGCCGCTTCTGCAGAAGTAGCAAATGGCCATCGTAGCAAATGCGGCGAGGGACGCCCTGCCTTCGATTCCGAATGCACAAAGTGTGTGGTCTTATTTCTCAGTCTATATTTGATCGGTCTCGTAAGAGGTTGAATGTAACGAATGGGGGGGAAAGAGCAAGGGGCAGCGGCTGTGTAGAACGAAAACACAAATACTCAGGGTTGTGAGCGTTTCGAGATGAGTCGCATACATGTATATGTTGGTCGTCAGTGACCATGTGGCCTAATGGATAAGACGTCGGACATCGGATCTGAAGATTACAGGTTCGAATGCTGTCACGCTTGTGTTTTTCCAGTTCTGAAAAAGAAACATAACGTTTTAATGTAGCAATTGAGCAGTACGAAACCGTCTGAATGTTGCTGTTGACCATTTTTTGCTTGGAGATGCTCTTGAGCTTGAAACACACACAACAAGACCGGTGTTAACTAGCGAAATGGTCGGCAGAGTGCCGACACCGCGAGTTTTGACTGGCACTTGCACATATAAAACAAGGTCGTAAAGTAACTCGTTCGGCTTTTGAGTCCATAAAGTATGTGTGTTAATTTTGACGCCACTATCTCTGCATGTTGTCATGCAATTTCTTTACCTCTCAGAAATGATTATGACATAAAAGTGAAGTACGTGACGAGTGTGACGTTAGGAAAACATTAGGCTGCATGGAGAGAAACTGTATGGGACCACCCAACCGAAACGAGTACTGTGTGACGTGCTACCCGGCAGGTATTCACCGCGGTAGCCGGCTAGCACAGTTGGTAGAGCGTCAGGCTCTCAATCCCAGGGTCGTCGGTTCGAGCCACACGCTGGGCGGAACGGAATTTTGTTCCGCTGCAGATGTAAATTACCGTTTTTCTGATTAACGATATTTAATGGAAATAGCAACTGTTAACTTTGCCTACGTCTCTGTCAGTCGCAAGGAATCTGTATTTGAAGGTGAAGGTGACTTTGTAGACATGTGTGAAAGACATGTTCTGAAATGCAAGTGTTGTTGTTTCGAGAGCACATCGGTTACGTGTCAGATGTTTAGCCAAGCAGTAATGGGTCGCCATAGCTGCTAATATTAGCCTGTAATATGAAGTGTTGTCAGCTGAAGTCTGATGATGCAGACGACCGTAAGGACGAAGTACCCAAGAGTACCGCTAGGGCGCGCTTCTTTAGCTCAGTGGTAGAGCACTGGTCTAATAATCCAGGGGTCGTAAGTTCCATCCTCAGAGGAGAAAGAAGAATTTTGGAAATCAGTTGCGCGTCGTGGCTGTATAGCAAACAGTATCTGTGATGACGAACAATTAGCAACAGGCGTTTTTTTAAGAATTACTCTCAGATGTGATTAAGGCGAATGGCGCAGATAAAGCATTTGCCAAAGCGGTACAGCAGAAGGTGGGACGAGGCAGTCTGAATTACATTTTACAGATGTATTTCTCACATATCTCAGAGCCCCTCGCGGTCGTCGTCGTCGTCGTCGTCGTCGTCGTCGTCGTCGTCGTCGTCACCGCCGCCGCCGCTTCTGCAGAAGTAGCAAATGGCCATCGTAGCAAATGCGGCGAGGGACGCCCTGCCTTCGATTCCGAATGCACAAAGTGTGTGGTCTTATTTCTCAGTCTATATTTGATCGGTCTCGTAAGAGGTTGAATGTAACGAATGGGGGGGAAAGAGCAAGGGGCAGCGGCTGTGTAGAACGAAAACACAAATACTCAGGGTTGTGAGCGTTTCGAGATGAGTCGCATACATGTATATGTTGGTCGTCAGTGACCATGTGGCCTAATGGATAAGACGTCGGACATCGGATCTGAAGATTACAGGTTCGAATGCTGTCACGCTTGTGTTTTTCCAGTTCTGAAAAAGAAACATAACGTTTTAATGTAGCAATTGAGCAGTACGAAACCGTCTGAATGTTGCTGTTGACCATTTTTTGCTTGGAGATGCTCTTGAGCTTGAAACACACACAACAAGACCGGTGTTAACTAGCGAAATGGTCGGCAGAGTGCCGACACCGCGAGTTTTGACTGGCACTTGCACATATAAAACAAGGTCGTAAAGTAACTCGTTCGGCTTTTGAGTCCATAAAGTATGTGTGTTAATTTTGACGCCACTATCTCTGCATGTTGTCATGCAATTTCTTTACCTCTCAGAAATGATTATGACATAAAAGTGAAGTACGTGACGAGTGTGACGTTAGGAAAACATTAGGCTGCATGGAGAGAAACTGTATGGGACCACCCAACCGAAACGAGTACTGTGTGACGTGCTACCCGGCAGGTATTCACCGCGGTAGCCGGCTAGCACAGTTGGTAGAGCGTCAGGCTCTCAATCCCAGGGTCGTCGGTTCGAGCCACACGCTGGGCGGAACGGAATTTTGTTCCGCTGCAGATGTAAATTACCGTTTTTCTGATTAACGATATTTAATGGAAATAGCAACTGTTAACTTTGCCTACGTCTCTGTCAGTCGCAAGGAATCTGTATTTGAAGGTGAAGGTGATTTTGTAGACATGTGTGAAAGACATGTTCTGAAATGCAAGTGTTGTTGTTTCGAGAGCACATCGGTTACGTGTCAGATGTGTAGCCAAGCAGTAATGGGTCGCCATAGCTGCAAATATTAGCCTGTAATATGAAGTGTTGTCAGCTGAAGTCTGATGATGCAGACGACCGTAAGGACGAAGTACCCAAGAGTACCGCTAGACCGCGCCTCTTTAGCTCAGTGGTAGAGCACTGGTCTATTAATCCAGGGGTCGTAAGTTCCATCCTCACAGGAGAAAGATGAATTTTGGAAATCAGTTGCGCGTCGTGGCCGTATAGCAAACAGTATCTGTGATGACGAACAATTAGCAACAGGCGTTTTTTTAAGAATTACTCTCAGATGTGATTAAGGCGAATGGCGCAGATAAAGCATATGAAAAAGCGGTACAGCTGAATGTGGGACGAGGCAGTCTGAATTACATTTTACAGATGTATTTCTCACATATCACAGAGCCTGTCGTCGTCGTCGTCGTCGTCGTCGTCGTCGTCGTCGTCGCCGCCGCCGCTTCTGCAGAAGTAGCAAATGGCCATCGTAGCAAATGCGGCGAGGGACGCCCTGCCTTCTATTCCGAATGCACAAAGTGTGTGGTCTTGTTTCTCAGTCTATATTTGATCGGTCTCGTAAGAGGTTGAATGTAACGAATGGGTGGGAAAGAGCAAGGGGCAGCGGCTGTGTAGAACGAAAACACAAACCCTCAGGGGTGTGAGCGTTTCGAGAAGACTCGCATACACGTATATGTTGGTCGTCAGTGACCATGTGGCCTAATGGATAAGACGTCGGACATCGGATCTGAATATTACAGGTTCGAATGCTGTCACGCTTGTGTTTTTCCAGTTCTGAAAAAGAAACATAACGTTTTAATGTAGCAATTGAGCAGTACGAAACCGTCTGAATGTTGCTGTTGACCATTTTTTGCTTGGAGATGCTCTTGAGCTTGAAACACACACAACAAGACCGGTGTTAACTAGCGAAATGGTCGGCAGAGTGCCGACACCGCGAGTTTTGACTGGCACTTGCACATATAAAACAAGGTCGTAAAGTAACTCGTTCGGCTTTTGAGTCACATAAAGTATGTGTGTTAATTTTGACGCCACTATCACTGCATGTTGTCATGCAATTTCTTTACCTCTCAGAAATGATTATGACATAAAAGTGAAGTACGTGACGAGTGTGACGTTAGGAAAACATTAGGCTGCATGGAGAGAAACTGTATGGGACCACCCAACCGAAACGAGTACTGTGTGACGTGCTACCCGGCAAGTATTCACCGCGGTAGCCGGCTAGCTCAGTCGGTAGAGCGTCAGGCTCTCAATGCCAGGGTCGTTGGTTCGAGCCACACGCTGGGCGGAACGGAATTTTGTTCCGCTGCAGATGTAAATTACCGTTTTTCTGATTAACGATATTTAATGGAAATAGCAACTGTTAACTTTGCCTACGTCTCTGTCAGTCGCAAGGAATCTGTATTTGAAGGTGAAGGTGATTTTGTAGACATGTGTGAAAGACATGTTCTGAAATGCAAGTGTTGTTGTTTCGAGAGCACATCGGCTACGTGTCAGATGTGTAGCCAAGCAGTAATGGGTCGCCATAGCTGCAAATATTAGCCTGTAATATGAAGTGTTGTCAGCTGAAGTCTGATGATGCAGACGACCGTAAGGACGAAGTACCCAAGAGTACCGCTAGGCCGCGCCTCTTTAGCTCAGTGGTAGAGCACTGGTCTAATAATCCAGGGGTCGTATGTTCCATCCTCACAGGAGAAAGATGAATTTTGGAAATCAGTTGTGCGTCGTGGCTGTATAGCAAACAGTATCTGTGATGACGAACAATTAGCAACAGGCGTTTTTTTAAGAATTACTCTCAGATGTGATTAAGGCGAATGGCGCAGATAAAGCATATGAAAAAGCGGTACAGCAGAAGGTGGGACGAGGCAGTCTGAATTACATTTTACAGATGTATTTTTCACATATCTCAGAGCCTGTCGCCGTCGTCGTCGTCGTCGTCGTCGTCGTCGTCGTCGTCGTCGTCGCCGCCGCCGCTTCTGCAGAAGTAGCAAATGGCCATCGTAGCAAATGTGGCGAGGGACGCCCTGCCTTCGATTCCGAATGCACAAAGTGTGTGGTCTTGTTTCTCAGTCTATATTTGATCGGTCTCGTAAGAGGTTGAATGTAACGAATGGGTGGGAAAGAGCAAGGGGCAGCGGCTGTGTAGAACGAAAACACAAATCCTCAGGGGTGTGAGCGTTTCGAGATGACTCACATACATGTATATGTTGGTTGTCAGTGACCATGTGGCCTAATGGATAAGACGTCGGACATCGGATCTGAATATTACAGGTTTGAATGCTGTCACGCTTGTGTTTTTCCAGTTCTGAAAAAGAAACATAACGTTTTAATGTAGCAATTGAGCAGTACGAAACCGTCTGAATGTTGCTGTTGACCATTCTTTGCTTGGAGATGCTCTTGAGCTTGAAACACACACAACAAGACCGGTGTTAACTAGCGAAATGGTCGGCAGAGTGCCGACACCGCGAGTTTTGACTGGCACTTGCACATATAAAACAAGGTCGTAAAGTAACTCGTTCGGCTTTTGAGTCACATAAAGTATGTGTGTTAATTTTGACGCCACTATCTCTGCATGTTGTCATGCAATTTCTTTACCTCTCAGAAATGATTATGACATAAAAGTGAAGTACGTGACGAGTGTGACGTTAGGAAAACATTAGGCTGCATGGAGAGAAACTGTATGGGACCACCCAACCGAAACGAGTACTGTGTGACGTGCTACCCGGCAGGTATTCACCGTGGTAGCCGGCTAGCTCAGTCGGTAGAGCGTCAGGCTCTCAATCCCAGGGTCGTTGGTTGGAGCCACACGCTGGGCGGAACGGAATTTTGTTCCGCTGCAGATGTAAATTACCGTTTTTCTGATTAACGGTATTTAATGGAAATAGCAACTGTTAACTTTGCCTACGTCTCTGTCAGTCGCAAGGAATCTGTATTTGAAGGTGAAGGTGATTTTGTAGACATGTGTGAAAGACATGTTCAGAAATGCAAGTGTTGTTGTTTGGAGAGCACATCGGTTACGTGTCAGATGTGTAGCCAAGCAGTAATGGGTCGCCATAGCTGCTAATATTAGCCTGTAATATGAAGTGTTGTCAGCTGAAGTCTGATGATGCAGACGACCGTAAGGACGAAGTACCCAAGAGTACCACTAGGCCGCGCCTCTTTAGCTCAGTGGTAGAGCACTGGTCTAATAATCCAGGGGTCGTAAGTTCCATCCTCACAGGAGAAAGAAGAATTTTGGAAATCAGTTGCGCGTCGTGGCTGTATAGCAAACAGTATCTGTGATGACGAACAATTAGCAACAGGCGTTTTTTTAAGAATTACTCTCAGATGTGATTAAGGCGAATGGCGCAGATAAAGCATTTGCCAAAGCGGTACAGCAGAAGGTGGGACGAGGCAGTCTGAATTACATTTTACAGATGTATTTCTCACATATCTCAGAGACTCTCGCGGTCGTCGTCGTCGTCGTCGTCGTCGTCGTAGTCGCCGCTGCCGCCGCTTCTGCAAAAGTAGCAAATGGCCATCGTAGCAAATGCGGCGAGGGACGCCCTGCCTTCGATTCCGAATGCACAAAGTGTGTGGTCTTATTTCTCAGTCTATATTTGATCGGTCTCGTAAGAGGTTGAATGTAACGAATGGGTGGGAAAGAGCAAGGGGCAGCGGCTGTGTAGAACGAAAACACAAACCCTCAGGGGTGTGAGCGTTTCGAGAAGACTCGCATACACGTATATGTTGGTCGTCAGTGACCATGTGGCCTAATGGATAAGACGTCGGACATCGGATCTGAATATTACAGGTTCGAATGCTGTCACGCTTGTGTTTTTCCAGTTCTGAAAAAGAAACATAACGTTTTAATGTAGCAATTGAGCAGTACGAAACCGTCTGAATGTTGCTGTTGACCATTTTTTGCTTGGAGATGCTCTTGAGCTTGAAACACACACAACAAGACCGGTGTTAACTAGCGAAATGGTCGGCAGAGTGCCGACACCGCGAGTTTTGACTGGCACTTGCACATATAAAACAAGGTCGTAAAGTAACTCGTTCGGCTTTTGAGTCACATAAAGTATGTGTGTTAATTTTGACGCCACTATCACTGCATGTTGTCATGCAATTTCTTTACCTCTCAGAAATGATTATGACATAAAAGTGAAGTACGTGACGAGTGTGACGTTAGGAAAACATTAGGCTGCATGGAGAGAAACTGTATGGGACCACCCAACCGAAACGAGTACTGTGTGACGTGCTACCCGGCAAGTATTCACCGCGGTAGCCGGCTAGCTCAGTCGGTAGAGCGTCAGGCTCTCAATGCCAGGGTCGTTGGTTCGAGCCACACGCTGGGCGGAACGGAATTTTGTTCCGCTGCAGATGTAAATTACCGTTTTTCTGATTAACGATATTTAATGGAAATAGCAACTGTTAACTTTGCCTACGTCTCTGTCAGTCGCAAGGAATCTGTATTTGAAGGTGAAGGTGATTTTGTAGACATGTGTGAAAGACATGTTCTGAAATGCAAGTGTTGTTGTTTCGAGAGCACATCGGCTACGTGTCAGATGTGTAGCCAAGCAGTAATGGGTCGCCATAGCTGCAAATATTAGCCTGTAATATGAAGTGTTGTCAGCTGAAGTCTGATGATGCAGACGACCGTAAGGACGAAGTACCCAAGAGTACCGCTAGGCCGCGCCTCTTTAGCTCAGTGGTAGAGCACTGGTCTAATAATCCAGGGGTCGTATGTTCCATCCTCACAGGAGAAAGATGAATTTTGGAAATCAGTTGTGCGTCGTGGCTGTATAGCAAACAGTATCTGTGATGACGAACAATTAGCAACAGGCGTTTTTTTAAGAATTACTCTCAGATGTGATTAAGGCGAATGGCGCAGATAAAGCATATGAAAAAGCGGTACAGCAGAAGGTGGGACGAGGCAGTCTGAATTACATTTTACAGATGTATTTTTCACATATCTCAGAGCCTGTCGCCGTCGTCGTCGTCGTCGTCGTCGTCGTCGTCGTCGTCGTCGTCGTCGTCGTCGTCGTCGCCGCCGCCGCTTCTGCAGAAGTAGCAAATGGCCATCGTAGCAAATGTGGCGAGGGACGCCCTGCCTTCGATTCCGAATGCACAAAGTGTGTGGTCTTGTTTCTTAGTCTATATTTGATCGGTCTCGTAAGAGGTTGAATGTAACGAATGGGTGGGAAAGAGCAAGGGGCAGCGGCTGTGTAGAACGAAAACACAAATCCTCAGGGGTGTGAGCGTTTCGAGATGACTCGCATACATGTATATGTTGGTTGTCAGTGACCATGTGGCCTAATGGATAAGACGTCGGACATCGGATCTGAATATTACAGGTTTGAATGCTGTCACGCTTGTGTTTTTCCAGTTCTGAAAAAGAAACATAACGTTTTAATGTAGCAATTGAGCAGTACGAAACCGTCTGAATGTTGCTGTTGACCATTCTTTGTTTGGAGATGCTCTTGAGCTTGAAACACACACAACAAGACCGGTGTTAACTAGCGAAATGGTCGGCAGAGTGCCGACACCGCGAGTTTTGACTGGCACTTGCACATATAAAACAAGGTCGTAAAGTAACTCGTTCGGCTTTTGAGTCACATAAAGTATGTGTGTTAATTTTGACGCCACTATCTCTGCATGTTGTCATGCAATTTCTTTACCTCTCAGAAATGATTATGACATAAAAGTGAAGTACGTGACGAGTGTGACGTTAGGAAAACATTAGGCTGCATGGAGAGAAACTGTATGGGACCACCCAACCGAAACGAGTACTGTGTGACGTGCTACCCGGCAGGTATTCACCGTGGTAGCCGGCTAGCTCAGTCGGTAGAGCGTCAGGCTCTCAATCCCAGGGTCGTTGGTTGGAGCCACACGCTGGGCGGAACGGAATTTTGTTCCGCTGCAGATGTAAATTACCGTTTTTCTGATTAACGGTATTTAATGGAAATAGCAACTGTTAACTTTGCCTACGTCTCTGTCAGTCGCAAGGAATCTGTATTTGAAGGTGAAGGTGATTTTGTAGACATGTGTGAAAGACATGTTCAGAAATGCAAGTGTTGTTGTTTGGAGAGCACATCGGTTACGTGTCAGATGTGTAGCCAAGCAGTAATGGGTCGCCATAGCTGCTAATATTAGCCTGTAATATGAAGTGTTGTCAGCTGAAGTCTGATGATGCAGACGACCGTAAGGACGAAGTACCCAAGAGTACCACTAGGCCGCGCCTCTTTAGCTCAGTGGTAGAGCACTGGTCTAATAATCCAGGGGTCGTAAGTTCCATCCTCACAGGAGAAAGAAGAATTTTGGAAATCAGTTGCGCGTCGTGGCTGTATAGCAAACAGTATCTGTGATGACGAACAATTAGCAACAGGCGTTTTTTTAAGAATTACTCTCAGATGTGATTAAGGCGAATGGCGCTGATAAAGCATTTGCCAAAGCGGTACAGCAGAAGGTGGGGCGAGGCAGTCTGAATTACATTTTACAGATGTATTTCTCACATATCTCAGAGACTCTCGCGGTCGTCGTCGTCGTCGTCGTCGTCGTCGTAGTCGCCGCCGCCGCCGCTTCTGCAAAAGTAGCAAATGGCCATCGTAGCAAATGCGGCGAGGGACGCCCTGCCTTCGATTCCGAATGCACAAAGTGTGTGGTCTTATTTCTCAGTCTATATTTGATCGGTCTCGTAAGAGGTTGAATGTAACGAATGGGTGGGAAAGAGCAAGGGGCAGCGGCTGTGTAGAACGAAAACACAAATCCTCAGGGGTGTGAGCGTTTCGAGATGACTCGCATACATGTATATGTTGGTCGTCAGTGACCATGTGGCCGAATGGATGAGACGTCGGACATCGGATCTGAAGATTACAGGTTCGAATGCTGTCACGCTTGTGTTTTTCCAGTTCTGAAAAAGAAACATAACGTTTTAATGTAGCAATTGAGCAGTACGAAACCGTCTGAATGTTGCTGTTGACCATTTTTTGCTTGGAGATGCTCTTGAGCTTGAAACACACACAACAAGACCGGTGTTAACTAGCGAAATGGTCGGCAGAGTGCCGACACCGCGAGTTTTGCCTGGCACTTGCACATATAAAACAAGGTCGTAAAGTAACTCGTTCGGCTTTTGAGTCACATAAAGTATGTGTGTTAATTTTGACGCCACTATCTCTGCATGTTGTCATGCAATTTCTTTACCTCTCAGAAATGATTATGACATAAAAGTGAAGTACGTGACGAGTGTGACGTTAGGAAAACATTAGGCTGCATGGAGAGGAACTGTATGGGACCACCCAACCGAAACGAGTACTGTGTGACGTGCTACCCGGCAGGTATTCACCGCGGTAGCCGGCTAGCTCAGTCGGTAGAGCGTCAGGCTCTCAATCCCAGGGTCGTTGGTTGGAGCCACACGCTGGGCGGAACGGAATTTTGTTCCGCTGCAGATGTAAATTACCGTTTTTCTGATTAACGATATTTAATGGAAATAGCAACTGTTAACTTTGCCTACGTCTCTGTCAGTCGCAAGGAATCTGTATTTGAAGGTGAAGGTGATTTTGTAGACATGTGTGAAAGACATGTTCTGAAATGCAAGTGTTGTTGTTTCGAGAGCACATCGGTTACGTGTCAGATGTTTAGCCAAGCAGTAATGGGTCGCCATAGCTGCAAATATTAGCCTGTAATATGAAGTGTTGTCAGCAGAAGTCTGATGATGCAGACGACCGTAAGGACGAAGTACCCAAGAGTACCACTAGGCCGCGCCTCTTTAGCTCAGTGGTAGAGCACTGGTCTAATAATCCAGGGGTCGTAAGTTCCATCCTCACAGGAGAAAGAAGAAATTTGGAAATCAGTAGCGCGTCGTGGCTGTATAGCAAACAGTATCTGTGATGACGAACAATTAGCAACAGGCGTTTTTTTAAGAATTACTCTCAGATGTGATTAAGGCGAATGGCGCAGATAAAGCATTTGCCAAAGCGGTACAGCAGAAGGTGGGACGAGGCAGTCTGAATTACATTTTACAGATGTATTTCTCACATATCTCAGAGCCTCTCGCGGTCGTCGTCGTCGTCGTCGTCGTCGTCGTCGCCGCCGCCGCCGCCGCTTCTGCAGAAGTAGCAAATGGCCATCGTAGCAAATGCGGCGAGGGACGCCCTGCCTTCGATTCCGAATGCACAAAGTGTGTGGTCTTATTTCTCAGTCTATATTTGATCGGTCTCGTAAGAGGTTGAATGTAACGAATGGGTGGGAAAGAGCAAGATTACAGGTTCGAATGCTGTCACGCTTGTGTTTTTCCAGTTCTGAAAAAGAAACATAACGTTTTAATGTAGCAATTGAGCAGTACGAAACCGTCTGAATGTTGCTGTTGACCATTTTTTGCTTGGAGATGCTCTTGAGCTTGAAACACACACAACAAGACCGGTGTTAACTAGCGAAATGGTCGGCAGAGTGCCGACACCGCGAGATTTGACTGGCACTTGCACATATAAAACAAGGTCGTAAAGTAACTCGTTCGGCTTTTGAGTCACATAAAGTATGTGTGTTAATTTTGACGCCACTATCTCTGCATGTTGTCATGCAATTTCTTTACCTCTCAGAAATGATTATGACATAAAAGTGTAGTACGTGACGAGTGTGACGTTAGGAAAACATTAGGCAGCATGGAGAGAAACTGTATGGGACCACCCAACCGAAACGAGTACTGTGTGACGTGCTACCCGGCAGGTATTCACCGCGGTAGCCGGCTAGCTCAGTCGGTAGAGCGTCAGGCTCTCAATCCCAGGGTCGTTGGTTCGAGCCACACGCTGGGCGGAATGGAAATTTGTTCCGCTGCAGATGTAAATTACCGTTTTTCTGATTAACGATATTTAATGGAAATAGCAACTGTTAACTTTGCCTACGTCTCTGTCAGTCGCAAGGAATCTGTATTTGAAGGTGAAGGTGATTTTGTAGACATGTGTGAAAGACATGTTCTGAAATGCAAGTGTTGTTGTTTCGAGAGCACATCGGTTACGTGTCAGATGTGTAGCCAAGCAGTAATGGGTCGCCATAGCTGCTAATATTAGCCTGTAATATGAAGTGTTGTCAGCTGAAGTCTGATGATGCAGACGACCGTAAGGACGAAGTACCCAAGAGTACCGCTAGGCCGCGCCTCTTTAGCTCAGTGGTAGAGCACTGGTCCAATAATCCAGGGGTCGTAAGTTCCATCCTCACAGGAGAAAGAAGAATTTTGGAAATCAGTTGCGCGTCGTGGCTGTATAGCAAACAGTATCTGTGATGACGAACAATTAGCAACAGGCGTTTTTTTAAGAATTACTCTCAGATGTGATTAAGGCGAATGGCGCAGATAAAGCATTTGCCAAAGCGGTACAGCATAAGGTGGGACGAGGCAGTCTGAATTACATTTTACAGATGTATTTCTCACATATCTCAGAGCCTGTCGCCGTCGTCGTCGTCGTCGCCGCCGCCGCTTCTGCAGAAGTAGCAAATGGCCATCGTAGCAAATGCGGCGAGGGACGCCCTGCCTTCGATTCCGAATGCACAAAGTGTGTGGTCTTATTTCTCAGTCTATATTTGATCGGTCTCGTAAGAGGTTGAATGTAACGAATGGGTGGGAAAGAGCAAGGGGCAGCGGCTGTGTAGAACGAAAACACAAATCCTCAGGGGTGTGAGCGTTTCGAGATGACTCGCATACATGTATATGTTGGTCGTCAGTGACCATGTGGCCGAATGGATGAGACGTCGGACATCGGATCTGAAGATTACAGGTTCGAATGCTGTCACGCTTGTGTTTTTCCAGTTCTGAAAAAGAAACACAACGTTTTAATGTAGCAATTGAGCAGTACGAAACCGTCTGAATGTTGCTGTTGACCATTTTTTGCTTGGAGATGCTCTTGAGCTTGAAACACACACAACAAGACCGGTGTTAACTAGCGAAATGGTCGGCAGAGTGCCGACACCGCGAGTTTTGACTGGCACTTGCACATATAAAACAAGGTCGTAAAGTAACTCGTTCGGCTTTTGAGTCACATAAAGTATGTGTGTTAATTTTGACGCTACTATCTCTGCATGTTGTCATGCAATTTCTTTACCTCTCAGAAATGATTATGACATAAAAGTGAAGTACGTGACGAGTGTGACGTTAGGAAAACATTACGCTGCATGGAGAGAAACTGTATGGGACCACCCAACCGAAACGAGTACTGTGTGACGTGCTACCCGGAAGGTATTCACCGCGGTAGCCGGCTAGCTCAGTCGGTAGAGCGTCAGGCTCTCAATCCCAGGGTCGTTGGTTGGAGCCACACGCTGGGCGGAACGGAATTTTGTTCCGCTGCAGATGTAAATTACCGTTTTTCTGATTAACGATATTTAATGGAAATAGCAACTGTTAACTTTGCCTACGTCTCTGTCAGTCGCAAGGAATCTGTATTTGAAGGTGAAGGTGATTTTGTAGACATGTGTGAAAGACATGTTCTGAAATGCAAGTGTTGTTGTTTGGAGAGCACATCGGTTACGTGTCAGATGTGTAGCCAAGCAGTAATGGGTCGCCATAGCTGCTAATATTAGCCTGTAATATGAAGTGTTGTCAGCTGAAGTCTGATGATGCAGACGACCGTAAGGACGAAGTACCCAAGAGTACCACTAGGCCGCGCCTCTTTAGCTCAGTGGTAGAGCACTGGTCTAATAATCCAGGGGTCGTAAGTTCCATCCTCACAGGAGAAAGAAGAATTTTGGAAATCAGTTGCGCGTCGTGGCTGTATAGCAAACAGTATCTGTGATGACGAACAATTAGCAACAGGCCTTTTTTTAAGAATTACTCTCAGATGTGATTAAGGCGAATGGCGCAGATAAAGCATTTGCCAAAGCGGTACAGCAGAAGGTGGGACGAGGCAGTCTGAATTACATTTTACAGATGTATTTCTCACATATCTCAGAGACTCTCGCGGTCGTCGTCGTCGTCGTCGTCGTCGTCGTAGTCGCCGCCGCCGCCGCTTCTGCAAAAGTAGCAAATGGCCATCGTAGCAAATGCGGCGAGGGACGCCCTGCCTTCGATTCCGAATGCACAAAGTGTGTGGTCTTATTTCTCAGTCTATATTTGATCGGTCTCGTAAGAGGTTGAATGTAACGAATGGGTGGGAAAGAGCAAGGGGCAGCGGCTGTGTAGAACGAAAACACAAATCCTCAGGGGTGTGAGCGTTTCGAGATGACTCGCATACATGTATATGTTGGTCGTCAGTGACCATGTGGCCGAATGGATGAGACGTCGGACATCGGATCTGAAGATTACAGGTTCGAATGCTGTCACGCTTGTGTTTTTCCAGTTCTGAAAAAGAAACACAACGTTTTAATGTAGCAATTGAGCAGTACGAAACCGTCTGAATGTTGCTGTTGACCATTTTTTGCTTGGAGATGCTCTTGAGCTTGAAACACACACAACAAGACCGGTGTTAACTAGCGAAATGGTCGGCAGAGTGCCGACACCGCGAGTTTTGACTGGCACTTGCACATATAAAACAAGGTCGTAAAGTAACTCGTTCGGCTTTTGAGTCACATAAAGTATGTGTGTTAATTTTGACGCTACTATCTCTGCATGTTGTCATGCAATTTCTTTACCTCTCAGAAATGATTATGACATAAAAGTGAAGTACGTGACGAGTGTGACGTTAGGAAAACATTACGCTGCATGGAGAGAAACTGTATGGGACCACCCAACCGAAACGAGTACTGTGTGACGTGCTACCCGGAAGGTATTCACCGCGGTAGCCGGCTAGCTCAGTCGGTAGAGCGTCAGGCTCTCAATCCCAGGGTCGTTGGTTGGAGCCACACGCTGGGCGGAACGGAATTTTGTTCCGCTGCAGATGTAAATTACCGTTTTTCTGATTAACGATATTTAATGGAAATAGCAACTGTTAACTTTGCCTACGTCTCTGTCAGTCGCAAGGAATCTGTATTTGAAGGTGAAGGTGATTTTGTAGACATGTGTGAAAGACATGTTCTGAAATGCAAGTGTTGTTGTTTCGAGAGCACATCGGTTACGTGTCAGATGTTTAGCCAAGCAGTAATGGGTCGCCATAGCTGCTAATATTAGCCTGTAATATGAAGTGTTGTCAGCTGAAGTCTGATGATGCAGACGACCGTAAGGACGAAGTACCCAAGAGTACCGCTAGGGCGCGCCTCTTTAGCTCAGTGGTAGAGCACTGGTCTAATAATCCAGGGGTCGTAAGTTCCATCCTCAGAGGAGAAAGAAGAATTTTGGAAATCAGTTGCGCGTCGTGGCTGTATAGCAAACAGTATCTGTGATGACGAACAATTAGCAACAGGCGTTTTTTTAAGAATTACTCTCAGATGTGATTAAGGCGAATGGCGCAGATAAAGCATTTGCCAAAGCGGTACAGCAGAAGGTGGGACGAGGCAGTCTGAATTACATTTTACAGATGTATTTCTCACATATCTCAGAGCCCCTCGCGGTCGTCGTCGTCGTCGTCGTCGTCGTCGTCGTCGTCGTCGTCACCGCCGCCGCCGCTTCTGCAGAAGTAGCAAATGGCCATCGTAGCAAATGCGGCGAGGGACGCCCTGCCTTCTATTCCGAATGCACAAAGTGTGTGGTCTTGTTTCTCAGTCTATATTTGATCGGTCTCGTAAGAGGTTGAATGTAACGAATGGGTGGGAAAGAGCAAGGGGCAGCGGCTGTGTAGAACGAAAACACAAACCCTCAGGGGTGTGAGCGTTTCGAGAAGACTCGCATACACGTATATGTTGGTCGTCAGTGACCATGTGGCCTAATGGATAAGACGTCGGACATCGGATCTGAATATTACAGGTTCGAATGCTGTCACGCTTGTGTTTTTCCAGTTCTGAAAAAGAAACATAACGTTTTAATGTAGCAATTGAGCAGTACGAAACCGTCTGAATGTTGCTGTTGACCATTTTTTGCTTGGAGATGCTCTTGAGCTTGAAACACACACAACAAGACCGGTGTTAACTAGCGAAATGGTCGGCAGAGTGCCGACACCGCGAGTTTTGACTGGCACTTGCACATATAAAACAAGGTCGTAAAGTAACTCGTTCGGCTTTTGAGTCACATAAAGTATGTGTGTTAATTTTGACGCCACTATCACTGCATGTTGTCATGCAATTTCTTTACCTCTCAGAAATGATTATGACATAAAAGTGAAGTACGTGACGAGTGTGACGTTAGGAAAACATTAGGCTGCATGGAGAGAAACTGTATGGGACCACCCAACCGAAACGAGTACTGTGTGACGTGCTACCCGGCAAGTATTCACCGCGGTAGCCGGCTAGCTCAGTCGGTAGAGCGTCAGGCTCTCAATGCCAGGGTCGTTGGTTCGAGCCACACGCTGGGCGGAACGGAATTTTGTTCCGCTGCAGATGTAAATTACCGTTTTTCTGATTAACGATATTTAATGGAAATAGCAACTGTTAACTTTGCCTACGTCTCTGTCAGTCGCAAGGAATCTGTATTTGAAGGTGAAGGTGATTTTGTAGACATGTGTGAAAGACATGTTCTGAAATGCAAGTGTTGTTGTTTCGAGAGCACATCGGCTACGTGTCAGATGTGTAGCCAAGCAGTAATGGGTCGCCATAGCTGCAAATATTAGCCTGTAATATGAAGTGTTGTCAGCTGAAGTCTGATGATGCAGACGACCGTAAGGACGAAGTACCCAAGAGTACCGCTAGGCCGCGCCTCTTTAGCTCAGTGGTAGAGCACTGGTCTAATAATCTAGGGGTCGTATGTTCCATCCTCACAGGAGAAAGATGAATTTTGGAAATCAGTTGTGCGTCGTGGCTGTATAGCAAACAGTATCTGTGATGACGAACAATTAGCAACAGGCGTTTTTTTAAGAATTACTCTCAGATGTGATTAAGGCGAATGGCGCAGATAAAGCATATGAAAAAGCGGTACAGCAGAAGGTGGGACGAGGCAGTCTGAATTACATTTTACAGATGTATTTTTCACATATCTCAGAGCCTGTCGTCGTCGTCGCCGTCGTCGTCGCCGCCGCCGCCGCTTCTGCAGAAGTAGCAAATGGCCATCGTAGCAAATGCGGCGAGGGACGCCCTGCCTTCGATTCCGAATGCACAAAGTGTGTGGTCTTGTTTCTCAGTCTATATTTGATCGGTCTCGTAAGAGGTTGAATGTAACGAATGGGTGGGAAAGAGCAAGGGGCAGCGGCTGTGTAGAACGAAAACACAAATCCTCAGGGGTGTGAGCGTTTCGAGATGACTCGCATACATGTATATGTTGGTCGTCAGTGACCATGTGGCCTAATGGATAAGACGTCGGACATCGGATCTGAATATTACAGGTTCGAATGCTGTCACGCTTGTGTTTTTCCAGTTCTGAAAAAGAAACATAACGTTTTAATGTAGCAATTGAGCAGTACGAAACCGTCTGAATGTTGCTGTTGACCATTTTTTGCTTGGAGATGCTCTTGAGCTTGAAACACACACAACAAGACCGGTGTTAACTAGCGAAATGGTCGGCAGAGTGCCGACACCGCGAGTTTTGACTGGCACTTGCACATCTAAAACAACGTCGGAAAGTAACTCGTTCGGCTTTTGAGTCACATAAAGTATGTGTGTTAATTTTGACGCCACTATCTCTGCATGTTGTCATGCAATTTCTTTACCTCTCAGAAATGATTATGACATAAAAGTGAAGTACGTGACGAGTGTGACGTTAGGAAAACATTAGGCTGCATGGAGAGAAACTGTATGGGACCACCCAACCGAAACGAGTACTGTGTGACGTGCTACCCGGCAGGTATTCACCGCGGTAGCCGGCTAGCTCAGTCGGTAGAGCGTCAGGCTCTCAATCCCAGGGTCGTTGGTTCGAGCCACACGCTGGGCGGAACGGAATTTTGTTCCGCTGCAGATGTAAATTACCGTTTTTCTGATTAACGATATTTAATGGAAATAGCAACTGTTAACTTTGCCTACGGCTCTGTCAGTCGCAAGGAATCTGTATTTGAAGGTGAAGGTGATTTTGTAGACATGTGTGAAAGACATGTTCTGAAATGCAAGTGTTGTTGTTTCGAGAGCACATCGGTTACGTGTCAGATGTGTAGCCAAGCAGTAATGGGTCGCCATAGCTGCTAATATTAGCCTGTAATATGAAGTGTTGTCAGCTGAAGTCTGACGATGCAGATGACCGTAAGGACGAAGTACCCAAGAGTACCGCTAGGCCGCGCCTCTTTAGCTCAGTGGTAGAGCACTGGTCTAATAATCCAGGGGTCGTAAGTTCCATCTTCACAAGAGAAAGAAGAATTTTGGAAATCAGTTGCGCGTCGTGGCTGTATAGCAAACAGTATCTGTGATGACGAACAATTAGCAACAGGCGTTTTTTTAAGAATTTCTCTCAGATGTGATTAAGGCGAATGGCGCAGATAAAGCATTTGAAAAAGCGGTACAGCAGAAGGTGGGACGAGGCAGTCTGAATTACATTTTACAGATGTATTTCTCACATATCTCAGAGCCTCTCGCGGTCGTCGTCGTCGTCGCCGCCGCCGCCGCCGCCGCCGCTTCTGCAGAAGTAGCAAATGGCCATCGTAGCAAATGCGGCGAGGGACGCCCTGCCTTCGATTCCGAATGCACAAAGTGTGTGGTCTTGTTTCTCAGTCTATATGTGATCGGTCTCGTAAGAGGTAGAATGTAACGAATGGGTGGGAAAGAGCAAGGGGCAGCGGCCGTGTAGAACGAAAACACAACTCCTCAGGGGTGTGAGCGTTTCGAGATGAGTCGCATACATGTAAATGTTGGTCGTCAGTGACCATGTGGCCTAATGGATAAGACGTCGGACTTCGGATCTGAAGATTACAGCTTCGAATGCTGTCACGCTTGTGTTTTTCCAGTTCTGAAAAAGAAACATACCGTTTTAATGTAGCAATTGAGCAGTACGAAACCGTCTGAATGTTGCTGTTGACCATTTTTTGCTTGGAGATGCTCTTGAGCTTGAAACACACACAACAAGACCGGTGTTAACTAGCGAAATGGTCGGCAGAGTGCCGACACCGCGAGTTTTGACTGGCACTTGCACATATAAAACAAGGTCGTAAAGTAACTCGTTCGGCTTTTGAGTCACATAAAGTATGTGTGTTAATTTTGACGCCACTATCACTGCATGTTGTCATGCAATTTCTTTACCTCTCAGAAATGATTATGACATAAAAGTGAAGTACGTGACGAGTGTGACGTTAGGAAAACATTAGGCTGCATGGAGAGAAACTGTATGGGACCACCCAACCGAAACGAGTACTGTGTGACGTGCTACCCGGCAAGTATTCACCGCGGTAGCCGGCTAGCTCAGTCGGTAGAGCGTCAGGCTCTCAATGCCAGGGTCGTTGGTTCGAGCCACACGCTGGGCGGAACGGAATTTTGTTCCGCTGCAGATGTAAATTACCGTTTTTCTGATTAACGATATTTAATGGAAATAGCAACTGTTAACTTTGCCTACGTCTCTGTCAGTCGCAAGGAATCTGTATTTGAAGGTGAAGGTGATTTTGTAGACATGTGTGAAAGACATGTTCTGAAATACAAGTGTTGTTGTTTCGAGAGCACATCGGCTACGTGTCAGATGTGTAGCCAAGCAGTAATGGGTCGCCATAGCTGCAAATATTAGCCTGTAATATGAAGTGTTGTCAGCTGAAGTCTGATGATGCAGACGACCGTAAGGACGAAGTACCCAAGAGTACCGCTAGGCCGCGCCTCTTTAGCTCAGTGGTAGAGCACTGGTCTAATAATCCAGGGGTCGTATGTTCCATCCTCACAGGAGAAAGATGAATTTTGGAAATCAGTTGTGCGTCGTGGCTGTATAGCAAACAGTATCTGTGATGACGAACAATTAGCAACAGGCGTTTTTTTAAGAATTACTCTCAGATGTGATTAAGGCGAATGGCGCAGATAAAGCATATGAAAAAGCGGTACAGCAGAAGGTGGGACGAGGCAGTCTGAATTACATTTTACAGATGTATTTTTCACATATCTCAGAGCCTGTCGCCGTCGTCGTCGTCGTCGTCGTCGTCGTCGTCGTCAGCGTCGCCGCCGCCGCTTCTGCAGAAGTAGCAAATGGCCATCGTAGCAAATGCGGCGAGGGACGCCCTGCCTTCGATTCCGAATGCACAAAGTGTGTGGTCTTGTTTCTCAGTCTATATTTGATCGGTCTCGTAAGAGGTTGAATGTAACGAATGGGTGGGAAAGAGCAAGGGGCAGCGGCTGTGTAGAACGAAAACACAAATCCTCAGGAGTGTGAGCGTTTCGAGATGACTCGCATACATGTATATGTTGGTCGTCAGTGACCATGTGGCCTAATGGATAAGACGTCGGACATCGGATCTGAATATTACAGGTTCGAATGCTGTCACGCTTGTGTTTTTCCAGTTCTGAAAAAGAAACATAACGTTTTAATGTAGCAATTGAGCAGTACGAAACCGTCTGAATGTTGCTGTTGACCATTTTTTGCTTGGAGATGCTCTTGAGCTTGAAACACACACAACAAGACCGGTGTTAACTAGCGAAATGGTCGGCAGAGTGCCGACACCGCGAGTTTTGACTGGCACTTGCACATCTAAAACAACGTTGGAAAGTAACTCGTTCGGCTTTTGAGTCACATAAAGTATGTGTGTTAATTTTGACGCCACTATCTCTGCATGTTGTCATGCAATTTCTTTACCTCTCAGAAATGATTATGACATAAAAGTGAAGTACGTGACGAGTGTGACGTTAGGAAAACATTAGGCTGCATGGAGAGAAACTGTATGGGACCACCCAACCGAAACGAGTACTGTGTGACGTGCTACCCGGCAGGTATTCACCGCGGTAGCCGGCTAGCTCAGTCGGTAGAGCGTCAGGCTCTCAATCCCAGGGTCGTTGGTTCGAGCCACACGCTGGGCGGAACGGAATTTTGTTCCGCTGCAGATGTAAATTACCGTTTTTCTGATTAACGATATTTAATGGAAATAGCAACTGTTAACTTTGCCTACGGCTCTGTCAGTCGCAAGGAATCTGTATTTGAAGGTGAAGGTGATTTTGTAGACATGTGTGAAAGACATGTTCTGAAATGCAAGTGTTGTTGTTTCGAGAGCACATCGGTTACGTGTCAGATGTGTAGCCAAGCAGTAATGGGTCGCCATAGCTGCTAATATTAGCCTGTAATATGAAGTGTTGTCAGCTGAAGTCTGACGATGCAGACGACCGTAAGGACGAAGTATCCAAGAGTACCGCTAGGCCGCGCCTCTTTAGCTCAGTGGTAGAGCACTGGTCTAATAATCCAGGGGTCGTAAGTTCCATCTTCACAAGAGAAAGAAGAATTTTAGAAATCAGTTGCGCGTCGTGGCTGTATAGCAAACAGTATCTGTGATGACGAACAATTAGCAACAGGCGTTTTTTTAAGAATTTCTCTCAAATGTGATTAAGGCGAATGGCGCAGATAAAGCATTTGAAAAAGCGGTACAGCAGAAGGTGGGACGAGGCAGTCTGAATTACATTTTACAGATGTATTTCTCACATATCTCAGAGCCTCTCGCGGTCGTCGTCGTCGTCGTCGTCGTCGTCGCCGCCGCCGCCGCCGCCGCCGCCGCTTCTGCAGAAGTAGCAAATGGCCATCGTAGCAAATGCGGCGAGGGACGCCCTGCCTTCGATTCCGAATGCACAAAGTGTGTGGTCTTGTTTCTCAGTCTATATGTGATCGGTCTCGTAAGAGGTAGAATGTAACGAATGGGTGGGAAAGAGCAAGGGGCAGCGGCCGTGTAGAACGAAAACACAACTCCTCAGGGGTGTGAGCGTTTCGAGATGAGTCGCATACATGTAAATGTTGGTCGTCAGTGACCATGTGGCCTAATGGATAAGACGTCGGACTTCGGATCTGAAGATTACAGGTTCGAATGCTGTCACGCTTGTGTTTTTCCAGTTCTGAAAAAGAAACATACCGTTTTAATGTAGCAATTGAGCAGTACGAAACCGTCTGAATGTTGCTGTTGACCATTTTTTGCTTGGAGATGCTCTTGAGCTTGAAACACACACAACAAGACCGGTGTTAACTAGCGAAATGGTCGGCAGAGTGCCGACACCGCGAGTTTTGACTGGCACTTGCACATATAAAACAAGGTCGTAAAGTAACTCGTTCGGCTTTTGAGTCACATAAAGTATGTGTGTTAATTTTGAAGCCGCTAGCTCTGCATGTTGTCATCCAATTTCTTTACCTCTCAGAAATGATTATGACATAAAAGTGAAGTACGTGACGAGTGTGACGTTAGGAAAACATTAGGCTGCATGGAGAGAAGCTGTATGGGACCACCCAACCGAAACGAGTACTGTGTGACGTGCTACCCGGCAGGTATTCACCGCGGTAGCCGGCTAGCTCAGTCGGTAGAGCGTCAGGCTCTCAATCCCAGGGTCGTTGGTTCGAGCCACACGCTGGGCGGAACGGAATTTTGTTCCGCTGCAGATGTAAATTACCGTTTTTCTGATTAACGATATTTAATGGAAATAGCAACTGTTAACTATGCCTACGTCTCTGTCAGTCGCAAGGAATCTGTATTTGAAGGTGAAGGTGATTTTGTAGACATGTGTGAAAGACATGTTCTGAAATGCAAGTGTTGTTGTTTCGAGAGCACATCGGTTACGTGTCAGATGTGTAGCCAAGCAGTAATGGGTCGCCATTGCTGCAAATATTAGCCTGTAATATGAAGTGTTGTCAGCTGAAGTCTGATGATGCAGACGACCGTAAGGACGAAGTACCCAAGAGTACCGCTAGGCCGCGCCTCTTTAGATCAGTGGTAGAGCACTGGTCTAATAATCCAGGGGTTGTAAGTTCCATCCTCACAGGAGAAAGATGAATTTTGGAAATCAGTTGCGCATCGTGGCTGTATAGCAAACAGTATCTGTGATGACGAACAATTAGCAACAGGCGTTTTTTTAAGAATTACTCTCAGATGTGATTAAGGCGAATGGCGCAGATAAAGCATTTGAAAAAGCGGTACAGCAGAAGGTGGGACGAGGCAGTCTGAATTACATTTTACAGATGTATTTCTCACATATCTCAGAGCCTCTCGCCGTCGTCGTCGTCGTCGTCGTCGCCGTCGCCGCCGCCGCCGCTTCTGCAGAAGTAGCAAATGGCCATCGTAGCAAATGCGGCGAGAGACGCCCTGCCTTCGATTCCGAATGCACAAAGTGTGTGGTCTTGTTTCTCAGTCTATATTTGATCGGTCTCGTAAGAGGTTGAATGTAACGAATGGGTGGGAAAGAGCAAGGGGCAGCGGCTGTGTAGAACGAAAACACAAATCCTCAGGGGTGTGAGCGTTTCGAGATGACTCGCATACATGTATATGTTGGTCGTCAGTGACCATGTGGCCTAATGGATAAGACGTCGGACATCGGAACTGAATATTACAGGTTCGAATGCTGTCACGCTTGTGTTTTTCCAGTTCTGAAAAAGAAACATAACGTTTTAATGTAGCAATTGAGCAGTACGAAACCGTCTGAATGTTGCTGTTGACCATTTTTTGCTTGGAGATGCTCTTGAGCTTGAAACACACCCAACAAGACCGGTGTTAACTAGTGAAATGGTCGGCAGAGTGCCGACACCGCGAGTTTTGACTGGCACTTGCACATATAAGACAAGGTCGTAAAGTAACTCGTTCGGCTTTTGAGTCACATAAAGTATGTGTGTTAATTTTGACACCACTATCTCTGCATGTTGTCATGCAATTTCTTTACCTCTCAGAAATGATTATGACATAAAAGTGAATTACGTGACGAGTGTGACGTTAGGAAAACATTAGGCTGCATGGAGAGAAACTGTATGGGACCACCCAACCGAAACGAGTACTGTGTGACGTGCTACCCGGCAGGTATTCACCGCGGTAGCCGGCTAGCTCAGTCGGTAGAGCGTCAGGCTCTCAATCCCAGGGTCGTTGGTTCGAGCCACACGCTGGGCGGAACGGAATTTTGTTCCGCTGCAGATGTAAATTACCATTTTTCTGATTAACGATATTTAATGGAAATAGCAACTGTTAACTTTGCCTACGTCTCTGTCAGTCGCAAGGAATCTGTATTTGAAGGTGAAGGTGATTTTGTAGACATGTGTGAAAGACATGTTCTGAAATGCAAGTGTTGTTGTTTCGAGAGCACATCGGTTACGTGTCAGATGTGTAGCCAAGCAGTAATGGGTCGCCATAGCTGCTAATATTAGCCTGTAATATGAAGTGTTGTCAGCTGAAGTCTGATGATGCAGACGACCGTAAGGACGAAGTACCCAAGAGCACCGCTAGGCCGCGCCTCTTTAGCGCAGTGGTAGAGCACTGGTCTAATAATCCAGGGGTCGTAAGTTCCATCCTCACAGGAGAAAGAAGAAATTTGGAAATCAGTTGCGCGTCGTGGCTGTATAGCAAACAGTATCTGTGATGACGAACAATTAGCAACAGGCGTTTTTTTAAGAATTACTCTCAGATGTGATTAAGGCGAATGGCGCAGATAAAGCATTTGCCAAAGCGGTACAGCAGAAGGTGGGACGAGGCAGTCTGAATTACATTTTACAGATGTATTTCTCACATATCTCAGAGCCTCTCGCGGTCGTCGTCGTCGTCGTCGTCGTCGTCGTCGCCGCCGCCGCCGCCGCCGCTTCTGCAGAAGTAGCAAATGGCCATCGTAGCAAATGCGGCGAGGGACGCCCTGCCTTCTATTCCGAATGCACAAAGTGTGTGGTCTTGTTTCTCAGTCTATATTTGATCGGTCTCGTAAGAGGTTGAATGTAACGAATGGGTGGGAAAGAGCAAGGGGCAGCGGCTGTGTAGAACGAAAACGCAAACCCTCAGGGGTGTGAGCGTTGAGAGATGACTCGCATACACGTATATGTTGGTCGTCAGTGACCATGTGGCCTAATGGATAAGACGTCGGACATCGGATCTGAATATTACAGGTTCGAATGCTGTCACGCTTGTGTTTTTCCAGTTCTGAAAAAGAAACATAACGTTTTAATGTAGCAATTGAGCAGTACGAAACCGTCTGAATGTTGCTGTTGACCATTTTTTGCTTGGAGATGCTCTTGAGCTTGAAACACACACAACAAGACCGGTGTTAACTAGCGAAATGGTCGGCAGAGTGCCGACACCGCGAGTTTTGACTGGCACTTGCACATATAAAACAAGGTCGTAAAGTAACTCGTTCGGCTTTTGAGTCCATAAAGTATGTGTGTTAATTTTGACGCCACTATCTCTGCATGTTGTCATGCAATTTCTTTACCTCTCAGAAATGATTATGACATAAAAGTGAAGTACGTGACGAGTGTGACGTTAGGAAAACATTAGGCTGCATGGAGAGAAACTGTATGGGACCACCCAACCGAAACGAGTACTGTGTGACGTGCTACCCGGCAGGTATTCACCGCGGTAGCCGGCTAGCTCAGTCGGTAGAGCGTCAGGCTCTCAATCCCAGGGTCGTTGGTTCGAGCCACACGCTGGGCGGAACGGAATTTTGTTCCGCTGCAGATGTAAATTACCGTTTTTCTGATTAACGATATTTAATGGAAATAGCAACTGTTAACTTTGCCTACGGCTCTGTCAGTCGCAAGGAATCTGTATTTGAAGGTGAAGGTGATTTTGTAGACATGTGTGAAAGACATGTTCTGAAATGCAAGTGTTGTTGTTTCGAGAGCACATCGGTTACGTGTCAGATGTGTAGCCAAGCAGTAATGGGTCGCCATAGCTGCTAATATTAGCCTGTAATATGAAGTGTTGTCAGCTGAAGTCTGACGATGCAGACGACCGTAAGGACGAAGTACCCAAGAGTACCGCTAGGCCGCGCCTCTTTAGCTCAGTGGTAGAGCACTGGTCTAATAATCCAGGGGTCGTAAGTTCCATCTTCACAAGAGAAAGAAGAATTTTGGAAATCAGTTGCGCGTCGTGGCTGTATAGCAAACAGTATCTGTGATGACGAACAATTAGCAACAGGCGTTTTTTTAAGAATTTCTCTCAGATGTGATTAAGGCGAATGGCGCAGATAAAGCATTTGAAAAAGCGGTACAGCAGAAGGTGGGACGAGGCAGTCTGAATTACATTTTACAGATGTATTTCTCACATATCTCAGAGCCTCTCGCGGTCGTCGTCGTCGTCGTCGTCGTCGTCGTCGCCGCCGCCGCCGCCGCCGCCGCCGCTTCTGCAGAAGTAGCAAATGGCCATCGTAGCAAATGCGGCGAGGGACGCCCTGCCTTCGATTCCGAATGCACAAAGTGTGTGGTCTTGTTTCTCAGTCTATATTTGATCGGTCTCGTAAGAGGTTGAATGTAACGAATGGGTGGGAAAGAGCAAGGGGCAGCGGCTGTGTAGAACGAAAACACAAATCCTCAGGGGTGTGAGCGTTTCGAGATGACTCGCATACATGTATATGTTGGTCGTCAGTGACCATGTGGCCTAATGGATAAGACGTCGGACATCGGAACTGAATATTACAGGTTCGAATGCTGTCACGCTTGTGTTTTTCCAGTTCTGAAAAAGAAACATAACGTTTTAATGTAGCAATTGAGCAGTACGAAACCGTCTGAATGTTGCTGTTGACCATTTTTTGCTTGGAGATGCTCTTGAGCTTGAAACACACACAACAAGACCGGTGTTAACTAGTGAAATGGTCTGCAGAGTGCCGACACCGCGAGTTTTGACTGGCACTTGCACATATAAGACAAGGTCGTAAAGTAACTCGTTCGGCTTTTGAGTCACATAAAGTATGTGTGTTAATTTTGACACCACTATCTCTGCATGTTGTCATGCAATTTCTTTACCTCTCAGAAATGATTATGACATAAAAGTGAATTACGTGACGAGTGTGACGTTAGGAAAACATTAGGCTGCATGGAGAGAAACTGTATGGGACCACCCAACCGAAACGAGTACTGTGTGACGTGCTACCCGGCAGGTATTCACCGGGGTAGCCGGCTAGCTCAGTCGGTAGAGCGTCAGGCTCTCAATCCCAGGGTCGTTGGTTCGAGCCACACGCTGGGCGGAACGGAATTTTGTTCCGCTGCAGATGTAAATTACCGTTTTTCTGATTAACGATATTTAATGGAAATAGCAACTGTTAACTTTGCCTACGTCTCTGTCAGTCGCAAGGAATCTGTATTTGAAGGTGAAGGTGATTTTGTAGACATGTGTGAAAGACATGTTCTGAAATGCAAGTGTTGTTGTTTCGAGAGCACATCGGTTACGTGTCAGATGTGTAGCCAAGCAGTAATGGGTCGCCATAGCTGCTAATATTAGCCTGTAATATGAAGTGTTGTCAGCTGAAGTCTGATGATGCAGACGACCGTAAGGACGAAGTACCCAAGAGTACCGCTAGGCCGCGCCTCTTTAGCGCAGTGGTAGAGCACTGGTCTAATAATCCAGGGGTCGTAAGTTCCATCCTCACAGGAGAAAGATGAATTTTGGAAATCAGTTGCGCGTCGTGGCTGTATAGCAAACAGTATCTGTGATGACGAACAATTAGCAACAGGCGTTTTTTTAAGAATTACTCTCAGATGTGATTAAGGCGAATGGCGCAGATAAAGCATTTGCCAAAGCGGTACAGCAGAAGGTGGGACGAGGCAGTCTGAATTACATTTTACAGATGTATTTCTCACATATCTCAGAGCCTCTCGCGGTCGTCGTCGTCGTCGTCGTCGCCGCCGCCGCCGCTTCTGCAGAAGTAGCAAATGGCCATCGTAGCAAATGCGGCGAGGGACGCCCTGCCTTCGATTCCGAATGCACAAAGTGTGTGGTCTTGTTTCTCAGTCTATATTTGATCGGTCTCGTTAGAGGTTGAATGTAACGAATGGGTGGGAAAGAGCAAGGGGCAGCGGCTGTGTAGAACGAAAACACAACTCCTCAGGGGTGTGAGCGTTTCGAGATGAGTCGCATACAAGTAAATGTTGGTCGTCAGTGACCATGTGGAAAAATGGACAAGACGTCGGACATCGGATCTGAAGATTACAGGTTCGAATGCTGTCACGCTTGTGTTTTTCCAGTTCTGAAAAAGAAACATATCGTTTTAATGTAGCAATTGAGCAGTACGAAACCGTCTGAATGTTGCTGTTGACCATTTTTTGCTTGGAGATGCTCTTGAGCTTGAAACACACACAACAAGACCGGTGTTAACTATCGAAATGGTCGGCAGAGTGCCGACATCGCGAGTTTTGACTGGCACTTGCACATATAAAACAAGGTTGTAAAGTAACTCGTTCGGCTTTTGAGTCACATAAAGTATGTGTGTTAATTTTGACGCCACTAGCTCTGCATGTTGTCATGCAATTTCTTTACCTCTCAGAAATGATTATGACATAAAAGTGAAGTACGTGATGAGTGTGACGTTAGGAAAACATTAGGCTGCATGGAGAGAAACTGTATGGGACCACCCAACCGAAACGAGTACTGTGTGACGTGCTACCCGGCAGGTATTCACCGCGGTAGCCGGCTAGCTCACTCGGTAGAGCGTCAGGCTCTCAATCCCAGGGTCGTTGGTTCGACCCACACGCTGAGCGGAACGGAATTTTGTTCCGATGCAGATGTAAATTACCGTCTTTCTGATTAACGATATTTAATGGAAATAGCAACTGTTAACTTTGCCTACGTCTCTGTCAGTCGCAAGGAATCTGTATTTGAAGGTGAAGGTGATTTTGTAGACATGTGTGAAAGACATGTTCTGAAATGCAAGTGTTGTTGTTTGGAGAGCACATCGGTTACGTGTCAGATGTGTAGCCAAGCAGTAATGGGTCGCCATAGCTGCAAATATTAGCCTGTAATATGAAGTGTTGTCAGCTGAAGTCTGATGATGCAGACGACCGTAAGGACGAAGTACCCAAGAGTACCGCTAGGCCGCGCCTCTTTAGCTCAGTGGTAGAGCACTGGACTAATAATCCAGGGGTCGTAAGTTCCATCCTCACAGGAGAAAGATGAATTTTGGAAATCAGTTGCGCGTCGTGGCTGTATAGCAAACAGTATCTGTGATGACGAACAATTAGCAACAGGCGTTTTTTTAAGAATTACTCTCAGATGTGAATAAGGCGAATGGCGCAGATAAAGCATTTGAAAAAGCGGTACAGCAGAAGGTGGGACGAGGCAGTCTGAATTACATTTTACAGATGTATTTCTCACATATCTCAGAGCCTCTCGCCGTCGTCGTCGTCGTCGTCGTCGTCGTCGTCGTCACCGCCGCCGCCGCTTCTGCAGAAGTAGCAAATGGCCATCGTAGCAAATGCGGCGAGGGACGCCCTGCCTTCGATTCCGAATGCACAAAGTGTGTGGTCTTGTTTCTCAGTCTATATTTGATCGGTCTCGTAAGAGGTTGAATGTAACGAATGGGGGGGAAAGAGCAAGGGGCAGCGGCTGTGTAGAACGAAAACACAAATCCTCAGGGGTGTGAGCGTTTCGAGATGAGTCGCATACCTGTAAATGTTGGTCGTCAGTGTCCATGTGGCCTAATGGATAAGACGTCGGACTTCGGATCTGAAGATTACAGGTTCGAATGCTGCCACGCTTGTGTTTTTCCAGTTCTGAAAAAGAAACATACAGTTTTAATGTAGCAATTGAGCAGTACGAAACCGTCTGAATGTTGCTGTTGACCATTTTTTGCTTGGAGATGCTCTTGAGCTTGAAACACACACAACAAGACCGGTGTTAACTAGCGAAATGGTCGGCAGAGTGCCGACACCGCGAGTTATGACTGGCACTTGCACATATAAAACAAGGTCGTAAAGTAACTCGTTCGGCTTTTGAGTCACATAAAGTATGTGTGTTAATTTTGAAGCCGCTAGCTCTGCATGTTGTCATGCAATTTCTTTACCTCTCAGAAATGATTATGACATAAAAGTGAAGTACGTGACGAGTGTGACGTTAGGAAAACATTAGGCTGCATGGAGAGAAACTGTATGGGACCACCCAACCGAAACGAGTACTGTGTGACGTGCTACCCGGCAGGTATTCACCGCGGTAGCCGGCTAGCTCAGTCGGTAGAGCGTCAGGCTCTCAATCCCAGGGTCGTTGGTTCGAGCCACACGCTGGGTGGAACGGAATTTTGTTCCGCTGCAGATGTAAATTACCGTTTTTCTGATTAACGATATTTAATGGAAATAGCAACTGTTAACTTTGCCTACGTCTCTGTCAGTCGCAAGGAATCTGTATTTGAAGGTGAAGGTGATTTTGTAGACATGTGTGAAAGACATGTTCTGAAATGCAAGTGTTGTTGTTTCGAGAGCACATCGGTTACGTGTCAGATGTGTAGCCAAGCAGTAATGGGTCGCCATAGCTGCTAATATTAGCCTGTAATATGAAGTGTTGTCAGCTGAAGTCTGATGATGCAGACGACCGTAAGGACGAAGTACCCAAGAGTACCGCTAGGCCGCGCCTCTTTAGCGCAGTGGTAGAGCACTGGTCTAATAATCCAGGGGTCGTAAGTTCCATCCTCACAGGAGAAAGAAGAATTTTGGAAATCAGTTGCGCGTCGTGGCTGTATAGCAAACAGTATCTGTGATGACGAACAATTAGCAACAGGCGTTTTTTTAAGAATTACTCTCAGATGTGATTAAGGCGAATGGCGCAGATAAAGCATTTGAAAAAGCGGTACAGCATAAGGTGGGACGAGGCAGTCTGAATTACATTTTACAGATGTATTTCTCACATATCTCAGAGCCTCTCGCGGTCGTCGTCGTCGTCGTCGTCGCCGCCGCCGCCGCTTCTGCAGAAGTAGCAAATGGCCATCGTAGCAAATGCGGCGAGGGACGCCCTGCCTTCGACTCCGAATGCACAAAGTGTGTGGTCTTGTTTCTCAGTCTATATTTGATCGGTCTCGTAAGAGGTTGAATGTAACGAATGGGTGGGAAAGAGCAAGGGGCAGCGGCTGTGTAGAACGAAAACACAAATCCTCAGGGGTGTGAGCGTTTCGAGATGAGTCGCATACATGTATATGTTGGTCGTCAGTGACCATGTGGCCTAATGGATAAGACGTCGGACTTCGGATCTGAAGATTACAGGTTCGAATGCTGTCACGCTTGTGTTTTTCCAGTTCTGAAAAAGAAACATACCGTTTTAATGTAGCAATTGAGCAGTACGAAACCGTCTGAATGTTGCTGTTGACCATTTTTTGCTTGGAGATGCTCTTGAGCTTGAAACACACACAACAAGACCGGTGTTAACTAGCGAAATGGTCGGCAGAGTGCCGACACCGCGAGTTTTGACTGGCACTTGCACATATAAAACAAGGTCGTAAAGTAACTCGTTCGGCTTTTGAGTCACATAAAGTATGTGTGTTAATTTTGACGCCACTAGCTCTGCATGTTGTCATGCAATTTCTTTACCTCTCAGAAATGATTATGACATAAAAGTGAAGTACGTGACGAGTGTGACGTTAGGAAAACATTAGGCTGCATGGAGAGAAACTGTATGGGACCACCCAACCGAAACGAGTACTGTGTCACGTGCTACCCGGTAGGGATTCACCGGGGTAGCCGGCTAGCTCAGTCGGTAGAGCGTCAGGCTCTCAATCCCAGGGTCGTTGGTTCGAGCCACACGCTGGGCGGAACGGAATTTTGTTCCGCTGCAGATGTAAATTACCGTTTTTCTGATTAACGATATTTAATGGAAATAGCAACTGTTAACTTTGCCTACGTCTCTGTCAGTCGCAAGGAATCTGTATTTGAAGGTGAAGGTGATTTTGTAGACATGTGTGAAAGACATGTTCTGAAATGCAAGTGTTGTTGTTTCGAGAGCACATCGGTTACGTGTCAGATGTGTAGCCAAGCAGTAATGGGTCGCCATAGCTGCTAATATTAGCCTGTAATATGAAGTGTTGTCAGCTGAAGTCTGATGATGCAGACGACCGTAAGGACGAAGTACCCAAGAGTACCGCTAGGCCGCGCCTCTTTAGCGCAGTGGTAGAGCACTGGTCTAATAATCCAGGGGTCGTAAGTTCCATCCTCACAGGAGAAAGAAGAATTTTGGAAATCAGTTGCGCGTCGTGGCTGTATAGCAAACAGTATCTGTGATGACGAACAATTAGCGACAGGCGTTTTTTTAAGAATTACTCTCAGATGTGATTAAGGCGAATGGCGCAGATAAAGCATTTGCCAAAGCGGTACAGCAGAAGGTGGGACGAGGCAGTCTGAATTACATTTTACAGATGTATTTCTCACATATCTCAGAGCCTCTCGCGGTCGTCGTCGTCGTCGTCGTCGTCGCCGCCGCCGCCGCTTCTGCAGAAGTAGCAAATGGCCATCGTAGCAAATGCGGCGAGGGACGCCCTGCCTTCGATTCCGAATGCACAAAGTGTGTGGTCTTGTTTCTCAGTCTATATTTGATCGGTCTCGTTAGAGGTTGAATGTAACGAATGGGTGGGAAAGAGCAAGGGGCAGCGGCTGTGTAGAACGAAAACACAACTCCTCAGGGGTGTGAGCGTTTCGAGATGAGTCGCATACAAGTAAATGTTGGTCGTCAGTGACCATGTGGCCAAATGGACAAGACGTCGGACATCGGATCTGAAGATTACAGGTTCGAATGCTGTCACGCTTGTGTTTTTCCAGTTCTGAAAAAGAAACATATCGTTTTAATGTAGCAATTGAGCAGTACGAAACCGTCTGAATGTTGCTGTTGACCATTTTTTGCTTGGAGATGCTCTTGAGCTTGAAACACACACAACAAGACCGGTGTTAACTATCGAAATGGTCGGCAGAGTGCCGACATCGCGAGTTTTGACTGGCACTTGCACATATAAAACAAGGTTGTAAAGTAACTCGTTCGGCTTTTGAGTCACATAAAGTATGTGTGTTAATTTTGACGCCACTAGCTCTGCATGTTGTCATGCAATTTCTTTACCTCTCAGAAATGATTATGACATAAAAGTGAAGTACGTGACGAGTGTGACGTTAGGAAAACATTAGGCTGCATGGAGAGAAACTGTATGGGACCACCCAACCGAAACGAGTACTGTGTGACGTGCTACCCGGCAGGTATTCACCGCGGTAGCCGGCTAGCTCACTCGGTAGAGCGTCAGGCTCTCAATCCCAGGGTCGTTGGTTCGACCCACACGCTGAGCGGAACGGAATTTTGTTCCGATGCAGATGTAAATTACCGTTTTTCTGATTAACGATATTTAATGGAAATAGCAACTTTTAACTTTGCCTACGTCTCTGTCAGTCGCAAGGAATCTGTATTTGAAGGTGAAGGTGATTTTGTAGACATGTGTGAAAGACATGTTCTGAAATGCAAGTGTTGTTGTTTGGAGAGCACATCGGTTACGTGTCAGATGTGTAGCCAAGCAGTAATGGGTCGCCATAGCTGCAAATATTAGCCTGTAATATGAAGTGTTGTCAGCTGAAGTCTGATGATGCAGACGACCGTAAGGACGAAGTACCCAAGAGTACCGCTAGGCCGCGCCTCTTTAGCTCAGTGGTAGAGCACTGGTCTAATAATCCAGGGGTCGTAAGTTCCATCCTCACAGGAGAAAGATGAATTTTGGAAATGAGTTGCGCGTCGTGGCTGTATAGCAAACAGTATCTGTGATGACGAACAATTAGCAACAGGCGTTTTTTTAAGAATTACTCTCAGATGTGATTAAGGCGAATGGCGCAGATAAAGCATTTGAAAAAGCGGTACAGCAGAAGGTGGGACGAGGCAGTCTGAATTACATTTTACAGATGTATTTCTCACATATCTCAGAGCCTCTCGCCGTCGTCGTCGTCGTCGTCGTCGTCGTCGTCGTCGTCGTCACCGCCGCCGCCGCTTCTGCAGAAGTAGCAAATGGCCATCGTAGCAAATGCGGCGAGGGACGCCCTGCCTTCGATTCCGAATGCACAAAGTGTGTGGTCTTGTTTCTCAGTCTATATTTGATCGGTCTCGTAAGAGGTTGAATGTAACGAATGGGTGGGAAAGAGCAAGGGGCAGCGGCTGTGTAGAACGAAAACACAAATCCTCAGGGGTGTGAGCGTTTCGAGATGAGTCGCATACATGTAAACGTTTGTCGTCAGTGACCTTGTGGCCTAATGGATAAGACGTCGGACTTCGGATCTGAAGATTACAGGTTCGAATGCTGCCACGCTTGTGTTTTTCCAGTTCTGAAAAAGAAACATACCGTTTTAATGTAGCAATTGAGCAGTACGAAACCGTCTGAATGTTGCTGTTGACCATTTTTTGCTTGGAGATGCTCTTGAGCTTGAAACACACACAACAAGACCGGTGTTAACTAGCGAAATGGTCGGCAGAGTGCCGACACCGCGAGTTATGACTGGCACTTGCACATATAAAACAAGGTCGTAAAGTAACTCGTTAGGCTTTTGAGTCACATAAAGTATGTGTGTTAATTTTGAAGCCGCTAGCTCTGCATGTTGTCATGCAATTTCTTTACCTCTCAGAAATGATTATGACATAAAAGTGAAGTACGTGACGAGTGTGACGTTAGGAAAACATTAGGCTGCATGGAGAGAAACTGTATGGGACCACCCAACCGAAACGAGTACTGTGTGACGTGCTACCCGGCAGGTATTCACCGCGGTAGCCGGCCAGCTCAGTCGGTAGAGCGTCAGGCTCTCAATCCCAGGGTCGTTGGTTCGAGCCACACGCTGGGCGGAACGGAATTTTGTTCCGCTGCAGATGTAAATTACCGTTTTTCTGATTAACGATATTTAATGGAAATAGCAACTGTTAACTTTGCCTACGTCTCTGTCAGTCGCAAGGAATCTGTATTTGAAGGTGAAGGTGATTTTGTAGACATGTGTGAAAGACATGTTCTGAAATGCAAGTGTTGTTGTTTCGAGAGCACATCGGTTACGTGTCAGATGTGTAGCCAAGCAGTAATGGGTCGCCATAGCTGCTAATATTAGCCTGTAATATGAAGTGTTGTCAGCTGAAGTCTGATGATGCAGACGACCGTAAGGACGAAGTACCCAAGAGTACCGCTAGGCCGCGCCTCCTTAGCTCAGTGGTAGAGCACTGGTCTAATAATCCAGGGGTCGTAAGTTCCATCCTCACAGGAGAAAGATGAATTTTGGAAATGAGTTGCGCGTCGTGGCTGTATAGCAAACAGTATCTGTGATGACGAACAATTAGCAACAGGCGTTTTTTTAAGAATTACTCTCAGATGTGATTAAGGCGAATGGCGCAGATAAAGCATTTGAAAAAGCGGTACAGCAGAAGGTGGGACGAGGCAGTCTGAATTACATTTTATAGATGTATTTCTCACATATCTCAGAGCCTCTCGCCGTCGTCGTCGTCGTCGTCGTCGTCGTCGTCGTCACCGCCGCCGCCGCTTCTGCAGAAGTAGCAAATGGCCATCGTAGCAAATGCGGCGAGGGACGCCCTGCCTTCGATTCCGAATGCACAAAGTGTGTGGTCTTGTTTCTCAGTCTATATTTGATCGGTCTCGTAAGAGGTAGAATGTAACGAATGGGTGGGAAAGAGCAAGGGGCAGCGGCTGTGTAGAACGAAAACACAAATCCTCAGGGGTGTGAGCGTTTCGAGATGAGTCGCATACATGTATATGTTGGTCGTCAGTGACCATGTGGCCTAATGGATAAGACGTCGGACTTCGGATCTGAAGATTACAGGTTCGAATGCTGTCACGCTTGTGTTTTTCCAGTTCTGAAAAAGAAACATACCGTTTTAATGTAGCAATTGAGCAGTACGAAACCGTCTGAATGTTGCTGTTGACCATTTTTTGCTTGGAGATGCTCTTGAGCTTGAAACACACACAACAAGACCGGTGTTAACTAGCGAAATGGTCGGCAGAGTGCCGACACCGCGAGTTTTGACTGGCACTTGCACATATAAAACAAGGTCGTAAAGTAACTCGTTCGGCTTTTGAGTCACATAAAGTATGTGTGTTAATTTTGACGCCACTAGCTCTGCATGTTGTCATGCAATTTCTTTACCTCTCAGAAATGATTATGACATAAAAGTGAAGTACGTGACGAGTGTGACGTTAGGAAAACATTAGGCTGCATGGAGAGAAACTGTATGGGACCACCCAACCGAAACGAGTACTGTGTCACGTGCTACCCGGTAGGTATTCACCGGGGTAGCCGGCTAGCTCAGTCGGTACAGCGTCAGGCTCTCAATCCCAGGGTCGTTGGTTCGAGCCACACGCTGGGCGGAACGGAATTTTGTTCCGCTGCAGATGTAAATTACCGTTTTTCTGATTAACGATATTTAATGGAAATAGCAACTGTTAACTTTGCCTACGTCTCTGTCAGTCGCAAGGAATCTGTATTTGAAGGTGACGGTGATTTTGTAGACATGTGTGAAAGACATGTTCTGAAATGCAAGTGTTGTTGTTTCGAGAGCACATCGGTTACGTGTCAGATGTGTAGCCAAGCAGTAATGGGTCGCCATAGCTGCTAATATTAGCCTGTAATATGAAGTGTTGTCAGCTGAAGTCTGATGATGCAGACGACCGTAAGGACGAAGTACCCAAGAGTACCGCTAGGCCGCGCCTCTTTAGCGCAGTGGTAGAGCACTGGTCTAATAATCCAGGGGTCGTAAGTTCCATCCTCACAGGAGAAAGAAGAATTTTGGAAATCAGTTGCGCGTCGTGGCTGTATAGCAAACAGTATCTGTGATGACGAACAATTAGCGACAGGCGTTTTTTTAAGAATTACTCTCAGATGTGATTAAGGCGAATGGCGCAGATAAAGCATTTGCCAAAGCGGTACAGCAGAAGGTGGGACGAGGCAGTCTGAATTACATTTTACAGATGTATTTCTCACATATCTCAGAGCCTCTCGCGGTCGTCGTCGTCGTCGTCGTCGTCGTCGCCGCCGCCGCTTCTGCAGAAGTAGCAAATGGCCACCGTAGCAAATGCGGCGAGGGACGCCCTGCCTTCGATTCCGAATGCACAAAGTGTGTGGTCTTGTTTCTCAGTCTATATTTGATCGGTCTCGTTAGAGGTTGAATGTAACGAATGGGTGGGAAAGAGCAAGGGGCAGCGGCTGTGTAGAACGAAAACACAACTCCTCAGGGGTGTGAGCGTTTCGAGATGAGTCGCATACAAGTAAATGTTGGTCGTCAGTGACCATGTGGCCAAATGGACAAGACGTCGGACATCGGATCTGAAGATTACAGGTTCGAATGCTGTCACGCTTGTGTTTTTCCAGTTCTGAAAAAGAAACATATCGTTTTAATGTAGCAATTGAGCAGTACGAAACCGTCTGAATGTTGCTGTTGACCATTTTTTGCTTGGAGATGCTCTTGAGCTTGAAACACACACAACAAGACCGGTGTTAACTATCGAAATGGTCGGCAGAGTGCCGACATCGCGAGTTTTGACTGGCACTTGCACATATAAAACAAGGTTGTAAAGTAACTCGTTCGGCTTTTGAGTCACATAAAGTATGTGTGTTAATTTTGACGCCACTAGCTCTGCATGTTGTCATGCAATTTCTTTACCTCTCAGAAATGATTATGACATAAAAGTGAAGTACGTGACGAGTGTGACGTTAGGAAAACATTAGGCTGCATGGAGAGAAACTGTATGGGACCACCCAACCGAAACGAGTACTGTGTGACGCGCTACCCGGCAGGTATTCACCGCGGTAGCCGGCTAGCTCACTCGGTAGAGCGTCAGGCTCTCAATCCCAGGGTCGTTGGTTCGACCCACACGCTGAGCGGAACGGAATTTTGTTCCGATGCAGATGTAAATTACCGTTTTTCTGATTAACGATATTTAATGGAAATAGCAACTGTTAACTTTGCCTACGTCTCTGTCAGTCGCAAGGAATCTGTATTTGAAGGTGAAGGTGATTTTGTAGACATGTGTGAAAGACATGTTCTGAAATGCAAGTGTTGTTGTTTGGAGAGCACATCGGTTACGTGTCAGATGTGTAGCCAAGCAGTAATGGGTCGCCATAGCTGCAAATATTAGCCTGTAATATGAAGTGTTGTCAGCTGAAGTCTGATGATGCAGACGACCGTAAGGACGAAGTACCCAAGAGTACCGCTAGGCCGCGCCTCTTTAGCTCAGTGGTAGAGCACTGGTCTAATAATCCAGGGGTCGTAAGTTCCATCCTCACAGGAGAAAGATGAATTTTGGAAATGAGTTGCGCGTCGTGGCTGTATAGCAAACAGTATCTGTGATGACGAACAATTAGCAACAGGCGTTTTTTTAAGAATTACTCTCAGATGTGATTAAGGCGAATGGCGCAGATAAAGCATTTGAAAAAGCGGTACAGCAGAAGGTGGGACGAGGCAGTCTGAATTACATTTTACAGATGTATTTCTCACATATCTCAGAGCCTCTCGCCGTCGTCGTCGTCGTCGTCGTCGTCGTCGTCGTCGTCGTCGTCACCGCCGCCGCCGCTTCTGCAGAAGTAGCAAATGGCCATCGTAGCAAATGCGGCGAGGGACGCCCTGCCTTCGATTCCGAATGCACAAAGTGTGTGGTCATGTTTCTCAGTCTATATTTGATCGGTCTCGTAAGAGGTTGAATGTAACGAATGGGTGGGAAAGAGCAAGGGGCAGCGGCTGTGTAGAACGAAAACACAAATCCTCAGGGGTGTGAGCGTTTCGAGATGAGTCGCATACATGTAAACGTTTGTCGTCAGTGACCTTGTGGCCTAATGGATAAGACGTCGGACTTCGGATCTGAAGATTACAGGTTCGAATGCTGCCACGCTTGTGTTTTTCCAGTTCTGAAAAAGAAACATACCGTTTTAATGTAGCAATTGAGCAGTACGAAACCGTCTGAATGTTGCTGTTGACCATTTTTTGCTTGGAGATGCTCTTGAGCTTGAAACACACACAACAAGACCGGTGTTAACTAGCGAAATGGTCGGCAGAGTGCCGACACCGCGAGTTATGACTGGCACTTGCACATATAAAACAAGGTCGTAAAGTAACTCGTTAGGCTTTTGAGTCACATAAAGTATGTGTGTTAATTTTGAAGCCGCTAGCTCTGCATGTTGTCATGCAATTTCTTTACCTCTCAGAAATGATTATGACATAAAAGTGAAGTACGTGACGAGTGTGACGTTAGGAAAACATTAGGCTGCATGGAGAGAAACTGTATGGGACCACCCAACCGAAACGAGTACTGTGTGACGTGCTACCCGGCAGGTATTCACCGCGGTAGCCGGCTAGCTCAGTCGGTAGAGCGTCAGGCTCTCAATCCCAGGGTCGTTGGTTCGAGCCACACGCTGGGCGGAACGGAATTTTGTTCCGCTGCAGATGTAAATTACCGTTTTTCTGATTAACGATATTTAATGGAAATAGCAACTGTTAACTTTGCCTACGTCTCTGTCAGTCGCAAGGAATCTGTATTTGAAGGTGAAGGTGATTTTGTAGACATGTGTGAAAGACATGTTCTGAAATGCAAGTGTTGTTGTTTCGAGAGCACATCGGTTACGTGTCAGATGTGTAGCCAAGCAGTAATGGGTCGCCATAGCTGCTAATATTAGCCTGTAATATGAAGTGTTGTCAGCTGAAGTCTGATGATGCAGACGACCGTAAGGACGAAGTACCCAAGAGTACCGCTAGGCCGCGCCTCCTTAGCTCAGTGGTAGAGCACTGGTCTAATAATCCAGGGGTTGTAAGTTCCATCCTCACAGGAGAAAGATGAATTTTGGAAATGAGTTGCGCGTCGTGGCTGTATAGCAAACAGTATCTGTGATGACGAACAATTAGCAACAGGCGTTTTTTTAAGAATTACTCTCAGATGTGATTAAGGCGAATGGCGCAGATAAAGCATTTGAAAAAGCGGTACAGCAGAAGGTGGGACGAGGCAGTCTGAATTACATTTTATAGATGTATTTCTCACATATCTCAGAGCCTCTCGCCGTCGTCGTCGTCGTCGTCGTCGTCGTCGTCGTCACCGCCGCCGCCGCTTCTGCAGAAGTAGCAAATGGCCATCGTAGCAAATGCGGCGAGGGACGCCCTGCCTTCGATTCCGAATGCACAAAGTGTGTGGTCTTGTTTCTCAGTCTATATTTGATCGGTCTCGTAAGAGGTTGAATGTAACGAATGGGTGGGAAAGAGCAAGGGGCAGCGGCTGTGTAGAACGAAAACACAAATCCTCAGGGGTGTGAGCGTTTCGAGATGACTCGCATACATGTATATGTTGGTCGTCAGTGACCATGTGGCCTAATGGATAAGACGTCGGACATCGGATCTGAATATTACAGGTTCGAATGCTGTCACGCTTGTGTTTTTCCAGTTCTGAAAAAGAAACATAACGTTTTAATGTAGCAATTGAGCAGTACGAAACCGTCTGAATGTTGCTGTTGACCATTTTTTGCTTGGAGATGCTCTTGAGCTTGAAACACACACAACAAGACCGGTGTTAACTAGTGAAATGGTCGGCAGAGTGCCGACACCGCGAGTTTTGACTGGCACTTGCACATATAAAACAAGGTCGTAAAGTAACTCGTTCGGCTTTTGAGTCACATAAAGTATGTGTGTTAATTTTGACACCACTATCTCTGCATGTTGTCATGCAATTTCTTTACCTCTCAGAAATGATTATGACATAAAAGTGAATTACGTGACGAGTGTGACGTTAGGAAAACATTAGGCTGCATGGAGAGAAACTGTATGGGACCACCCAACCGAAACGAGTACTGTGTGACGTGCTACCCTGCAGGTATTCACCGGGGTAGCCGGCTAGCTCAGTCGGTAGAGCGTCAGGCTCTCAATCCCAGGGTCGTTGGTTCGACCCACACGCTGGGCGGAACGGAATTTTGTTCCGATGCAGATGTAAATTACCGTTTTTCTGATTAACGATATTTAATGGAAATAGCAACTGTTAACTTTGCCTACGTCTCTGTCAGTCGCAAGGAATCTGTATTTGAAGGTGAAGGTGATTTTGTAGACATGTGTGAAAGACATGTTCTGAAATGCAAGTGTTGTTGTTTCGAGAGCACATCGGTTACGTGTCAGATGTGTAGCCAAGCAGTAATGGGTCGCCATAGCTGCTAATATTAGCCTGTAATATGAAGTGTTGTCAGCTGAAGTCTGATGATGCAGACGACCGTAAGGACGAAGTACCCAAGAGTACCGCTAGGCCGCGCCTCTTTAGCGCAGTGGTAGAGCACTGGTCTAATAATCCAGGGGTCGTAAGTTCCATCCTCACAGGAGAAAGAAGAATTTTGGAAATGAGTTGCGCGTCGTGGCTGTATAGCAAACAGTATCTGTGATGACGAACAATTAGCAACAGGCGTTTTTTTAAGAATTACTCTCAGATGTGATTAAGGCGAATGGCGCAGATAAAGCATTTGAAAAAGCGGTACAGCAGAAGGTGGGACGAGGCAGTCTGAATTACATTTTACAGATGTATTTCTCACATATCTCAGAGCCTCTCGCCGTCGTCGTCGTCGTCGTCGTCGTCGTCACCGCCGCCGCCGCTTCTGCAGAAGTAGCAAATGGCCATCGTAGCAAATGCGGCGAGGGACGCCCTGCCTTCGATTCCGAATGCACAAAGTGTGTGGTCTTGTTTCTCAGTCTATATTTGATCGGTCTCGTAAGAGGTTGAATGTAACGAATGGGTGGGAAAGAGCAAGGGGCAGCGGCTGTGTAGAACGAAAACACAAATCCTCAGGGGTGTGAGCGTTTCGAGATGACTCGCATACATGTATATGTTGGTCGTCAGTGACCATGTGGCCTAATGGATAAGACGTCGGACATCGGATCTGAATATTACAGGTTCGAATGCTGTCACGCTTGTGTTTTTCCAGTTCTGAAAAAGAAACATAACGTTTTAATGTAGCAATTGAGCAGTACGAAACCGTCTGAATGTTGCTGTTGACCATTTTTTGCTTGGAGATGCTCTTGAGCTTGAAACACACACAACAAGACCGGTGTTAACTAGTGAAATGGTCGGCAGAGTGCCGACACCGCGAGTTTTGACTGGCACTTGCACATATAAAACAAGGTCGTAAAGTAACTCGTTCGGCTTTTGAGTCACATAAAGTATGTGTGTTAATTTTGACACCACTATCTCTGCATGTTGTCATGCAATTTCTTTACCTCTCAGAAATGATTATGACATAAAAGTGAATTACGTGACGAGTGTGACGTTAGGAAAACATTAGGCTGCATGGAGAGAAACTGTATGGGACCACCCAACCGAAACGAGTACTGTGTGACGTGCTACCCGGCAGGTATTCACCGGGGTAGCCGGCTAGCTCAGTCGGTAGAGCGTCAGGCTCTCAATCCCAGGGTCGTTGGTTCGACCCACACGCTGGGCGGAACGGAATTTTGTTCCGATGCAGATGTAAATTACCGTTTTTCTGATTAACGATATTTAATGGAAATAGCAACTGTTAACTTTGCCTACGTCTCTGTCAGTCGCAAGGAATCTGTATTTGAAGGTGAAGGTGATTTTGTAGACATGTGTGAAAGACATGTTCTGAAATGCAAGTGTTGTTGTTTCGAGAGCACATCGGTTACGTGTCAGATGTGTAGCCAAGCAGTAATGGGTCGCCATAGCTGCTAATATTAGCCTGTAATATGAAGTGTTGTCAGCTGAAGTCTGATGATGCAGACGACCGTAAGGACGAAGTACCCAAGAGTACCGCTAGGCCGCGCCTCTTTAGCGCAGTGGTAGAGCACTGGTCTAATAATCCAGGGGTCGTAAGTTCCATCCTCACAGGAGAAAGAAGAATTTTGGAAATGAGTTGCGCGTCGTGGCTGTATAGCAAACAGTATCTGTGATGACGAACAATTAGCAACAGGCGTTTTTTTAAGAATTACTCTCAGATGTGATTAAGGCGAATGGCGCAGATAAAGCATTTGAAAAAGCGGTACAGCAGAAGGTGGGACGAGGCAGTCTGAATTACATTTTACAGATGTATTTCTCACATATCTCAGAGCCTCTCGCCGTCGTCGTCGTCGTCGTCGTCGTCGTCGTCGTCGTCACCGCCGCCGCCGCTTCTGCAGAAGTAGCAAATGGCCATCGTAGCAAATGCGGCGAGGGACGCCCTGCCTTCGATTCCGAATGCACAAAGTGTGTGGTCTTGTTTCTCAGTCTATATTTGATCGGTCTCGTAAGAGGTTGAATGTAACGAATGGGTGGGAAAGAGCAAGGGGCAGCGGCTGTGTAGAACGAAAACACAAATCCTCAGGGGTGTGAGCGTTTCGAGATGAGTCGCATACATGTATATGTTGGTCGTCAGTGACCATGTGGCCTAATGGATAAGACGTCGGACTTCGGATCTGAAGATTACAGGTTCGAATGCTGTCACGCTTGTGTTTTTCCAGTTCTGAAAAAGAAACATACCGTTTTAATGTAGCAATTGAGCAGTACGAAACCGTCTGAATGTTGCTGTTGACCATTTTCTGCTTGGAGATGCTCTTGAGCTTGAAACACACACAACAAGACCGGTGTTAACTAGCGAAATGGTCGGCAGAGTGCCGACACCGCGAGTTTTGACTGGCACTTGCACATATAAAACAAGGTCGTAAAGTAACTCGTTCGGCTTTTGAGTCACATAAAGTATGTGTGTTAATTTTGACGCCACTAGCTCTGCATGTTGTCATGCAATTTCTTTACCTCTCATAAATGATTATGACATAAAAGTGAAGTACGTGACGAGTGTGACGTTAGGAAAACATTAGGCTGCATGGAGAGAAACTGTATGGGACCACCCAACCGAAACGAGTACTGTGTCACGTGCTACCCGGTAGGTATTCACCGAGGTAGCCGGCTAGCTCAGTAGGTAGAGCGACAGGCTCTCAATCCCAGGGTCGTTGATTCGAGCCACACGTTGGGCGGAACGGAATTTTGTTCCGCTACATATGTAAATTAACGTTTTTCTGATTAACGATATTTAATGGAAATAGCAACTGTTAACTTTGCCTACGTCTCTGTCAGTCGCAAGGAATCTGTATTTGAAGGTGAAGGTGATTTTGTAGACATGTGTGAAAGACATGTTCTGAAATGCAAGTGTTGTTGTTTCGAGAGCACATCGGTTACGTGTCAGATGTGTAGCCAAGCAGAAATGGGTCGCCATAGCTGCAAATATTAGCCTGTAATATGAAGTGTTGTCAGCTGAAGTCTGATGATGCAGACGACCGTAAGGACGAAGTACCCAAGAGTACCGCTAGACCGCGCCTCTTTAGCTCAGTGGTAGAGCACTGATCTAATAATCCAGGGGTCGTAAGTTCCATCCTCACAGGAGAAAGATGAATTTTGGAAATCAGTTGTGCGTCGTGGCTGTATAGCAAATAGTATCTGTGATGACGAACAATTAGCAACAGGCGTTTTTTTAAGAATTACTCTCAGATGTGATTAAGGCGAATGGCGCAGATAAAGCATTTGAAAAAGCGGTACAGCAGAAGGTGGGACGAGGCAGTCTGAATTACATTTTACAGATGTATTTCTCACATATCTCAGAGCCTCTCGCCGTCGTCGTCGTCGTCGTCACCGCCGCCGCCGCTTCTGCAGAAGTAGCAAATGGCCATCGTAGCAAATGCGGCGAGGGACGCCCTGCCTTCGATTCCGAATGCACAAAGTGTGTGGTCTTGTTTCTCAGTCTATATTTGATCGGTCTCGTAAGAGGTTGAATGTAACGAATGGGTGGGAAAGAGCAAGGGGCAGCGGCTGTGTAGAACGAAAACACAAATCCTCAGGGGTGTGAGCGTTTCGAGATGAGTCGCATACATGTAAACGTTTGTCGTCAGTGACCATGTGGCCTAATGGATAAGACGCCGGACTTCGGATCTGAAGATTACAGGTTCGTATGCTGTCACGCTTGTGTTTTTCCAGTTCTGAAAAAGAAACATACCGTTTTAATGTAGCAATTGAGCAGTACGAAACCGTCTGAATGTTGCTGTTGACCATTTTTTGCTTGGAGATGCTCTTGAGCTTGAAACACACACAACAAGACCGGTGTTAACTAGCGAAATGGTCGGCAGAGTGCCGACACCGCGAGTTTTGACTGGCACTTGCACATATAAAACAAGGTCGTAAAGTAACTCGTTCGGCTTTTGAGTCACATAAAGTATGTGTGTTAATTTTGACGCCACTAGCTCTGCATGTTGTCATGCAATTTCTTTACCTCTCAGAAATGATTATGACATAAAAGTGAAGTACGTGACGAGTGTGACGTTAGGAAAACATTAGGCTGCATGGAGAGAAACTGTATGGGACCACCCAACCGAAACGAGTACTGTGTGACGTGCTACCCGGCCGGTATTCACCGCGGTAGCCGGCTAGCTCAGTCGGTAGAGCGTGAGGCTCTTAATCCCAGGGTCGTTGGTTCGAGCCACACGCTGGGCGGAACGGAATTTTGTTCCGCTGCAGATGTAAATTACCGTTTTTCTGATTAACGATATTTAATGGAAATAGCAACTGTTAACTTTGCCTACGTCTCTGTCAGTCACAAGGAATCTGTATTTGAAGGTGAAGGTGATTTTGTAGACATGTGTGAAAGACATGTTCTGAAATGCAAGTGTTGTTGTTTCGAGAGCACATCGGTTACGTGTCAGATGTGTAGCCAAGCAGTAATGGGTCGCCATAGCTGCAAATATTAGCCTGTAATGTGAAGTGTTGTCAGCTGAAGTCTGATGATGCAGACGACCGTAAGGACGAAGTACCCAAGAGTACCGCTAGGCCGCGCTTCTTTAGCTCAGTGGTAGAGCACTGGTCTAATAATCCAGGGGTCGTAAGTTCCATCCTCACAGGAGAAAGATGAATTTTGGAAATCAGTTGCGCGTCGTGGCTGTATAGCAAACAGTATCTGTGATGACGAACAATTAGCAACAGGCGTTTTTTTAAGAATTACTCTCAGATGTGATTAAGGCGAATGGCGCAGATAAAGCATTTGAAAAAGCGGTACAGCAGAAGGTGGGACGAGGCAGTCTGAATTACATTTTACAGATGTATTTCTCACATATCTCAGAGCCTCTCGCGGTCGTCGTCGTCGTCGTCGTCGTCGTCGTCGTCGTCGTCGTCGTCGTCGCCGCCGCCGCCGCTTCTGCAGAAGTAGCAAATGGCCATCGTAGCAAATGCGGCGAGGGACGCCCTGCCTTCGATTCCGAATGCACAAAGTGTGTGGTCTTGTTTCTCAGTCTATATTTGATCGGTCTCGTAAGAGGTTGAATGTAACGAATGGGTGGGAAAGAGCAAGAGGCAGCGTCTGTGTAGAACGAAAACACAAATCCTCAGGGGTGTGAGCGTTTCGAGATGAGTCGCATACATGTAAATGTTGGTCGTCAGTGACCATGTGGCCTAATGGATAAGACGTCGGACTTCGGATCTGAAGATTACAGGTTCGAATGCTGTCACACTTGTGTCTTTCCAGTTCTGAAAAAGAAACTCCGTTTTAATGTAGCAATTGAGCAGTACGAAACCGTCTGAATGTTGCTGTTGACCATTTTTTGCTTGGAGATGCTCTTGAGCTTGAAACACACACAACAAGACCGGTGTTAACTAGCGAAATGGTCGGCAGAGTGCCGACACCGCGAGTTTTGACTGGCACTTGCACATATAAAACAAGGTCGTAAAGTAACTCGTTCGGCTTTTGAGTCACATAAAGTATGTGTGTTAATTTTGACGCCACTAGCTCTGCATGTTGTCATGCAATTTCTTTACCTCTCAGAAATGATTATGACATAAAAGTGAAGTACGTGACGAGTGTGACGTTAGGAAAACATTAGGCTGCATGGAGAGAAACTGTATGGGACCACCCAACCGAAACGAGTACTGTGTGACGTGCTACCCGGCAGGTATTCACCGCGGTAGCCGGCTAGCCCAGTCGGTAGAGCGTCAGGCTCTTAATCCCAGGGTCGTTGGTTCGAGCCACACGCTGGGCGGAACGGAATTTTGTTCCGCTGCAGATGTAAATTACCGTTTTTCTGATTAACGATATTTAATGGAAATAGCAACTGTTAACTTTGCCTACGTCTCTGTCAGTCGCAAGGAATCTGTATTTGAAGGTGAAGGTGATTTTGTAGACATGTGTGAAAGACATGTTCTGAAATGCAAGTGTTGTTGTTTCGAGAGCACATCGGTTACGTGTCAGATGTGTAGCCAAGCAGTAATGGGTCGCCATAGCTGCAAATATTAGCCTGTAATATGAAGTGTTGTCAGCTGAAGTCTGATGATGCAGACGACCGTAAGGACGAAGTACCCAAGAGTACCGCTAGGCCGCGCCTCTTTAGCTCAGTGGTAGAGCACTGGTCTAATAATCCAGGGGTCGTAAGTTCCATCCTCACAGGAGAAAGATGAGTTTTGGAAATCAGTTGCGCGTCGTGGCTGTATAGCAAACAGTATCTGTGATGACGAACAATTAGCAACAGGCGTTTTTTTAAGAATTACTCTCAGATGTGATTAAGGCGAATGGCGCAGATAAAGCATTTGAAAAAGCGGTACAGCAGAAGGTGGGACGAGGCAGTCTGAATTACATTTTGCAGATGTATTTCTCACATATCTCAGAGCCTCTCGCGGTCGTCGTCGTCGTCGTCGTCGTCGTCGTCGCCGCCGCCGCTTCTGCAGAAGTAGCAAATGGCCATCGTAGCAAATGCGGCGAGGGACGCCCTGCCTTCGATTCCGAATGCACAAAGTGTGTGGTCTTGTTTCTCAGTCTATATTTGATCGGTCTCGTAAGAGGTTGAATGTAACGAATGGGTGGAAAAGAGCAAGAGGCAGCGGCTGTGTAGAACGAAAACACAAATCCTCAGGGGTGTGAGCGTTTCGAGATGAGTCGCATACATGTAAATGTTGGTCGTCAGTGACCATGTGGCCTAATGGATAAGACGTCGGACTTCGGATCTGAAGATTACAGGTTCGAATGCTGTCACGCTTGTGTTTTTCCAGTTCTGAAAAAGAAACTCCGTTTTAATGTAGCAATTGAGCAGTACGAAACCGTCTGAATGTTGCTGTTGACCATTTTTTGCTTGGAGATGCTCTTGAGCTTGAAACACACACAACAAGACCGGTGTTAACTAGCGAAATGGTCGGCAGAGTGCCGACACCGCGAGTTTTGACTGGCACTTGCACATATAAAACAAGGTCGTAAAGTAACTCGTTCGGCTTTTGAGTCACATAAAGTATGTGTGTTAATTTTGACGCCACTAGCTCTGCATGTTGTCATGCAATTTCTTTACCTCTCAGAAATGATTATGACATAAAAGTGAAGTACGTGACGAGTGTGACGTTAGGAAAACATTAGGCTGCATGGAGAGAAACTGTATGGGACCACCCAACCGAAACGAATACTGTGTCACGTGCTACCCGGCAGGTATTCACTGCGGTAGCCGGCTAGCTCAGTCGGTACAGCATCAGGCTCTTAATCCCAGGGTCGTTGGTTCGAGCCACACGCTGGGCGGAACGGAATTTTGTTCCGCTGCAGATGTAAATTACCGTTATTCTGATTAACGATATTTAATGGAAATAGCAACTGTTAACTTTGCCTACGTCTCTGTCAGTCTCAAGGAATCTGTATTTGAAGGTGAAGGTGATTTTGTAGACATGTGTGAAAGACATGTTCTGAAATGCAAGTGTTGTTGTTTCGAGAGCACATCGGTTACGTGTCAGATGTGTAGCCAAGCAGTAATGGGTCGCCATAGCTGCAAATATTAGCCTGTAATATGAAGTGTTGTCAGCTGAAGTCTGATGATGCAGACGACCGTAAGGACGAAGTACCCAAGAGTACCGCTAGGCCGCGCCTCTTTAGCTCGGTGGTAGAGCACTGGTCTAATAATCGAGGGGTCTTAAGTTCCATCCTCACAGGAGAAAGATGAATTTTGGAAATCAGTTGCGCGTCGTGGCTGTATAGCAAACAGTATCTGTGATGACGAACATTTAGCAACAGGCGTTTTTTTTAAGAATTACTCTCAGATGTGATTAAGGCGAATGGCGCAGATAAATCATTTGAAAAAGCGGTACAGCAGAAGGTGGGACGAGGCAGTCTGAATTACATTTTACAGATGTATTTCTCACATATCTCAGAGCCTCTCGCGGTCGTCGTCGTCGTCGTCGTCGTCGTCGTCGTCGTCGTCGTCGCCGCCGCCGCTTCTGCAGAAGTAGCAAATGGCCATCGTAGCAAATGCGGCGAGGGACGCCCTGCCTTCGATTCCGAATGCACAAAGTGAGTGGTCTTATTTCTCAGTCTATATTTGATCGGTCTCGTAAGAGGTTGAATGTAACGAATGGGTGGGAAAGAGCAAGGGGCAGCGGCTGTGTAGAACGAAAACACAAATCCTCAGGGGTGTGAGCGTTTCGAGATGAGTCGCATACATGTATATGTTGGTCGTCAGTGACCATGTGGCCTAATGGATAAGACGTCGGACATCGGATCTGAAGATTACAGGTTCGAATGCTGTCACGCTTGTGTTTTTCCAGTTCTGAAAAAGAAACATACCGTTTTAATGTAGCAATTGAGCAGTACGAAACCGTCTGAATGTTGCTGTTGACCATTTTTTGCTTGGAGATGCTCTTGAGCTTGAAACACACACAACAAGACCGGTGTTAACTAGCGAAATGGTCGGCAGAGTGCCGACACCGCGAGTTTTGACTGGCACTTGCACATATAAAACAAGGTCGTAAAGTAACTCGTTCGGCTTTTGAGTCACATAAAGTATGTGTGTTAATTTTGACGCCACTAGCTCTGCATGTTGTCATGCAATTTCTTTACCTCTCAGAAATGATTATGACATAAAAGTGAAGTACGTGACGAGTGTGACGTTAGGAAAACATTAGGCTGCATGGAGAGAAACTGTATGGGACCACCCAACCGAAACGAGTACTGTGTGATGTGCTACCCGGCCGGTATTCACCGCGGTAGCCGGCTAGCTCAGTCGGTAGAGCGTCAGGCTCTTAATCCCAGGGTCGTTGGTTCGAGCCACACGCTGGGCGGAACGGAATTTTGTTCCGCTGCAGATGTAAATTACCGTTTTTCTGATTAACGATATTTAATGGAAATAGCAACTGTTAACTTTGCCTACGTCTCTGTCAGTCGCAAGGAATCTGTATTTGAAGGTGAAGGTGATTTTGTAGACATGTGTGAAAGACATGTTCTGAAATGCAAGTGTTGTTGTTTCGAGAGCACATCGGTTACGTGTCAGATGTGTAGCCAAGCAGTAATGGGTCGCCATAGCTGCAAATATTAGCCTGTAATATGAAGTGTTGTCAGCTGAAGTCTGATGATGCAGACGACCGTAAGGACGAAGTACCCAAAAGTACCGCTAGGCCGCGCATCTTTAGCTCGGTGGTAGAGCACTGGTCTAATAATCCAGGGGTCTTAAGTTCCATCCTCACAGGAGAAAGATGAATTTTGGAAATCAGTTGCGCGTCGTGGCTGTATAGCAAACAGTATCTGTGATGACGAACATTTAGCAACAGGCGTTTTTTTAAGAATTACTCTCAGATGTGATTAAGGCGAATGGCGCAGATAAATCATTTGAAAAAGCGGTACAGCAGAAGGTGGGACGAGGCAGTCTGAATTACATTTTACAGATGTATTTCTCACATATCTCAGAGCCTCTCGCCGTCGTCGTCGTCGTCGTCGTCGTCGTCGTCGTCGTCACCGCCGCCGCCGCTTCTGCAGAAGTAGCAAATGGCCATCGTAGCAAATGCGGCGAGGGACGCCCTGCCTTCGATTCCGAATGCACAAAGTGAGTGGTCTTGTTTCTCAGTCTATACTTGATCGGTCTCGTAAGAGGTTGAATGTAACGAATGGGTGGGAAAGAGCAAGGGGCAGCGGCTGTGTAGAACGAAAACACAAATCCTCAGGGGTGTGAGCGTTTCGAGATGAGTCGCATACATGTATATGTTGGTCGTCAGTGACCATGTGGCCTAATGGATAAGACGTCGGACATCGGATCTGAAGATTACAGGTTCGAATGCTGTCACGCTTGTGTTTTTCCAGTTCTGAAAAAGAAACATACCGTTTTAATGTAGCAATTGAGCAGTACGAAACCGTCTGAATGTTGCTGTTGACCATTTTTTGCTTGGAGATGCTCTTGAGCTTGAAACACACACAACAAGACCGGTGTTAACTAGCGAAATGGTCGGCAGAGTGCCGACACCGCGAGTTTTGACTGGCACTTGCACATATAAAACAAGGTCGTAAAGTAACTCGTTCGGCTTTTGAGTCACATAAAGTATGTGTGTTAATTTTGACGCCACTAGCTCTGCATGTTGTCATGCAATTTCTTTACCTCTCAGAAATGATTATGACATAAAAGTGAAGTACGTGACGAGTGTGACGTTAGGAAAACATTAGGCTGCATGGAGAGAAACTGTATGGGACCACCCAACCGAAACGAGTACTGTGTGACGTGCTACCCGGCAGGTATTCACCGCAGTAGCCGGCTAGCTCAGTCGGTAGAGCATCAGGCTCTTAATCCCAGGGTCGTTGGTTCGAGCCACACGCTGGGCGGAACGGAATTTTGTTCCGCTGCAGATGTAAATTACCGTTATTCTGATTAACGATATTTAATGGAAATAGCAACTGTTAACTTTGCCTACGTCTCTGTCAGTCTCAAGGAATCTGTATTTGAAGGTGAAGGTGATTTTGTAGACATGTGTGAAAGACATGTTCTGAAATGCAAGTGTTGTTGTTTCGAGAGCACATCGGTTACGTGTCAGATGTGTAGCCAAGCAGTAATGGGTCGCCATAGCTGCAAATATTAGCCTGTAATATGAAGTGTTGTCAGCTGAAGTCTGATGATGCAGACGACCGTAAGGACGAAGTACCCAAGAGTACCGATAGGCCGCGCCTCTTTAGCTCGGTGGTAGAGCACTGGTCTAATAATCCAGGGGTCGTAAGTTCCATCCTCACAGGAGAAAGATGAATTTTGGAAATCAGTTGCGCGTCGTGGCTGTATAGCAAACAGTATCTGTGATGACGAACAATTAGCAACAGGCGTTTTTTTAAGAATTACTCTCAGATGTGATTAAGGCGAATGGCGCAGATAAAGCATTTCAAAAAGCGGTACAGCAGAAGGTGGGACGAGGCAGTCTGACTTACATTTTACAGATGTATTTCTCACATGTCTCAGAGCCTCTCGCGGTCGTCGTCGTCGTCGTCGTCGTCGTCGTCGTCGTCGTCGTCGCCGCTTCTGCAGAAGTAGCAAATGGCCATCGTAGCAAATGCGGCGAGGGACGCCCTGCCTTCGATTCCGAATGCACAAAGTGAGTGGTCTTATTTCTCAGTCTATATTTGATCGGTCTCGTAAGAGGTTGAATGTAACGAATGGGTGGGAAAGAGCAAGGGGCAGCGGCTGTGTAGAACGAAAACACAAATCCTCAGGGGTGTGAGCGTTTCGAGATGAGTCGCATACATGTATATGTTGGTCGTCAGTGACCATGTGGCCTAATGGATAAGACGTCGGACATCGGATCTGAAGATTACAGGTTCGAATGCTGTCACGCTTGTGTTTTTCCAGTTCTGAAAAAGAAACATACCGTTTTAATGTAGCAATTGAGCAGTACGAAACCGTCTGAATGTTGCTGTTGACCATTTTTTGCTTGGAGATGCTCTTGAGCTTGAAACACACACAACAAGACCGGTGTTAACTAGCGAAATGGTCGGCAGAGTGCCGACACCGCGAGTTTTGACTGGCACTTGCACATATAAAACAAGGTCGTAAAGTAACTCGTTCGGCTTTTGAGTCACATAAAGTATGTGTGTTAATTTTGACGCCACTAGCTCTGCATGTTGTCATGCAATTTCTTTACCTCTCAGAAATGATTATGACATAAAAGTGAAGTACGTGACGAGTGTGACGTTAGGAAAACATTAGGCTGCATGGAGAGAAACTGTATGGGACCACCCAACCGAAACGAGTACTGTGTGACGTGCTACCCGGCAGGTATTCACCGCGGTAGCCGGCTAGCTCAGTCGGTAGAGCGTCAGGCTCTTAATCCCAGGGTCGTTGGTTCGAGCCACACGCTGGGCGGAACGGAAATTTGTTCCGCTGCAGATGTAAATTACCGTTTTTCTGATTAACGATATTTAATGGAAATAGCAACTGTTAACTTTGCCTACGTCTCTGTCAGTCACAAGGAATCTGTATTTGAAGGTGAAGGTGATTTTGTAGACATGTGTGAAAGACATGTTCTGAAATGCAAGTGTTGTTGTTTCGAGAGCACATCGGTTACGTGTCAGATGTGTAGCCAAGCAGTAATGGGTCGCCATAGCTGCAAATATTAGAATGTAATGTGAAGTGTTGTCAGCTGAAGTCTGATGATGCAGACGACCGTAAGGACGAAGTACCCAAGAGTACCGCTAGGCCGCGCCTCTTTAGCTCAGTGGTAGAGCACTGGTCTAATAATCCAGGGGTCGTAAGTTCCATCCTCACAGGAGAAAGATGAATTTTGGAAATCAGTTGCGCGTCGTGGCTGTATAGCAAACAGTATCTGTGATGACGAACAATTAGCAACAGGCGTTTTTTTAAGAATTACTCTCAGATGTGATTAAGGCGAATGGCGCAGATAAAGCATTTGAAAAAGCGGTACAGCAGAAGGTGGGACGAGGCAGTCTGAATTACATTTTACAGATGTATTTCTCACATATCTCAGAGCCTCTCGCGGTCGTCGTCGTCGTCGTCGTCGTCGCCGCCGCCGCTTCTGCAGAAGTAGCAAATGGCCATCGTAGCAAATGCGGCGAGGGACGCCCTGCCTTCGATTCCGAATGCACAAAGTGTGTGGTCTTGTTTCTCAGTCTATATTTGATCGGTCTCGTAAGAGGTTGAATGTAACGAATGGGTGGAAAAGAGCAAGAGGCAGCGGCTGTGTAGAACGAAAACACAAATCCTCAGGGGTGTGAGCGTTTCGAGATGAGTCGCATACATGTAAATGTTGGTCGTCAGTGACCATGTGGCCTAATGGATAAGACGTCGGACATCGGATCTGAAGATTACAGGTTCGAATGCTGTCACGCTTGTGTTTTTCCAGTTCTGAAAAAGAAACATACCGTTTTAATGTAGCAATTGAGCAGTACGAAACCGTCTGAATGTTGCTGTTGACCATTTTTTGCTTGGAGATGCTCTTGAGCTTGAAACACACATAACAAGACCGGTGTTAACTAGCGAAATGGTCGGCAGAGTGCCGACACCGCGAGTTTTGACTGGCACTTGCACATATAAAACAAGGTCGTAAAGTAACTCGTTCGGCTTTTGAGTCACATAAAGTATGTGTGTTAATTTTGACGCCACTAGCTCTGCATGTTGTCATGCAATTTCTTTACCTCTCAGAAATGATTATGACATAAAAGTGAAGTACGTGACGAGTGTGACGTTAGGAAAACATTAGGCTGCATGGAGAGAAACTGTATGGGACCACCCAACCGAAACGAGTACTGTGTGACGTGCTACCCGGCAGGTATTCACCGCGGTAGCCGGCTAGCTCAGTCGGTAGAGCGTCAGGCTCTTAATCCCAGGGTCGTTGGTTCGAGCCACACGCTGGGCGGAACGGAAATTTGTTCCGCTGCAGATGTAAATTACCGTTTTTCTGATTAACGATATTTAATGGAAATAGCAACTGTTAACTTTGCCTACGTCTCTGTCAGTCACAAGGAATCTGTATTTGAAGGTGAAGGTGATTTTGTAGACATGTGTGAAAGACATGTTCTGAAATGCAAGTGTTGTTGTTTCGAGAGCACATCGGTTACGTGTCAGATGTGTAGCCAAGCAGTAATGGGTCGCCATAGCTGCAAATATTAGAATGTAATGTGAAGTGTTGTCAGCTGAAGTCTGATGATGCAGACGACCGTAAGGACGAAGTACCCAAGAGTACCGCTAGGCCGCGCCTCTTTAGCTCAGTGGTAGAGCACTGGTCTAATAATCCAGGGGTCGTTAGTTCCATCCTCACAGGAGAAAGATGAATTTTGGAAATCAGTTGCGCGTCGTGGCTGTATAGCAAACAGTATCTGTGATGACGAACAATTAGCAACAGGCGTTTTTTTAAGAATTACTCTCAGATGTGATTAAGGCGAATGGCGCAGATAAAGCATTTGAAAAAGCGGTACAGCAGAAGGTGGGACGAGGCAGTCTGAATTACATTTTACAGATGTATTTCTCACATATCTCAGAGCCTCTCGCGGTCGTCGTCGTCGTCGTCGTCGTCGCCGCCGCCGCTTCTGCAGAAGTAGCAAATGGCCATCGTAGCAAATGCGGCGAGGGACGCCCTGCCTTCGATTCCGAATGCACAAAGTGTGTGGTCTTGTTTCTCAGTCTATATTTGATCGGTCTCGTAAGAGGTTGAATGTAACGAATGGGTGGAAAAGAGCAAGAGGCAGCGGCTGTGTAGAACGAAAACACAAATCCTCAGGGGTGTGAGCGTTTCGAGATGAGTCGCATACATGTAAATGTTGGTCGTCAGTGACCATGTGGCCTAATGGATAAGACGTCGGACTTCGGATCTGAAGATTACAGGTTCGAATGCTGTCACGCTTGTGTTTTTCCAGTTCTGAAAAAGAAACTCCGTTTTAATGTAGCAATTGAGCAGTACGAAACCGTCTGAATGTTGCTGTTGACCATTTTTTGCTTGGAGATGCTCTTGAGCTTGAAACACACACAACAAGACCGGTGTTAACTAGCGAAATGGTCGGCAGAGTGCCGACACCGCGAGTTTTGACTGGCACTTGCACATATAAAACAAGGTCGTAAAGTAACTCGTTCGGCTTTTGAGTCACATAAAGTATGTGTGTTAATTTTGACGCCACTAGCTCTGCATGTTGTCATGCAATTTCTTTACCTCTCAGAAATGATTATGACATAAAAGTGAAGTACGTGACGAGTGTGACGTTAGGAAAACATTAGGCTGCATGGAGAGAAACTGTATGGGACCACCCAACCGAAACGAGTACTGTGTGACGTGCTACCCGGCAGGTATTCACCGCAGTAGCCGGCTAGCTCAGTCGGTAGAGCATCAGGCTCTTAATCCCAGGGTCGTTGGTTCGAGCCACACGCTGGGTGGAACGGAATTTTGTTCCGCTGCAGATGTAAATTACCGTTATTCTGATTAACGATATTTAATGGAAATAGCAACTGTTAACTATGCCTACGTCTCTGTCAGTCTCAAGGAATCTGTATTTGAAGGTGAAGGTGATTTTGTAGACATGTGTGAAAGACATGTTCTGAAATGCAAGTGTTGTTGTTTCGAGAGCACATCGGTTACGTGTCAGATGTGTAGCCAAGCAGTAATGGGTCGCCATAGCTGCAAATATTAGCCTGTAATATGAAGTGTTGTCAGCTGAAGTCTGATGATGCAGACGACCGTAAGGACGAAGTACCCAAGAGTACCGCTAGGCCGCGCCTCTTTAGCTCGGTGGTAGAGCACTGGTCTAATAATCCAGGGGTCGTAAGTTCCATCCTCACAGGAGAAAGATGAATTTTGGAAATCAGTTGCGCGTCGTGGCTGTATAGCAAACAGTATCTGTGATGACGAACAATTAGCAACAGGCGTTTTTTTAAGAATTACTCTCAGATGTGATTAAGGCGAATGGCGCAGATAAAGCATTTGAAAAAGCGGTACAGCAGAAGGTGGGACGAGGCAGTCTGAATTACATTTTACAGATGTATTTCTCACATGTCTCAGAGCCTCTCGCGGTCGTCGACGTCGTCGTCGTCGTCGCCGCCGCCGCCGCTTCTGCAGAAGTAGCAAATGGCCATCGTAGCAAATGCGGCGAGGGACGCCCTGCCTTCGATTCCGAATGCACAAAGTGAGTGGTCTTATTTCTCAGTCTATATTTGATCGGTCTCGTAAGAGGTTGAATGTAACGAATGGGTGGGAAAGAGCAAGGGGCAGCGGCTGTGTAGAATGAAAACACAAATCCTCAGGGGTGTGAGCGTTTCGAGATGAGTCGCATACATGTATATGTTGGTCGTCAGTGACCATGTGGCCTAATGGATAAGACGTCGGACATCGGATCTGAAGATTACAGGTTCGAATGCTGTCACGCTTGTGTTTTTCCAGTTCTGAAAAAGAAACATACCGTTTTAATGTAGCAATTGAGCAGTACGAAACCGTCTGAATGTTGCTGTTGACCATTTTTTGCTTGGAGATGCTCTTGAGCTTGAAACACACACAACAAGACCGGTGTTAACTAGCGAAATGGTCGGCAGAGTGCCGACACCGCGAGTTTTGACTGGCACTTGCACATATAAAACAAGGTCGTAAAGTAACTCGTTCGGCTTTTGAGTCACATAAAGTATGTGTGTTAATTTTGACGCCACTAGCTCTGCATGTTGTCATGCAATTTCTTTACCTCTCATAAATGATTATGACATAAAAGTGAAGTACGTGACGAGTGTGACGTTAGGAAAACATTAGGCTGCATGGAGAGAAACTGTATGGGACCACCCAACCGAAACGAGTACTGTGTGACGTGCTACCCGGCAGGTATTCACCGCAGTAGCCGGCTAGCTCAGTCGGTAGAGCATCAGGCTCTTAATCCCAGGGTCGTTGGTTCGAGCCACACGCTGGGCGGAACGGAATTTTGTTCCGCTGCAGATGTAAATTACCGTTTTTCTGATTAACGATATTTAATGGAAATAGCAACTGTTAACTTTGCCTACGTCTCTGTCAGTCGCAAAGAATCTGTATTTGAAGGTGAAGGTGATTTTGTAGACATGTGTGAAAGACATGTTCTGAAATGCAAGTGTTGTTGTTTCGAGAGCACATCGGTTACATGTCAGATGTGTAGCCAAGCAGTAATGGGTCGCCATAGCTGCAAATATTAGCCTGTAATATGAAGTGTTATCAGCTGAAGTCTGACGATGCAGACGACCGTAAGGACGAAGTACCCAAGAGTACCGCTAGGCCGCGCCTCTTTAGCTCGGTGGTAGAGCACTGGTCTAATAATCCAGGGGTCGTAAGTTCCATCCTCACAGGAGAAAGATGAATTTTGGAAATCAGTAGCGCGTCGTGGCTGTATAGCAAACAGTATCTGTGATGACGAACAATTAGCAACAGGCGTTTTTTTAAGAATCACTCTCAGATGTGATTAAGGCGAATGGCGCAGATAAAGCATTTGAAAAAGCGGTACAGCAGAAGGTGGGACGAGGCAGTCTGAATTACATTTTACAGATGTATTTCTCACATATCTCAGAGCATCTCGCGGTCGTCGTCGTCGTCGTCGTCGTCGTCGTCGTCGCCGCCGCCGCTTCTGCAGAAGTAGCAAATGGCCATCGTAGCAAATGCGGCGAGGGACGCCCTGCCTTCGATTCCGAATGCACAAAGTGTGTGGTCTTGTTTCTCAGTCTATATTTGATCGGTCTCGTAAGAGGTTGAATGTAACGAATGGGTGGGAAAGAGCAAGGGGCAGCGGCTGTGTAGAACGAAAACACAAATCCTCAGGGGTGTGAGCGTTTCGAGATGAGTCGCATACATGTAAATGTTGGTCGTCAGTGACCATGTGGCCTAATGGATAAGACGTCGGACTTCGGATCTGAAGATTACAGGTTCGAATGCTGTCACGCTTGTGTTTTTCCAGTTCTGAAAAAGAAACACCGTTGTAATGTAGCAATTGAGCAGTACGAAACCGTCTGAATGTTGCTGTTGACCATTTTTTGCTTGGAGATGCTCTTGAGCTTGAAACACACACAACAAGACCGGTGTTAACTAGCGAAATGGTCGGCAGAGTGCCGACACCGCGAGTTTTGACTGGCACTTGCACATATAAAACAAGGTCGTAAAGTAACTCGTTCGGCTTTTGAGTCACATAAAGTATGTGTGTTAATTTTGACGCCACTAGCTCTGCATGTTGTCATGCAATTTCTTTACCTCTCAGAAATGATTATGACATAAAAGTGAAGTACGTGACGAGTGTGACGTTAGGAAAACATTAGGCTGCATGGAGAGAAACTGTATGGGACCACCCAACCGAAATGAGTACTGTGTCACGTGCTACCCGGCAGGTATTCACCGCGGTAGCCGGCTCGCTCAGTCGGTAGATCGTCAGGCTCTTAATCCCAGGGTCGTTGGTTCGAGCCACACGCTGGGCGGAACGGAATTTTGTTCCGCTGCAGATGTAAATTACCGTTTTTCTGATTAACGATATTTAATGGAAATAGCAACTGTTTAACTTTGCCTACGTCTCTGTCAGTCGCAAGGAATCTGTATTTGAAGGTGAAGGTGATTTTGTACACATGTGTGAAAGACATGTTCTGAAATGCAAGTGTTGTTGTTTCGAGAGCACATCGGTTACGTGTCAGATGTGTAGCCAAGCAGTAATGGGTCGCCATAGCTGCAAATATTAGCCTGTAATATGAAGTGTTGTCAGCTGAAGTCTGATGATGCAGACGACCGTAAGGACGAAGTACCCAAGAGTACCGCTAGGCCGCGCCTCTTTAGCTCAGTGGTAGAGCACTGGTCTAATAATCCAGGGGTCGTAAGTTCCATCCTCGCAGGAGAAAGATGAATTTTGGAAATCAGTTGCGCGTCGTGGCTGTATAGCAAACAGTATCTGTGATGACGAACAATTAGCAACAGGCGTTGTTTTAAGAATTACTCTCAGATGTGATTAAGGCGAATGGCGCAGATAAAGCATTTGCCAAAGCGGTACAGCATAAGGTGGGACGAGGCAGTCTGAATTACATTTTACAGATGTATTTCTCACATATCTCAGAGCCTCTCGCGGTTGTTGTCGTCGTCGTCGTCGTCGTCGTCGTCGTCGCCGCCGCCGCTTCTGCAGAAGTAGCAAATGGCCATCGTAGCAAATGCGGCGAGGGACGCCCTGCCTTCGATTCCGAATGCACAAAGTGTGTGGTCTTGTTTCTCAGTCTATATTTGATCGGTCTCGTAAGAGGTTGAATGTAACGAATGGGTGGGAAAGAGCAAGGGGCAGCAGCTGTGTAGAACGAAAACACAAATCCTCAGGGGTGTGAGCGTTTCGAGATGAGTCGCATACATGTAAATGTTGGTCGTCAGTGACCATGTGGCCTAATGGATACAGTCTGCCTGCGGCAGCGGTGGTGAGCGGACCTCCAGGGCCAGCGCGCTGCGGCAGGAAGTGTTTACGTCAGGCGGTGAGTCGCGTGCTTACAGCGTCTGCTTATTAGTATTCGTTCCGTTCTGTAGGATCTGATATGGAATTATGAATCCGACTAACAGGAAAGATACCTTGAAGTTTACCTTTGATAGGAACTTTTCGAAACCAACTTCGTTTGAAGTTGAAGCATGGTTAGAGGAAACAGCTAAGATTACTTTTGATGACATTGTAGGGATAAATTTCTCTATCGTGACTAGTGTTGTTTATGTGAAATTAACGTCCTCTGAACTGTGTGATAGAATTGTGGAGTCCAGTGGAGGTGTACTGAAGTTTAAACATAGCGATGGTACCGTCAGTGACGTCAGCATTACGCATGCTGGACTGGGCATCCGAACGGCACGTATTTTCGAACTCCCGTTTGAAATATCAGCCGCGCAAATAAATTCTGCATTAACACCTTACGGGAGGGTCATTAACAATTTTGCGGAGCGTTGGTCCAAAGCCCACAAATTTCCGGTGCTTAACGGCGTCAGGCAGGTTAAGATCGATCTACAGAAGCACATACCTTCATATATTTACGTAGGTGGACATCGCGGAATTGTCATATATGATGGGCAGCCAAAAACGTGTGCCGGCTGTGGTGCGCCCGGCCACGTGTGCTCTGAATGTATACAAAGACGCGTGACGCAGATACCTGTCGGTGAAGCCGCTAGCCCCCCTGTGACGACGGCACTGCCACTGACATACGCTGTCGCGGCTTCTGGTCTTCCACCCGCGACCCCGCCTGTAGATGCCCCTCGTTTGAATGATGTTTTGGCCGATAACGTCAAAGAACCGAGTGCTGACGCGGCACCGCCGCTACCACACTCAGAGATGGAGGTAACGACGGATGACCTCCCAGTGGTTGATGCCACTGGTACTGAGGATGAAGCAGACGCTGTGTTCCCGGCGGATCAACCCCAGAGTCAACAGTCCACTTCGGATGTTGATGATACTGCGAACCCTAACAGGAAGCCTTCCAAAAAGAAGCGGAGACTTGCACATCAAGGAGCCAATCAGCTCGCCCCACAGCTCCGCGACAAAGCGAAACGAATAAGCAGCCAAATGAGTCAGAACACTTCCGAACCCTCTGAAGTTGGTCTCCCTGCGTCTGGTCGAATGGACATTGATCCTGTAGTGTCTCCCCCTGTGAATCCACGACGGGTGGAAGATAGTGATACCTCGAGTAGAGTCGTTTTGCCGGATACCCACGCTCAAGGAAACGCAGGATCGCTATTGTCAGAGGCCACTCTCACTGGGAATTGGGCACAGGAAATGGAAATATTGGATGCGAGCAATGATGCGGCTGTCATGCGGACCATTGAGACGGAATCTTCGGCACCCCCCATAGAGCAGCATACACCAACCGTACCGGGAACTACAGGAACTCCGACTGACGCGCTTGGCCTCAATTTCGTTAGCCATCCTTCTAAGACTGTTTAATTAATAGTATGTGCCTTCTCCCATGAACGAGCCCCAAGCCTATAAAATTGCCACGTTAAACATCAATAAGATACAGTCGTACTGGCGGCTCCGTAATTTACAAGATTTTGTATACGCAGCGGATATCGATATTCTGTTACTTCAAGAAGTCGCAGCGATTGAACTTGACCGAATAACTGGTTATACTACTCTCTCCAATTCCGGGAGCGGTGCGAATTTAGGGACAGCGATTCTGTTAAAAGAAGGGATTGTAGCGACCGACGCAGAAAAACTGCCTGATCATAGAGGGATCGCTGTCACTTTCCATCGGACACGCATAATCAATGGTTACGCCCCGTCCGGCAGTAGCAATAGGCGTGCTAGGGCTGAGTTCTTCACAAGCGCCATAGTCCCTCTTTTTAGGGGAACCTACGATCGTATAATTTTTGCGGGTGACTTCAATTGTGTCTTAAGTCCAAAAGACCAGACGCCTAATTTTAACAAATCTGGAGAACTAGAACGTATCGTCCAAGAAATGAACCTCATTGACACATGGGAGCATACGCACGGAGCGGCACCTGGGTTCACTCATGTCACGAACCACTCTGCAAGCCGGCTAGACAGAATCTATGTATCGGCGTGTATGAAGACTCAAGTCCTCCAATCCGAAGTTTGGCCCACAATTTTTTCCGATCATGCCGCATATATTTGTACTGTTAACATGGTCAAGCAAGGCACATTTCGCGGCAGAGGTTTCTGGAAACTTAACAATGCTCTCCTTAACGATGTTGACTGTCACCGTGTCTTTAACGCAACATGGGAGGCATGTGAACGACGGGTTGCACAGTATGCCTCCGTTACTGAATGGTGGATAACACATGCCAAACCAACTTTATCAAAAATGTTTAAACGCTACGCTCGGGACAAATCCTGGTGGCAACGGCAAACGTCTGAGTTTTATTTTACTTGTCTCAGGGAGCTTTACCAGTCCGATGTGACTGTACCTGAAAATTTTATGCAGATTAAAAAAATTAAGGCAAAATTATTAAAACTTCAGCGGCAGCAGGCAGAAGGCTTTCAAATAAGGTCCAGGCCCCAGAATATGATAGACGACGAAATGACATCCATGTTTCACGTCATTCGTGAAAATAAGAGGGGGCGGCGGAGATTAATAACTCGTCTTCAGTTGAGTGAAGGCGTTGCGCTCACGCGGCAACAAGACATACGGATCGCACTTCACAATCACCTGGCAGATCTCCTGGCAACGACACATACCGACGATGGAACTCACGATGAATTACTCAATAACTTGCAAAGGACTTTGGGTGCTGCTGAAGTCGAAACTCTCATGCGAGAAATTGATGAAGACGAATTGGATTCTGCGCTATCACGAAGTCCAAAAAATAAATCGCCCGGACCCGACGGTCTCACTGCCGAATTTTATCTTACTTTCTGCGACAAATTAAAGCCCAAGTTGTTGAGTATGTTTAATGAAATTTTACGGCCTGATTTTAATGTTCCTCAGGCTCTCGTGGAAGGCATCGTGGTTTTAATCCCTAAACGCCCAATGTGCAGTTCTGTTGACGATTTTCGGCCGCTTACTTTACTGAACAGTGACTACAAAATTTTAGCACGTATTATTTCTAATAGATTGAAAATGTTGATGAATACTGTCATTGGTCAGTACCAGACCAGTGTAGGTGTCGGTAGGACGATCTTCCAAAATTTGTCTCAATACAGGGACGTTATAGCCATTGCAGATGCGTGCAAGATACGGTGTGCGCTAGTTTCCCTTGACTTTTCAAAGGCATTCGACAGAGTAAACCATCAGTTTCTCATCCGGACGATGCATGCCATGGGATTTCCACTACGTTTTATCAATCTTATACATGAGCTCCTTCGTAAAGGAGTAACTCGACTCATGGTGAATGGCCAGCTGAGCGCATCAATTAATATTACTAATTCAGTGCGACAGGGATGCCCTATGTCAATGGCCTTGTTTGCCATTGCCATTGAGCCTTTGCTTGTCACCTTGACACAGCGTCTACAAGGATTAACCATCCACGGCATTAAGATTGTTTGTACTGCATATGCGGATGACGTCGGATTTTTGGTCATGGACGAAGGTGAAGTCGAGGAAGCCCTTCAGATCGTCAAAAAGTACGAACTTGTTGCGGGTGCGAAGTTGAATGCCAGGAAATCTGGCATTATGAACATAGGACGCGGCATCTCGCTGCACCATCACGGTCAGTTGCAACTAATTTCTAAAATGAAATGCCTTGGTATTGAGTACAGGAGCAACATACAGCACACAATTGCGGTGAACTATAAGAATCTCCTGGCAAGTATGCGTGCTTGCATGCAGACCCACTACCTAAGGAGCCTTGATGAACTGCAGAAAGTCACCTTCGCTAATGTCTACCTCACCTCAAAGATTAACTACGTTGCACAAGTACTGCCCATGCCACAGGAGACAGCGAAGCGTATGATGTCCGCTCTAGGCCATTTTGTCACACGTGGACACATTTTTAAAGTCAAGTACGATACGCTCACTCTCTCCACGACCGATGGAGGCTTAAATTTAACAGATGTTCGTTCCAAGTCACGAGCTTTGTACGTATGCACCACCTACAAACGGTGGAGGTCGTTACCGAACAGTCTAACGGCTCACTTGTTAACCGAAATAGCGCCGGCCTGCCTGCAGCCTCCCGTCTCTGTTCAACATATTCCGCCTGCGCTGACTCACTTTAAGAGCTTTTTCATTGAGTTCA